>NC_133123.1:19670621-20920621 GCF_033568475.1 Henckelia pumila | reverse complement strand
TGTTCCCCTGCCTTTTGAACTGTTTACCTCTTGCCTTGTACCGATCCTTTCTGTTTCCCCCACTGCTACCACCTTCATACCTCTGCTGCTAGTTCTGATGCTGAGGTGGCTGATTCTGATACTGAGATGGTTGGTTCTGATACTGCCTTTGCTGCTGAGGTGCCACCTGATTACCTCTTTGCCTCCACAAGCCTGCTTCTGCTCCCTTTGCGTGATTCATGACATCCGCAAAGTTGTTAGGCCTATTGGTGTTCACCAACGTGAAGACATCGGGGTTCAAACCATTGATAAACTGATCGGCCTTTGCTTCCTCATCTCCGGAAATTAGCGGTGCAAAATGCAACAGACTATCAAACTTGGCTACGTACTCTTCAATGTTCAGATTCCCTTGCCTCAGATTGGCAAACTCTGCTCCCTTATCTTTGCGATACGAGATAGGAAAAAACCGCTTATAGAATTCAGATTTAAAAAGAGTCCAAGTAACTTCCGTACCTCTACTCTCCATTGCTTTCTTTGTCATGATCCACCAGTTCTTAGAAACCCCACGAAGCTGATGAATGACTAACCTGATTCGGCGGTCATCGGTGTAGTCAATGGAATCGAACAACTGATCAATATCGTCCAACCAACTCTCGCAGTCAACTGGACTTTCTGAACCCATCAACAACGGCGGATTGAACGACTGAAACCTTTTCAGCAAGGTCTCCATAGGCGTCGCTGTAGCATCCATCTGATCAACTTCAGTGCTATCTTACTCAGTCGCAGGGATAACTGGCGGTGTGTTTCTGTTTATTACTCGACGAGGACCCATCTGATAATCAAAGGTTAGGACACGAGATATCTCAATCGCTACAATCAGTGCCCTTACAATCGTTTGGAATACCGGATACTAGTCGACAACAGAAACAGTTATATCACAAGTAGATCATGCTTTATAGATTAAATCACAAAACCATGTAATTCAATAATTCCCAACAATAAAGCATGCTCGCATGAAATTAAGTATATAGTTAAATAATTCAAACACATGCAAGGAGCCAATACACGCAGACTCGATCTACCCCGCTCACTCTGGTTCAACCAAGAATCTTAACTCTCTGATACCACTTAATGTGAGACATCGGTTCTAAACATCAATTAAAGGAGTAATTAAAAATAAGCAAGCATTAAAAGCCAACACATATATATATTTTTTTTAAAAGGGCCCGCGCGGCCGCGTCCTTTCGAGGCGCGGCGCGCATGACGCCCTGCCCGAAAAGGGGAGCAGGCGCGCGGGTGCGCCTCCATGGCTGCTCCGATGCTAGAATCACCAAAAATAAGAACATCAAGCCATACAATACTCCGAAACATAAACATGCGTTACAAACTTGATTCCTCCATTTAAAACAGGAGTTCTGGAGTTCAACAACCAAACCAAAGTCGAGAACATGCAACAACAATATAACGATGAAGTTCAATAACTAAACATGTTCTAACATAAACTAGATTGACATGCTGGAATCGACTTCTAGACCGAGTCTCACTTCTACATCTTTCCCTCGAAGCTAACCATGCCTCTTCTGACTTGTTCCTGACCCACATGTTGCCAAGTACACATACAAAACAAAGAAACAGCCGGATAACCGGTGAGAATGATAATCCCAGTAAAATAAACATATCAAGTAATACAACAATAAACATGCTTTCAAGACAACAACGTAATCAATAACAATGAAATGAAATGCATGTCTTTAAACCGGGATATCAAATCTGATAAACGAGGGATTGCTGCTGTGCTTTTGGGATCCCAAGGATGAGATCACGTAACGACTCACCGATTCTCCCAATCGAGGTGGTGTCACGTATCCCACTCTTCTAGACTTTGAGCAACTATAATGAGTATGCTAGCACTAGGCGAAATGACTACGACCTAGGCCACTCAATCATAGTTCCCAAACGTCTAAACAAAAAGTGCTATTCTGCCCACTGAAATCAAAGTTGGCTCAAGATGAATGCATAACAGAAACATAAAACATAGCCATATAACAAGAGCTCAAGCAAAATCAACAAGACACAAGTTCCTCATGCTACAAGTGTAGATGCAATATGTGATTTAAAAGGGAAAACTCGAGAACCAACTGTCCCGAGTATGCTATCCCGCTACGATGACTGCTTTTACCTTTCAATGCAGTAGTTCCAAATCTGGATAAGCTACAACCAAAAGATTGTATCAAACACTAAACAATCTAAGCAACAACTGCGGTTCAAGGTAAATCTCTTTACCGTTCTTCGTCCAAAACTCGATGACCAATGCTGCTAACTCCGGGCTTGACTACTCTAAACGAAACTGTTCAGATACAAAAGATGATCAACAACATCAAACAACTCAAGGCCCAAAGTATAACACTCAAATGGTTCGAAATCTCAAAACTCAAACTGAAGGCATCAGATACAAAAGATGATCAACAACATCAAACAACTCAAGGCCCAATGTATAACACTCAAATGGTTCGAAATCTCAAAACTCAAACTGAAGGCATAATGACTATAAACTGAACAAACCAGAAATGCAGACAGCAATTCAATAACAATATAACCTCATATCCATGCCCAAAACAACAATAACAAGACAAACCCATCAACCTCAAAATCCAAGTTTTCGAAAATGGCTTCCAAAAATTATAACAAATCCGAACGTCGCTCTAATTCAAAACTGACAGAATATAAACGGTCAGAACTCTGTCAAGAACAACATACTCAAATCTCGAACGATTCTAACGACATCCAAAAACTAGAATGTATCTGATCGTAGAAAAACTTACGGTATAACGGAGCTCTCGCTGTAGTGATCGCTAATCTGCCTTCAGAAATAATTTCCAACGGCCGGATCGAACTCGGATTGAAATCCCAAAGCTTGAAAGAGGCGTTCCCAAGCTTTAATTGAGAGGAATCGAGTTGGAGAAGATGAGAGAGTGGTTGGACTAGTCAATGGAGTGTAGATAATATATTAAACTCAAAATTTGTACTTTAGTCCTTGAAATTTCCAAAATTTGCAAAAAGGACCTTGATCAAAATCAAGTCGGCTCTTGAACTCTGCAATCTCCGATTAACTCAAATAAACTCATTTAAGATAAAAACGGGGCGTTACAAAATCTCAGTATGAATGACATGCATATACATCATATAATCATAATAAATCTATATGCTATAATAATCTTAAATCTCAACATGTAAGAACATGTCAATCATAGAAGCATAATCGAATTTCATTCATATAACATAACTATTCATTTACAGCAATATCAAATCAATCATAAAAATACATTCCTATCTTGAATGACATATAATCACATGCTAGAATTTATAAATGCACATTCTAAACCATAGAAATTTCTAGGTTAATGCATAAATGCAATGCATGTTTCAAGTAATATGCTATCAAATCTGATACCAATAAAGCTTAGTTCTTGGGATACCGGGGAAATAAAATCTTTAACCGACCACCATCTTACCCAATCCAGGTAGCGTTAAATATCTCAATTCCCCTGAATTTTGTGCAACTATAGTGAGTCATTTAGCTCTGGATGTAAATCTACATTCCTTGCCACTCAACTATAGCCCCCCAAACGTCATCTGCACTCTAGGCCATTCGACCCTCTGAACTTAATAAGGTAGGGTTCAATATGAATGCAACATAATCTGTATGCATTAAATACGATAACACATTTTGAACAATCAAATCACTTAATCAAGCCAAACAATAACTAACAACAATTCATATGAAAGCATATAAACAATTAAGTATGTGATTTTAGGAAAACTCAAAACCACCACATTCTCGAGTTGTTCTATCTGGCGAAGATAATGTCGATTCATACCTCTATTCTGATTCAAATATCTTGATCAATCACAAGTTATCAAACTTCTGCTCTTGAAAATATGCTCAATCTCATCAAGATTGTTCAAACTCTACTTGATTCAAACTTTGATTCAATTTCAACCAACTCGAGCTCGCCGACTCGAACTAGATCTCTTGCAATTCAAATCTGAAATGCATTGGTATACAATTCAATATCAGCTACCACTATCATTTTAACCTTGTGTAGGCTCAAACAATCTAACAACTTGATCACGTGACTTGAATTCAAACCGACGGCATAACGGCTCGAAATCGGAAATTCCAAAAGCATAACATCAATCTTATTAATCATCTCAACTCAATATCAACATCAATTCTTCAACACAATTTCGAAATCCCATAGCTAAAAATTTCAGAATTTCGAATATCATTTCATAATTAAAAAACATGCTCAAACGACGATCTTTTCTCGATCCAACTTAGATATGCTATCGTCGTATATGCTAGAACACGTTTATACAATCAAATCTTAATTCTAACAACAACTTAAAATTTAAACATGGTAGAATTTCATAAAATTTACGTCAAAACGTAGCACTCGGAGCCGTGATCGCAAATATACGATCAATCAAAAATTCTACCGGGCGGATCAAAAGATATCGGAGCTTGAAAAGGCTAAAAATGGCTTGGAACCCTTTCATTTTTTCTCTCTCGTTTCCTTGATGGGTTTGGTCTGAACATTCTGATAATTATATACAATTACACGTTTAAATGGCAAGTTGCAAGAAAAATTGCACTTTGGTCCCTGAACTTTGGCATAATTGCAACTAGTCCCCGGACAAGCGATTTAATTCAATTTCAATCCTAAAATATTTAAGAATATTAGAATTTAATTTTAAACTCTAAATATTCTCAAATTAAATATTCTCAAATTAAAATTAAATAATATCGGACCTTATCGCATTTTAGTCCTTGAACTTCTCAATATATACAAACGGGTCCTTGCTCGTATTTTATTCTCAAATTAAATCCTTGTAATTTCTAATCTTGGAATTTACATTTTAAATTTCATAAATATCAATTCAAATATTTTTCCCTTTTAATTTAAGAATTCCGGATATTAAAATCTTAAAATCCGAAAAATTCTCAAATTAAATATTTTTGACCCGAAATTGAAATCTCTAATTTCCATAAATTCTTAAATTCATATTTTCTCTTATTCGAAATTTAAATCTTAAATCCCGTTATTAATAACTTAATATTTTCGAGCCTTACAATGCCTCTCTGGCTGATACATCCTTATTTATTTTCCGTTATGGTGTTGTCATCATGTATCTTCTTGTCTATGTCGATGATCTAATTCTTACAGGTAATGATGCTGGAGCACTTCGAGGATTCATCGCCCAGTTGGGTGCTCGGTTCTCTATTAAGGATCTAGGTTTCTTGTCTTACTTTTTGGGTGTCGAGGTTATTTCTTCTTCAGGGGGCCTTTGTCTTTCTCAGCGGAAGTATTTTCTTGACATTCTCCTCAAAACCAACATGGCTGACTCGAAGCCTGTCTCAACACCACTTGCTGCATCGGTCCCTCTCTAGCTCCTAGATAGCTCGCCCCCTGCTGACTCTACCTTGTATCGCCAAACGATTGGTAGTTTGCAGTATCTATCGTTTACTCGCCCGGACATTGCCTTTGCTATTAACAAGCTGTCTCAGTTCATGCATGATCCTTTCTCTCTTCACTGGGGGCGGTCAAGCGTCTTCTGCGCTATCTTAATGATACTCGCTCATATAGTCTGATGCTCCATCGTCACAGCTCTACATCTCTTCATGCCTTCTGTGATGCTGATTGGGCTGGTGATATTGATGATCACATATCTACAGGTACTTATATTGTTTTCCTGGGTCCTAATCCCGTCTCCTGGAGCTCTCGCAAGCAAGGCTCTATTGCTCGCTCGTCCACTGAGGCTGAATATCATGCTATTGCCTCCACACCTGCGGAAATCCAATGGGTTCGTTCTCTTCTCGACGAACTCGATGTCACTAATCTCTCCTCTCCTGCCTCCATCTACTGTGATAATGTTGGGGCAACTTATCTATGTGCTAATCCAGTTTTTCACTCTCGTATGAAGCACATTGCTCTGGATTATCATTTTGTTCGTGAACTGGTTTAAAGTCGCAAAATTCGTGTATCTCATGTCTCCTCCTTTGATCAGTTGGCTGATGCATTGACGAAGTCGCTTCCTAGTGCCCGTCTTCGTCTTCTGTGCTCCAAGATTGGTGTTTCTCCAACCTCACCATCTTGAGAAGGCTTATTGGAATATATTTTTATTATATTTTGTATATTCTGTGTTATCTCTTATATCTTTTAGTTTATTTGTTTCCTTTTATTTTGGTCTCTTTAAGATGTATATAAATACACATTGTATCATTATTTCTAAGATATGAAGCACCTATATGAAATGATTTGACCCATACGTTTCTACAAGTATAATTTCGTGAATATATATTATATACGAAATTTGAAGCACCTATATGAACTGATTTGACCCATTAAAGTGACACTATTACAAATCACGTACCTAGCAGGTTAGCCTATAAAATACTCATTTATTTTCATTGGTGGGCAAATAAGTCAGAAATTAAAATTACATTTACTCAGCTATCTGATATATATAGAATCCATTATAATTTCTAATTTAAAACTTGTAAGAACCGATTATCAACTTCTTTCCACTCTATATATTTCTATATTCCTTATTTTTTCTCCTTTTTTTTATTTACATAGTTTTTATTTATAATATTACACGTGTGTACTTCGATCGCGAGTAATAATTAAAAATTGAAGTTGAATTAGAGTCAAGTAAGAAATATAGCAAATAATAAATTCAAAATTTTCTCGCACGACTCGACAATATAGTTTGAATTTTATAAATTTAAATAAACTATATATACCCTATATTTTAAATAAATTCACTATCTTTTAATTAAAATTGATCGATCCATCTATTTATATAGTTTTTGACGTGTGAATTGTGATATATGTTGTGGGCTATTTTGGGTCGTTGAAGGTTATATAATGCTTAAAAGTGGCAAAGGAGTCCCGAGGCCAAGCGAAAGTTTCAGATGATGAAAGGGAAATCTCTTCGAAACGACGCTATCATTTAGTTATTTTTTTGGTGATAAGGTTTTGTTTGATGCCCATGACTAAACTCCTCTTTTATTTATTTATTATTTTAATTTCATTGAAAAAATGGTCCTGGATTTACAAAATATAACAAAAATCTAATAAACTCTTTGTTAAAATACGATAAACCACCCGTATTGGCGGGTAAACAATGAATCCGACCACCAGATTCACATGATGGTGGTGGTGTTAGTAGCAGTAGCCGGCGTAATGGCCATAATAGTTTTTACACAAACATTCTTATAACATTCTCTAATAATTCAATTTTGTGAAACGGATTTTCAACTCAAATTAAACCAAGTTATGAAAGCTATTACTTTTCATTTAGAAAGTATTACTTACATTACATGTCGTATTGGACAGACCATTTCATGGATATTAGTGAAACTGTCTCACAAAAAACCTATTATAGTTTTTATTATATACTAATAGATACATATGAATTATGATGCTTGTGGTCTGAGAAAAAAGGAATAGAGAAGGAATATTCTTTTTCTTTTTTCTTTTTTCTTTTTTAAAAAAACTAAAATAAAAGTTATCAAAATTTGAAATTGAAATGATACGAGAAAATTTTCCAGAAAAAAAGAGAAAGAAATGATATGAGAGAAGATAATATCATAATATGTAAAGAGAAATGTAGAATATATATAGTGTCGAGTGGTTTTGGAACTATAGAAAATTTCATCCAACACACAACAAACTAGTTACTTACTCTATGGTGTTTAATTTTAATTAATAGCACTAGGTTCCAAAAGCATACAAGATGCGTGAGTATATATTAATATATATAAATTTTATATTTATTATAATTTTTAATCATATATAATTAATTTAATATGAACGAAAGAAAAGATATATAAATATAGAAAATTTATAATTACATTATGCATTAAATAATTTGTAGCATTGATTTATGATTTTAAAAATAGACAGAGATCAAGAAGAGAATTGAGAAGAGAAAATTATCGAGAATAAAATCGGTCGGCTGTATTAACACACCAAATGGTTTAATTTTAACTAGCAACTCGGCACATGCGATATGTGAAATATAATAAATGAATATAATAATATTATGTAAGTATTCATGAACATTATTTTTTATGATGTGAGAATCTGCAGTCGCTATCTTTTGGTGCGCACGAGATAAACCCCAGATGTATTGCACATATTCGTTTCTTAGTTAGGTTAGTTATGATGTTTACAAAATTAAATATAACATGAGATTTAATAAGATGATTTTTCATTTTTATTTTTGGAAGAGTTAAATTAATAAAAAAAAAATTGGATACATTATAAATCATAATCAAATGTGTGAGGGGGTAAGTTTTGAATTTTTTTAAAAAACTTCACAACAAATTAGCTAAATATTTGGTTCTTTCTCTTAATTAATAGGGTAAAAATATATAGCATATATATATATATATATATATATATATAATTTTTTATTGTAATTCTGAAATCATTCACAATTAATTTAATTTGAATGAAAAAATGTTAAGAATTAATAGTTCATATTATTCGGTTGATTAATTCAAAACTAGAGAGAGAAGAAGACAGTTGAAAATAGAAAAATATGAAGAATAAAAATGGTAGACTTCACCAGCACACATCTTCCATAGGGTTAACTTTATTATATACTAGTGCACCGGTGCACGCTTTGCGTACTTATACAATATTTGATATTTTGGAAAAAAATGTGTAGCTTAAATTATAAAAATTTATCCGAGAAATTTTGGAAATTTTTAGAATTTACTATAAAAAAAGGAAAAAAAATGAAATAGTAAAATGGAAAAAAAAATGAAATAGTAAAATTGGAAAGAACAGGAAAAAAAAGCCATACCATAAAAAAGGAGGAAAAAAAAATAACAAAGCCATACCACCATAACTAGGGGTGCAAACGAACCGAATCGAGCCGAATAATGGTAAAATTTTAAAGCTCGAATTCGGCTCGATAAAAGTATATTCGAGTTCGAGCTCGATTCAAAGTTCGATAATTTCAAATATTTGGGCTCGAGCTCGGCTCGAATGAAGTTCGAGTTCGAGTTCGGTTCAAAATATTCGAACCTATTCGTGAACTACTCGAATATTATGGTTTGAAAAGCTCGAAATATATATATTTATTATATAATTATATTATATTAATTAAATATTAAGGTTCGCAAACTATTCGCGAACTATCAAACATAGTAATTTCGGCTCGAGTTCGGTTCAAAAAAAAGTTCGAACATGTTCGAATTCGGCTCGATTTTGATAAGCTCGAATACAAATCAAATATTTATCGAGCGGGCTCATAAAGTTCACGAACATGTTCATTTCGTTTGCACCCCTAACCATAACGAATGTCGGTTTAGCATGCTCCTCTTAATATATAGGTATAGATGATCCGGAGCATTTTGGCAATTTTTAGAATTTGCCATTAAAAAAATGAAAAAAAGAAATATTAAAATGGGAAAAAATGAAATAGTAAAATTGGAAAGAAAAGGAAAAAAAAAAAACCAAATCCATACCATAAAAAAAGGAGGAAAAAAAAAGAACAAAGCCATACCACCGTATCGAATTTCGGTCATCATTTTTGTCCGTAATAAAAACCGAGAACAACTTTAAATTTTTTATTAGTCATGTTCTCTTATTGTGTTTAAATAAATTTTCAATTTTCAATTTTTTATTTGTTTTTTTTATTTTTTTATGACGTGGAAACCCTCAGCCATAGTCCTTTTGGTGCGCACTGGGTAAATCCTCGAACTAACGTAATTCAATTTTTTATTCATTGATTAAAAAAAATGTGGCACGTTATAGCGAAGTTTAATTGGTGTTTCGATAAATTTTTCTTATAAATATGATTTGAAAATTAAAATTAATTTTATTAGAACTAACATAATATTTTTATTAAAATATATATTCAATAAATTTTTACATAGTTAAAATATTAAAAAATATTTTATCACAATCACTATTTATTCAATTTATTTTTCAAAATGTTATCGAGAAAATTATGTATAAAAAAATTAGAATTTTAGCTAAAAAATATTTATTTATTTTCTATGGTATCAATTTATTTATTTACAATTATTTAGATATTGTATGCTTTAATATAATTTATCTAATCTTTTTCGTTGAAATATATAATATATCTAATATAATAAATATTATGTACAAATAAAATTTTAATCAAATCAATTTTTACGTATAAAATATAATATACAAATATATCTAATTAAAATCAAAAATAAAATATGCATTTTTTGTAATAAAGGGCAAATTGGACATTCTACATAAATGTCACCGAAAATTGACTGGAATCCGGCGGACATATACCAATTAAGCCATTAACAAAAGTTCGTGTACCAATTTGACATTTAATCAATAGTTCGTATACCAAATTAAATTTTACTCTATGTTTTTAGGTTCGTTTGAGGTAATTTATGATAATTAATGATGCTATAAATATTCCTTTTTCTCCCTTTATAAACACTAGTATTCCGACACACGCGTTGCGTACTTGTACATCTTTTTTTTAAAATTAATTTGGTTTATATTAAATAAAGATAATTTCATAATTGTAGAAAATAATTAGGCTAGACTTGTTTCATACTTTTTTTATGTTTTACCAAAATATTATGTTAGATTTAGTTTGTTGATAACAAACAATGAATTATTATACAACCTCTCTTTGCATGTAGATATTAAAAAACGTGCTTTGGATCTAACTAACCCCAAAATCTAGTTCAAGAGGAGAGGTTTGTCCTTGTATATATATTAATTTACCAGACAATTTACCCAACCGATGTGAGACAAACTTAACACACGTCTCATGCCCAAGAATAAAATGATTGGAGAGTGGAGATATTAACGGATGACCCAAATATGGGATGGGTGAACCGAATTATGGGCAGTCCAACATATAATGGTGGAACCTAGTCCAGGGTTGGAACCTGACCTCTGATATCATATTAAAAAACGAGACTTGGATCTAACTCACCCCAAAAGCTAGCTCAAGAGGGGAGTTTTGCCCTTGTCTGTATATATTAAAGTCTCAGGCTATTTACCCAACCGATGTGGAACAAACTTAACACACCAACAGTAGACATATAATCGACCGTTATGTTGAAGATTTAGAAGAAGTCATTCAGCAGTCTCAAGATGCAAAGCTATCCAATCGCTCACTCTTTCGCAACATATTTGATCTACTCGACCGCTCGCTCTTACAAGTTTGTGGCTTAGGAGTTAGGACCACTCAACCGTTTACTCTTTCAAATCATATATTTATAAAACAGTTGAGTAATGATATCTTGAGATACAAGCCATAAAATCTTATAAGGATCCGGCCTACTTTATCAGAAAATTTGACTGACTGGTCATGCACAACAAACAAGATTTCAAAAAATCAGAATTTTTTCCTAAAAAAACATAGCTTAGTGCTAGTTACTTTTTGTTTCAGCGACATTTATTTCCGCATTTGGAAAATTCCAAACTGCACATATTGAAGTGTAATATATGAATCAAGAAAGGACGAAAATAGTCAATAGCAGTGCCTTTGCATTTATGAGCTACGATCGAACGTTAAACAAGAAATGCAAATGGCACTATGATAGAGGAGATGGCAAGAAGAGCTATACAAGAGGTTTCACTCTTACGAAGCAATTTTTCAAGCTTGCATCCTCCAAGAATTTTTTAGCAGTACTCTAAAGCATCATATCTACTACTGCTCAAACAAGTCCTCACATCAAAGATTATTTATCAGATTGTCAAGGATCATCCAGGGTTTGTATAAATCTCTCAACCGTTTTTGTCAAGACTGTTTGGGGAATTGTTTGATAGTTTGAATAGTTTGAATATGAGGATTCATTCTTTAACATGTTCAGTTGTATTGTACTGGTTATGAGATCTCATAACCAGTTGTAATATTCATTAACTAGGAGTTTCGCATTAGGCGGTGCTTAAGTCTTAAGCCTGAAGCGGGTTGTTTCAAAATGTTATAAAACCAAACTCTTCTAGTGCATTACTTCTTAAGTAGAAGAAGTGGACACGTAGAAGTTTATTGCATTTAAGAGTGGTATACCATACAATATCATATATTTTTAGCACATATCATATACCGTATCGAAAATTATGGTATAAAAAAATGTTATATCGATACTATACCGAAACTTTCGGCACACCGATTTACGGTCTACCAAAATTTTTGGTACATATAACTAGCATACTGATCATATCGAAAATTTATGGTATACCGAGATTTCGGTACGACAACGGTATATGCCGTTTTATACAAAAAAAACATGATATTTTTTAAATTTATTGTTTAATAATATTTATTTTAAATTTTTAATATATTATTTCGGTATTTAGGTATATAACAAAATTTTCAAAATCCATACCGTTATTGTACCGACAAATTCGGCATCATTAATTACCGTACTATACCGAAATATTCAGTATGTCGAAAATTCGGTATTTTTTTGATACGGTAATTTCGATATACCAAAAATTCGATATTTTTCTTACCCCTAACAACTTTATCGCCTTGCTTTATTTAAGTATAAAGTTTCCCAAAATCTATGGGATCATTTTTCGCACTATTTGTGGTTTGATCGTTTTTAAGTGTTGATAAATTTGGTCTTGTATAGCTAACTCTATCAATATCAGTCACATTATTTGGCAGTGTTTTAAAAAAAAATTTAAAATGTTTTTTCACCTCTCTTAACAAATTCCCGATCCTAACATATTAGTTGTGTCAGCTCATGTCTCGGCACTTTCATATAAAGTTAGTCAACTGATTAGGATCGAGAATAGTTTCATCCGTTGTTAAACCAACCATTGAACATCTTTTAAACAATTCCAAACCTATCCTATCAACTCCTGTGAAAGATGACGAAATATCCGTCAAATTATTGTACTAACACATCATTTAATTTGAACGAACTGGGGGATTTAAAATCAAATGTAACACACATTTTTACTATTTTCTCATAACAAATACTAAAAATGAATGCATAAATTATTCACCACTAAAAGAAAAGGTATTGTATTGCTCTTTTGAAAAACCAAAATGAATAGTAGCTCCTTACTTATCCAAATGTACGTGGAATTAAGTTGTAAGATTAATCGAGGTCCCCAGCCAAAAATGTCATTTTCCTTCAATAATGAAAATATTAAAGATTGTCCTTCCAAAAAAAAACCCATAAAAGAATAAACGATCAATTAATATTAGAGAGTGCGTGCCACTAAATATCGCACCATGTACTTTGGGGCATTGATATAACCGAATTGCATATTTACATTGACATGCACTAATAATATGTACCACTATCACGCATGTTATATTACATTATCATGAAATCTTGATTGTAACATGTTCTTTAACATTTTGTTGTGAATGAGAATTTGAACCCATATGCATTAAGGCACTTTAATGTTTTGTTCGTATTCATATGGTTATGAAATAAATGTTAAATTAATTTTGTGGGAAAACTCTTCATCTAGTATTTTATCTCAAGCAAAAACAAAAACAAAAACAAAACACAGTTCGCGGCAAGTGATAATCCAATTAGTCAAAAATTGGATTCAGTTCATCCAATAACTTGGTTTTTTATGCAGTTTTAGTCAATTATATATATATATATTTTTTTCAGAATGCTAACATGATTTTGAATATTGTAGCTAGCTAGGTACGGTGCTGATCCTCACTAAATGACATCGGACATATATATATATTTTTTGTGACGTGAAAATCCGCAGCCGCTATCTTTCGGTGCGCTCTGGGTAAACCTACGGACTAACGCAATAGCCTGCAAACTATGCTAGTCAGGTAAACCACACTGGGCAAACTCTTTGTGACAGGCTAGTCCAAAAAAGTGTTGGTAGAGGGCGACATCGGACATATTGCTAACTTATCTAGTGTTATGTTAGTATTCCAATAAAAGAAGATTAAAAATGCATAAAATAAACTATTACACCAAGACCAAATTTTGACCAATTTCAGAACAAAAAACGTAATCTATAGGTCAAGTTACAGATCAATTTTGCATTTTCCCTGCTACTTCACACAAAAAAAAGGGGGTACAATTCATATTAAGCAGAATTCGTTCTTTCTTGGTCGAAAGCATAATCCGTAATCGAGTATATTTGTGTATTTTGTTTATACTGCTTCTCGTGTTACTCTGGCCTCCATGACATTGATAAACCTCAATTTTTGGAACCTGGGAGCGATCAACATCAAAATTATAATGGTTTTGGGGATATATATATATATATATATATATATATATTTAGGGTGAAAACCATCTTATGTAGCATAATATCGTTCATTCGAGTTATTGACGGTGATAAATTTGTTTGGCGTATCTTTGATCATCCTGGTCATGATACTTTTGAGGTCTGGACATGGGTACCCTGACTTTTCTGATTGTGTGACGTTGGGGTCGTGTCGGTTCAAATTGGGCTTAATTCGGATAAGATTCGAGTAGGAAAAGAGTAGTTTAAGTTGAAGTGTCATGAGAAGATTTTTCGGGAAAGTTAGGGGCTGTTCGAGAACCCAATTTGATCGGGGTGTTCGGGCTTGCATTAAAGGATAAATACTGATCCTAGGAGTGATTTAAGATGTGTTCGAAGGATGCAATCCACCTGGGACGAACAACATGTTGTCCATGCTGGTTGACCGACCGAACCATGACGTTTGGGCTGTTGCTCGGTTTAAAAGATTTGAGCTGTACCATTATCACAAGCTATAACTTTGGTAAAACGACACGCTTGGTCCTACAGTTGGTATCAGAGACAAGATCATGTGTTCGATTCTTATTGATTGCAAGGAGTACAATTATTGAGAGAGATTGTTCGAGTGCAATAATTGTCTCTGTTAGAACAATCGAACCAGGTCGTTTGGGCTGTTGTGTGACAAGCTCTCGGTCCTACACAACAAATTGAGAAATTCATTTTCATTATTAAAATCTAATATCTTTTATGTTTTTAGGACGTACATTTGAACTTTCCTTTATAAGGATGTCATTTTACTAGCAAGAATTTGTTGGCAATCTAGCTATAAATTAAGTTCGTTATTCCAAGAAAAGGACAAAAAAATCCTAATTTTATAATTAAAAATTAAAATTAATTTGTGTGAAGCTATTAGATTTCGCATTCAGATTTCTATCGAGTGGATGTGAGTTCGGTCACGCATTGGTTACATATATTTAAGTGGCCCTTTTATGTGACAAATCTAGTTTTTTTAGGAAAAAAAAATATATTGCGAAGAAAGTGATCCCACGTGAGGCACCATGCACAAACATACGGTAACCATATATTTCAGTGGCCATTTTATGTGACAAATCTAGATTTTTTTAGGAAAAAATATATTGCGAAGAAAGTGATCCTACGTGAGGCACCATGCACAAACATACGGAAATATGTACTAATTTCCCTTCAAAAAGAAAAAGAAAAAGAAAAAGAAAAAGAAAAGAAATATGTACTATTGGAAATTAAATATAAAGACATTGAGTTGTTTTGAAAAGATATTAAAAAGAAAAAAAACAATCTTGATATTTGAATATATTGGAAACTCCGCCTGATAAATGGAAATAATATTACATAGTATGAAATCGTTATTATTTCTTTTTAAAAACTTAAATTAGTCCAATCTCACGTCTAATTTTTTTAATATATTATATAAAAATGTACATTTAAGCGTTTGTCGCTATAAAAAAATATAGTTCATAGTAACAGTACAAATATATATTTTTTATTTTTATCGTACAACTTAAACTCTACGATTCTGATGTGTTCAAAAATTTCCGCATCAAGTAAATTACCTTGAACCAGTTATCACGAACCAATTTCTTTAATGAACCGAGCCGAATGATCCCAAAATATTTCTGTGTTGGCTCGCCCGAAGGCGAAGCCACTCCGACGCTCAAGTCAGAATTGGATTCAATAGAAAATGTATGAAAATTGCAATAGATGGAAAATATGAGAAAAACATGTAAAAGAAATAGATGGGAGAGGTAAGAAAAGAATGAGAGACGTTATGTAAAAAAAATACAACCTGTCTGAATAAGGGTTAGAGAACCCTTATTTATAGAAAGAGAGTCTGAGTCCCCGTAGAATTCTAATGTATAACACATATAGATTTATGCATATCCATTCAATATTATGATATATCTCTAAAATATAAATAAAGATATGATAGGATTTTTATCATATCATCAGATTCGATGGTTCTTTGATCAATAATAATATTGCTTCTCAACAATCTCACTCGCAATAATTAGTCTATCTAAAATTATGGATGTAAATGAGTTGAGCAGAATAATATCAAGCTTCTTTATCATACTTAACGAGCCTCACTCGAGCTCGACTCGTCAAGCGAGCTCATTTTTAGGCTCGTTAAGAAAGATCGAAAACTAGTTAAGAGAGCTCGTTAAGCATACGACTGAGCTCGAGTCTATATTGTATTTGAGCTCATTCGAAGAATAAATAAAAATAACATCACCATTAAATCCATTAATAAATATCTTGCAACACAAATACGAGCGAGCTTGCAAGCCACTTAAACGAGTCGATCTTGAGTTTGCGAGCCTATAACGAACATGTTCGTGAGCTCACGAGCCGAATATTCTTAAACTCAAGTTTGACTCGGTAAAATTTTCTAGCTCGAAATCAAGCTCGATCTCAGCTCGATAAGCTTAACAAACGAATTTAAACGAAATTTTTATCGAACAGATCTCTAAGTAGATCACAAACAATTCGATTTGTTTACATTCCTATCTGCAATTTAGGAGAATTAAACATATTATATTGAATTTGATATCAAATTGAACATTTGTTGTTGTACAAAATTTGTAGATGCGATTAACGGTATAAATCAAATATTTTAAAATAGAATTATTTGAAAGGGATTGTAGAAGAGTAACAATTATCCTACCCAAGTCCCAAATACAAAATGATGATTGAACCTCTAACTGAAAACAAAGAGGATAGAGAAGTTGCCTCTCAGGAGTTATCTGATATGAATCTTGTTGGACATGAAAAACAAACACGAATTTTGATGTAATCGTGCCCTCGATTCAGAAAACAAAAGATCCAAGTGTTTTTTCCGATCTTAGAAACAATTAACAAGTTTGTGAAATTCACCTATAGTTTAAGAAAACTAGTAACAAATAATCACGATATAAACAATTGAAATCAAAGGAACCTTCAAAGAAACTAGTCTTTGACAATCCACAATGATATATAATAAATAGACAAACGCGACAAAGTATGAACTTTGATAAGTTTGATTTTAAACAAAGCAAAAACTTCAATAAATTCTAGAGAGAATTTTTATAGAAGTCAATAATAAATCAATACTCTAAATGTATTTTTGAGTTTACATGTTTATAATACTTAAAAGATAGTAATAACAAGTTTCCAAGTCAAATAGAACTAAAAAATAAGCAATAAAAAAGTTTTCTTCTGCATATCAGCACCTAGGCTTCGAAAACAGGCGCCTAGATGCTAGTCTGGGCGTTGTGGCGCTTGATGGCCGCCCTCTCTTGCCCGTTTTGCACTCGAATGATGTTGAAATGCTCTCCAACTTGATTTTATTGATTGTTACGCCTTAAACGCATATAAATCTTGAATTATGAGATTAATGTTTTTAATGCATTAACAAGTCTTATTTCTTTATGTTTTGATGATTAACAAAACTAGGTTAAAATGTTACTAATCTTTACATTGAGCTTATTACAGAGTTAAAATTTTCAAGATGAATTAAGACTAAATTCATACTCAAGATCAGAAACAAAATTCGAAGAAGTATACTGCTACGGGATCGGAAGCTCCGATTGGAGATCGGAACCTCCGATCATGATCAGAAGCGTATTCGAAAGATAAGGGTGGATCGGAAGCTCCGATCAGGGTTCGGAAGCTCCGATCTATTTCAGGGAGTTTTATATTGTTCGGAATGAAGAACGGAAGCTACGAAGAACAAGTTCGGAAGCTCCGATCTATGATCGGAAGGTCCGATCATTTTCTAAGAATATTATATTGTTCGGAAGCAGATCGGAGGCAATGAAGTGAAGCAGATCGGAAGCACCGAACGTGATCGGACGTTCCGATCTTGAACGGCCGCCTGATAATCTTGTCCGGAAGACTTTTGCTCGACAACACATTTATTGCGCCGATCGAAAGCTCCGAAGTGGATCGAACGTTCCGATCCAGTACACCCGCGTGTCTCAGAATTCAAATTTCGGAAGCTCCGATGCAGGGATCGGAAGTTCCGATCGATGCCAAATTTTCAGCTATAAAAGGAGGCATTCCGAGGCCATTCAACACATCCCAACATCTTCAAGTCTCTTAATCCTCTCAAGCATTATTCAAGCCATTTGTTGAGCAATTTGTAGCCCCTTTTGAGTGTTCAAAATATATTCACATATCGAGTTGTATAAGGGGTTGTAAAATCGAGGGTTGTTTGTTTGTGAGTTGGTTGCTCGGTTTTGTAAACACTTGTGTGTGAAGCCAAGTATATTTTACGAGTGTTGAGGCTATCCTTAGAGCCCTTAAGGCCAAGAGTGTTGAGTTGTATCGGTGCGGTGATCGTGTCAAGTTGTAAGGCTATCCTTGGAGCCATCAAGACCAAGACGTTCGAAGTGCTAGTGGATCCTTGGTTAATCGACTTAACCAAGAAGGGGAGACGTAGACGATTTATCATCGAACTTCCATAAACATCTCTTATCCCTTTTACTGCTTTATTTACATTACGCATTTATTTATCGCACTTATTATTTGATTGCTTAAGTCTTCCGCTTGCATACTTGCATAATCGCTTTAAATTGCTAAAGTTGCCAATAGAACCTAAATCCTCCCCATTAGGTTCTAACAAGTGGTATCAAAGCCACCTTTTTTACAAAATATTTTCAAAAAGGCTCTATGACAAATCTAGCGAGCGACTATGCTCAAGGGCAATCAACAAATCGTCCTCCTCTTTTCAATGGCATAAACTACGGATATTGGAAAAACCGAATGTCCCTATATATCCAATCCGTAGATTATGATCTTTGGAAAGTTACTGTGAAAGGTCCCTACATACCTACTAAAGAGGTTGAGGGTGTCAAAATTCCCAAGGGAATGGACGACTTTTCCAAGGAGGACATGCGATTAATTTCTCAAAATGCTAAAGCCATGAATATTCTTCATTGTTCCTTAGATATGAATGAGTACAACCGGATCTCAATGTGCTCATCAGCTAAAAAGATATGGGACAAGTTGGAGATATGCCATGAAGGGACTAATCAAGTCAAAGAGACGAAGATCGATCTATTCCAACTCAAATATGAAACATTCGAGATGGAATCAAACGAAGATGTAGATACTATGTTCCGAAGGCTTACTCAAATTATCAATGAGCTAGCCCAACTCGGGGAACAATATCCAACCAAACAAGTGTGGAGGAGAGCTCTACGCGCCTTACCCAAGGAGTGGGATGCCAAGAGGACGACCATCATCGAGTCAAACAAAGGCGACACCGCATCCTACGATCTTGATCAACTACATGGGACTCTAAAAACCCATGAGCTGGAATTATCAACAAGGAAGGAATTAAAGAAAGAAGATACCAAGGCAAAAGGGATTGCTCTATCTAGCCAATCCAAAGAAGATGATGATGATGATGATATGGCGCTCTTCGCAACAAAGTTCAAACGATTCATGCGAGGAAACAAATTCCAAAAGAAGCCGGATAAGGAAGTTACTTGCTACAACTGTCAACAACAAGGCCACTATGCAAATGAGTGTCCTCTCAAGAAGAAAGTTGACAAGGGAAAGAAGAAAGCACTTCTAGCCACTTGGAGCGATAGCGACGATGACGAGAAGGAAGCCAACATCTGCCTCATGGCTAAAAGTGATGACATCGTCTCCGACGACGATGATGAGGTACCTTCCTATGACGAACTACTACATGCATATAAAAACATGTTTGATATGGCTAAATCTCTTAGAAAAGAAAATAGAAAGCTCAAACATGAATTAGAAACTAAGGAGCATGAAAACCTAAGATTAAAGGATGACATAGCTCACTTAGAGAAATCTTTTGATAAATTCAATGTAAGTAGTAATAACTTGAATAATTTACTAAGCAAGCAAAATGTAGTTTTGATAAGGGTGGAATAGGGCATGGTAAGAAATCTATAGATTTCACTAGTCTAATTGCTAAAGCAAAAATGAGATCACCCCCTGCATGTTCTCTTACTGTTGTAAAATAGGACATGCTAGACATAAGTGTAGATCCTTAAAATATCAATATGATAAAAAGAGCTATATGAAATGGAGGCCTAAGAGTACTTAACAACTCATCAGTTGGCATTATGAGATCATGATCTAAGGGAGTTCATCATAGACCGGTTTAAATTGCCTTGATGCGACTGGTCTTCCTGATGAACGCTGCTCTGTCCAAGAAAATAGGTTTTTAAAGAGGCATAGCCCTACCTACTACTGAGAGAACTCTTAGAAAGTGGCGATGATGTCGCTATGAGAGACTGAACTCTTGGAAATATGTTTTGTATTTTTCTTTTCTAACACTGTGGACCCAAAAGAACTAAAGGGTACCAAAATCTCTTCTTGTAGGGAAATAGGAAAATTGTTATCCCTAGCATATGGTATCTAGACAGTGGATGTTCTAGACATATGATGGGGAACAAGGAGCTACTTCAATCAGTCAAATCAAAGGAGAAGGGAACTGTAACCTTTGGAGACAACAACAAAGGAATCATTGAAAGAATCGGCTCAATAGGTATATCTGAATCTTGCTTGATTGATGATGTACTCCTAGTGAAAGGGCTTAAGCATAATCTACTAAGCATAAGTCAATTGTGCGATAGAGGTTATGAAGTCAAATTCACTCCCCAACACTGCACTATATCACTCACGACTGACAAATCCATAAATTTCAAAGGATATAGAAGTGAAAATGTTTACAAGGTTTCTTTAAAAAATTTATCTTTATCAAATATTAAAAGCCTTGTATCCTTGAATGTTGATGACAACATTATTTGGCATAGACGACTAGGTCATGTTGGTCCTAGTACCATAGAAAAACTTTTTAAACTTGATTTAGTTGTTCATATGCCAAAATTCAATTTAAAATTAGATTATATTTGTGATGCATGTCAACTTGGCAAACATACAAGGGAATCTTTTAAAAGCAAAAATTTTATATCAACTTCTATGCCCCTTGAACTTCTTTACCTAGATCTATGTGGTACCTCGAGGAACGCTAGCCTAGGAGGGAAGCTTTATGCATTTGTTATTGTGGATGATTTCTCACGATTCACGTGGACATTGTTTTTAGCCCACAAAAATGATGCCTTTGATTATTTTAAAACTTTTGTGAAACGTGTTGAGAATGAGAAAAATCTTTCAATAAAGCAGATCCGTAGTGACCACGGAACTGAATTTCAAAATGAGAGTTTTTCAAACTTTTGTGAAGAGAAAGGCATCGGTCATAATTTTTTTTGTCCTAGGACTCCTCAACAAAACGGGGTCGTTGAGAGGAAAAATAGGACACTTGTGGAGATTGCGAGGACCATGATATGTGAGCATTCTCTACCAAAATATTTTTGGGCTGAAGCAATGAACACTGCCTGTTACATTATCAATCGCGTATCAATAAGGCCAATTCTCAAGAAAACTCCATATGAATTATGGAGAGGGAGAAATCCTAACATTTCTTACTTTCGAGCTTTCGGTTCCAAATGCTACATACATAACAATGGTAAGGACAACCTTGGCAAATTTGATGCCAAATCCGACAAAGGTATCTTTCTCGGATATTCTACCTCAAGTAAGGCCTTTAGAGTTTTTAATAAACACACTTTACTTGTTGAAGAATCTATGCATATTATTTTTGATGAATCTATGTCTACTATTGTTCGCACTAACATTGATGATGTAGAATTACTCAAAGAAGAGTTGGCTTCCTCAAGCCTAAATGATATAGATGTTTCCGTTGAGGAAACACCACTTCCGAAGGATTGGACGCTTCACAAAGATCACCCAATGGATCTTATCATCGGAAGTCCTTCGAAGGGAGTAGCCACTCGTTCTTCTCTTAATAATATTTGTAATCATCTTGCCTTTGTTTCGCATGTTTAACCTAAATGCATAGATGATGCTTTGTTAGATGATGCATGGATAATTGCGATGCAAGATGAGTTGAATGAGTTTAAACGCAATGATGTTTGGATTCTTGTTCCTAGGCCGCATGATAGATCTATCATTGGTACTAAATGGGTGTTTAGGAATAAACTTGACGAGCATGGCACTATCACTAGAAATAAAGCTAGGCTTGTTGCTAAAGGATATAGTCAAGAAGAAGGCATAGATTATGATGAAACTTATGCGCCTGTTGCTAGACTAGAATCTATTCGCATGCTACTTGCTTTTGCTTGCTCTAGAAATTTTAAGTTATTTCAAATGGATGTCAAAAGTGCCTTTCTTAATGGTGAATTGAAAGAAGAGTTTTATATTGAGCAACCTGATGGCTTTGTTGATCTTTCTTTGCCTGATCATGTGTTTAGACTAAACAAAGCATTGTATGGTTTGAAACAAGCTCCTCGAGCTTGGTATGAAAAACTATCAACTTTCCTTATTTCAAATGATTTTTCAAGAGGAAAGATTGATAAGGAAAGTTGATAGTTTTTCATACCAAGCTCGAGGAGCTTGTTTCAAACCATACAATGCTTCAAATGATTTTTCAAGAGGAAAGATTGATATTACTTTGTTTACCAAACATGACAAAGATGATTTATTAATTGTGCAAATTTATGTTGATGACATAATTTTTGGTTCTACTAATGAAACTCTTTGTCAAGAATTCTCTAAGTTGATGCAGGAACACTTCGAGATGAGTATGATGGGGGAACTTAACTATTTTCTTGGATTACAAATCAAACAGTGCAAGGATGGGTTCTTTGTGAACCAAAGAAAATACATCAAGGAGATTCTAAAGAAGTTTGGAATGGAGAACACAAAATCATCATCTACACCGATGAGCACAGCAATCAGACTCGACAAGGATGAAAATGGTAAAACTGTAGATCAATCCTCCTTTCGTAGTATGATTGGCTCCTTATTATAT
Source organism: Henckelia pumila (assembly GCF_033568475.1). Taxonomy (NCBI): domain Eukaryota; kingdom Viridiplantae; phylum Streptophyta; class Magnoliopsida; order Lamiales; family Gesneriaceae; genus Henckelia; species Henckelia pumila. The sequence continues at coordinate 20,897,500 of NC_133123.1, read as the reverse complement.
GCTACTGCTAGTAGATCGGACATTATGTTTAGTGTTTGCCTGTGTGCACGATTTCAATCATGTCCAAAGGAATCACATTTGTTCGCCTTAAAACGCACTTTCAAATATCTTTCAAATACTCCAAATCTCGGCTTGTGGTATTCGAAAAATTCTTTCTTTGATTTAAAAGCATATTGTGATGCCGACTTTGGTGGATATAAGGTGGACCGTAAAAGCACTAGTGGAACTTGTTTCTTTTTAGGAAACTGTTTAGTTTCTTGGTTTTCAAAAAAACAAAATTGTGTTTCGTTGTCAACGACCGAAGCCGAATATATGGCTGCTGGTAGTTGTTGTGCGCAAATTCTTTGGATGAAGCATCAATTGCTCGACTATGACGTCTCTTTTTCAAAAATCCCTATTTTCTGTGACAACACTAGCGCCATATGTCTTACAAAGAATCCGATTTAACATTCGCGCACCAAACATATTGACATTCGTCATCATTTTATTCGTAACCACATCGAACGAAATGAAGTTGAACTTCAATATGTTGACACGTCAAATTAAATTGCCGATATTTTTACAAAACCACTAGATGAAAATACTTTTATTCGTGTGCGTGGTGAACTTGGCATGATTGAGTTGTAATCACTTGTAGGCATAAATTAAATTTAATGTCATATTAAGGGGGAGCTTAATATTAAATTCGAGCAAATTAATTTTGGATAATACAAATCAATTGTATTTATTCAAAATTAAGAAGCTCACATTTTTATGTGAATTATTTGCTTAAATGTTAAATAAAATAAATTTTAAAGAGTCGAAATCATGCTTTCTTCCTAAGGCAGATCGGAACCACCGATCCAGATCGGAACTTCCGATCTGTATCCCGCCACTTTTCAACTTGCGCGGTAAATTTTCCCTCCAAGATGAGGATCGGAACCACCGATCACGATCGAAAAGTCCGATCCCCATCTGATCCGTCTTTTCAAATTACTTTTCACCGCCTTATCTTTAATTACCGCCTCAGGATCGGAACATCCGAAGCCTGTTCGGAGCTTCCGATCGACACGTGGCCTTACCTCAGTGGACCGCACGATCGGAACGACCGATCCGGATCGGAGCTTCCGATCGTTCCAACCCCTATAAATATCAGATCGCTCAGTTCGATTTCTTGCACCTAAATTTCTTCTCTTTTCTCTATTTTATCCGATTCTAACCTATAAAAATGCCTGTCAAACGCCGTCGTGATCAAGCGAGTTCTAGTCGCCCTATTATTATCCGTGATCCTACCCAACCAGCTGTTTCTAGGTCCATTCCTGATGATTATTTGCATCGTCATATTCATCCAGGTCGTATCTTAGATACTACCTACTTGGCCCAATCCCATCTCCTACTGTTGAACTTAATCAATGCTCAACATTGGGAATCCTTTTTTCAGCCATCTGTCCCCGACCGAATCTTTCCTCCACTGATTCACGAGTTCTATGCAAACCTTGAACTCGAATTAGGGCATGGTGATATCACCATTTCCACGATCGTTCAAGGAAGGCATATCATCTTTTCTTCTGCTGATCTGTCCTCCTGGTTTGATCTTCCCAGGAATGGACCCGGTGAATACTTTTTCCAAACTTGGCCACAAAATGATTCAAATTTTGATCGTAATCTCTTTCTTAGTACTATTCTCATTCGACAAGCCACTGGTGCTGACGATCGAATCCATCTCAAGAGTCTTTGTCCTGATTTCCAAATCATTCAAAAACTCATTACCACATCCATAGTTCCCCGCAGTGGAGACCTCTCCACTTGCAAATATCTGGATTTGTATATCCTTTTTCATATCATCTCCTCTCGACCTTTTAACCTTCCTCGCCTTGTTATGCAGACTATGCATCACACGGCAACGACGGCTAAAAAGGTTTCCTTTCCTTTTGCCCGGTTTATTAACCGGATTTTGAGTCGTTTTGATATTGATTTTGAGGGGATCCCTTCTCTTGAAATCCAGTCGAGTCATATCATCAACCATCAGTCTATTATCAGGATGGATTTATCTTGGAATCCTGTGTATTCTCGATGGGTTGATGATCCTAGTCGAGCTTTTTCTAGATTTTCTCCTATTTCTGATTTTCATCGAGACTTTTCCTCTCTTCCTCACTCTATCCAAACCAAAGGTTTTCCGACTGGTCCGCCCAACACTGATATTCCATCCTCTTCCAGTTTTGAGGCCTTTGCATCTACCATTGGTGATCTTCCTTTCCAGGCTCCTGAGGTTCCTCCTACACCAATAAACCAATTTCCTAGCGACCGACTCTTCGAGACTCTTCATCGCATTGAGACGAGTATGCACACTCATTTTACCGAGTTGACTGCTAGAGTTGCCTCTCTGGAGACTCGATTTGATGACTTCGCCGCTTGCTATCCTCCTCCGCAGCATGATGATGACTCTTAGATTTTTAATTTATTTTTATTTGTAATTTTTCTCTTGCTTTGTATTAAAAAAAATTTATTATTGTAATGAAATTGTTGCGTATTTTTTAATTCTATGTTTCATTACTTTTTGCTTATCACAAAGGGGGAGAATTAATGGTTAAAATATTAATTGGGATAAAATTTGTTTATCTGATAAAATTTGTTTATCCGTTAACTCTGTTACTTATAAAAAAAAATTGTTTATGATTATCGTATATTTTATCTCCTAATTTTAACCAAGTTTTGTGATCATCAAAAAGGGGGAGGTTGTTACGCCTTAAACGCATATAAATCTCGAATTATGAGATTAATGTTTTTAATGCATTAACAAGTCTTATTTCTCTATGTTTTGATGATTAACAAAACTAGGTTAAAATGTTATTAATCTTTACATTGAGCTTATTACAGAGTTAAAATTTTCAAGATGAATTAAGACTAAATTCATACTCAAGATTAGAAACAAAATTCGAAGAAGTATACTGCTACGGGATCGGAAGCTCCGATTGGAGATCGGAACCCCTGATCATGATCAGAAGCGTCTTCGGAAGCTAAGGGTGGATCGGAAGCTCCGATCAGGGTTCGGAAGCTCCGATCTATTTCAGGGAGTTTTATATTGTTTGGAATGAAGAACGGAAGCTACTAAGAACAAGTTCGGAAGCTCCGATCTATGATCGGAAGGTCCGATCATTTTCTAAGAATATTATATTGTTCGGAAGCAGATCGGAGGCAACGAAGTGAAGCAGATCGGAAGCACCGAACATGATCGGACGTTCCGATCTTGAACGGCCGCCTGATAATCTTGTCCGGAAGAATTTTGCTCGACAACACATTTATTGCGCCGATAGAAAGCTCCAAAGTGGATTGAACGTTCCGATCCAGTACACCCCCGTGTCTCAGAATTCAAATTTTGGAAGCTCCGATGCAGGGATCGGAAGTTCCGATCGATTCCGAATTTTCAGCTATAAAAGGAGGCATTCCGAGGCCATTCAACATATCCCAACATCTTCAAGTCTCTCAATCCTCTCAAAAATTATTCAAGCCATTTGTTGAGCAATTTTTAGCCCCTTTTGAGTGTTCAAAATATATTCACATATCGAGTTGTATACGGGGTTGTAAAATCGAGGGTTGTTTGTTTGTGAGTTGGTTGCTCGGTTTTGTAAACACTTGTGTGTGAAGCCAAGTGTATTTTACAAGTGTTGAGGCTATCCTTGGAGCCCTTAAGGCCAAGAGTGTTGAGTTGTATCGGCACGGTGATCGTGTCAAGTTGTAAGGCTATCCTTGGAGCCATCAAGGCCAAGACGTTCGAAGTGCTAGTGGATCCTTGGTTAATCGACTTAACCAAGAAGGGGAGACGTAGACGATTTATCGTCGAACTTCCATAAACATCTCTTATCCCTTTTACTTCTTTATTTACATTACGCATTTATTTACCGCACTTATTATTTGATTGCTTAAGTCTTCCGCTTGCGTACTTGCATAATCGCTTTAAATTGCTAAAGTTGCCAATAGAACCTAAATCCCCCCCCCATTAGGTTTTAACATTGATTTTAAAATCCTTCGAGCTTTGATGAGATGATTGTGGATGCTTCTTCATAGTTCATCATGATTTCTTGAAGTGTTTCTTTAGACTTCTTGCTTTGGCCCCTTGTTATCGGTCCTTCCGAAAACTCCAAGGGATCCATGCCTTCTTAGAAACTTGATCTCGCAAATCCATGATCGTATCATCCTCTCTTTCTTGAAAATGATTTGTCCTAAAATATTGCTTGTCACCTACATCAAATAACGAGAAATTAGTGACAATAAATCTTATCGACAATACACTTACCTCATATTTTTTCCTTGTAAACTTTATTACCTACCTCGTCCAACAATATCGATGAATCAATTTCAATGATTGATTTTTTGTTCTCCTCATCAATTAATGTACCTTACACACTCATAACAATATGTTAGGATAAGTTTTGGTGTTTGACAAAACACAAAAATATTCAAGCAGTCCAATCAAAAATCAAGCAGTCCAAGATTAAGCAGTCCAGTCAAATATTATATTTATGAAGTTCAAGACCACTTGAAAAAGTTAGATCATATAACCAGTCCAAAATCAAGACTTCTCATGAAATAAATTGATCAGAAAACTGGAGTATATACCCGACTGCTCGAACATTTACAAAGTTATTTCAAATATAAGAAGCCGTTGCAAACTTTAGACATTTCCATTAAAAGATGTGCAACTTCATTAAAAGATCTCATAATGACTTACTGAAGATCTAGAGATAATGGAGACATGCATTAATTTTAAAGTCGAACGTTGCAAAGACACATGCTTATATAAATGAATGAAGATACAAGAGAGAGAGAAAGAGAGCAGAAGAAGGATTATTCAACACAGCAAGATATACACAAAATACAAGCTGTTATACTCTTCGAGCATTATTTAAAATAATTATCATATATGCTTATATTTCCCACATACAGTGACATATCAGATCCAAGGATAATCAAGGAAAAATAATCAATTCTCAACTGCCTATTGTTCATAAGGAGTTGATCTACTATATGAATATGAGGATTCATTCATTATTATATTTTGTTGTTAGGACGTGATGTCTTAACTTGGTTGTATACTAGGAGTTTCGATCTAGGAAAGGATAAGTCCTACGATTGGAGTGGGTGTATTACAAGACGTTGTAATAACCAAAGTCTTCTAGTGGATCTTTTCTTCTTGAAAGAAGGGGTGACGTAGAATTAGTTAAGTCTTCGAACATCCATAAACATATCTGTGTTATTTACATACATGTTCAGTCATTACATATATTTGTTCAATCTGTTAGTTGGCTTGTGATAAGAGTCGTTTTTCGGTGTTTTATTGTTTGTTTTATTGGTGTTTTGCATTCGTTCTTTGTCGTCTTGTTAGTTTTTATCAAATTTTGTTTGCATTTAGTGTAATGTTGTGTGTTTTGTTTACTCCTATTGATTTATGGTTAAATTGGCAGGAAAAGGAGAAAAAATAATTTCAGGCTTCATCAGGGGGTGCGCTCGGTCTGCAGAAAAGAGCAGACCAAGCGCTGGAATTATTTAGGCAGGCAGAGAGTTGAAGGATTTTGAGCGCTCAGTCGGTGAAAAAGAGCAGACCGAGCGCTTACTGATTAAGAACGGGCAGAAGGTTGGCCAATTTCCAGCGCTCGGTCGGTAAAAATCAGCAGACCGAGCGCCCGCGCGTAATTTTTGGAAAACTTTATTTCGGGAGTTTTATATGGAAAGGACTCTGAGGGTTTATATATAGAATCTTTTCAGACGTTTTGAGGGTTGGAAAAACATAGCAAATCAAGGAAGAGTGGGCTTTGAAGATTGAAGTTTCTTCTTCTCGTTGGGAGTTCTTCTTCTTCACGATTTCTGAATTCTTATGTTAAAAACTTTATTAGATTGAATTTTATTATGAGTTGTAGTAGCTAAAATTTCTTTTGTTGGAATTTAGGGGATCCTAACCCCGAAACATGTTTTTGTGATTGAATCGTTGGACGAATTGATGGAGTTTTTAACATGAGTAGCTAACTTTAACATAGATTCGTTGATTGTGAATTGCTGTCGAGAGATAGATTCATGATTAGGACGAGTGATAAAATCCATGGACTTAAAATATGCATACAAATATGATATTTAGTACATGTTGATAACCATAGACCACAAGGTTGGAAGTTGTAGGAATTCAATGAACGCAAAGCAATCAGTAATGATAAATAATCAAAGTGATTTGATTGTTTCATTAACTTGAATTAGATTGACATAAACCCGAGAGAGAGTGTCGATATTTCAGGAGTTCTTGTCAAATTTATGAGTGTAAGAGTAATTTCAATCGTCCAAATTCAATTAGGGGGAAAGTGAATCGAGATTCCAACAAAATTTCCTCATATTATATTTTTCTGCGCTAAGCATTGCTGTGGTTTATTTTATTTTCATTCAAGTATTTTTAAATTGAATTCTTTACTTTATAATTTTAGAACAATCAATGATCAAATTTTCGTTACTTTGGGTAGAGAAATTAAATAATTGAATTATTGTGACGTAGTCCCTGAGGACGATACTCGTACTCAGTACACTTTTCTATAACTTGAGTCGTGCACTTGCGATGATTTTGAGCATAAGAGAGAGATAATCATATTGAATTTAAGTGTTAGTATTTGCTCGATCAAATTTTTGGCGACGTTGCCGAAGACTATTGATTACTTTTATTTTTTATTTATTTTCCCTACTTAATTTTAATCACTATTTTCATCTGTGAACTGCAGGATTCTCTTGCAGTGCATGCAACATTCACCCGAAGCAGAACTCTTGCCTTTTGATCCAAAAATTAAAAGAACTTTTCGTAGAAGAAGAATACAACAAAAAGAAGCAATGGCAGAACAAGAACGACTACGTGGAGATGAAGAAGCAAAGAATAATGCACCACCTATCTACAGATCCATGATGGATAGCGCTTTGCCATCCATCGAAAATGCCAGACCAAGCATCATCAGGCAAACCATAGCATCAAATCAGTTTGAAATAAAGCCTGCTATCATTCAAATGGTGCAAAACACAGTCCAATTTGGTGGGATGACAATCGATGACCCATATGCTTACCTGACAAATTTTCTAGAAATCTGTTACACTTCCAAGATGCAGGGAGTTTCTGATGATGCTATTCGTTTGCGTTTATTCCCTTTTTTGTTATGAGATAAGGCTAAAGCATGACTAACAAATCTATCTGCAGGTTCCATCACTACATGGGATGATCTCGCAAAGGCTTTCCTGACCAAATATTTTCCATCATCCAAATCAATGAAACTCAGAGATGACATCACAACATTTTCTCAAGGCAAACAGGAAACACTCTATGAAGCATGAGAGCGCTACAAAGATCTGCTGAGGAGATGCCCACATCACCAACTACCAGACGGTCTTGTGGTACAAACTTTTTATTATGGTATTCCTCACTCAAATCGCACCATGTTAGATGCAGCTACATGTGGTAATTTGTTACGAAAATCTCCAAAAGATGGATATGAGCTAATTGAGGAGATGACATCCAGTAGCTATCACCCTCAATCCGACAGGAATGCAGCTAGGAGACCCGCAGGAATGCATCAAGTTGATGCATTCACCTCAGTAGCAGCTCAGCCTGAAGTCATGAATAATAGGATTGAAGAGCTAACTCTAGGGAAGTCTGCGATGCGTATTCAAGAAGTGTGGTGTGAGAATGTGATGCTGAACACTTCACAAAAGATTGTCAGACAGGCAATCCATCATATCAGCCAGAGGGAGGAATGTTGAACCATGTAGGAAATCAAAACCTCCCTAGGAATGATCCATTCTAAAATACATACAATCCAGGGTGGAAAGAGCATCAGAACTTTTCGTGGGGAGGACAGAACAATAGGCCATATGGAATCAAAACTATGGAAAATAGCATCAGGAGGAGAAGTCAATCATGGAACAGATGATGCAGAAGTTCATATCATCCACTGAAACCCGAATGCAAAATCAGGATGCATCGATTAAGAACTTGGAAAATCAAATAGGGTAGTTAGCTAAAGCGATGTCCAGCAGAGAGCCCGACACTTTGCCAAGTGACACAGAAAATAATCCAAAAGAGCAGGTCAAAGCAGTTGAATTGAGAAGTGGGAAGAAAATTGAGGGTGAGAAACGAGGCGAGAAAGAATCAGAACCAGCTACACCAAGGAAAACTGCAAGTAAGTTTTCTGATTCTACACAACCACCCACATCACAGTCAAATATTGTTATTCCACCACCATTTCCTACAGATCTCAAGAAGGCCAAGCTAGATTCTCAGTTTGCTAAATTTATAGAACTATTCAAGAAATTGAATATAAACATTCCCTTCGCTGATGCATTGATGCAAATGCCCAGTTACGTGAAATTCTTGAAGGAAATTCTCTCCAACAAGAGAAAATTGGAGGAGCATGCAATGATCAGTCTAACGGAAAATTGCTCTACACTAGTTCAGAACAAGATTCCACCGAAGCAAAAAGATCCAGGGAGTTTCTTTATCCCTTGTGTTTTTAATTATGTGCAATTTCATAAGGCTTTGTGTGATTTGTGTGCGAGTATAAACTTAATGCCATATTTTGTCTTCAGGAAACTGAACTTGGGAGAGCCAAAATCCACCAGGATGTCATTGTAATTGGCAGACAGGTATATAAAATATCCAAGAGGGATAATAGAAGATGTGCTGGTGAAAGTGGACAAGTTCATCTTCCCGATGGATTTTGTGGTGCTTGATATGGAGGAAAATTTGGACATGCCACTTATTCTGGGAAGAACTTTCCTGGCGACAGGGAAAGCACTAATCGTTGTCTAAAAGGGAGAGCTACATCTGAGAGTGGGAGAGGAGAAAATCTCCTTTGATGTGTTTAATGCACTTAAATTTTCACAAAATAATGAAGAGTGTTTTCAGATTGATGTTGTGGATTCACTTTTATATGATTATGTGCAGGATACATTTCAGGAACCATTAGAAGTTGCACTCTTATCTACTCCTCGTGATGACTTAATCAATGTAGAGATAGAAGAGATGACGACTTACTTGAATGATAACCAGTCATGGCGAAAAGGTGGAAAGCTCAGACTCGAAGATCTTGGTGACCGGAAGGATTTAGTCCTCCAGAAACCAAGCCTTGAAGAACCACCAACTGTGGAATTGAAACCATTACCTACCCATCTCAAATATGTATTTTTAGGTGAGAATGGAAATTTACCTGTCATAATTTCTTCTTCTTTGACAGGTGAGATGGAGACCAGACTGTTGGATGTTTTCAAAATTCATAAGAGTGTGTTTGCCTGGAAGGTCACAGATATCAAAGGCATTAATCCATCTATCTGCATGAACAAGATATTAATGGAAGAGAACATCAACCCCTTGGTCCAACCACAGAGGAGATTGAATCCCAAGATGCAAGAAGTAGTAAAGGCTGAAACGATAAAACTTCTTGATGCAGGTATCATTTATCCTATTTCTGATAGTGCATTGGTGAGTCCGGTTCAATGTGTACCGAAAAAGGGGGGATAACTGTCATTAAGAATGAGCAGAATGAGTTGATACCTACTAGGACAGTTACAGGGTGGCGTGTGTGTATAGACTATAGAAAATTGAATGACGCAACCCGTAAAGACCATTTTTCCCTCCCCTTCATTGACCAAATGCTAGAAAGGCTTGTTGGGTATCAATTTTATTGCTTTTAAGATGGGTATTCAGGATACAATCAAATTGCGATTGCACCTGAAGATCAGGATAAAACAACTTTCACTTGCCCATATGGTACGTTTGCTTATAGACGCATGCCTTTTGGTCTATGTAATGCTCCTGCGACTTTTCAGAGATGCATGACTGCTATATTTCATGATATGGTTGAAAATTTTCTAGAAATATTCATGGATGATTTTTCCATTTTTGGTCAGTCTTTTGATGCATGTCTGAATAATCTGAATAATGTGTTGATGAGATGTGAGGAAAAGAATTTGGTACTCAACTGGAGAAGTGTCACTTCATGGTGACCAAATGTATTGTATTAGGGAACCGCATATCTTAGCAGGGAATCGAGGTGGACAGGGCCAAGGTGCAAGTCATTCAGAATCTACCTCCACTGACAACGATCAAGGGAGTCAAAAGTTTTCTAGGCCACGCCTATTTTTATCGGCGGTTCATTAAAGATTTTTCAAAAATTGCAAAACCTCTGTCTTCGTTATTGATGAAAGATACAACTTTTAATTTTGATTTCACTTGTTTGCAGGCGTTTGAATTTCTGAGAGAAATATTGGTCACTGCACCAGTGCTGACTTCACCGGATTGGGACCTTCCATTTGAGGTGATGTGTGACGCCAGAGACACAGCTGTTGGAGCTATGCTTGGCCAGAGGATAGACAAGGTATTCCGTATGATTTACTATGCTAGCAAAACCTTGAATGAGGCTCAATTGAATTATGCTACCACTGAAAAGGAGTTGCTAGCAGTAGTTTTTGCACTGGAAAAGTTTCATTCATACCTTGTACTTTCGAAAATCACTATATACACTGATCATTATGCAATAAGACACCTTTTGGCAAAGAAAGATGCAAAACCTAGGTTGATTAGGTGGATTCTACTCTTACAAGAATTTGAATTAGAGATAAAGGATAAAAAAGGAGTAGAAAATGTTGTCGCTGATCACCTATCTAGACTAGAATGCATTCCTGATTGTGCACAGAATGATAATGAGGACATAGATGATTGGTTCCCTGATGAAAAGTTGTTTGCCATACAACACTCGCCGTGGTATGCTAATTTTGCAAATTACTTGGTCATGGGCACACTCCCACATCACTTGTCTTTTCGTCAAAAGAAAAAGTTTCTATCAGATGTAAAGCATTATTTTTGGGAAGAACCTTTCTTGTTTAAAATTTGTGCTGACTCTATGATCCGGAGATGTGTGGCGGAAGGAGAATGAAAAGCATCCTCAGTCATTGTCATGACCGTGAGGTAGGTGGCCATGCTGGGCCCATCAAGAAGGCAACCAAGGTACTTGAATGTGGGTTTTATTGGCCCAATATTTTTAAAGATGCACGTGCTTATGTCATTGGGTGTGATAGATGTCAGCGGACAAGTAATATCTCAAACCGTCATGAAATGCCTTTAAATAATATTATTGAGTGTGAGATATTTGATGTGTGGGGAATCGACTTTATGGGACAATTTCCAAATTCTTTTGCAAAAAAATACATTTTGGTCGCCGTCGATTATGTTTCTAAATGAGTAGAGGCTGAAGCTTTGACAACAAATGATGCACAGGTGGTCCTAAAATTTTTGAAGAAAAACATTTTTAGCCGGTTTGGTACACCCCGTGCAATTATTAGTGATGGTGGCACCCACTTTTGTAATAAGCTCTTTGAAAAACTTTTGAAGAAATATGGTGTGAAGCACAAAGTTTCTACTCCTTATCATCCCCAAACAAGTGGCCAAGTATAAGTATCCAATCGAGAAATTAAGAAAATTTTGGAAAAACGTATGAGTACAAATAGAAAGGATTGGGCACTTAGACTTGATGATGCATTATGGGCCTATAGAACTGCTTTCAAAACACCTATAGGCACCTCCCCTTATAGACTGTTGTTTGGAAAGGCATGTCATTTGCCAGTTAAGTTAAAGCATAGAGCATATTGGGATATCAAAGCATTAAATTTTGAATTTGCTGCTGCAGGTGTGAAGAGATTGCTTGAGCTAAACCAATTGGAGGATTTCGAGATCAAGCATACGATATGGTGGTGTCGTACAAAGAAAATACCAAGAGAATACATGACCGACGCATTTGTCATAGAGAATTTAAGGAAGGGGAAGCAGTTCTTCTGTTTAAATCCAGGTTGACGCTCTTTCCTGGAAATTTGAAGTCTAGGTGGTCCGGTCCTTACAAAATCACTAAGGTGTATCCATCGGGGGCTATTGAAATAAAGGATGCAAGAAACGAGTCTTTAACGGTCAATGCTTAGAGGCTGAAACACTATGTAGGGGGTGATGTGTAAGGCCCTGAAATTAATTATTTCGTGATTAGCAGAGTTGATTATTAATTATTAGTGGGGATTATTTGAGCCGGGATTGAATTGATTTAATTTGGAAATTCAGGGACCGAGTTGCAATTATGGGGTGGACCAAGTCAAAACTTTGACTTGTATTATTATTACTATCCTACCCTACCTCTCTCCATCACTCCTTCTCCCTCCCCCATCCGCACGTACAGAATCGAGAAAGCCATGGACGATTCTCCAAGCTCTTCTTCCGTCCGATTCGCACGATTCGACTGTCAGATTTTAGTTTCGAGTTGAGATTCACGATCACCGCAACGAGGGCATCGTTTTGACGTAAGTTTTGCTACGATCCATGAACTTTGATTTTTGTCGGGTTGTCAGAATTTGATAATTTTCGAGTATGTCGTTCTTGAGCTAGCATAGACCGTGTATTCGAAGCCGGTTTGGAAAAAGAACAAAGTTTGGATTTTATATGATTTTCGGAGCATATTTTTGAAAATGGGTTTTGGATTTTGGTTGGATTTGGTTGTGTTTTGTTGGATTGGAAGTTGGGTTGAGTTGTATTGTTGATGATTGTTGATTGGAGATTTTTGGTTTGACCGTTTATAGCCGTTATGCCGTTGAAATCGAGTTTTGGATTATCTGTTGTATTACTTCGGTTTGATTTCCGGGTTTGTTTGAATTAGTAGATTGATATCGAATCCGTATGTTCAACATTTTCAGATTTGAATCCTCGAAGAACTTGAAAGGTAAAAGACGACATTTAATTGAATGGGGTTGAATACTCGAGTTCAATTGATTCTCGAGTCCCTAAAATCACATACTGCATGTTTATTTGTTGGTTTGAACTTGATTGATTATTTTGTTTACACTTGCATTCATCTTGAGCCGAATATTCGATTCTTTTTGAAATTAGATGATTTAGGGAGCTATATTGAAGTGGCTTTGGATTTCGAGTTTTTCCAAGTGCTAGAATACTTCTTATAGTTGCTTTGAATTCTAGGGGTTTGAGTTGTGCGACATCCACCCCGAATGGGAGTGTAGGTGGGTTGTTTGTACTGACTTAACCCCGAGATCCCAACCGAGTACCGATTGATATTTCGATTATCTGACTTGATAATCACGAGTTTTGAAGTCATGCATACATCCGCTTTCATTTGATTTATTGATGATTGATACATTTCAATATGAGGTGTTTAATTGATATTGTATGCCTGTATCTTTTACTTAGAAATTATATTTCTAACCGGGTTATCCGGCTATTGTTTTTGTTTGTATGTGTACTTGGCAACAGGAGGATCAGAAGCCGGACCGAGTCGTCTGGGTTAGCTCGGGGTGAGAATGATAGAAGTGAGACATCGTGTGTCGTAGGGTTGTACCTTTTGGACTTATATTATTTTGAATAGTCAAACGAACCCTATCGTCGAACTTGTTATTATATTTTGGGCAGAACTTAGAATATTGCATGTTCTAAATATTGATATGTATGTGTGCATGGGTTTTGAATTGGTTGGAGTTGGCTTTGTATGATTTTTCCAGGTTCCTGCATCGTTCTGTCCATTTGGCCTACGCACGAGCGAGGCTTGACCTCGCGCGCGCGGGGTGCATGGAGGGGCTCGGGTATTTTTGCCCCCGCGCGCGCGAGCACTTCTCTCGCGCGGGCGCGAGCACCCTGCGAGGCTTTTGGCCTCTTTGCCTGCGCGCGCGCGAGGCAATATCTCGTGCGGGCGCGAGGCATTTTAAAAAAAAATTTGATTCGTTTCCTCGGCTCTTTGTGTTCGATTGTAGTTAATTATTCGAGATTAGACGATTAGAAATGGGGTCTCACATTAAGTGGCATCAGAGCCATAAGATTCTTGGAATTGAACTAGAGTGAGCGGGGTAGATCGAGTCCGCATGAATTAAATTCTCGCATGTGATTGATTTATTTAAATAATTATTTTAAATACGTGCAAGCATGCTTTATTGATTCTTGAATTAATTGAATTACATGATTTGTGATTTAATTTATAAAGCATGAATTAGGTGATATGTATCTGCCTTGTGCTATTATCTGTTCTTGTATATCCTTGAGATTCATGAATACTAAGAGCAGAGTTTTGGACACCGAGGTTTTGAGATTGAGATTGAGATTGAGTTTGAGATATTGTGTCCTAACCCTTTGATATCAGATGACACCTCGATGATCTGTGAGAAGGAATCAAGCACCTTTGGTACCTCCTTCTACTGAGAATCCGCGGCCAGTAGTAACTCCTCCGAATGATCAGGGTAGTACTGGAGTGGATCAGTTTGATGCAACTGCGACCCCTATGGAAACTTTATTGAAGAGATTTTGATCGTTCCGACCGCCTACCATTATGGGTACCGAGAACTACGTTGATTGTGAAAGTTGGCTAAAAGACATTGATCAGCTCTTTGATTCCCTCGACTATACCGATGACCGCAGAATCAGGTTAGTCATTCACCAGCTACAGGGTGTTGCTAAGAATTGGTGGACCACAACCAAGAGGGCTAATGAGAATCGAGGCACCGTTGTCACTTGGAGTTTATTCAAGACTGATTTCTACAAACGATTCTTTCCTGTGTCATACCGAAAGGAAAAGTTGCCGAATTTGTGAATTTGAAGCAAGGGAATTTGAGCATCGAGGACTATGTGAGCAAGTTTGACAGTCTCTTGAGGTTCACACCTCACATAGCAGACAACGAAGAAGCCAAGGCCGATCATTTCATCAACGACTTGAACCCGGAGATTTTCACTTTGGTCAATACCGGGAGACCCAACAACTTTGCAGATGATATGGATCAGGCAAAGGGAGCCGAAGCTGGACCTTTGATGCAGCGAGGAAATCAGATAGCTCCTCAGCAGCAGCAAAGATCTTTTCAGAATCAGCCTGTTCAGTTTCAGCCTCAGCAGTCCCAATATCAGTACCAACCTTCTCAGCAGTCGAATCAGTCTCAGAGGGTTGAGGGAGGCAATAGTGGCAAAAATAGGCGAGATCAGTATAGACCAAAAGGGAAGCAATTTAAGAAGTCTGGGAGCAGTTCATCGAGTTCCAGTGGCTCTAGACAGTTCAGTTCTGGGCAGAATTCAAGGTTTTCAAAAGCATCATGCAGTAAGTGTGGAGACCGTCACCCAAGTGATCAGTGTTGAGGCATGTTTGGTAGTTGTAATTTCTGCCAGCATTCGGGTCACTTTTCTAGAGTCTGTCTTCAGCGGGGATCCGATAGAGCTCAGAGCGGCAGTTCTTTTTGACCGTCAGCTCAGCCCGAGAGATCAGCTTCTGCAGTCCATTCTTTTCAGCCCCAACAGCAGTCTCGTCAGGGAGGTAATCAGAATCAGAACCAACCTCCTCGACAGCAGGTGAGGGTGTTTGCTTTGACAGAGGATCAGACCAATGCAGCTACGAATGATGTGATAGCAGGTAACTGTTTGATTTTTGGTTATCATGCGTATGTTTTGATTGATACAGGTGCTTCTCACTGTTTTATTTCAGAAAGATTTGTCGTGATGCATGATTTAATTGCTGAGCCATTATCTGATGTCGTTTCTATCACTTCACCTTTGGGTGGGGAAACTGTTTCGGTGAGATTGGTCCGAAATTGTGTGTTAGAATCTGAAGGAAATTCGATTGAGAATAACTGCATTGCACTTGGATTATATCTGATTTTGACTGTATCGTCGGGATTGATGCTCTGACCAAGTATAGGGCGACAGTAGATTGCTTTCAGAAAGTGGTCCGATTCAGAACTGAGATGGCAGACGAAGGGAAGTTTTTCGGTAAGGGTTCTCGATCCAGGATTCCTTTGATTTCTGTGTTATCCATGTCTCGTTTTCTTCAGAGAGGAGCAGAGGGATTCCTGATTTATGCAGTGGATGTTCAGAGGTCTAGCCCTGAGTTGACAGAGATACCAGTGGTTAACGAGTTTCCTGATGTTGTTGTGAAAATTCCTCGCAAGCGTACGAGTGTCAAATTTTAATATAGTGATAAAATCAGATATCGATTCCACAGGGAGTAAAATAAAAATATTCAATGCTTGTAATTAAAATAGTCTAAACTTTATCTAGAAAATCAAACTTTCAGAAATTTTGCAGAAAAATAAAATAGCAATGAAGTTTTGATTAGCACGCACACAACTTTCAGATAAAATTCAATCAGAGAAACATGGTCTAGAGGTATAGATTTCACCTGGTTTCAACAACAATCAATCCTAATTAATTAATCTTCATGAATTTCAAAGAATTAATAGCCAAGAACACTTAAGTTTATTATTTCACACTCCCGAGCAACAAATAATTTTTATCAACTACAATTAAATTCCAATATCCCTATTAAGAATTTATCGCAGTGATCTATCACAAAACAATGTTCTCTTTTAAAAGCTCTGTTAAAATTATACACTCTCCCGAGCTATATAAATAATTAACAGTGTAATTTCTAATGGTCCTATTCAAAATCTCCTCTCCCGAGTGCCAGATTTCAAATAAATATAAAAATAAATTATTGATCAGATAATTGAAAAGACAATCAGTTCTAGAAAAAAACAATTAATCTAGAAGAAACTCAATTCAATAAAATCAAAAATTCATGAAAGCGTCTACACCAAGTTTCATCCGACCTCTAGACTCAAAAAATTTATTTCATAATAAAATTCTGAATAAAACAAAAACATGTTCAGAAATCCAAACATAAATTCAGAATTAAAATAAAAGATAAAAAACAAATCTGTCGTCGACGCCATGTCCGGTCGATCAAACTCCGTCTTCGTTCTTCAATTAAGCTCCAGAATCCTCCAGAAATCTTCAGAAATCACACGATCAAATATTTCTCTGATATGCGTGTGGTGTGTGGTGGCTCTCTCCTCTTGTCTGATAAGAGAATTCCTTTTATATCATGCACAAAAGCCCATCAAAAAGCCCAAGTAAATTATTGCCCGAAATAATAAAAAACGCTGAAATCTGCGACGCGCGGGCGTTCATGTAGCCAGGCGGGCGCGTATGACTTTCTGCCTCCAGTCTTCAAATCTTCCGGAAAGATGCGCGATAGCTCTTCAATCCCTCACTTTAGCGCTAAGTTAAGCGCTATCCTTAGGCTCAATAAGAAAGCCCATACTATTCCTTCTTATTTTCTTCCCTGATCGTTTCTTTCTTCTTCTTTTCTTTTCTTTGTTCTCTTCCAACTTTCTCTATTTTCTTCTTTTCTTTTATTCTTTTAATTCCCTTATTTTCTTCTTCAGTTTCTTCTTTTTCTTCTCTTTTCCAAATAAATCCATAATTTCCTACGAACACAAAAACAACAAAACCCAGGCATAAATCTGCTCGAAACAAATATTTAAAAATTAAAATCATATATAAATTAAGTGTATAAATTACACTTATCAAATACCCCCAAACTTAGACTTTTGCTAGTCCCGAGCAAAACTATTCCAAACAAATAAATTCCAAAACTCAATCTCTCAAACCCACAAGAATAGCCAAGAAATATTATGGAGCAATGACCTCAGCAATGATTTCAAAAAAATCAAATCCAATCTCATCCAACCTACTAACACTTGAAAGTTTTAATCATAACACAAATAACCGCATAAACTTACAATATCCGCAACTCACGTTCAAAACACCCTTATCCAAGTTCAATTCAAACATTCATAGATCATGAGGACTTTTCAAGGTAGCATAGGATCAAATATAGGATATCTATCAAAAACACTCACAAATAGGTAAATTCAAAGAATAATAGTGTGTAAGTGTTTAGATCAAAATTCATAATCATTAAAAGTATCAATCAACAGTCCATAGGCTAAATTCTCGCAACTCTTCTCCACTAGTATATTGGGCAACTGAGACTCGGTCAATAGGACTTAATTGACTTATAATGTAAGGCCTAGATCATGGCTACAAATAAAGGATAAGAATTCAAATTAAGGAGTAATTTATATTTATGCTCAATCTAACTTCAACTCCTTTTATTCACAATTTTACACTTTTTCACTTCACATCAATGATTTTTTCATCTTTTTCACAACTCTTTTCAACCAAAAATTTTTCACTCTTTTTTTTTTCTACTACCTCTTTTCATATTTTCAAATCATCCACCACACCATTCCATATTTCACAAATAAAACTAGGAGCATATAACATTTTAGCATTCAAATTACTTCCTTAAAGGTAGGAATTAGTGTTTAGGCTATTCAGGTAGTCAATGTAGGACCTTGAAATAATGACGAATGGGGGTTTATCACACGTTTACACGCATGTCATTCGATTTTCAATAAAGCTCAAGCAAGGTACTAGGGATAACATATATAATAGGGTAGCTTGAAAGGCTCAAACGAATTCAGAAAAATCGCCTAAATCATTCCTAATCACATTTTTGCCCGTATTGCGCCTCGAAGAGTGTCCGAACTAGTTCTAGACAAGTCTCACTCCACAATTAAATCATACAAACTTCAATCAGTGCAGAAAAAATAATCATCAGCAGTAAACGATGATTTTCACAACAAAATTCAAATTATTCCGTACCTCAAAGTACTAATGTACGTGTAAACTCAAATGGACAACTAAGGATAAATAAATTCAATGAAAATTCAGGCCCAAAAATTTTAAACAATGCCTCAATCATCTCAATGTCTGTATGTCTCAAAAAATAAAATTCAAGCATTAATCACAGAGTATATAGGAAATTGTTCATTCACTTGGTTCCATTTTTTTCAAAAATATTTGTCAGATAGGTAGACAATCATGGATTTCAGTTATAGCACAAAAATTTTCATCATTGGCCATGCATCCATTTCTTTCTCGACTTTATTTAAACTAAAAAACTAACACAACAAATAAACTCAACAAAAAATTTATCTATGAATCACACAGTAAAACTCAACTACTCAACTATCAACCAAACAACTAAATCATACAAAATGATTCATCCCCCAAACTTAATATAATCATTGTCCCTAATGATTAAAAACAATAAAAAGAACAAGGGACTCTTACCTTCGACACCGAGCATCAGGACTCGATGTATTCATCATGATCTCCATGGAATGAACTTAATTTGTAACATGTATAGCACCATCAAAATCCGGCCATCAACGGAGAATGTAGAATAATCACAACATGATCATCCAATGAACCTAAAAGTAGGACAGGTCCACGGTTAAGCTTGATTCAAGGACTGTTCGGGAAGCTTGTTGCGCGAGATAGAGTTATTCATCAGCGCTTGTGTAGAAACTGGTTCACAGGAGGAGAAACGCTGTTGGTGATTGTTGGACACGGTGGAGGTCACAATTTTTAGCAGCTAGAGACACAATCAAGCATCATGAGGCTGCGCTATTGGAGAGCTAGTTGGCGCATGGTCTTGCTAATGGAGCGCGCGATTGAGGTTTGGGAGGGCATGTAAAGCTGCGCTTTTGCACATGGTATATCTTTCTTGGAGTGCCTGGTTGCAGCAGCTGGTAGGAGCACGATTGCATGAGATGTTGCGCAGTTAAGAGGCTGGATGGTGCCTGAAGGAGGCGCGATAGCGCAACATGATGCGCTATAGAGGAGTGTGCGATAGCGCTTGGAGTTGCGCTAATGGTGATGGCGCGATAGCGCTATACGAAGCGCAGTTGGAGAGCTCGTTAGCGCTAGGATGCAGCGCTGATGAAACCTGGAGGGGCGCGATTGCGCTGGTGGAAGCGCTATCGCGCTTGGTGATCTTGCTGGCGCAAGTTAGGCAGGTGTCATGCGCGTTTGCACTAGATGTGGCGCTGTTCATAGCGTGATTGCGCAAGGTGTAGCGCTGTTCGTGTATCATTGAAACGAAAAAGATGCACGGGCGCTCGAAAGGAGTGGCGCGGGCGCGCCTCTTGTTCGCAAATTTCTTCAGGTATGGCGCGGGCGCTCAGATTAATGGGGCGGGCGCGCCGTCTCCTCGAATTGAGATTTCTGGAGTCTGAAAATTTTTGAAAATTAAGAAAAAATAAGCTCAAAAATTGATAATAAAATACTAAAAAAACTATAATTAATTAAACTAAAAATAAAAGAAAATAAAATAAATAAATAAAAAATGCTTGGGTTGCCTCCCAAGTAGCGCTTGGTTTAAAGTCGTCAGCCCGACTTTCACCGGTATTAAATCTTCCCTTTCTCTTTGACACGCCAAATAAATTCCATGAACCGCCTTTTAAATTTCGCTTTCTTTTTCGTGGCCTTCTTTGTTGAACTTGGCGCTTTCTTCGTTGACGATTCAACCGCAAGATTAGCTCTTTGACATCCCTCTAACTTCACAACTGGCTCAATTAAGCACACTTCTTTTATGGGTGGATTGGGTGCTTTCGTAAATAAATTGAAGACCACTCGTTCGCACGCCACACCCATCGACAATTCACCTTTCTTTACCTCTATCTTGGCATCTGCTGTAGCCAAAAACGGTCGTCCAAAAATCAGCGGAGCACCATGATCCGCTTCAATATCCAAGATCACAAAATCCGCTGGGAAGATAAATTTATCCACCTTGACTAGAACATCTTCAACAATTCCTAGGGGATATGTAATGCTTTGATCCGCCAATTACAATGAAATCTTAGTCGATTTCATGTCTCCCAACTCCAAGGCCCTGTAAATAGATAATGGCATTAAATTAATACTGGCTCCTAAATCACAAAGTGCATTATTAAAATAAGAAGAGCCAATAGAACAAGGAATAGTAAAACTCTCTGGATTCTTAAGCTTTTGTGGCATCTTCTTTTGAAGCACCGCACTGCACTCTTCAGTCAGATTGACCACCTCGTTCTCTAGCAGTCTCCTTTTCTTGGACATCATCTCCTTGATGAATTTTGCGTAGTTCGGCATTTGTTCCAAAGCATCAGCAAAGGGATGTTGATGTGAATTTTCTTGAAAATCTCCAAGAATTTGGAGAACTGCTCGTCCAAAACTTTTTTCTTGAACCTCTGCGCGTAGGGGAGTGGAGGCTTATAAATCGGTTTCGGCTCAGTTTTAAGCTCCTTCTCTTCGACTTCCTTCTCAAATTTCTCCTCTTCAACAGCAGGTTCTTGGACTCCAACTTCTTTTCCACTTCTCAACTCTATGGCATTGCACTGCTCCTTGGGATTTACCTCAGTATTGCTTGGAAACTGGCCTCTGTTATTATCCTTTAGTGCATTCGCCAACTGCCCAATGCTAGTCTCCATAGATTGAAGTACAACACCCATGTTGACCATGTGCGTCTCTAAGCTGTCAAGGCGAGACTCAGTTCTCGCCATCCTCTTACCTGATTCCTGCACAAAGGTACTAACAACATCCTCCAAAGACTGCTTACCCTCATCCTTGTTTCCATTGAACCCCGGAGGATTCAACACATTTTTATTGTTAGCATACAAAAAATTTTCATGATTACGCAAGCTAGGATGATAAGTATTTGGGACAGGGTTACCTTGATAGCCTCCATAACTTCTCTGATTTATGTACTGGGCTTGTTCATGATAGTGCGATTCATCCACTGCACCCGAAACAC
Source organism: Henckelia pumila (assembly GCF_033568475.1). Classification (NCBI taxonomy): domain Eukaryota; kingdom Viridiplantae; phylum Streptophyta; class Magnoliopsida; order Lamiales; family Gesneriaceae; genus Henckelia; species Henckelia pumila. The sequence goes on along the minus strand of NC_133123.1, from coordinate 20,876,009 downwards.
CTGCTGGTTCTGTAACACTCACTTTATTCAATGCAGCTACCTGTGTAGTCAGTGCAGATAATTGAGCAGTGATGGATGTGAGAGGATCCACTGCATACACTCCAACTTGCTTCTTTACTCCCATACAATCAGATGGCCATTGAAAACTGTTGATCGTCATCTGTTTCAGCATATCATAGGCCTGTACATGGTCCTTTGCAAATATAGTACCTCCAGCCCCAGAATCCACATTTATCCTCGTAGGCGCATTCAGTCCGTTGTAAAACCACTCAATCTGTTCCCAATCTGCAAAATTGTGGTTAGGAAAACGTCTAAGTAATTCTTTGTACCTTTTCCACGCCTCGTATAGCTGTTCAGTGTCCATCTGCTGGAAGATGCTGATCTCAATCTTCAACTGGGTGGACTTGGCAGGTGGAAAATATTTAGCAAGAAATTTTTCTGCCATCTCCTCCCAAGCAGTGATGCTTCCAAACGGCAGTGATTGCAACCAACTCCTTGCTTCATCCCTCAGAGAAAAAGGAAACAAGCGTAAACAAATAATATCCTCAGATACACCATTAATTTTTATCATATCGGTTATCTCCAAGAAAGTGCATAGGTGTAGGTGAGGATCAGCAGTGACGCTCCCATTAAATTGGTTCTGTTGAACCATATTGATCAAGGCCGGCTTCAGCTCAAAATTGTTTGCGTTGATAGTTCCACGAGCTATTCCAGAGTAGTGAGCCTAGATTACTGGCCTGAAGTGATCTCTAACTGGCACCAGGGGAGCTTGTTGTGCTTCTTGTTCAGCCATTCTTTCAATTTCTTCTCTTCTAGCTCTTCTTAAAGCACGCGAGTGAGCTCGATCTCCGGATCAAACAGTAAAGAATTTGCACTTTGAGATCGTCGCATAGACTGCAATTAAAATAAGAAGAAATCAATTAGTAACTTAAAATAAAATAAAAAAAACCTCTAAATTAAAATCTATACTAATTGGTAACAAGACTAAAAAATAATCAAAATTTACTCCCCAGCAACAGCGCCAAAAACTTGTGAAAATTTCTCGCAAGCGTACGAGTGTCAAGTTTTAATATAGTGATAAAATCAGATATCGATCCCACAGGGAGTAAAATGAAAATATTGAGTGCTTGTAATTAAGATAGTCTAAACTTTATCTAAAAAATCAAACTTTCAGAAATTTTGCAAAAAAATAAAATAGCAATTAAGTTTTGATTAGCACGCACACAACTTTCAGATAAAATTCAATCAGAGAAAAATGGTCTAGAGGTATAGATTTCACCTAGTTTCAACAACAATCAATCCTAATTAATTAATCTTCATGAATTTCAAAAAATTAATAGCCAATAACACTTAAGTTTATTATTTCACTCTCCCGAGCAACAAATAATTTTTTATCAACTACAATTAAATTCCAATATCCCTATTAAGAATTTATCGCAGTGATCTATCACAAAACAATGTTTTTTTTTTAAAAGCTCTGTTAAAATTATACACTCTCCCGAGCTATATAAATAATTAACAGTGTAGTTTCTAATGGTAGTATTCAAAATCTCATCTCCCGAGTGCCAGATTTCAAATAAATATAACAAATCAATTATTGATCAGATAATTGAAAAGACAATCAATTCTAAAAAAAACAATTAATCTAGAATAAACTCAATTCAATAAAATCAAAAATTCATGAAAGCGTCTACACCAGGTTCCATCCGACCTCTAGACTCTAAAAATTTAGTTCATAATAAAATTCTGAATAAAACAAAACATGTTCAGAAATCCAAACATAAATTCAAAATTAAAATAAAAGATAAAAAACAAATCCGTCGTCGACGCCGTGTCCGGTCGATCGAACTTTGTCTTCGTTCTTCAATTAAGCTCCAGAATCCTCCTGAAATCTTCAGAAATCACACGATCAAATATTTCTCTGATATGCGTGTGGTGTGTGGTGGTTCTCTCATCTTGTCTGATAAAAGAATTCCTTTTATATCATGCACAAAAGCCCATCAAAAAGCCCAAGTAAATTATTGCCCGAAATAATAAAAAATGCTGAAATCTGCGACGCGCGGGCGTTCACGTAGCCAGGCGGGCGCATATGACTTTCTGCCTTCAGTCTTCAAATCTTCCGGAAAGATGCGCGATAGCTCTTCAATCCCTCACTTTAGCGCTAAGTTAAGCGCTATCCTTAGGCCCAAGAAGAAAGCCCATACTATTCCTTCTTCTTTTCTTCCCTGATCGTTTCTTTCTTCTTCTTTTCTTTTCTTTGTTCTCTTCCAACTTTCTCTATTTTCTTCTTTTTTTTTATTCTTTTAATTCCCTTATTTTATTCTTCAATTTCTTCTTTTTCTTCTCTTTTCCAAATAAATTCATAATTCCCTACGAACACAAAAACAACAAAACCCAGACATAAATCTGCTCGAAACAAATATTTAACAATTAAAATTTTATATAAATTAAGTGTATAAATTACACTTATCAGATGTATTTTCAGACGAGATTCCTGGTTTGCCGCCTATTCGAGAGATCGAATTTAACATTGAACTTGCACCAGGTACTCAGCCTATTTCGAAAGAGCCTTATCGAATGGCTTCATTAGAACTAAAAGAGTTGAAGGAGCAGTTGGAAGATTTGATTGCCAAGGGATAAATCCGACCTAGCGTATCGCCTTGGGGTGCTCCAGTGCTTTTTGGGAGGAAGAGAGACGGTTCTATGCGACTCTGCATCGACTATCGCCATTTGAATCAAGAGACGGTCAAGAACAAGTATCCTCTACCTAGAATCGATGACCTCTTTGATCAACTGCAAGGTTCTTCAGTGTATTCGAAGATAGATCTAAGATCAGGGTATCATCAGCTGAGAGTTCGCGACGAGGATGTGCCGAAGACAGCTTTCAGAACCAGATATGTGCATTTTGAGTTCATAGTTATGCCGTTTGGTTTGACCAATTCTCCAGCAGTTTTTATGGATTTGATGAATCGTATCTTTCAGCGGTATCTAGATGAGTTCGTCATTATCTTCATTGACGATATTCTGATCTATTCGAAGAACCGTTCTGATCATGCAGAGCATTTGAGGATTGTATTGCAGATTTCGCGAGCCAAATAGTTGTATGCTAAGCTATCAAAGTGAGAGTTCTGGTTAAACCGAGTTGTCTTTCTAGGCCACATAATATCGGGAGATAGAATTGCTGTGGACCGCAGTAAGATCGACGCAGTTATGAATTGGCCGAGACCGACATCAGTGCCAGAAATCCAAAGCTTTATGGGTTTAGCGGGATATTATCGCCGATTTATCGAGGGTTTTTCTTCCATTGCAAAGCCGATTACCCAGTTGACCCAGAAGAATGCACTGTTTGTTTGGTCCGAGGAGTGCGAGGCCAGTTTTATCGATCTGAAGAAGAGGTTGACCAGTGCTCCGATCTTGTCTATTCCATCAGGTACGGGAGGTTTTTCCGTTTACTGTGATGCTTCTCATCGTGGTCTTGGATGTATTCTTATGCAGAGGAAGCATTTCATAGCTTATGCTTCAAGGCAGCTGAAGCCGCACGAGACTCGTTATCCGATCCATGATCTTGAGCTTGCCGCAATCGTTTTTGCTTTGAAGACCTGGAGCCATTACCTTTATGGTGAGTCTTTTGAGATATTTTTTGACCCCAAGAGCCTGAAATACTTGTTTTCCCAGTCCGAGCTGAACATGAGACAGAGGAGATGGATGGATTTGCTTAAGGACTTTGACTGTGAGATCAAGTATTATCCTGGAAAGTCGAATGCAGCTGCAGACGCTCTTAGTCGGAAGCTTTGTTCCTTATCTCTCGCTACGATTGGTGTCTCTCAGTTGATTGAAGACTGTTGTACTTCTGGTTTGGAGTTTGAGACTGATAGGAGATCCATCAGAGTTTTTGCGATTCAGGTCGAACCAGAGTTGTTTCAGTTGATTAGAGAGGCTCAGAGATCTGATCCGAGCAGTCAGAGTTAGATAGAGAGGGTCAGATCAGGTCACCAGACAGAGTTTCAGGTCAGGGATGATGTGCTATTCTGAATAACCGTATTGTTGTGCCTGATGTTTCTGAGTTAAGACAGCGTATTCTTCGAGAGGCACATTGCAGTTGGTTTAGTGTTAATCCCAAAGGCCGAAAGATGTATAATGACTTGAAGACTCAGTTCTGGTGGAAGCAGTTGAAAGGAGACATCTCGAGGTTTGTGTCTCATTGTCTGAATTGTCAACAGGTGAAAGCCGAGAGGAAGAAACCAGGTGGATTATTGCACAGTTTTCCAATTTCAGAATGGAAGTGGGATCACATTGCTATGGATTTCGTCACGAAACTATCGCGTTCATTCAGAGGTTGTGATGCGATTTGTGTAGTGATTGACCGGCTGACGAAATATTCTTGTTTCATTCCATACAGAATGACATACCGTCACGATCAGATGACCGAGTTGTATGTCAGAGAGGTTGTGAGATTGCATGGCGTGCCGAAGTCAATAGTATCAGACAGAGATCCGAGATTCACTTTTCACTTTTGGCACAGTTTGCAGGATGCATTGGGTACTCGTTTGCACTTGAGCACAGTGTATCACCCTCAGACCGACGGTCAGTCCGAGCGTACGATCCAGAATTTGGAAGATATGCTTCGAGCAGTAGTACTTGATTTTGGATCAAGTTGGCAGGATTATTTGCCTATAGTGGAGTTTTCGTACAATAACAGCTTCCAAACGAGTATTGGTATGACACCTTTTGAAGCTTTGTACGGGAAGAAGTGCAGATCTCCGTTGTTTTGGGATGAGATTTCAGAATCACCTGAGTTGGGTCCAGATATGATTCGCGATATGGCAGAGCAGGTGAAGTTGATTCGAATCAAAATGAAGATAGCCCAAGATCGATAGGCCAAGTATGAGAATATCAGATACAGACCACTGTGTTTTGATCAGGGAGACCGTGTGTTTCTGAAGATTTCTCTGTTCCGAGGTACTGTCAGATTCGGGAAAAGAGGGAAGCTGTCGCCAAGATTCATTGGTCCGTATGAAATTTTGGAAAAGATAGGCGATCTTGCCTATAGGATTGCTCTTCCTCCGTCTCTTTCTGGCAAACACGATGTGTTTCACGTTTCGATGTTGCGGAAATATCATCTGGATCCGTCACATGTTCTTCGACCAGACGAGGAAGAACTCGATGAGACTCTGAGTTACTTCGAGAGACTGATTCAGATTCTTGCCAAAAAAGAGAAGCCGCTCAGAAACAAGTCGATTCCGTTAGTGAAGATTCAGTGGAGTCGTCACGGAGTTGAGGAAGCAACTTGGGAGACCGAATCTGATATGAGGCAGGGATTTCCAGAGTTGTTTGATTGAGGTGAGTACTTCTTCAGTATGATTCTTTCTTGTTTCAATTGTGACCTGCCAGATTTCGAGGACGAAATCGAATCTTAGAGGGGGAGAATTGTAAGGCCCTGAAATTAATTATTTCATGATTAGCAGAGTTGATTATTAATTATTAGTGGGGATTATTTGAGCCGGGATTGAATTGATTTAATTTGGAAATTCAGGGACCGAGTTGCAATTGTGGGGTGGACCAAGTCAAAACTTTGACTTGTATTATTATTACCTATCCTTCCCTACCTCTCTCCATCACTCCTTCTCCCTCCCCTATCCGCATGTACAGAATCTAGAAAGCCATGGACGATTCTCCAAGCTCTTCTTTCGTCCGATTCGCACGATCCGACTGTCAGATTTTAGTTTCGAGTTGAGATTCACGATCACCGCAACGAGGGCATCGTTTTGACGTAAGTTTTGCTACGATCCATGAACTTTGATTTTTGTCGGGTTGTCAGAATTTGATAATTTTTTGAGTATGTCGTTCTTGAGCTAACATAGACCATGTATTCGAAGCCGGTTTTGAAAAAGAACAAAGTTTGGATTTTATATGATTTTTGGAGCATATTTTCGAAAATGGGTTTTGGATTTTGGTTGGATTTGGTTGTGTTTTGTTGGATTGGAAGTTGGGTTGAGTTGTATTGTTGATGATTGTTGATTGGAGATTTTTGGTTTGACCGTTTATAGCCGTTATGCCATCGAAATCGAGTTTTGGATTATCGGTTGTATTACTTCGGTTTGATTTCCGGGTTTGTTTGAATTATTAGATTGATATTGAATCCGTATGTTCAACATTTTCAGATTTGAATCCTCGATGAACTTGAAAGGTAAAAGACGACATTGAATTGAATGGGGTTGAATAGTCGAGTTCGATTGATTCTCGAGTCCCTAAAATCACATACTGCATGTTTATTTGTTGGTGTGAAATTGAGTGATTATTTTGTTTACACTTGCATTCATCTTGAGCCGAATATTTGATTCGTTTTGAAATTAGATGATTTAGGGAGCTATATTGAAGTGGCTTTGGATTTCGAGTTTTTTCAAGTGCTAGAATACTTCTTATAGTTGCTCTGAAGTCTAGGGGATTGAGTTGTGCAACATCCACCCCGAATGGGAGTGTAGGTGGGTTGTTTGTACTGACTTAACCCCGGGATCCCAACCGAGTACCGATTGATATTTCGATTATCTGACTTGATAATCACGAGTTTTGAAGTCATGCATACATCCAGTTTCATTTGATTTATTGATGATTGATACATTTCAATATGAGGTGCTTAATTGATATTGTATGCCTGTCTCTTTTACTTAGAAATTATATTTCTAACCGGGTTATCCGGCTGTTGTTTTTGTTTGTATGTATACTTGGCAACAGGAGGATCAGGAGCCGGACCGAGTCGTTTGGGTTAGCTCGGGGTGAGAATGATAGAAGTGAGACACCGTGTGTCGTAGGGTTGTACCTTTTGGACTTGTATTATTTTGAATAATCGAACGAACTCTATCATCGAACTTGTTATTGTATTTTGGGCAGAATTTAGAATATTGTATGTTCTAAATATTTATATGTATGTGTGCATGGGTTTTGAATTGGTTGGAGTTGGCTTTGTATGATTTTTCCAGGTTCCTGCACCGTTCTGTTCATTTGGCCTGCGCGCGAGGTGCCTGGAGGGGCTCAGGTTTTTTTGGCCTCACGCGCGCAAGCACTTCCCTCGCGTGGGCGCGAGCACCCCGCGAGGCTTCTGGCCTCTTTGCCTGCGTGCGCGCGAGGCATTTAAAAAAAATTGATTCATTTCCTCGGCTCTTTGTGTTTGATTGTAGTTAATTATTCGAGATTAGACGATTAGAAACGGGGTCTCACATGATGTCGACTCAACGCCAGTCATCACCACAATGACTGACCAAGACTAGTTTGGGGAGGAGAACAGTCGAGCTCTAGACTCTAAATTGAGAACTACTCTCTTAAATCTCTTTTGTTTTAATTTAAATTATTTTGCTTTAAACTTTTTAATTTTTTGTTCTTTTAAGTTTTAGAAATTTATATTTTTGTTTGATTTTCGTTTACTTATAAAAAAAAAAGATTCAAAAAGGGATGCGCCCGGTCTGCAAAATTCAGCAGACCGAGCGCCCACAAAATCCCTAACTTACTGTTTTGTGTAAAAGGGGGTGCGCTCGGTCTGCTGAATTTAGCAAACCGAGCGCGAGACGAAGAATCAAAAATATAATAGCCCGATCCCCTTTCCCTTTTCTTATTTCTTTCTTTCCTTCTCTCAATCTAAACCCTAGGCGCCTCCTCTCCCTCCTATTTCTCACTTTTTCCCATCAAATTCGCAGGTACTTTCTTTGATTTCTTTGATTTCGATTACGATGGGTCCTAAGAGAGCAAATATTGCCACCTGTTGTGCCTCTTCTTCATCCTTCACCATTATTGATGGCAAGTTTATCTCCGTGGAGGCAAAAGCACGATATGAAGTTGCCAAGATCAATTGGACTCCGATTCCTGAGAGAGGCATAGATCTATCCGTGAACCTCACTCACACCCTCGGCATCACTGAGAGTGGATGGACCGAGTTCTGACGCCAACCTCAAGCGGCCATCAGACCATTGGTACGGGAATTCTATGCCAACGCCCCTGAACGCACATATAACAAAGCTTTTGTGCGGGGTAAGTTCGTCTCTTTCGACCCTGACACTATTAATGCTTTATTGCAAACACTGGAAGTCGACGATAGCCAATTCCAAGCGTTTAAGGCTAACCCGGATTATAATCTCGTATCTGCTGAACTGTGTTATGATGGGCATGTTTGGAAGGACTCGGTCAAGTTTGTATCGTTTAAAGAAAATTTTTTGAAAATGGAACCGACATTGTGGTATGAATTTCTGACCCATAGGAAGATGCCGGTAACCCACACGCACGTCGTGGTGATGAGTAGAGCGTTGTTGTTGTTTGCCCTACATAAAAAAATTGCCAATCAATGTCGGAAAACTCATCAACAAGGAGCTGTACATGTCTATCCATTCACCGAATATTTGCATTTTCTTTCTGTCTATTGTTTCCGCACTGTGTGTGCGAGCTGGAGTTGTCGTGCGAGACGACGAGGAATGACAACATCCAATGCAGGATGTGGACAGTTCACTTGTGAAGACAAAACAAAATTTCAGATTACAAGAGTTCACATCGTAGGGGCAATCAAGTTTCGGGCCTGGCACATCTTCGACCCATGTACCAAAACCAATGCCAAGTCGTCGCCCTGCTACTGAGACGACAAATGAATTGTACGCCTGAGCTCAATACCAGAGTGAGTTTCAGAAAGTCGATGTTACCCACTCGGAGTCCCAGACTGCTATGCTCCAAGCATTAATCTCTAATGCCGGGATGGATCCTGCAGCTTTTCCTACTCCACCACCATATCCACCTCCGTTCCATTTCCAGCACTCTGCTCTCTGCCAAAATTTTCCTGATAATTCAGATAACGAAGCCGATGGCGACGATCAGGACCATAATCAGGGGAGTTTTTGTTTTTGTTTTTTTATTGTTTTTTGTGTGTTTTTCATTATCCGTTTTGTTTGTTTTGTTTCGTTTGTCTAGCATTGGGGACACTGCTAGATGTTAGTTTGGGAAGGGTGTCTTTTATGTTTTCATGCATTTTGTCTTTGTCTATTGTTTGCATTTTGTCTTTGTCTTTTATTTTGTGTTGAGTTATGCATGCATTTGTGGATGAAATCATAAAATCCAGTGATAAAAAAAAAATTGTGTTTGGTAGCTGAAATCCATGAGTATCTTCTTCTTCTGACAATTTTTTTTTACTGGTAGAACCAAGTAGATAAATAGATTTTATATACTCTGTGATATATGCTCGAGTCTGAATTTGAAACGTACAAACTTTGATAGAATTGAGGCATTGTTTGAATTTTTGGTCCTATTTTCTCTTGAATTAACTTCATCCTTAATTGCCCTGTTGAGCCTTCACAATGTTTATAAGTACATGAGGTACAAAAATCTGTAATCTATTGAAAATCATCGTTTACTGCTGATGATTGTTCATTTCTGCACTTGTTTAAATTTGTATGATTTAATTGTGAATTGAGACTTGTCTAGAACTAGTTCGAACACTCTTCGAGGCGCAATACGGGCATAACTGTGATTAGGAATGATTTAGGCAATCTTTCTGTGAATCGTTTGAGCCTTTCAAGCTACCCATAGTTACATTCTATCTCTAGTACCTTCTTTGAGCTTTATTGAAATCGAATGACATGCGTGAAAACGTGTGATAAACCCGCATTCGTCATTTTTTTCATAGTCCTACACTCACTACCGAAGAACAACCTAAACACTATTTCCCACCCTAAAGAGAGTAAGTTGAATGTGAGAATTGTATATTGAAACATCTACTACTAATAAATGCAGAAAAACTTTAATTTTTTTTTTAAAAAATATACTATACATATATGCCCATACATATATGTATAAACATTAAAAATAATACTAACAAATAAATTCTTTTAATGATAACTTAAATAAATAAAAATCTTGAAACACGCAATATTAATAAAAATCCGTAACCCAAAAATTCAAACTTATGCATGCGAAAATAAACATAAATAAAACTTTGAAATATGTTTTAAAAACCCTAATAAAGTATCTCAATATAATAATAACTCTTCCATGCGACGGTCACGGGGCCACTGCCATTCTTGCTCATATATCCTCGCCACCGGTAGGAGCTACAAATGAATTATCGTACTCACCTGCACCATATAAGCATAGTGAGCCTAGAGGTTCAACATGTCTAAACCTTTGTAACAATGGTTAAAATAATGCATCACATAATCATACTAATACATATAATCATCATGAATATGCATGCATGCTCGTAAAATAATGCTCCATGAATTCTTGCTAGACATAATTATGATCATCATACATACATTATAACTAATCATACATAACATAAATTGAGCATGTCATAATCATAAAAACTGTGTAGGTCATATCCATGAGTGTGGCTCGTAATCATGAGCGACTGATCAGTCTAAGAACCATCGTACGTGGCGGTGGATAAATACACCTCTATGCTGGTAGTAAACTACCTCTGTGCCAGTGATAAAACCACTTCTATGTCGGTAGTAGAAATACCTCTGTGCCGGTGGTAAACCACCTCTGTGCTGCCACATCACTTCAATTTCCATAAAAATATTTTTCATGCTCAATTCTTAATCATAAACACATCATAAAATATTTCATGTATGCATGCACTTAAAATATGTCCGTAATATATATTTAATTAATTTTAATAATAAATATACTTATACTTAAAATAAACTTCATGCATAAAAAAAGAATTAAATATATATTCCAAACTTAGTTAATTTTTATGGGTTGGTCAGACTGCTGGCCCTTTAGACTTAAACCCATAAATTCTAAGATTGGCCCAATAATTCAACTTAAGCCCATTAATTACTTAGTCTGGCCCAATGACCAAAAACCTAAATACTGGCCCAATAATTTTCATGGGCCCCAAGGCCCATAAAAATTAATAGACTCATTTAAATAATTACTATAGCCCAATAACTTAATTCACATGTGGCCCAATTAATTAATTGAACTAGCCTTGGCCCATTTACAACCCAACTTAATAATTAACTCAAAAATAAATATACTCGAGTCCAACTAATATAACCCAGACCTGGACCCAGACCCGGACCCGAATAACATGACCCATGACCCAACGGACCCGACCCGTACCCAAAACACCAATCCCGGCCCGCCTAAAGCCTAGACACAACCTTAGCCTTTCTTTCCTTAATCCTAACTCACGGCAGCCCTGAGCGACTTTGGAAAAACTGACCGTGCTGCCTACTCTGGCAACCGTTGGCCGTGAAACCACTTCCCATACATAGCCAACATCCAGACGGTTCTAACCCAACAAATTTACGTCAAACGGAGCTCTGTAGAAGGAGAACAATCCAAAACAATCTACCCCTAGTTTCTGCTCACGCGCAGAACGCGACCAGAAACTTCAGGTCATTTGGCCGCCCATCTCCGGCAACCAACGGCCGGAGAACCACCTGTAATATCTTCCCCAAGGTCTTGGGGTTCTAACCCCACTGGAATCAACCTAAAACACGCCCTGTGGACCGAGAACGAGCCAATCTCCCAACGTTGCGCAATCTGCGCGATCTGCTGCACCCAATTTCTTTGGCTTCGGTTCTGGCCCTTCTTGGCACAAACGCCCTGCCTCACTCGATCCTACAGAACCTAGGACACGATCCTAACCATAGCCAACAGCCTGGACCCGAGCCACATGAGAAAAACGTTATCAAACCTTGAAGAAAACAAGAAAACTCATGCACGTGAAGGAGTCTATGAGATTTTTCAGAAGAAGATCAGTAAATATCATGTCAAATCAATATAGTCTGATGACAAAAGTGAGTAGTAGCTTATATGGTGGTAAAGGAAAGAAATTAAACTTGCCTTGTTAATTAAAACGAAGATTTATGCGTATACGGGGCTCCGGGACGACGAACGGGCCAAGAACTTGAATAATCCTTGAAGAACTCGGCTAAGGAGGCTGCTATCTGCTGAAAAACGTGAGGGAGGAGGTGGAGGAGATGAGGTTGGTGGCTGATGGGGTTTGAGCGTAGGGTAGGGAGAGATTTTGGGTGTAATGTTGGGTAGATTAGGATAATAACTAATATAATTTATTTAGAGAGATAATATATCATAAACTTAAAATTTTAAACTCTTAAAATACCTACCAATCTGATAAATAGACCAAAATCCCGAAATAAATAAATAGCCTATTTTTAAAAATTAATAAAAGTCATTAAAATGACTTATTTTGGCTAAAAATCAACCCTTAAATAAATATATAATTAAATACTAAAATTTTCTTGACAAAATACCATAAAATATTATTTTTTTAAGGCTCATAAAATCTCATAAAATATTTTTGGCTCAAAAGTTGATATCTCATCCGTCCACGGTCCCGTCTACGCGATCAAATCAATAAAATTCTGAAAAATTTAGAAATTCTAAAATCACGGGTTAAATGCTAAAATAAATTTAAATCATGCATATAACATAATAACACATAAATGTCATTTAACCCAAATATAAATTTTTAAATAATTATTTTTCCTAATTATGCAATGCGAATTTACGTATTAAAATTTCTGAGTGTTACAATTCTCTCTCCCCCCCCCCCTTAAATTGAATTTCGTCCTCGAAATTCGACTGATTAAATTCTAATAACGAAGTCCCTCAAAATTCTAGTTTACTAACTCCACGATTACTTATCTAGTTCTCAAGTTTCTGTATCCCAAAGTCACGTAATCGCAATGCATAACTAAGTATTTTAAAACTTTGCTAACATAAAGTCTTAAGTCATAACATATGCTTCTGATAAATCATAATAAAACATTTAAAACTTACAGACCGGTAGTGGGATTTCTGAGCTTCACGTGGCAGATGGACACCCTCCAAGGACCGTGCTTTGATACCATTTGAAACATCTACTACTAATAAATGCGGAAAAACATTATTTTTTTTTAAAAAAAAATATATACTATACATATATGCCCATTGCATATATGTATAAACATTAAAAATAATACTAACAAATAAATTCTTTTAATGATAACTTAAATAAATAAACTCTTGAAACACCCAATATTAATAAAAATCCGTAACCCAAAAATTCAAACTCATGCATGCGAAAATAAACATAAATAAAACTTTAAAATATGTTTTAAAAACCCTAATAAAGTATCTCAATATAATAATAACTCTTCCATTCGACGGTCACGGGGCCACTGCCATACTTGCTCATACATCCTTGTCACCGGTAGGAGCTACAAATGAATTATCGTACTCACCTGCACCATATAAGCATAGTGAGCCTAGAGGCTCAACATGTCTAAATCTTTGTAATAATGGTTAAAATAATGCATCACATAATCATACTAATACATATAATCATCATGAATATGCATGCATGCTCGTAAAATAATGTACCATGAATTCTTGCTAGCCATAATTATGATCATCATACATACATCATAAATAATCATACATAGCATAAATTGAGCATGTCATAATCATAAAAACTGTGTAGGTCATATCCATGAGTGTGGCTCGTAATCATGAGCAACTGATTAGTCTAAAACCATCGTACGTGGCGGTGGATAAATCCACCTCTATGCTGGTAGTAAACTACCTCTGTGCCAGTGATAAAACCACTTCTATGCCGGTAGTAGAACTACCTCTGTTCCGGTGGTAAACCACCTCTGTGCTGCCACATCACTTCAATTTCCATAAAAATATTTTTCATGCTCAATTCTTAATCATAAACACATCATAAAATATTTCATGTATGCATGCACTTAAAATATGTCCGTAATATATATTTAATTAATTTTAATAATAAATATACTTATACTTAAAATAAACTTCATGCATAAAAAAAGAATTAAATATATATTCCAAACTTAGTTAATTTTTATGGGTTGGTCAGACTGCTGGCCCTTTAGACTTAAACCCATAAATTCTAAGATTGGCCCAATAATTCAACTTAAGCCCATTAATTACTTAGTCTGGCCCAATGACCAAAAACCTAAATACTGGCCCAATAATTTTCATGGGCCCCAAGGCCCATAAAAATTAATAGACTCATTTAAATAATTACTATAGCCCAATAACTTAATTCACATTTGGCCCAATTAATTAATTGAACTAGCCTTGGCCCATTTACAACCCAACTTAATAATTAACTCAAAAATAAATATACTCGAGTCCAACTAATATAACCCAGACCTGGACCCAGACCCGGACCCGAATAACATGACCCATGACCCAACGGACCCGACCCGTACCCAAAACACCAATCCCGGCCCGCCTAAAGCCTAGACACAACCTTAGCCTTTCTTTCCTTAATCCTAACTCACGGCAGCCCTGAGCGACTTTGGAAAAACTGACCGTGCTGCCTACTCTGGCAACCGTTGGCCGTGAAACCACTTCCCATACATAGCCAACATCCAGACGGTTCTAACCCAACAAATTTACGTCAAACGGAGCTCTGTAGAAGGAGAACAATCCAAAACAATCTACCCCTAGTTTCTGCTCACGCGCAGAACGCGACCAGAAACTTCAGGTCATTTGGCCGCCCATCTCCGGCAACCAACGGCCGGAGAACCACCTGTAATATCTTCCCCAAGGTCTTGGGGTTCTAACCCCACTGGAATCAACCTAAAACACGCCCTGTGGACCGAGAACGAGCCAATCTCCCAACGCTGCGCAATCTGCGCGATCTGCTGCACCCAATTTCTTTGGCTTCGGTTCTGGCTCTTCTTGGCACAAACCCCCTGCCTCACTCGATCCTACAGAACCTAGGACATGATCCTAACCACAGCCAATAGCCTGGACCCGAGCCACATGAGAAAAACTTTATCAAACCTTGAAGAAAACAAGAAAACTCATGCACGTGAAGGAGTCTATGAGATTTTTCAGAAGAAGTTCAGTAAATATCATGTCAAATCAATATAGTCTGATGACAAAAGTGAGTAGTAGCTTATATGGTGGTAAAGGAAAGAAATTAAACTTGCCTTGTTAATTAAAACGAAGATTTATGCGTATACGGGGCTCCGGGACGACGAACGGGCCAAGAACTTGAATAATCCTTGAAGAACTCGGCTAAGGAGGCTGCTATCTGCTGAAAAACGTGAGGGAGGAGGTGGAGGAGATGAGGTTGGTGGCTGATGGGGTTTGAGCGTAGGGTAGGGAGAGATTTTGGGTGTAATGTTGGGTAGATTAGGATAATAACTAATATAATTTATTTAGAGAGATAATATATCATAAACTTAAAATTTTAAACTCTTAAAATACCTACCAATCTGATAAATAGACCAAAATCCCGAAATAAATAAATAGCCTATTTTTAAAAATTAAAAAAAGTCATTAAAATGACTTATTTTGGCTAAAAATCAACCCTTAAATAAATATATAATTAAATACTAAAATTTTCTTGACAAAATACCATAAAATATTATTTTTTTAAGGCTCATAAAATCTCATAAAATATTTTTGGCTCAAAAGTTGATATCTCATCCGTCCACGGTCCCGTCTACGCGATCAAATCAATAAAATTCTGAAAAATTTAGAAATTCTAAAATCACGGGTTAAATGCTAAAATAAATTTAAATCATGCATATAACATAATAACACATAAATGTCATTTAACCCAAATATAAATTTTTAAATAATTATTTTTCCTAATTATGCAATGCGAATTTACGTATTAAAATTTCTGAGTGTTACAATTCTCTCCCCCCCCCCCCCCCCCCTTAAATTGAATTTCGTCCTCGAAATTCGACTGATTAAATTCTAATAACGAAGTCCCTCAAAATTCTAGTTTACTAACTCCACGATTACTTATCTAGTTCTCAAGTTTCAGTATCCCAAAGTCACGTAATCGCAATGCATAACTAAGTATTTTAAAACTTTGCTAACATAAAGTCTTAAGTCATAACATATGCTTCTGATAAATCATAATAAAACATTTAAAACTTACAGACCGGTAGTGGGATTTCTGAGCTTCACGTGGCAGATGGACACCCTCCAAGGACCGTGCTTTGATACCATTTGAAACATCTACTACTAATAAATGCGGAAAAACATTATTTTTTTCAAAAAAAAATATATACTATACATATATGCCCATTGCATATATGTATAAACATTAAAAATAATACTAACAAATAAATTCTTTTAATGATAACTTAAATAAATAAACTCTTGAAACACCCAATATTAATAAAAATCCGTAACCCAAAAATTCAAACTCATGCATGCGAAAATAAACATAAATAAAACTTTAAAATATGTTTTAAAAACCCTAATAAAGTATCTCAATATAATAATAACTCTTCCATTCGACGGTCACGGGGCCACTGCCATACTTGCTCATACATCCTTGTCACCGGTAGGAGCTACAAATGAATTATCGTACTCACCTGCACCATATAAGCATAGTGAGCCTAGAGGCTCAACATGTCTAAATCTTTGTAATAATGGTTAAAATAATGCATCACATAATCATACTAATACATATAATCATCATGAATATGCATGCATGCTCGTAAAATAATGTACCATGAATTCTTGCTAGCCATAATTATGATCATCATACATACATCATAAATAATCATACATAGCATAAATTGAGCATGTCATAATCATAAAAACTGTGTAGGTCATATCCATGAGTGTGGCTCGTAATCATGAGCGACTGATTAGTCTAAAACCATCATACGTGGCGGTGGATAAATCCACCTCTATGCTGGTAGTAAACTACCTCTGTGCCAGTGATAAAACCACTTCTATGCCGGTAGTAGAACTACCTCTGTTCCGGTGGTAAACCACCTCTGTGCTGCCACATCACTTCAATTTCCATAAAAATATTTTTCATGCTCAATTCTTAATCATAAACACATCATAAAATATTTCATGTATGCATGCACTTAAAATATGTCCGTAATATATATTTAATTAATTTTAATAATAAATATACTTATACTTAAAATAAACTTCATGCATAAAAAAAGAATTAAATATATATTCCGAACTTAGTTAATTTTTATGGGTTGGTCAGACTGCTGGCCCCTTAGATTTAAACCCATAAATTCTAAGATTGGCCCAATAATTCAACTTAAGCCCATTAATTACTTAGTCTGGCCAAATGACCCAAAAACTTAAAGACTGGCCCAATAATTTCCATGGGCCCCAAGGCCCATAAAAAATAATAGACTCACTTAAATAATTACTATAGCCCAATAACTTAATTCACATGTGGCCCAATTAATTAATTGAACTAGCCTTGGCCCATTTACAGCCCAACTTAATAATTAACTCAAAAATAAATATACTCGAGTTCAACTAATATAACCCAGACCCGGACCCGACTAACATGACTCGTGACCCAACGGACCCGACCCGTACCCAAAACACCAAGCCCGGCCCGCCTAAAGCCTTGACACAACCTTAGTCTTTCTTTCCTTAATCCTAACTCACGGCAGCCCTGAGCGACTTTGGAAAAACTGACCGTGCCGCCTACTCCGGCAACATTTGGCCGTCAAACCACTGCCCATACTTAGCCAACATCCAGACGGTTCTAACCCAACAAATTGTACCTCAAACGGAGCTCTATAGAAGGCAAACAAACCAAAACAATCTACCCCTAGTTTCTGCTCACGCGCAGAATGCGACCAGAAACTTCAGGCCGTTCGGCCGCCCATCTCCGGCAACCACCGGCAGGAGCACCACCTGTAATATCCTCCCCAAGGTCTTGGGGTTCTAACCCCACTGGAATCAACCTAAAACACGCCCTGTGGACCGAGAACAAGCCAATCTCCCAACGCTGCGCAATCTGCGCGATCTGCTGCACCCAACTTCTTTGACTTCGGTTCCGGCCCTTCTTGGCACAAACCCCCTGCCTCACTCGATCCTACAGAACCTAAGACACGATCCTAACCACATCCAACAGCCTGGACCCGAGCCACATGAGAAAAACATGATCAAACCTTGAAGAAAACAAGAAAACTCATGCACGTGAAGGAGTCTATGAGATTTTTAAGAAGAAGTTCAGTAAATATCATGTCAAATCCATATAGTCTAATGAAAAATGTGAGTAGTAGCTTATATGGTGGTAAAGAAAAGGAATTAAACATGCCTTGTTAATTATAACGAAGATTTATGCGTATACGGGGCTCCGGGACGACGAACGGGCCAAGAACTTGAATAATCCTTGAAGAACTCGGCTAAGGAGGCTGCTATCTGCTGAAAAACGTGAGGGAGGAGGTGGAGGAGATGGGGTTGGCGGCTGATGGGGTTTGAGCATAGGATTAGGATAATAACTAATATAATTTATTTAGAAAGATAATATACCATAAACTTAAAATTTTAAACTCTTAAAATATCTAACAATCTGATAAATAGACCAAAATTCCGAAATAAATAAATATCCTATTTTTAAAAATTAATAAAAGTCATTAAAATGACTTATTTTGGCTAAAAATCAACCCTTAAATAAATATATAATTAAATACTAAAATTTTCTTGACAAAATACCATAAAATATTATTTTTTTAAGGCTCATAAAATCTCATAAAATATTTTTGGCTCAAAAGTTGATATCTCATCCGTCCACGGTCCCGTTTACGCGATCAAATCAATAAAATTCTAAAAAATTTAGAAATTCTAAAATAACGGGTTAAATGCTAAAATAAATTTAAATCATGCATATAATTCACATAATAACACATAAATGTCATTTAACCCAAATATAAATTTTTAAATAATTATTTTCCCTAATTATGCAATGCGAATTTACGTATTAAAATTTCCGGGTGTTAAATATATGCTCTGGAATTGTAACTGCAAAGTGCAATGGTGTGTTTGGAAAAGTTGAAATGAAAAGACAAATTTGCAAAAGTAGTGAATTCAATGGATTGATGAAGTGAATTAGAAGGAGAAAGAAGAAGGAAATGAAAATGAATAGTTGGTTGTAACTTATTCCCTTATTTGAATCGATATCCCTCATTTGTAGGCATGAACCAGGCCTAACATTATAAGCTTATTAAGGCCTACTAACCGAGTCACAGTTTTCCAATATACTAGTGGATAAGAGTTGTGAGAATTTAGCCTATGGATAGTTGATATACACTTTTAATGAGTATAGATTTTTGATCAAAACACGCACACACTGTAATTATTTGAGTTAAACCAATGTGGAGTGTGTGTCATTGAATTTCTCTCATCTTTGAGCCTGTAATACCTGAAAAAGTCCTCATGATCCTTGAATGTGTGAATTGAATTCGGAGGAAGGTATGTTGAAATGTGAGTTGCGGGATTTAGGAGTTTACAAGGTTTTCCAGTTTGTAGTTTATTTTCAAAATTTTAGTAGATTGATATGATTGGATTTGTAATCTTTTGGAAGAAATTCTGAGGCATGGAAAGTTTGAGTTCATCCACCTTTGTCGTTGTGTCGCGTTGTTGTGTTTGTATATGCATTCTATTTTGTCACCTATTTTGCTTGAGGGCAAGCAAAATGTTAGTTTGGGGAGGTTGATAGGAGTCGTTTTTTGGTGTTTTATTGTTTGTTTTATTGGTGTTTTGCATTCGTTCTTTGTCGTCTTGTTAGTTTTTATCAAATTTTGTTTGCATTTAGTGTAATGTTGTGTGTTTTGTTTACTCCTATTGATTTATGGTTAAATTGGCAGGAAAACGAGAAAAAATAATTTCAGGCTTATCAGGGGGTGCGCTCGGTCTGTAGAAAAGAGCAAACCAAGCACTGACATTATTTAGGTAGGCAGAGATTTGAAGGATTTTGAGCGCTCGGTCGGTGAAAAAGAGCAGACCGAGCGCTTGCTGAATAAGAACGGGCAGAAGCTTGGCCAATTTCCAGCGCTCGGTCGGTAAAAATCAGCAGACCGAGCTCCCGCGCATAATTTTTGGAAAACTTTATTTCGGGAGTTTTATATGGAAAGGGCTCTGAGGGTATTATATATAGAATCTTTTTAGACGTTTTGAGGGTTGGAAAAACATAGGAAATCAAGGCGGAGGCTGCTCTGAAGATCAAAGTCTCTTCTTCTCGTTGGGAGTTCGTCTTCTTCACGATTTCTGAATTCTTATGTTAAAAACTTTATTAGATTGAATTTTATTATGAGTTGTATTAGCTAAACTTTATTTTGTTGGAATTTAGGGGATCCTAACCCCGAAACATGTTTTTGTGATTGAATCGTTGGACGAATTGATGGAGTTTTTATACGAGTAGTTGATTTTATCATGGTTTATTATTCTATGTTGAGGAGTAGCTAACTTTAAGATTCGTAGATTGTGAATTGCTGTCGAGAGATAGATTCATGATTAGGACGAGTGATAAATTCCATGAACTTAAAATATGCATAGATATATGATATTTAGTACATGTTGATAACCATAGACCACCAGGTTGAAAGTTGTAAGAATTCAATGAACCCAAAGCAATCAGTAATGATAAATAATCAAAGAGATTTGATTGTTTCATTAACTTGAATTAGACTGGCATAAACTCGAGAGAGAGTGTCGATATTTCAGGAGTTCTTGTCAAATTTATGAGTGTAAAAGTAATTTCAATCGTCCAAATTCAATTAGGGGAAAGGTGAACCGAGATTCCAACAAAAATTCCTCATATTATATTTTTCTGCGCTAAGCATTGCTGTGGTTTAGTTTATTTTCATTCAAGTATTTTTAAATTGAATTCTTTACTTTATAATTTTAGAACAGTCAATGATCAAATTTTCGTTACTTTGGGTAGAGAAATTAAATAATTGAATTATTATGACGTAGTCCCTGAGGACGATACTCGTACTCAGTACACTTTTCTATAACTTGATTCGTGCAATTGCGATATATTTGAGCATAAGAGAGAGATAATCATATTGAATTTAAGTGTTAGTATTTGCTCGATCAGCTTGTTTCCGCACATATATTTGTTGGCCAATTAACATCGACACACGAGAAAGATAAGAGTTCAGTTGCTGACAACAACTGTGCTCACATTTGAAGATTTTCATTTTGAAGTGATCTACGAAGTTCTAAAGAGCAGTCCGAATTCGATCCACAAAAAGTGGTATCAGAGCAGGTTCTTTCTCGACTCTGAATGTAATGCTTAGAAATTTTTTTACGTAAAATCGTATGCATAATTAGGGGATTTATTTATTTTAAAAATAAATTAAAGGGGTTAAATGACTTTTATGTGGCATGTTTTTGTGTTTTAAATTTAATTATGACTTTTAACCCCGAGTATTTTGAGAGTTATTCAATTTTAAGGAAAAGTCGATTCACGAGCGCGTAGACGGAACCGTGGATGAATGAGGTAAAAGTTTTTATCAAAATATATGTCTAGGATTTTTAAGAACCCAAAATAATTATTTTGAAACTTAATTTATGGTAAAGTTTGGGTTATATATATATATATATATATATATATATATATATATATATATAGTTCTTTTACGATGCCCAACAACTATGCCCAACTTCATGCCCACCATGTATAAGTCAACTCATCAATTGTGCTGGTCAACTCACCTACTATACATGGTGGGCACAAAGTTGGGCATAGTTGTTGGGCACCATAAAATAACTCTATATATATATATATATATATATATATATATATTTATTTAAATGCCCATTTTTCACCTTAGTAGACCATTTTAAGGGCTTTTAGGACACTTTTAAAATTGAGCCCCTATTTATTTCGAAAATTGGGGGGTTTTTAAGGTTAAAATTTGATGTGGATTGGGCTAGTGATTTTAAGCCTTTACCCAAATTTAATCGTAAAACCCTAAGCCCACTACACACCCAAACTTATACCTAAAATTGGATTTCATTTCCTCCATTCCCTCATACACATTTCTTAGAAAGCAAGAAGAAGCTGGAGGCTGCCGTTCCACACTTGCACACACCAACACAAAATCTTGGAGGAAATTCAAGTAGTTTGAGCATTTTTCGGTCGTCCCGCCACGGTCTACGCAATCACATTTCTTGTTCTTGAGCTAAGGCATGTCCTATTCATTGTTTCTCACCCATTTAAATCATATATGCTCTGTTTTTTATGTTGAAAATTTATGTTTGCATTTGTTTGTGGATTGGAGCTCATGATTTCAAGATACTTGCATCATGGCTTATGGCTCGGTTTTCTTGCTTGTTTTCTGGCCAAGCTGGTTCGAGTAGCTGTTGTCCTTTGTTCGGTGATTTGTTGGGCTCTTTGGAGTCTGGTTCGAAAGGGAGGGGGGGGGGGGGGGCTCGGCCTGGGAGGTGGCTGAGCTTGGCCTAGTCGGCCGATGGTTTTGATGCTTGGTCATGCACAGGTCATGGATCAATGGCTCACGATCGATCCATGCAAGACATGGCTCAGGCCGTGGCTGGTCCAAGAAGGACCAGACGGACCTAGGGGTGGTCCTGCCGGCGGGGCTTTGGCCAGGGGTGGTCGGAGCAGAGCGACCGAAGGGATATAGTAGGGACGGGCTGCGTGAGTGAGTTATTGTTATGGCTTGTTGGTTAGTTCGGCAGCTCGTGCAGGGCTCGGGAAGTGGGTGTCTGGGTCGGGTCAAATTTTATTTGGGTCATGTGATATGGGTTTGGGTCGTCAAATGTTATTTGGGTCATGTGATAAGGGTTTGGGTCCGGGTTATTTCATTTCAGGCCCGCGTAATTTAATTAGAAGTCCAAGTGTTTGAATTAAGTTGTTTATGGGCTTGGCTGTTTAAGTTAGTTGTTGGGCTTAAGTTGTTTAAATTAGTTTGTTGGCCATGGGCTTAAGTTAATAATTGTAGTGATGTTAGTAAGCTCATTAGCTTGTTGTGGGCCTTGTGACCCATGAGAGCTATCGGGCCTATATTAAGTTGAGCTAAGTGTTATTGGGCCAGATTAAGTATCAGTGGGCCAGTTAAAGTATTATTGTGCTAGTCTAAGTATTGTTGGGCTAGTTTAAATATTATTGGACCAATTTAAGGGTTAATGGGTCAGTCTAAGTTTTTGGGATAAATTTAAAAGGCAACAACTCGAACTATCTAGTAACAAGTAAAATAGTCCGTAAATATATATTTAATATATGTATAAGTATATTTTTATATAAGTATGATTTTATGGAAAATAAGTTAAATATATATTTACGGGCAAAGTTTTAAGGAAAATGATATTTTTAAGTTTATGATTCATACATGTATTTTATGAAGAGATTAAAGGCATGTAAAAAAAATATTTTTGGAAAGTTGATGTGTTTTTTTACAACTCATGGAATTGGAAGTCGGAATACCGGGCCCGATGAACTCTCCCTTTATGTTCAGGAGCATATGGATCCCCGTGTTAAGGTTGGGTGAAGTGGCGGCATAGAGGCAAAGGGAAGTTGATATGGGAAGTTGATGTGTTTTTTTTAACCTCGTTGCCACGTACGTTGGTTTATAGATTGATCAATCGCTTATGTTTATGATCACACATCACCGATATGACTCATAAGGATAATGATTTTATGATTATGACATGCCATGTTTATGTTACATGTTTATGTTATGTATTAAGATTAAGATTAATATTATGATTATGTTTATGTTTACGATTCAGCATTATGCAAATGTTTTTACGATCATGCATGCATAAGATACCTCATAATATTTTTATATGATACGTGCTTGCATGCGATCTTATTATATGATAGAGCATGCCGAGCCTCTATGCTCATTAGATTTAAATGATGTGCCGGTGAGTTTGATGCTAGTTTAGAGGATGTGGTCCTGACTGGCGGCGAGGACCTCTGAGCATCCGTGGCGAGCTAACACCCGTGACCTTCACGCATTTATGATACAGTTTATGTTGGGATTTTTATGTATTATGTTATTCCGCACATGATTACTACTTTTCACTGTTTACTTGGTTTTGAGATTTTATTCGTTTTCATGGGATTGTCGTTGGATTACGATTTCCGTATTTTCGTTATGAAGCTTTCTTGCATGGGATTTTAATTTGTTCGATTATTTAAATTATTGGCATGCAATAAATTTTATTACGTATTATGTTTTATGAAAAATTTATTTTAAGTATTGTTCGAGCAAATTAAAACACTTAAAATTCAATATTAAAATTCTCGATTCCGCTCGAAATTATTGCAATTGCACGATGCAAGTTATAATAAAGTGTGCTGAGTACGAGTATCGTCCTCAAGTACTGTATTAGAAAATTTCCACGTATCTACTCTTCTCTAGATAGTTTTAACGAAAGTTTAGAAATTTTCTCAAATACTATTAGCAACTCAATGATTAAAACAGGAACAATAAAATATCTAAAATATTTCTAAAGAAAAGAAATTCAAATGTTGAGAATAATTGTTGAGATTTCAGTTCACCTTCCCCTTTTTGACTCTGATAATCAATCCAAACAATCAACTCATGGTTTTGACAAGATTCCCTAATTTATTAACATACTCTTTCAAGTTATGAAAAACTAACTCAATACCACAAAATAATTAAATGTATTCAATTATTCAACAGGTATCAAATTGCATGAACGATTCTTGAAATTCCTTAGTTTTTGACCTATTAGACTATTACTATCAACATGTATTCAATTTCATATGTATATGCAAATTGTAAATCCATGAACCATATCTTCGGATTGGTCGTTTTCTCGCTCCAATTTTTGTCTTTTACCTGCCAAAATTCTTAAATCCATGAGTAGATACCATAAAACTCAAAAACTCAAATTTTAGACAAAAACACGGAATAATCAAAATTTTCACGCTTAATAACGACCAATTTGACCCCTTTTTACTGCAATTTCTGGGATATATCAACGCTCCCATACTAACCTTTTACTCGTCCTCGAGAAAAATAGGTTATAGCCTCAAAATACGATCACTATTTCTGAACAAAATATTTTTTTCGAGAAGCCTCAGAGAATCAATAACGAACTTTCATATTTTCTTTCAAATAAATTGCAATAAAAGCATCACCTTCAAATTTCCCACAATACACCTTCGAAGAGTAAGTGAACGTGTGTGTGTGTGTGTCATGTTATTCCAATTACATGCAATTTCAAAGGAATTAGTTCTACGACTACTTAACGACCAATGACAAATCAGTGAAAGTATCACCATCACGCGTACCTTCCTCCCAATAATCTCCAAACAAAAACACGGCTTTCTTGAGATAAATTACGCACCTCCGGATTTTGCACCCGGGTTTTTAAGCCCCAATAATAACCCGCATATTTAGCTATAACTAAGATAGGATTCGAATTTCAATCCCCTTGTCTATAGCCCGGATGTAGCTACAATCCCATTTAATACGCAAACTTAGCCATGGATCGGTGATTAGGATTTCAATCCCTTTCCAGGCCCTAATGGAATTGTCATTTTATTTCAAAAAAAATTTTCATAAAAATTTTAACAGGTGCGCTCAAGATTGTGCATGCAATATTGTAAAAATTATTGGGATTCCAAAAACGCTATCAAGATCCACAAACAGCAATTGTCGTGCAATGATCTAACAGACACAAACATCATCCAATACATTGCTACACTTCACTAGTTTAACATGTGTCCTTCAAATTATCCGCTACTCAACATACGGTTTCTCATGTTTTGGAATTTTCAGGGGTTCTTAGCATAAAAAGTACCAACAGTCTAAAACATGTTCGCATCAACCCAACATCATCATTGGCTCTTTTTTTTTCACTTTTTCAAATTTTTTTCACATTTTTCACATTTTTAAAGAACTAAGCAGGAATGCGGAAAAATAAAACTAAAACACTTAAATAAACTAGAACTAAGCAGGAATGCAGAAAAATAAAACTAAAACACTTACATAAACTAACAAAGTACCCCACCATACTAAAACATTGCAGTGTCCCTACTGAGACATAATTAAAACAACTAAACTAAACAAAGAAAAGCAACAAAGAAACACCGAAAACTAAAAAAAAAATAACTAAAAAGTAAAAAGAAACTCCCCTGGTGCCATCAATCCTCCTCCTCTTCATGCTCTGGTGGTACAACTCCTTCATCATCAGCTTGTGGGGGTCCCATTTAATATGGAAACTGAAATGCCGGTGGATACGGTGGTGGCCTCGGATATAAAGAAGAATCCATGACCAAGTGATCAGCAATGCCCCTCATCAAAGAATCCACAGATGTCATGTATTGGGCATTCACCGTCTGATATTGGTTTTTCTGTTCGGCCCACAAATATAACTCATCGACCTTAGTAGTCAGAGATCAAATTTTTGATTGAGGTGGTGGAGCTGCATTCGAAATCCCTCCTGCGGAAAGCTGGGCCTGTGTATCTTTCTTTCCCGCTAAAATATTTTCATCAATGGGCTGGTGAGGTTGAATCCATTCATCGTCTGCCCTTGTTGGCACCCCAGCCAAAGCACACAACTCGGTAATAATGGTCGGAAAAAATATCTTGGTGTGCAAGATATGGGCGTATTTCAATATATGAGATGAGATGATACGACCCACATTGATCGGAATACCCGTCACGATCGCAAAAAGAAGAATGGCCGTATCCTTTGTAACTTGGCTAACATGGGAAATCGACATCAACCGAAAAACTAGGAATGCATACCATAAGGCGGGTACGACTTGGAGATATTTCGTCTGAAATAGCAAAAAATTCACCGGATCGCTCCACACAGCCCCAGCATGGCACAATTTATTCAATATCCTATGGCAATCCGGCTCCGCACAAAGTGCATCATATGCCGGTGTATCAATGTTTTCCAATCCAAACAACTCGTTTATCACATTTTCACCATACATCACCCATTTACCTCGAACAAATACTTTCCTCCCGTTACCTTTGCTAGCATTTGCATAAAACTCTCTTACTAACGGAACAATACCGGCCTTTAGTTGGGCACAAAATTTTTGCCAACCCCGTTCCTCAATCATCCTCACAACAAACAAAATTTGCCTTTTATTAATGTGAAATCCATGCTCGGGCCAACAAGTGCGGTTTAATTTGGAATGTTCAAATCGGTGCTTTGCTTCTTGAGAGACAAACTTACTTGATAAAATAGAAGAACTCGAGGAAGACTTCCCCGACACCCCTCTGCGCTTTGGACCCATTCTCTGAATTTGAAGGCTGATTTTCCTTTTGGAGTGCGAAATTGTCCCTTAAAATTTGAAGCTCAATGATCCCTTGATGTGTTAGACCTGCAAATTGAAGGATTTCGAGTGTGAGGAGTGGATTTATGGTGTATAGAAGGTTAGGGTTCGAAAGAGGGGTGAGAGATTGAGAGAGGGAGTGAAATAAGAAATGAGGAGGAGACTGGGATTTAAACCCCGATCTGACGCGCCTAGGAGGGAATTTATTTCCGCCTAGGCGGAAATGTGCGTATCAAAAAATGTCCAAAACAGAGAAATTCTCGCCCAGGCGGTAATTTCTCACCGCCTCGGCAAAACCTGGCCCAAATAAAAATAAAATAAATAAAAAAAAAACAAATTTTCTTGAAAAACCAAAGAACTAATGAAAAATTAAAAGACGATTAACTAAAGCAAGGGATAGAGAAGTAGTTCTCAATTTATAGTCTAGAGCTCGACTTTGATAGCCTCTGATTTAAGCTTTTTATGATTGGAAGACAACAGTTCCAATTTCCGCATCAAATTTTTCACCCATGTGGTGCTTGAGGCGCTATGCATTGACTATGAATTGTGTAGCTTGAGAATCCTTTACTACCACGGCGCCCGATGGGTAGAATTTCTCAATGACAAACAGGCCTCTCATCATCTCGATTTGAGTTTGCCCAGAAATAATTTCAGCCTCGAATTGAAGAGTAGCACTGCATCTCCCTATCTGAACTCCCTTTTCTTGATACGCACTACAAGAAATAAGCTAATAGACAACACTTAAACAACAACGTTTTTTAATAAAAACGTTGTCAAAAAAAAAACAACAATGCTTTTAATGTAAAGCGTTGTCGAATTTTTTCTTTCTTTAGGTAAAAGCGCCTAGCAACATCGCCCCATGATTCCCTAGGTATCACTGATAGTGCCTGCAAGAACCAGTAGATTTTGGTTAGCATACAGTACGGTCCCTTCATCCATATATCCCGATCGAATCAACAACCATTGGTTCAACGAGAGTCGTTCGAGATTCGATAACTATGCATTACATCTTGGAGATCAAATAGTGACATCGCATGTGTTACTAGGAAAAACGAGTAACCTAAAACACATCATGTACTCTGGCCAGAGATTCGTCACACTAATATCTCCTCAGATCGCATAGGATATCCACACTCGCAAGTATGTGGTGAATCCTTGACAACAAAGCATCTACTCCTATATGTGTCGTAACTGTACCCAATCCCGACACCTGATGACCCCAATAGAGTTGGTAAACGAGTCAAAGTACAGTACTAGCATATAAAGTCTCAATGATGTTTCAAGTAGTAAGGACTAATGGTGTACAACCAAAACCGCGGAATTATCCACTCAAATAATAATAACCACTTGGAAAGTCCGAATAGGGTAGTTCGATCATTCATCATATGAATATCCATTTGCATGCTTTGAACATCTCCATGTTCATTACCAATGAAACGTGGTACTTGGCATCACAAATGCTAGTCTCAATCTCGAGCGATCCTTATCCTTATTAGCGGACGACTCAATTGACTAGGAACTGTTTAGAATATACAGTGACTATAAGATGTGTTTCATAATAGTGATCTCTCTTTATTCACTATCTCATCTTACTTACACTATAGTATATTCAAGGTCTTTATCAAAACAATAATAGCATATCACAATATAACAATATGAAGAAAGACAAAGAAAATGCCATTAATGAATGTAAATTATATTAAACAAAGATTGTTTATACATAGAATCATAAAAGCCCTTAGCCACAAGTTGGCTAACCGCGCACCCACTCTTTCATCCAATACCTGCGTTTGTAAATGCACCTCAGAGAGGAGAAGTCTTGAAACTCACTTCCTCTCATTAAAAAACACAGGTATCAGGTATAGAGATTTATTTATCATACCCCTCGCGGTGAATATGATTAAAAAAAACTATATATGATGAAACTCACTTCCTCTCATCGACGAAATAATCCTTGAACAACTGCAATCTCGATGAAATTGAAATTTGGGCGCCGATGGAGGTGCTATAAGATGTTGGAACACGGTCGTTCTCCGGATCGAAAAAGAAAGTGATACCCGGTGCAACGGAAGTTTTAAAATTTTATATGGAACGATTCCATATGGGTATCAAATTCCTACGATTAAAATTGATAATATAAAATTTAAACAATATAAATTTTACCTTAAAATCTCAAAGCGAGATTATGGACACCAACAGATTAAACTGCTCTTGTTGTATATCCCAGGAACTGATGAACGAACAATTCTTCAATCAGGTCCACGAACAAAAATTTAATCCCTCTGATAGACTGCACTAGAAAGTCTATCAGAAGTTTCTACGAAGAGAAATAACAGATTTGATCTGTTAAACCAGACTGCAAATTCGAAATTCACAGGCTGGAATTTTCGAACAGAGAAAGGAGAGGGGGCGGCCACACCTAGAGAGAACAACTAGGGTTTTCAAAAATTTTGTGACCTCTGTTGTATAATTTCTGTACTGCAATAACTTATTTATAAAGTGGGCTGCTAACAGCTTAGGGCACATTAGTCATAAGTTCAAGCCTGACAAGCAAAGCCCGCATGTTCAAAAATTAATATAAAATTCATCGTGACTCAAATTGATAAACCAATTTCACCAATGTGCACAGAAACCATTTCTGCATCTTTTAAGTCAAGATAAATTTTCTGAATCCGAATTCAGTGGTTTCCAAAAATGTCCATCACTATGTCATTTTAGGAAATCTTACTCCCTCTACTTTTAAATAAGAAGTCCCACTTCTTTATTCACTAAATTTAACTCTTTAAATTTAATTATCTCAACGGGGATTAAAAATCCATTACTTGTGTGACCCTCAATGGTTCAGGGATACAGCTAGCCGTGGGCTCACAACTCCTTGTGACTCGGAACAACAATTTCCGACTTGCCCATCGAATCATGGTAAGAGCGCCTAGCAACATCGCCCCATGATTCCCTAGGTATCACTGATAGTGCCTGCAAGAACCAATAGATTTTGGTTAGCATACAGTACGGTCCCTTCATCCATATATCCCGATCGAATCAACAACCATTGGTAAATCGAGAGTCGTTCGAGATTCGATAACTATGCAATACATCTTGAAGATCAAATAGTGACATCGCATGTGCTACTAGGAAACCAAGTAACCTAAAACACATCATGTACTCTGGCCAGAGATTCGTCACACTAATATCTCCTCAGATTGCATAGGATATCCACACTCGCAAGTATGTGGTGAATCCTTGACAACAAAGCATCGACTCCTATATGTGTCGTAACTGTACCTAATCCCGACACCTTATGACCCCAATAGAGTCGGTAAACGAGTCAAAGTAAAGTACTAGCATATAGAGTCTCAATGATGTTTCAAGTAGTAAGGACTAATGGTGTACAACCAAAACCGCGGACTTTATCCACTCGATAAGTGATAACCACTTGGAAAGTCCGGATAGGGTAGTTCAATCATTCATCATATGAATATCCATTTGCATGCTTTGAACATCTCTATGTTTCATACCAATGAAACGTGGTACTCGGCATCGCAAACGCTAGTCTCAATCTCGAGCGATCCTTATCCTTATTAACGGACGGCTCAATTGACTAGGAACTGTTTAGAATATACAGTGACTTTAAGATGTGTTTCATGATAGCCATCCCCATGTGCTACCACATCTTACATACACTATAGTATATTCAAGGTCTTCATCTAAACATCTTATAGTATGTCACAACATAATAATATGATAAAAGATAAAGTAAATGTCATTATAAAAGTGTAAATTATATTAAACAAAATATTGTTTATACATAGAGTCATAAAAGTCCTTAGCCACAAGTTGGCTCACCAGGCACCCACTCTTTCAATCTCCCACTTGCCCTAAAGCCAACTAGTCATACTACGTAGTCCCATTGCTTCGCGATATTTGTCAAATAATGGTCCTGGCAAGGGCTTAGTAAGTGGATCAGCGATATTGTCTGCAGAGGCCACTCTCTCGACAGTGATGTCTCCTCTTTCCACGATCTCCCGGATGATGTGGTATTTCCTCAGTACGTGTTTGGATCTTTGATGAGACCTTGGTTCCTTTGCCTGAGCAATGGCACCCGTGTTGTCATAGTACACCGGGACTGGACCAACAGCTTCAGGAATAACGCCCAACTCTTGGACGAAATTCCTCATCCAAACGGCCTCTTTAGCAGCAGCTGATGCCGCAATGTATTCTGCCTCAGTGGTGGAATCCGCTGTGGTGTCCTGCTTGGAACTCTTCCAAGAGACAGCACCCCCATTGAGCATGAACACAAATCCAGAGGTTGACTTCGAGTCATCCACGTCACTTTGGAAGCTAGAGTCGGTATAGCCTTCCAATTTCAGTTCTCTTCCTCCATAAACCATGAATACATTCTTAGTTCTTCTCAAGTACTTAAGAATATCCTTCACGGCTTTCCAATGCATTTGACCGGGATTGGCTTGATATCTGCTCGTGACACTTAGAGCAAATGCCACATCCGGTCTGGTAGATATCATCCCATACATGATACTCCCTATGGCTGACGCATATGGTATGTGTGTCATTTTCTCTATCTCTTCGTCAGTCTTGGGACACATAGACTTGGATAGAGAGACTCCATGACACATAGGTAGATGTCCTCTCTTGGACTCATCCATTGAAAACCTTTTCAACATAGTGTCGATGTAGGTAGCTTGAGTAAGTCCTATCATTCTCTTAGGTCTATCTCTATAGATCTGTATCCCTAGAATATAGGACGCGTCACCCAAATCCTTCATCGAGAATCTACCTGATAACCATATCTTTGTTGACTGCAACATCCCTACATCATTCCCAATGAGTAAGATGTCATCAACATAAAGTACTAAGAATGTCACAGCATCCTTAACTACTTTTTTGTACACGCACGGTTCCTCCGGGTTCTTGATGAAACCAAAATCCTTTATTGTTTCATCAAATTTCTGGTTCCAACTTCTTGATGCTTGTTTGAGACCATAGATCGATCTCTGAAGCTTGCATACCTTATGCTCGCTTCCCATGGATGTGAATCCCTCGGGCTGCATCATATAGATTTCTTCCTTAATGTTTCCATTAAGAAATGCAGTCTTCACATCCATTTGCCATATCTCATAGTCATATCATGCTGCTATGGCAATAAGAATTCTTATGGACTTGAACATTGTGACTGGTGAAAAAGTTTCATCATAGTCAACTCCTTGTCTTTGAGTATAACCTTTTGCCACCAATCGTGCCTTGTAGGTCAGTACCTTTCCATCAGGCCCAAGTTTTCTCTTATAGATCCATTTACACCCTATTGGAACAATTCCATCGGGAGGATCTACTAAAGTCCAAACTTGGTTTGTATGCATCGAATCTATTTCCGACTGCATAGCTTCAAGCCATAAATTCGAATTTGCATCAGAGATTGCTTCCTTGACGTTTCTTGGATCACATCCAATGTCGGGTTCACTTTGATCCCCTTCAAGAAGAAAACCATATCTAATAGGAGGCCTAGAAGTCCTCTCGGATCTTCTAGTAATAGGCGTATCAATCAATGGTTCCTGAGGTGTAGGATCATTATTTTGTATCTCGGGTTCTTCTCGAATTTCTTTGAGTTCCATCATCTTGCCTTTCTTATCCAATAAGAACTCATTCTCCAAGAAGGTGGCATTCCTTGAAACAAACACTTTTGTTTCAATAGGATGATAGAAATAATATCCGATTGAATTCTTCGGATACCCTACAAAATAACATAAGGTGGATCGACTATCCAACTTATCTCCCACTGTCTGCTTCACGTAAGCAGGACATCCCCAAATCCTCAAGTACGAATACTTAGGAGCTTTGCCATTCCATAACTCGTATGGTGTTTTGTTCACTGCTTTTGTGTGGACGTTGTTCAACAACAATACCGCCATTTCAAGAGCATAGCCCCAAAACGAAGGTGGGAGCTCAGTGAAGCTCATCATGGATCGAACCATGTCCAACAAAGTTCGATTGCGACGCTCCGAAACACCATTAAGCTGAGGTGTCATAGGAGGAGTCCACTGAGAGAGAATCCTATTCTCTTTTAGATAGCTCAAAAACTCGGTACTCAAGTATTCTCCACCTCGATCCGATCGAAGTGCTTTAATCCTCTTACCTAGTTTGTTTTCTACTTCAGCCTTGAATTCTTTGAACTTTTCAAATGATTCAGACTTATATTTCATCAAATATAAGTACCCATACCTAGAATAATCATCAGTAAAGGTAATGAAGTAGGTGTGACCAAATTTTGTACCAATACTAAATGGTCCGCAAACATCCGTATGGATCAAATCCAATAGATTTTGACTATGCTCAGGTTTTTCTTTGAAAGGAGATTTAGTCATTTTTCCTTTCAGGCAGGACTCACAAGTAGGTAGAGAGTTAATATCAGACATATCAAACATGCCCTCTCCCACTAGCTTGTTCATCCTCCTTGAGAAAATATGACCTAGCCTAGCATGCCAAAGGTTTGCCGGGTTTTGACTATCGATTTTCCTTTTGTTCGTTGTTACCGGTTTATCAACATAATTTATTGGAACATCTTTTAATTTTAAGTTATATAGATCGTTTTCAAGTTGTCCATTTTCAATCAAACATTCATTCTTGTAAATATTGCAAATCTCATTCAAAAAATTGCAAGAAAAACCATCTCTATCAAGCATAGAAACAGAAATAATGTTTTTAATCAAGTCTGGAACAAATAAAACATCTCTCAAAAGTAACTTAAAATCGTTCTGCAAAATTAAATAAACGTCTCCCACAGCTTTGGCTTCAACTCTAGAACCATTTCCGAGCCTCAGCCGGGTCTCACCCATTCTAAGCTTGCGATTTCTTGTCATCACCTGCAAATCATTGCAAATGTGAGATCCACATCCGGTATCCAATACCCAAGAAGTAGTATTAAGTGAAACATTTATTTCAATATAAAACATACCCTTCGCAGTTCGCAACTGCTCTAGATATTCCTTGTAGTTACGTTTCCAATGACCGGGTTTCTTGCAGTGATGGCAAACATCCTTGGACTTTTCCATGTTTGAAGCCTTTGTCTTGTTCTTCTTCTCGGGTCCGGTTTTCTTGGATGGGGCAGAACTTTTCTTACCCTTTGTACTTGGCCCCTTCTTAGCAGAAGAGGAGGAGCCCACCAAGAGAACCGGTTTATCCTTCTTTAAAGTGGCTTCATAAGTTACAAGCATATTGACCATCTCTTCAAGGAAGGCCTCGATCTTGTTCATATTGAAATTCACCACAAAACCGTCAAACGATGAAGGAAGAGAGAGAAGTAATAAGTCCACTTTGAGTTCATGCTCCAATACCAATTCAAGCGTTACCAACTTTTGAATGAGCCAAATCACGCGTACCCCATGATCACGGACCGAAGTCCCTTCACGCATGCGACACGTCATTAACTCTTTTACAGTAGCGAACCTTTCAACTCTCGATTGAGCCCCAAAAAGTTCCTTGAGTTGTACGTGAATGTCAGCAGCATTCACGGTATCCTCAAATCGCCTCTGGAGTTCATCAGACATCGAAGCTTGCATATAGCATTTGGCCTTGATATCATGGTCCCACCATTTATCAAGTTTGGCCAACTCTTTCGGACTTATATCAGCTGGTGCTTCCTTCGGAGGAGATTTTTCTAACACGTAGAACATCTTCTCCGAGGTCAAGACAATCTTCAACTTACGGAACCATTCCGTATAGTTTGCGCCAGTCAGTTTGTTTTGTTCGAGAATAGAGAATAGTGGATTGCGCGAATTCATCTTAATGAAATACTGAAAAGAAACAGACAATAATCAGTGATTGTTTAATTAATTTACTAAGACATAAAATAGGCGAAATTTATTTTATGAATCTCACTCCCACTATTTTAACGATTTCACTACCCTCTAGTGAAAACGAGAAACATTTTCTTTAGTGCGAACATGGAGTCCAATTGACAAACTATAGTCCCGAATAATATCAGCCAACCATAATTTTCAAAAGGTAGAGCCCAATTGCTTCCAAAGCAACCTCCATGTTTTTTACCTCATGTCCAATAAGGGCCCAATAATATGACGCCGCTTATTGTGACATGTCAAGATGACCCATCAATATTAAGTTGTGATGGACGGTCGCCATGTGGATCCCCAATAATATGAGCCAATCCCATGGGAGTTCCATCCAACTTACAACATGTGTCGATCCAATGTACAGCTTTCCGACGAACGGGCCCCCCCAATAATATGAGCCGGACCGTATCCGCGGGTAGCATCTCATACATTGATCGTTGATGGAAGGTAGGAACATTTAAACAATATTTAAATTTCCTTTATTTATCTTGATATCAATTTTAAATCATATTTAAAATGAGGGATTTTAATTTTGAAAATTTGTCTCATCATTTAAAATTTGTATGCTTGCGGGATTCATACAATTTAGTCTAAACATGCATACAACGATAATATCATATATTATATTTTAGGATGATCGATTCCATTACTAATCGACCCGTGGTTGCCAATCACGAGTCTAAGTCCAATTCTAGGTGATATGCAAGTATGCAATGCAATCCTATTACATTGTGCTTCTAATTTACATTTCTTCAGTCTTTATTATTGCTTGCTGGTCCCACCTCCATCTTCAAAATCTCCCACTATTTCTAGTGAATTTACAATAAATTACTATGACAAATAAAGGGATACATTATAGGGGTGGGAACGAGCCATAAACCAGGCCCACTTTTATTACAAATGATAAAATCAAATTTGGGCCATAACCAGGCCCATTAATAAAACCCAACAATCAATAAAAAAACCAAATGTAAACAACCTAACATACACCTATAATATTGGTCATGACAATCGATCATCCTTATCCAATAATATTTAATTCCAAATTAATTTAATTGGATAACATGCAGTGGCAATAAATTTAAATAGATAAAATCATATTTCACATATAAAATCTTATTTTATATACAAAATCATATTTTATCTAGTTTATCCATAAAATCATATTTTAAATATAAAATCCAATTTTATACATAAAATCATATTTTATTATCAATTGTACCAAAATTATTAATTAAAGATTTAATTTATTGGATTAAATTTATAAATTTCCAAAATTCAAAATTTATCCAAAAATTAATTTTCTTAAAATTTTGGGCTCAAACAATTTTGACCCATTACCTCATGGACTAATCCAAACAATTTTCAATTGGTCTAAAATTTATAATTTCTAAAATTATAAAATAATAAAAAATTTAAATTTAATTTTTTTGGGGCTGCCCGGGACAATCCCGGGAAGCCCGCCTTGCCTTGCTAGGCTGGGCCATAGCCCAGCCTAGCTTTCGGCCCAGCCGAGCGCTGGGCTAGGGCAACAGTTGCCCTAGCCCAGCTGCTGGGCTACTGGGCCGCCACCTGCGGCCCAGTTGCGCACTGGGCTAGGGCAACATTTGCCCTAGCCCAGCTGCTGGGCCACTGGGCCGCCACCTGCGGCCCAGTTGCGCGCTGGGCTAGGGCAACATTTTCCCTGGCCCAGCCGCCAGGCTGCTGGGCCGCATTACGCGGCCCAGCTGGATGATGGGCTAGGGCAACTGTTGCCCAAGCCCAGCGGCGCGCAGCCTTTGCTGCGCGCCGGCCAGCGAGCGGCGGCTGCCCGCTACCCTTCCGGGCAGCCGGCAGCCCCACCCCAAAAATTTTTTTTTTTTTATTTATTTATTATTTGAAAATTGAGGCATGGTACAATTTTGATAAAATTTTAATCGTATGATCCGAGAGCAACCTGGCTCTGATACCACTGTTGGAACATGGTCGTTCTCCGGATCGAAAAAGAAAGTGATACCCGGTGCAGCGAAAGTTTTAAAATTTTATATGGAACGATTCCATATGGGTATCAAATTTCTACGATTAAAATTGATAATATAAAATTTAAACAATATAAATTTTACCTTAAAATCTCGAAGCGAGATTATGGACACCAACAGATTAAACTGCTCTTGTTGTATATCCCAGGAACTGATGAACGAACAATTCTTCAATCAGGTCCACGAACAGAAATTTAATCCCTCTGATAGACTGCACTAGAAAGTCTGTCAGAAGTTTCTACGAAGAGAAATAACAGATTTGATCTGTTAAACCAGACTGCAAATTCGAAATTTACAGGCTGGAATTTTCGAACAGAGAGAGGAGAGGGGGCGGCCACACCTAGAGAGAACAACTAGGGTTTTCGAAAATTTTGTAACCTCTATTGTATAATTTCTGTACTGCAATAACTTATTTATAAATTGGGCTGCTAACAGCTTAGGGCCCATTAGTCATAAGTTCAAGCTTGACAAGCAAAGCCCACATTTTCAGAAATTAATATAAAATTCATCGTGACTCAGATTGATAAACCAATTTCACCAATGTGCACAGAAACCATTTCTGCATCTTTTAAAGTCAAGATAAATTTTCTGAATCCGAATTCAGTGGTTTCCAAAAATGTCCATCACTATGTCATTTTTGGAAATCTTACTCCCTCTACTTTTAAATAAGAAGTCCCACTTCTTTATTCACTAAATTTAACTCTTTAAATTTAATTATCTCAACGGGGATTAGAAATCCATTACTTGTGTGACCCTCAATGGTTCAGGGATACAGCTAGCCGTGGGCTCACAACTCCTTGTGACTCAGAACAACAATTTCCGACTTGCCCATCGAATCATGGTAAGAGCGCCTAGCAACATCGCCCCATGATTCCCTAGGTATCACTGATAGAGCCTGCAAGAACCAATAGATTTTGGTTAGCGTACAGTACGGTCCCTTCATCCATATATCCCGATCGAATCAACAACCATTGGTAAATCGAGAGTCGTTCGAGATTCGATAACTATGCAATACATCTTGAAGATCAAATAGTGACATCGCATGTGCTACTAGGAAACCAAGTAACCTAAAACACATCATGTAATCTGGCCAGCGATTCGTCACACTAATATCTCCTCAGATTGCATAGGATATCCACACTCGCAAGTATGTGGTGAATCCTTGACAACAAAGCATCGAATCCTATATGTGTCGTAACTGTACCCAATCCCGACACCTGATGACCCCAATAGAGTCGATAAATGAGTCAAAGTAAAGTACTAGCATATAGAGTCTCAATGATGTTTCAAGTAGTAAGGACTAATGGTGTACAACCCAAACCGCGGACTTTATCCACTCGATAAGTGATAACCACTTGGAAAGTCCGGATAGGGTAGTTCAATCATTCATCATATGAATATCCATTTGCATGCTTTGAACATCTCTATGTTCCATACTAATGAAACGTGGTACTCAGCATCGCAAACGCTAGTCTCAATCTCGAGCGATCCTTATCCTTATTAACGGACGACTCAATTGACTAGGAACTGTTTAGAATATACAGTGACTTTAAGATGTGTTTCATGATAGCCATCCCCATGTGCTACCACATCTTACATACACTATAGTATATTCAAGGTCTTCATCTAAACATCTTATAGTATGTCACAACATAATAATATGATAAAAGATAAAGTAAATGTCATTATAAAAGTGTAAATTATATTAAACAAAAGATTGTTTATACATAGAGTCATAAAATCCCTTAGCCACAAGTTGGCTCACCGGGCACCCACTCTTTCATAAGAAACAACACACGAGTAGAAAAAAGTCACAAATCACCAGAGCGTAATAAAAGAGCAAGTGAACAACCAAGTACCTCGTGCAAGCAAGCTGTAATTTAAGAGAAGCAAAATCTCAAACACTTGGTGTGCAGAAACTGTTGGAGAACGCGGCGTTCAGATCAATTATGATTGATACCCGGTGCAGTGGAAGTTTAAAATTTTTGTATGGAACGATTCCATAATGGGTATCAACCTTACGATTAAATTGTGTGTGTAAAAATCAAATAACAATTATAAAATTTTTACCTTTAATCTCGAATCGAGATTTTGGACACCAACAGATTTCTCTGCTCTTGTTGTATATCCATGGAACTGATGGACGAACTGTTCTTCAATCAGGTCCACAAACAGAGATTTAATCCCTCTGATAGATTGCACTAGAAAATCTATCAGAAGTTTTCTACGAAGAGATTAACGAATTTGATCCGTTAAACCAGACTGTAATTCAAAATCACAGGCTGGATTTTTCTCGAGTAGAGGGAGAGGGGGGGAACGGCCACCTTTAAAAAAAATAGACTAGGGTTTTCGAAAAATCCTTATGACCTGTTGTGTGTAATTTCTGTACTGCAATAACTTATTTATAATGCAGGCCACTAACAGCTTAGGGCCCATTAGTCATAAGTTCAAGCCCGACAAGCAAAGCCCGCATGTTCAGAAATTAATATAAAATTCATCGTGACTCCGATTGATAAACCGATTTCACCAATGTGCACAGAAACCATTTCTGCACCTTTTAAAGTCAAGATAAATTTTTCTGAATCCGAATTCAGTGATTTCCAAAAATGGCCATCCCTATGTCATTTTAGGAAATCTTACTCCTCTACTCTTAAATAAGAAGTCCAACTTCTTCGTTCATTAAATTTAACTCTTTAAATTTAACTATCTCAACGGGGATTAAAAATCCATTACACTGTGTGACCCTCAATGGTTCAGGGATACAGCTAGCCGTGGGCTCACAACTCCTTGTGACTCGGAACAACAATTTCCGACTTGCCCATCGAATCATGGTATGAGCGCCTAGCAACATCGTCCCATGATTCCCTAGGTATCACTGATAGTGCCTACAAGAACCAGTAGATTTTGGTTAGCGTACAGTACGGTCCCTTCATCCATATATCCCGATCGAATCAACAACCATTGGTATATCGAGAGTCGCTCGAGATTCGATAACTATGCAATGCATCTTGAAGATCAAATAGTGACATCGCATGTGCTACTAAGAAACCATTTCTTAAATCACATCATGTACTCTGGCCAGAGATTCGTCACACTAATATCTCCTCAGATCGCATAGGATATCCATGTAAGAGTGGGTGCCCAGTGAGCCAACTGTGTGGCTATGGGCTTTGATGACTCTTTGTATAAACAATCTTTTGTTTAATATTATTTACACTTTTATGGCAATGACTTTATATTACTTCATATTGTTATATTGAGATATACTATTGTTGTTTTGATAAAGACCTTGAATATACTATAGTGTATGTAAGATGTGGTAGAACATGGAGATGTCTATCATGAAATACATCTTATAGTCACTGTATATTCTAAAACCGTTCCTAGTCGATTGAGCCGTCCGATAATAAGGATAAGGATCGCTCGAGTTTGAGACTAGCATTTGCGATGCGGAGTACCACGTTTCATTGGTAGGGAACATGGAGATGTTCGAAGCATGCAAATGGATATTCATAGGATGAATAATCGAACTACCCTATCCGGACTTTCCAAGTGGTTATCACTTATCGA
This sequence comes from Henckelia pumila, assembly GCF_033568475.1. Taxonomy (NCBI): domain Eukaryota; kingdom Viridiplantae; phylum Streptophyta; class Magnoliopsida; order Lamiales; family Gesneriaceae; genus Henckelia; species Henckelia pumila. The sequence goes on along the minus strand of NC_133123.1, from coordinate 20,835,504 downwards.
GTGGATAAAGTCCGCGGTTTTGGTTGTACACCATTAGTCCTTACGACTTGAAACATCATGGAGACTCTATATGCTAGTGCTGTGCTTTGACTCGTTTACCGACTCTATGGGGGTCATCAGGTGTCGAGATTGGGTACAGTTACGACACATATAGGAGTCAATGCATTGTTGTCAAGGATTCACCACATACTTGCGAGTGTGGATATCCTATGCGATCTGAGGAGATATTAGTGTGACAAATCTCTGGCCAGAGTACTTGATGTGATTTAAGAAATGGTTTCTTAGTAGCACATGCGATGTCACTAATTTGATCTTCAAGATGCATTGCATAGTTATCGAATCTTGAGCGACTCTCGATATACCAATGGTTGTTGATTCGATCGGGATATATGGATGAAGGGACCGTACTGTACGCTAACCAAAATCTACTGGTTCTTGTAGGCACTATCAGTGATACCTAGGGAATCATGGGGCGATGTTGCTAGGCGCTTTACCATGATTCGTTGGGCAAGTCGGAAAGTGTTGTTCCGAGTCACAAGGAGTTGTGAGCCCACGGCTAGCTGTATCCCTGAACCATTGAGGGTCACACAGTGTAATGGAGTTTTAATCCCCGTTGAGATAGTTAAATTTAAAGAGTTAAATTTAATGAATAAAGAAGTTGGACTTCTTAATTAAGAGTAAGGGAGTAGGATTTCCTAAAATGACATAGGGATGGGCATTTTTGGAAACCACTGAATTCGGATTCAGGAAAATTTATTTTGACTTTAAAACGTGCAGAAATGGCACATTGGTGAAATCGTTTCATCAATCGGAGTCACGATGAATTTTATATTAATTTCTGAACGAGCGGGCTTTGCTTGTCGGGCCCCAGCTTATGATTAATGGGCCCTAAAGTGTTAGTGGCCTGCATTATAAATAAGTTATTTCAGTACAGAAATTACACACAACAGGTCATAATTTTTGAGGAGAAAAAAAATCGAAACCCTAGCTCTCTCAAATAGTATTTCGGCCGCCCCCTTGCTCTGTCACAGAGAAATTCCGGTCTGTGATTTTGAATCGCAGTAAGGAATAACGAATCAGATTCGTTTATTCTCTTCGCAGAAAACTTCTGATAGATTTTCTAGTGCAATCTATCAGAGGGATTAAACCTCTGTTCGTGGACCTGATTGAAGGAGTTCATCGGTTCCAGGGAGAGACAACAAGAGCAGATAAAATCTGTTGGTGTCCAGTAATCTCGTTGCGAGATTGAAGGTAAAATTTAATAATTGTTATTTGAATTTTACACACACAATAATTTAATCGTTGAATGGTTGATACCCACACCATGGAATTGTTCCATGATAAAATTTTAGACTTCCGCTGCACCGGGTATCAATCGTGATTGATCAGAGAGCCGCGTTTTCCTACAGTGGTATCAGAGCCAGGTTGCTCAGATCAAACGATTAAATTAATCAATTGTACAAAATTTTTGAGTCTCGGTTTTTGAAACAAAATAAATATTTTTAAATAAAAAAAAAAAAAAATTTCGGGGCAAAACCCGGGCAGCGATTGGATCGCTGCCCGGTGGGGCAGCAATTGTTGCTGCCCCGGGCAGCGCACGGCGCCGCCCAAAGGGGGCGCACGGCGCCGCCCAAGGCGGCGACCGTCGCCGCCCAGGGCAGCGCTGGGCGCTGCCCAGGGGCGGCGCTCGGCGCCGCCCAGTGCTCGGCGCCGCCCAGGGGCGGCGCCAGGCGCTGCCCTAAAGGGGCAGCCGGGCTGCCCCCGGCCCGCGCCCCGGGTGCGGGCCGGCCCGGGAGTGTCCCGGGCGGCCCGCGAGAAAAATTTTATTTTTATTTAAAAATTAATTTTAATATTTAAAATTTTATTTTTGGTCCGGTCAAAAATTGTTTTTGATTGGTTCACGAGATTTCGGATCGAATTGTTCGAGTCCGTAAATTTTAAAATTGATTTTGGATAAATTTGAATTTTTGGAAAATTTTAATATTTTTATCCGTAAATTGAATTTTGAAATCAATTATTTTGGTACAATTGATGATAAGATATGATCTTATGATATATTAAGTAAAATATGATTTTATTTGTAAAATTGGATTTTATAGATAAAATATGATTTTATTTGATATAGAGATAAAATATGATTTTATATGTGAAATGAGATTTTATATATAAAATATGATTTTATCTTATTTAAATTTGAATTGCCACAGCATGTTATCCAATAAATTAATTTTGAATTAAATGTTATTGGATAAGGATGATCGATTGCCATGACCAATTTTGTAGGTGTATGTTAGGAATTTACATTTTGTCTTTATTATTGTTGGTTTTATTAATGGGCCTGGTTTATGGCCCGATATGAATGTCATATGTAATAAAAGTGGGCTTGGTTTATAGCCCGTTCCCACCCCCTAAAAATGTATCCCCTACTTGTCATTGTTATTTATTGTAAATACATTAGATTTAGTGGGAGATCAAGATTTGAAGATGGTGGGCCCAGCAGACAATGAAGACTGAAGAAATGTAAATTGGAAGCATATGTAATAGGATTGCATTTGCATACTGCATATTACCTAGGATTGGACTAAGACCCGTGATTGGCAACCACGGGTCAATTAGAAATGGAATCGATCATCCTATATAATATGTGATATTATGATTGTATGCATGTTTAGACATAAATTGTGTGAATCCGGCAATGCATGCAATAAATTAAATATGATGAGACAAATATTTTTATAAATAAAATCCCTCATTTTAAATATGATTTAAAATTTATATCAAGATAAATAAAGGAAATTTAAATATTGTTTAAATGTTCCTACCTTCCATCAACGGTCAATGTATGTGATGCTACCCGCGGATACGGTCCGGCTCATATTATTGGGGGGGCCCGTCCGTCGGAAAGCTGTACATTGGATCGACAAATGTTGTAAGTTGGGTGGAACTCCCATGGGATCGGCTCATATTATTGGGGGATCCACATGGCGACCGTCCATCACAACTTAATATTGATGGGTAATCTTGACATGTCACTTTAAACGGCGTCATATTATTGGGCCCTTATTGGACATGAGGTAAAAACATGGGGGTTGCTTTGGAAGCAATTGGGCTCTACCTTTTGAGAATTATGGTTGGCTGATATTATTCGGGACCATAAGTTTGTCAATTGGACTCCATGTTCTCACTAAGGAAAAAGTTTCCCGTTTTCACTAGAGGGTGGTGAAATCGTTAAAATAGTGGGAGTGAGATTCATAAAATTAAATTTCGCCTATTTTATGTCTTAGTAAATTATTTAAACAATCATCGATAATTGTCTGTTTTATCTCAGTAATCCACATGTTTCTGTTCTCCAACAAAACAAACTTATTGACGCAAACAATACAGAATGATTCCATAAGTTAAGATTGTCCTAAGTTCGGAAAAAGATTTTCTAAGTGTTAGAAAAGGCTTCTCCGAAAACAGCCCCGGCTGATGTAACTGCCGAAAGGTTGGCCGAATTAGAGAAATGGTTGGACCATGATCTCAAGGCCAAATGTTACATGCAAAATTGGACAAGTCTAAACAAGTTTGCCATCACTGCAAGAAACCCGGTAATTGGAAACGTAACTGCAAGGAATACCCCAAGCAGTTGCGAACTGCAAAGGGTATGTTTTACATTGAAATAAATGTTTTTCTTAATACTACTTCTTGGGTATTGGATACCAGATGTAGATCTCATATTTGCAATGAGTTGCAAATGATAACAAGAAGTAATAGGATAAGGATGGGTGAGACCAAGTCAAGGCTCGGGAATGGTTCCAGAGTTAATCCATAGCTATGGGAAATATTTATTTTTGCAGAACGGTTTTAAGTTACTTTTGATAGATGTTTTATTTGTTCCAGATTTAATTAAAACATTATTTCTGTTTCTATGCTAGATAGAGATGGTTATTCTTGCAATTTTGTGAATGAGATTTGCAATATTTACAAGAATGAATGTTTAATTGGAAATGGACAAATTGAAAACGATCTATACAACTTAAAACTAAAAGACGTTCCAATGAATTATGTTGATAAACCGGCTACAACAAACAAAAGGAAAATCGATAGTCAAAACCCGGCAAACCTTTGGCATGCTAGGCTAGGTCATATTTCCTCAAGGAGGATGAACAAGCTAGTGGGAGAGGGCATGTTTGATATGTCTGATATTAATTCTCTACCTACTTGTGAATCCTGCCTAAAAGGAAAAATGACTAAATCTCCTTTTAAGGGGAAACCTGAGCGTAGTCAAAATCTGTTGGATTTGATCCATACAGATGTTTTGTGTCCATTTAGAGTAGGGACTCAACATGGCCACACCTACTTCATTACCTTTACTGATGATTATTCAAGGTATGGGTATTTATATTTAATGAAATATAAGTCTGAAGCATTTGAAAAGTTCAAAGAATTCAGGGCTGAAGTAGAAAACAAGCTAGGTAAAAGTATTAAAGCACTTCGATCGGATCGAGGTGGAGAATACTTGAGTACCGAGTTTTTGGACTATCTGAAAGAGAATGGGATTCTCTCTCAGTGGACTCCTCCTATGACACCACAGCTTAATGGTGTATCGGAGCGTCGTAATCGAACTTTGTTGGACATGGTTCGATCTATGATGAGCTTCACTGAGCTTCCACCTTCGTTTTGGGGCTATGCGCTTGAAACGGCGGTATTGTTGTTGAACAGCGTCCACACTAAAGCAGTGGACAAAACACCATACGAGTTATGGAATGGCAAAGCTCCTAAGTATTCGTACTTGAGGATTTGGGGATGTCCTGCTTACGTGAAGCGGACAGTGGGAGATAAGTTGGATAGTCGATCCAGCTTATGTTATTTTGTAGGGTATCCGAAGAATTCAATCGGATATTATTTCTATTATCCTGCTGAAACAAAGGTGTTTGTTTCTAGGAATGCCACCTTCTTGGAGAAGGAATTCTTATTGGATAAGAAAGGCGAGATGATGGAACTCGAAGAAGTTCGAGAAGAACCCGAAATACAAAATAACGATCCTACACCTCAGGAACCATTGCTGGACACGCCTGCACCTAGAAGATCCGAAAGGACTTCTAGACCTCCAGTTCGATATGGTCTTCTTCTTGAAGGGGATCAAGATGAACCCGACATTGGATGTGATCCAAGAAACTTCAATGAAGCAATTTCTGATGCGGATTCGAATTTATGGCTTGAAGCTATGCAGTCAGAATTGGATTCGATGCATACAAACCAAGTCTGGTCTTTAGTAGATCCTCCCGACGGAATTGTTCCAATAGGGTGTAAATGGATCTACAAGAGAAAGCTTGGGCCTGATGGTAAGGTATTGACCTACAAGGCGCGATTGGTGGCGAAAGGTTATACTCAAAGGCAAGGAGTTGACTATGATGAAACCTTTTCACCAGTTGCAATGTTCAAGTCCATAAGAATCCTGATTGCCATAGCTGCATGGTATGACTATGAGATATGGCAAATGGATGTGAAGACTGCTTTTCTTAATGGAGACATTAAGGAAGAAATCTATATGAAGCAGCCTGAGGGGTTCACATCCATAGGAAGCGAGCATAAGGTATGCAAGCTTCAGAGATCAATTTATGGTCTAAAACAAGCATCAAGAAGTTGGAACCAGAAATTTGATGAAACAATTAAAGATTTTGGTTTCATCAAGAACCCGGAGGAACCTTGCGTGTACAAGAAAGTAGTTAAGGATGCGGTGACATTCTTAGTACTTTATGTTGATGACATCCTACTCATTGGGAATGATGTAGGGATGTTGCAGTCAACAAAGATATGGTTATCAGGTAGATTTTCGATGAAGGATTTGGGAGAGGCATCCTACATTCTTGGGATACAGATCTATAGAGATAGGTCTAAGAGAATGATAGGACTCACTCAATCAACCTACATCGATACCATATTGAAACGGTTTTCAATGGATGGGTCCAAAAGAGGACATCTACCCATGTGTCATGGAGTTTCTCTATCCAAGTCTATGTGTCCCAAGACTGATGAAGAGATAGAGAATATGACACATGTACCATATGCGTCAGCTATAGGAAGTATCATGTATGGGATGATATCTACCAGACCGGATGTAGCATTTGCTCTGAGTGTCACGAGCAGATATCAGTCTAATCCTGGTCAAATGCATTGGAAAGCCGTGAAGGACATTCTTAAGTACTTGCGAAGGACTAAGAATATGTTCATGGTTTATGGAGGACGAGAACTCAAATTGGAAGGCTATACCGACTCTAGCTTCCAAAGTGACGTGGATGACTCGAAGTCAACCTCTGGATTTGTGTTCATGCTCAATGGCGGTGCTGTCTCTTGGAAGAGTTCCAAGCAGGACACCACAGCGGATTCCACCACTGAGGCTGAATACATTGCAGCATCAGCTGCTGCTAAAGAGGCCGTTTGGATGAGGAATTTCGTCCAAGAGTTGGGCGTCATTCCTGAATTTGTTGGTCCAGTCCCGGTGTACTGCGACAACACGGGTGCCGTTGCTCAAGCAAAGGAACCAAGGTCTCATCAAAGATCCAAACACGTACTGAGGAAATACCACATCATCCGGGAGATTGTGGAAAGAGGAGACATCACTGTCGAACGAGTGGCCTCTGCAGACAATATCGCTGATCCGCTTACTAAGCCTTTGACAGGACCATTGTTTGACAAACATCGCGAAGCAATGGGTCTACGTAGTATGACTAGTTGGCTATAGGGCAAGTGGGAGATTGTAAGAGTGGGTGCCCAGTGAGCCAACTGTGTGGCTATGGGCTTTGATGACTCTTTGTATAAACAATCTTTTGTTTAATATTATTTACACTTTTATGGCAATGACTTTATATTACTTCATATTGTTATATTGAGATATACTATTGTTGTTTTGATAAAGACCTTGAATATACTATAGTGTATGTAAGATGTGGTAGAACATGGAGATGTCTATCATGAAATACATCTTATAGTCACTGTATATTCTAAAACCGTTCCTAGTCGATTGAGCCGTCCGATAATAAGGATAAGGATCGCTCGAGTTTGAGACTAGCATTTGCGATGCGGAGTACCACGTTTCATTGGTAGGGAACATGGAGATGTTCGAAGCATGCAAATGGATATTCATAGGATGAATAATCGAACTACCCTATCCGGACTTTCCAAGTGGTTATCACTTATCGAGTGGATAAAGTCCGCGGTTTTGGTTGTACACCATTAGTCCTTACGACTTGAAACATCATGGAGACTCTATATGCTAGTGCTGTGCTTTGACTCGTTTACCGACTCTATGGGGGTCATCAGGTGTCGAGATTGGGTACAGTTACGACACATATAGGAGTCAATGCATTGTTGTCAAGGATTCACCACATACTTGCGAGTGTGGATATCCTATGCGATCTGAGGAGATATTAGTGTGACAAATCTCTGGCCAGAGTACTTGATGTGATTTAAGAAATGGTTTCTTAGTAGCACATGCGATGTCACTAATTTGATCTTCAAGATGCATTGCATAGTTATCGAATCTTGAGCGACTCTCGATATACCAATGGTTGTTGATTCGATCGGGATATATGGATGAAGGGACCGTACTGTACGCTAACCAAAATCTACTGGTTCTTGTAGGCACTATCAGTGATACCTAGGGAATCATGGGGCGATGTTGCTAGGCGCTTTACCATGATTCGTTGGGCAAGTCGGAAAGTGTTGTTCCGAGTCACAAGGAGTTGTGAGCCCACGGCTAGCTGTATCCCTGAACCATTGAGGGTCACACAGTGTAATGGAGTTTTAATCCCCGTTGAGATAGTTAAATTTAAAGAGTTAAATTTAATGAATAAAGAAGTTGGACTTCTTAATTAAGAGTAAGGGAGTAGGATTTCCTAAAATGACATAGGGATGGGCATTTTTGGAAACCACTGAATTCGGATTCAGGAAAATTTATTTTGACTTTAAAACGTGCAGAAATGGTTTCTGTGCACATTGGTGAAATCGTTTCATCAATCGGAGTCACGATGAATTTTATATTAATTTCTGAACGAGCGGGCTTTGCTTGTCGGGCCCCAACTTATGATTAATGGGCCCTAAAGTGTTAGTGGCCTGCATTATAAATAAGTTATTTCAGTACAGAAATTACACACAACAGGTCATAATTTTTGAGGAGAAAAAAAATCGAAACCCTAGCTCTCTCAAATAGTATTTCGGCCGCCCCCTTGCTCTGTCACAGAGAAATTCCGGTCTGTGATTTTGAATCGCAGTAAGGAATAACGAATCAGATTCGTTTATTCTCTTCGCAGAAAACTTCTGATAGATTTTCTAGTGCAATCTATCAGAGGGATTAAACCTCTGTTCGTGGACCTGATTGAAGGAGTTCATCGGTTCCAGGGAGAGACAACAAGAGCAGATAAAATCTGTTGGTGTCCAGTAATCTCGTTGCGAGATTGAAGGTAAAATTTAATAATTGTTATTTGAATTTTACACACACAATAATTTAATCGTTGAATGGTTGATACCCACACCATGGAATTGTTCCATGATAAAATTTTAGACTTCCGCTGCACCGGGTATCAATCGTGATTGATCAGAGAGCCGCGTTTTCCTACAATCCACACTCGCAAGTATGTGGTGAATCCTTGACAACAAAGCATCGACTCCTATATGTGTTGTAACTGTACCCAATCCCGACACCTGATGACCCCAATAGAGTCGGTAAACGAGTCAAAGCACAGTACTAGCATATAGAGTCTCAATGATGTCTCAAGTAGTAAGGACTAATGGTGTACAACCAAAACCGCGGACTTTATCCACTCGATAAGTGATAACCACTTGGAAAGTCCGGATAGGGTAGTTCGATCATTCATCATATGAATATCCATTTGCATGCTTCAAATATCTCTATGTTCCTTACCAATGAAACGTGGTACTCTGCATCGCAAATGATAGTCTCAAACTCGAGCGATCCTTATCCTTATTATTGGACGGCTCAATCGACTAGGAACAGTTTAGAATATACAGTGACTATAAGATGTGTTTCATGATAGACATCTCCATGTTCTACCACATCTTACATACACTATAGTATATTCAAGGTCTTTATCAAAACAACAATAGTATATCACAATATCACAATATGAAGAAAGACAAAGTCATTGCCATTAATAAAAGTGTAAATTATATTAAACAAAAGATTGTTTATACAAAGAGTCATCAAAGCCCTTAGCCACAAGTTGGCTCACCGGGCACCCACTCTTTCAATCTCCCACTTGCCCTAAAGCCAACTAGTCATACTACGTAGACCCATTGCTTCGCGATGTTTGTCAAATAATGGTCCTGGCAAGGGCTTAGTAAGTGGATCAGCGATATTGTCTGCAGAGGCCACTCTTTCGACAGTGATGTCTCCTCTTTCCACAATCTCCCGGATGATGTGGTATTTCCTCAGTACGTGTTTGGATCTTTGATGAGACCTTGGTTCCTTTGCCTGAGCAACGGCACCCGTGTTGTCACAGTACACGGGACTGGACCAACAACTTCAGGAATGACGCCCAACTCTTGGACGAAATTCCTCATCCAAACGGCCTCTTTAGCAGCAGCTGATGCTGCAATGTATTCAGCTTCAGTGGTGGAATCCGCTGTGGTGTCCTGCTTGGAACTCTTCCAAGAGACAGCACCGCCATTGAGCATGAACACAAATCCAGAGGTTGACTTCGAGTCATCCACGTCACTTTGGAAGCTAGAGTCGGTATAGCCTTCCAATTTTAGTTCTCTTCCTCCATATACCATGAACATATTCTTAGTCCTTCGTAAGTACTTAAGAATGTCCTTCACGGCTTTCCAATGCATTTGACCGGGATTAGCTTGATATCTGCTCGTGACACTCAGAGCAAATGCTACATCCGGTCTGGTAGATATCATCCCATACATGATACTACCTATGGCTGACGCATATGGTACATGTGTCATTTTCTCTATCTCTTCATCCGTCTTGGGACACATAGACTTGGATAGAGAAACTCCATGACACATGGGTAGATGTCCTCTCTTGGACCCATCCATTGAAAACCGTTTCAATATGGTGTCGATGTAGGTTGATTGAGTGAGTCCTATCATTCTCTTAGATCTATCTCTATAGATCTGTATCCCAAGAATATAGGATGCCTCACCCAAATCCTTCATCGAGAATCTACCTGATAACCATATCTTTGTTGACTGCAACATCCCTACGTCATTCCCAATGAGTAGAATGTCATCAACATAAAGTACTAAGAATGTCACAGCATCCTTAACTACTTTCTTGTACACGCATGGTTCCTCCGGATTCTTGATGAAACCAAAATCTTTTATTGTTTCATCAAATTTTTGGTTCCAACTTCTTGATGCTTGTTTTAGACCATAAATTTATCTCTGAAGCTTGCATACCTTATGCTCGCTTCCCATGGATGTGAACCCCTCAGGCTGCTTCATATAGATCTCTTCCTTAATGTCTCCATTAAGAAAAGCAGTCTTCACATCCATTTGCCATATCTCATAGTCATACCATGCAGCTATGGCAATAAGGATTCTTATGGACTTGAACATTGCAACTGGTGAAAAGGTTTCATCATAGTCAACTCCTTGTCTTTGAGTATAACCTTTCGCCACCAATCGCGCCTTGTAGGTCAATACCTTACCATCAGGCCCAAGCTTTCTCTTGTAGATCCATTTACACCCTATTGGAACAATTCCATCGGGAGGATCTACTAAAGACCAAACTTGGTTTGTATGCATCGAATCTATTTCCGACTGCATAGCTTCAAGCCATAAATTTGAATCCGCATCAGAAATTGCTTCCTTGAAGTTTCTTGGATCACATCCAACATCGGGTTCATCTTGATCCCCTTCAAGAAGAAGACCATATCGAATAGGAGGTCTAGAAGTCCTCTCGGATCTTCTAGGTACAGGCGTGTCCAGCAATGGTTCCTAAGGTGTAGGATCGTTATTTTGTATTTCGGGTTCTTCTCGAATTTCTTCGAGTTCCATCATCTCGCCTTTCTTATCCAATAAGAACTCCTTCTCCAAGAAGGTGGCATTCCTTGAAACAAACACCTTTGTTTCAGCAGGATAATAGAAATAATATCCGATTGAATTCTTCGGATACCCTACAAAATAACATAAGCTGGATCGACTATCCAACTTATCTCCCACTGTCCGCTTCACGTAAGCAGGACATCCCCAAATCCTCAAGTACGAATACTTAGGAGCTTTGCCATTCCATAACTCGTATGGTGTTTTGTCCACTGCTTTAGTATGGACGTTGTTCAACAACAATACCGCCGTTTCAAGCGCATAGCCCCAAAACGAAGGTGGAAGCTCAGTGAAGCTCATCATGGATCGAACCATGTCCAACAAAGTTCGATTACGACGCTCCGATACACCATTAAGCTGTGGTGTCATAGGAGGAGTCCACTGAGATAGAATCCCATTCTCTTTTAGATAGTCCAAAAACTCGGTACTCAAGTATTCTCCACCTCGATCCGATCGAAGTGCTTTAATACTTTTACCTAGCTTGTTTTCTACTTCAGCCTTGAATTCTTTGAACTTTTCAAATGCTTCAGACTTATATTTCATTAAATATAAATACACATACCTTGAATAATCATCAGTAAAGGTAATGAAGTAGGTGTGGCCATATTGAGTCCCAACTCTAAATAGACCACAAACATCTGTATGGATCAAATCCAACAGATTTTGACTACGCTCAGGTTTCCCCTTAAAAGGAGATTTAGTCATTTTTCCTTTTAGGCAGGATTCACAAGTAGGTAGAGAGTTAATATCAGACATATCAAACATGCCCTCTCCCACTAGCTTGTTCATCCTCCTTGAGGAAATATGACCTAGCCTAGCGTGCCAAAGGTTTGCCGGGTTTTGGCTATCGATTTTCCTTTTGTTTGTTGTTGCCGGTTTATCAACATAATTTATTGGAACGTCTTTTAGTTTTAAGTTGTATAGATCGTTTTCAAATTGTCCCATTCACAAAATTGCAAGAATAACCATCTCTATCAAGCATAGAAACAGAAATAATGTTTTTAATCAAATCCGGAACAAATAAAACATCTCTTAAAAGTAACTTAAAACCGTTCTGCAAAATTAAATAAACATCTCCCACGGCTTTTGCTTCAACTCTGGAACCATTTCCGAGCCTCAGCTGGGTCTCACCCATCCTAAGCCTGCGACTTCTTGTCATCACCTGCAAATCATTGCAAATGTGAGATCCATATCCGGTATCCAATACCCAAGAAGTAGTATTAAGTGAAACATTTATTTCAATATAGAACATACCCTTTGCAGTTCGCAACTGCTCTAGATATTCCTTGTAGTTACGCTTCCAATGACCGGGCTTCTTACAGTAATGGCAAACATCCTTGGATTTTTCCATGTTTGAAGCCTTTGTCTTGTACTTCTTCTCGGGTTTGATTTTCTTGGGTGGGGCAGAACGTTTCTTACCCTTCGTACTTGGCCCCTTCTTAGCAGAAGAAGAGGAGCCCACCAAAAAATCCGGTTTATCCTTCTTTAATGTGGATTCATATGTCACAAGCATATTGACCATCTCTTCAAGGGAGGCCTCTATCTTGTTCATATTGAAATTTACCACAAATCCGTCAAACGAAGAAGGAAGAGACAGAAGTAGTAAGTCCACGTTGAGTTCATGCTCCAACACCAAATCAAGGGTTACCAACTTCTGTATGAGCCAAATCACTCGTACCCCATGATCACGGACCGAAGTCCCTTCACGCATGCGACACGTCATTAGCTCCTTTACAGTAGCGAACCTTTCAGCTCTCGATTGAGCCCCAAAAAGTTCCTTGAGTTGAACGTGAATGTCAGCAGCATTCACGGTGTCCTCAAATCGCCTCTGGAGTTCATCAGACATCGAGGCTTGCATATAGCATTTGGTCTTGATATCATGGTCCCACCATGTATCAAGCTTGGCTAACTCCTCCGGACTTACGTCAGCTGGTGCTTCCTTCGGAGGAGATTTTTCTAACACGTAGAGCATCTTCTCCGAAGTCAAGACAATCTTCAACTTACGGAACCATTCCGTATAGTTTGCGCTAGTCAACTTATTTTGTTCGAGGATCGAGAATAGTGGATTACTCGAATTCATCTTATGAAATACTGAAAAGAAACAGACAAATATCAGTGATTGTTTAAGCAATTTACTAAGACATAAAATAGGCGATATTTATTTTATGAATCTCACTCCCACTATTTTAACGATTTCACTACCCTCTAGTGAAAACGGGAAACTGTTTTCCTTAGTGAGAACATGGAGTCCAATTGACAATCTATGGTCCCTAATAATATCAGCCAACCATAATTCCAAAAGGTAGAGCCCAATTGCTTCCAAAGCAACCTCCATGTTTTTACCTCATGTCCAATAAGGGCCCAATAATATGACGCCGTTTATTATGACATGTCAAGATGACCCATCCATATTAAGTTGTGATGGACGGTCGCCATGTGGATCCCCCAATAATATGAGCCGATCCCATGGGAGTTCCACCCAACTTACAACATGTGTCGATCCAATGTACAGCTTTCCGACAAACGGGCCCCCCCAATAATATGAGTCGGACCGTATCCGCGGGTAGCATCTCATACATTGATCGTTGATGGAAGGTAGGAACATTTAAACAAATTTAAATTTCCTTTATTTATCTTGATATCAATTTTAAATCATATTTAAAATGAGGGATTTTTAATTATAAAAATTTGTCTCATCATTTTTAAAATTTTTGTATGCTTGTCGGATTCACACAATTATGTCTAAAACATGCATACAACTATAATATCACATATTATATAGGATGATCGATTCCATTTCTAATCGACCCATGGTTGCCAATCACGAGTCTTAGTCCAATCCTAGGTAATATGCAGTATGCAATGCAATCCTATTACATTTGCTTCCAATTTACATTTCTTCTGTCTTTATTGTCTGCTGGGCCCACCTCCATCTTCAAATCTTGATCTCCCACTAAATCTAATGTATTTACAATAAATAACAATGACAAGTAGGGGATACATTTTTAAGGGGTGGGAACGGGCCATAAACCAAGCCCACTTTTATTACATATGACATTCATATTGGGCCATAAACCAGGCCCATTAATAAAACCAACAACAATAAAAACAAATGTAAATTCCTAACATACACCTACAAAATTGGTCATGGCAATCGATCATCCTTATCCAATAACATTTAATTCAAAATTAATTTATTGGATAACATGCAATGGCAATTTAAATTTAAAAAGATAAAATCATATCTCATACATAAAATCTTATTTTACATATAAAATCATATTTTATCTTTTTATCAAATAAAATCATATTTTATCTATAAAATCCAATTTTATACATAAAATCATATTTTACTCAATATATCCATAAGATCATATCTTATCATCAATTGTACCAAAAATTAATTAATTTCAAAATTCAATTAAAGGATAAAATATTAAAATTTTCCAAAAATTCAAATTTATCCAAAAATCAATTTTAAAATTTTCGGACTCGAACAATTCGATCCGACGCCTCGTGGACCAATCAAAACAATTTTCGATCGGACCAAAAATAGAATTTTAAAATATTAAAATTTAATTTAAAAAATTAAAATAATTTTTCCCGCGGGCCGCCCGGGACGTTCCCGGGCCGGGCAGCCCGGCTGCCCCTAGGGCAGCGCCGTGCGCTGCCCTGGGCAGAGCTCACATCGCTGCCCTGCGCAGCGCCCAGCGCTGCGTCGGGCAGCGCCGTGCGCCGCCCTGTGCAGCGCCCAGCGCTGCGCAGGGCAGCGACCATCGCTGCCCCTCCCGGGCAGCGATCCAATCGCTGCCCGGGTTTTTGCCCGAAAAAAAATTTTTATTTTAAAATATTTATTTTGTTTCAAAAACCGAGGCCTAAAAAATTTTTTTGTACAATCGATTAATTTAATCGCTTGATCTGAGCAACCTAGCTCTGATACCACTGTTGGAGAACGCGGCGTTCAGATCAATTATGATTGATACCCGGTGCAGCGGAAGTTTAAAATTTTTGTATGGAACGATTCCATAATGGGTATCAACATTACGATTAAATTGTGTGTGTAAAAATCAAATAACAATTATAAAATTTTTACCTTTAATCTCGAATCGAGATTTTGGACACCAACAGATTTTTCTGCTCTTGTTGTATATCCCTGGAACTGATGGAAGAACTGTTCTTCAATCAGGTCCACGAACAGAGATTTAATCCCTCTGATAGATTGCACTAGAAAATCTATCAGAAGTTTTCTACGAAGAGATTAACGAATTTGATCCGTTAAACCAGACTGTAATTCAAAATCACAGGCTGGATTTTTCCCGAGTAGAGGGAGAGAGGGGGAACGGCCACCTTTAAAAAAAATAGACTAGGGTTTTCGAAAAATCCTTGTGACCTGTTGTGTGTAATTTCTGTACTGCAATAACTTATTTATAATGCAGGCCACTAACAGCTTAGGGCCCATTAGTCATAAGTTCAAGCCCGACAAGCAAAGCCCGCATGTTCAGAAATTAATATAAAATTCATCGTGACTCCGATTGATAAACCGATTTCACCAATGTGCACAGAAACCATTTCTGCACCTTTTAAAATCAAGATAAATTTTTCTGAATTCGAATTCAGTGATTTCCAAAAATGGCCATCCCTATGTCATTTTAGGAAATCTTACTCCTCTACTCTTAAATAAGAAGTCCAACTTCTTTGTTCATTAAATTTAACTCTTTAAATTTAACTATCTCAACGGGGATTAAAAATCCATTACACTGTGTGACCCTCAATGGTTCAGGGATACAGCTAGCCGTGGGCTCACAACTCCTTGTGACTCGGAACAACAATTTCCGACTTGCCCATCGAATCATGGTATGAGCGCCTAGCAACATCGCCCCATGATTCCCTAGGTATCACTGATAGTGCCTACAAGAACCAGTAGATTTTGGTTAGCGTACAGTACGGTCCCTTCATCCATATATCCCGATCGAATCAACAACCATTGGTATATCGAGAGTCGCTCGAGATTCGATAACTATGCAATGCATCTTGAAGATCAAATAGTGACATCGCATGTGCTACTAAGAAACCATTTCTTAAATCACATCATGTACTCTGGCCAGAGATTCGTCACACTAATATCTCCTCAGATCGCATAGGATATCCACACTCGCAAGTATGTGGTGAATCCTTGACAACAAAGCATCGACTCCTATATGTGTTGTAACTGTACCCAATCCCGACACCTGATGACCCCAATAGAGTCGGTAAACGAGTCAAAGTACAGTACTAGCATATAGAGTCTCAATGATGTCTCAAGTAGTAAGGACTAATGGTGTACAACCAAAACCGCGGACTTTATCCACTCGATAAGTGATAACCACTTGGAAAGTCCGGATAGGGTAGTTCGATCATTCATCATATGAATATCCATTTGCATGCTTCGAACATCTCTATGTTCCTTACCAATGAAACGTGGTACTCTGCATCGCAAATGCTAGTCTCAAACTCGAGCGATCCTTATCCTTATTATCGGACGGCTCAATCGACTAGGAACAGTTTAGAATATACAGTGACTATAAGATGTGTTTCATGATAGACATCTCCATGTTCTACCACATCTTACATACACTATAGTATATTCAAGGTCTTTATCAAAACAACAATAGTATATCACAATATCACAATATGAAGAAAGACAAAGTCATTGCCATTAATAAAAGTGTAAATTATATTAAACAAAAGATTGTTTATACAAAGAGTCATCAAAGCCCTTAGCCACAAGTTGGCTCACCGGGCACCCACTCTTTCAATCTCCCATTTGCCCTAAAGCCAACTAGTCATACTACGTAGACCCATTGCTTCGCGATGTTTGTCAAATAATGGTCCTGGCAAGGGCTTAGTAAGTGGATCAGCGATATTGTCTGCAGAGGCCACTCTTTCGACAGTGATGTCTCCTCTTTCCACAATCTCCCGGATGATGTGGTATTTCCTCAGTACGTGTTTGGATCTTTGATGAGACCTTGGTTCCTTTGCCTGAGCAACGGCACCCGTGTTGTCACAGTACACCGGGACTGGACCAACAACTTCAGGAATGACGCCCAACTCTTGGACGAAATTCCTCATCCAAACGGCCTCTTTAGCAGCAGCTGATGCTGCAATGTATTCAGCTTCAGTGGTGGAATCCGCTGTGGTGTCCTGCTTGGAACTCTTCCAAGAGACAGCACCGCCATTGAGCATGAACACAAATCCAGAGGTTGACTTCGAGTCATCCACGTCACTTTGGAAGCTAGAGTCGGTATAGCCTTCCAATTTTAGTTCTCTTCCTCCATATACCATGAACATATTCTTAGTCCTTCGTAAGTACTTAAGAATGTCCTTCACGGCTTTCCAATGCATTTGACCGGGATTAGCTTGATATCTGCTCGTGACACTCAGAGCAAATGCTACATCCGGTCTGGTAGATATCATCCCATACATGATACTACCTATGGCTGACGCATATGGTACATGTGTCATTTTCTCTATCTCTTCATCCGTCTTGGGACACATAGACTTGGATAGAGAAACTCCATGACACATGGGTAGATGTCCTCTCTTGGACCCATCCATTGAAAACCGTTTCAATATGGTGTCGATGTAGGTTGATTGAGTGAGTCCTATCATTCTCTTAGATCTATCTCTATAGATCTGTATCCCAAGAATATAGGATGCCTCACCCAAATCCTTCATCGAGAATCTACCTGATAACCATATCTTTGTTGACTGCAACATCCCTACGTCATTCCCAATGAGTAGGATGTCATCAACATAAAGTACTAAGAATGTCACAGCATCCTTAACTACTTTCTTGTACACGCATGGTTCCTCCGGATTCTTGATGAAACCAAAATCTTTTATTGTTTCATCAAATTTTTGGTTCCAACTTCTTGATGCTTGTTTTAGACCATAAATTGATCTCTGAAGCTTGCATACCTTATGCTCGCTTCCCATGGATGTGAACCCCTCAGGCTGCTTCATATAGATCTCTTCCTTAATGTCTCCATTAAGAAAAGCAGTCTTCACATCCATTTGTCATATCTCATAGTCATACCATGCAGCTATGGCAATAAGGATTCTTATGGACTTGAACATTGCAACTGGTGAAAAGGTTTCATCATAGTCAACTCCTTGTCTTTGAGTATAACCTTTCGCCACCAATCGCGCCTTGTAGGTCAATACCTTACCATCAGGCCCAAGCTTTCTCTTGTAGATCCATTTACACCCTATTGGAACAATTCCATCGGGAGGATCTACTAAAGACCAAACTTGGTTTGTATGCATCGAATCTATTTCCGACTGCATAGCTTCAAGCCATAAATTTGAATCCGCATCAGAAATTGCTTCCTTGAAGTTTCTTGGATCACATCCAACATCGGGTTCATCTTGATCCCCTTCAAGAAGAAGACCATATCGAATAGGAGGTCTAGAAGTCCTCTCGGATCTTCTAGGTACAGGCGTGTCCAGCAATGGTTCCTGAGGTGTAGGATCGTTATTTTGTATTTCGGGTTCTTCTCGAATTTCTTCGAGTTCCATCATCTCGCCTTTCTTATCCAATAAGAACTCCTTCTCCAAGAAGGTGGCATTCCTTGAAACAAACACCTTTGTTTCAGCAGGATAATAGAAATAATATCCGATTGAATTCTTCGGATACCCTACAAAATAACATAAGCTGGATCGACTATCCAACTTATCTCCCACTGTCCGCTTCACGTAAGCAGGACATCCCCAAATCCTCAAGTACGAATACTTAGGAGCTTTGCCATTCCATAACTCGTATGGTGTTTTGTCCACTGCTTTAGTATGGACGTTGTTCAACAACAATACCGCCGTTTCAAGCGCATAGCCCCAAAACGAAGGTGGAAGCTCAGTGAAGCTCATCATGGATCGAACCATGTCCAACAAAGTTCGATTACGACGCTCCGATACACCATTAAGCTGTGGTGTCATAGGAGGAGTCCACTGAGATAGAATCCCATTCTCTTTTAGATAGTCCAAAAACTCGGTACTCAAGTATTCTCCACCTCGATCCGATCGAAGTGCTTTAATACTTTTACCTAGCTTGTTTTCTACTTCAGCCTTGAATTCTTTGAACTTTTCAAATGCTTCAGACTTATATTTCATTAAATATAAATACCCATACCTTGAATAATCATCAGTAAAGGTAATGAAGTAGGTGTGGCCATATTGAGTCCCAACTCTAAATGGGCCACAAACATCTGTATGGATCAAATCCAACAGATTTTGACTACGCTCAGGTTTCCCCTTAAAAGGAGATTTAGTCATTTTTCCTTTTAGGCAGGATTCACAAGTAGGTAGAGAGTTAATATCAGACATATCAAACATGCCCTCTCCCACTAGCTTGTTCATCCTCCTTGAGGAAATATGACCTAGCCTAGCGTGCCAAAGGTTTGCCGGGTTTTGGCTATCGATTTTCCTTTTGTTTGTTGTTGCCGGTTTATCAACATAATTTATTGGAACGTCTTTTAGTTTTAAGTTGTATAGATCGTTTTCAAATTGTCCCATTCACAAAATTGCAAGAATAACCATCTCTATCAAGCATAGAAACAGAAATAATGTTTTTAATCAAATCCGGAACAAATAAAACATCTCTTAAAAGTAACTTAAAACCGTTCTGCAAAATTAAATAAACATCTCCCACGGCTTTTGCTTCAACTCTGGAACCATTTCCGAGCCTCAGCTGGGTCTCACCCATCCTAAGCCTGCGACTTCTTGTCATCACCTGCAAATCATTGCAAATGCGAGATCCACATCCGGTATCCAATACCCAAGAAGTAGTATTAAGTGAAACATTTATTTCAATATAGAACATACCCTTTGCAGTTCGCAACTGCTCTAGATATTCCTTGTAGTTACGCTTCCAATGACCGGGCTTCTTACAGTAATGGCAAACATCCTTGGATTTTTCCATGTTTGAAGCCTTTGTCTTGTACTTCTTCTCGGGTTCGATTTTCTTGGGTGGGGCAGAACGTTTCTTACCCTTCGTACTTGGCCCCTTCTTAGCAGAAGAAGAGGAGCCCACCAAGAAAGCCGGTTTATCCTTCTTTAATGTGGATTCATATGTCACAAGCATATTGACCATCTCTTCAAGGGAGGCCTCTATCTTGTTCATATTGAAATTTACCACAAATCCGTCAAACGAAGAAGGAAGAGACAGAAGTAGTAAGTCCACGTTGAGTTCATGCTCCAACACCAAATCAAGGGTTACCAACTTCTGTATGAGCCAAATCACTCGTACCCCATGATCACGGACCGAAGTCCCTTCACGCATGCGACACGTCATTAGCTCCTTTACAGTAGCGAACCTTTCAGCCCTCGATTGAGCCCCAAAAAGTTCCTTGAGTTGAACGTGAATGTCAGCAGCATTCACGGTGTCCTCAAATCGCCTCTGGAGTTCATCAGACATCGAGGCTTGCATATAGCATTTGGTCTTGATATCATGGTCCCACCATGTATCAAGCTTGGCTAACTCCTCCGGACTTACGTCAGCTGGTGCTTCCTTCGGAGGAGATTTTTCTAACACGTAGAGCATCTTCTCCGAAGTCAAGACAATCTTCAACTTACGGAACCATTCCGTATAGTTTGCGCCAGTCAACTTATTTTGTTCAAGATCGAGAATAGTGGATTACGCGAATTCATCTTATGAAATACTGAAAAGAAACAGACAAATATCAGTGATTGTTTAAGCAATTTACTAAGACATAAAATAGGCGATATTTATTTTATGAATCTCACTCCCACTATTTTAACGATTTCACTACCCTCTAGTGAAAACGGGAAACTGTTTTCCTTAGTGAGAACATGGAGTCCAATTGACAATCTATGGTCCCGAATAATATCAGCCAACCATAATTTCAAAAGGTAGAGCCCAATTGCTTCCAAAGAAACCTCCATGTTTTTACCTCATGTCCAATAAGGGCCCAATAATATGACGCCGTTTATTGTGACATGTCAAGATGACCCATCAATATTAAGTTGTGATGGACGGTCGCCATGTGGATCCCCCAATAATATGAGCCGATCCCATGGGAGTTCCACCCAACTTACAACATGTGTCGATCCAATGTACAGCTTTCCGACGAACGGCCCCCCCAATAATATGAGCCGGACCGTATCCGCGGGTAGCATCTCATACATTGATCGTTGATGGAAGGTAGGAACATTTAAACAAATTTAAATTTCCTTTATTTATCTTGATATCAATTTTAAATCATATTTAAAATGAGGGATTTTTAATTATAAAAATTTGTCTCATCATTTTTAAAATTTTTGTATGCTTGTCGGATTCACACAATTATGTCTAAAACATGCATACAACTATAATATCACATATTATATAGGATGATCGATTCCATTTCTAATCGACCCGTGGTTGCCAATCACGAGTCTTAGTCCAATCCTAGGTAATATGCAGTATGCAATGCAATCCTATTACATTTGCTTCCAATTTACATTTCTTCTGTCTTTATTGTCTGCTGGGCCCACCTCCATCTTCAAATCTTGATCTCCCACTAAATCTAATGTATTTACAATAAATAACAATGACAAGTAGGGGATACATTTTTAAGGGGTGGGAACGGGCCATAAACCAAGCCCACTTTTATTACATATGACATTCATATTGGGCCATAAACCAGGCCCATTAATAAAACCAACAACAATAAAAACAAATGTAAATTCCTAACATACACCTACAAAATTGGTCATGGCAATCGATCATCCTTATCCAATAACATTTAATTTAAAATTAATTTATTGGATAACATGCAATGGCAATTTAAATTTAAAAAGATAAAATCATATCTCATACATAAAATCTTATTTTACATATAAAATCATAGTTTATCTTTTTATCAAATAAAATCATATTTTATCTATAAAATCCAATTTTATACATAAAATCATATTTTACTCAATATATCCATAAGATCATATCTTATCATCAATTGTACCAAAAATTAATTAATTTCAAAATTCAATTAAAGGATAAAATATTAAAATTTTCCAAAAATTCAAATTTATCCAAAAATCAATTTTAAAATTTTCGGACTCGAACAATTCGATCCGACGCCTCGTGGACCAATCAAAACAATTTTCGATCGGACCAAAAATAGAATTTTAAAATATTAAAATTTAATTTAAAAAATTAAAATAATTTTTCCCGCGGGCCGCCCGGGACGTTCCCGGGCCGGGCAGCCCGGCTTCCCCTAGGGCAGCGACGATCGCTGCCCTGGGCAGCGCTCACATCGCTGCCCTGCGCAGCGCCCAGCGCTGCGCAGGGCAGCGCCGTGCGCTGCCCGGGGCAGCGATCCAATCGCTACCCGGGTTTTTGCCCGAAAAAAAATTTTTATTTTAAAATATTTATTTTGTTTCAAAAACCGAGGCCTTAAAAATTTTTTTGTACAATCGATTAATTTAATCGCTTGATCTGAGCAACCTGGCTCTGATACCACTGTTGGAGAACGCGGCGTTCAGATCAATTATGATTGATACCCGGTGCAGCGGAAGTTTAAAATTTTTGTATGGAACGATTCCATAATGGGTATCAACCTTACGATTAAATTGTGTGTGTAAAAATCAAATAACAATTATAAAATTTTTACCTTTAATCTCGAATCGAGATTTTGGACACCAACAGATTTCTCTGCTCTTGTTGTATATCCCTGGAACTGATGGACGAACTGTTCTTCAATCAGGTCCACGAACAGAGATTTAATCCCTCTGATAGATTGCACTAGAAAATCTATCAGAAGTTTTCTACGAAGAGATTAACGAATTTGATCCGTTAAACCAGACTGTAATTCAAAATCACAGGCTGGATTTTTCTCGAGTAGAGGGAGAGAGGGGGAACGGCCACCTTTAAAAAAAATAGACTAGGGTTTTCGAAAAATCCTTGTGACCTGTTGTGTGTAATTTCTGTACTGCAATAACTTATTTATAATGCAGGCCACTAACAGCTTAGGGCCCATTAGTCATAAGTTCAAGCCCGACAAGCAAAGCCCGCATGTTCAGAAATTAATATAAAATTCATCGTGACTCCGATTGATAAACCGATTTCACCAATGTGCACAGAAACCATTTCTGCACCTTTTAAAGTCAAGATAAATTTTTCTGAATCCGAATTCAGTGATTTCCAAAAATGGCCATCCCTATGTCATTTTAAGAAATCTTACTCCTCTACTCTTAAATAAGAAGTCCAACTTCTTCGTTCATTAAATTTAACTCTTTAAATTTAACTATCTCAACGGGGATTAAAAATCCATTACACTGTGTGACCCTCAATGGTTCAGGGATACAGCTAGCCGTGGGCTCACAACTCCTTGTGACTCGGAACAACAATTTCCGACTTGCCCATCGAATCATGGTATGAGCGCCTAGCAACATCGCCCCATGATTCCCTAGGTATCACTGATAGTGTCTACAAGAACCAGTAGATTTTGGTTAGCGTACAGTACGGTCCCTTCATCCATATATCCCGATCGAATCAACAACCATTGGTATATCGAGAGTCGCTCGAGATTCGATAACTATGCAATGCATCTTGAAGATCAAATAGTGACATCGCATGTGCTACTAAGAAACCATTTCTTAAATCACATCATGTACTCTGGCCAGAGATTCGTCACACTAATATCTCCTCAGATCGCATAGGATATCCACACTCGCAAGTATGTGGTGAATCCTTGACAACAAAGCATCGACTCCTATATGTGTTGTAACTGTACCCAATCCCGACACCTGATGACCCCAATAGAGTCGGTAAACGAGTCAAATCACAGTACTAGCATAAAGAGTCTCAATGATGTCTCAAGTAGTAAGGACTAATGGTGTATAACCAAAACCGCGGACTTTATCCACTCGATAAGTGATAACCACTTGGAAAGTCCGGATAGGGTAGTTCGATCATTCATCATATGAATATCCATTTGCATGCTTCGAACATCTCTATGTTCCTTACCAATGAAACGTGGTACTCTGCATCGCAAATGCTAGTCTCAAACTCGAGCGATCCTTATCCTTATTATCGGACGGCTCAATCGACTAGGAACAGTTTAGAATATACAGTGACTATAAGATGTGTTTCATGATAGACATCTCCATGTTCTACCACATCTTACATACACTATAGTATATTCAAGGTCTTTATCAAAACAACAATAGTATATCACAATATCACAATATGAAGAAAGACAAAGTCATTGCCATTAATAAAAGTGTAAATTATATTAAACAAAAGATTGTTTATACAAAGAGTCATCAAAGCCCTTAGCCACAAGTTGGCTCACCGGGCACCCACTCTTTCAGAAACTTGAATAACGTCCAGAAGAAGAGTGGCGCCTAAAACAGTGCCAAATTCACTCCAATCAACTCAAATCCATTGCACAACACTGCTTCAAATGGCCCAGAAATGCAGCAAATCCAAAAGCCCCTAAGTCGAGCAATGTAATTCGCGCTGACAAATTCGACCCTTTAGTAACCAGAGGATCCTGCCAAAGTTCGACCCTTTAGTAACCAGAGGATCCTGACACGAGTACGCTTTTGTCTTCACTTCCATTTTGTTTCAAATCTGGAAAATCGATGTTAATATATACTCACAGATTGCCAACAAAAACCCATACACTCTTTTTCAAGAAGACCAGAAACCTTGCTGACCACAGTCACCTCTCCAAAGCTATGCTGGATCGGCGACATCTGGCCTTAAAGTGGATATCGAGAATGGAGATCGAGAGAGAAAACCCTAAAGGAAGAGAAGGAGAGAATGGGTTTGTCGATGGAGCAAGAGTAAAAAAAAAAATCGGTTCTAGCTTTTACTTCACCAATTATGCATTATAAATTTAATTTTGTCATTTTTTACTTCATCTAATACATAATTAAAAGTAAAATACAACTTAAAATTTTAAGTGAAGCCCGTGTTTTTTATTTGGCAAAGTCTAAAATTCATATTACTTCATTAATCTTATTAACGCAGTAAATAAATGTATATTACTTCGGCAATACGTTAATAAGATTAATGAAGTAATATGAATTTTAGACTTTGCCAAATAAAAAACACGGGCTTCACTTAAAATTTTAAGTTGTGATTGCCGAAGTAAAAATCGGCGAAGTATATTCTATATTTTCTACTAGTGTATGAGTGAAACTTATCAAATGCAAATACTATAGCAAGAAATTCCTTTTCTGTGGTTGCATAATTCACTTGAGCCTCATCTAAGGTCTTGCATAGTAGATAGTGTGAAATACCTTGTTTTTCCTTTGACCCAAAACAACACCTACTGATGTGTCACTTGCGTCACACATTATATTAAAAGGGAGATTCCAATCAGAAACTGCCAAAACTGGAGCTGTCACCAGTCGCTCTTTTAGCGCCTCAAATGCCTGCATACAATCAAATTTAACATTAAATGGTGCATATTTCATTAACAAGGAAGATAAAGGCTTAGCAATTTTTGAGAATCCTTAATGAATCGCCGGTATAATCCGGCATGGCCTATGAAACTTCTAACACCCTTCACAAATGTTGGCGTTGGCAAGTTCTTGATAACTTCCACTTTTGCTTTATCCACTTCCAAGCCTTGTTCAGAAACCTTGTGCCCAAGCACAATCCCTTCCTGCACCATAAAGTGACACTTTTTCCAATTCAACACTAAGTTAGTTTCCTCACATCCCAACAAAACCATACGCAAATTTTGCAGACAAATATCAAAAAAAGATCCAAATATAGAAAAATCATCCATGAAAATCTCTAGGAAATCCACAATCATGTCATGAAAAATTGCGTTCATGCATATTTGAAAAGTGGTCGGTGCATTACATAATCCAAATGACATCCGTCTATACGCAAAAGTGCCATAAGGACAAGTGAAAGTGGTTTTCTCTTGGTCCTCAGGTGCAATCATGATCTGATTATATCCCGAATAGCCATCTAAAAAGCAATAAAACTCATGACCCGCTAACCTCTCAAGAATTTGATCTATGAAGGGGAGGGGAAAATGGTCTTTACGGGTAGCGTCATTCAATTTTCTATAATCGATGCACATGCGCCAACCCGTCACAGTTATTGTGGGTATCAATTCATTTTTTTTCATTTGTTACTACAGTTATGCCACCTTTCTTAGGAACACATTGAATTGGACTTACCCAGCCACTGTCAGAAATAGGATAAATAATACCTGCATCCAGAAGTTTGATGGTCTCAACTTTCACTACCTCTTGCATATTCGGGTTAAGTCCTCTCTGAGGTTGAACCAAAGGTGTATACTTCTCTTC
Organism: Henckelia pumila; assembly: GCF_033568475.1. Classification (NCBI taxonomy): domain Eukaryota; kingdom Viridiplantae; phylum Streptophyta; class Magnoliopsida; order Lamiales; family Gesneriaceae; genus Henckelia; species Henckelia pumila. The sequence goes on along the minus strand of NC_133123.1, from coordinate 20,809,137 downwards.
CATAAGAATTTTGTGCATGCACACCGATGGATTGATTCCCTTAATGTTCGCCACTTCCAAGCAAATTCCCCTTTTGTGTTCTCTAAGGACTTCCACCAATTTTTCCTCCATTGCATCTGTCAACAAGATGAAATAATAACAGGTAAATTATTATCCATGACCAAATAAACATATTTCAAATGCAAAGGTAAGGGTTTTAGTTCAAGAGTCGGGGGTGTTTCAAGACTGGGCTCTTGAGGAGATAAATCCTTTCTATCTCCCAAATATTCTAGTCGGAGCCTCAATGGTTTCCTTAATGGAGGATTTTCGTTGAGATATGCTATGATATCTGCTATCTCTTCATCTATGGCGTCCTCGCTTCCACTACAGGTGAGTGCGGCCTCAACTGGATCCTTAAACTCTCCCTGCACAAAATTATACACAAGTGAATCCAATGAATCAATTCTATAAGAATCATGATCATGAAGTGAATGTTTGATTGCATCAAAGACATCAAAAGTGATTCCCTCTTCTCCTACTCTTAATGACAACTTCCCTTTTTGGACATCAATTATTTCTTTTCCGGTTGCTAAGAAGGGTCGACCCAAAATTAATGGCATCTCCGCGTCCTCTTCCATATCCAGTACTACAAAATCGACTGGAAATATGAATTTGTCGACTTTGACTAGCACATATTCTATTACCCCTCGTGGGTATTTTATGGATCTGTCTGCAAGCTGTAAGGACATTCTTGTAGGTTGTGGCTCTCCCATCCCAAGTCTCCTAAAAACAGAAAATGGCATCAAGTTAATGCTCGCACCTAAATCACAAAGAGCTTTATGAAATGAGATGTTCCCAATCACACAAGGAATAGAAAAACTCCCTGGATCTTTCAACTTAGGAGGGATTTTATTTTACACTAATGCAGAACAATTCTCAGTTAAGTTCACCATTGCATGCACCTCTATTTTCCTCTTGTTGGATAAGATTTCCTTCAAAAATTTTGCATAGCTAGGCATTTGCAACAAAGCATCAACAAAAGGAATATTTATGTGCAGTTTTTTAAACACCTCAAGAAATTTTGCAAATTGTGCATCAATCTTAGCTCTCTTAAATGCCGCAGGAAACGGAGGTGGGATGAAAATATTAGGTTGTGTTGTGAGTGTTTGTGTAGAGTTAGAAATCTTACCTGTTGAAACCTCTTGATATCCTTTTTCCTGATTCTCATTCTGTTCAGTCACCTGGGCCTTTAGCTTCTTTCCACTTCTCAGTTCTACAACTTTGACTTGTTCTTTTGGATTTACCTCGATATCACTTGGTAATGTTCCATGCTCTCTGCTGGACATTGCTTTTGCCAATTGCCCTATTTGATTCTCCAAATTCTTTATCGATGCATCTTGATTGTGCATCCTAGTCTCAGTGGAAGACAAACTTTGACATCATTTGCTCCAATTATGATTTCTCCTCTTGGGGTTGCTTGCCATAATTTTGATTCCCTTGCAGTTTATACTGATTATTCTGACCTCCCCACAAAAATTTTGGATGCTGCCTCCAACCCGGATTGTATGAATTTGAGTATGGGTTGTTTCTTTGGCGGTTCTGGCTACCCACTTGTTTCACTAGCATCCCATCTGGAACATAAAAAGGGTTATCATCTTGACAATCCTATGTGAAATGCTCACCTCCGCATTTGTCGCAGAACACCTCTTGGATATGCATAGCAGAGTTTCCCATGCTCAAACCATCAATCTTTTTTGTAAGAGCTTCCAACTGAGCAGACATCGCAGTGATTGCATCAACTTGATGAAGTCCTGCAGTTTTTCTGGACAAATTCCTCTAAGACTGAGGATGATAACTGCTTGAAGCCATCTCTTCTAATAATTCATAGCCTTTATCTGGTGATTTTCTCAATAGATTTCCACCTGCCGCTGCATCTATCATATTACGGTTATTAGATAACAAACCATAATAGAAAGTGTGTAGCACAAGCCAGTCTGGCAATTCATGATGTGGGCATATTCTCAATAAATCTTTGTATCGCTCTCATTCTTCATAGAGTGATTCCTGATCTGATTGGGAGAAAGTTGTAATGTTTTTCCGCAACTTCATAGACTTTTATGGATTAAAATATTTTGTAAGAAACGCTTTTTCCACGTCCTTTCATGTAGTGATGGAACCTGCAGGTAAATTATTCAGCCATGCCTTAGATTTATCTCGCAATGAAAAAGGAAATAAACATAGACGAACAGCGTCGTCAGAAACTCCCTGATGCTTAAAAGTATCACAAATTTCTAGAAAATTTGCAATGTGAGCATGCGGACCATCTAAGGCGGATCCATCAAATTGTACTGTATTTTGAATCATCTGGATAATGCCTAGCTTGATTTTGAACTTTTTAGCATGAATTGTTGGTCAAATGATGTTAGGCCTAGAACCATTGATGGATGGTTGAGCGCAGTCCATCATAGATCTAGGAGCAGGTGGCCCATTGTTCTCCTCGCCGTTTCCCCGCGGTGGTTCGTTTTCAGCCATCAGAACTCTTTGTTGTTTTCTTCTCTTGCGAAAAGTTCTCTCAATTTCAGGATCAAAAGGTTAGAGTCCTGAGTGTGATGATCGTAGCATGCACCAGAAGATATACCTGCAGCGAAAAATAATAGATCAGTAGTGTAAAATTTTAAACTAAACTAAGGAAGATCTCTAAGTAGTGAATTGTAAATTAACAGTACTCGGAAATGGCGCCAAAAACTTGTTCGAGAAAATTACAAAACTTAAAATTCAATATTAAAATTCTCGATTCTGCTCGAAATTATTGCAAGTGCACGATGAAAGTTATAATAAAGTGTATTGAGTACGAGTATCGTCCTCAAGGACTGTATTATACAATTTCCACTTAACTACTCTTCTCTAGATAGTTTTAACAAAAGTTGTAGAAGTTAGCTACGCTTCAACAATTCCAAACAAACCAATAACATAATTAAAAATTCGTCAAAAGTCAAAGATTGATATTCAAGAGTCAAAAGTTTGGGGTCGGTTCCCCTAAATCTCAACAATACAAGTTTAGCTACACATCAAATCCATGAAAAACATCTATGTTCAGAAAAATACTAATAATTAATCTAGAAGAAGTTTTGGAACAAGAATAAACGCTATCAGCCGATTCTTCCAGTCGCTCCTTGCGTCTCTCGTTCGCTTTAGTTGTAGCCGTCAGAAGATGTCTTTTGCAACCCTAATCTCGACTCTTTTATATGCTAAGAGTCCTCATACTTTGTCATTCTTTTTTAAAAATCCGAGATAAACTTTCCTTTTCTGCACAACGTATTTATTGCCTAGGCGGATAAAGTTCTGCCCCATTCTTCTTTTCTTCAGCGATTCCCGCCTAGGCGGTAAAAGTACTCGCCTAGGCGGAAACAATTCTGTCCATATCTTTGGATTGGTCGTTTCCTCACTCCAGTTTTTGTCTTTTTCCTGCCAAAATTCTTAAATCCATGAGTAGATACCATAAAACTCAAAAACTCAAATTTTAGACAAAAACACGGAATGATCAAAATTCTCACGCTTAATAACGACCAATTTGACCCCTTTTTACTGCAATTTCCGAGATATATCAAGTATAGATACATATATGTAATATCACTATAAAAAACTTTTAAGGGTCGTCTTACTGAACGTCTCTATATGGATGCTTTTAGTGAGATTTCCAAAAGTTTCTGGATCTCTACCATGGACCATTACACAATCAAAACCATGGAAACATGTTCTACTGGAAAGAATATATGGCAGCAGTTATAGCCGTCAATTTGGGTTAGGTCCGCCGGGTCGGCCCACCCCGCCACATGATTTAATTGGATTGGGTTGAAATTCAACCCAACTAAAGGTGGGCCTTGGTGTGTTGAAATTTACACGTATGAAATCAATAATTAAAATTTTTATTAATATTTATTTATGAAATGAAATTTATAATTAATTATAATGATTTTTATTTATTTTTATTTATTTTTATTTGTAATGAGCCAACCCGCGGGTCGGCCCGCCTAACCCGCAACCCACCTTGGGTTGGATTGGGGATTTTCATCTTGCCGAGATGGTGGGCCGGCCTGCCCCGCCATGGGTTGACCCGTCCGACAGTTCTAGCAGCAGTTGACTAAGCATATTAATAATGAGAAGACTGAACAGGTCAAGAACCCTCAAATAGAAGAAATTGAAGAATCTTGCGGTTCATCAAGATCATTTAAAGAAGAAAATAGTTGCTTCATGGCTCATGAATATCATCTTTCTACCAGTAAACATGTGCCTACTCATTCATATATAAGTGAACATATATGAGTGAACATGTACTAAGTTTCAACTCTACTGATTTTATGCAAGAATATTTAGCTAATGCACTGCACGAAATGGCTAATGAATATAAAAAAATTATGTTTTGCATTCGAAGAAGTTAAGGTAAAGCAAAATGAATTGCCAAACAAAGCTAATCTAGAGGAAGAAATCGTTAAGCTTAGAACTGAAAATAATGAGTTATAGGTTGAGAAACATCAGTTAAAATCAAAAATTTTGAAATTAACTGAGCCGATTCAAACCTGAAATAAATCTTCAGTCACTTTAAGTATAATACATGAACTGCAAAGACCAGGTAATGATAAGACTGGTTTAGGCTTTAAAGAAGATGTAAGCAGTTCTAAAATTGATACTAGACCAAAACTGAACATGTGTAAAGGAAAATATATTCATTTTGTCAAATGCATGAACAGTTTTTCTTCACAAAATGATGAAACAGTCGAGAAGTGGAATAATAATCAAAAATTTGGAATTGGGTATGTTCCACAAAGCTCATGTGAAAAGCAAGACTGGAAATCCAGTCAAGCCAAACACAATCATAAATCACATGAAAGAATAGTTCAAAGAAGATATAGACAATATGACAATACAAAAAGGGTAAAATCGCATATTGCAACACATGCTCAATCTTGTTCACAGTTTAATGCACATTATACACATCACAAACAAATAAAACACAAATCAAAAACTTTATTTGATACAGTAAACAATCGACCTGTTAGGTTGATTCAAATCTAGATTCCCAAATGACTAATTCATCAAGGACCACGTAAGTTTGGGTACCATAGTCCAGTTTGTGACAATATTTGCAGGTAATGAAAAAAAGGGAGAAATATAGTCTCAGGGGGAACTGCAGAAAGGGGAAACTTCTGTTCTTCATAAAAGACTATGGATGAACCAATTGCTTTTCTAGCATATTGAAGATTGGCATGCCACAAACAAATGACTAAGCCTTCTTACTCTCATACTTATCTTATTTCAATATCGATGGTTATATTGATAAATGTTAGACCGTTGAAAATAATATATGACTTGCATGAAATTAAGTAAAAGAAAAATTAAATTAGGAAGATAAAATTCATTCCATTCAAAGATTATTTTTTATAATATAAATCTCCCATTCAACGGTCATTTTCCAGAAGAACATCCAGGTGACCAGTTCACCTGATGATGTCTCCAGAAAACCTGGATAAAGAGTGATTTATTTTAGTATATGAAGCTCCTTCATAAGCTTCAAGAGGGAAACATTTTCATATGTGAAAATGTCTTTAGAACTGGACGTACAAAGCCTTTGTTTGAATTTTGTTTATATTCTAGCCAATCTCTCGGCTCCAACTGGTGGATAAGGAGTAACTTTATGAATTTGCAACATTTCCACCTTAGCCTCGAGGGACATCTCCTTTTGATCAACAACTGTTTCGTATTCCTTGATAATTGCTTTCATGATCACTTTGCCAAGAATATGCAGATATGTTCAAATCTATGAAATTTTTATCTATTTATAGATTTGATTGGAGAATGTAAAGAGTCATTCATGCTAACCTTTCCAATGGAATTGCAGATATCAAGGAGACGTAATAAATATTTTAAAAAATGAGAAATAGACAAAGGATTTCAGGAAAAACAATTGAAGATATTATATATCACATTATGTGGGAATTTCTTGAAGAAAGTTTGAAAGAATCATCTGATTTTCAAAGAATATATATATGAAAGAAAGAAGAACTTGTCATTTTAGTTAAAAACCAAAAAAGGAGAAATTGTTAGGATAAGTTTTGGTGTTTGATGAAACACAAAAATATTCAAGCAGTTTAGTCAAAAATCAAGCAGTCCAAGATTAACCAGTCCAGTTAGATATTATATTTATGAAGTTCAAGACCAGTTGAAAATTTTAGATCATATAACCAGTCCAAAATCAAGACTTCTTGGGAAATAAATTGATCAGAAAAACTGAAGTATATTACCCGACTGTTCGATCGTTTACAAAGTTATTTCAAATATAAGAAGTCGTTGCAAACTCCAAAATTTCCATCAAAAGATGTGCAACTTCATTAAACGATCTCATAAAGACTTACTGAAGATCTAGAGGAAACGAGGACATACATTAATGTCAGAGTCGAGCGTTGCAAAGACGCATGCTTATATATTAATGAATGAAGATACAAGAGAGAGAAAGCATAATAAGGATTATTCAACACAACAAGATATGAGCTGTTATACTCTTCAAACATTATTTAAAATAATTATCATATATGCTCATCTTGCCCACATACAGTGACATATGAAATCCAAGGATCATCAAGGGCTAATAATCAATTCTTAACTGCCTATTGTTCATAAAGAGTTGATCTACTATATGAATATAATGATTCATTCATTATTATATTTTGTTGTAAGGACGTGGTGTCTTAACTTGGTTGTATACTAGGAGTTTCGATCTAGAAAAGGGTAAGTCCTACGATTGGAGTGGGTATATTACAAGACGTTGTAATAACCAAAGTTTTCTAGTGGATCTTTTCTTCTTGAAAGAAGGGGTGACGTAGGATTAGTTAAGTCTCCGAACATCCATAAATATATATGTGTTATTTACATACATGTTAAGTCATTACATATATTTGTTCAAATAGTTGTTTTGTTTTCGCACATATATTTGTTGGCCAATTAACATCGATACACGAGAAATATAAGAGTTCAGTTGCTAACAACAACTGTGCTCACATTTGAAGATTTTCATTTTGAACTGCTCTACGAAGTTCTAAAGAGCAGTCCGAATTCGATCCCCAACACAGGGTCGCAGAACAAATTTTTTTTCATGCATAAGATAAACACCTCGACATCATTAGCCTGTAAAAATATGATCAGATTTCATTAAGTATGACATAAATCAAATTCTTCTCCTTCTTAGATCTAGTTAACCCCAACACAAAATTCATAGATATGCATAACCATTGTTCTCTAGGAATGAGAAGTGATCTATTCAAATCATACAGATGTGACCTAAGCATATTTGCGTACATGCAATCTACCACTTCATGTGTAACCACAAAAAATGTTTATGCAATGTACTCATTGTTTTGGATTCTTCTAAGCAACACATCAAGCTTTCTCTAGGTTCGACTTCAACAAATAACTCACTCAATAATGAACATGAAGTGAAAATTTTATCATCTTTAAACAAATAATCATTGTTTAAATAGAATTTACCATGAGAAGCAATAAAACATAACTCAAATACATCCTTAAATTAATATCCAATGCACACAACTCTTAATATTCTCAAACCATAAAAACTTTGAGTCCAATATAGATAGAAGTACATACCTTCGTGATAATGCATCAAGTACCAATTTTTCTTACCTTGTTTGGACTTGATCACGTAGAAAAACATATCAACAAATGCTAACCGCCATGTCTCTTGTCTATATTTTTCTGCCCCTTGAGTTGCTATAGAGATTCATGATCCGTATGAATTACAAATTCCTTATGCCCGTGATAGTTCTGCCATATCTCAAGAGTTCTCACCAATGCATAGAACTCCTTATTGTGGGTCAAGTAGTTCAACGCTTCTCTATTAGGATTTTCAATAGAGTATGCAACGACCGTATTCCTTGCATCAAGACTCCTCCAATAACTACACCTGATTCATCACATTTAATTTCAAAAGTATTAGAAAAAGTAGGCATAACTAGTAAAAAAAGCTTAATCAATTTTTGTTTAATATCATTAAAGGACTTCTCTTGCTCCTTGCTCGAATAGAATCAGAAATTATTCTTGATCACAGCAGTCATCGGTGCCACCAACGTGCTAAAATCTTTTACAAACCTCCTATAGAAGCTTGCAATCCCATGAAAACTTTGAACTTGACCAATAGTAGTAGGTGTTGTCCAATCTCGAAGAGTACTCATTTTTTCTTCATCAACTCGCACACCTTTAGAAATAATAACAAAACCAAGAAACACAAGTTCGCTTGTACAAAATACACACTCCTTTAAATTAACATACAAATTTCCATCTCTAAGTGTGATTAGCACAAGTCTTGTAGTAGCTTGATTCTTAATTAAGTTAATCAATTCCCTAAACATGATTAAGGGTTCTTAAGTGGGTTCAAGGAGTTGAAATTTTGATTCGGAATGATCGCAAATGGTTTCAAGGGATTCAAGTTATTGGACAGTTCGGAAGCACCGAACCTGTTCGAAAGAAGCATTGTACTTTGGAGGCAGAGTGTGAGTTAATACTGAATGTTACACACCATTAAATGCCCTTGAATTGACTTGATTTTGATTTAATACGTTGGTTACAAAATCCCAGATTATCTGTTGTCCATTATGGATTGGCAAATAGACGCCCCAACTGACTGAACTGGTTTGGCTGACTGCCCGGTTTGACTGATTTTTCCTTGAATAGTCCAGTTCAAACTGGTCTAGATCAGACTGGTCCAGTTCAGCTGCTCAACTTATTTTCAAGTCTTCACACACATACACGTTGAGCTTTATCTCCTTTGAGTAGCATTTCTAGTAAGGTCGCTCAACCCTAAACCTATTATATTGTCTGACACCGAGAGTTACTACAATGGCACATAAGGATACTACAGTGATCTAGACGAGTGTGTGAGCCACCCCCCAGTCTGAGCAGGACTTGGTAGTTGGTCAGTCACTAGTCAACTCATGATTCATGCATCATATTAGTTTTGTACTATCATACTTTCGTATTGGGCAATTATAGCTCACATCATTGGTGTTATCTTGGACACCCCATTGCATGGAGCATGCCTCAGGTGGGACGGAGCGGGCGGAACAAGGCAGGGTTAGTTCCAGGATCAGGGATTGCTGAGAAGATTATTTGCCCATAGTTAGTTTTTGTATATATGGTTGTATGAATACATTTGAATTTTAGTACCGATTGTATTTCGCAGGTTTATCTTGTACTAGGTTTTTAAGTTTCCGCAATAAACTCTTTTATTTTAATCATTTTGGTTATTAACCTAATTATATACTTAAGACTGTTAGTTATTAGGTGATCCAAGCTATGTCACTACATATACATTGTGATAGAGAGACTACACTATCAAAGGCATATATCAATAATTTCAACGGGAAGTTGAGGCATATTGGATTGAGACATAGTACAGTTAGACAATTAATATCTAAGGGTGTCATGACTGTGGACTATGTGAGGTCATGTCTTAACTTGGAGGACCCTTTGACGAAAGGCCATGCAAGGATCTTGTGACGCCTAGAATTTTTTAATTTAAGTTTCATGCTTAAATCAGTCTTTAATATTTATAATTTTAATTTTTTTAATTTCCTGTGTTGTTTGCCTAAATATTACATTTTTCCCGCTTATTAGAATTTATTATTTTTAACTTTTGCGAAAATTAGCATTTTAATTCCCGGACTAGTAAAATCAAATTTAATATTTTAAATCAGGATTTTCAAACTTGTATTTTTATTTAGTGTGATTTAATTTATAGTCCTATTTGCCATTATGGTTTAGCACTTTTTAAAAAGTGTGTAGCACTTTTTCATGAACTTCACAACACTCTCATTTTCTAGAGTTATACATATACTTATGCACTTGGACTCAAAGTTGAACCCTAGCCTCCAACACTTTACACCCACACACACAACACACCCCTTTTCGCACACACACACACACACACACACACACACACACAATTTTCCCCTATTCTCCATAGAAACCATTTCCATCGTCCTTCCTCTTTCTTTCTTCTTCAACCCGCCGTCTCCATCTTCATTCTTCTTCGGCGAAAACACCTGCTAGGCAAGCTGGTCAATGATATTTCCTCTCCATTGAGCTCGATTTCTCAGCTCATTTCCCAAGCTCTGATCTGCCGATTTCTGCTCCTATCTATTTTCGATTTTTCTTCTCTAGTTTAGGCAAGGATATGGATTCCTTGTTTCACTATGTTGTTTATTATATATTGTATTTCATTTCTTGAAGCATTTGAAATTCTTATGTATATTGTGCCCTGTTTTCGAAATGTATGAGCAAATTTTTGATTTCTTACATTATGAGGCTCTAATCTTTGCTTGTGAGGGATAAAGGGATGTTTTGCATTTAAAGAGGTGATGCAATTACGGATAGCTCGCATATTGATCACATGGTTAAGGACCCATTGGAGATGCCTCGAGGACCAATTACGAGAGGTCGAGCTAAGAAGTTCAAGGAAGCGCTTCAATCGTTGATAATGAATTGTCAAGAAGGCATTGGAATGCTTGAAAATCACTTTGAAGGATGTTATAATATTATTGAAGTCCAACGAGGTCAAGAAAGTGGAGGAAATATCAAAGAAAACACAAAAATAAGTATCACGGACAGTGACGTATGCGCGCCCGCGCCTGATCCGGTGTTTTCAAGATTTCTGGATAGAGTCATATGCGCGCCCGCGCCACTTCCCACGCACGCCCGCACGTCAATCCAGAGAGCCATGCGCACCCGCGCCATTCCACGCGCGCCCGCGCCTCGTATTTTTACACACAGTTTGGCATGTTTGTGTGTGTGCGAGACTTTTGATATTTTTGGCATTATTTTCTTATTTTGAGTCTTTTATTCCTACTAGGAAACTTTTAGGAAGATATTATCATATCTTTAGATATATTTTTGAGTTATTTTGCGATATCTTTTATTATTTGTAGTTGTATTATAAATACAACAAAAACATTCATTATTGATATAGAATTCAGTTTTTGATATTTATCAATTAAAATTCTCTCTAGAATTTTATTAAGCTTTTGCTTACCCAAAAATCAAACTTATCAAAGTTTTCAACTTTGTGGCATTTGTCGATTGATTATCCTCGTGGGTTGTCAGAAACAGGTTTTCTGAAGGTCCCGTTGTGATCAATTGTTTTTCTCTTCGTGATTGTTTGTTGCTAGTTTCAAGTAAACTAGAGGTGAATAATCCAAAAGCTTTACTTGTTTTCAAGATTGGGCAATTTCTTGATTTCTTTTGTTATTGGATTGAGGGTACGATTTTAATATAATCGTGTTTGCCTTGCATACATTAAGAATTCATATCATTTGGTATCAAAGCCAAGGTTTTGAATCAAGTAAGCATCTATATTCATCTATCTCTGTTCTTCGCGTTCTTCGTTCTTCTTATCCGTTCTTCATCTTTCTTCGTTGGAATATTTACTTCGTCGAATTTCTGTGTCGTTTCTTTCAAACTTGTTATCCAAGTCTCGTATCTTGTGTTACAAGTTATAAATTCAAAAAAAAAAAGTAGAGACCGAAATTGTCAAAAAAAAAAAAAAGAGGAAGCAAAATAACTTGTGGTCAAAATTTCTTGTGTCTTGTGAGTCTTGGGTGCCAAGTCTATTTCAATCTTCATAAAGTCAATTTCTTGTTTTTGTGCAATCTACGTGAGTCGATTGGCAAGTGTTTACAAGTTTTAAGCTTTTGAGTTTGATATTTAAAATCAAAAAGCATAAGAAATTCTAATATTTGAGTGAAAAAAAAGAGTGATTGAGTGAATTCGTTTGGAGGGATTTGTGAGAATTTGTATGAGGAATTTTATTACTAACTTTTCTTGCAGGTACGATGAGTTCTAACAGTCAAAATTTTTCAAAGGAAGATTTGAGTATGATGATAAGGGAAGCGATGAGAGCTGAGTTGGAAACGATGCATGAAAGAATAAGTAAACTTGAAGTTAGTAAGGATGATGAGAGTTTTGGTGAGAATTCGGGTAGGAATAGGCGAGGTCAGGAGGATGGAAGAAATAGAAGAGAAGCAATGCGAGGGAGATATACTGAAGGGGGTAGAGAAGATGGGAATATTAGTGGGATTAAGATGAAAATTCCATCGTTTCATGTGAAATCTGATCCGGAGGATTATTTGGAGTGGGAGATGAGATTGGAATCGGTATTTGATTGCCACAACTACAGCGATTCGAAAAAAATAAAGTTAGCGGTTGTTGAGTTTGTGGACTATGCTCTAATTTGGTGGGATCAGCTTGTTACAACTAGGAGGAGAAATCGTGAGAGGCCTGTTGAAACATGGGAAGAGATGAAGCACATAATGAAGAAAAGGTTTTTTCATAATTACTATTATCGTGATATGTTTAAGAGATTGCAGAATTTGAAGCAAGGCTCGAGGAGTGTAGAGGACTACTCCAAGGAGTTGGAGATTACTATGATTCGGGCGAACATTGAAGAGGATAGTGAGGCAACCATGGATCGATTTCTGTGTGGTTTGAATAGAGATATTCAAGACCAAGTGAAGCTACGACATTGTGTGGATCTTGAGGAGATGGTACAATTAGCTATGAAAGTGGAGCTACAGCTTAAAAGAAGAGGCATTGGTCGAGTGTCCTTGGGTGGTGGAGCTACTACACCTTGGCGTCCAAACATTGGCAAACGAGAGGATGTCAAGACGGTGTCCAAATGAAAAGTTGACACCAAGCAAGAAACGCCAAAGCAAGGAGTGCAAGGTAAATCTGAAACTCTTAATAATCGTTCTAGGGACATTAAATGCTTTAGATGTCAAGGTCTTGGTCATATTGCTAGTCAGTCTCCTAATTAAAAAATAATGATTGTGAATGATGGTGGTGAGATTGAATCGGAGAGTGAGGAGGAGAATTATGATGATATGCCTGCGTTGGAGGATCCTGATGACGAGGGATGTAATGCAGTTGTTGGTGAGTTTTTGGTAACTAGGAGAGTGTTGAATGTGCAACAAAAGGAGGAGGAAGAAAATCAAAGGGAAAATTTGTTTCATAGTAGATGCTTTGTGAAAAACAAAGTGTGTAGTGTCATCATTGATGGGGGTAGCTGTACCAACGTCGCGAGTAGTGAGCTTGTTGAAAAATTGAGTTTGCCTACTTTAAAGCATCCTCAACCATATAAATTGCAGTGGTTTAATAAAAGTTCTGAAGTGAGAGTGACTAGGCTAGTTGTGGTGCCTTTCTCAATTGGTAAATATGAGGATGAAGTGTCATGTGATGTTGTTCCTATGCAAGCCTGTCATATCTTGTTGGGTAGACCGTGGCAATTTGATAGGAAGGTGGCACATGATGGTTTTAAGAATCGTTATTTTTTTACTATGAAAAAAGATTCTGTTGTGTTGTTGCCTATGACTCCAAAAAAAGTATTGGAGGATCATTTGAAAAATAAAAAGAGAGAAGAGGCCGAAAAAAAGAGTAAACAAAAAAGTGAGATGACCTTAGAAAAAAAAATGAAAGAAAAAAAGATGAAGAAAAAAATGAGAGGAAAGAGGCCGATAAAAAAATATATATGACCCAAAAGAGTGAGTTGCGAGAGATTTTACATGTGCATACTCCACTTGTGTTGATTTTCTATAAGGAGATTCTCCTTAACACAAGTGATATAGCCGAAAATCTTTCGACCAGTGTTGTTTTTCTCTTGCAGGAATTTGAAGAACTATTTTCGGAGGATCTACCTCAAGGATTACCACCTTTGAGGGGAATTGAGCATCAAATTGATCTTGTGCCCGGAAGTGCATTACCGAATCATCCAGCTTATAGGAGTAATCCGGAGGAAACAAAAGAGCTACAAAGGCAGGTAAGTGAACTTCTCGATAAGGGATTTGTGTGTGAGTCTATGTCTCCTTGTGCTATACCTGTTTTGTTAGTACCTAAGAAAGACAGTTCATGGAGAATGTGTGTTGATTGTAGAGCCATTAACAATATTACCATCAAGTATAGGCATCTTATTCCTAGACTAGATGATATGTTGGATGAATTGCATGGTTTTAGCATCTTTAGTAAAATTGATCTTAAGAGAGGTTACCATCAAATTCGGATGGTGATGAATGGAAAACTGCTTTTAAAACTAAGTATGGATTGTATGAGTGGTTGGTTATGCCATTTGGTTTAACTAATGCACCGAGTACTTTTATGAGGTTGATGAATCATGTTTTGCGTGCTTATATTGGAAAATTTGTTGTGGTGTATTTTGATGATATTTTGGTGTATAGTAAGAACTTGAATGAGCATGTTGAACACTTGAGAATTGTGCTAATCACACTAAAAGCTGAACATTTGTATGCTAATTTGAAAAAGTGTGTGTTTTGTACAAAAAAAACTTGTGTTTCTTGGTTTTGTTGTGAGTGCTCAAGGTGTCAAAGTTGATGAGGACAAGGTAAGTGCAATTCGAGATTGGCCAACGCCTACTTCTATTGGTCAAGTTCGGAGTTTTCATGGTCTTGCAAGTTTCTATAGGAGATTTGTAAAAGATTTCAGCACTTTGGCGGCTCCTATGACTGCGGTGATCAAGAAGAACGTTCCATTCCATTGTGGCGAGGAGCAAGAGAAGTCTTTTGATATTATTAAGCAAAAATTAGTTAATGCTCCTTTACTTGTATTACCTGATTTTGCTAATACTTTTGAAATTGAATGTGATGCATCAGGTGTAGGAATTGGCGGTGTCTTGATGCAAGGTGGACGACCAATTGCATATTTTAGTGAGAAGCTATGTGGAGCAGCGTTGAATTATCCTACATATGACAAGGAGTTTTATGCCTTGGTTCGCGTGCTTGAGATATGGCAGCATTATTTGAGGCCAAAAGAATTTGTGATTCATACGGATCATGAGTCTTTGAAGCATCTCAAAGGACAACAAAAGCTGAACAAGAGACATGCCAAGTGGGTGGAGTTTGTAGAAACTTTTCCCTACATTATCAAGTACAAGCAAGGGAAGGAAAACGTGGTAGCAGACGCTCTATCACGAAGGTATGTGCTTCTATCTACTCTAGATTCTAAGTTTTTGGGATTTGAGTATGTGAAGGAGTTATATGCTAGTGATCTTGATTTTGGAGAGATTTATGCGTCATGTTTGCATGGTCCAAAAGATAAATTTTTCTTGCAAGATGGATATTTGTTTAAGGAAGATAAGTTGTGTGTGCCTAAATCGTCCATACGTGAGTTACTTGTTAGGGAATCACATGGGGGTTGTTTGATGGGACATTTTGGTGTGGCTAAAACTTATGATACTTTGCATGAACATTTTTATTGGCCACATATGAAGCATGATGTTGAGAATATTTGTGAGAAGTGTGTGACTTATAGGAAAGCTAAGTCTAAAACACAACCATATGGATTGTATACTCCACTTCCTGTTCCTAGTAAACCATGGGTAGATATTTCTATGGACTTTGTTTTAGGACTACCAAGGTCTAAGAAGGGGAGGGATTATGTGTTTGTGGTGGTTGATAGATTTTCTAAGATGGCTCATTTCATTGCGTGTCATAAATCTGATGATGCATCTGATGTTGCGGACTTGTTCTTTAATGAAATTGTTAGATTGCATAGCATGCCTATGAGTATTGTTTCTGATAGAGATACTCGTTTCTTGAGCTACTTTTGGAAAAACTTGTGGTGCAAGCTTGGTACTAAATTACTGTTTACAACGAAACTAGCAATAGATAATCACGAAAAAAAAAACAATTGATCACAACGGGACCTTCAGAAAACCTGTTTCTGACAACCCACGAGGATAAACAATTGACAAACGCCACAAAGTGGTTAAACTTTGATAAGTTTGATTTGATAAACAAAGCATAGCTTTGACATAATTCTAGAAAGAATTATAATTGATAAAAATCAATTTCCATAATTTTCAATCTTTTTTTTACCTTTATTTGCTTGCTTCGTGTATTGCAAGTTCTTCTTTTCAATGTTTGCCTTAACCTTCTCATGCAAATTTCGCACAAACTCAGCTTTCTTCTTGCCATCCATATTAACCCTTTCACTCATAGGTAACGACATCAAATCCAACGGAGTTAATGGGTTAAAACCATACACAATTTCAAACGGTGAATACCTCGTAGTAGAATGCACACTATGATTATAAGCAAATTCAATAAATGGCAAACATTCTTCCCAACTCTTCAAATTCTTTTTAATTATAGCACGCTAATGTTTCTGACTTGTCGTTGTTTGATGTAGGTGATGATCGAGATTTGAGGACAAATCCTTTTCAAGAAGGGGAGGATGATGCGATTACGGATAGCTCGCATATTGATCACATGGTTAAGGACCCGTTGGAGATGTCTCGAGGACCAATTACGAGAGGTCGAGCTAAGAAGTTCAAGAAAGTGCTTCAATCGTTGATAATGAATTTTCAAGAAGGCATTGGAATGCTTGAATATCACTTTGAAGGATGTTATAATATTATTGAAGTCCAAAGAGGTCAAGAAAGTGGAGAAAATATCAAAGAAAACACAAAAATTAGTGTCACGGAAAGTGACGTAGGCGCTCCCGCGCCTGATCCGGTGTTTTCAAGATTTATGGACAGAGTCATATGCGCGCCCGCGCCACTTCCCACGCACACCCGCGCGTCGATCCAGAGAGCCATGCCCGCCCGCGCCATTCCACGCGCGCCCGCGCCTCTTGTTTTTACACACAGTTCGGCATGTTTGTGTGTGTGAGAGACTTTTGATATTTTTGGCATTATTTTCTTATTTTGAGTCTTTTATTCCTACTAGGAAACTTTTAGGAAGATATTATCATATCTTTAGATATATTTTTGAGTTATTTTGCGATATCTTTTATTATTTGTAGTTGTATTATAAATACAACAAAAACATTCATTATTAATATAGAATTCAGTTTTTGATATTTATCAATTAAAATTCTCTCTAGAATTTTATTAAGCTTTTTCTTACCCAAAAATCAAACTTATCAAAGTTTTCAACTTTGTGGCATTTGTCGATTGATTATCCTCGTGGGTTGTCAGAAACAGGTTTTCTGAAGGTCCCGTTGTGATCAATTGTTTTTCTCTTCGTGATTGTTTGTTGCTAGTTTCAAGTAAACTAGAGGTGAATAATCCAAAACCTTTACTTGTTTTCAAGATTGGGCAATTTCTTGATTTCTTTTGTTATTGGATTGAGGGTACGATTTTAATATAATCGTGTTTGCCTTCCATACATTAAGAATTCATATCAAGAGGGTTGTCAAGAAAGCCTTGTTGAAATTCAAAAATTCCAGATTTTTCATGCTATGAGATTTTCGATTTTTTACAAAAATATGTGCATTGAATGTGATTCGAAAATGTTGTATGCTTGTGTGTTGATTTGGATGGTGATTTGGAGCTATCATGGATGATATGTAGTTCACATGGTAGCGACTAGGATGACTTAAAGTTGGATTATGGGATGGAGTTGAGGTGCATTCGAGTAATGGGGTTTGTTGGGCTCGATTTTGGTTGGGTTCAGTGATTGCCTTTGTCGAGTTAATCGGGCTGGGTTGGGTGAGCTTTAAGGGGTTCGGGGTGAACTTAAATGTTAGTTTTGATGCTTGGATAGTGGCTGGAGATTTGGAGTCAAACACCTAAGTGTTGGTTGAGTTTGAAAACGTGGATAAAGCAGAATTTTTTTTAATGAGTGGGTTGTCCGGAAGCTGGTTTAAAACAGGGACTAAACTCGGGTTTTGGTTAAGGGCTCGGGTTTGGAAATGGCCTAGGATATTGGGAATACGTTGTTTCAAGCGAGAAGTAGTTCGGTTAATCCTAAAATATTTATTTTGGGAATATTTAGTGTTTAGAATTAAATTCTAATATTCTTAAATGAATAAGTATTGAAATTAAATTAAATACTTTTCCGAGGACTGAATTGTAAATAGCCAAAAGTTCAGGGACCAAATCGCAATTTGGCTAATATATATCTATACTTACACATTTTTCAACCATAATTAACGTGAAGCATCAGAATAAAAGGAAGGAAAGGGAAGAACACGGCTGACACCCTTTTGGAAGCCATTTTCATCCGTAAAAGCTCCAATAACTCGTGATCCGGTCGTCAAAAATTCGAGATAAATATATATTTGCGATCACCGCTCCGAGAGCTTTGTTTTGGTACAAGTTTCATTCGCTTTTCTCAGATTTTATTTTTATGTTGAAGATGGAAATTCATGATTTTAAGATATATGCATATATGAGCTGTACCGATTATGTATTCGCAGACGGTTCGGAAAAAGACTGTCGTTCGGATTTGATATGAATTTTTAGAAAAAAAGTCGAACACTTCCAATTCTGAATTGATTTTTGGACGTGTATATACATGTTGATATGATGAATATTATGATGAGAATAGCTTGGTATATTGATTGTGATATTGATTCGATTGCCGATTTTTAGCCGTTACGCCGTCGAATTCGGAATTGTTACACTTTCAAGCCTATTGAAGTAGCTATGTCTAGATGGAGTTGTTCGTTGATTTGATAGCTTATGATCACTTCATTTTCAGCCTTGTTTTGCATTATTCGACTTCGGGACTCCGGACTTGAATCGGCACAGAATTGGAAGAGGTTTGAAGTTTAGTTGCATTGAGCAAGTAGCCATTACTTGAACAGATTTTGATAGATGTTCATCATGTTATGTTTTCAGATTTGAAGTATTTGCAGACTCGATATTGAAAGGTATAAATGACAGCTAATCCAGATGGGATAGAACACTCAAAATAGCCATTGTTTCGAGTATTCCCTTGTTAATCACATACTTGTTTGAGTTTGTATTCTATGTTATTTAGATGACTTTGATGCTTTGTGTGCTTATTTCTTATATGTTCAAGATAGTTTATAGTCTTTAATGCATACAGATTATGTTGCATTAATCTTGAACTCCAGCCTGACAAGCACAGAGGGTTGAAAAGCCTAGAGTGCATATGACGTTTGGAGGGCTGTAGTTGAGTGGCACGGAATGTAGACTTACTTCCAGAGCCAGAAGACTCATTATAGTTGCACCAAAGTCAGAGGAAATGAAGTATTTGACTTCACCTTGATTGGGTGAGTTGGTGTTCGTTGAAGATTTTATTTCCTCGGGATCCCAAGAACCAATATCCTATTGATATCAGATTGATAGCCTCTTTTGACATATGCATTGCATTCACGTTTATTATCTCGCGCTTTATGTTGTTTATACTGGGATTTTATTCTCACCGGAGGTATTCGGCTATTGCTTTGTTTTGTATGTGTGCATGGAAATAGGTGGGGCAGGAGCTGGTCAGAAGCGACAGGGATAGCTCGAGAGAGAGAGTCTTAGCATGTGAAGACTCGGGTTTTAGCAGAACAACTTGTACTTTGAGTTGGTTAAACATGTTAGAAATGATACAAGAACTTTGTATGTTGTTTCAAGTACTTGTTAGCTTTCATATTATGTTTGTGAGATAGCATGTCTATTATTTTGTAGCTTGACAAAGATTATATATACAAGTTGGGTTTGTGTTTTTGATGTTATCATCTTCTCTTGTACATATATGGTTTTGCTGGAAGAAGTTATGCATCAAAAACCTTCATTTGACAGCAAAAGGTCAGATTTTAGCAGCCGGGCAGAACTCAGCTCGCTCGAGCGCAGCCTGGGCTCGCTCGAGCGAGCCAAGGGTGTTTGAACCTGAGAGGTGCTCGCTCGAGCGCAAGTGAGGCTCGCTCAAGCGAGCCACCTAGTTAAAAAAAAGATATGTTGTTCTTTTTGCGACGTGGTTTTGCGTCGCCAAATGTAATGTTTTGCGTCACCAAATGTCCGGTATTGAAGATTAACTATTTTTAGTTATTAATCGCCCTATAAGATTTGATTAGCACCCGAGGTTCTCACAAACGTCTTGACTTCCCTTACCACCAGACGTGTATGAACAAGTTTGGAATAAATCCTGACTTTCCATACCACCAGACGTGTATGGACGAGTTTGGGAGAAATCCTGACTTCCCATACCAACCAGGGGCAAGAAGAGTTTGGGAGGTATCCCGACTTTCTTGCGGCATAGTGCACAGCAGCCATGATCATGATCAAAACCAAAGAGTCACAACTCAAGGATCTAAGTTCACAGTTTCAGTTCACAGAATTTATATGTCTATGTTTCAGTATAGTTTATGCAGTTCATTCATTAATTATGACTTAGACATGCATATGTTTCATTCATGTTCTCTCATTCATTTTGAAGTTTATTTTTCTTGTTTAAAGTAGGGGCACAAAACCAAGTACTTTTAGTATCAGCTATTTTTAATCTGTGTGCTTGTAGTTATGTAGTACTCGTTATCCCCCCCCCCCCCCACATATACTTGTTGAGTCTTTTAGGCTCACTACATTTATTTTTTTTAGGTGAGGAGTATTTCACTGAGATCGAGGGGCGGGATCCCCAGGGCGAGGTCGCCGGTGGTGCAGGCCCTTGACCGTCGCTGCTTCTTTTCGGCAAACTCTGATGTCTGTAATAATGAACTGATGTATTTCAAATACTCTTAGAAATTTGCAGGATGTGGCTTCCCTGCTTTTGCATGTTTGGCATGTAAACTTAATAATTTACTTCCGCAACTGTGTGGGATTAACTTTCTTATTTTTATTTTCTTTAAATCCTATGATTCCGTTTGGTTATTTATCGGTTGTTTATTTCTTCTATTTTATTATTTTTAATTTTTTTGAAATGATGATTGAGACATGTTAGCTTTTAATATTTTTAAAACGAGTCATGGCAAAATTTTTCGAAAAATTCCTCATTTTCTTAATTAATTAAATTTAGTTTAGAGGTGTGAGAGTCGTTTCAGATCTAGTTTTGAAAATGTCAAAGGAGATGAGACTGAAGCTGTGAGACCTCGGTTCTAAACAACTAATATCAGATTAAACAACAATTAAGCATACAAGATCCAAGATTAAAAGTAATAAAGAAAAATTTTTTTTAAAAAAAGTGGGGTGCCGTGCTCGGTCGGTAGAAAAATACTGATCGGGCGCGGCCAAAACAGCAACCTGTTGTTTGGCTCAAAGGGGTGTGCGCTCGGTCTGCTAAAAACTGCCGACCGAGCGCCCCCTGCTGCAGAAAAAGAACAGAGCAAAAAAAGAGCTTGGCAACTCAATCCAAAAGCCATTCAATACATTAAAAAAAACAATCATGCATTACAATCACAATCTCTCCAAATAATACATGAAGTTCTAGAGTTGATCATGAAAGAGTGGGTGCCCGGTTAGCCAACTTGTGGCTAAGGACTTTTATGACTCTATGTATAAACAATCTTTGTTTAATATAATTTACATTCATTAATGGCATTTTTTTTGTCTTTCTTCATATTGTTATATTGTGATATACAATTGTTGTTTCGAGATTGAGACTAGCATTTGTGATGCCAAGTACCACGTTTCATTGGTAATGGACATGAAGATGTTCAAAGCATGCAAATGGATATTCATATGATGAATGATCGAACTACCCTATTCGGACTTTCCAAGTGGTTATCACTTATCGAGTGGATAAAGTCCGCGGTTTTGGTTGTACACCATTAGTCCTTACTACTTGAAACATCATTGAGACTCTATATGCTAGTACTGTACTTTGACTCGTTTACCGACTCTATTGGGGTCATCAGGTGTCGGGATTGGGTACAGTTACGACACATATAGGAGTCGATGCTTTGTTGTCAAGGATTCACCACATACTTGCGAGTGTGGAAATCCTATGCGATCTGAGGAGATATTAGTGTTACGAATCTATGGCCAGAGTACATGATGTGCTTTAGGTTACTCGGTTTTCCTAGTAACACATGCGATGTCACTATTTGATCTCCAAGATGTAATGCATAGTTATCGAATCTCGAACGACTCTCGATACACCAATGGTTGTTGATTCGATCGGGATATATGGATGAAGGGACCGTACTGTACGCTAACCAAAATCTACTGGTTCTTGCAGGTACTATCAGTGATACCTAGGGAATCATGGGGCGATGTTGCTAGGTGCTCTTACCATGATTCGATGGGTAAGCCGGAAATTGTTGTTCCGAGTCACAAGGAGTTGTGAGCCCACGGCTAGCTGTATCCCTGAACCATTGAGGGTCACACAAGTAATGGATTACTAAACCCCGTTGAGATAGTTAAATTTAAAGTGTTAAATTTAATGAAAGAGAAGTTGGACTTCTTAACTAAAGGAAGTGAAATTTCCTAAAATGACATAGGGATGGGCATTTTTGGAAATCATTGAATTCGGATTCAGAAAAATTATCTTGACTTCAAAAGATGCAAAAATGGTTTCTGTGAACATTGGTAAAATCAGTTTATCAATCGGAGTCACGATGAATTTTATATTAATTTCTATAATAACAGGCTTGGCTTGTTGGGCTTAAGTTATGGATTGTGGGGCCTAAGAAGTTAGAGTCCTAATACAATTATAACTTAATCTAGATTAGAAATTATCTATAAATACATGTGTAGTGTTCGAAAATTACACACAATTCCTCTTGCAATTTTCGAATTACACACATATATTTTCAAGGGGATTTTTCGAAAATCCTCTACTCCCTTTTGAGATAATTCAGTTTGTGATTTTTGTGAAAAATTACATTTTGAATTAACAGATCAAATCTGTTTAATCTCATCGATAAACATCTGATTGATTTCTAGTGCAATCAATCAGAGGGTTTAAGTTTTCTCTTCGTGGACCTAATTCCGGAGATTGATCGAGTAAGTCATCGGTTCTCGGGATTTACAAGAAGAGCAGATTAAATTCTGTTGGAGTCCATAATCAAGCCTTAGCTTGAAAAGGTAAAATATTTAACTGTGTTTATTATTTTACTTGCAACAATTTTAATCGTTAGGATTTGATACCCACGATATGGAACGACGATATGGAATCGTTCCATATCTAAAAATAAAATTTTTAAACTTTCGCTGCTCCGGGTATCACATCCGTGTGATCAGAGAACGCCTATTCCAACAGTGGTATCAGAGTCAGATCGTAAACTTTGATCAAACGATTAAAATTAATCGATTGTACAAAATTTTTAAGCCTCGATTTTTGAAAAACAAAACAAAATTTTAAACGAAAATTAAATTTGAACAGGGCAACGGGGCAGCGATCGTCGCTGCCCAAAAGGGCAGCAGTCGTTGCTGCCCAGGGCAGCGAAAAGGGCAGCATGATCCCTGCCCAAGGGCAGCGAGATCACTGCCCAGGGCAGCCAAGGGGCTGTCCTAAACCCCACGTGGGGGCAGGGCTGCCCGGGAACGTCCCGGGCAGCCTGGAAAATTAAATTTTTTATTTTTTCCAGAATTTTATATTTTTGAAATTTTAGTTTTTGGTCCGATCGAAAATTGTTTTTGATTGGTTCGCGAGGCGTCGGATCAAATTGTTTGAGTCCGAAATTTTTAAAATTGATTTTTGGATAAATTTGAATTTTTGGAAAATTTATAAATTTTATCCGTTAAATTAGATTTTATAAAAATTAATTATTTTGGTACAATTGATTATAAGATATGATCTTATGAAAGGATGAGATAAAATTTGATTTTATCTTTTTAATTATGATGCCATTGCATGTTATCCAATTATTTAATTATTGAATTAATTATTGGATAAAAGGATGATCGATTGTCATGACCAATATTATAGGTGTATGTTAGGTTGTTTACATTTGGTTTTTTTGTTGTTGGGTTTTATTAATGGGCTTGGTTTATGGCCCAATTTGAATTGTCATTTGTAATAAAAAGTGGACCTGGTTTATGGCCAGTTCCCACCCTTAAATATGTATCCCCTACTTGTCATCGAAATTTATTGTAAATTTATTAGACGTAGTGGGAGATAAAGATTTGAAGACAATGGTGGGCCCAGCAGACAATAAATACCGAAGAAATGTAAATTGAAAGCTCAATGTAATAGGATTGCATTGCATACCTGCATATCACCTAGGATTGGACTTAGACTCGTGATTGGCAACCACGGGTCGATTAGTGATTGGGATCGATCATCCTTTAAATAATATATGATATTATTGTTGTATGCATATTTAGACTAAATTGTATGAATCCCGCAAGCATACAAACTTTAAAAGATAAGACGAATTTTCAAAATTAAAAATCCCTCATTTTAAATATGATTTAAAATTGATATCAAGATTTATAAAAGGGAATTTAAATATTGTTTAAATGTTCCTACCTTCCATCAACGATCAATGTATGAGATGCTACCCACGGGCATGGTTCGGCTCATATTATTGGGGGGGGGGGGGCCGTTCGTCGGAAAGCTGTACATTGAATCGACACATGTTGTAAGTTGGGTGGAACTCCCATGGGATTGGCTCATATTATTGGGGATCCACATGGCGACCGTCCATCACAACTTAATATTGATGGATAATCTTGATATGTCACAATAAACGACGTCATATTATTGGGCCCTTATTGGACATGAGGTAAAAACATGGGGGTTGCTTTGGAAGCAATTGGGCTCTACCTTTTGAAAATTATGGTTGGCTGATATTATTCGGGACTATAGTTTGTCAATTGGACTCCATGTTCCCACTAAGGAAACAAGTTTCCCGTTTTCACTAGAGGGTAGTGAAATCGTTAAAATAGTGGGAGTGAAATTCATAAAATAAATTTCTCCATATTTTATGTCTTAGTAAATTAATTAAACAATCATCGGTTATTGTCTGTTTCATCTCAGTATATCATTATGATGAATCTTCGTAATCCACATGTTTCAATTCTCGAACAAAATAAACTTTCTGGCGCAAACAATACGGAAAGGTTCCATTAGTTAAGATTGTCCTGAATTCGGAAAAGATTTTCTAAGTGTTAGAAAAGGCTCCTCTGAAAAACAGCCCCGGCTGATGTAACTTCGGAAAGGTTGGCCAAACTAGAGAAATGGTTGGACCATGATCTCAAGGCCAAATGTTACATGCAAAACTAGACAAGTCTAAAGAAGTTTGCCATCACTGCAAAAAACCCGGTTACTGGAAGCGCAACTACAAAGAATATATATCAAGTAGTTACGAACTGCAGAGGATATATTTTATAAATGTTTAACTTAATAATACTTCTTGGGTATTGGATACTAGATGTAGATCTCACATTTGCAATGAGTTGCAGATGATGACAAGAAGTAATAGGCTAAGGATGGATGAGACCCAGTTAAGGCTCAGGAATGGTTCCAGAGTTGAATCCAAAGCTATGGGAAACATTCGTTTAATTTTGCAAAACAATTTTTAAGCTATATTTTGAGATAGATGTTTTTATTTGTACCAATATTTCATTAAAACATTATTTCTATTTCTATTCTTGATAGAGAAGATCTTTCTTGCAATTTTGCGAATGAGATTTGCAATATTTACAAGAATGAATGTTTGATTTGAAATGGACAATTTAAAAACAATCTATATAACTTAAAATTAAAAGACGTTCCAGTTGATTATGTTGATAAACCGGCAATAACAAATAAAAGGAAAAACGATAGTCAAAACCCGACAAACCTTTGGCATGCTAGGCTAGGTCATATTTTCTCAAGGAGGATGAACAAGATAGTGGGAGAGGGCATGTTTGACATGTCTGATATTAACTCTCTACCTACTTGTGAGTCCTGCCTAAATGAAAAAATGACTAAATCTCCTTTCAGAGCGAAGCCTGAGCGTAGTTAAAATCTGTTGGATTTGATCCATACAGATGTTTGCGGACCATTTAGTATCGGTACTAAATTTGGTCACACCTACTTCATTACCTTTACTGATGAGGTATGAGTATTTATATTTAATGAAATATAAGTCTGAATCATTTGAAAAATTCAAAGAATTCAAGGCTGAAGTAGAAAACAAAACAAGGTAGAAGTATTAAAGCACTTTGATCGGATCGAGGTGGAGAATACTTAAGTACCGATTTTTTGAGCTATCTAAAAGAGAATGGGATTCTCTCTCAGTGGACTCCTCCTATGACACCTCAGCTGAATGGTGTCTCGGAGCATCGCAATCGAACTTTGTTGGACATGTTTCGATCTATGATGAGCTTCACTGAGCTCCCTCCTTCGTTTTGGGGCTATGCACTTGAAACGGCGGTGTTGTTATTGAACAATGTTCACACCAAAGCAGTGAATAAAACTCCATACGAGTTATGGAATGGCAAAGCTCCTAAGTATTCGTACTTGAGGATTTGGGGATGTCCTGCTTACGTGAAGCAGACAGTGGGAGATAAGTTGGATAGTCGATCCACCTTATGTTATTTTGTAGGATATCCGAAGAATTCAATCGGATAAACAAAAGTGTTTGTTTCGAGGAATGTCACCTTCATGGAGAAGGAGTTTTTATTAGATAAGAAAGGTAAGATGATGGAACTCGAAGAAATTCGAGAAGAACCT
Organism: Henckelia pumila; assembly: GCF_033568475.1. Taxonomy (NCBI): domain Eukaryota; kingdom Viridiplantae; phylum Streptophyta; class Magnoliopsida; order Lamiales; family Gesneriaceae; genus Henckelia; species Henckelia pumila. The sequence goes on along the minus strand of NC_133123.1, from coordinate 20,782,756 downwards.
GAGATACAAAATAACGATCCCACACCTCAAGAACCTTCAGTGGACACGCCTACATCTAGGAGATCCGAGAGGACTTCTAGACCTCCTATTCGATATGCTCTTCTTCTTGAAGGGGATCAAAGTGAACCCGACATTGGATGTGATCCAAGAAACTTCAAGGAAGCAATTTCTGATGCGGATTCGAATTTATGGCTTGATGTTATGCAGTCGGAAATAGACTCGATGCATACAAACCAAGTTTGGTGTTTAGTAGATCCTCCCGATGGAATTGTTCCAATAGGGTGTAAATGGAACTACAAGAGAAAACTTGGGCTTGATGGCAAGGTACTCACCTACAAGGCAAGATTGGTAGCAAAAGGTTATACTCAAAGACAAGGAGTTGACTATGATGAAACCTTTTCACCAGTCGCAATGTTCAAGTCCATAAGAATCCTTATTGCCATAGCAGCATGGTATGACTATGAGATATGGCAAATGGATGTGAAGACTGCATTTCATAATGGAAAAATTAAGGAAGAAATCTATATGATGCAGCCCGAGGGATTCACATCCATGGGAAGCGAGCATAAGGTATGCAAGCTTCAGAGATCAATTTATGGTCTCAAACAAGCATTTAGAAGTTGAAATCAGAAATTTGATGAAACAATAAAGGACTTTGGTTTCATCAAAAATACGGAGGAACCATGCGTGTACAAGAAAGTAGTTAAGGATGCGGTGACGTTCTTAGTGCTTTATGTTGATGACATCCTACTCATTGGGAATGACGTAGGAATGTTACAGTCAACAAAGATATGGTTATCAAGTAGATTCTCGATGAAGAATTTGGGTGAGACCCTATATTCTAGGGATACAGATCTATAGAGATAAATCTAAGAGAATGATAGGACTCACTTAAGAAACCTACATCGACACCATATTGAAAAGGTTTTCTATGGATGAGTCCAAGAGAGGACATCTACCTATATGTCATGGAGTTTCTCTATCCAAGTCTATGTGTCCCAAGACTGACGAAGAGATAGAGAAAATGACACACATACCATATGCGTCAGCCATATGTAGTATTATGTATGGGATGATATCTACCAGACCGGATGTAGCCTTTGCTCTGAGTGTCACGATCAGATATCAGGCCTACCCCGGTCAAATGCATTGGAAAGCCGTGAAGGATATTCTTAAGTACTTGAGAAGGACTAAGAATATATTCATGGTTTATGAAGGAAGATAATTGAAATTGGAAGGCTATACCGACTCTAGCTTCCAAAGTGACGTGGATGACTCAAATTAAACCTCTGAATTTGTATTCATGCTCAATGGCGGTGCTGTCTCTTGGAAGAGTTTCAAGTAGGAAACCACAGCGGATTCCACCACTGAGGCAGAATACATTGCAGCATCAGCTGCTACTAAAGAGGTCGTTTGGATGAGGAATTTCGTCCAAGAGTTGAGCGTAATTTCTGAAGCTGTTGGTCCAGTTCCGGTGTACTGCGACAACACTGGTGCCATTTCTCAGGCAAAGGAACCAAGGTCTCATCAAAGATCCAAACACGTATTGAGGAAATACCACATCATCCGGGAGATTGTGGAAAGAGGAGACATCACTGTCGAGAGAGTGGCCTCTACAGACAATATCGCTGATCCACTTACTAAGCCCTTGCCAGGACCGTTGTTTGACAAACATCGCGAAGCAATGAGATTACGTAGTATGACTAGTTGGCTTTAGGGCAAGTGGGAGATTGAAAGAGTGGGTGCCCGGTTATCCAACTTGTGGCTAAGGGCTTTTATGACTCTATGTATAAACAATCTTTGTTTAATATAATTTACATTCATTAATGGCATTTTCTTTGTATTTCTTTATATTGTTATATTGTGATATACTATTGTTATTTTGATAAAGACCTTGAATATACTATAGTGTAAGTAAGATGAGATAGTGAATAAAGAGAGATCACTATTATGAAACACATCTTATAGTCACTGTATATTCTAAACAATTCCTAGTCAATTGAGCCGTCCGCTAATAAGGATAAGGATCGCTCGAGATTGAGACTAGCATTTGTGATGCCAAGTACCACGTTTCATTGGTAATGGACATGGAGATGTTCAAAGCATGCAAATGGATATTCATATTATGAATGATCGAACTACCCTATTTGGACTTTCCAAGTGGTTATCACTTATCGAGTGGATAAAGTCCGCAGTTTTGGTTGTACACCATTAGTCCTTACTACTTGAAACACCATTGAGACTCTATATGCTAGTACTGTACTTTGAATTGTTTACCGACTCTATTGGGGTCATTAGGTGTCGGGATTGGGTACAGTTACGACACATATAGGAGTCGATGCTTTGTTGTCAAGGAATCACCACATACTTGCGAGTGTGGAAATCCTATGCGATCTGAGGAGATATTAGTGTGACGAATCTTTGGCCAGAGTACATGATGTGTTTTAGGTTACTCGGTTTTCCTAGTAACACATGCGATGTCACTATTTGATCTCCAAGATGTAATGCATAGTTATCGAATCTCGAACGACTCTCGATACACCAATGGTTGTTGATTCGATCGGGATATATGGATGAAGGGACCGTACTGTACGCTAACCAAAATCTACTGGTTCTTGCAGGTACTATCAGTGATACCTAGGGAATTATGGGACGATGTTGCTAGGCGCTCTTACCATGATTCGATGGGTAAGTCAAAAATTGTTGTTTCGAGTCACAAGGAGTTGTGAGTCCACGGCTAGCTGTATCCCTGAACCATTGAGGGTCACACAAGTAATGGATTACTAAACCCCGTTGAGATAGTTAAATTTGAAGAGTTAAATTTAATGAAAGAGAAGTTGGACTTCTTAACTAAAGGAGTGAAATTTCCTAAAATGACATAGGGATGGACATTTTTGGAAATCACTGAATTCGGATTCAGAAAAATTATCTTGACTTCAAAAGATGCAGAAATGGTTTCTGTGCACATTGGTAAAATCAGTTTATCAATAGGAGTCACGATGAATTTTATATTAATTTCTATAATAACAGGCTTGGCTTGTTGGGCTTAAGTTATGGATTGTGGGCCCTAAAGAGTTAGAGTCCTAATACAATTATAACTTAATCTAGTCTAAAAATTATCTATAAATACATGTGTAGTGTTCGAAAATTACACACAATTCCTCTTGCAATTTTTGAATTACACACATATATTTTCAAGGGAATTTTTCGAAAATCCTCTACTCCCTTTTGAGATAATTCAGTCTGTGATTTTTGTGAAAAATTACATTCTGAATTGACAGATCAAATCTGTTTAATCTCATCGATAAACATCTGATTGATTTCTAGTGCAATCAATCAGAGGGTTTAAGTTTTCTGTTCGTGGACCTAATTCCGGAGATTGATCGAGTAAGTCATCGGTTCCCGGGATTTACAAGAAGAGCAGATTAAATTCTGTTGGAGTCCATAATCAAGCCTTAGCTTGAAGAGGTAAAATATTTAACTGTGTTTATTATTTTACTTGCAACAATTTTAATCGTTAGGATTTGATACCCACGATATGGAAACGTTCCTATCGAAAAATAAAATTTTTAAACTTTCGTTGCTTCGGGTATCACATCCGTGTGATCAGAGAACGCCTGTTCCAACAGATCAACCGCTCATAAAGGTAGAACATGCATCGGTTCTATCTATTACAATCCGAATACAAAACATAACAAGTTCGAGTTCTAACATGCTTCAATCTTAAACTAGACAAACATGTTGACACGACTTCTAAACCGAGTCCCACTACTAGCTCTCCCTCTTGATGCTAACCAGGTCTTCGCTGACTTGATCATGCCCTTCCTTTTTCCAAGTACACATACAAAACAAAGCAATAACCAGATAACTCCGGTGAGAATGATATTCCTAGTAAAAGCAACATAACAAGTAATACAACAACAAACATGCTTTCAAGAAAACAACATATTCAATATCAACGTAATGAAATGCATGTCTTTAAATCGGGATATCAATTTTGACAAACAAGGGATTGCTGCTGTGCTTTTGGGATCCCGAGGATGAGATCACGTAACGACTCACCGACTCTCCCAATCGAGGTGGTGCCACGTATCCCAATCCCCTAGACTTTGGTACGACTATAAGGAGTATGCTGACACTAGGCGAACCTCTACGCCTAGGCCACTCGCTTAAAGCCCCCAAAACGTCTAATATAAAAAAGGTTGTTCTGCCCGCTGAAATCAAGGTTTGGCTCAAGATGAATGCATAAGAAAACATAAAGCATTAAGACATTTAACAAAATTCAATCAACAACAAAATACAAGTTCCACATGCTAGAACAAGTATTGATGCAAGTATGTGATTTTAAGGAAAACACGAGAACCAACTGTACCAAGTATGCTATCCCGCTAACGATGACTGCTTTTACCTTTCAATGCAAGTAGCTCCAACTCTGTATACGCTACAACAAAATGTTATATCAAAATCTATACAACCTAAACAACAACAAGGCTCAAGGTAAACTCTTTACCACTCTTCGTCCAACTCTTCGACGATCGAATGCTGCTAACACAGGGCTCGACAAACTCCAAATGAATGATATAACGGAGCTCTCACTGCAGTGATCGCTAATCTGCCCTTTAGAAATAAATTCCGACGGACGGATCGACCGAAAACCGAAATCACAAAGCTTGAAAACTCAAATGGGCGGCTTCCATGGCTGAGGAACGAGATGGGGAAGAATATGAGATGATGAGAATGGTCAAACCAAGCTAGATAATATATTAAACTCAAAATTTGCACTTTAGTCCCTAAAATTTCCAAAATTTTCAAAATAGACCCTGATAAAAAACAAGTCGGCTCTTGAGCTCTGTAATCTTAGATTATCTCAAATAAGCTCAATTAAGATAAAATTGGGGCATTACAATTCTCCCCCTCTAAGAAGATATTTTGTCCTCGAAATCAATAAGAATCACAACTCATAAGAAAGAATAATAAAGAACTAGAGACAGTAAGAAGAACTCACGTTACCCGAATAACTCAGGAAAACGCTGTCTCATGTCGGATTCTGTATCCTAAGTCGCTTCCTCGACCCCGTGACGGCTCTACTGCACTTTCACCAAAGGAATCAACTTGGTTCTGCGCTGTTTCTCTTTCCGATCAAGGATCTGAATCGGTCGCTCAAAGTAGCTTAGAGTCTCGTCTAACTCGGCTTCGTCAGACTGAAGAATATGAGAAGGATCTGGATGATACTTCCGCAGCATAGAGACGTGAAAGACGTCGTGAATACCAGATAAAGACGGAGTAAGTGCAAGTCTGTAGGCAAGATCGCCTAACTTCTCCAAAATCTCGTACGGTCCGATGAATCTCAGAGATAACTTCCCTCTCTTACCAAATCTGACAGTGCCTCTTGAAGGAGAAATCTTAAGGAATACTAAGTCTCCCTGCTCGAAACTCAGAGGTCTACGTCCTTATTTTACCTGTCTATCCTGAGCTGACTTCATTCTCGTCTGAATGATATTAACTTGCTCGGCCATATCTCGAAGCATATCCTGTCCCAAATAAGGTGACTCGGACAAATAATCCCAAAACAACGGAGATCAGCACTTCTTACCGTACAAAGCCTCAAAAGGCGCCATACCGGTACTCGCTTGGAAGATGTTGTTGTAAGAAAACTCAACAAGAGGCAAAGAATCTTGCCAACTAGTGCCAAAGTCTAGCACTACTGCTCGAAGCATATCCTCTAACATCTCGATGGTCCGCTCTGATTGTCCATCACTCTGAGGATGATAAGTTGTACTCAGATGCAATCGAGTACCAAGTGCCTCCTGAAGACTGTGCCAAAAGTGCGAAGTGAATCTAGGGTCTCGGTCTGAAACGATCGACTTTGGCACACCATGCAATCTCACAATGCTGCTAACATACAACTCAGTCATCTGATCGTGACGATATGTCATCATGTACGAAATAAAGCAAGCAGACTTCATCAATCGGTCGATCACTACCCAAATAGCATCGCATCCTCGAACAGATCACGGTAGCTTCGTGACGAAATCCATAAAAATGTGATCTCATTTCCATTCAGGAACAGATAGACTATGCAACAGACCACCTGGTCGCTTCCTCTCTGTTTTCACTTGCTGACAGTTCAAACATCGAGGTACAAACCTTGCAACATCGCTCTTCATCCTCTTCCTCCAAAATTGACTCTTCAGATCGTTGTACATCTTCCGACCTCCAGGATGAACACTGAACCGAATAAAATGTGCCTCTCGAAGAATACGTTGTCTCAATTTTGAAACGTCGGGAACAACAATACGGTTATTCACAAACAAAATATCATCTCTAACCTAGAATTCAGACTGATGCCCAGATTTGACTTTCTATACTGAAACCTGAATGCTCGGATCAGACTTTTGTGCTTCTTTGATTGCAATAAACAACTCTGGCTCGGCTTGAATAGCAAATACTCTGATAGTCTTCCTATCTGTTTCAAACTCTAAACCAGAAGTGCAACAATCATTGATCAACTGAGAAACACCGATAGTAGAAAGAGATAAAGAACAAAGCTTTCGGCTCAAGGAATCTGCAACTGCATTCGACTTTTCGGGATAATACTTGATTTCGCAGTCGAAATCCTTCAACAGATCTAACCATCTTCTCTGTCTCATATTCAGATCTGCCTGTGAAAACAAGTACTTCAGACTCTTTTGATCAGAAAAGATCTCGAAAGACTCACCAAACAGATAGTGACGCCAGATCTTTAGAGCAAATACGATCGCAGCTAGTTCAAGATTATGAAACAGATAACGAGTCTCGTGCGGCTTCAGCTTCCTCGATGCATACGCTATCACATGCTTATGCTGCATAAGAAAACATCCCAAGACTCGGTTAGAAGCATCACAATAGACTGTGAAACCTCCAGTACCTTTTGGAATATAAAGAATTGGAGCACTGGTCAGTCTCCTCTTTAGATCAACAAAGCTAGCCTCACAATCTGCAGTTTAGATAAAAAGCGCATTCTTCTGAGTCGGCTGGGTAATCGGGTTGGAAATAGACGAGAATCCCTCGATGAATCGGCGATAATAACCATCTAAACCCATAAATCTTCGGATCTCAGACACTGATATCGATCTAGGCCAATTCATAACTGATTCAATCTTGATGGGATCGACAGAAATGCCATCTCCAGAGATAATATGACCGAGAAAGACAACTCGATCCAACCATAATTCACACTTAGACAGTTTGGCAAATAACTGCTCGACTCGCAAAATCTGCAAAACGGATCTCAAATGCTCTGCATGTTCAGTACGATTATTCGAGTAGATAAGAATATCATCGATGAAGATAATAACAAACTCATCCAAATAACGCTGAAAGATACGGTTCATCAAACTCATAAAAACCGCTGGAGAGTTAGTCAAACTGAACGGCATGACTATAAACTTGAAATGACCATACCTCGTTCTGAATGCAGTCTTAGGAACATTTTCCTCTCGCACTCTCAGCTGATGATAACCTGACCTCATATCAATCTTCGAATAGACAGAAGAACCCTGCAGCTGATCAAAAAGGTCTGATACGCCTTAAACGCATACAAATCTCGTGTAATGAGATTAATGTTTTTAATGCATTAACAATTCTCATAATTAAATTGTTTTGATGATTACAAAACTCGGTTAATCGTTACTAACAGTTTAAAGTGAGAAATTTGCAGGTAATAATATTTTTGAGTATAGACAATACTGGAAGCAAGAACCGATAATCAAAAATTGGGAATAAAAAATTCAATAGTTCGAATCTGTCCAGGTTCGGACGACCCGAAGACAACTTCGGATGCTCCGAATTATTTCCAGAATTTAATAAAGATCGGAGGACAAGTTCGGAGACTTCGAAGACTACTTCGGATGGTCCGAAGTGAGTTCGGACGACCCGAAGATTTTCCAGAAATTAAATAAAGATCGGAGGCACTCTCGGAGGCCACAAAATGACTACTTCGGACGACCCAAAGACGTGTTCGGACGACCCAAACTCCTTTACGGCCTTGAAGATTTTGTCGAAAGAAAATTTGCCGGAAAGAATTTAATGCCGCCGTTCGGATGACCCGAAGATGACTTCAAACCACCCGAACAGTTCACCAGCCGTAAGAATTTGAATTTCAATCAGACAAGGTTCGGACGACCCGAAGGCCCGTTTGGACGACCCGAACCCATTCGGATTGGCACCTATAAATACATGCCATTTGAAGCCTTCTCAACTCACCAATTCACTCTCAACTCTCTTTGCAAGCAAGTTCATCTCCTACAAGAGTTAAAAAAGAAATATTTGTGAGATATATATTCAAAATCATGGGTTGTTTGTATAAGTTCATTCGTGAGTTGGTTGCTCGGTTATTGTAAACACTTGTGTGTGAACCCAAGTGTATTTACGAGTGTTGTGGCTATCCTTGGAGCCCTTAAGGCCAAGTATTGAGTTGTATCGGCGCGGTGATCGTGTCAAGTTGTAATGCTATCCTTGGAGCCATCAAAGCCAAGTCGTTCGAAGTGCTAGTGGATCCTTGGTTAATCGATCTTAACCAAGAAGGGGAGACGCAGACAATTTATCGTCGAACATCCATAAACATCTTTTATCCCTTTTACTGCTTTATTTACATTACGCATTTATTTACTGCACTTATTATTAATTGCTTTAAGTCTTCCGCTTGCGTATTTGCATAATCGTTTTAAATTGCTAAAGTTGTCAATAGAACCTAAATCCCCCCCCCCCATTAGGTTCTAACAAGTGGTATCAGAGCCACCTTTTTTAAAATATTTTCAAAAAGGTTCTTATGGCAAATCTAGCGAGCGACTATGCTCAAGGGCAATCAACAAATCGTCCTCCTCTTTTCAATGGCATAAACTACGGATTTTGGAAAAACCGAATGTCCCTATATATCAAATCCGTAGACTATGACCTTTGGAAGGTTACTGTGAAAGGTCCCTACATACCTACTAAAGAGGTTGAGGGTGTCAAAATTCCTAAGGGAATGGACGACTTTTCTAAGGAGGATATGAAACTTATATCTCAAAATGCTAAAGCCATGAATATTCTTCATTGTTCCTTAGATATGAACGAGTACAACCGGATCTCAATGTGCTCATCCGCTATAGAGATATGGGACAAGTTGGAGATATGCCATGAAGGGACTAATCAAGTCAAAGAAACGAAGATCGATCTACTCCAACTCAAATATGAAACATTCGAGATGGAATCAAATGAAGATGTAGATACAATGTTCCGAAGGCTTACTCAAATTATCAATGAGCTAGCCCAACTCAGGGAACAATATCCAACCAAACAAGTGTGGAGGAGAGCTCTACGCGCCTTACCCAAGGAGTGGGATGCCAAGAGGACGGCTATCATAGAATCCAACAAAGGCGACACCGCTTCCTATGACCTTGATCAACTTCATGGGACTCTAAAAACCCATGAGTTGGAATTGTCAACAAGGAAGGAAATAAAGAAAGAAGATATCAAGGCAAAGGGGATTGCTCTATCTAGCCAATCCAAAGTAGATGAAGATGATGATATGGCACTCTTTGCAAGAAAATTCAAAAGATTTATGCGAGGAAACAACTTCAAAAAGAAGACGGACAAAGAAGTTACCTGCTACAACTGTCAACAACAAGGCCACTATGCAAATGAGTATCCTCTCAAGAAGAAAGTTTACAAGGAAAAGAAGAAAGCACTCATAGCCACTTGGAGTGATAGCGACGATGACGAGGAGGAAGCTAACATTTGCCTCATGGCTAAAAGTGATGACATTGTCTCCGACGATGATGACGAGGTACCTTCCTATGACGAACTACTACATGCATATAAACAAATATTTGATATGGCTAAGTCACTTAGAAAAGAAAATAAAAACCTTAAAAATGAATTAGAAACTAAGGGGCATGAAAACGTAAGATTAAAGGATGACATAGCCCACTTAGAAAAATCTTTTAATAAGTTCAATGTCAGTAGTAATAAATTGAATAATCTACTTAGCATGCAGAAATGTAGTTTTGATAAGGGTGGAATAGGGTACGGTAAGAAATCAATAGACTTTACTAGTCTAATTGCTAAAGCAAAAATGAGATCACCCCCTACATGCTCTTATTGTTGTAAAATTGGTCATGCTAGATATAAATGTAGATCCTTGAGATTTCAATATGATCAAAAGAGTTATATAAAATGGAGGCCTAAGAGTACTTAACAACTCATCAGTTGGAATTATGAGATCATGATCTAAGAGAGTTCATCATAGACCGGTTTAAACTACCTTGACTTGCGACTGGTCTTCCTGATGAACGCTGCTCTATCCAAGAAAATAGGTTTTTAAAGAGGCCATAGCCCTACCTACTACTGGGAGCACTCTTAGAAAGTGGCGATGATGTTTCTATGAGAGACTGAACTCTTAGAAGTCTATTTTATATCTCTCTTTTCTAACATTGTGGACCCAAAAGAACCAAAGTGTACCAAAACCAATTTTTGCAGGGAAATTGGAAAACTGTTCTCCCTAGCATATGGTAACTAGACAGTGGATGTTCTAGACATATGACGGGAAACAAAGAGCTACTCCAATCCATAAAACCAAAGGAGAAGGGATCTGTCACCTTTGGAGACAACAGCAAAGGAGTTATCGAAGGAATCGGCTCAATAGGTATTTCTAAATCCTGCTTGATTGATGATGTACTCCTAGTGAAAGGGCTTAAACATAATCACTAAGCACAAGTCAATTGTGCGATAGAGGTTATGAATTCAAATTCACTCCCCAACATTACACTATAACACTCATCACTAACAAATCCATAAATTTCAAAGGATATAGAATTGAAAATGTATACAAGGTTTCTTTAAAAAATTTATCTCTATCAAATATTAAAAGCCTTGTATCCTTGAATGTTGATAACAACATTCTTTGGCATAGACGACTAGGTCATGTTGGTCCTAGTACCATAGAAAAACATTTTAAACTTGATTTAGTTGTTGATATGCCAAAACTCAATTTAAAATTAGATTCTGTTTGTGATGCGTGTCAACTTGGCAAACATACTGTGAAACCTCGATTCTAATCATCTAACTAGTAATAATCCAAACTAAATCATACAAGAACCAAGATGGAAAACAAATAAAAAAAAATTTTTTGCTGAAGAACAGTGCCCGCTCGATCGGTTAATTCTTACCGATCGAGCGGCCGAGAATTCCAGTTTCTCTTCCCAAACTAAAACAGGACCCCCGCTCGATTGGTAAAATCTTACCGATCGAGCGGGAACAAAATGTCAAAACCTCTGCCTCGCTGAAAGGGGTGCTCGCTCGATCGATGAAAGTCTGCCGATCGAGCGAAACACTCTGCACAGAAAAAGTTGGTTTTTCTTCTTCAAAATCAATCCTCAACTCTTCCAAACATACAACAACAACATGTATAAATTCATTCAACATGCAATAACAATACCAGGTAGTTCTAAAGTCATACATTCAACCAACTATTAGAACATGCTTCAATACTCGATTCCAATATCACAAAATACAAAAGAGTTTGAATTTAGTTCAACTCCTAAAACCAACGGCCTCACTTCTATTCTCTCAACCACCTAGCCATGCTGCCTCTCACTCGTTCCTGTCCCACCTGTTGCCAAGTACACATACAAACAAAGACAACAGCCGGATAATCCGGTGAGAATAATATTCCCAGTAAAAGAGACTAACATGCTATCAAGTAAACATATCAAATCATAATATGAATTCATTCTTCAAATAATCAATTAATCCAATCAAGTACTGAATTAAAATGATATGCATGTTTTTAAAACTTCTGGATTATCAGACTCAGATAATCGAATGGAATTCCTCTTTCTTTCTTTCTTCGGTTTGGGATCCCGAGGTTAAAATATCCAACAATCACACCGAACTCCCCTCTCGAGGTGGACGAGGCATATTTTAATCCTCTAGACTCCAGAGCATTATAGAGAGTTTATTTGACAAGGCATAAAATCTCCAACCAAGTCACTCAACTACAATCTCTAGATCGTCTAATCAAATTGAAATGAATCAAGGCTCAATATGAATGCATATGTAATCTCATGCATTCTAATATCATTTCAATCATCAATTTATATAAGAATTCAATCATGCTTTCATTCTGTTGGAAAACGGTGATCAGATCAATCAGAATTGATACCCGGTGCAGCGGAAGTTTTAAAATTTTATATGGAACGATTCCATAATGGGTATCAAAACTTTACGATTAAATTGTGCGTGTAAAAATTAAATAACAATTTAAATTTTTACCTCCAATCTCGAATCGAGATTATGGACACCAACAGATTACTCTGCTCTTGTTGTATATCCCAAGAACTGATGGACGAACAATTCTTCAATCAGGTCCACGAACAGAAGTTTAATCACTCTGATAGATTGCACTAGAAAATCTATCAGAAGTTTCTACGAAGAGAATTAACGAATTTGATCCGTTAAACCAGACTGCAAATTCAAAATTCGCAGGCCGGATTTTTCGAGCAGAGAGGGAGGGGGCGGCGGCCACAGTAGGGAAAAATAGGGTTTTCAAAAATATTTTGTGACCTTTGTTGTATAATTTCTGTACTGCAATAACTTATTTATAATATGGGCTGCTAACAGCTTAGGGCCCATTAGTCATAAGTACAAGCCTGACAAGCAAAGCCCGCATGTTCAGAAATTAATATAAAATTCATCGTGACTCAGATTGATAAACCAATTTCACCAATGTGCACAGAAACCATTTCTGCATCTTTTAAAGTCAAGATAAATTTTCTGAATCCGAATTCAGTGGTTTCCAAAAATGCCCATCCCTATGTCATTTTAGGAAATCTTACTCCCTCTACTCTTAAATAAGAAGTCCCACTTCTTTGTTCATTAAATTTAACTCTTTAAATTTAACTATCTCAACGGGGATTAAAAATCCATTACTTGTGTGACCCTCAATGGTTTAGGGATACAGCCAGCCGTGGGCTCACAACTCCTTGTGACTCGGAACAACAATTTCCGACTTGCCCATCGAATCATGGTAAGAGCGCCTAGCAAAATCGCCCCATGATTCCCTAGGTATCACTGATAGTGCCTGCAAGAACCAATAGATTTAGCGTACAGTACGGTCCCTTCATCCATATATCCCGATCGAATCAACAACCATTGGTAAATCGAGAGTCGTTCGAGATTCGATAACTATGCAATGCATCTTGAAGATCAAATAGTGACATCGCATGTGCTACTAAAAAACCATTTCTTAAAACGCATCATGTACTCTGGCCAGAGATTCGTCACACTAATATCTCCTCAGGTTGCATAGGATATCCACACTATCAAGTATGTGGTGAATCCTTGACAACAAAGCATCGACTCCTATATGTGTCGTAACTGTACCCAATCCCGACACCTGATGACCCCAATAGAGTCGGTAAATGAGTCAAAGCACAGTACTAGCATATAGAGTCTCAATGATGTTTCAAGTAGTAAGGACTAATGGTGTACAACCAAAACCGCGGACTTTATCCACTCGATAAGTGATAACCACTTGGAAAGTCCGGATAGGGTAGTTCGATCATTCATCGTATGAATATCCATTTGCATGCTTTGAACATCTCTATGTTCCATACCAATGAAACGTGGTACTCGGCATCGCAAATGCTAGTCTCAATCTCGAGCGATCCTTATCCTTATTAACGGACGGCTCAATCGACTAGGAACTGTTTAGAATATACAGTGACTATAAGATGTGTTTCATGATAGCCATCCCCATGTGCTACGACATCTTACATACACTATAGTATATTCAAGGTCTTCATCTAAACATCTTATAGTATGTCACAACATAATAATATGATAAAAGATAAAGTAAACTCCTTTATAAAAGTGTAAATTATATTAAACAAAAGATTGTTTATACAAAGAGTCATCAAAGCCCTTAGCCACAAGTTGGCTCACCGGGCACCCATTCTTTCAATCTCCCACTTGCCCTAAAGCCAACTAGTCATACTACGTAGTCCCATTTCTTCGCGATGTTTGTCAAATAATGGTCCTGGCAAGGGCTTAGTAAGTGGATCAGCGATATTGTCTGCAGAGGCCACTCTCTCGACAGTGATGTCTCCTCTTTCTACGATCTCCCGGATGATGTGGTATTTTCTCAGTACGTGTTTGGATCTTTGATGAGACCTTGGTTCCTTTGCCTGAGCAACGGCACCCGTGTTGTCACAGTACACCGGGACTGGACCAACAACTTCAGGAATAACGCCCAACTCTTGGACGAAATTTCTCATCCAAACGGCCTCTTTAGCAGCAGCTGATGCCGCAATGTATTCTTCCTCAGTGGTGGAATCCGCTGTGGTGTCCTGCTTGGAACTCTTCCAAGAGACAGCACCGCCATTGAGCATGAACCATATACCATGAACATATTCTTAGTCCTTCGTAAGTACTTAAGAATGTCCTTCACGGCTTTTCAATGCATTTGACTGGGATTAGCTTGATATCTGCTCGTGACACTCAGAGCAAATGCTACATCCGGTCTGGTAGATATCATCCCATACATGATACTACCTATGGCTGATGCATATGGTACATGTGTCATTTTCTCTATCTCTTCATCAATCTTGGGACACATAGACTTGGATAGAGAAACTCCATGACACATAGGTAGATGTCCTCTCTTGGACCCATCCATTGAAAACCTTTTCAATATGGTGTCGATGTAGGTTGCTTGAGTGAGTCCTATCATTCTCTTAGATCTATCTCTATAGATCTGTATCCCTAGAATATAGGATGCCTCACCCAAATCCTTCATCGAGAATCTACCTGATAACCATATCTTTGTTGACTGCAACATCCCTACGTCATTCCCAATGAGTAGGATGTCATCAACATAAAGTACTAAGAATGTCACAGCATCCTTAATTACTTTCTTGTACACGCACGGTTCCTCCGGGTTCTTGATGAAACCAAAATCCTTTATTGTTTCATCAAATTTCTGGTTCCAACTTCTTGATGCTTGTTTGAGACCATAAATCGATCTCTGAAGCTTGCATACCTTATGCTCGCTTCCCATGGATGTGTATCCCTCAGGCTGCGTCATATAGATCTCTTCCTTAATGTTTCCATTAAGAAATGCAGTCTTCACATCCATTTGCCATATCTCATAGTCATACCAAGCAGCTATGGCAATAAGGATTCTTATGGACTTGAACATTGCAACTGGTGAAAAAGTTTCATCATAGTCAACTCCTTGCCTTTGAGTGTAACCTTTCGCCACCAATCGTGCCTTGTAGGTCAATACCTTACCATCAGGCCCAAACTTTCTCTTGTAGATCCATTTACACCCTATTGGAACAATTCCATCGGGAGGATCTACTAAAGACCAAACTTGATTTGTATGCATCGAATCTATTTCCGACTGCATAGCTTCAAGCCATAAATTTGAATCCGCATCAGAAATTGCTTCCTTGAAGTTTCTTGGATCACATCCAACATCGGGTTCATCTTTATCCCCTTCAAGAAGAAGACCATATCGAATAGGAGGTCTAGAAGTCCTCTCGGATCTTCTAGGTATAGGCGTGTCCATCAATGGTTCCTGAGGTGTAGGATCATTATTTTGTATCTTGGGTTCTTCTCGAATTTCTTCGAGTTCCATCATCTCGCCTTTATTATCTAATAAGAACTCCTTCTCCAAGAAGGTGGCATTCCTTGAAACAAACAATTTTGTTTCAGTAGGATGATAGAAATAATATCCGATTGAATTCTTCGGATACCCTACAAAATAACATAAGATGGATCGACTATCCAACTTATCTCCCACTATCTGCTTCACGTAAGCAGGACATCCCCAAATCCTCAAGTACGAATACTTAGGAGTTTTGCCATTCCATAACTCGTATGGTGTTTTATCCACTACTTTGGTGTGGACGTTGTTCAAAAACAATACCGCCGTTTCAAGCGCGTAGCCCCAAAACGAAGGTGGAAGCTCAGTGAAGCTCATCATGGATCGAACCATGTCCAACAAAGTTCGATTACGACGCTCCGATACACCATTCAGCTGAGGTGTCATAGGAGGAGTCCACTGAGAGAGAATCTCATTCTCTTTCAGATAGTCCAAAAACTCGGTACTTAAGTATTCTCCACCTCGATCCGATCGAAGTGCTTTAATACTTTTACCTAGCTTGTTTTCTACTTCAGCCTTGAATTCTTTGAACTTTTCAAATGCTTCAGACTTATATTTCATTAAATATAAATACCCATACCTAGAATAATCATCAGTAAAGGTAATGAAGTAGGTGTGGCCAAATTGAGTACCAATTCTAAATGGACCATAAACATCTGTATGGATCAAATCCAACAGATTTTGACTACGCTCAGGTTTCCCCTTAAAAGGAGATTTAGTCATTTTTCCTTTCAGGCAGGACTCACAAGTAGATAGAGATTTAATATCAGACATATCAAGCATGCCCTCTCCCACTAGCTTGTTCATCCTCTTTGAGGAAATATGACCTAGCCTAGCATGCCAAAGATTTGCCGGGTTTTGACTATCGATTTTCCTTTTGTTCGTTGTTACCGGTTTATCAACATAATTTATTGGAACGTCTTTTAATTTTAAGTTATATAGATCGTTTTCAAGTTGTCCATTTCCAATCAAACATTCATTCTTGTAAATATTGCAAATCTCATTCACAAAATTGCAAGAAAAACCATCTCTATCAAGCATAGAAACAGAAATAATGTTTTTAATCAAATCTGGAACAAATAAAACATCTCTCAAAAGTAACTTAAAATCGTTCTGCAAAATTAAATAAACATCTCCCACGGCTTTAGCTTCAACTCTAGAACCATTTCCGAGCCTCAGCTGGGTCTCACCCATTCTAAGCTTGCGACTTCTTGTCATCACCTGCAAATCATTGCAAATGTGAGATCCACATCCGGTATCCAATACCCAAGAAGTAGTATTAAGTGAAACATTTATTTCAATATAGAACATACCCTTCGCAGTTCGCAACTGCTCTAGATATTCCTTGCAGTTACGTTTCCAATGACCGGGTTTCTTGCAGTGATGGCAAACATCCTTGGACTTTTCCATGTTTGAAGCCTTTGTCTTGTTCTTCTTCTCGGGTCCGGTTTTCTTGGGTGGGGCAGAACGTTTCTTACTCTTTGTACTTGGCCCCTTCTTAGCTGAAGAAGAGGAGCCCACCAAGAGAACTGGTTTATCCTTCTTTAAAGTGGCTTCATATGTTACAAGCATATTGACCATCTCTTCAAGGGAGGCCTCTATCTTGTTCATATTGAAATTCACCACAAATCCGTCAAACGAAGAAGGAAGAGAGAGAAGTAATAAGTCCACATTGAGTTCATGCTCCAACACCAAATCAAGCGTTACCAACTTCTGTAGGAGCCAAATCACTCGTACCCCATGATCACGGACCGAAGTCCCTTCACGCATGCGACACGTCATTAGATCTTTTACAGTAGCGAACCTTTCAGCTCTCGATTGAGCCCCAAAAAGTTCCTTGAGTTGTACGTGAATGTCAGCAGCATTCACGGTGTCCTCAAATCTTCTCTGGAGTTCATCAGACATCGAGGCTTGCATATAGCATTTGGCCTTGATATCATGGTCCCACCATGTATCAAGTTTGGCCAACTCTTCCGGACTTATATCAGCTGGTGCTTCCTTCGGAGGAGATTTTTCTAACACGTAGAGCATCTTCTCCGAGGTCAAGACAATCTTCAACTTACGGAACCATTCCGTATAGTTTGCGCCAGTCAGTTTATTTTGTTCGAGAATAGAGAATAGTGGATTGCGCGAATTCATCTTAATGAAATACTGAAAAGAAACAGACAATAATCAGTGATTGTTTAATTAATTTACTAAGACATAAAATAGGAGAAATTTATTTTATAAATTTCACTCCCACTATTTTAACGGTTTCACTACCCTCTAGTGAAAACGGGAAACTGTTTTCCTTAGTGGGAACATGGAGTCCAATTGACAAACTATGGTCCCGAATAATATCAGCCAACCATAATTTTCAAAAGGTAGAGCCCAATTGCTTCCAAAGCAACCTCCACGTTTTTACCTCATGTCCAATAAGGGCCCAATAATATGACGCCGTTTATTGTGACATGTCAAGATGACTCATCAATATTAAGTTGTGATGGACGGTCGCCATGTGGATCCCCCAATAATATGAGCCGATCTCATGGGAGTTCCACCCAACTTACAACATTTGTCGATACAATGTACAACTTTTCAACGAACGGGCCCCCCCAATAATATGAGCCGGACCGTATCCGCGGGTAGCATCTCATACATTGATCGTTGATGGAAGGTAGGAACATTTAAACAATATTTAAATTTCCTTTATTATTTTGATATCAATTTTAAATCATATTTAAAATGAGGGATTTTAATTTTGAAAATTTGTCTTATCATTTAAAATTTGTATGCTTGCGGGATTCATACAATTTAGTCTAAAACATGCATACAACGATAATATCATATATTATATAGGATGATCGATTCCATTTCTAATCGACCCGTGGTTGTCAATCACGAGTCTAAGTCCAATCCTAGGTAATATGCAGGTATGCAATGCAATCCTATTACATTGAGCTTCCAATTTACATTTCTTCAGTCTTTATTGTCTGCTGGGCCCACCTCCATCTTCAAATCTTCATCTCCCACTAAGTCTAATGTATTTACAATAAATAACTATGACAAGTAGGGGATACATTTTAAGGGGTGGGAACGGGCCATAAACCAGGCCCACTTTTATTACATATGACAATTCATATTGGGCCATAAACAAGGCCCATTAATAAATCCAACAACAATAAAAACAAATGTAAATTCCCTAACATACACCTACAAAATTGGTCATGGCAATCGATCATCCTTATCCAATAATATTTAATTCAAGATTAATTTATTGGATAACATGCAATGGCAATTAAATTTAAAAAGGATAAAATCATATTCTATATATAAAATCTCATTTTACATACAAAATCATATTTTATCTTTTTATCAAATAAAATCATATTTTACATATAAAATCCAATTTTATACATAAAATCATATTTTACTCAATATTTCCATAAGATCATATCTTATCATCAATTGTACCAAAAATAATTAATTTCATAAAATCTGATTTAACGGATAAAATCTATAAATTTTTCAAAAATTCAAATTTATCCAAAAATCAATTTTAAAATTTTCGGACTCGAACATTTCGATCCGACACCTCGTGGACCAATCAAAAACAATTTTTGATCGGACCAAAAATAGAATTTTAACATATTAAAATTTTAATTAAAAATTAAAATAAATTTTTCCCGGGCCGCCCGGGGCGATCCCGGGCAGCCCGCGCCCCAAAGGGGCTCGGGCAGTGATCACGTCGCTGCCCAGCGCTGCGCTGGGCAGCGCCGTGCGCTGCCCGTGTTTTTGCCTGTCAAAAAATTTTAATTTTATTTTGTTTCAAAAACCGAGGCTTAAAAAATTTTTTTGTACAATCGATTAATTTAATCGCTTGATCTGAGCAACCTGGCTTTGATACCACTGTTGGAGAACGGTGATCAGATCAATCAGAATTGATACCCAGTGCAGCGGAAGTTTTAAAATTTTATATGGAACGATTCCATAATGGGTATCAAAACTTTACGATTAAATTGTGCGTGTAAAAATTAAATAACAATTTAAATTTTTACCTCCAATCTCGAATCGAGATTATGGACACCAACAGATTACTCTGCTCTTGTTGTATATCCCAGGAACTGATGGACGAACAATTCTTCAATCAGGTCCACGAACAGAAGTTTAATCCCTCTGATAGATTGCACTAGAAAATCTATCAGAAGTTTCTACGAAGAGAATTAACGAATTTGATCCGTTAAACCAGACTGCAAATTCAAAATTCACAGGCCGGATTTTTCGAGCAGAGAGGGAGGGGGCGGCGGCCACAGTAGGGAAAAATAGGGTTTTCGAAAATATTTTGTGACCTCTGTTGTATAATTTCTGTATTGCAATAACTTATTTATAATATGGGCTGCTAACAGCTTAGGGCCCATTAGTCATAAGTACAAGCCTGACAAGCAAAGCCCGCATGTTCAGAAATTAATATAAAATTCATCGTGACTCAGATTGATAAACCAATTTCACCAATGTGCACAGAAATCATTTCTGCATCTTTTAAAGTCAAGATAAATTTTCTGAATCCGAATTCAGTGGTTTCCGAAAATGCCCATCCCTATGTCATTTTAGGAAATCTTACTCCCTCTACTCTTAAATAAGAAGTCCCACTTATTTGTTCATTAAATTTAACTCTTTAAATTTAACTATCTCAACGGGAATTAAAAATCCATTACTTGTGTGACCCTCAATGGTTCATGGATACAGCCAGCCGTGGGCTCACAACTCCTTGTGACTCGGAACAACAATTTCCGACTTGCCCATCGAATCATGGTAAGAGCGCCTAACAACATCGCCCCATGATTCCCTAGGTATCACTGATAGTGCCTGCAAGAACCAATAGATTTTGGTTAGCATACAGTACGGTCCCTTCATCCATATATCCCGATCGAATCAACAACCATTGGTAAATCAAGAGTCGTTCGAGATTCGATAACTATGCAATGCATCTTGAAGATCAAATAGTGACATCGCATGTGCTACTAAGAAATCATTTCTTAAAACACATCATGTACTCTGGCCAGAGATTCGTCACACTAATATCTCCTCAGGTTGCATAGGATATCCACACTATCAAGTATGTGGTGAATCCTTGACAACAAAGCATCGACTCCTATATGTGTCGTAACTGTACCCAATCCCGACACCTGATGACCCCAATAGAGTCGGTAAACGAGTCAAAGCACAGTACTAGCATATAGAGTCTTAATGATGTTTCAAGTAGTAAGGACTAATGGTGTACAACCAAAACTGCGGACTTTATCCACTCGATAAGTGATAACCACTTGGAAAGTCCGGATAGGGTAGTTCGATCATTTATCGTATGAATATCCATTTGCATGCTTTGAACATCTCTATGTTCCATACCAATGAAACGTGGTACTCGGCATTGCAAATGCTAGTCTCAATCTCGAGCGATCCTTATCCTTATTAACGGACGGCTCAATCGACTAGGAACTGTTTAGAATATACAGTGACTATAAGATGTGTTTCATGATAGCCATCCCCATGTGCTACCACATCTTACATACACTATAGTATATTCAAGGTCTTCATCTAAACATCTTATAGTATGTCACAACATAATAATATGATAAAAGATAAAGTAAACGCCTTTATAAAAGTGTAAATTATATTAAACAAAAGATTGTTTATACAAAGAGTCATCAAAGCCCTTAGCCACAAGTTGGCTCACCGGGCACCCACTCTTTCACATTCATAAATTCAAATAATCATTCAATCATGCTTCCAAATAAACATTCAATCATGATTCCAATTAAGCATTCAATCATGCAAGTATGTGATTTCTTCGGAACACTCGAATCAAGTCGAATTCAAGTTAATCGTTCCATTCAAGTCTAAGTCGTCTTTTACCTTATTCGCTTCGAAGGTACTTCAATTTGAAATCAATAATAAGGATAATAATCAATATCCAATCAAATTCATTCAAAACACAATCACACTTCTTCGATTGATAAAATAAGAAATTTGATACTGTACCGACTTCAATCTTCCAAACTAACCAAAGATACTATCTCGCAACTCTGTTGACTTCACTTCAATCTAACAGAAGAAGTCATAAGGATCAATATCGACATCCAAAAGCTCAATCAAACTCGATACGATCAAAATATTGAACGAAGTCCAAAACTCAAACTGACGGCATAACGGCTATCAATTGATCAAACCGGAAATGCAAACAGCAAGATATCAATTCAATAAACTCATAATCATCTCAATATCATCAAAACAATTCAAATCCTTCAAATCTAAAATCTCCAATTTCGAAATAATCTTCCAAAAATCAAAACAATTCCGAACGACGCTCTATTTCAAAACTAACAGAGAATAAACGATCAGAACTCTGCCAAGATCAACATACTCCAAACTCAATCGATTCTAACAACATCCAAAAATAGAAGTCTAGTTGATCGAAGAAAAACTTACTATAGAACGAAGCTCTCGCAGTCGTGATCGCTAATCTGCCTTCAGAAATAAATTTCAACGGACGGATCGAGCTAAAACGGAAATCACAAAAGCTTGGGAAAGCTTTCTCACGCATTCAATGGAGAATGGCGGTTTGGTGGAGATGATGAAGTGAATAAAACAAGTCAATTCCTTTTAAATATCTAACAATTCCCATAATTGCGTTTTAGTCCCTGAAAATTTTGAAAATTGCATTCTAGTCCCTGATCAAAATCAAATCAGCCCTCGACTTCTAAAATCTCTGATTATCTTAAATAAAGTATATTAAGATAATTTTGGGGAGTTACAATTCTCCCCCTCTAAGAATCGATTTCTTCCTCGAAATCAATCACGATTCTATTACAAGGTCGAGGCTAGAATCAAAGGACTGCAATAAGAATTTACATCTCGGAACTAAATCCAGAGTTTCCTTCCAATCCTACTCTGAATCGTTCGTCTCAATCAGTTCGGCATCTCAACAAATAGAGAAAGTCAGAAACTCTAGTCGAATACTTCATCAACACTCCGTCCATCTATCAAGAGTCGACTCATCTTCGTCATAAATCCTTCTAAGCTTAGTCACAATTCGAATGATCTTACGTTCTAAACCAAGAGACAAAGGGAATTAATCTCAAAATTCAATTCGATCATCCTCTACTCTCGCACAACTTCTATAATGTGCCTCCAATAACTCGTCAAACTCTGTCGTTGCATGAAATTTCTACAAACCTCAAGAATTCCGTCAACTAGTGCTAAGTCGAGCACTACTACTCAAAGCAATTCTTCTTGAGTTCGACTCATCTGATCTGGCTGTCCGTCGTTCTGAGGGTATCGAATCAAAAGTAGTTGAAATCGACAACAAAATTCTCTTCAAAGTCTATGCCGAAAGGACAATGCATCAAGGATCTCAGTCTAAACTGACAGACTTCGGCAATTCATGACATCTGACAACATCTGACAAGATATCAATTCTCTGTTCTTCATCAAAATCATTCTGTACAGAAAATTGTAACGGATCCTATCTATCGGTCAATCAAAATCAGACAGTAGATAAAATAAGAAAAAATTCTTCGGTTCTAAACATCAGTTGCTGCATTCGCTCCTTCTGTTAAAAAGATTCAAATCAGAAATCTCAATAAGAAGAAAACCAAGTACTACAAGATCATCAGTACTGAAACTCAGAATACAAAGAGCGGAAAATCAAAAATTCCATCATCAGATAATAAGATCAAAGAAATTCATTCGGTTCGATAAAAAATTCAAACATCGAGATTAGTATACAACTGATCGGCGTACAATTCTGAAAAGATTGTCGAAAACTCTGTACGATCAGTACAATTCTCATAGCCCGAAAGCAAGAAATTCATCAATAAGAATTCCTAATTTCAACTAATACTTCTGAGAGATTCGGTCTATGACACATTCTTTAGCAATACAGGAGTATTCATCGAATCAAATGGCCGGTCAAAAGCTCAAAACGGTCATACCTCAATTTGGAAATGATTCTGAGAAAGCTCACTTCACAAACTTCCTGTAGATAAAAATTCGGATCTCAAATCAGTGTCAAACTCATTCTGACAAACGGGACCAATCTAGAAGTTCAATCCGAACAACTTCAATAATTCAATAACCACTGGAACATCAACCAGTTCAGGTTACAATTCAATACATCAACTGTAAAGCTTCGAGAGTTCGTTCATACTATTCTGTAATAATAGTCATTCTACATAATAAATCTAGAATTCTTAGAGCCGATAATTCTTTACGGAGTATTCCATCACTCGCTCAACGATACTCAGATAACATCTCATCTCGAACTCAATAAAGTAGTCTTGCTACTAAAATCAAAGAATTGTGATCCCAACTTCATTCTGAATCAGAATAGACTGTACAACAGAAAATTGGATCGTTCTCTTTCTGACTGCTGACAGTTCACAACATCAGAAACTATACTTCGAATCTCATACTTCATCCTCCTCTATTCGATCTGATTCCTCAATTTATCAACCATCTTCCGATCATCTGGAAGAACTTTGAATAAACTTCAAAGTGCCAATCTCCTGATACTCTTTCTCAAACCGAAACATCTGGCACAACAACGTTATTCGCTAATAAGGCATCAATAAAAACCTGAAACTCAGATTATACTCAGATCAGATCTATCTTCATCGGATTCTAAAAGGTCGAATCATATTCCAAAGCATTCTCAATCTTCTCAATCAACTCTGGTTCGAAGTCGAATGAAGGAGTCAAGATAAACGTTCCATCTTTTCCAGACTCTATCAAAAGTGCAGCAATCATCTGTCAAAGAAGACAACTGAAGTAGATAAAATAAGATCAGATCATATAGCTTACAATTGTAGTTGTTACCATCAGTTCTCCGGATAACAATAAAATTCGCAGTCAGATTAATCGCCCTGTATAACTCTCTTTCCCAATTCATAATCAGTTCGGACTGCGACAATCAAAACTTCTATCTTTTAAGATCAGAACAGATTACTGAAATCTTCCAAGCAATAAGATCTCTGTGAGACTCGAATCGGAAACTAATAATGCATCTCGAGCGTCTTCAACTTCTTCGATGCTCAAGATAACAAGGAGTTCTTCTGAACAAGAATAAGTCTCAACTCTCAATAAGAAGGAGTGCAAAGCACCAATAGGTCATCAAAGATACAACTGAACAGAAGAGCAAAACTTGCTGAGTATTCGTCTAATCAACAATAAGAATTCTTCAAAGTATTCGCGATAGAATTCGCTAAATCCAAAAATCTTCAAATTCAGATAAGGACGTCAATCCAGATCAATTCATAATAGCTCTAGTCTTGAGGTATTCAATAAAATTCCATCTTCTTAGAGAAAAGATCGAGGAAAAGACAACTCGTTCTCAACAAGATTCAGACATCAGAAGAATAGCATAATTGATCGACAAGAAAATCTGCGAACAATCCTTAAAGAATCTGAAAGATCAATACAGCTCTTCGAAGGATAAGAGATTTATCGATAAGAATACTCAAGAACTTATCTACAACTCTCTGGAAGATTCGGTTCAAAGGACTCATAATTATTGCAGATGAAATTCCAATTCAATCTGTACGATAAAAATTCAAATCGGTCGTACCTCATTTCGAATTCAATCTCTGAAACTTCTTCCCTTAAGATTATCAGTCGATGATGTCTGATCTAAAATTAATGTTGAACTCATCCTGTCGACACAGAGGCAAATCTGGAATCTCAACTAGACAACATCAGCAAACTTAACATCTCTGTTAAATCAACCAACACGGGCTGATTGAAGACATCATCTACATACATCAAACATTCCTCCGTACCATTCTATAACAAACGGTAATCAACAATCAATAAGAAAGGAATTCTTAATTCAGGAGTTTTACCGGAGGAAATCCATTCGTCTATCGTCTCAGATCTGAATCTGGCAACTGTCTGAAATCAACCTCGGTTGCCCTGTACTCGGTTAATATACTACATCGATAATATAATCAAATCTGATAACCGAAGTATAGTACTGTTCAGTACAATCAACTCCCATCGAATCAAAGTTCAAAAATTTGAACTAAACTCACCGCAACTAATTCAGATACTCAAAAGTAGAGGAAGTATTAATCTAACTTTTCAATAAGAAGAAAAAGTTGCATCAATATCTAACAGCAACAGAGTCGAAAGAATAGAATCGAACAGTTACCTGCTTCATCATCGTCAAGAGCAGTTAGAGTCTGTGAATCCTCGAGCAAGTACTAAAGCCTTGCAGTTGGTAACCAACTAACTGAATCCATCGTTCGTCGCTGTAGTTTAAAAGAATCAAACAACTGATCGATCTCTTCTAATCAGCTTTCACACCCAAACTCATTCTCAGAACTCCTCAGAGTTGAAGGGTTAACAGACTGAAATCTCATCATTAATGCTTCCATCAGTTCAGTCACAAAACAAATCTGTACAATCGGGTTCGCTACTAGTTGAATCCTGTTCAAACTTTCCGAGTAGAAAATCTTATTCAAGAGGATTAGGACACAACATCTCAATTACATCTATCCGGTGTCCAACAACCTCAGCTCGACATACTCATTCGATCTCAAGATTATTCAATGTAACCCGAAACAGTTCGTATCTCAATTAATTCATGCTTAAAAAATTAAATCACATATCCATGTAATTCAAATAATTCTCAATCATAAAGCATGCTCGCATATTCTTCAATCATAGAATTAATCAATCACATGCGAGAAATTAAATTCAAGCGGACTCAATCTACCCCATTTTCTTCTAAATTCAGTCCAAGAATCTTATCTCTCTGATACCACTTAATGTGAGACCTCGATTCTAATCATCTAATTAATAATAATCCAAACTAAATCATACAAGAACCAAGATGGAAAACAAATAAAAAAATTTTTTTTGCTGAAGAACAGTGCCCGCTCGATCCGTTAATTCTTACCGATCGAGCGGCCGAGAATTCCAGTTTCTCTGCCCAAACTAAAATAGGACCCCCGCTCGATCGGTAAATCTTACCGATCGAGCGGGAACAAAATGTCAAAACCTCTGCCTCGCTGAAAGGGGTGCTCGCTCGATCGGTGAAAGTCTGCCGATCGAGCGAGACACTCTGCCCAGAAAAAGTTGGTTTTTCTTCTTCAAAATCAATCCTCAACTCTTCCAAACATACAAAAACAACATGTATAAATTCATTCAACATGCAATAACAATACCAGGTAGTTCTAAAGTCATACATTCAACCAACTATTAGAACATGCTTCAATACTCGATTGCAATACCACAAAATACAAAAGAGTTTGAATTTAGTTCAACTCCTAAAACCAAGGGCCTCACTTATATTCTCTCAACCACCTAGCCATGCTGCCTCTGACTCGGTCCTGCCCCATCTATTGCCAAGTACACATACAAACAAAGACAACAACCGGATAATCCGGTGAGAATAATATTCCCAGTAAAAGAGACTAACATGCTATCAAGTAAACATATCAAATCATAATATGAATTCATTCTTCAAATAATCAATTAATCCAATCAAGTACTGAATTAAAATGATATGCATGTCTTTAAAACTTCTGGATTATCAGACTCAGATAATCGAATGGAATTCCTCTTTCTTTCTTTCTTCGGTTTGGGATCCCGAGGTTAAAATATCCAACAATCACACCGAACTCCCCTCTAGAGGTGGACGAGGCATATTTTAATCCTCTAGACTCCAGAGCATTATAGAGAGTTTATTTGACAAGGTATAAAATCTCCAACCAAGTCACTCAACTATAATCTCTAGATCGTTTAATCAAATTGAAATGAATCAAGGCTCAATATGAATGCATATGTCATCTCATGCATTCTAATATCATTTCAATCATCAATTCATATAAGCATTCAATCATGCTTTCATTCATCAATTCAAATAATCATTCAATCATGCTTCCAAATAAACATTCAATCCTGATTCCAATTAAGCATTCAATCATGAAAGTATTTGATTTCTTCGGAACACTCGAATCAAGTCGAATTCGAGTTAATCGTTTCATTCAAGTCTAAGTCGTCTTTTACCTTATTCGCTTCGAAGGTACTTCAATCTGAAATCAATAATAAGGATAATAATCAATATCCAATCAAATTCATTCAAAACACAATCACACTTCTTCGATTGATAAAATAAGAAATTCGATATTGTACCGACTTCAATATTCCAAACTGACCAAAGCTACTATCTCGCAACTCTGTTGACTTCACTTCAATCTAACAGAAGAAGTCATAAGGATCAATATCAACATCCAAAAGCTCAATCAAACTCGATACGATCAAAATATTGAACGAAGTCCAAAACTCAAACTGACGGCATAACGGCTATCAACTGATCAAACCGGAAACGTAGACAGCAAGATATCAATTCAATAAACTCATAATCATCTCAATATCATCAAAACAATTCAAATCCTTCAAATCTAAAATCTCCAATTTCGAAATAATCTTCCAAAAATCAAAACAATTCCGAACGACGCTCTATTTCAAAACTAACAGAGAATAAACGATCAGAACTCTGCCAAGATCAACATACTCCAAAGTCAATAGATTCTAACAACATCCGAAAATAGAAGTCTAGTTGATCGAAGAAAAACTTACTATAGAATGAAGCTCTAGCAGTCGTGATCGCTAATCTGCCTTCAGAAATAAATTTCAACGGACGGATGGAGCTAAAACGGAAATCGCAAAAGCTTGGGAAAGCTTTTTCACGCCTTCAATGGAGAATGGCGGTTTGGTGGAGGTGATGAAGTGAATAAAACAATTCAATTCCTTTTAAATATCTAACTATTCCCATAATTACGTTTTAGTCCCTGAAAATTCTGAAAATTGCATTCTAGTCCCTGATCAAAATCAAATCAGCCCTCGACTTCTAAAATCTCTGATTATCTTAAATAAAGTCCATTAAGATAATTTTGGGGCGTTACACATAGAAGAGAATCTTTTAAAAGCAAAACTTTTATATTCGTCACTTTCAATGGCGGGTAGAATCTGCCTCGTGGAATCTGTGATCATGAGCTCATTCGCCTCGCTCGCGGATTTGGGAAGAGTACTTCTATGCCCCTTGAACTTCTTCACCTAGATCTATGTGGTCCCTCGAGGAACTCTAACCTAGGAGGGAAGCTTTATGCATTTGTCATTGTGGATGATTTTTCACGTTACACGTGGACATTATTTTTAGCCCACAAAAATGATGTCTTTGATTATTTTTAAACTTTTGTCAAACGAGTTGAGAATGAGAAAAATCTTTCTATAAAACAGATCCGTAGTGACCACGGAACTGAATTTCAAAATGAGAGTTTTTCAAACTTTTGTGAAGAGAAAGGCATCGGTCACAATTTTTCTTGTCCTAGGACTCCTCAACAAAACGGGGTCGTTGAGAGGAAAAATAGGACACTTGTGGAGATTGCGAGGACCATGATATGTGAGCATTCTCTACCAAAATATTTTTGGGATGAAGCAATGAACACTGCTTGTTACATCATTAATCGTGTATCAATAAGGTCAATTCTCAAGAAAACTCCATATGAATTATGGAGAGGGAGAAAGCCTAACATTTCTTACTTTCGAGCTTTTGGTTCCAAATGCTACATACATAATAACGGTAAGGACAACCTTGGCAAATTTGATGCCAAATCCGACAAAGGTATTTTTCTCGGATATTCTACCACAAGTAAGGCTTTTCGAGTATTTAATAAACGCACTTTACTTGTTGAAGAATCTATGCATGTTATCTTTGATGAATCTATAGTTTCTCGTACTACTAACGATGATGTAGAAATTCTCGAAGAAGAGATGGCTTCCTCAAGCTTAAATGAAATAGATGTTTCTGTTAAGGAAACACCACTTCCGAAGGATTGGACTCTTCACAAAGATCATCCTATAGATCTTATCATTGGAAGTTCTTCGAAGGGAGTAACCACTCGCTCTTCAATTAATAATATTTGCAATTATCTTGCTTTTGTTTCACATGTTGAACCTAAGTGCATTAATGATGCTTTATTAGATGATTCTTAGATTATTGCTATGCAAGATGAATTGAATGAGTTTAAACGTAATGATGTTTGGAATCTTGTTCCTAGGCCACATGATAGATCTATTATTGACACTAAATGGGTTTATAGGAATAAACTTGATGAGCATGGTACTATCACTAGAAATAAAGCTAGGCTTGTAGCTAAAGGATATAGTCAAGAAGAAAACATAGATTATGATGAAACTTATGCGCCTGTTGCTAGACTAGAATCCATTCGCATGCTACTTGCTTTTGCTTTCTCTAGAAATTTTAAGTTATTTCAAATGGATGTTAAGAGTGCTTTCCTGAATGGTGAATTGAAAGAAGAAGTTTATATTGAACAACCTGATGGCTTTGTTGATGCTTTACTGCCGGATCATGTGTATAGATTAAACAAAGCTTTGTATGGATTGAAACAAGCTCCTAGAGCTTGGTATGATAAACTGTCTACTTTCTTGCTTTCAAATGGTTTTTCAAGAGGAAAGATCGACATTACTTTATTCACCAAGAATGTCAAAAATGATCTTTTGATTGTACAAATTTATGTTGATGATATAATATTTGGTTCTACTGACGAATCTCTTTGTCAAGATTTCTCCAAGCTTATGCAGGAACACTTTGAGATGAGCATGATGGGGGAACTTAAATATTTCCTCGGATTGCAAATCAAATAGTGCAAGGATGGGTTCTTTGTGAACCAAAGCAAATACATCAAGGAGATTCTAAAGAAGTTTGGGATGGAGAACACAAAATCATCATCCACACCGATGAGCACAGCAATCAGACTCGACAAGGATGAAAATGGTAAAACTGTAGATCAATCTTCATTTCGTAGTATGATTGGCTCCTTACTTTATGCTACTGCTAGTAGACCGAACATTATGTTTAGTGTTTGCCTGTGTGCACGATTTCAATCATGTACAAAGGAATCACATTTGTTTGCCTTAAAATGCATTTTCAAATATCTTTCAAATACTTCAAATCTCGGCTTGTGGTATTCGAAAAATTCTTTCTTTGATTTAAAAGCATATTGTGATGCCGACTTTGGTGGATATAAGGTGGACAGGAAAAGCACTAGTGGAACCTGTTTCTTTTTAGAAAACTGTTTAGTTTCTTGGTTTTCCAAAAAGCAAAACTGTGTTGCGTTGTCAACGACCGAAGCCGAATATATGGCTGCCGGTAGTTGTTGTGCGCAAATTCTTTGGATGAAGCATCAATTGCTCAACTATGGCGTCTCTTTTTCAAAGATCCCTATTTTCTGTGACAACACTAGCGCCATTTGTCTTACAAAGAATCCGATTCAACATTCGCGCACCAAACATATTGACATTCATCATCATTTTATTCGTGACCACATCGAACGAAATGAAGTTGAACTTCAATATGTTGACACGTCAAATCAAATTACCGATATTTTTACAAAACCACTAGATGAAAATAATTTTATTCGTTTGCGTGGTGAACTTGGCATGATTGAGTTGTAAACACTTACGAACATAAATTAATTTAATGTCATATTAAGGGGAACTTAATATTAAAATCGAGCAAATTAATTTTGGATAATATAAATCAATTACATTTATTCAAAATTAAAAAGCTCACATTTTATGTGAATTATTTGATTTAATACTTAAAATTGAAAAATTTAATTTAAGGGTCATTTTTCGAAATTTTTGAAACTTCGGCTGGTTCGGACCACCCGAACCATAGTTCGGATCGTCCGAACTGCCTCGCGCCCATTCAATTCAAGACTTTCAAAATTTCCTCCTAATTAGCCAGTTCGAGCCCTCCGAACCAAGCTTCGGATCGTCCGAACTATGGGCGGTAAAACTTTGAATTTTGACCGCCTCAACTTCGGGCCCTCCGAAACACTTCGGACCACCCGAACTTAAAAATGTACTGTTCGGACCATCCGAATGTACTTCGGGTCCTCCGAACGTAAATTACAGACTGTCAATCTTATCCCCTCGGTAATCAGGTTCGGACCGTCCGAACCCAATTCGGATCGTCCGAACCCTCTGCTATATATACCCCCTCGGGCCATCCGATTTCTTCACCCCTAAAAGCATTCTTTTCTCCTCTTTCATCCGAAATCTAGCCTAAAAAATGCCTACCAAATGCCGTCGTGATCAAGACAGCTCTAGCCGCCCAATTCCTATCCATGATCCAAATTTACCGGCTATTTCTCGTCCTATCCCTGAGGATTATCCCACTCGACCGATTTTACCCGGTCGTATTTTCGATGTCACCTATCTTGTGACATCACATCTGCTTTTATTGCCTCTCATTGCTGCCCAGCATTGGGAATCCTTTTTCCAGCCTTCCATTCCGGATGCCATCTTTCCAGAGTTACTTTACGAGTTCTATGCCAACCTGGAACTCAAACTTGTCGAGGAGTTTCATATCGCCACGATTGTCCAGGGTCGGCATGTTCGCTTTTCTGTCTCCAACTTTGCCGAGTGGTTTGACCTTCCTTTGCTGGGACCCAGCAACTATTTCGGTCAGGGATGGCCCACCGATAATCCTACTTTTGATCGAGATGAGGTTCTTTCTACCATTATTGGTCGTCCAGCCACTGTTTCCGACGATCGTCTTTCTTTGAAACAACTCCGTCCCGACTACCAAATCATTCAAAAATTGATCACTACTTCCATCATTCCGCGCAGTGGAGAC
Organism: Henckelia pumila; assembly: GCF_033568475.1. Classification (NCBI taxonomy): domain Eukaryota; kingdom Viridiplantae; phylum Streptophyta; class Magnoliopsida; order Lamiales; family Gesneriaceae; genus Henckelia; species Henckelia pumila. The sequence continues at coordinate 20,750,363 of NC_133123.1, read as the reverse complement.
TCATCCACCTGCAAATATCTTGATCTTTATGTTCTCTACCATATTGTCTCTTCCCGTCCTTTAAACCTTCCTCGATTCATTATGCAGGCTATGCATAATGCGGCTAAAGCCACGAGGAAAGTTTCTCTACCTTTTGCTCGTGTCATCAACTGCATTTTGACTCATTTTGACATATCTTTTGATAACCCAAATGCTCTTCCCATCTCTGATTTTCACACTTTCAACCATTCTTCGATTACCAAGATGGAACTATCTTGGAATCCTGTCCTTTCTTGTTGGGTTAATGACCCAACTCGTGCCTTTAAAAAATATCTTCCGGACAAACATTTTTCACTTCCTTATTCGAGTCTTTCACCCACTTCTCAAGTTAAGGGTTTTCCCAATGGGCCGCCTGCCGAAGAAGGAGGACCTTCTTCTTCTAGTTTTCATACTTTTCCAAATCTTGGCGAGCTTCCATTTGAGTTACCCGAAGTTCCTGCGAACCCCGCTCCTCAGACTGATCGTCTTTTCGAGACTCTTCAGCGCATTGAAGGGAATCTAGCCAGCCACTTTGCATCTTCTACTGCCTCTATGGATGCATTGACTATGAGAGTTGCCTCGCTGGAGACTCGCTTCGATGACTTTTTCTCTCGCTATCCTCCGCCGCAGCACGATGATGACTCTTAGATTTTATTTTTGCATTTTAAGTTGTACTTGTATATGCTTTTAATGTAAAAATTTCTAAATTAGTTTAATGAAATTATTGTGTAATTTAATTTTATCGTCTTTTAATTTCTTTTTGACTATTGCAAAAAGGGAGAGAATTAATTTGGTTAAATAATTATTCATTACATTTAGGGGGAGTTTTATTCATGCAATTATATTGTGCAAATTTAAATTGTTTATTTAATATTGTACATTTATTTCTCATATTTAACCAAGTTTTGTGATCATCAAAAAGGGGGAGATTGTTACGCCTTAAACGCATACAAATCTCGTGTAATGAGATTAATGTTTTTAATGCATTAACAATTCTCATAATTAAATTGTTTTGATGATTACAAAACTCGGTTAATCGTTACTAACAGTTTAAAGTGAGAAATTTGCAGGTAATAATATTTTTGAGTATAGACAATATTGGAAGCAAGAACCGATAATCAAAAATTGGGAATAAAAAATTCAATAGTTCGAATCTGTCCAGGTTCGGACGACCCGAAGACAACTTCAGATGCTCCGAAGTATTTCCAGAATTTAATAAAGATCGGAGGACAAGTTCGGAGACTTCGAAGACTACTTCGGATGGTTCGAAGTGAGTTCGGACGACCCGAAGATTTTTCAGAAATTAAATAAAGATCAGAGGCACTATCGGAGGCCACGAAATGACTACTTCGGACGACCCAAAGACGTGTTCGGACGACCCGAACTCCTTTACGGCCTTGAAGATTTTGTCGGAAGAAAATTTGCCGGAATGAATTTAATGCCGCCGTTCGGACGACCCGAAGATGACTTCGGACCACCCGAACAGTTCACCAGCCGTAAGAATTTGAATTTCAATCAGACAAGGTTCGGACGACCCGAAGGCCCGTTCGGACGACCCGAACCCGTTCGGATTGGCACCTATAAATACATGTCATTTGAAGCCTTCTCAACTCACCAATTCGCTCTCAACTCTCTTTGCAAGCAAGTTCATCTCCTACAAGAGTTAAAAAGAAATATTTGTGAGATATATATTCAAAATCGAGGGTTGTTTGTATAAGTTCATTCGTGAGTTGGTTGCTCGGTTATTGTAAACACTTGTGTGTGAAGCCAAGTGTATTTACGAGTGTTGTGGCTATCCTTGGAGCCCTTAAGGCCAAGTGTTGAGTTGTATCGGCGCGGTGATCATGTCAAGTTGTAAGGCTATCCTTGGAGCCATCAAAGCCAAGTCGTTCGAAGTGCTAGTGGATCCTTGGTTAATCGATCTTAACCAAGAAGGGGAGACGTAGACGATTTATCGTCGAACTTCCATAAACATCTCTTATCCCTTTTACTGCTTTATTTACATTACGCATTTATTTACTGCACTTATTATTAATTGTTTTAAGTCTTCCGCTTGCGTATTTGCATAATCGCTTTAAATTGCTAAAGTTGCCAATAGAACCTAAATCCCCCCCCCCCATTAGGTTTTAACAAGGTCATCTATTTGGGATAAAGGATACATGTTCTTGACTGTGGCCTGATTCAGTTGACGGTAGTCAATACAGAGCCGCATAGAACCATACTTGTTCCGAACAAACAGAACAGGAGCACCCCAAGGAGATACACTAGGTCTGATGTATCCCTTGGCAATCAAATCCTCAAGCTTCTCCTTCAACTCTCTTAGTTCAATCGGTGCCATATGATACGGAGCTTTGGAAATAGGTTGAGTACTTGACACCAAATCAATGCTAAATTCGACCTCTTGAATAGGCGGCAATCCAGGAACATCTTCCGGAAACACATCAGCAAAATCCTAACCACTGGTATATCAACCAAATCAGGGCTATATTTCAGTACATCAACTGCATAAACCAAAAATCCCTCTGCACCTTTCTGTAACAAACGAGTCATTGATAACGCTGAAATCAAAGAAATTCTAGATCGAGAACCCTTACCAAATAATTTCCACTCGTCTACCATTTCAGATCTGAACCTGACAACTTTCTGAAAACAATCGACGGTTGCCCTGTACTTGGTTAAATCAACTATACCAACAATACAGTCAAAATCTGATAGCCCAAGTACAATATAGTCGAACTCTAACAAATTTCCCTCAAAACAGAGTTCACAGTTCCTGACTAATCTGACGAAACAATTCCTCCACCCAAAGGTGAAGTAACAGCTACTACAGTAGGTAACAACTCAGTAGGAAAAGCATGCAACAACACAAATTTCTCAGAGATAAATGAATGGGAAGCACCTGTATCTATCAAAACATGAGCAGAATAACCGAAAATCGAACAGTTACCTGATATAACATCGTCAGGTGCTGTCTGAGCTTATCCTCTGTCAAGGCAAAGACTCGTGCCTGCTGTCTCAGAGGCTGGTTCGCACTAGGGTTAACTCCTTGTCTGTTCTGCTGCTAAGGCTGGAAGAAGTTAACTGCAGAAGACTGTCTCTCAGGCTGAGCTGTAGGTCTAGATGAACTCCCACTCTGAGCTCGATCTCTACTATGCTGAGGGCACACCTTAGAAAAGTGTCCCAGTTGCTGACAGGTATTGCAGTTCCCAAAGACCCCTACACACTGATCTGGTGAGTGTCTACCTCCACACTTGTTGCAGAAAAAAGATGAGGATCCAGAACTCTATCCTGAACCAAACTTCTTGGAACCACTGGAACTAGAAGAACTGTTTCCCTACCTCTTGAACCGTTTCCCTCTTGATTTGTAATGATCCTTCCTATTACCACCACCGCTTCCTCCTTCGTACCTCTGATATTGGTTCTGATACTGAGGTAGCTGATTCTGATGCTGAGACGGTTGGTTCTGTGACTGTCTCGGCTGCTGAGGTACCATCTGATTTCCTCTTTGTCTCCACAAACCTGATTCCGCTCCCTTTGCGTGATTCATGGCATCCGCAAAGTTATCAGGCCTAGCAGTATTTACCAACGTGAAGATTTCAGGGTTCAAGCCATTGATTACCTGATCGGCTTTGGCTTCTTCATTGTCAGCGATATGCGGTGCAAAATGCAACAGACTATCGAATTTGGCAACATACACTTCAATGTTCAAATTTCCTTGCCTCAGATTGGCAAACTCGGCTCCCTTGTCCTTTCGGTACGAAACAGGGATAAACCGATTATAAAACTCAGTTTTGAAAAGAGACCAAGTAACTACTGTACCTCGATTCTCCATGGATCTCTTTGTCATGATCCACCAGTTCTTAGCAACACCACAAAGGTGATGAATGACTAACCTAGTTCGACGGTCATCAGAGAAATCAAGGGAATCGAATAACTGATCAATGTCGTCCAACCAGCTCTCACAGTCAACCGGATTCTCTGTACCTAGCAACAAAGGCGGATTAAACGACTGAAACCTATTCAGCAAGGTTTCCATAGGAGTCGCTGTAGCATCCATCTGAACAGTTTCAGTACTAGCTTGCTCATTCGGGGGAGTAACTGGCGGTGGGTTTCTGTTAATAACTCGACGAGGACCTATCTGATAATCAAAGGTTAGGACACGATATATCTCAATTGCTACCAATCGGTGCCCTTTCAACCTCTCAGAAAATCGGATACCAGTCGATAAACAAAAACATTTATATCTCAATTAGATCATGCTTTATAAATTTAAGTCACATAGTCATGTAATTCAATTAATTCTCAATAATAAAGCATGCTCGCATGGAATTAAATAAACAGTTAAATAACTCAATCACATGCGAGAAGCCAATACACACAGACTCGATCTACCCCGCTCACTCTAGTTCAACCAAGAACTTATCGCTCTGATACCACTTAATATGAGACCTCGGTTTTAAACAACTAATCTCGGATTAAACAACAATTAAGCATACAATATCCAAGATTAAAAGTAATAAAGAAATTCTTTTTTAAAAATGGGGGTGCCGCGCTCGGTCGGTAGAAAACTACCAATCGGGCGCAGCCAAAACAGCAACCTGCTGTTTGGCTCAAAGGGGTGTGCGCTCGGTCTGCTAAAAACTGCCGACCGAGCGCCCCCTGCTGCAAAAAAAAAAAAAACAGAGCAGAAAAAAAGCTTGGCAACTCAATTCAAAAGCCATTCAATACATTAAAAAAACAATCATGCATTACAATCACAATCTCTCCAAATAATACATGAAGTTCTAGAGTTGATCAACCGCTCATAAAGGTAGAACATGCATCGGTTCTATCTATTACAATCCGAATACAAAACATAACAAGTTCAAGTTCTAACATGCTTCAATCTTAAAATAGACAAACATGTTGACACGACTTCTAAACCGAGTCCCACTACTAGCTCTCCCTCTTGATGCTAACCAGGTCTTCGCTGACTTGATTCTGCCCCTCCTGTTGCCAAGTACACATACAAAACAAAGCAACAACCGGATAACTCCGGTGAGAATGATATTCCTAGTAAAAGCAACATAACAAGTAATACAACAACAAACATGCTTTCAAGACAACAACATATTCAATATCAACGTAATGAAATGCATGTCTTTAAATCGGGATATCAATTTTGATGAACGAGAGATTGCTGCTGTGCTTTTGGGATCCCAAGGATGATATCACATAACGACTCACCGACTCTCCCAATCGAGATGGTGCCGCGTATCCCAATCCCCTAGACTTTGGTGCGACTATAAGGAGTATGCTGACACTAGGCGAACCTCTACGCCTAGGCCACTCGCTTAAAGCCCCCAAAATGTCTAACATAAAAAGGGCTGTTCTGCCCGCTGAAATCAAGGCTTGGCTCAAGATGAATGCGTAAGAAAATATAAAGCATTAAGTCATATAACAAAACTCAATCAACAACAAAATACAAGTTCAACATGCTAGAACAAGTATTGATGCAAGTATGTGATTTTAAGGAAAACTCGAGAACCAACTATCCCGAGTATGCTATCCCGCTAACGATGACTGCTTTTACCTTTCAATGCAAGTAGCTCCAACTCTGGATACGCTACAACAAAAGGTTATATCAAAATCTATACAACCTAAACAACAACAAGGCTCAAGGTATACTTTTTACCACTCTTTGTCCAACTCTTCGACGATCGAATGCTGCTAACACAGGGCTCGACAAACTCCAAACAAATTATATAACGGAGCTCTTGCTGCAGTGATCGCTAATCTGCCCTCAGAAATAAATTCCGACGGACGGTTCGACCGAAAACCGAAATCACAAAGCTTGAAAACTCAAAAGGGCGGCTTCCATGGCTGAGGAACGAGATGGGGGAGAAGATGAGATGATGAGAATAGTCAAACCAAGCTAGATAATATATTAAACTCAAATTTTATACTTTAGTCCCTGAAATTTGCAAAATAGATCCTGATCAAAAACAAGTCGGCTCTTGAGCTCTGTAATCTCCGATTATCGCAAATAAGCTCAATTAAGATAAAATCAGGGCGTTACAGAAGCCAACTAATTGATTATCAATAGTAGAAACTCGACTCAACTTTGGATGATTTCCAAATCTTGGATTCAATGAGTAAAATATACTATATGAATGACTAGAGCACTTAAATTTGTCCAAAGGGAAGTGCTTATTCGCGTAATGTTATGGTCAAGAAAAGCTTCATAGTTTTGGATGGAGTTATAAAGAGCAATCCTTTAGAATACTTAGTTACGTTGGTATTCTTCATAATACGCACCTATGTAAATATAGGATATGGCGCCCTCTCCAATGTGGTTTGGCTTAACTACATAAATATTCATGAAAATCCAGGGTAGTAAGACACAAGGCCGATCCACATGTCGCCAATATGAATAGCAAGGATCACAAAAGTCTATGTGTGAGACCACTCCGGTTAACGTTTAAGGTCGCTGATTCAAAATTGGTCTATCAGTCACCTTGGTATAGCATATGAGAGGTCTTCACTATGTAAAGATCAAATCAATTGGATATATTTATTTGTGCATAAAATTTGTAGCTTGATAATCGAAAAATTCTTTAAAATTTATTTTTATTAAAATAGTGGAGAATTGTTGGTGATTTACATAAAATGAAAGATCTCATATTGGAAATGATAGATGATATCTGAAAGAACTAAAAGGAACCAATGAACCAATGTGGGAGGAGAACCGGAATGAAGCAACCAAGAACTCGGTGCGCACACCATGCATGATTGAACTCCTTTGGGTCTGTAACGAACAAAGACATTCATGGCATCCCTTTGTGACTTTGATGGTTCCAGATGATTCAAACGAATGGATATCATCAGAAAGACGCGTCCTATCGTTGGAAATGAATCAATCATTATACATATTGCATCAATCATCATTCCAACAATTTGAAATTATTTTCATCATCTTAGTGTGAGAAATAATGATTCACGCACACTAGTTCTTCAACCTTTTCAATAGAAAATATTTTCATCAAAATACTTGTAGTTTGAATATTGTTATACTGCAGATACAATATACAATCATTCGATTATCCAGTTGAAAGACGTGCATCCAAAATATTCGGGGTTGTTTTCAAGTATGCACTTTGAAAACTACATTATAAAGAATTCACTGTATCCTGGAGGAATATTTTCTTAGTTCGAATGCATCGTCGTGGTGATCAGAGCAAATAGTTTCTTAAAAAAAACAAATGTACGCACCTTTGATTCGCACATCTAATTTTGTAGCTGGCATAATACAATGAAGGTTCCTGGACAAATATGGTATCAAAGAAACCATCCCACCAGCACTTCATGAGATGATTGATTAATTAAAAAATGTTCGATTTTCCAGCTACGTTCCTTTTATTAATTGAGTGCCTTAATCTCAACAGCTAGGTTCAATGTTTTGTCAGCTGAACTCGTTTAGCTTGAACTATAATTTGTCCTTAATTTGTTAATCCTAATCAGCAAACTTGGTCAAGAAATGAAACCACACGTACGAAACTCGAAAAGTTTAAAACACTTTATGGCATAATTAAAAACTTCGAAATTTGATTTTAAAGCATTGAATTAAAAAAAAAAAAAAAAAAAGTCCAAATTCAGATTTGGAGTCATGCAAAATCATTCAATAAATTCGAACTAGAAGAGATTTTTGGATTTAATTCAAAACTGGTTGCATGCCTCCAGCCATTTTCAAGCCATGGATGGGGTTAACTAGGTGTTGTGCTGGAGAAATGGCGCCACGTGTGTGTGTGTGTTTTTTCCATTCATTTGATCTCATCCAAATTTTCGTGATAATATCGGATGATGAATTTCAGAAATCCATTAATTTCTCATTCACTAGGCCAGTTTGACAATCGAGAAATTATCGCAATACAATAATTTACTTGAAATATAGATTTTTTTTGCCCAATTCATTATTTATCGGCAATATTATGCAACTTGTACGCTTAAGTTATATATTTATTGATTCTAAATGGACAATATACCTCTTTATGGTTGAAACAAGGTGTAAATGTGGATTTGGTTAATTCTTAACTATATATTGTGTAACTTTTTATTTCGATGTTAATAATAATGCAAGTCCTACTTTTCTCTCTTTCACTTGAATAGAATCCTTATAAAACAGATATTCATATAATTTTTCTAGCACTTCAATAAAATCTTTATTTCCTTTTGTTCTTAATGAATTAGAAAAACATCTGACTTTTTCATGGAGAATCTCAATCATGCAACATAAAGTACTCACATTATCTTAATTATTAACTTGGTGTGTGGATTTTAAAGTATTTTTCGTCTCCACAAACTATTCAAACGAATTATGTGCTATAAAAGTAGCTAGCTAGGAATATAGAAATCATGCAACCCCGTGCTTTTTCAAAAGCAGCGTCTCACAAAGCAGGCACACACTCTGTGTGTATATATACACAAAAGCATACACGAATATATATAATCCTTGCACAGAATCCCGATGGCGGCAAAGGGGCCATGCACGGCGAGCAGTACCGATGATTCGTTGTTGCCAATTTATTCGAAAAGAGCGAGCTTTCCACCGGAGGAAGAAGGAAAAGGATTGCAGAAAATAGCCCTGTTTTGGGTCGCCGGAATGACGTGCTCCGCCTGCGCTGGCTCGGTGGAGAAGGCCGTCAGACGCCTCCCGGGAATCGAAGAGGCGGTGGTCGATGTTCTGAACAACCGGGCACAAGTCACTTTCTACTCTACTCTTGTCAATGTAAGTTGTCCTTGGTGAAATTTTTGTTGTCTTTTGGATTGGACATGGAAATTTTTAGGGAAAATTGCATTTTGTGTGGTAACTTTGTTTCTTCGTGATTATTGGATATTAATGTGTTCTTTTATCAAACACATAAAAGATCACACTAACATCTCATACTGATTTTAGTTGTCCAATATATCAAATTTCAATATGACACTATATATATTACTGTCATATCACCACTGTATCGGTGTCATATCGAAAAAATGATTAAAATTGTCAAAAATAAAAGATAACGAATTAATTAAGATCGAAATTTGACAACACATAAGATCATAATCACAAAAACGTAATTGCATACATGACCAAAAATACATTTTTTCTGAATTTTTTGAATGGGCATTGGCGATAAATTCTATATTGCGTTTGTTTTTATTTTGTTAGTGTTTTATGGTTTGGGGATGCAAAATAATGGAACACTTGACGAGCTTAAATATATCTCAATTATTGAATTTCTTAAATATTTTATAGAATAATAATATAATATAGATATATGTTTGCTACTTCGTCCAACTTTATATTTGTACTATTTGCTAAAGTTACTCTTTGTTAAACTAATTTTGGTACGATAGTAATTTTTTCTTTTCAAAATACCTTCTAACTACAAAAGTCTTTGGGCCACCAAAATAATAAAGAGAAAATCATTTTTTTTTATATCAACTTGTCTAATTTTGATAGTTTTGATCTATTATGTTTCACATTTTGATTTTTGCATTTTCATTTTTTTTCTTTTTTCTATTTTGATTCAATTATTGGCATGAAATCGCATTACTCAGCATGCATGCATGTTTTGATGTCCTATTAGAATTTTCTAGTATCACGCTAGTATTTTCTTATGTCGCATCAGCACTCTGTCGAAATAGGACTGAAAACCAAAAATTTTAAAAGTTAGTATTACCAAAGCCAAAACAAAAATCAAAACCAAAATTTGAAAACATTATTTAAAAAATGAAGAACATGAAAACAATATTTATTACAATGAAAAATATAATATAAATGCAAGCAACGCACGCTCGATGCACTAATTATAAGAATTTCCAACAATATAGTAGAGTAGATAATGACATATTGTTGAGTAGATAATGACCATTTGATTACATTTTCAACTTATAGTTATATGTGCTCTTATTAGAACACTGTTTAGTAAAGCATATATTAATTTACTAATTCTTCTTTTCTTATTTTATTAAAGAGTGAGTGTCCTCTGAGATGGTTTACTGGTCTATATCCATGAAACGGGCTACCTACTTTATTATCTGCGATGAAAATTAATATTTTTCTCCATGGTTCGAGTTAGTTAGGTTGGAGACTCGTTTCAAAAAATTGACTCATGAAACCGTCTCATAACAGTTCTTATATTTAAAGAAATAGGTGCTTTTGCATCGAGATTTTTTAGTTGAGAAAAATCGTTCGTACGTACAAGAATATTTTTATTTAAGGTCATGAAAACTGTGATGTGGAGTGGACACTATGAAAACATTACCTTGATAATTATGGAAAGGAAGAAAGCCTTTTTTGCTAAAATTTCACCTCCACTAAATATTTCTTTAAAGACAAAAATCTAATAATTAAATATCTTATCTTCAAGCACTTGGGATATTAACGCCACAATTTCAAAAGTTTGATCTTTTTAGGGGTTGGATGTTATTGGGTTTTATTTAGTATATTTTATACTAATTCTTAGCAGAATGTTTCTGTTATTCACTTATTTGTGAAAGCTAATAAATTCTTCACTCATTGTTTAAAATTTTTTATTCAAAGATCCCAAAAAGATATAATCGATTTCTTTATATTCATATAAATAATCCAAAAATGAAAAGATGCACGAGTAGAATTTTGTCTCACTATGTCTATGGCGAATGATTCTTCCGGTCATTTGAATACAAAACCTTGTGGTTGCCTCATATAAATTTTTCCTTGTGTGTCCATGAAGAAGGAATGCCATGCCTTCGTATATATTAATTATTTGCTATATATCAAAATCATATCATGCACATATGGCTAGTAAAATCCCATGTACTTTGGCATCACAATTAGTGAAAAAGATTCCTCCTTTCAATAACTTAGTTCGAAGTTTATTCTTTTGCCACAGTCTATCTTGGTTAGATTGCATGGAGTCCATTTTCGGATTTTATGTTGTATCCAATATGGACTGAGTTCCTCGAGGATCACGGTCAAGATCGACTCACTATGTTTAAGTTGCATCAATTTTAAATAAAATGCCAACTCTAGACAAGACAATACAATGTACTGTCACCCCACAAACTTTAATTACTCAATATTTTTGACATCATTTTTGCAAAGGGTCAAGATCGACTCACTATGTTTAAGTTGCATCAATTTTAAATAAAATGCCAACTCTAGACAAGACAATACAATGTACTGTCACCCCACAAACTTTAATTACTCAATATTTTTGACATCATTTTTGCAAAGACCACTGCTTATAATATACAGTTCCCATTCGAATTTCAGGAGGAGAAGATCCGAGAGGCAATAGAAGATGCAGGCTTTCAAGCCACTTTGATCACAGAAAAGATGAAGGAAAAGTCGATTCAAATATGTCGTATTCGTGTAACGGGGTTGACATGCACCTCTTGTTCCACGACTGTAGAATTCATCTTGCAAGCTGTAAATGGTGTGCAAATGACAAGAGTTGCTATAGCAACAGAAGAGGTTGAAGTTCATTACGATCCGAAAAATTTTTCCCACGTCCAGGTATTGGAAGCAGTCTCAGAATTTGGATTTCATGCTGTTGTCATTAGCACAGGGGAAGACGTATGTGAAATTCAGCTGCAAGTCGATGGAGCTCACTCTGAACTTTCCATGAAAATGGTTCGGAACTCAGTTCAAGCACTTCCAGGAGTTGAAGAACTCAACTTTGATCAGGGGCTCAAAAAGTTATCGGTTTCTTACAAACCGGATTTGGCAGGGCCTAGAGACTTTATCCAAGTCATCGAGTCGATTGAAATGGGAAGTTTCAAGGCTATGATATATCCGGAAAGGGATGGAAGAGAAGGCCGCAGAGAGGAGGAAATCAAGAAATATTACAAATCTTTTCTGTGGAGCTTGGTTTTCGCGATTCCCCTTTTTCTCTTGTCGATGGTTTTTATGTATATCCCTCGTATTGGTCGAAAACTTGATGCCAAAGTAGTGAACATGCTTAGCATTGGGACCATTTTTAAGTGGATTTTGTCTACTCCTGTTCAGTTCGTCATCGGCCGACGATTTTATATTGGCGCTTACAAAGCATTGCGCCATGGTTCAGCAAATATGGATGTTCTGGTTGCGTTGGGAACGAACGCGGCCTATTTCTATTCGGTTTACTCAGTGTTGAGAGCCTCGACCTCTCACAACTTTGAGTCATCTGATTTTTTCGAGACTAGTGCATTACTCATCACATTTATTCTTCTTGGAAAATACCTTGAGGTTTTGGCTAAAGGGAAGACGTCGGAAGCCATAGCAAAGCTCATGGATTTGGCTCCAGAAACAGCAATACTATTAACCCTTGACCGCAAAGGAAATGTGCTGAAAGAGCAAGAAATAGAGGGCCAATTAGTACAAAAAAATGATGTTGTGAAGATTATCCCCGGAGCGAAAATAGCCTGTGATGGTTTCGTTGTATGGGGCGAAAGTTACGTGAACGAGAGCATGATAACTGGGGAATCGAAGCCAGTGGCCAAACGGAAGGGCGATCCGGTGATCGGAGGAACTGTGAATGCAAATGGGGTGTTACACATTAAGGCAACTAGAGTTGGATCACAAAGTGCTCTTGCTCAAATTGTTCAGTTAGTCGAATCCGGGCAGATGGCCAAAGCGCCGGTTCAAAAAGTAGCTGATCATGTTTCCAAATTCTTCGTTCCTTTAGTATGTGAAAAACTACTTTGTCCATTCTAGTTATTGCACTGCTGGCACATAAGGGTGAACCATGAATTGGTTCTCTTTCTGGCTAGCACATTGAATATTGGCTGTAGTTTAAAATTGAATGCTTCTGTGTAATATGCAGGTTATAATTCTTTCATTTTCGACTTGGTTTGCGTGGTTTCTAGCTGGAAAATTGGATGGCTATCCTAAATCTTGGATTCCGTCTTCCATGGATAGCTTCGAGCTTGCGTTTCAATTCGGCATTTCTGTGATGGTCATAGCTTGTCCTTGTGCTATGGGCTTGGCTACTCCAACAGCTGTAATGGTGGGAACTGGAGTCGGTGCATCTCAAGGTGTTCTCATCAAAGGCGGCAATGCGTTAGAAAGCACTCATAAGGTAGAAATCTCGGCTTACTACTCAATATACCAAGTGCAATGACTTTCTTTATGTAACTTGTGCAAGCTTGTTGAAAATATAGGTGAACTGCATCATTTTTGACAAGACAGGAACCCTCACTATGGGGAAGCCAGTGGTTGTGGACATAAAGCTCTTGAATGGTATGAATTTGAACGAATTTCTTGAGCTGGTTGCTGCTGCTGAGGTACTACTTCTTGTTTACACCCCTTGAAAACTTTGTAAAGCGTGTGCATTTGTTCATTGTTTCTTCCATTCATCAGGCAAACAGCGAGCATCCGTTAGCGAAAGCCATCATGGAGCATGCCAAAAAGTCGAGGGGAGAGGGAGAAAACCATGTTTGGCCCGAAGCCAAGGATTTCAAGTCTATCACGGGCTATGGCGTCGAGGCGTTTGTTAGCAACAAACTAGTTCTTGTGGGGAATAAGAACTTAATGTTGGATAGGGGTGTTGACATTCGAGTCGATGCTGTGGAAATACTGGCAGAAATAGAAAGATTAGCTCAAACTGGAGTTCTTGTGTCTATTGACAGGGAACTGCAGGGGATTCTTGCCATATCTGATCCATTGAAACCTGGGGCACGTGAAGTGGTTGCGATTCTCAAGTCGATGAATGTCGATTGTATAATGGTGACTGGTGACAACTGGGGAACTGCTAATGCGATTGCGAAAGACGTCAGGATAGATACCGTTGCTGCAGAAGCCAAACCAGAGCATAAAGCTGAGAAAGTGAAAGAACTACAGGTACAAATTAACTCCACACTCTCCATGGTTTGGCCTAGGAACTAGAACTCCTATAGTTAGATTTGCTTTGTATTTATATCCCTTAAAATACTGCTTCATATGACTAAATTGTGATAGATTTCCTACCATCTTTATCCTAAGATGTCCGGAGTCTACTATGTAAAATCTCGTGTTGCATTGCAGTTTAATTTAACTGTATATATTTCTTTTATTCAATGCAATATTCAGGCAGTAGGTAAAATTGTAGCAATGGTGGGAGATGGGATCAACGACTCACCGGCGCTTGTAGCTGCTGACGTTGGAATAGCTATCGGTGCAGGCACGGACATCGCCATCGAGGCAGCCGACATTGTTCTCATGAGAAGCAATCTGGAGGATGTTGTGACTGCTATAGACCTTTCAAGAAAAACCTTCTCCAGAATCCGGATCAACTACTTGTGGGCATTCGGGTACAACGTGCTCGCTATCCCGATAGCTGCCGGAGCTCTACTCCCGGCCATCGGACTGCGGTTGCCGCCATGGATCGCTGGAGCGGCAATGGCTGCATCTTCGGTTAGTGTTGTTTGCAGCTCACTCTTCTTGAAAAGTTACAAGAGACCCCAAGAATTGAATGTACTTGAGGTGACTGAAATAAGTGTGGAATGAAAAGGAATCTTGTAATGTACATATATATATTGTGGGCATTGGCAATCAAGATTTGTTGCACTGCTCAGTTTATTTAAAAGTGTGTGATTTTTAAATTGATAACCCAAAGTTTCTTAAATAAATGAGAATTTACTTATTCTAGGGTATTTTTGAAAAAGGTTATTATAAAATATAGCCTTTATAGTATAATAATCTTAAAATATCTTTCTTTATTCATTTTCATCCTATCAATCAAATATTACAACTTAGAGAAAAAAAAATAATCACTTCCCAAAATAATTGAAATAAAATAATTTCATTATGCATTATTTATTTTCTTAATGAATAATTAATTGATGATCGTGATAATAACAATAAAATATTACATTAATACAAATAATAATAATAAATAATATTATAAAATGAGAATTAATTAAGTTAATTATATTAATGATAAACATAAAAAAACATGTTGATATTGATAATAATGGCAATGGGTATAATACTAAACAAGATGAAATGACTTGATAATAATAATAATAATAAAGGAATAATAAAAATAAAATACATAATCTGAAAATTAACAAAAAATAATAAAAAATAAGCTAAAATATTATTATTGACAATAACAGTGTTAATAACGACAAATAAATATTAACGTATTTACTTTGCGATTTTTCAGCTGGAATAGATAATAATAATAACAACAATTATTACTAATTATTCATACTAATTATAATTTATATTATTAATATATAAATTAAATAAATAAATTTGAAGATAAAAATAAATGCAAGAAATTAAAACATAAGTGCAATAAAACAATTATATAATAAAATGATATGTAGCACTTTGATAATTATGATATCATGTTATCTTAATTTAATATGTTTGTGTGTTAATAGAAAAATCGTGTAAAGGATATATTTGGAAATTAAGGTTAATTTTAAAAATTAACTAACATTAAGGCCAAATTTGATTATAAATATTTGTAGAAGGTCATTTTAAAAAAATCCCTCTCTCGACTTATTGTTTTGACTCGACTTTCCCATAATTTTTGCAATAATCATATTTTTCTTACGTAAAAATCATACTAAGGTTATTTTATTTCAAAAATCAATTCTAATCCAAGATGTTAACCGTATAAGATTTGTAATTCACCAGGTAGTTAGGTAGTTAGGTCTCAATTATGATTAGCATAGGAAATTAAATTACAAATGAATTAACGGATCGCCTCATAACCCAAGCATTTCAAATTAGTGATTGGAAGGAGGGATTATTGTAAAGAAAATAAACTCCCTAATCATACTTAATTATATCACGTTCAACTTTCTGGGAAAAAAACGGAAAGAAGTGTCGAAACTTCATTTCACTTAATCAAAACGTCACGATAGTTAAAACATTTGAATTGTGCAAACTCGATTTCTTTCCGTTTGTGATTGGAATCATAATTAACATCGAAAATTCATTATCATTGGAAGAAAGATTAGTAAATTAAATACAAAAGATCTTATGTCAAAGTATGATTTTATTTGATAATCATATGTGATATTGAGGGACGGAGCCAAGAAATTCAATTAAGAGGACAAAATGATTTTTAATAGACGAAGGAGGCGATGTTGATAAATCATTTAGAAAAAGATCTATTATTGCAAATTTTGAGAATAGAATACTATAGATAAAGACAAATTTGAGGGGTGGCGAGTGCAACCACTGCGCCTCCACCCTTGGTTGGCTCCGCCGCTAGCGATATTCGTATTGATTTCTGGTTGGCTCCGTTTCTAGCGATATTCGTATTGATTTTTGTCATTGATATCAGAGCATGTGTTAGTTCATATTCTAACTTATTTTTTGTGCGTTTCAGAAATTTTTTTGGTCAGAAGATTTCATTTTATCAGTTCTTTAGATGTGAATTATAAAGCTGCTTGTTCATGATTTGTTTTTCCTTAGAATTAAGAAAAGAAAATTGTATGCAGTGAGCGAACGAATATTAAAAACACAAATTGATATTCATAACTCTGAACAAGTGAAAATTTGTCAAATTAAAAGGTACAAAGCAAGCTATTCATGCACGTATATTCTTTTCTTTCAAGCGATCAAGCAGTGGATTTATAATATGGTGCACGTTGAATAAGTCCATGCAAGAATTTTGAATGACATATGATGTAACCAAAATTTTATATCGTATTCAGTCTGGTCAATGGGACTTCAAATCTTCGAGTCAGGTCGGTAATATGGGGTCTGCATAGACGAAAAATATGTTAGGAGGTGTCGGAGATGTTTCCATCGTGATATCTCTAATATTTAAGTTAGTGTTCGAATTATGAACGTAGAAAGCAAGAAATAATATAAAGAGATTGAGTGAAAGTAAGTGAATATGTTGGTAAAAATGAGAGTGTAAAGCTATAACAAACATCTGGTACGTTGGTATTTTATGAAACAAGAGGGGTTAATTGGTTACCTTGTTGGGGATTACCCGTGCACACGTTTACCCGAGCAGGCTGTTGTGAAAATTCCTCGCAAGCGTACGAGTGTCAAGTTTTAATATAATGATTAAATCAGATATCGATTCCTCAGGGAGTAAAATGAAAATATTTAGTACTTGTAATTAGAATAGTCCAAACTTTATCTAGAAAATCAAACTTTAAGAATTTTGCAATAAAAATAAAATAATTAAGAGATTTAAAAGCACACACACAACTTTCAGATTATTAATCAATCCGAGAAAAAATGGTCTAGAGGTATAGATTTCATCTGGTTTCAACAACAGTCAATCCTAAATAATTAATCTTCATGAATTTCAGTCAATTAATAGCCAAGAACACTTAAGTTTATTATTTCTCTCTCCCGAGCAACAAATAATGTTTATCAACTACAATTCAATTCCAATAATCCTATTAAAAATTTATCGCAGTGATCTATCACAAAACAATGTTCTTTTTAAAAGCTCTGTTAAAATCATATACTCTCCCGGGCTGTATAAATAATTAACAATGTAGTTTCTAATGTCCTATTCAAAATCCCTTCTCCCGAGCAATGATTTCAAATAAATATAACAAATCAATTATTGATCAGATAATTGAAAAGACTATCAATTCTAGAAAAAACAATTAATCTAGAAGAAACTCAATTTAATAAAATCAAAAATTCATGAAAGTGTCTCAACCAGGTTCCATCCGACCTCTAGACTATAAAAATTTAGTTCATAATAAAATTTTGAATAAAATAAAACATCTTCAAAAATCCAAACATATTCAGAATAAAATAAAAGATAAGAAACAAATCCGTCGTCGATGCCGTGTTTGGTCTATCGAACTCCGTCTTCGTTCTTCAAGTTAAGCTCCAGAAATCCTCCAGAAATCTCACGATCAAACTCTGATGTGCTGTAATTGTGATTGTGGCGGCTTCCCTTTTTTAGTCTGATCAAAATTCCCTTTTATACCGTGCACAAAAGCCCACTCAAAAGCCCATAAAATAATTGCCCGAAATAATAAAATTTCCAAATCACAGCGACGGGGCGGGCGCTCTAGTGAAGGCGCGCCGACTCTTTCAATTCTCTCCGAAACATAGCATTGCGTGATTGCTCTAGTTTAAGCGCTAACAAGAAGCGCTAATCTTTGGCCCAATGAAAAGCCCAATAACTTTCTTTCTCCTTGTCTGATCGTTTCTTTTCCTTTTACTTCTTTTCTCTTTATTTTATTTTTTTCTCTTATTTTTCCTTCCTTTTTCACATAAAATCAATAATTTCCTACACTCACAAAAACAACAAAACACACACATAACTCTGCTCGAAACAAATAATTAATAATTAAAATCATATATAAATTAAGTGTATAAAATACACTTATCAAATACCCCCAAACTTAGACTTTTGCTAGTCCCGAGCAAAACTATTCAAAACAATAATTTCCAAAAACTCAAATCATCATAAACTCACAAAAATAGTTCAGAAATATTATGGAGCAATGGCCTCGACAATGATTTCAAAGAATTTTCAAATTCAATCTCATCCAACCTACTAACACTTGAAAGTTTCAGTCATAACAAAATAACCTCATGAACTCACAATCCCCACAACTCATGTTCAAAACACCCTTATCCAAGTTCAATTCAAACATTCATAGATCATGAGGACTTTTCAGGGATAGCATAGGATCAAATTTAGGATATTTATCAAAAACACTCACAAATAGGTAAATGCAAAGAATAATAGTGTGTGCGTGTTTCGATCAAAATTCATAATCATTAAAAGCATCAATCAACAGTCCATATGCTAGATTCTCGCAACTCTTCTCCACTAGTATATTGGGCAACTGAGACTCGGTCAATAGGACTTAATCAGCTTATAATGTAAGGTCTGGCTCATGGCTACAAACGAAGGATAAGAATTCAAATTAAGGAGTAATTTATATTTATGCTCTAATTTCAACTCCTTTTCTTTCACACTTTCACACTTAATTCTTTTTTTTCAATTCACTTCACTAATTCAACTTTTTCTCACAACTTCTTTCAACTCTCTTTTACAACTTTTCCAACCACATTTTTTTTTCTTCTACTATGTCTTTTCATCTTTTCAATTCATCCACCACATCATTCCATTTTTCACAAA
Source organism: Henckelia pumila (assembly GCF_033568475.1). Classification (NCBI taxonomy): domain Eukaryota; kingdom Viridiplantae; phylum Streptophyta; class Magnoliopsida; order Lamiales; family Gesneriaceae; genus Henckelia; species Henckelia pumila. The sequence continues at coordinate 20,731,284 of NC_133123.1, read as the reverse complement.
TAAAACTAGGAGCATACAATATTTTAGCATTCAAATTACTCCCTTAAAGGTAGGAATTAATGTTTAGGCTATTCAGGTAGTCAATGTATGACCTTGAAATAATGACGAATGGGGGTTTATTCACACGTTTACACGCATGCCATTTGATTTTCAATAAACTCAAACAAGGTACTAGGGATACATATAAAATAGTAGGTAGCTTGAAAGGCTCAAACGAATTCAGAAAAATCACCTAAATCATTCCTAATCTCAGTTTTGCCCGTATTTCGCCTCTAAGAGTGTCCGAACTAGTTCTAGACAAGTCTCAATCCATAATTAATTCATACAAATTCCAATCAGTGCAGAAAAGATAATCATCAGCAGTAAACGATGATTTTCACAAATTTCAGATTTTTGTACCTTAATGTACTAATATACGTTTAGGCTCAAATAGGCAACTAAGGATAGATTTTTTCAATAAAATTCAGGCCCAAAAATTTCAAACAACGCCTCAATCATATCTATGTTTGTATGTCTCAAAAATCAGATTCAAGTATTAATCATAGAGTATATAGGAAATTGTTTATTCACTTGGTTCCATTTTTTTTCAAAAATATTTGTCAGATAGGCAGACAATCATGGATTTCAGTTATAGCACAAAAAATATTTTTTCATCAACAGCCATGCATCCAATTCTTTCTCGACTTCTTTTAAATTCAACTCAATAAAACTCAAACAAAAATTTTATCTATTAAGCACAATAAAATTCAACTACTCAACTATCAACCAAACAACTAAATCAAACAAAATGATTCATCCCCCCAAACTTAATATAATCATTGTTCCTAATGATTAAAAATAATAAAATGAACAAGGGACTCATACCTTCGACACCGAGCGTCAGGACTCGGCGTCATCATCATCATCTCCATGTAAAATAATTTTGCAGCCGCAATGCCAAGGTTAAAATAATTGAGAAGCACCACATGACATCCAAATGATCCTAAAAAGAATACATGCACACCATAAGAGAAGATGCAAATGAAACCCGAAGCAATCAGTTAAGACAATATTGCTAGAAGAAACACAAATCCATGGCATGGCATGCTACGGATAGGCGATAGCTCAAGGTGTAAGCTTGGTTTGATTTCATGCGAGGATTGTGGGCTGTCAGGTGCTAGGATAGGTGCGCTATAAGATGCTTGTTTGCGCTTGGAGGAGAACAGGAGGCTGCACGTTTTCTCTTGATGAAACGCAGAAGATGAATAGAGAGCGCGATTGCTCTTTGTTTCTGCGCTAATGAGGAAATGGAGGGGCGATAGCACTATGGCAAGTGTTGTTGAGGATGTTAGCGCATAGTGGAGGGATTAGCAGCTGCACAGATGGTGATGCTGGCTTGCGCTAGAAGTGGGATGCATGTGGAGCGCGGAGAATGGGAATCAGCGCGATTGCGCTAGGAGGAGGCGCAGACAGGTTCTTGTTAGCGCAAGGATGATGGATGAAGATTCTGCGCATTTGCGCAAGATAGTGTTGCTGAGGAACTGCGCAGATGAGAGGCGCGAATGAGCAGGGAAGGTTGCGCAGATGAGGTCTCATTGGCGCAAGGAATTAACATATGGGCTTGCGCGTTTGCGCTGAAATGAAGCGCAGATGGGTCTTTTGTTCACGCTAGGTGTTGCGCTAAAATCATGCGCGATTGCGCTAGGAGTGGCGCTATTGGAATCCTTTGTTTATGCTTAATTATGCGCGGAAAGCATGCGCGATTGCGCTGGTTTGAGCGCACTAGGGAAGCTCTTTTGCGCAAGAGTAGGTGCAGATGAGTGGCGCGATTGCGCTGGTTTGAGCGCAGATGGGGATTTGTTTGCGCTAGGATTGCATTAGTGATCTGAAGTGTGAGCGCGGGCGCTTAATAGGAGTGGTGCGGGCGCGCCTTTAGTTCGCTACTCAACCCAAAATTTCTCCCAGACAAAGGGCGGGCGCTCAATTGATGGGGCGGGCGCCCCCTATGCTCGAATTTGAGATTTTTGGAGCCTGAAAATTTTGAAAATTAACAAGAATTAGGATTAAAAAATTGATAACAAAATACTTTAAAAAAAATAACAAAAATTAAATAAAAGCAAATAAAATAAAAGAAAATGCTTGGTTGCCTCCCAAGTAGCGCTTGGTTTAAAGTCATCAGCCTGACTTTTATCGGTGTTAAATCTTCTCTTTCTCTTTTACGCGCCAAATAAATTTCACGAACCGCTATTTAAATTTCGCTCTCTTTTTCGTGGACTTATTCTTTGGTAATTTTGGCGCTCTCTCCTTCAATGAATTAATGGCAAAATCAGCTCTTTGACAGCTCTCCAACTTCATAACCGGTTCAATTGAGCATAAGTCTTCGATGGGTGGATTAGATGTCTTCATGAATAAGTTGAAAATCAATTTCTCGCCTTCCACACCCATCGAAAACGCACCCTTCTTCACCTCTATCTTGGCATCACCAGTGGCCAAGAAAGGTCTCCCCAATATCATAGGCATATTTGCATCCTCCTCCATATCTAACACAACAAAATCCGCTGAAAAAATAAATTTATCTACTTTTACCAGAACATCTTCAATGATTCCAAGCGGATATGTGATAGATCTATCAGCCAACTGCAACGCGATCATTGTGGGCTTCACCTCACCAAGTCCTAAACTCCTGAACACAGACAAAGGCATTAGATTAATGCTAGCTCCTAAATCGTAAAGTGCATTATTAAAATAAGAAGAACCAATAGTGCAAGGAATAGTAAAACTCCCTGGATCCTTAAGCTTCTGTGGCATCTTCTTTTGGAGCACCGCACTACACTCTTCAGTCAAATTCACCACCTCGTTTTCTAGCAGCCTCCTCTTCTTGGACATCACCTCCTTGATGAACTTCGCATAATTCGGCATTTGCTCCAAGACATCAGCAAAGGGGATGTTGATGTGAATTTTCTTGAAAATCTCCAAGAATTTGGAGAACTGCTCATCCAACGCCTTCTTCTTGAACCTTTGCGGGTATGGCAGTGGAGGCTTGTACATATCAAGCAGGATTTAGAAATACCTATTGAGCCGATTCCTTCGATAACTCCTTTGCTGTTGTCTCCAAAGGTGACAGATCCCTTCTCCTTTGGTTTTATGGATTGGAGTAGCTCTTTGTTTCCCGTCATATGTCTAGAACATCCACTGTCTAAATACCATATGCTAGGGAGAACAGTTTTCCAATTTCCCTGCAAAAATTGGTTTTGGTACACTTTAGTTCTTTTGGGTCCACAATGTTAGAAAAAAGAGATATAAAATAGACTTCTAAGAGTTCAGTCTCTCATAGAAACATCATCGCCACTTTCTAAGAGTGCTCCCAGTAGTAGGTAGGGCTATGGCCTCTTTAAAAACCTATTTTCTTGGATAGAGCAGCGTTCATCAGGAAGACCAGTCGCAAGTCAAGGTAGTTTAAACCGGTCTATGATGAACTCTCTTAGATCATGATCTCATAATGCCAACTGATGAGTTGTTAAGTACTCTTAGGCCTCCATTTCATATAACTCTTTTGATCATATTGAAATCTCAAGGATCTATATTTATATCTAGCATGACCAATTTTACAACAATAAGAGCATGTAGGGGGTGATCTCATTTTTTCTTTAGTCGACATCAAAGGGCTAACGACGGACGAATGTATATCTTTTGCTTCATAAAAATATTTAGGAGTATGCACGGTTTCGGGTCAAGTTAGGGCTCCTTCTCTTTCTCCTCGACTTCCTTTTCTTCAACAACAGCTTTTTCAGGCGCCTTGCTCTCAGGTTGGCACTCTTCTCTATCTACTTGCTTCTCACTTCTCAACGATATAGCATTGCATTGCTCCTTGGGATTCACCTTTGTATTTCTAGGGAACTGACCACGATTGTTATCCTTTAGTGCGTTTGCCAACTGCCCAATGCTAGTCTCCATGGATTGCAACACCGCGCCCATATTGGCCATGTGCGTCTCCAAAGTGTCAAGGCGAGACTCAGTTCTCGTCATCCTCTTACCTGATTTCTACACAAAAGTACTAACCATATCCTCCAAAGATGGCTTACCATCACCCTTATTAGTATTGTTAACATATGAAAAATTGTCATTATTCCGCAAATTAGGGTGAAAAGTATTGGGAATAGGATTACCTCTGTAAGCTCCATAACCTCGGTAGCCATTAGGATGGATATAATTAACTTCCTCTGGGTTATGTGATCCTTCAACTCCAATGGAATCTGCAACAGTGATCTTATTCAAAGAAGCTACCTGTGTAGTCAGTGCAGATAATTGGGCCGTGATAGATGTGAGAGGATCTACTGCATACACTCCAGCTGGCTTTTTGACTCCCACACGCTCAGATGGCCATTGAAAACTTTTTATCGTCATCTGTTCCAGCATATCATAGGCTTGAGCGGGGTCCTTTGCAAAAATAGTTCCTCCAGAAGCAGAATCCACGTTCATTCTCGTAGGCGCATTCAGTCCGTTGTAAAACCACTCGATCTGTTCCCAATCTGCAAAATTGTGGTTAGGACAACGTCTAAGTAGTTCTTTGTACCTTTCCCACGCCTCGTAGAGCTGTTCAGAATCCATCTGCCTGAAAGTGCTGATCTCGATCTTCAATTGGGTGGACTTGGCAGGTGGAATATTTAGCAAGAAATTTTTCTGCCATCCCCTCCCAAGTAGTGATGCTTCCAAGCGGCAGTGATTGCAACCAACTTCTGGCTTGATCCCTGAGAGAAAACGGAAACAAGTGTAAACGAATAATATCCTCAGGAACACCGTTAAATTTTACCGTATCAGTAATTTCTAAAAAAGTCTTGAGATGCAAGTGAGGATCAACTGTGACACTCCCATTAAATTGGTTCGATTGAACCATGTTGATCAAGGTCGGCTTTAGCTCAAAATTTTTGGCATTGATTGTTCCTCGAGCTATTCCAGAGTAGTGAGCCTGGATCGTCGGCCTGAAGTGATCTCTGATAGGCACCAGGGGAGCTTGATTCACATTCTCTTCATCCATGTTATTAATTTCTTCTCTTCTCACTCTTCTCAAAGCACGTACGGTTCGTTCGATCTCCTTATCAAAAAGTAGAGAATTCGCACTTTGAGATCGTCGCATAAACTGCAATTAAAATTAAGAAAAATTTAATTAGTAACTTCAAAATAAAATAAAATAAAAAAATACTAAATTAAAATCTAGACTAATTGGTAACAAGACTAAAAAAAATAATAAAAATTACTCTCCGGCAACGGCGCCAAAAACTTGTTGTGAAAATTCCTCGCAAGCGTACGAGTGTCAAGTTTTAATATAGTGATTAAATCAGATATTGATCCCTCAGGGAGTAAAATGAAAATATTTAGAACTTGTAATTAGAATAGTCCAAACTTTATCTAGAAAATCAAACTTTGAGAATTTTGCAATAAAAATAAAATAATTAAGAGATTTAAAACACGCACACAACTTTCAGATTATATATCAATCAGAGAAAAAATGGTCTAGAGGTATAGATTTCACCTGGTTTCAACAACAGTCAATCCTAAATAATTAATCTTCATGAATTTCAGTCAATTAATAGCCAAAAACACTTAAGTTTATTATTTCCCTCTCCCGAGCAACAAATAATGTTTATCAACTATAATTCAATTCCAATATTCCTATTAAGAATTTATCACAGTGATCTATCACAAAACAATGTTTTTTTTAAAAAGTTCTGTTAAAATCATACACTCTCCTGAGCTGTATAAATAATTAACAGTGTAGTTTCTAATGTCCTATTCAAAATCTCTTCTCCCGAGCAATGATTTCAAATAAATATAACAAATCAATTATTGATCAGATAATTGAAAAAACTATCAATTCTAGAAAAAACAATTAATCTAGAAAAAACTCAATTCAATAAAATCAAAAATTCATGAAAGTGTCTCAACCAGGTTCCATCCGACCACTAGACTATAAAAATTTAGTTCATAATAAAATTTTGAATAAAATAAAACATGTTCAAAAATCCAAACATATTCAGAATAAAATAAAAGATAAGAAACAAATCCGTCGTCGATGCCGTGTCCGGTCTATCGAACTCCGTCTTCGTTCTTCAAGTTAAGCTCCAGAAATCCTCCAGAAATCTCACGATCAAACTCTGATGTGCTGTAATTGTGATTGTGGCGGCTCCCCTTTTTTAGTCTGATCAAAATTCCCTTTTATACCATGCACAAAAGCCCAATCAAAAGCCCATAAAATAATTGCCCGAAATAATAAAATTTCCAAATCACAGCGACGGGGCGGGCGCTCTAGTGAAGGCGCGGGCGCTCCTTCAGTTCGACTCTTTCAATTCTCTCCGAAACACAGCATTGCGCGATTTCTCTAGTTTAAGCGCTAACAAGAAGCACTAATTTTTGGCCCAATTAAAAGCCCAATAACTATCTTTCTCCTTGTCTGATCGTTTCTTTTCCTTTTACTTCTTTTCTCTTTATTTTATTTTCTTCTCTTCTTTTTCCTCCCTTTTTCACATAAAATCAATAATTTCCTACACTCACAAAAATAACAAAACACCCACATAACTCTGCTCGAAACAAACAATTAATAATTAAAATAATATATAAATTAAGTGTATAAAATACACTTATCGGCGCCAAAAACTTGTGCAAATTCCTCGCAAGCGTACGAGTGTCAAGTTTTAATATAGTGATTAAATCAGATATCGATCCCTCAGGGAGTAAAATGAAAATATTTAGTACTTGTAATTAGAATAGTCCAAACTTTATCTAGAAAATCAAACTTTGAGAATTTTGAAATAAAAATAAAATAATTAAGAGATTTAAAAACACGCACACAACTTTTAGATTATAAATCAATCAGAGAAAAAATGATCTAGAAGTATAGATTTCACCTGGTTTCAACAACAGTCAATCCTAAATAATTAATCTTCATGAATTTCAGTCAATTAATAGCCAAGAACACTTAAGTTTATTATTTCTTTCTCCCGAGCAACAAATAATGTTTATCAACTACAATTTAATTCCAAAATTCCTATTAAGAATTTATCGCAGTGATCTATCACAAAACAATGTTCTTTTTAAAAGCTCTGTTAAAATCATACACTCTCCCGAACTGTATAAATAATTAACAGTGTAGTTTCTAATGACCTATTCAAAATCCCCTCTCCCGAGCAATGATTTCAAATAAATATAACAAATCAATTATTGATCAGATAATTGAAAAGATTATCAATTCTAGAAAAAACAATTAATCTATAAGAAGCTCAATTCAATAAAATCAAAAATTCATGAAAGTATCTCAACCAAGTTCCATCCGACCTCTAGACTATAAAAATTTAGTTCATAATAAAATTCTGAATAAAATAAAACATGTTCAAAAATCCAAACATATTCAGAATAAAATAAAAGATAAGAAACAAATCTGTCGTCGATGCCGTGTCCGGTCTATCGAACTCCGTCTTTGTTCTTCAAGTTAAGCTCCAGAAATCCTCCAGAAATCTCACGATCAAACTCTGATGTACTGTAATTGTGATTGTGGCGGCTCCCCTTTTTTAGTCTGATCAAAATTCCCTTTTATACCGTGCACAAAAGCCCACTCAAAAGCCCATAAAATAATTGCCCGAAATAATAAAATTTCCAAATCACAGCGACGGGGCGGGCGCTCTAGTGAAGGCGCGGGCGCGCCTTCAGTTCGACTCTTTCAATTCTCTCCGAAACATAGCATTGCGCAATTGCTCTAGTTTAAGCGCTAACAAGAAGCGCTAATCTTTGGCCCAATGAAAAGCCCAATAACTTTCTTTCTCCTTTCTTTCTTCCGATAAACAACCAATCATATCGCTCTCTGCCTTGTCCAGTCCATACCCTATTATCCTATAACTTTCCTGTCCGATCTCTGTAGGCAGCACTACTTCAATCACGTATACTATACTGTATGGGTTCTCCCCCGTACCAGTCCAAACTGTGGTGCGATAGGACCAAATAACGGTTGGGAGTTCATCCATCCATTTTCCTCGAGCTGTGTCGAGCCACACTTTCCGCGTTTGTATCATTCTCTGTTGGTGACTTCAATCTACCTGTTGCCTTGAGGATATGCGACATACGTAAAGATTTTTTCAATCTTTATTTTTTTGTACCGTGCTCGGACCTTATAACTATAGAATTTCTTTCGCTTCCTATTATGAGTCGTAGATGTATCCCAAATCGGCACACGATGTTCTTACATAGAAATTTTAATACTTCAATTTATGTTATCTTGGCCAATGGTTCGGCCTCCACTCACTTGGAGAAGTAATCAACTTCTACCAATACTAATTTTCTCTGACCCATGATGATGGGAAGGGCCCGAAAATGTCCATCTCCCATTGATGGAAAGGACAAGGTGCAATGACTATCTTCATGAACTCCACCGAACTCCATTGAAAATTAGCATGTTTCTGACAATCGTAGCAAGACTTCACTAGGGTGAATGCATTCTTTTGCATGGTTGGCAAAAATACTCCAACAAGGAAAGCTTTCCGCGCCAAAGCTATACTTCCCACGTGGTTTCCAAATACCCTTCATGACTTTCTTGCAACACATAATTTGATTTTTCTTATAGACATTTTAAAAGGGGTCGGGGAAACTACCTCTTGAAAAAGATTTTTATTTCAATCATCACAAAAAGAAGGGCTATTCTCTTAATTTCCCGTGCTTTCTTGTTCTCACTCAAGAGCTTACCCTGAGTCAAAGAACGATGTATGTCCTATCTCCAGCCTCCTTCTAGCACTTCCGCGGCAATGTCATCCAAATGTTCAAGTTATGAAACAAGCTCCCGACCCTTCAGCTTGGGCTTGGGAGGCCCGATCAGGGAACTGACCAAGCCAGCCAACCAATCCGCTTTTTCGTTGTCAGCTCGCTGGATCAGTTCCATGATGAGCTTGGAGAACTATTCCTTAGCCTTGTTGATTTCCTAAGTGTACTTGGTCATCTTTTCATTCTTGATATCAAACTTTTCATTACTTTGTTGTATGACCAATTGGGAGTCTGAGTAGAGGATGGCTCGGGATACTCCTAGTTTCCAAGCGGCCTTGAGTCCCAAGAGGAGTGCATCATACTCTGTGAAAGAAACGGTGTACGTGGTTGGTTATGTAAAATAGGCAGTGTTGTCCTTTGTGTGGTAACACCACAGACAACACAGTGCAGCGGAAATTTAAAGCGTAAATAAAACACAAGTAATTAATTTTTCACGAGTATAAAAACTCGTGCGGGTGCGTTAGGGCTAAATATTACTAGTAAACGTAAGATCAGTCTTACAAAGCAATCCTAGTAATTTTACGAAAAATCATTAAATCCTAAATTTCTCAACAAGTTGAGAAATCAAACTTGCATCCTAAAATACAACAGAGTATAAAAGAAATTGGATGCAACTCCCGTAGCCTAAATTGAAGAGACAGAAAAGATCTTCAACAACACAGTTCCCACAGTGTTGTCTCTAATGTCTTCAACACGAACGGCAACACGGGGACATGCAACAACGATGGTTGCAAACCTTGCTTCAGAGTTCTTCAAATTCTTCAACAGAATTCTTCAGAGTATGCGCAGTGTATTATCGTTTGAAGCCTCTTCATATCTTGTGCGTAAAATCCCTTTTTATAGATTAGCTTTCAAATCTTGAGGATTTCCTTAGATAGAGTCCTACAATAATAGGCAACTATCTTTTAGTAGGAAATAAACTCTATCAAATCTTGCAAATCAAATCTTGATAATATCGAATTATATTATATCAAATAATCACCTTATCAAGACATGATTTAAACTTGGCAAATATATCTTTAACATAATCGATATATATATATAGGATATTTACCATATATTTTATCTTGTCTAGAAAGCAAAATCTTATAATATCCAATTAATTAAGGGCCGAAAATATCAAGGAATAAAATTCCTTTCAATCTCCCCCTTTTTGCTTTCTGGAAAAACATTGCACAAGTATGAAATAATCATAAACTCCCCCTGAGTTTAAAAATCTTCTCCCCCTGAATTTTAAAGTCTCCCCCTGAAGTGTTGTCCCTCGTGTCGTAACACGGTGGATAACATGGACAATAACACATGGGATTCTTTAATTCATATATCATAGCATAATTGGGGTAGAAGATGTTAGTCTAGTTAAAACATGTAAGAGCACTTAAAGCACATAATTAGAACGAACAAAAACAGTTATATTATAATCAAAATGAAACAAATAAGCAAAGATGAGAGAAGAAGCAAAATCTAAATTTGATCACTATCGGATCCCTCTTGATCAGTAGCTTCATCCTCATCATCTTTAGTCCCAGATGGACCAGATTCAGCTTGTGCACTATTATCTCCCCCTGTTTGGCCAGAAATGCCAAGTTGTCTCCGACAATCAGCCAAGATCATGCTGTAGAACGCAATATCTTCCTGTGCTTGCGCAATTTTCTCTTCAGCACGAGTCATCAGCAGCTGAATAGTAGCAGTGGTGAATTCCAGGGTAGTAGGAGTAGGCACTATTTCTTCAGTGTTGTCACCCGTGTTGGCAACACCGGGTGCAACACCAGCAGCTTCAGCAGCAGGAGTAGGAGTAGCAGTCCAGGGCAAATCTAGAACTCGATTTCCCTTGAGAAGTCCAGCTGCTAACTTCAAAATCTCAGGTTGATCAGTGAGATCTTCTGTAATATTACGGATGAAAGCCTGAGATTCCAAAATGTCGTATATCAAAGATGGAAAAGGCAGCTTAGTAGACTTGATTCCTCCATCAGCAAACTGGAGCACTGTCTTGAATACCATCTTCCCAAAATTGAAAGGACTTCCAGTCCCTATGGCATACAGAATGACCGCCTGTGATCTTGTGATAACTGTTGAGTTGGATGAAGGAGTCCAATTCCTCACAGCTATCTTATGCAGCACATAATAAAAAGAGGTGAGCTTAGCTGCAGAAAAATGGTCAGAGAATTGTTTGACCATGCCACCAGTGAGAACAGTAATAACTTCATTGATCTCTGGAGGATTGCCTTCATCAACGTCTGGGGTAGAATAGAGAGAGTTGATCACGGCTGGAGTGAACTCGAACAACCGACCCCGTTGATACACCACACCATATTTTGCAGATTCTGGATCTTCAATGCTAGCAGTCAGGTTGGCATAGAATTCCAGAATCACCCTCTTACAATAGGGTATCACGGCAACAACAGTAGAATAGAGCTATCGAAGCTTCAAAAAATCAATCAAATTGTACCTATCATAGGAGAGTACATCAATGTTCTTCTAATCCAGTAGACCTCTATGAGCGAGGAGAGGCCAAACAGCGGCATCATCACCAGAATAAAACATGAGGGAATGAGCAGCATCCATGTCATAGTCCTCATCAACAGTGTTGTCCATGGTGTTGTCAGCACCAGCAGCAACACGGGCATCAGCAGTAGACACAACCTCTTGGTCCAGAGGCCCTTCATCAGCATCCATGCTGGAAATATCTTCAGAGTCTTCTTCATCTCCAATATCAGCACTCTTATTGGAAGAGTCAGCATCAGAGTCGGCAGAAGAAGAAGAGGAAGAAGGATCATTAGCTTGATGGTCTTTGTTTGCAGCAAACTCCTCCATCATCTCAGCATCAGGCTCATCATCGGAGAGATGAGCAGAGGGAGGAACAGACGAGGAAGCCTTTCCTTGCTTCAGGCTTTCCAAAATTTGTGCCAAGGTGGCATCTTCATCGGAACCAGCAGGTTCCTGAGGTGCAGCTTTTTCAGGAGCATCCTTAGGCAGAGCATCGCCAGAGGTGCTTGAATCATCACTCTCAGACGCAGATTCAACAATAGGAGCAGAGGCAGAGGCAGAGGCAGCAGCAGAACTAGAGGGTTTCTTCCTCGCCACAAATTCGTAGTTGGCATCATCAGAATCGTCACCGAAGCTGCGATCTTCTTCAACCATGGAGATGCGAGGACCCTTGTAAAACCTTTTAGACTGGGTGAAATCAGGGTTGTAACTTGCCTGCCTTTTTGATCGGCGAGCCATCGGTGGAGGAGGATTAACCCTATTCAAAACGGAGAAATCAAGAGGATTCTCCAAATCAATAGCGTTCCCTGGTTCTCCCGGCATGAGAACAGCAAGAGGAACGGGTTCCATGGGTACTGGAACAATCGGCAGAGAAGGGGTGGAAGTTGGGTTCTCCGGTGTTGCAACACTGGCGGCAACATCGGGTTTTTTATGGCCCATCTCGCTTCTAATATCCTGTGGATCAAAGCCTGCCATGGCAAATAAAAATTTTAGAGAAAGAAGGATGTGGGGTTTGCAGAAGACTTGATCGGGAATAAAGCAAATTGAGAAGATGATAATGCCCGATAATCACGAAAAATTATATATAGAACCCTTATCACAAACGGTAATATTCTCCTAAAAAACCCATAATTACCCTGATCCCTGATCTCCCTCAAGTTACAACGGTAACTTTCCTAAACGGCCAAAATTTTAAAAGACGAGATTTAAGAGATAAAATCCCATAAATAAGGCAATAATCCGAGATAAATATTTCAGCCCAAATCTTCCAGAATTAACTCCACATCAGCCTAACTCCACTGAAACAAAAATCAATCACAAAAATTCAATTTTTAGTAAATAGGGTAAATCATCAAAATTCGTCTATTTAGAACCTTGCCCAAAACAGAGCCCTATTACCAAAAATGCATATGCATGACCTATTTTATGCCTAAACAGAGTGTAACATTAAATAAGAATGCAATCACAAGCACAAGATATGTTTACAAGTGCAGTGTTGCCTCTCATATTGCCAACATCATCAACAACACCATAGTTTTTCAAAATGCATTTGAGACTTACACACTTGATTACCCTTGTTTTCAGAAAAATTCCAGAAGTGGTAGCCTGCACACTAAAAGAACAGTCTTCATTGGACTCAAATAGGTAGCTTTTTCCATTTTCTTCTGAATAATTATAAAACTTGTATATATGACATTGGTCATCAAACTTTATTAAAAAGCTAAACACTGAATTTGCAAAACCACCGTTCACATGGGACAAGAACATGGAATACACATACATCCCTCAACTACTTAGTGGTTTAGTCAGAGTTCGATTTGCAAGGGCCAGTGTGTTTCAATAAATATTTTGCAGAAAAACTTGGCATCGATTGAATCAATGAAACAGATATTTAAACACTACACCTAACAGAGTGAGTGCAGAATGCCTAAAATCCTAAAAATTCATGACAGGAAAAACAACAGTGTTGTCGGTAGTGTTGTAACACCGCAGACAACACATGCAAAGGATTATAATGCACACATGCTGAGAGACCTCCGAAGAGTTGAGAATCTCTCATGATCTAATGCTTTAGTAAAAATTTCTGCCAATTGGTTATTGGTTCCAACAAACTCCATTCGAATCATACCTTTTTCTACCAAATCTCGAATAAAGTGATGACGAATGTCAATGTGTTTTGTGCGTGAGTGTTGAACTGGATTCTTTGATATATCAATAGCACTCGAATTATCACAATAAACAATGGGGGGTTCACTCTTAAAACTATAATCTTCAATCATTTGGTTCATTCAAAGAAGTTGTGAACAACAACTTCCGGCTGCCACATATTCAGATTCAGCAGTCGAAAGTGACACACAATTTTGCTTACGACTATACCATGAAACCAAATTATTGCCAAGGTAAAAATACCCACCCGTAGTGCTCTTTCTATCATTCACATCACCAGCCCAATCAGCATCACTAAAACCTACAAGGTTAGTGTTGGTTTCCCTCGTATACCACAATCCCAAATCCAATGTACCCGAAACATATTTCAAAATTCTTATAACAACTTTTAAATGGGTTACCTTTGGATCAGATTGGTACCTAGCACATAAACACACACTGAACATGATATCCGGACGACTAGCAATCAAGTACAAAAGACTTCTTATCATGCTGCGATACATGATGTTGTCAACACCAGCCGCAACACTGTCTTTTCCTAATTTTTCACTCGAGCCCATAGGAGTTTTCATGTTCTTAACATTCTCTTTGCAAAACTTTTTCACCAAATTCTTTGCATACTTACTTTGACAAAGAAAAATCCCATCATTTGATTGCTTAACTTGCAGTCCAAGGAAAAAGTTAATTCTCCTACCATGCTCATTTCAACCGTAGAATACATGCATTCAACAAAACTATCAACATGCTTTTGAGAAGAAGCGCCAAATATAATGTCATCCACATAGACTTGACAAATAAGAATTTCACCTTTGGCCTTTTGAATAAAAAGGGTTTTGTCAACCTCACCTCGTTTGAAGCAAATTTCGAGCAAATACTCGGTCAACCTACCATACCATGCTCGTGGAGCTTGCTTCAAGCCATAGAGTGTCTTCTTCAACTTGTAAACATGATCCAAGTGGTGTGGATCCTCAAAGCCTTTGGGTTGCTTCACATACACTTTCTCATTTAAAATAACATTCAAAAACGCACTCTTCACATCCATTTGGTAAAATTTTATACCTATATGACATGCAATAGCTAGCAATAGTCGGACTGACTCAATGCGGGCAACAAGAGCGAAGGTCTCATCAAAATCAACCCCCTCAACCTGCGTATACCCTTGAGCAACCAACCTTGCTTTGTTCCTAATGATATTTCCTGATTCATCGGTTTTATTTTTAAAAATCCATTTTATACCAATGACATTACCATGATCAGGAGGTGAAACCAAAAACCACACATCATTTTGGACAAATTGCTCAAGTTCTTCATGCATGCATTTATCCAAAATTCATCATTCAAAGCATCATTGACATTCTTGGGTTCAATATTGGAAACAAAACAGGAATGCATTACCTGTGAGTACACGGATGTAATAACCCGTAACCAAAATTAGTAATTAAGGAATTAATCATAATTACTTGAATATAGTTCGGAAGCTCCGAAGGTAGGTTCGGAAGTTCCGAACAGGATCGGAAGCTCCGATACAGGATCGGAAGCTCCGATCATATTACGTCAGGCATGACGATTGGCTAGATCGGAAGCTCCGATCACCCCTATCCGAAGTCAACAAGTGATATTTTGACACGTGGCAGATCAGGATCTTCGAAAGCTCCGATGGCAGGATCGGACATTCCGATCGAGGTTTGGACGTTCCGATCGAGGATCGAAAGTTCCGATCGTTGTCTATAAATAGAGGGCTGGGGCTTCATTTCCAATTGCAAATTCCGAGTATTTCCCTCTCCTTTCTAATCTATTCGAGTTGTTCTAACCTTTCTAGGCTTGACCCGACGGTCGGCGAGGCGTTCGGAAGTCGTAGAAGAATTGTGCCCAAGTTCTGGAGGCATCGACATCAAAGGGCTAACGACGGACGAAGGTATAGCTTTTGCTTCCTATAAATATTTAGGAGTATACAATAGCTTAGTTAAGGCTTTTAGAGCGCTTTAATGATAGTAGTATCATTTGGCAGTGTAGAGCAGACTATAGGCATGAACCTAGAGTTGGAAGAGCTTGCACTGATTTGAGGTACGGAAGTACTGTTCGAGATATTCTGACTGAGTATGCATGTATTATGTGACTGCATGGTTTATATGTCATTGATTTATGCTGCATTCATTTGCATACTGAGCTATCTCCTTCGAGATGTCTGCTAGTAGGGTTTTTCCCTATCCTGTTAGTGGTTGGACTTCCATCGATTTGGGTCCGGCATATCCACTTGTATTATGGTATGAGAGCCACCTCCTGAAGCGACGGCACAACGTGCTACATACCAGGGCCCGGTCTGTCTCTGTTATCTGATCCTTGACCTCGAGTTTATAGGGAGTTTACTTTGCATGCATGTATACTCATACTCTCGTACTGAGCGTTTTATGCTCACGTCTTGTACTCTGTGTTTTTGGACACCCTATTCCATGGGGCAGGTTTGCGATTGGACGAGGCGGGTGGATCCAAGAGGGGCTAGTCAGTGGTTGACAAGCTGGAGCTTCGTCTAGGTTTTATTTCTGTTGTTTTGAGGTTGATACACCTATTCGATTTGGTTGTATATTATTTGGATAAATTACAGATTTCTTTACTTGAAATTGTATAACGTTTATGGTTTCCGCAGTTTTATTCTGATATATATTTAATTAAGTTAATTGCATGCCTAAGTTCTGTTAGTAGGTGATCCTGATAAGGGTCACTACATTTATGGTATCAGAGCATGCATAGTATACTTGGGATTTAGACTCTGCATAAGGTAACCGTGAGGTACTTTTGTAGATGGCAGATCGTGACGACCGGAGTTCTCATGGCAGTATTGGTGGGCGTTGGGGAGATGCCGACCGAGAGCATCGTCGAGAACGGCGTCATCTTCATCATGACGACGAACGTTTCACTGTGCGTCGATTCTTAGCTATGGGTCCTAAGCCCTTAGTTGGAGGTGAGTCTCCGGAGGATGCGGAGAACTGGTTAGACCGCATAGAGATGACTTTTCAGACTTTCCAATGCACCGAGGAGCAGAAGATGGAGACCCTGGGTTATCTTCTGGATGGACGTGCGCGCAGGTGGTGGAGGTTTAATTCTGCACCTTTTGTTGCGGCAAGAGGAGTGGCCACCTGGGCCGAGTTCCGCATAGCTTTTTAAAAGCTGTATTTTCCTCCTGCACTCCGTCAGTCAAAGGAAGGCGAGCTTCTGAGTCTGCGACAGGGAGCCATGTCTATCGATGAGTATCAGCAGAGGTTCTTTGATCTGCTATCCTATTGCCCCGAGATTGCTGACAGCTCTGGGATGAAGTATAATCTGTTCCTTCAGTGCCTTAACCCTGAGATCCATGACCGTGTGGCGGTTGGCGACGACATGTCCTACGAGGGTTTGGTGAGCCGTTGTCACCAGGCGGAGGATAGCATTCGGCGAAACAGGTCTTTCCCTCAGTCGAGGCCTGCTAGTTCTTTGGGTCCCCGTGCCCAATCTTTCAAGAAGTCTGGATCTACTTCTTCCTCTGGTTCTGGAGGTGTTGTCCGTTTCGGTAAGAAGGACAAGTGTGATCACTGTGGGAAGAACCATCCATCCGACAAGTGCCGTAGAGCTTCTGGAGCTTGTTTTCGTTGTGGAGAGACTGGTCATATCCGGAGAGATTGTCCACTATCTGGGGGAGGCGGTTCTGGATCTGGTTCAGGATCTGGTTCTCAGGTCACCGTACAGCAGAGGTCGCAGGGACAGCCTGCTGGGAGTTCTCATTTGAGGCCACGAGCTTTTGGCCAGGTGTTTGCCCTGAGACATGATCAGGCAGTGGAGGAGAATGAGAAAGTCATCGCAGGTACATTTCTGCTTTATGGTATACCTGCTCTTGTACTTATTGACACTGGTGCATCTCATTCCTTCATTTTTGCACATTTTGTTAAGAGGCATAAGTTACCATGCATTGCACTAGACGTAGTAATGTCTGTTTCTACTCCGACGGGCCAATCTGCTTTGGCTAAGAGTCTAGTGATGGGTTGCCCTTTAGAGTTCGAAGGGAACATTCTGTTAGCGAATCTCATGGTCCTGGCGATGGACGACTTTGATTGCATTCTGGGAATAGATATGTTGACTACCTATCGAGCTTCAGTGGACTGCTATCAGAGATTAGTACGCTTTCATCCGGAGGGGAGTGAGAGCTGGTTTTTCTATGGTGAGGGAGCGCAACCTCCGATGCCTTTGGTATCAGCTTTGAGAGCCTGTCGAGCTCTAGAGTCTGGCGGGGAAGGCTACCTTATCTATGCAGTTGATTTGTCCGCTGAGAGTATTGGGATAGAGAGCATTCCTGTTGTGGATGAATTTCCAGATGTATTTCTTGATGAGATTCCGGGTTTTCCTTCTGCTAGGGAAGTCGAGTTTGGCATAGAGTTGATGCCGGGTACTTCACCTATTTCTCGAGCATCGTATCGTCTGGCTCCGTCAGAGATGCGTGAATTGAAGAATCAGCTACAGGATCTTTTGGACAAGGGGTACATTCATCCTAGTGTATCTCCTTGGGGAGCTCCTGTTCTTTTTGTAAAGAAGAAGGATGGGTCGATGTGGTTGTGCATTGACTATCGGCAGCTGAATCGAGTCACTGTGAAGAACAAGTATCCGTTGCCTCGTATTGATGACTTGTTTGATCACCTGCAGGGCACGTCAGTTTACTCCAAGATTGACTTGAGATCTGGGTATCATCAGTTGAGAGTCCGTGATCAGGACGTAGCTAAGACTGCATTCCGTACTCGCTATGGGCATTACGAGTTTCTAGTAATGCCATTTGGTTTGACTAATGCGCCGGCTATATTCATGGATCTGATGAACCGTGTCTTCAGGGAGTATTTGGACAAGTTTGTCGTGGTCTTCATTGACGACATCTTGGTGTATTCGCGTAATACGGGAGAGCATGTTTCTCACTTGCGGTTGGTACTGCAGACTCTTCGAGATGAGTAGTTGTACGCCAAGCTGAGCAAGTGTGAGTTCTGGATGGATAGAGTGGTATTTCTTGGCCATATCATATCTAGGGAGGGGATTTCTGTTGATCCAAGCAAGATTGAAGCGGTACTTAATTGGTCGCGTCCGACGACAGTTGCTGAGATCCGTAGTTTTCTGGGTCTAGCAGGGTATTATCGTCGCTTTATTCTGAACTTCTCTCAGTTAGCTCGACCGTTGACGCAGCTTACCCGCAAGGGTGTGGATTTTGAGTGGTCCTCCGAGTTTGAGGAGAATTTATGTGAGCTTCGACGGCGGTTGACTTCTGCGCCGGTGTTGGCATTACCGTCAGGATCTGGAGGGTATGTGGTATACACTGATGCTTCTCTTCAGGGTTTAGGTTGTGTTCTGACTCAGAATGGGCACGTGATCGCATACGCTTCTAGATAGTTGAAGCTTCACGAGGACAACTATCCAGTCCACGATTTGGAGTTAGCAGCCATTGTGTTCGCTTTGAAGATCTGGCGTCATTATCTGTATGGCGAGAAATTTGAGATCTTCACCGACCATAAGAGTCTCAAATATTTGTTCACTCAGGCGGAGTTGAACATGAGGCAGAGACGTTGGATGGACTTGCTTAAGGACTATGATTGCGAGATTAAGTACCATCCGGGAGCTGCTAATCTCACCGCTGATGCTTTGAGTCGCAAGGTGCGACTATCCGCACTTCAGACTTGTTCGATGTCTAGTGCGATCAGTGACTGTTGTACTTCAGGTTATACCTTCAAGCATAAGAAAGGTATGCAGAGTATCCAGATGTTTGCAATATTATCTGAGCCAGCTTTGTATTCGCGGATTCGAGATGCTCAGATGTCTGATTCGAAGACCCAGCGTTTAGCTCGTGTAGCTAACGAGGGTAGCTCGTCTGGATTTCATTATCAGTCAGATGGCTTTCTGTGTTTGTCTGGTAGGCTTGTGATTCCGCAGGATGAAGAGTTGCGAGAGGAGATTTTGTCTCAGGCACATCGCACTAAGTTGAGTATTCATCCTAGGAGCAACAAGATGTACAAGGATCTACGCACTCGTTTCTGGTGGAAGGGAATGAAACGCAGTGTTTATCAGTTTGTTTCGAGATGTTTGGTGTGTCAACAGGTCAAGGCAGAGCACCGACGACCTGGAGGATTGCTTCACAGTCTGCCTGTTCCTGAATGGAAATGGGAGTTTATCACAATGGACTTTGTGACCCATTTGCCGTTATCCCCGAGGAACTGTGATGCTATCTGGGTTGTGGTGGACCGACTCACCAAGTCAGCGCATTTCATTGCCTATAGCCGGGAGTACAATGTGGATCGTATGGCTCGGTTGTATATTCAGGAGATCGTTCGACTTCATGGGGTGCCTGTGAGCATTGTCAGCGATCGGGACCCCAGGTTCACTTCTAGATTCTGGGGGAATGTTCAGCGTTCGATGGGTACTACTCTCAGTTTGAGTACTGCCTATCATCCGAAGACTGATGGTCAGTCAGAGCGCACTATCCGTACTTTGGAGGATATGCTTAGAGCGTGCGTCATGGATTTTGGTTCAGCCTGGCAGGATCATTTGCCGTTGATCGAGTTCGCGTACAACAACAGCTATCATACTAGTATTGGGATGGCACCTTTTGAGGCGTTGTACGGGCGACGTTGTCGTAATCCACTCTTCTGGAAAGAAGTGGGGGAGAGACAGGCTGAGGGACCGGAGTTTATCCAGCAGGCGATAGACATTGTTGATCAGATCAAGAAACGGATTAAGACTGCACAGGATCGACAGGCCAGCTATGCTAATATCAAGCGTAGGCCTTTGCAGTTCGATGTCGGGGAAAAAGTGTTTCTTAGAGTGTCACCTTTCCGCAAGATTCTCAGATTTGGCCTTAAGGGCAAGTTGTCTCCCAGGTTTATTGGTCCGTTTGAGATCTTGGAGAGCATTGGCGATTTGGCTTATCGACTAGCTTTGCCACCTCATCTATCCAGTATTCACGACATGTTCCACGTATCTCTGTTGCGACGGTATGTAGCAGATGAATCTCATATTCTGCAATGGTCTGAGGTTCAGGTGAACAAGGATTTGACCTATGTTGAGAAACCTATTCGTATCCTGGATTTTAAGGATAAGGTTTTGCGGAACAAAGTCATTCCTCTGGTTTTAGTTCAGTGGCAGCGCCGAGGCACTGAGGAAGCTACTTGGGAGCTTGAGGACAGGATGCGTGAAGACCATCCTGAGTTGTTTTGATTTCATTCTTAAGTTGTATTCAGTTGCAAACTCTGTAAACGTTTGATTTGAATAAATAATTTTTCTGATTTATGTATTGCATTCAGTACTTAAGATCTGATTTCGATGACGAAATATCTTAAGTGGGGGAGAATGTAGTAGCCCGTAACCAAAATCAGTAATTAAAGAATTAATCATAATTACTTGAATAGAGTTCGGAAGCTCCGAAGGTAGGTTCGGAAGTTCCGAACAGGATCGGAAGCTCCGATGCAGGATCGGAAGCTCCGATCATATTACGTCAGGCATGACGATTGGCTAGATCGGAAGCTCCGATCAGGATCGGAAGCTCCGATCACCCCTATCCGAAGTCAACAAGTGATATTTTGACATGTGGCAGATCAGGATCTTCGGAAGCTCCGATGGCAGGATCGGACGTTCCGATCGAGGTTCGGACGTTCCGATCGAGGATAGAAAGTTCCGATCGTTGTCTATAAATAGAGGGCCGGGGCTTCATTTCCAATTGCCAATTCCGAGTATTTCCCTCTCTTTTCTAGTCTATTCGAGTTGTTCTAGCCTTCCTAGGCTTGACCCGGCGGTCGGCGAGGTGTTCGGAAGTCGTAGCAGAGTTCTGCCCAAGTTCTGGAGGCATCGACATCAAAGGGCTAACGACGGACGAAGGTATAGCTTTTGCTTCCTATAAATATTTAGAAGTATGCAATAGCTTAGTTAAGGCTTTTAGAGCGCTTTAATGATAGTAGTATCATTTGGCAGTGTAGAGCAGACTATAGGCGTGGACCTAGAGTTGGTAGAGTTTGCACTGATTTGAGGTACGGAAGTATTGTTCGAGATATCCTGACTGAGTATGCATGTATTATGTGACTGCATGGTTTATATGTCATTGATTTATGCTGCATTCATTTGCATACTGAGCTATCTCCTTCGAGGTGTCTGCTAGTAGGGTTTTTTCCTATCCTGTTAGTGGTTGGACTTCCATCGATTTGGGTCCGGCATATCCACTTGTATTATGGTATGGGAGCCACCTCCTGAAGCGACGGCATAACGTGCTACATACCAGTGCCCGGTCTGTCTCTGTTATCTGATCCTTGACCTCGAGTTTATAGGGAGTTCACTTTGCATGCATGTATACTCATACTCTCGTACTGAGCGTTTTATGCTCACGTCTCGTACTCTGTGTTTCTGGACACCCTATTCCATGGGGCAGGTTTGCGATTGGACGAGGCGGGTGGATCCAAGAGGGGCTAGTCAGTGGTTGACCAGCTGGAGCTTCGTCTAGGTTTTATTTCTATTGTTTTGAGGTTGATACAGCTATTCGATTTGGTTGTATATTATTTGGATAAATTACAGATTCATTTACTTGGGATTGTATAACGTTTATGGTTTCCGCAGTTTTATTCTGATATCTGTTTAATTAAGTTAATTGCATGCCTAAGTTTTGTTAGTAGGTGATCTGGGTAAGGGTCACTACAACGGAACTCATGCATACTAACCCAACCATCTTGCGGTAGTCAATTTTGTCCTTAGCATGGGTTTTCCTTGTTCCATGAACATCTCCAATAATCTATGATGATGGATGATTCTTCTGTATCTTGCTTGGAATGTCCTTTTCAGTAATCATCTCTGCTTCCTCAATATTTTGGGAATTTTCCTCATGAACAGTTTCTGGAGAAACCAGTGTTGTGTTTGGTGTTGCAACATCAGGAACAACACTGTATTCTTCGTGAGGAATTTCCAGCAAGCCTTCAATATCATCTTCAGCAGTTTTTCCTTTGAGATCTGCACCATCATCAAAAACAACATTAATAGATTCCATAATTGTTCTGGTCCTAAGGTTATACATCTTATATGCACGACAATTAGTAGAATAACCAAGGAACAAACACTTATCACTTTTGGAATCAAATTTTGCTAGGTGATTTCTATCATTCAAAACATAGCATACACAGCCAAAGATATGAAAATAAGTGAGATTTGGCTTCTTTCCCATGAGAATTTCATAGGAAGTCATCGAAGAACCACTTCTCAAATACACACGATTGGAAATATGACATGCTGTGTTTAATGCTTCTGCCCAAAATCTCTTGGAGATATTTTTTGATCTCATCATCACCCTAGCCATCTCCTGCAACGTCCTATTCTTCCTTTCGGCAATTCCATTTTGTTGAAGATTTTTTGGGGCAGAGAACTCCTGTGAGATTCCCTTCTTATCACACAAAGAAGAAAAAAATGAGTTCTCAAATTCCTTTCCATGATCAATTCTGATTCTTGCTACAGTCAAAGTATGTAGGTTAGTAATCTTGGTAAACAACTTCTTAAAAACATCAAAAGTGTCTGATTTTTCTCTAAGAAATCTGACCCATGTAAAACGAGAAAAATCATCAACACATACCAAAGAATACTTTTTACCTCCATAGCTTTCGACTTCCATGGAACCCATCAAATCCATGTGCAAAAGTTTAAGACACCGTGTTGTCCCACAGTGTTGTAACACGGGGTGCGCAACACGGGTTTGCTTACCTTTTTGGCATGCACCACAAACATATGGAACACCAGACTTTAAATTTGGAAGACCTCTGACAGCTTCAAACTTACTCAGATTTTTTAAGGTCTTGAAATTCACATGTTCAAGCTTTTGGTGCCATAGACTAAACTCATCAACCTTTGAGTGTCTACATGTCAATTTCTCACCAAGTTGGTAGCAATTATCCACTGATCTTGTACCTGTTATAACACAACGATTAGTATTATCAAAAACTTTACAAGTATTCTTATCAAACTTCACATGCAAGTCGTCATCACATAGTTAACTAATTGAAATTAAGTTTGCATTAAGTCCTTCAACGTGTAAGACGTTATGAAGCTTTGAAAACCCTTCCACATTGAGTGTTCCTTTTCCAACAATTCTTCCCTTTGCACCACCTCCATAGATCACTCTACCACCATTTTGTTCAACGTAATCAGTGAGATGATCTTTCAAGCCTGTCATGTGTCGTGAGCTTCCACTATCAAAATACCAATTACCTGCAGTGTTAGCTTTCAAGGAAGTATAAATAACAAAACATCTAACATCGGGCTTTTGTATCCAAACTTTCTTCACAGTGGTCCTCTTTCTGCCAGCGTTGCTCTTGGTGTTGGGCAACACGAGGGGCAACATCTTCTTAGATTCCCACAACACATAATCATTTTTCAGCTTTCGACAAAAAGGCCTGATATGACCAGATTTGAGACAATAGTGACATACAAAAGGACGCTTCCATTGTTTTGGCTTAGGGACAGAAATATTCTTTTCAACAATGGGTTTCTTACCTTTCGAAGCAGTTGAAGGATGGTTCAAGGAATCATTACCTTCCTTCACAAACACTGGTGTTTTAGAAGATTCACCAGTTTCAAAAACACTTTCTTTAAAACCAAGACCAAACTTATCATTTTTACCCATAGTCAAAATGGAATCAAGTTTGCTTGAACTGGAATTAAATTTATCAAGTGTTGTTTTTGCTATTTCAAGTTCAGAATTCAGCAACCCTAATTCCAGATCTTTTTTACTCATGAGAACTTCCAATCTAGCCACAGCAGCTTTCAATTCAGTATTCTCTTTTGCGAGGGTTGTGTTCAAATGATTCCTCTTGTTCCAATCACAGTACAACTCTTCATAGAGTTTTTGAATACCTTCCAGAGTATAAGGATCAGCTACCTGTTCTTCATGATTACTGGAATTATCAAAGGTTAGAAGCAACAAAACAAACAAATTTTTGAATTGTGTTGCGTCCAGGTGTTGCAACACTGGAGCCAACACCGAGTGGATTGATTTGAAAATTTTTCTTACTTTCCAGTAAAGCAGTGAAAGATATGAGATCTGCCTGTTCAACCTTTTCTTGTTCTTCTTCAGAATCATCATCACTCAGAGAAACATTCATACCTTTCCGAAGGCGATTTGCGCATTCATAAGCATAGTGACCATATCCCTTACATTCCCTTCATTTAACATTATCAAAATTTTTACTTGAGGACTGAACCTTACCTTCATACCTTTGACGAGGTCCTCGAGTAGCTGCAGGTTTTTGAGGTTTTTCTGAAGTAGGCAATTTGGGAAATTTTGAAGGTTGTGCACCTTTCACATCTTTCTTTTCTTTCATTACCTTGAGATAATCAGTGAACTTCTTCGAGATCAAAGCAATCGAATTCTCTTCAAGATCAGATTCCTTTACTTCCTGTTGAACTTCAGAAAAATCATTGTAAACATCATTAGAAACCTGAAAAGCAATAGACTTACCTTTGGAGTCATCTTCGGCTTCCAACTCCATCTCATATGTGCGAAGAGAACTTATTAACTCATCCAAACCTATTACAGATGTATCTTTGGATTCATCTATCGCACAAACCTTGGTGTAAAATCTTTTGGGAATAGAACGAAGCACTTTGGATACAAGTCTCTCGTTCAAAATAGGATCACCAAGAACAGATGCTTCATTTGCAAGGCTCTTCAACCTACCATTATATTCCATGATGGTCTCTGTTTCCTCCATTCTCATTTTCTCAAATTTTGAAGTTATGAGACGCATCCTTGTCTTCTTAACACTTGTCGAGCCTTCACAGTGGGTTTGCAGTTTCTCTCAAGCATCCCTAGCACAAGTACAAGTACCAATTAGATTAAACATATTCATATCAACAGAAACAAACATAGCATTAAGAGCTTTAGCGTTATAAATAGCCGCAGTATTCTCCTGGGATGTCCATTGTGATCTTGGCTTTGGTCCTGGTACATCATCATCTCTCATAGGTGGTGACCAACCGTCAAGAACACGTTGCCAAGCCCTGGACTCAATGGATTGAATGTACATGCTCATCTTCAATTTTCAAGGGCCGTAATTTGTTCCATCCAAAATAGGTCGACGAATTGCACTTGTGTACGGAGTGTCCATAACTAATCTGTAACACAAACCAGGAACTCACTTAGTAAAGTCAAGTGGTGGCTTTGATGCCACGTGAAAGAAACGGTGTACGTGGTTGGTTATGTAAAATAGGCAGTGTTGTCCTTTGTGTGATAACACCACAGACAACACAGTGCAGCGAAAATTTAAAGCGTAAATAAAACACAAGTAATTAATTTTGCACGAGTATAAAAACTCGTGCGGGTGCCTTAGGGCTAAATATTACTAGTAAACGTAAGATCAGTCTTACAAAGTAATCCTAGTAATTTTACGAAAAGTCATTAAATCCTAAATTTATCAACAAGTTGGGAAATCAAACTTGCATCCTAAAATACAACAGAGTATAAAAGAAATTGGATGCAACTCCCGTAGCCTAAATTGAAGAGACAGAAAAGATCTTCAACAACACAGTTCCCACAGTGTTGTTTCTGATGTCTTTAACACGAACTGCAGCACGAGGACATGCAACAACGATGGTTGCAAACCTTGCTTCAGAGTTCTTCAAATTCTTCAACAGAATTCTTCAGAGTATGCGCAGTGTATTATCGTCTGAAGCCTCTTCACATCTTGTGCGTGAAATCCCCTTTTATAGATTAGCTTTCAAATCTTGAGGATTTCCTTAGATAGAGTCCTACAATAATAAGCAACTATCTTTTAGTATGAAATAAACTCTATCAAATCTTGCAAATCAAATCTTGATAATATCGAATTATATTATATCAAATAATCACCTTATCAAGACATGATTTAAACTTGGCAAATATATCTTTAACATAATCGATATATATATAGGATATTTACCATATATTTTATCTTGTCTAGAAAGCAAAATCTTATAATATCCAATTAATTAAGGGCAAAAAATATCAAGAAATAAAATTCCTTTCACTCTGCCTCATTATTTGAGGCTCTAAACCCAATCTGATTGAAATGCTTGTTTCCTCGTCCCATGCTGAGATGGTTACGATGCCGACCCCGATTCTTGTTTGGCAAGACGATCCATCCACAAAAATCTTCCACTGTTCTTATTCTGGCTAAACAGTTTTCACCAAAAAAATCGGCTAGGGCTTGTTCTTTGATGGAAGTTAAGGGATCAAATTTAATGTCATACTCACTTAATTTGGTGACCCATTTGATAAGCATTCCCGAGGCATCGGGATTGGGAGCAATTTTCCCAAGGCACTATTAATGAGGACCATGATAGGTTGTTATAAAAAGTAAGGCCTTAATTTCCTTACTGTGATGACCTGGGCTAGGGCTATTTTATCCTTAGTTGTATAATTGAGTTTTGTCACTTTGAGACCATGAGTGACAATATTCGAGCTGATTAGCCATTCCCTCATTCTTGACTAGGACCGAGCTGACGGCACGTGGCATGACAGATAAGTAGACAAAGCCCCTTTTGGACCAAGGAACTGTTTTTGGACTTTTAATTTTCTGAATGCATTGTTTAGAAGAATTCAAAAAAAAATATTAAAGAATGATTTTTAAATTCGAGAGAGTGCAGCGCATAATATTTGAGAGAATTGTTTTCATTTCTAATAACAAGCAAACAATTTTTCCCTTGACCCATAAACATTGACACTAAAAATTACACCATCTAAGACTTCTACATTACTAAGGTTTCTGACTACCACATAAATGGGAGAAAGTAGTTTAACCAATTAAAACAAGCATTCTTATGAAGACAACACATAAATCTATGATACATAATCAATCAACAGCTCTGATCAGATCACCCCCCGAGATCGTAATTACCTATAACTTTAGGACAACCTAACAACGGAAACTTTGATACAACATTTGTTAGCACAAACCAACCTCGATCTTCTACCATACAGTGAGATCGCCACCAAACAATCAACTCATCTGCTCGTCTCATTTGTGATGCATATATACAAACAACTGCCACGTCCGTTTAAACTGGTATCAGGCACGCATTAGGTCAATACCTGGATTTTTAACTTCTGCTCGTGAAACCGGTGGCCAAATGCTTGTCCAGGCTTTAGGAGTAAGATTTTGAACAGAAGCATTATTGATGTCCGGTGCAAACGACGTCTCTGTAGATTGGTTGATCGGAAGATTTACTTCCATCGTTTCAGACTCGGCTTTTGTTTTTCCCTTTGAACCACCGTACACAAAACTACATGCAACCACCTACAAAAACGTTTTTTACACAACATGGTACTTCAGTACTCTTTTGAAACAAAAAAGAGTACCATATATATTTGTGGGCTATTTAATCTCTTACATATTTGCAAATTCGCACAAAATAAACAACATAAATACTCCAAAGATACAGCATTACTAAAAACATCATTCCAGGAACAATCCTAAAGAATATACTATATAGGATCTGTCATAGCATTCAACAAAAAAAGATTTTAACGAAAGGAAGTTTGGGGAAAATTTTGTAGATGCTATGGTAAAAATGCCAAATCCAACATGTTTTAGCCAAAATGAAATCTAGACGAGATGTGACAACGAATGCTCATTACAACCAGTTTTAAACAAATAACAGATCACAATTAAAAAAAAATTCAAGCATGACCATCGACTTGATGCATCAGGGAAAAAGCCTTTGATTAGTTGTGATTATGATGGTTATTTCCTTTCAGGATTTTGTAGCAATCAATAAGTGATGAGACGTCTGTATCGACAAACAGGGGGTATATAGTCAGACTCTTATTAATAAAGCTAAAAGAAGTGAATCAATATTTTTATTAAGAATTAATCCAGTTAAATTTAGTTTGAGGATTTTAGTATATCTACATTCCGATATGGTAATTCAACACAAGGAAAAGTTGTCTCATAGTTTGTGCCTTCTTTTAATGTTAAATGCGACAACCAACATTAGGCAAAGGCGTGTAAATCATGATATAACATTTCATTGGATATTAGGATTTATGTGCTGTTGCTATGGATAAAAAATTTACAATTGTGCATAGACGTAAAATTAGTCAACTAATATTTTGTGTTCAGGTTCCAGATAGTTACCAGTTAATATGAACATTGTGCAGCCTGCTTACATCATTTTGACGTAGATTTTCTTAAAATGAATGGTAAGTTACAGGACTTGAAGTAAAAATTTCAGATTGATAAGTTCCACTTCTGTTTTACATGATTTAACTTCATTTTTGTTGTTTCTCGAGCAATATTATGCGTCTTTTGTCTTTCTTTGTGTCGTTTGCAGCATTTCGGGCGACAACCATTTTTATGCAATTAAAAATGTTAATGATACGAAAATATGGAAAGAAAACGAGAAATAAGGAACCCATTTCTGGGCGCCCCAGCTCCAAAGCTTCGCAAAAGTTGAACTTGGGAAAATTGCATTGGAGCCCCAGCGCCCAGTACGGTGCCCTAGCACCGAAAAAGTGGTGCCCCAGCGCCTGATGGTGTGCAAAGAGAAAAATTAATTCGAAGTATTGTCGCCCCAACGCCAATTTCTGGGAGCCACAGTGCCCGTCGCTGTACAAATTTTGGAAACTTTTTATTCCATGCTTTAAAAGGTGGCTAGGTCTAAAGGACTTTTGGATGAAATTTTGAGAGGAGACGGCTGAGAGACCCAAGAGAATTGAAGAACAAGAAATCTTGATGCGAACTCAGACGAAGTGATTTCCAAGGACGGAGAAGCATCATCTACCTTCGTTTTTATTTCTTCCTTTCTCCTAATTTTTTAATGATGTTCAAGAACATGTTTTGTTTGATTTTTATTTTCGTTATGAACTAATTCATTTGTCTATAGAAACAACGTAACTTGACTTAGACCATGTTTTTTATATTTTGATTGATATATTATAATTCTTCAGTTATTTGCGTTTTCATAAATTGATTGCATTCAATTACCTGATCACTGCCTGAATTGTTATATTCATTTGAAATCTGATACTCGGAAAAGAGGATTTTGAATTGTAAGAGAATACATCATTGGTGTTTATAGAGTTCAGGAGACCTATAAATCCGTTGAAGCCGTAAAAAGAATTGTGCTATTTATCGGATTTAATATTAGACTTTGATATGAATATTGAGTTTGATATTAGATACAAATTTCTACTTGTCAACTGGGAAATGAAGAATAAAATATTGAGAATTCGTGGTTAATAAACTAGAAGAATTTGTGATATAAATATCTTTAGAAATTAAATTGGTTGACAATAAAGTGAAATCGAACCTTTAGAATTTATCTCTCTTGATATTTTAGTGTGTGAATTCATATTTTATTCATTGCAATTTTAGTGGTTTGAAAATCTCTGATTCTCGTGGATCTAAATAGGATTAAGATCGCATTAATTTCAAATATTTAATATAATATCATTTGATTCATTCTCTATAGGATCGACTTAAACATAATTCTTATATTAAAACTTGACATCATACGCTTGCGAGCGAAGATACCGCAACACACACTTGTTTCAATAA
Organism: Henckelia pumila; assembly: GCF_033568475.1. Taxonomy (NCBI): domain Eukaryota; kingdom Viridiplantae; phylum Streptophyta; class Magnoliopsida; order Lamiales; family Gesneriaceae; genus Henckelia; species Henckelia pumila. The sequence continues at coordinate 20,701,294 of NC_133123.1, read as the reverse complement.
TTTAAATTCTATCATGGTTTTAACTAAGAGCACAAGTGAGTTAAGCTACTCGATAGTAACTTGTTAGCAGCTCAGTCAAAACTCAACTCGAGATTGATTTGACTGAGTTCGAGCAGCTCGAGTCTTTTTTCGAGCCAAGTTCGATTTTAATTGTTTCTATTAGAGTAACTCGAGCTACTCAAATAACTGTATATATATATATATATTTCATTTAGGGATACAAAATTTAAGGGATATGTACACAAGTCAAAATTTAAGGGATATTTAAGGGATATTTTAAGGCATTCGAGCTTTTCAACCACGAGCTTTTCAAAATTTAAGGGATATTTTTGTCCTAAACTTTTCAAACTTTTCAACCACGAGCTCGAATGCCTCGACATGTACACAAGTCAAACTCGGTCTTGAAATTGATTAATTGAGTTCGAGCTCGAGCTCGAGCAGACATAATTTAAATCGAATCGAGCTCAAGCAGTGTGGCACTTGGCTCAACTCGATTCATTTGCACCCCTAGTTGTCAAGTACTTAACTTCAACCCCTTCCCGAAATCCATCTCCATCAATGCAAAAACAAGTTATGCATTTTAAGTAACTCTGACAACAAACATTGTGCACTTTTTGGTGTCAAGTGTGCTTAAATTAAGGAGTACATTGAAATAGTTCAAGAAGGCATTTCGAGGCACTACCACAATCACGTGTGCTCGCATCTTGTTGTGTCTGGCACGATGTATTTCACTTGGAATGCACGTCACAAGAAATTGTTCAAAGTGTTGATACTAGTTTGAACAGTTTCTTTGTGAAGGTTAGTTACATGTATTCCGTTGTTTATAAAGTCAATTCCTGGATGTTGATTACATTGCAAATATAGTTATCCAGATTTGTATTCACCTGAGTACGCCCCGCATAGTGTATTATTGTGTATTGAATACATTGATCTATAAAATTAACTTCACGATGTGTTTTAAGGAACTTAGGGTTATATCAATCCACAAAGTGGCTAAATTGGAAAGTAAGTCCCTGAAATAAAAGGCTATCCAAGCAAAAGTGTTTACCTGTACCAGACTTGCTGCAATGAGCCTACCGCCTATTGAACCTCCAATCACATGCCCATCAGGACTACAAACTGAAATACTTATACCACCAGTTCTATCTTGGGGACTGCCACTTTCAGCAACCAAATAGGAACCAGACAAGCATAATATCTCGAACCGACCCTAAATCGGTAAAAGATATGCATTTCAAAAGATGAACAAAATATCTATCCAGTAGCTTACAGAAAATGCTTGCATAATGCCAAACGAAAAGATCAGGAAGATGTTGATAAGATTGAGCAAATTCATGATGAAACTGATTTGTTGCAACATATTAAACTGCAACTACTCAAATATTGATAAACAACTCTGTATGATTTATTATGAGAAATGAAAAGAAGTTAAGAAGCAATTAAATGATGCTAAGCCCAGCCTTATTTGAGTGAGTAATCCATATTTAGGCAAGGTTGTTTCTGCTTCAATTTGACATGGATATGTATCCGTCAAGGTCGAAATGCCAAATAAAATATCTTATAACTATTTAGCATGTTTCTGAACATATAAATTTAATGTAACATCATCAATTGCACACGGGTAATGATATTATAGAGTGCATCAAGTCAAAGAGACTCCATCGATCCAAAATAACAAAATTAAAAGAGATAAAAGAAAAAATGTTACATATCGGTAAATTTCATATTGAACAAGCGATAGGTTCTATTAGATGAATAGAAGTGGAACAACTGGCTGGCATCATTAATTTGAAGCTCTCTCACATTGCGTGATAATCAAAGCTGAGTTTACTTCAATATGAATGAGAGTAGGCTTCAGCACAACCAAATTTAAATATAAGGCCAATTTCCAGAAATTTTAAAATTTAAGCCAAATGGAAAAATTATAAGATGAATGCCTAAACCTCATATGTGACAGTGTCACCAGAAGCTGTAAGTTGGCGTAGCGTAGCTAGAGAAACTGATCCAGTAGCTGACAAGATGCATAAAGCTCTAGGCCTTTGTTGCGCAAATGCCAATATTTTTGCTGCAATATCCTGCAGAGAACAGCAATGACTACATCTCTTTCCACTCTAAATGACAAAGGATCCAAATGTTTGTCATCACAAATAAACAATTGCATAAACAAAAAATTTTCAGATTCAGAAATTTGGGATGTACGAGGTCTAACATGAAACATGAAAAACTTTAGTAAGGAAGCACAGAGTTCGGGGAATCATGCAGGAGAAAGATCGGCTAAGAGAACACCAAAATCATGCCAATTTATTTAGCCTCTCTCTTTTTAAAAGCATTTAATCAGATTTATTTTCTGGTCACAAAAACTCAAAACTGCATAGTACCTCTCCAATTGCAATACTCAACATGTGTGGTGTAAAAGCTAGTCCAGCTGAGCTGTTCATCCAGTCACCTGGTCGAAAATGTTCAAGATTTTGGTCAACATAGTGTTCTAACAACCCAAAAACAAAATACGGAGGTAAAAAAGTAAATCTAAATTTACAGTGTTACTGGCGGACAAATGATAGATTTGTATTGAACTCAAGACCCTCAAGAGCAGCAATTCCAAGAATTTTTTTTCTCTTCCTTTGTGACAATGCTATATTTTGTTTACACGTCCATAAATAATAACTTTGTATTTTGCTGTGTTTGAGGGGAGAGAATATGGATGGAGGGAGGGAGGGAATGGAAATAAAGCACAACAAACAGATCATTGTAATTTAAATACCATAGGGAATGATGGAAACGTATTCAATGCGCACGCAACAAACGGATGATGCAATATAGTGTACGTAGAGATCAAGCAATCACATATGTGAAACCAACAGGACTATTGAGAAGGCTTCCACCTCATCCCCAACCCTCGAACGAGTATAATTTCTTCCAGCATTAACCAGAGAGTCAAAGCAATGAACACCACAATTTTAAAACATGCTACAACACTAATAGTAATTCCATCCAAACAGATCAGATAAATAAAATATGTCGATTAAATTCAGGATGTAAGGACTAAGGTACTTGACCACCAGACCAAATTTTTTTTGTTAATGACTTCAACTTATCACTTTTTGAAACCTCCACTTGTATCAAGAACCCCGCACTAGTAACATCATTTACACACCATGCATCAAACTTATCTAATGCATTGTCTCCGTTAAAACAATTCAATCCATCAACTTACGCAAATATAATTATACAGAATATAAAATCATAGACTCATAATCAACATCAATTAAAACTCACCGAGTGGAGCAAGCTGCTGCTTCCACCCACTACCACGTGGCCGCCCTCTCCGTGGTCTTTCCCCTGAGGTCATCGCTCCCAAGGACGGAGTGGAGGCAGATAGAGGAGACAATTTTAAAGTCATATTAGCTCCATCTGGGCCATATTTCCTAGGCCTACCCCTCTTTTTCTTAACTTGATCACTCCCTTGAGGCACACTAGACGCTCTAACCATGTCCATTCCATGAGGAAAATTGGGTGATGGATTTTCAACATTAAAAGCTGAACCACTTACAGCACCACCACTAAAGCCTACATTTTGAACATTGGTATTTGAAAGATTCTTGAAAATAGGTTGGGTCTGTAATACAGGAGTCTTTGCTGTGGATGAACTCCCCATTGCAGTATGAACATTGGAAGTATGCCCTGAATTACCTGACCCACTAATCCCACCTCTACCATTATTAAAATAGTATGGAGCTGACCCAGGTAATGCCATACCTTCTCTAACTTCCATGCATCAAGTTGGTAAAAACACGAAAGAATCGGTTTTCTTTTAGATGATTTCACCTCGAAAACACTTATCTTGAAACTTCTCAGTCTCAACCTGCAATCTGAAAGAGACCCACAAAAAGTTGAGGAAAAGAACTTGACAGAAAACCCAGGAAAAGCATGAAACTGAAAGTAAAGAAGGTTGTATTTTAACGATTTTCCGACATGGGTTTTCCAAGAATAACACAGGCAAAAAGGAAAAGAAAATGTAAGCTCAAGCTCTTAACACTCACAGAGAACAAAAATTCAAGAAAAAGACAGAAAGTTTGAATCTTTTGACAAAATGAATCTCAAAGGAACAGCGTCATCAAAAGCTCACACACAGAAATGCAGAAACTTACTTCATAACCACTCAAACTCGTTGCTCTGCCATGCTCAACCACCTCAAACAGAAAGCAAATGAAACCCTAAATTTGGAGTGTGGGACAGTGGGAGGAAAATAGAGAGAGTGGTGGAGATGGGGAGGAAGAATGAAGACAAAAGTTGGATGAAATAGAAAATTTCGAGCATTTGAAGTAAAGGGGAAGAAGGCCTTTAGTATTTAAGCAATAAATTATTGGAGTTTTACAGGAATTGATGTTGCAAGAATTCTGAGACTGACTTTGAAATCATTGGGAGACAGTTGGGTGCACCTAAGTACCAAAACATGTCTTTTTCAACCATATGCAGTGCTATTTGTTAATTATTATGTTTCAAATTATTATATTTGAAATATTTTTTATTATTAAATGTTTTGTTATTCTTTAAGCAATTTGGGAGAACTTTGTGTTAAACTTTATCCATAAAGACACTCACGATGTATGTAACATGTGTTATATAAACGGAAAATTTGTGATAAATCCCTAATAATAAAATTACATACTTTCTCGGTCTCTTTTTTAGAAATGTTTTGTCACGAGACGATGTATGTAACATGTGTTATATAAACGGAAAATTTGTGATAAATCCCTAATAATAAAATTACATACTTTCTCGGTCTCTTTTTTAGAAATGTTTTGTTCACAATCGTGACAAAAGCCTGCTCTTTGTTTCAACTCCCTATTTTGGCCAATTTAACGAAATACCTTGATATTTTTTTTAAAAAAAAAAAAAAGAAAACCTTATTCTGCTGAGAAATCGTTGCTTTCCCTCGGTCCTTCTTCTTGATTCTCCTCTCTCGAGCCTTTCTCTGTCAATCTTAATAGTTTAATCCTTCAAAAAAATGTCGCAGATCTGTGTTTACTCCGGCAATGTTGAAGATCTGCATTGACGTGGATTGAAGGGAATTGTCCATCTTTGTGCTCAAAGTGAAATTTTCACAGATTTGCAGGTTAGATTTAAGTTTTGAAATCTTTTAAATTTTGGGCGAATAAATTATTTTCATAGCTTGATGTATGTCTTACAAATTTAAAATGTTGAATTGATGGAATTGTTTGGGATTTTTTATGATTATAGAGGTGGTGTTGAGTTTTTGTGCATTGAGTTAGTTTTACAGATTAGCTTACCAATATCAATTTTTACGTATGTTGCTGGAAATGCAGTTCATTTGATGAGCATTTGTGATAGATTAGCTGATATTTCGTATTGTTCTCGATTATAAAATTTTAATTCTTAATTTGTGGGTTTTAGTGCTGTACTATTACATTTATTTTGTGAATGAAATTATTAGAATTAAAATCTAATATTCTGAAAAATTGTTATTTTTTACTGTTTGTGTGTAATATATTATGAAAGAATGTATTATGCTTCGATTTACTGTATTGATTAACATTCCCCTTTTGTAGTTTGAGAATGGAATCTGGAAGTGGTCCTTGCAATCTTTCGTTTTTGGGTTGCTGTAAATTCAAGAAGCAGTTGTTTGTCATCTCAATCTTCAGTGGTTGTAGGTTGATGGATGTTTTTGCGAGTCTGAGCAAAAAAATGTGCAAAAATATCTCCGAAATCCATTATTCTTCAATATGTAGCTCCATTGAATAAGATGCTTGTGTCATTAAATGATGATGATGATGTCCTTAATATGATTCATCTTCATATGTGTGTAAAGCTTACGACGATTGAATTGAGGGCAGAGAAAAGAAATGAACACTTCAACAACTTGAATGATGGGAGGTAAAATACTTTATTAGACGTATTTTCATTATCCTATTTTGATATGTTTAGTAACATTTTTAATAAAAAAAATTAAAGTTAAAATATTGTAGATTTATTTGTATAAATTATCAATTAGATGTTTGAAACCAATATTAATTTTCAAAATTTAAAATTTTGTTTTTTTTGTTATTGTTCTTTTTTATTTTATTAATTGTATATTAAACTGATAAGGGTTGATGAGGAAGACACGCAATCGAAGAGTGATAACGAGGTTGAACAGGCCCCTTGCTCCAACACTATAGATGTGTGGATTAATTGCATTTGTGGGGTAGGACAAACATTCAAGGGTATCGGTGAATTTAGGAAATGTTTGAAAAACTTTTCTGTTGCTACAAGACGTTCATTTGTTTATGTAAAAAATGACAACAAGAAGGCTATTGTGATTTGTAGTGAAAAGAGCTGTGATTGGAGAATTTATGCTTCGAAACATAAAAGAGACAATCTTTTTGCTATCAGAAAATGTAAACTGCAACATAGATATGGTGAGAACAATCTACGTAGCAGAGGGCATCCTAGAGCCGATGTTTATTGGATAGCGAATGTTATGAAAGAAAAATTGAGAGGAGAGACCTCTTATCGTCCGTGTACAATGCAGATGGACTTGCAAAGAGATTTTGGGGTAGAGTTAGAATATCGCAAAGTGTGTAAGGGTAAGGAGTTGGCGATGCATGAAATTCATGGCACATATGAAGGATGCTATGATAGATTAAGATGATACTGTGATGCTGTTAAAAAGACTAATCCTGGTAGTATTGTAGAGTGTGAGATTGAACCTTTGACTAAAAAATTCAGACGGTTGTTCATTTGTTTTCATGCATGTGTCGTTGGTTTTGTTAGTGGTTGTAGGTCATTGATATTTTTAGATGGTACTCATATAAAGAATAAGTATAAATGATGTATCTTAATTGCAGTGTCGAAAGATGCGAACGATGATCTGTTCACAATTGCTTATGTCATAGTAGATGCGAAGAATGATTCGAACTGGCATTGATTTTGTTATCATTTGAGTCGTGTGCTCCTTTACTATCAATGCATTCCATTCGACGAGTTCACAATTTTCTCGGACAGACATCCCAGTATCATCAAGGCAGTGAATCAAGTATTTGTTGGGAGTCTCCATGCTTATTGCTTGAGACATTTAGTGGATAATTTTGTGAAGCTGGTACATTCGAAATTATAAATCCTTGATGTGACACCCGCAGCCAAAAAGTCCTAGGGCAGTACATGGTCCGCAATATGGGTGGTTAATACCTGAAAGATGGAAACCCCACCAAAGAATGGGCGACGGGTGACATGAATGAACCGATCCCACACCGGAATGAGAGGTACAAAAAGATTTGATATGTACAACTCATATCAAGAAGGTGCATCTTCTTTTCGGAAGCTCATCACATAAGAACTCCAAAGTTAAGCGTGCTTGACTTGGGACAATTATAGGATGGGTGACCCCCTGGGAAGTTTTCCAGGGTGCGTGTGAGTGAGGACATAAGTACGCTGAAAAGACCCGTCTTGATACAGTGGGGCGTTACACTTGAGCTATTTGAATTTAATTTTTTTCATATTATCTGATCATTTTTTAAGCTCAATCTAAATTGTTATTAATCTTTTTAGGTGTTGAGAAGTTATCCCAAACATAACAAAAAACATTGGTCTTCGGTATTCAAGAAAGCTGCGTATGCTCCGTTTTTTCAAGAGTACGAACAACATATAAACAATATATTTGAGTCAATGCCACTTGCTAGAGGGTTTATTGTAAATTATTATCCACAGAGTTGGGCCAATGCATTGTTTGTTGGTAATAGATGGGGTGTTATAAATAACAATATAGCCGAGTGTTGGAATAGTTGGGTTAGGCCAGCTCTTCATCTGCCTATTGTTGCTATGGTTGATCACATACGCGTGCAGATAATGAAAATGATGCACCAATGACGTGAATCAACTTTACTCATGACCAGGGAATTAAGTCCAAGAAAAAAAAAGTCTGTTGCAAATGTATATATTGAATCTCGAACATTAAGAGTTCAGCATTCGTGTGATTGGAAGTTTGAGGTTGTTGATGGTGAAAAGTCATTTGCCATGGATTTAGTGGATATGACTTGTTCATGTAGAGCTTGGGAGATCAATAAGCTTCAGTGCAAGCAGCCCTGCTCTGCCATTGAGATGAAAGCGATGTCTGTGTATGATTTTTGTGACAAGTATTTCAAGATCGAAGCGTATCGTACTGCGTACAAAGGATATATTAATCCTAACCCAACCTTTGACATCAGTGACTCTTGTGTTGCTGAATCCGATGTAATTCAGGCTCCTTTGTGCGTAGTCAGCCCGGTCGTAGAAGGACGAAAAGAATACCATCGCAAGTTAATACATGTGTATCAATATGTGGTCGTTGTCATGCGAGACGACACAACAGACGCAGTTGCAAGGAACCTACAGAGTAGCTGTAATTGTTTTAAAAAAATAGTGTTTCAATTATTTGTTATTTATTAGCAAAAAATTTTAACAGAACTTTTTCAGAAAATAATCTTGACTGTTCTACAAATATGCAGGAGAAAGCGATTACTGAAACGGGGTTCGAGCATGAAATTACAATCGAAAAGGCATACACGTTCGAGTGGAAGCATTGCTGGATTGCGCTTGGTTTGAGGCTTTTGATGGAACCATCTGATGTGTCATTTTATCTTGAGTTGTGGTTGTAGTGTAGTCAAGTGTATTGTGTTGTCTTAGGTTCTTCTAAAACCATCTCTGTTTCTGGTAAATAATCATGCTACACATTGGACAAATATGTAATGTTCTAATTTGAGAAATGATATTTGTCATTAATGTTTCAGTGAAAGATGTCTTCCCAGTTAACTAAGCAAATAATTTGTTGCTTTAAATTTTCATATGTCAGGGACTAACTGATATGTATTTTAAATAACTTGTATTTAATATGGAATAAAGCTTCATAAATTTGGAACTTATTGTCTGATTATTACAATAAATAGAGCTACAAGTAATATTAGCACAAGAACAAAACATGTGCAAACCAAAACAACAATATATTCCTATGATATGGTCGGGCGCTGGTGCACTAATAAACTGGTTGTGTAGCGCATCAGAGGACGAATGCTCATTACGCTTGTAATTCAGCTGTTCCGTTGAATCATGGATGGAGGAGGATGCAGATTGTTGAGGCATTGAATACACACAGCTCTCTTTACCTTGCTTACTTGGGGTTGGTTTCAACTTAGATGATTTCTGAAGAGATTCACCGTGATAATCATCGTACCAAAAAAATCGATTCTGATGTTGCAGCTCATGAGGACAGAGATAATACAACTCTCTCGGGTAGGTCGAACGTGGTCCGGCTCTTCGTAATATCATTTCCCCGAAACCACACTGACATGGTGGTGCAATATTCATCTCCATTGTACTCGATCTTCAAAACTGAAATTTTATTTTGAAAGGCAAAATCCTAACCAAACTGAAACCAAAAAGCGAGTGGATGAGATGAAGTGTACCGGCAGAGCTTAATAATGATAGGTAGGTGGTGGTCAAAGTCTTTGATTGGTCTAGGAGAGTGTGACCCTCATGGCCCACAATGTGTGTGCTACAATCGGAGCAGATTGTTCTCAATTCAATACTATCAATCTCATCCATGCGTACTAGTTGTGCTCGATCTCGCACTCAAATGTTCTTAAATATGAGTGAAATTAGATTAACTGATGGTCCTCAAATATGAGAAAGAATCATATTAATTGGAAAGTATACCCCTATTGTGTACATTGAGTGGCAATGGAATCCACAAATGGTGCTCTCATTAGGTAATGATCAATGTCTTCCTCCTACACCTTAGACAAGAAGTGTGGCAGAAGACATTACTAGAAAAAAAAATCGGGTGATGGTTCCACCAATCTCTAGGGATTGAGAACTCCTCTCCACTTGTGTGCTGCAGTGTTTTATAGGATCTTGGTGCTTGATAACATGGACATGCATTCATGTTCCCCAAATAAATAGATTATTCCGCATAATTCTAAGATTGTTCCTAATACATGACATTTTGATCCAAAGCCACTTTCACTAGGAGAGTGTGACCCTTATGGCCCACAATGTGTGTCCTACAATCGGAAAAGATTGTTCTCGATTCAATACTATTTATCTCATCCCTGTGTACTAGTTGTGCTCGATCTCGCACTCATATGTTCTGAAATATGAGTGGAATTAGAGTAACTGGTAGTCCTCAAATATGAGAAAGCATCATATTAAACAAGTTACGAGTTTGGATTTTAGAAAGTATACCCATATTGTGTACATTGAGTGGCAATGAACATCCACAAATGGTGCTCTCATTGGGTAATGATCAATGTCTTCCTCCTACACCTTAGACAAGAAGTGTGGCAGAAGACATTACTAGACAAACACTCGGGTGATGGTTCCACCAATCTTTAGGGATAGAGAATTTCTCTCCACTTGTGTAATGCAGTGTTTTATAAGATCTTGGTGCTTGCTAACATGGACATGCATTCATGTTCCCCAAATAAATAGATTATTCCGCATAATTCTGATATTGTTCCTAATACATGATATTTTGATCCAAAGTCACTTTCACTAGGAGAGTGTGACCCTTATGACCCACAATGGGTGTCCTACAATTGGAATAGATTGTTCTCGATTCAATAGTATTTATCTCATCACTGCTTACTAGTTGTGCTCGATCTCTCACTCAAATGTTCTGAAATATGAGTGGAATTAGAGTAAGTGATAGTCCTAAAATATGAGAAAGCATCATATTAAACAAGTTACGAGTTTGGATTTTAGAAAGTATACCCTATTGTGTACATTGAGTGTCAATTGACATCCACAAATGGTGCTCTCATTGGGTAATGATCAATGTCTTACTCCTACACCTTAGACAAAAAGTATGGCAGAAGACATTACTAGACAAACACTCGGATGATGGTTCCACCAATCTCGAGGTATTAAAAACTCCTCTCCACTTGTGTGATGCAGTGTTTTATAGGATCTTGGTGCTTTCTAACATGGACATGACTTCATGTTCCACAAATCAAATAGATTATTCCGCATAATTCTGAGATTGTTCCTAATACATGACATTTTGATCCAAAGCCACTTTCACTAGGAGAGTGTGACCCTCATGGCCCACAATGTGTGTCCTACAATCGGAACAAATTGTTCTCGATTCAATAATATTTATCCCATCTTTGCGTACTAGTTGTGCGCGATATCACACTCAAATGTTCCGAAATATGAATGAAATTAGAGTAACTGATAGTCCTCAAATATGAGAAAGCATCATATTAAACAAGTTACGAGTTTGGATTTTGGAAAGTATACCCCTATTGTGTACATTGAGTGGCAATGGACATCCACAAATGGTGCTCTCATTGGGTAATGATCAATGTCTTCACATTACTAGACAAACACTAGGGTGATGGTTCCACCAATCTCGAGGTATTGAAAACTCCTCTGAATGGGTGTCTTGCAGTGTATTAGAGCATCTTGGAGCATGTTCACAAGGACATGTCATCTTGTGCCGTAATTCAAGAAGATTATTCCAAATTGAAATGAGATTGTTCTACATAACTGATATTTTGATCCAAAGCCACTTCCACTAGTGGAGTGTGATCTTAATGGCCCACAATGATTGTCCTACAATCGGAACGCAATGTTTCCGATTCAATGAAATTTATCTCATCCATGCGTACTAGTTGTGCTCGATCTCTCGGTCGCATTTCCTAAATTTGAGTGGAATTAGAGTAAATGATAGTCCTCAAATTGTTTAAATAGACGAGATAAAATCATATGAAGCATCTCACGAGTTTGGAATTTGAAAAATATGCCCCTATTGCATACATTTGGTGGCAACGAACATTGTGATCCAAAGACACTTCCACTAGGAGTGAGTGATTCTCATTGCCCACAATGTTTGTCCTATAATCGGAACACATTGTTCTCGATTGAGTAATATTTATCCCAACAATGCGCACTAGTTGTGCTCGATCTTCCAGTCACATGTTATTAAAGATGAGTGAAATTATACTAAGTGGTAGTCCTCAAATTGTTGTAGTAGATCAGAAAAAATAGTCATATTGTATTCTATCACTGCATACGTCTTACAAATTCAGTTCAAGTCCATGAATCGCACCACGCAAGAGAGATTATTCCATTTATTCAGGAGATTATTCTTAATATGTGATAATTTATTCCTGAATTCAATTGAACAAAATATGAGGCTACTCGAACTTGTTTAATCCCAAATAGAGTTTTACAAAATAATATAAACAAACTTACGTACTATAGATTGCTCCATCAATCATAAAAGCTTACAAAGACAGTTGATCAAAATTGTTTTTTAGCAATCCCCTTTCATGAGATAAAATACTTGCAGCCAGTTGAGCACGATATGTGTCCATCTTCACTGTTTTGATATTCCAACATCTCAGCTGAGTCACGGGCTAGACACTCTACCCACATGCATGAAAAAATGCCACAATCAAGCGATACACCTTGATGACGTGTACGTTCTCTCAACACATTAGAGTCGGATATGACGAAATTTGAATTATGGTGAACTCAACCAACTAGAAAATGTGCCTTCAAAGATAAAGATTATTAAAAAAACATTCGTACAAACCACATGAAATGACACAATAAAGACTCACCAAAGTTCTACACGCCCCTAAGCTAAAAGAATCGGGAAGTGAATTCCACATTTTGAATATCCCCTCTTTCGCGTGAAATACTAGCAGAAACCAATGCACTCTGCTATTAATTAGGAAAATGAGATATTTTCATCTCTTGAACGTATCACCGTTAATTTTCTTCAAACAAGACTTAGAGGCACCAGAGAGTCCCGCAAAAAAAGAGTCGTAGTCATTGTTCTGGACCTTCATTTTTTTCCCGACTCTTGGAAAAAAAAAACATTAAAAACCAGAAACTAACTGAAATGTATACTAACTCACCGATCACGCTTTTATATTTCTAATAACCTGCACCAAAGTGTCCATGAAAAATATTTCATTCCCTTATCCACATTGTATTTTTCCATCATGCGCATTTGAACATTGATAATTTCATGGCTAACAAGCTGACCAAACAAGAAACCACAGAACACGAACCCTGACATATGGACAATTTCATCTTGCCAAACATCGACACTAAAAAAATAAATGAATTCCATTGTATTAAAAATGATTGTAAAAAAAGTGATAAACAAATAGAGGGAGCTTTCAGTGAAAAAATTCATACGTGGTGTCATCCCTAGAAAGATAATGCGTCAACAACTTTTTCTCTTTGGCAGTGGCTTCTTCATGTCCACAGAAATCTGTTCTACCTTGATATTGACTAGTCCACTGGTTACTCAAATCATTATTTTTTTCAAGCTCAACATCAATTATTTTTCCTCCCTACGGAAGAATACACAAACATGGTCAACATCAGTAACACGAAGTAAAATATAGGACCTCAAGATCAAATACCCAAGGTTAAAGTTGGTTATGAGCAAAGTCAAACTTTTTTCCTGCCCTTTCTCTTGGGTGTGGTACTGGGTGGAGTCACAAACATTGATGACTTTTTTTTCTTTACGCGATCACCCCTCGTTCGAACATTATCGACGATGGAAGATTGGAAATTAGTGTTTTTCGCAACCTTCTTTGAATTATCATCACTCTCATCGACCCCACCACTTTTTTCAGAGGTATAGTCACCAGTATCCCTTTCAAACACATTGGTTAATGCAGTTGTTGAAATATCAACCTCAAAAACATTATTTTCCTTAACGACTTTTGATACAAGATTATCCAACAATTGATCAATCTCATTCAGGTCCTCGGTACAAGAATTCTGTCAATCGACTTCGGTACTTTTCGTTCCCAAGTAACCACTTTCTGCATTTTTTTCACCATCAGGCTCAGCACCAACAACACTTTTTCCATTTCCAACATCCAATCCATCATCACATGCATCTTCACCTATCTTCAATTCACCAATATCTGGAACATTGGTCTTATCCAATTCACCAACAACACTTTTTCCCTTCACCGAGTAATCAACACAATTCTTGACAGGCGCATCAACAAAATCATATAAATTACCACCTAGGTCATGACTCACACTGAACTCCTCTTCCTCATTCGTTTCATTGATTCCATCAGCAGCGTCATCAACACTGAGATCATTATCAACTACAATATCCTTTCTTTGCGATTTCGAGCAACTTCTTTCTCCAAAACCAGATTTTATTTCAAATCAACCAGCTTCCTCTTAGCTCTAACTCTCTCACGTTTCAACTGCGCACAAATTCTTTTCAACATTTTAATCTCAACCATTTGTGTTTATTCAGAGTTTTTCTAGTTCACAATTATCTCTCCTGCCTCCTTGTTCCTTCGAAACCGGCAGCAACAACTACAACAATAAAAAAATTAATGAAGAATATTTTTTTTTTTCTAAAACGTGAAATAAAGGATGCTACTCAAATTACCTTGTTCTCCAACAACATTTTCTCCTCAGGAAAGGGATGTATCGACAAAACCTGATCCAAACAATATATATATATATATATATATATATATATATATATATATATATATATAAATAATGCAAAGCTCCAACATTCGAAATATGATTAGTAAAATAGAAGATACCTTGGTTGACGATATGGAATCAAAAGACACTTCCGCTTTCACAGCATCCAACTGGATCTTGCTTTTTCCGAAACGAAATAGGCCGGGGCAGATATGAACACCACGTGGTACGACTAATGATGGCACTCTCTCATAGAACCAAGCCTAAGCAAAAAATCATATAAGTAAACAAATTAAACAAATTAATAGCACAATAACTCAGCTAATTAGATACTCACCATCAATCCAACCGTGCAATCATCCAAATATAGTTTACTCGCTTGATTGTCTAATTCTCGGTATAAAAACCGAAACGCAGCATCTCCCTAAGTAAACTCAAAAAAAGTGCTCAGTTCATCAATATAAGGAAAGATAAAAGCAGGAGTAATGTAATTAACAATCGAGAATATTACAAAATTAAATATGAACAAAATGAACATTCGAACAAAATCATCAATGTCAGCTTTGATATTACTACTCGCAAGTGAAACAATCTTTTTTTTATAACAATCCTGTGAGTGTTGCTTATTTTACCTCCGAAGTGTCGAGACGGGAAGCTTGATTCAAGATTGAGGTCCAAATCAACTTGTTGACCTCTCTGATGCAAACCAAGCACGATGGAGAAGTCTCTTGAAGTGAAATGAATGGATATATCACCACCAACAAGGAACGAGCATGAAGGACTGTCGAATCTTTTAAACAAATAGTCTACCCTGCCACTACTCACAGGTAGAACAGGCATGTCTATCCATTTACCAACTAAAGTTTCTTTTATTCTGCTCATTTGTTCATTCCCTATGACCAGCTTTGTAGTGACCCGCACCGTGATCACCTACTAATCAAAACTTAAGCATGCAATTAATTAATAAAATAATCTTAATCAGAGTAACTGCGGAATTAAAGTAAGTCAAATACCAGGTAAGCAAAACCTAGTGATCAACCCCGCTATCCAGCCTTGGTCACCACCTAACCTCCCTATCTCCGGGAGAACTACCTACATCTGCCCCATGAAATAGGGCATCCAGCCAACAGAAAATAACCGGAAGTGAGCCTAACATGCTCAGTACGAGAGTATGAGTATACGGTATTATGTGTGCATGTATGCAAGTGAACTGGGTACCAAGACTCTCAGGTCAAGAAACAAGCTCATAGACCGGGCCCAGGGTATATAGCACGCTGCGCCGTCGCATCAGGAGGTGGCTCATATACCAGTGGATAATGGTGACCTGATACTAGTACATGTGTCCAACCATAAAGGTGACCTGACACAAAACTTACGTATCCAACCATCCACAAACTCGTAGGGTGAGCGCCCTACTACAGGATACCTCTAAGGTAAAAGCTCAATATGCTCATGTATGCAACATACAGTCATGACATGTTGTATATAAAGGCATATAAAACATGAAATCACATAATCCATGCAAACACATAATACATGCATACTCAATCTAGATATCTCGAATATTACTTCCGTACCTTATTAAGGCAGATCCTAGAAGCTCCCCCTCTAGGTCCAAGCCTACCATGCAGCACTACAGCATAAATAACCATGCATTACCCAGCATGCCAAATATCACCTACTAGGCTCTAAAAGCCTTAATTAAACTATAGCCTACTCCCTATTTACTATAGGGAACCAAAGCCATACCTTCGTCCGTCGTTAGCCCGCTGATGTCGCATGCCCCAGAACCTGGGCATAGCCTAGCTACGACTCCTAGACGCCTCACCAGAGCTCCGCCGCCTGGCTGCTACTGCGGACACTGTCTGCTATAAAATAAACTATTTCATACTCCAACTCTTAAAGAAAGAGTCCCGATGCCCTTAAATAAAGCGATTACCGGGAGAGGAGAGGGAAAATTGCACTTAAAATGAGGGATTCGGACCCCTATTTATAGGCCACGATCGGAAGCTCCAATCTCCTGATCGGAAGCTCCGATCGGTGCATGTTTGCCACGTTTTGGACGACCGAGATCGGAAGCTCCGATCGCAGGATCGGAAGCTCCGATCTCCTGCATCTGGCCACGTGTTTCAATCTCCTTAACACCTGTTTCTGGTTGAGATCGGAAGCTCCGTTCTCGGATCGGAAGCTCCTATCTCGGATCGGAAGCTCCGATCTGCCCGGTAGCTCCGAACTGTTTCTCATGCTTCCGAACTGTTTTGGTCATCCGGGACCCCCGGGACCTACCCCACCATTTTCGGGCATTTCGGATCTGATTTTCCACTTATTTTAACCAAATAAGGACTCCTTAAACATGTTTTGACACTTTTAAAATTATATGTCATTTATAACATGTTTAAAATCATTTAATCTTGTAAAATGGAACCGGGCTACTACATTCTCCCCCTACTTAAGATATTTCGTCCTCGAACAATCTTAAGTACTGAATGCAGTAAAATATTGAATAAACATCTTTTATTCAAACTGATTCATTTTACAAGTTACAACCTGAAAATACAACAATTCAAAATCGTTCTGGATAATCTGTACGCATATGACTCTCAAGTTCCCAAGTGGCCTCCTCTGTGCCTTGGCGCTGCCACTAAACTAGAACAAGAGGAATGGTCTTGTTGCGTAATATCTTATCCTTATGACCTATGATACGCAAAGGTCTCTCCACGTATGTCAAATCCGAATCCAACTGTACCTCAGACGGCTGTAAGATATGAGACTTATCTGCCACATACCGTCGTAACAGTGAAACATGGAACACGTCATGGATTTTTAACAAATACGGTGGTAACGCCAACCTGTAAGCCAGATCTCCAACACTTTCCAGAATTTCAAATGGACCAATGAACCTAGGAGATAGCTTACCTTTGTGACCGAATCTCAAAATCCTGCGGAATGGTGAGACTTTCAGGAATACTTTCTCACCCACCTCAAACTGTAAAGGTCTGCGCTTGACATTCGCATAGCTAGCTTGTCGATCCTGTGCAACCTTAATTCTCTTCTTGATCTGTCCAACAATATCAATAGCTTGCTGGACTAACTCTGGTCCCTCAACCTGTCGCTCCCCCACTTCCTCCCAGAACAGTGGAGTACGACATCATCGCCCATACAATGCCTCAAACGGAGCCATCCCAATACTGCGATGGTAACTGTTGTTGTACGCGAACTCAATCAATGGCAACTGATCTTGCCATGCTGGACCAAAATCCATAGAACATGCTCGCAATATGTCTTCAAGAGTACGAATCGTGTGCTCTGACTGCCCGTCAGTCTCTTGGTGATATGCTGTACTCAAACTAATAGTAGTACCCATAGCGCGCTGAAAAATCCCCCAGAACCTGGAAGTAAACCTGGGATCTCGATCGCTGACTATGCTCACAGGCACTCCGTGCAATCGAACAATATCCTGGATGTATAATCGTGCCATCCTATCAAAACTGAAGTCTCGGTTATAAGAAATGAAATGTGCTGACTTGGTGAGTCGGTCCATCACAACCCAGATAGCATCACAATTCCTCGAGCTCACCGGTAAATGGGTCACGAAGTCCATCGTGATCAACTCCCATTTCCACTCAGGAATGGATAAACTGTGAAGCAATCCTCCAAGTTGTCAGTGTTCTGCCTTGACCTACTGATACACCAACATATAGAAGCATACTAATACACATTTTTCTTCATTCCTTTCCACCAGAAAGAACCTCAGACGCAAATCTTTCTACACCGAAAAGATTCGCATACTTTATGACTAACATTGGTCATAACACCTGTGACAACGTCGTTGTCCACAATTCTTGATTTCTTGAATCCCTCAGGTTCTCTTCTTGGAAATATCAATACAAATATAATTACATCTATCTCATAACTTGAGATAACATCTGAAAATGAGAATACTGATTATCCTGCCACGAATAACAATTTCTTGCTGAATTCTAACTTACTTTATTAGATGAACAAAACTGTTTCATCATTATATGGCAAATCCTTAAACCAAAACAATCTAGCTAACCCCTGATTCAATCTCATTGAATCAGACTTATAAATGACCTAACACATCCAATAGACATCCCGAGAAAATTGGTGATAACAATCCCGTTGAATCTGATAACCTTATATCTCAGCTGCTATCCTTTTTCCATGTCTAAAAACTTGATGCTATCCTGTTAGTATTCATTAAAATTCAAATGCTTGCTAGATCAATTTCTGTCACTGAAGTCCGAGAATTACTTCAAATCATTCTTGAGAACTGAATATCTGAGTACTATACTCATCTTATCAGTCTACCAAAAATTGAATAATTCCATTCGTTCTTTATGCAAAAGAATATTTAGCTCCTCCGTCACGGGGTTATAACATCTGTATCTACCTCAGACAAATAGTTGCAAATAGTCATTGGCACCAAACTTGCACCAATTTAACTGACCATTTCGAAACATTCATGAACACCTAAGTGCCCAGCTTTCACTAACCAAGTGAATTCTCATAATGATGAATCCATGCTGTAACTTAGCAGGCTCATGACATCTGTCAATAGAATCGAGTATCTTTTCAAGGTTATCAAACTGACACCAAACTATATTTTTAACGTAACTGTTGCAATGATCTCTAGACTGAGTAAATTTTCCATCCTTTCCTGAAGTACAAAAGACTTCCAGAATATCAATGAAAATATACTCTCCCATGTCTATCGTTGATCACAGTTCATGTCTCCTAGTATAAGTCATCACAGTGCCCTGATAAAATTCCTCTTTGCTTGACAATCCATCAATCGAATTCCAATTCTTACAGGAAAATTTACCTAAGTAAACTCATCACTTAGAATTTCCTGTTCATCTCGTAATCAAGATCCTGATCACTAAAATACCTCTGATAGAATCAGACAATACTGGTAAAACCTCCTGGTTCTCCCCCAGTATCACGTGCGAGAACTACCCGTCCAGAATATTCACTTGTCAAGGAATCCTTTCCAAGACTATTCTTGTAGTGACCCTTACCCGGATCACCTACTAAACATAACTTAGGCATGCAATTAACTTAATTAAACAGATATCAGAATAAAACTGCGGAATCCATAAACAAAATATACAATCCCAAATAAAGGAATCTGTAATTTATTCAATAATATACAACCAAATCGAAAAGCTGTATAAACCCAAACAACAGTAATAAAACCTAAGCGAAGCTCTAGCTGGCCAATCACTGACTAGCCCCTCCTGGATCCACCCTCCTCGTCCAAACGCAAACCTGCCCCATGGAATAGGGTGTCCAGAAAATACAGAGTACGAGACGTGAGCATAAAACGCTCAGTGCGAGAGTATGAGTATACATGCATGCAAAGTGAACTCCCTATAGACTCGAGGTCAAGGATCAGATAACAGAGACAGACCGGGCCCTGGTATGTAGCACGTTGTGCCGTCGCTTCAGGAGGTGGCTCCCATACCGAGATAACCGTGGATACGCCGGACCCAAATCGATGGAAGTCCATCCACTAACAGGATAGGGTACAACCCTACTAACAGACATCTCGAAAGAGATACAGCAAGATGAAAATGAATGCAGCATAATATCATGACATATAAATCATGCAGTCACATAATACATGCATACTCAGTCAGGATATCTCGAACAGTACTTTCGTACCTCAATACAGTGCAAGCTCTACCAACTCTAGGTCCACGCCTATAGTCCGCTCTACACTGCCAAATGATACTACTATCAATAAAATGCTCTAAAAGCCTTAACTAAGCTATTGCATACTCCCAAATATTTATAGGAAGCAAAAGCTATACCTTCGTCCGTCGTTAGCCCTTTGATGTTGATGCCTCCAGAACTTGGGCACAACTCCGCTACGACTACCGAACGCCTCGCCGACCTCCGGACCAAGCCTAAGAAGACTAAAACAGCTCCAAAAGGACTAGAAAGGAAAGGAGAACTCGAAATTGGCAAATGAAAGTGAAGCCTCGGCCTTCTATTTATAGACAACGATCGGAACTTCCGATCCTTGATCGGAACGTCCGAACCTCGATCGGAACGTCCGATCCTGCCATCGGAGCTTCCGAAGATCCTGATCTGCCACGTGTCAAAATATCACTTGTTGACTCCGGATAGGGGTGATCGGAGCTTCCGGTCCTGATCGGAGCTTCCGATCTTGCCACACGTCATGCCTGACGTAATATTGATCGGAGCTTCCGATCTTGATCGGAGCTTCCGATCTCACCTTTGGAGCTTCCGAACTCTACCCAAGTAATTATGATTAATTCCTTAATTACTGATTTAGTTACGGGCAGCTACAATTCTGTCCACGAAAACGAAAGTCTGTATCTCTGATGAAGTCAGACGATAACTCAAATCCCTTGGAACTAATCCAGTACCAAGTATAACTCCAGAAGACTCAAATAAATCCTGAATATTCTCCTGATAATTATACCTATTGCTATGACTATACAAACAACGAGACTGAGGTAAGTCTTCCTATAATGCCAAACTGGAACAAAAGAATCCTTCCAGTTACACCGGCATAAGGTCGCACTTACTATACCATCTCGGAACCCGACAGTCAAGAGCACCCTGGCATAACTCATCCCTGAGTCTCTGATATTATGCAATCCCTTTTTGGACCAAAATCATTGGTCAAGGAAAATTCTCTGTAGAGGCACAACTCAAATCCCGAGTCTGCAAGCATCTGATAATTAAATCCTGTTGGATATCAATTCAACTAATCTCCTGGATTAAATCCCGATATCACAAATCAAGATCAAAAACTTATCTACTCAGAACAATTACTTGTCAAGGAAAAATCCATTCCAAGACTGTTCTGACAACGGAACATCTTTATCTCAAATAAACGATAACTAAGCCTTGATACCACACCTGGTATCTGTCCTATCCAAAGTCATACCCTGTTGTGACTGTTGCCAAATTTCCAAACTGAGTAGCCTTCCCTATATAGTCCCTGGAGCACCAAGGCCTCCAAACAATCTCCGAAGTATAGAAACTTCCAGAGGAATAACCGACTGAGGGTGGCGCCCCCTCATGTCTAGTACTAGTCACAATCCACAACTCTTGGTATTAGTTAATCTGTCATCCTGATGAAAATCCATCATCACTAGGTAACAACCTAAAAGGATCAAAGCAGCCAACTGTTCTAAGAAAATACGTCTAGAACAAACATTCATGTGTCTTGATGAGTCACATCATCTCTGGCAAACACTTTGCTTAATAAAATATTCTAGTTAAAACATCTAGAACTATTCATTGAAAACATGCAAAATTCCCAAGTACTCATTTAAAACAATGATCAGTCTTTTATTCAAAATAATCAAGTTAATCTCAAAGATTACAACACTTGAACCACAAATCCAGGTTCTAATACAATCTTTATTACAGTCCCATGTAATATATAACTTAACCAAAAGATTACACTGAAAGATGTACAATACAACAATAACTGAGTACATCAAATACTAAAATCTTTAATAAATCTGATTACAACTAAAATACTGTTTAAAACCAAATACAATATTTAAATTCATGCGGAAGTCTTTCATTCCGTCTACTGATCTTGAACATGAAGTTTTCCTCAGGTCAGCAGACCTTCTTCATCGCAAGATCTCAAAGATAAAATCTTGCTAATCTACCGGATCCTTCCAATATTGTTGGGTTCCTTATCTGGTAGATGAGACAAGATTTTCCTGTCAATCTCTCCAACTACTAGTGAAGAGTCTTCCGGGATGGCTTCCTTGGTCGACTTAGAATGGATGACTACATGTCACACATTCCGTTCAACCTGGATAAGTGTCTGGCGTTGAAAATTGGATCTTCTCTTCCAGCTCCATCCTGCTGGATCCACATAATACGAACTTCTGCTGCCAACCTTGGCAATGACGATCTTGGAAAAGCCTAAACATCTTGCTATTTCAATTCCTGATAATGCTATCGATATTGAATCCAACTTGTAACCCTACAAAGGATAACCTAAAATCAATACTATGTCCCAAAGAATCTTATTGCATGCTCTGATAGCATAAATGTAGTGACCCGCACCGTGATCACCTACTAATCAGAACTTAAGCATGAAATTAATTAATAAAATAATCTTAATCAGAGTAACTGCGGAATTAAAGTAAGTCAAATACCAGGTAAGCAAAACCTAGTGGTCAACCCCGCTATCCAGCCTTGGTCACCACCTAACTTCCCTATCTCCGGAAGAACTACCTGCATCTGCCCCATGGAATAGGGCATCCAGCCAACAGAAAATAACCGGAAGTGAGCCTAACATGCTTAGTACGAGAGTATGAGTATACGGTGTTATGTGTGCATGTATGCAAGTGAACTGGGTACCAAGAATCTCAGGTCAAGAAACAAGCTCATAGACCGGGCCCAGGGTATATAGCACGTTGCGCCGTCGCATCAGAAGGTGGCTCATATACCCAGTGGATAATGGTGACCTGATACTAGTAAATGTGTCCAACCATAAAGGTGACCTGACACAAGACTTACGTATCCAACCATCCACAAACTCGTAGGGTGAGCGCCCTACTACAGGATACCTCTAAGGTAAAAGCTCAATATGCTCATGTATGCAACATACAGTCATGACATGATGTATATAAAGGCATAAAAACATGAAATCACATAATCCATGCAAACACATAATACATGCATACTCAATCTGGATATCTCGAATAATACTTCCGTACCTTACTAAGGCAGATCCTAGAAGCTCCCCCTCTAGGTCCAAGCCTACCATGCAACACTACAGCATAAATAACCATGCATTACCTAGCATGCCAAACATCACCTACTATAGAAAACCAAAGCCATACCTTCGTCCGTCGTCAGCCTGCTGATGTCGCATGCCCCAGAGCCTGGGCATAGCCTAGCTACGACTCCTAGATGCCTCGCCAGAGCTCTTCCACCTGGCTGCTACTGCGGACACTGTCCGCTATAAAATAAACTATTTCATACTCCAACTCTTAAAGAAAGAGTCCCGAAGCCCTTAAATAGAGCGATTACCGGGAGAGGAGAGGGAAAATTGCACTTAAAAATGAGGGATTCGGACCCCTATTTATATGCCACGATCGGAAGTTTCGATCTCCTGATCGGAAGCTCCGATCGGTGCATGTTTGCCACGTTTTGGACGGCCAAGATCGGAAGCTCCGATCTCCTGCATCTGGCCACGTGTTTCAATCTCCTTGACACCTGTTTCTGGTTGAGATCGGAAGCTCCGATCTCCTGCATCTGGCCACGTGTTTCAATCTCCTTGACACCTGTTTCTGGTTGAGATCGGAAGCTCTGTTCTCGGATCGGAAGCTCCGAACTGTTTCTCATGCTTCCGAACTGGTTTTGGTCCTCCGGGACCCCCGGGACCTACCCCACCATTTTCGAACGTTTCGGATCTGATTTTCCACTTATTTTAACCAAATAAGGACTCCTTAAACATGTTTTGACACTTTTAAAATTATATGTCATTTCTAACATGTTTAAAATCACTTAATCTTGTAAAATAAAACCGGGCTACTACAAGCTTCAACTCCTCCATAAGTTTTTTACAATAGGCAGGGGAACATCGAGTAAATATAACTTTGCCACTTTTGATCGACTCAAAATCATCACATATTTCATCTTCATCAGCCATTTCTAATAATTCAAAATCATTACAAAATTTTTTCATTATAAAAATAACAGAATGGAATATTGCATGGAAAAGAACAAAAACTTCAAATTTGGGAACAATTGGGTACTTCTGTACATAAATTTGTCAATTGTCTTCAACAATATAACATTATTGAATATATATTCATAAATCCAAAACAACATAATAATATAACATTCATTTACCAAGATATACTTCAAAAACAATTTCAAGAACAAAACCCTAAAAATTGGGGATAAATAATTTAAACTGAGGAACTATCAAAATTAAATACGAAAATTAGGAATAATGATGCGAATGTTTCGACAAATATATGCAAACAAGAATGGTAGCAACACATTTGAGCCACAAAACCCTAAAAATAATGAAAACACATAAATATTAAAGATTCATACAATGAGGACAAAAATTATTCCTCTAAACGAACAATTTTCAAGGTTACTCGAGACAAATCATATATAGCGGCCAATTTAAAAAAATAAAAACAGGGTTCACCTATTGTTGATTTCTTCGTCTTCTTCACAGTACTCGATTTTTTTTCCTTGCTCACTCCACAAGCTCCTTCAATTGACTTATGTTTTGAGTGTCTGCTTCGTCTCTTCACCGGTGCCATTTTCTGAGCTCACCTTGTCGCAAAAGATCACTTCTTTCATGCGAGAAGAATCGGTTGGGTGAGGGAGGGAAACTACCGATCGTCCCTGCATTTTCTGGTTTTTTATTTATTTGAAAATTAAAGTGAGGGGTAGTGTTGGGTGTTTAAATCATTTTAGGGTCATTTTGGTAAACTGACCGAAATAGAGAGTTGTAACAAACAACGGACTTATGTCAGAGATTTAGAACAAAGAATTCCTAAAACGGGGACTGAAGAAGAATTCAAGTTTGCTATTGGGTATTTATCACAAATTCCCCCTTTTATAAATTTCAGTTTTTAGGAAATGAGCTTTACATTGGGTTTTAAAAAAAATTCCGTGTGATAGGTTTTTCGCCTAGTTTATGATTATCAATTTTCATATCTTTTTTTTGTTAATATTTGCATGTAGTTTAGTTGAAATAAGAGAGCTATATAATATGTAATTTTTTTTATTATACATGATTCATGTTTAACATAAAGTAAAACATTTGATAAGCTCCTGAGAAAAAAATATTTGAGTTAAAGATATAATTAAAATTTGGATTTAAATTGATATTTATTGTGAATGTGTTTTACATCATCTCACCTATTGTTTGTTACATATGTTTCAATTAAATAAATGTTGGATTCGAAATTCGTCTAATATAAGGTAATCAAACAAATGAAATAGTTTCTCTCCCTTAAAAAAATAACTTTTCTTGTAACAATGTATTTCTAGCTCCAAAGGCACTTCAAGTTCAACATGCCCAGCACAACACATTAATGTTTTGTTTCGGGCGAAGAATTAGGCTTTACATCATTATCCATCATGACCATCTAATTAATATAAATATATTTGTTTCACACTGATTTGTGTTATTTATTTAATACATTCATTTTGTTCGTTATTATATCAGTTATGGTCCACAATCCGAGGTTTTAGTTGGTCATATATTTTCAAATATTTAATTTTGCGAGTGAAAAATTTAAAGTATTGTGTTTAGACTTTGTAAAACGGTTTTGAAAAATATTTTTTTTAAAAATGTTTTTTAATTATATTTTTTAAATAACAATTGATATGTTTTTTTATTTTATTTTTTAGATTTGATCGAAGGCAATTATAGAAATCAAAACATAATATTTTTTAGCTCTAAAAATGATTTTATAGAATAATTGTCCAAACACATATTTATTCTTAAAACTTATAAAACATTTTATAATTTTTTTTAAAAAAACTCCTTAATAAAAATGTTTTTTTTAAATATTAAACTTGTAACTTTATTTCAACAAATAGCGTAATTCATTACAAGATTAACCAACAACTCTAAAAACTGCTAGGCATCCAACAAAAAGATGCAGTGTAGGAACTAACAAACTTAGCAAGGGAGTGTGCCAAAGGCCCAAAACATTGGGCCCCCCTCCTAACATGCGAAATAGAAATAATGTTAGGATTAGATATTAAATCTTTAACTCCAGAGCACAAAGATCAGCATAACTAAGATCACATATTGGCTTCGTGACTGCTTGCACTGCCAAAAGTAAATCAAAGAATACTAAAATCTGAGCAAAACCCCTTTCTTTAACCATTTTCAAACCTTCCCGTAAAACTAACAATTCTCCATGTACCACTGAGCCAGGTATTTGGAACGATGAACCAAATGCTGCCATCAAGCGGATTTTAGAGTATCATATTTGAAATCATAAACTAATTTTGTTGGGGCAAAAGAAAAATGGATGGTAGAGATCTTATTTCTTAAAATATATTAATCAAATACATTAGATTTACATCGATGTCTAATGCAATTTCTGTGAAGTTCATGCTAGAAAAGGGTAATACTTGTCTAATGCAATTTTTATTTTCATGCTAAGAAAAGGATAGTACTTTAATATAAAATCTAAAAGTTTAAAATTAATTTAAATATATGGAATCCATAAAAATATATAAACCCCAAACAATTCGAGCAAAAATTTGATACCATAATACGTGTGCCCTTCGTTGATCTATTACCAACTATCCCACATGCTTGTGCACTATTTTCGTTGATGAACATATAATTTGTGTAAAACAATTAAAATGAGACATCCATATATTTTGATATAATTGTGACAATTATGAATTCATGTAGATCCATTGATTTTTAGGGGAGCCACCCCAAGAGCAGTGTCCTTGGGGTAGCATAGACTAACCTCTCCTTTAATTGACACCTGTCCCAATATTTCTATTGTTTATTTCTCTTTCATGTGCTGACCTATTCTTTACCACATTTCTTTATCCTATTTTCTTATTATTTTTCCTTCTTTTGTTTTTAAAGTTTTAACTACAAGGCTTTTATTTTATTTATTTATTGACCGGGTTCTCCAATATTTATGTATATGAACAAATCATATATGAAATATTAAAATAATATTTTTTAGAAAATATATTTTGCTAATTTTTTGTTTTTGAAAAAAAACAACTTGTTTATTTGTATTTATGAACATAACAAATGAAAATTATGCTATTAGCGGTAACTGACTTTTGAGTTTTGAATTTTTAACATTCATGCATATATAAAATCTATATTTTATTTTTATTATATCATTTGGTTGATCAAACATGATTTTTTTTCTGATTATATATGTTCTTAATTTGTTTTGTATGAATAATATTAAAATATAACACTATATCGTTACAAATTATTTTACATTAAATATTTTATATTAATATGAAATTAGGGATCCATAAAATTAACTATTAGTTTCTCATTTGATAGAATTTACATTACATAAATTTATAGTAAGAAAATATATATTTTCGTGTAGTTGTAGCAATTAATAATTTTAGTTTTCATCCGATCAAAAAAATAATTTTAGTTTTCATATTATGAATATAAACTTATTATATTACTTATTTATATTTAAACTTAAAATATCCAATTTTTAAAATTCTCAATGTTAACACAATTTAATTCCTTCTAACTTATAAATTTGATCATTTTGAATTTTATTTTCTTAAACCGAGTTTTGAAATTTTTAATACCATCTAACTTTACCGTAAATATATTGATTGGCAAACTTTATAGGAATTACAATATTTAGGAAATAATAAATAATATATTCGAGAAGAAATAGTTAGGGAGCAAAATCTGCATTATAATTCAAAGTGGAAAATTTAAAAAAGAAAAAGAAGGAAAAAGAAAATAAGAGAGGAAAGAGAAATGGTAAAGAAGATGTGACACATGTCACTTAAAGAGGTTAAGGAGAGTAAACGAAACATTAATTGATAAATGTTGGATCTATCCTTAAGATACTAACCTAAGAATAGCATGAAGTATGAACTATGAAATGTTCTCTTGAAATAATATGCGTTGCAAAACATAAAAAGGAAACATTTGTGGCAGAATTTTTCGTCCGCTTTCGTCAAACTTTTAATTTAATATAAAGTTACAAATCTAAAGGCCTAATAAGGATTCAAATGTGATTAATTTTTCCATGTGCATAGTCTCCAGATGCGCCTTTAATGCTGAATTTATTGAGGCCCTTTGAAGAGCACTGCTTTTTTTGTCTATGGTACATTATTAAAAGAAAAAATGGTCATAGGACAAGAACGGGTCAAAAAGATTTGTCACAACAAACTCATTCATCGACGTTAAATTTTTTGAAATATATAAATAACCAACGAATATTTAACGGTAAATTAGAGAAAAATTCTCAGACTTAATAGAAATTATTAATAAATCTCTAGGGTCTTTGTTTAAACTCCCTGAAAAGTTTAAAATAGATCAAACTTATCCTTTTTGTGTAAAAATGGTATCAGAAACCTTAGGTTAAATATTCAGACATAATATTCTTCGTTAAGTCATAATTATCTTTGTCGAGGGTGAGATTTTCAACAGAAGACATGAATTCAAACGAAAATTTGAACCAGATGGATTTCATATATATGGAATCTTATAAACAAGTGAATATATTGAAAAATAGATTCTCCATAACAAATCCCACTGTAAAGGATCATGAAACTTTTACTAGCTCCGAAAGAATTTAGAAATATGATTTTTAATTTCCGATTCCTATAAATTACCCCAAAATCTTCTAAATTCTCCGAAGATCTCAGAGAAATCCAAAAGACGATACAATATTACAGTAATCAATTGTATAGTGTACCTCGACAAATTGAAAATATTCTTAAGAAACAAGAATGAATTTTCTTGTAACTCTAAAGGATGTTCAAACAAGAATCCAAAATCTAGAGCAAACATCTGGTTTTAGAAAAGGTAATACAAGAAGAAGGTTATCTTTTGATATTAAATCTTTGTTACATCAAAAAAGGTACAAAAACCTTTAACAGATGAAGAAATGATGATCAATCTAATAAAAGCAGTTTTAGAGAAAAATTACTATCTGATGACTACTTTAGAAAGCTTGGGTCTCAATGATCTACAAGATCTTGTAGAATCATTTGTAAATCTTAAAGTAGTATATCTAAAAATGAATAAGGGTGAACAAACCACAGGAAATCATTCAAGACCACCAAGATATGAGGTTAAAACAGAGAAACCTCAAAGGGAATTTTATATTGGAGAAAATTCACATTCTGCAAGAACTAGGTTGAGAAGGAATAAAATTCCACTCCACCAAACTCCTTATGGAAAAACCATTTTGGATCCAATACATCCATATGGGGTGATATTAAACCTCAATGTTTTGATCTTTAAAAATAGAAAAGAGCTCATAGATGGCTGGACGTCAGCCATGAGAACCGCAGTCGAAATTTTAGATCTCAATAAAGAAGGATTCATTAAATTACTAGAAATGAGTCTAATAAGATCGGTTAAAATAGCTTGGAAAATGACAATGATTGAGACTAAGGAATCAGTCTTAGCCGGAGAATCCCTAAGAAAAATCGGAGGAAGAATGTCCACCCTATTTAAAGCACAGTTTATAGGTGTGGACTAGTTCAATAATCAAGATACAGAAAAGAAAAAAAGTTATACTCAAGCTCTGTATAGTCTCGAGTTACACAACATCTGTTTAATAGATGAATACATTATGTTATACAATAAATACAGATGGAACTCGAGAGTCGAAGACAATGTAGCAATTCAGCTATTTTTCGCAAATATGCAAGTTTTTGGAGAGAAATGCGAATAAAGAAATATGTTCCAGGTAATCCAGATACTTTGGTAAGAAATGATTCTTTTCTAAAAGGAAAATTGGCAGAATGGTGTCATATGGCAGCATTACAAAAGAACTACAAAAAGAAAAGGGTATTAATAAACATACTCCTTTGTTGTAGAGAAAATGATCTTTCGACAATCATTGGGAGTAGATAACAAGGATCTAAGAGGAAGAAATTCATAAATAATCCCTATAATAAGAGGATGAAAAGTTCTTGAAAACCAAGAATGGTTTGGTCCAAACAAAAAGCCAAATCTTATAGATCAGAAAAAAGAAGTGGACCTACAAGAAGCAAGGTTTCATCCCAAAATAAGGGAAGAACACCATCCAGAAGAACTTTTAGGAGAGCTCATACAAGAGAAAATGAAAAGTTTTAAGGATTGTAACTGCTGAACATGTGGACCCAAAGGACATATTTCAACAAACTGTCCCGAAAACGAGAAGAAAGGGGTAAAACTCTTTGAAGCAACATCTGATATGAATGATGTTGTCTTCTTTCAAGATCTAGTCCAGACATATCAATTTGAGGATATCCCCTCAGACGAAAGTATATACGAGAAAGAGACACTTTTGAGTCAAGAAGGGTCTGATGATGAATCAGAATCAGACTAAGGAAGAAGTATTTCGACACGAAACACATGAAAGTTTGGCTGGATTCTTTAGTCAAACCATTATATCTCATAATATAGTTCAAATAATTATGAGAGAGAATCCTACTTTATAGAAGTATCAAAGATTTTTTGCGGGAAAGTACAAGGAGTCTTAGGAAATATAGGCCTAAGACAAAGAAGACATCATTTGATTTACATTACATCCAGAAGGGAAATGACAATTCCTATGAAATTAACACTAATCAAATAGAGATGCAATTAATTCCTTTTGAAGAAATAAGATAGGAATTACAGAAATTAAAGATGAAGTAACAAGGACAATGTCTTGGATCCATATTGGAGCAATCCAGATAATGATGAAAGCTACATTTAAATAAGGAATAGATTCACCAATAAATATCGTAGTATGAGATAAAAGAATGAGGAATGTTCAAGATGCTGTTCTGAGAACTATTTCAGGAAATCTTTGTGCAAAAAAAATTATGGGAGTTATTTATCCAAGAATATCCTATAATTTAATTGATAAAGATTTTAATCGAGCCTTGACGTTACATCAAAGCTTCAAGGAAAAACGATTAATGAAGGAAGGTAATAGACTATATTTTATTATATATCAAATCTCATATGCTCTTTCTAATACTCACCATTCAGAATTATTTATTAGAAATGAGTTTATCAAGATCCCAGAAATCTTTGGTAAAGTTGCTCAAGAAATTTATCCGGAAAGAATCAAGTTTCCTATAATACAAAAAACATATATTCAAATACAAGATAGACCGGTTCTATACGAAAATAAAAATCTCAAAATAGAACCTCGAAGGTTGTCTTTCCAAGATGACAGAATTACAAGTAGAAAATGGAGAAAAGCCCCTATTCAGGAAATTCAACCAAAAGAAAAAGAGTTTTCCATAATAGGAAAACTAAGATCTCCAGAAGGTTGGAAGGAAGTCAGAATAGTATTCGAAATTACAAGTCATAGGAACCAATTCCCTTGTAACTCGATATAATATTTGGAACAAAAAGTAATAGGAACTTACCAAGGACTAATAAATATTGGTGAATTGGAGGTTCAGATTGAGGGAATTCCTGGAAAAGAAGCAGACCAACTAATTCTTGGTTTAGAATTCCTTGAAAATCATAAACTATGAAAACACCTTGAAAAAGGAATAGAGTTTATGGCAAAGGAAAAAACTTTGAGAATTCAATAAGAGTTATACGAGATGGAGAACCGAGAGAATTGGATTAGGGAAAATACCTTAATCAGATTTGAAAACTCTGTTCACAAACAGAGAAAAAAACAACTCTTGCAACAAGTAAAATTTGAATATGATTTACTAGACCGCATCGAAGAAGTATAAAAGAGTGACAATAATCTACCTACAGAAGCCTTAGAAACACTAAGTCAAAATAGTTTTAAGCGAATTACTTAGTTGCAATTTAGTTTACTTAAAAAGGTAGGGTCATTTAGTAATTAATCCTTTTAAATAATATGACAACTAGTCTCTTCTCCATATACATTCCAATTGGGATGTTGTATGAATAATAAAAAGCTGAATACTTTGCAGTTTATATTGATTCAGGAGCAGAAATTTGCACAGCAAAAAGAGGAGTCTTCCATGAGGGATTAGAAGAAGACTTGCCAAAAATTGCTGGACGATATTTCTCTCGAATAATTTTATTTCTTTGCAAAGGAATAAAACAAGAAGAAATCTTTATTGGAGGAGCAGGTCAAACACCTTGGTAGGTGAAGACACCACACATATATTTTCATGATACAGAAGCTGATATCCTGTTAGGAAATAACTGCTTACAGATACTTAAGAAGTACACACAAGATAATGAGTCCAAAAGACTTATGTTCACTACAATTTGTGATCATAAAATAATCATTCAGCGACTCAAGGTCTTCTTTTATCGATAGTTGCCGATAATATTTCACAGCCAGCGTGGTGATAAATGACAACTTTTTCATCCAAGAATGAAAGATTCCAGAAGATTTGAAAAACTCATGTTAAAAATAACAACATAGCAAGAACTCCAAACAGATGATATAGAATTTCTCAAGGTATCTCTACATTGAAAGAGTGGGTGCCCGGTGAGCCAACTTGTGGCTAAGGGCTTTTATGACTCTATGTATAAACAATCTTTTGTTTAATATAATTTACACTTTTATTAATGACAATGACTTTATCTTTCTTCATATTGTTATATTGTGATATACTATTGTTGTTTTGATAAAGACCTTGAATATACTATAGTGTATGTAAGATGTGGTAGTACATGGGGATGACTATCATGAAACACATCTTATAGTCACTGTATATTCTAAACAGTTCCTAGTCGATTGAGCCGTCCGTTAATAAGGATAAGGATCGCTCGAGATTGAGACTAGCATTTGCGATGCCGAGTACCACGTTTCATTGGTATGGAACATAGAGATGTTCAAAGCATGCAAATGGATATTCATACGATGAATGATCGAACTACCCTATCCGGAATTTCCAAGTGGTTATCACTTATCGAGTGGATAAAGTCCGCGGTTTTGGTTGTACACCATTAGTTCTTACTACTTGAAACATCATTGAGACTCTATATGCTAGTACTGTACTTTGACTCATTTACCGACTCTATTGGGGTCATCAGGTGTCGAGATTGGGTACAGTTACGACACATATATGAGTCGATGCTTTGTTGTCAAGGATTCACCACATACTTGCTAGTGTGGATATCCTATGCAATCTGAGGAGATATTAGTGTGACGAATATCTGGCCAGAGTACATGATGTGTTTTAAGAAATGGTTTCTTGGTAGCACATGCGATGTCGCTATTTGATCTTCAAGATGCATTGCATAGTTATCGAATCTCGAACGACTCTCGATTTACCAATGGTTGTTGATTCGATCGGGATATATGGATGAAGGGACCATACTGTACGCTAACCAAAATCTATTGGTTCTTGCAGGCACTATCAGTGATACCTAGGGAATCATGGGGTGATGTTGCTAGGCGCTCTTACCATGATTCGATGGGCAAGTCGGAAATTGTTGTTCCGAGTCACAAGGAGTTGTGAGCCCACGGCTAGCTGTATCCCTGAACCATTGAGGGTCACACAAGTAATGGATTTTTAATCCCCGTTGAGATAATTAAATTTAAAGAGTTAAATTTAGTGAATAAAAAAGTGGGACTTCTTATATATCAGAGTAGAAGAGTAAGATTTCCTAAAATGACATAGGGATGGGCATTTTTGGAAATCACTGAATTCGGATTCAGAAAATTTATCTTGACTCTAAAAGATGCAGAAATGGTTTCTGTGCACATTGGTGAAATTGGTTTATCAATCTGAGTCACGATGAATTTTATATTAATTTCTGAACATGGGGGCTTTGCTTGTCAGGCTTGAACTTATGACTAATGGGCCCTAAGCTGTTAGCAGCCCACATTATAAATAAGTTATTGCAGTACAAAAATTGATAACAGAGGTCACAATTTTCGAAAACCCTAGCTGTTTTCTCTCTAGTGGCCGCCGCCCCTCCCCTCTCTCTGTCGAAAATTCCAGCCTGTGAATTTTGAATTTGCAGTCTGGTTTAACGGATCAAATTCGTTAATTCTCATCGTAGAAACTTCTGATAGATTTTCTAGTGCAATCTATCAGAGGGTTTAAACTACTGTTCGTGGACCTGATTGAAGAATTGTTCGTCCATCAGTTCCTGGGATATACAAAAAGAGCAGAGTTATCTGTTGGTGTCCATAATCTCGTTTCGAGATTCAAGGTAAAAATTTAATTGTTATTTAATTTTTACACGCACAATTTAATCGTAAAGTTTTGATACCCATGATATGGAATCATTCCATATAAAATTTTAAAACTTCCGCTACACCGGGTATCAATTCTGATTGATCTGAACACCGTTCTCCAACAGTGGTATCAGAGCCAGGTTGCTCAGATCAAGCGATTAAATTAATCAATTGTACAAAATTTTTTAAGCCTCGGTTTTTGAAACAAAACAAATTTTAAAATTAAATTTTTCGACGGGCAAAACACGGGCAGCGATGGTCGCTGCCTAGGGCAGCGCACGACGCTGCCCATGGGCAGCGATGTGATCGCTGCCCAAGGGGCAGCGACGGGCTTCCCGGCCCGAGCCCCTTTTGGGGCGCGGGCTGCCCGGGATCGTCCCGGGCGGCCCGGGAAAATTAATTTTTATTTTTTAATTAAAATTTTAATAGGTTAAAATTCTATTTTTGGTCCGATCGAAAATTGTTTTTGATTGGTCCACGAGGCGTCGGATCGAATTGTTCGAATCCGAAAATTTTAAAATTGATTTTTGAATAAATTTGAATTTTTGGAAAATTTATAGATTTTATCCGTTAAATCAGATTTTATGAAATTAATTATTTTTGGTACAATTGATGATAAGATATGATCTTATGGAAATATTGAGTAAAATATGATTTTATGTATAAAATTGGATTTTATATGTAAAATATGATTTTATTTGATAAAAAAGATAAAATATGATTTTGTATGTAAAATAAGATTTTATATATGGAATGTGATTTTATCCTTTTTAATTTAATTGCCATTGCATGTTATCCAATAAATTAATTTTGAATTAAATATTATTGGATAAGGATGATCGATTGCCATGACCAATTTTGTAGGTGTATGTTAGGGAATTTACATTTGTTTTTATTGTTGTTGGATTTATTAATGGGCCTGGTTTATGGCCCAATATGAATTGTCATATGTAATAAAAGTGGGCCTGGTTTATGGCCCGTTCCCACCCCTTAAAATGTATCCCCTACTTGTCATAGTTATTTATTGTAAATACATTATACTTAGTGGGAGATGAAGATTGGAAGCGTGGTGGGCCCAGCAGACAATAAAGACTGAAGAAATGTAAATTGGAAGCACAATGTAATAGGATTGCATTGCATACTTGCATATCACCTAGGATTGGACTTAGACTCGTGATTGGCAACCACGGGTCGATTAGAAATGGAATCGATCATCCTAAATAATATATGATATTATTGTTGTATGCATGTTTAGACTAAATTGTATGAATCCCGCAAGCATACAAATTTTAAATGATGAGACAAATTTTCAAAATTAAAATCCCTCATTTTAAATATGATTTAAAATTGATATCAAGATAAATAAAGGGAATTTAAATATTGTTTAAATGTTCCTACCTTCCATCAACGATCAATGTATGAGATGCTACCCGCGGATACGGTCCGGCTCATATTATTGGGGGGGCTCGTTCGTCGGAAAGCTGTACATTGGATTGACACATGTTGTAAGTTGGGTGGAACTCCCATGGGATTTTCTCATATTATTGGGGATCCACATGGCGACCGTCCATCACAACTTAATATTGATGGGTCATCTTGACGTGCCACAATAAACGGCGTCATATTATTGGGCCCTTATTGGACATGAGGTAAAAACGTGAAGGTTGCTTTGGAAGCAATTGGGCTCTACCTTTTGAAAATTATGGTTGACTGATATTATTCGGGACTATAGTTTGTCAATTGGACTCCATGTTCCCACTAAAGAAAATGTTTCTCGTTTTCACTAGAGGGTAGTAAAATCGTTAAAATAGTGGGAGTGAGATTCATAAAATAAATTTCGCCTATTTTATGTCTTAGTAAATTAATTAAACAATCACTGATTATTTTCTGTTTCTTTTCAGTATTTCATTAAGATGAATTCGCGCAATCCACTATTCTCTATTATCGAACAAAATAAACTGACTGGCGCAAACTATACGGAATGGTTCCGTAAGTTGAAGATTGTCTTGACCTCGGAGAAGATGCTCTACGTGTTAGAAAAATCTCCTCCGAAGGAAGCACCAGCTGATATAAGTCCGGAAGAGTTGGTCAAACTTGATATATGGTGGGACCATGATATCAAGACCAAATGCCATATGCAAGCTTCGATGTCTGATGAACTCCAGAGGCGATTTGAGGATACCGTGAATGCTGCTGACATTCACGTACAACTCAAGGAACTTTTTGGGGCTCAATCGAGAGCTGAAAGGTTCGCTACTGTAAAAGAGTTAATGACGTGTCGCATGCGTGAAGGGACTTCGGTCCGTGATCATGGGGTACGCGTGATTTGGCTCATACAGAAGTTGGTAACGCTTGATTTGGTATTGGAGCATGAACTCAATGTGGACTTATTACTTCTCTCTCTTCCTTCATCGTTTGACGGTTTTGTGGTGAATTTCAATATGAATAAGATAGAGGCCTCCCTTGAAGAGATGGTCAATATGCTTGTAACTTATGAAGCCACTTTAAAAACCGGTTCTCTTGGTGGGCTCCTCTTCTACTGCTAAGAAGGGGCCAAGTACAAAGGGTAAGAAACGTTCTGCCCCACCCAAGAAAACCGGACCCGAGAAGAAGAACAAGACAAAGGCTTCAAACATGGAAAAGTCCAAGGATGTTTGCCATCACTGCAAGAAACCCGGTCATTGGAAACGTAACTGCAAGGAATATCTAGAGCAGTTACGAACTGCGAAGGGTATGTTTTATACTTAATACTACTTCTTGGGTATTGGATACCGGATGTGGATCTCACATTTGCAATGATTTGCAGGTGATGACAAGAAGTCGCAAGCTTAGAATGGGTGAGACCCAACTGATTCTCGGAAATGGTTCTAGAGTTGAAGCCAAAGCCGTGGGAGACGTTTATTTAATTTTGCAGAACGATTTTAAGTTACTTTTGAGAGGTGTTTTATTTGTTCCAGATTTGATTAAAAACATTATTTCTGTTTCTATGCTTGATAGAGATGGTTTTTTTGCAATTTTGTGAATGGGATTTGCAATATTTACAAGAATGAATGTTTGATTGGAAATGGACAACTTGAAAACGATCTATATAACTTAAAATTAAAAGACGTTCCAATAAATTATGTTGATAAACCGGTAACAACGAACAAAAGGAAAATCGATAGTCAAAACCCGGCAAACCTTTGGCATGCTAGGCTAGGTCATATTTTCTCAAGGAGAATGAACAAGCTAGTGGGAGAGGGCATGTTTGATATGTCTGATATTAACTCTCTACCTACTTGTGAATCCTGCCTGAAAGGAAAAATGACTAAATCTCCATTCAAGGGGAAACCTGAGCGTAGTCAAAATCTGTTGGATTTGATCCATACAGATGTTTGTGGTCCATTTAGAATTGGTACTCAATTTGGCCACACCTACTTCATTACCTTTACTGATGATTATTCAAGATATGGGTATTTATATTTAATGAAATATAAGTCTGAAGCATTTGAAAAGTTCAAAGAATTCAAGGCTGAAGTAGAAAACAAGCTAGGTAAAAGTATTAAAGCACTTCGATCGGATCGAGGTGGAGAATACTTAAGTACCGAGTTTTTGGACTATCTGAAAGAGAATGGGATTCTCTCTCAGTGGACTCCTCCTATGACACCTCAGCTGAATGGTGTATCGGAGCGTCGTAATCGAACTTGTTGGACATGGTTCGATCCATGATGAGCTTCACTGAGCTTCCACCTTCGTTTTGGGGCTATGCGCTTGAAACGGCGGTGTTGTTGTTGAACAACGTCCACACCAAAGCAGTGGATAAAATACCATACGAGTTATGGAATGGCAAAGCTCCTAAGTATTCGTACTTGAGGATTTAGGGATGTCCTGCTTACGTGAAGCAGACAGTGGGAGATAAGTTTGATAGTCGATCCACCTTATGTTATTTTGTAGGGTATCCGAAGAATTCAATCGGATATTATTTCTATCATCCTAATGAAACAAAAGTGTTTGTTTCAAGGAATGTCACCTTCTTGGAGAAGGAGTTCTTATTGGATAAGAAAGGCGAGATGATGGAACTCGAAGAAATTCGAGAAGAACCCGAAATACAAAATAATGATCCCATACCTCAAGAATCTTCAGAGGACATGCCTATACTTAGAAGATCCGAGAGGACTTCTAGACCTCCTATTCGATATGGTCTTCTTCTTGAAGAGGATCAAGATGAACCCGACGTTTGATGTGATCCAAGAAACTTCAAGGAAGCAATTTCTGATGCGGATTCAAATTTATGGCTTGAAGCTATGCAGTCGGAAATAGATTCGATGCATACAAACCAAGTTTGTTCTTTAGTAGATCCTCCCGATGGAATTGTTCCAATAGGGTGTAAATGGATCTACAAGAGAAAGCTTGGGCCTGATGGTAAGGTATTGACCTACAAGGCACGATTGGTGGCGAAAGGTTATACTCAAAGACAAGGAGTTGACTATGATGAAACCTTTTCACCAGTTGCAATGTTCAAGTCCATAAGAATCCTTATTGCCATAGCTGCTTGGTATGACTATGAGATATGGCAAATGGATGTGAAGACTGCATTTCTTAATGGAAACATTAAGGAAGAGATCTATATGATGCAGCCTGAGGGATACACATCCATGGGAAGCGAGCATAAGGTATGCAAGCTTCAGAGATCAATCTATGGTCTCAAACAAGCATCAAGAAGTTGGAACCAGAAATTTGATGAAACAATAAAGGATTTTGGTTTCATCAAGAACCCGGAGGAACCGTGCGTGTACAAGAAAGTAGTTAAGGATGCTGTGACATTTTTAGTACTTTATGTTGATGACATCCTACTCATTGGGAATGACGTAGGGATGTTGCAGTCAACAAAGATATGGTTATCAGGTAGATTCTCGATGAAGGATTTGGGTGAGGCATCCTATATTCTAGGGATACAGATCTATAGAGATAGATCTAAGAGAATGATAGGACTCAAGCAACCTACATCGACACAATATTGAAAAGGTTTTCAATGGATGGGTCCAAGAGAGGACATCTACCTATGTGTCATGGAGTTTCTCTATCCAAGTCCATGTGTCCCAAGACTGATGAAGAGATAGAGAAAATGACACATGTACCATATGCGTCAGCCATAGGTAGTATCATGTATGGGATGATATCTACCAGACCGGATGTAGCATTTGCTCTGAGTGTCACGAGCAGATATCAAGCCAATCCCGGTCAAATGCATTGAAAAGCCGTGAAGGACATTCTTAAGTACTTACGAAGGACTAAGAATATGTTCATGGTATATGGAGGAAGAGAACTGAAATTGGAAGGCTATACCGACTCTAGCTTCCAAATTGACGTGGATGACTCGAAGTCAACCTCTGGATTTGTGTTCATGCTCAATGGCGGTGCTGTCTCTTGGAAGAGTTCCAAGCAGGACACCACAACGGATTCCACCACTGAGGCAGAATACATTGCGGCATCAGCTGCTGCTAAAGAGGCCGTTTGGATGAGGAATTTCGTCCAAGAGTTGGGCGTTATTCCTGAAGTTGTTGGTCCAGTCCCGGTGTACTGTGACAACACGGGTGCCGTTGCTCAGGCAAAGGAACCAAGGTCTCATCAAAGATCCAAACACGTACTGAGGAAATACCACATCATCCAGGAGATCGTGGACAGAGGAGACATCACTGTCGAGAGAGTGGCCTCTGCAGACAATATCGCTGATCCACTTACTAAGCCCTTGCCAGGACCATTATTTGACGAACATCGCGAAGCAATGTGACTGCGTAGTATGACTAGTTGGCTTTAGGGCAAGTGGGAGATTGAAAGAGTGGGTGCCCGGTGAGCCAACTTGTGGCTAAGGGCTTTTATGACTCTATGTATAAACAATCTTTTGTTTAATATAATTTACACTTTTATTAATGGCAATGACTTTATCTTTCTTCATATTGTTATATTGTGATATACTATTGTTGTTTTGATAAAGACCTTGAATATACTATAGTGTATGTAAGATATGGTAGTACATGGGGATGACTATCATGAAACACATCTTATAGTCACTGTATATTCTAAACAGTTCCTAGTCGATTGAGCCGTCCGTTAATAAGGATAAGGATCGCTCGAGATTGAGACTAGCATTTGCGATGCCGAGTACCACGTTTCATTGGTATGGAACATAGAGATGTTCAAAGCATGCAAATGGATATTCATACGATGAATGATCGAACTACCCTATCCGGACTTTCCAAGTGGTTATCACTTATCGAGTGGATAAAGTCCGCGGTTTTGGTTGTACACCATTAGTCCTTACTACTTGAAACATCATTGAGACTCTATATGCTAGTACTGTACTTTGACTCGTTTACCGACTCTATTGGGGTCATCAGGTGTCGAGATTGGGTACAGTTACGACACATATAGGAGTCGATGCTTTGTTGTCAAGGATTCACCACATACTTGCTAGTGTGGATATCCTATGCAATCTGAGGAGATATTAGTGTGACGAATCTCTGGCCAGAGTACATGATGTGTTTTAAGAAATGGTTTCTTGGTAGCACATGCGATATTACTATTTGATCTTCAAGATGCATTGCATAGTTATCGAATCTCGAACGACTCTCAATTTACCAATGGTTGTTGATTCGATCGGGATATATGGATGAAGGGACCGTACTGTACGCTAACCAAAATCTATTGGTTCTTGCAGGCACTATCAGTGATACCTAGGGAATCATGGGGCGATGTTGCTAGGCGCTCTTACCATGATTCGATGGGCAAGTCGGAAATTATTGTTCCGAGTCACAAGGAGTTGTGAGCCCACGGCTAGCTGTATCCCTGAACCATTGAGAGTCACACAAGTAATGGATTTTTAATCCCCGTTGAGATAATTAAATTTAAAGAGTTAAATTTAGTGAATAAAGAAGTGGGACTTCTTATATATCAGAGTAGAAGAGTAAGATTTCCTAAAATGACATAGGGATGGACATTTTTGGAAATCACTGAATTCGGATTCAGAAAATTTATCTTGACTCTAAAAGATGCAGAAATGGTTTCTGTGCACATTGGTGAAATTGGTTTATCAATCTGAGTCACGATGAATTTTATATTACTTTCTGAACATGCGGGCTTTGCTTGTCAGGCTTGAACTTATGACTAATGGGCCCTAAGCTGTTAGCAGCCCACATTATAAATAATTTATTGCAGTACAAAAATTGATAACAGAGGTCACAATTTTCGAAAACCCTAGCTGTTTTCTCTCTAGTGGCCGCCGCCCCTCTCCTCTCTCTTTCGAAAATTCCAGCCTATGAATTTTGAATTTGCAGTCTGGTTTAACGGATCAAATTCGTTAATTCTCATCGTAGAAACTTCTGATAGATTTTCTAGTGCAATCTATCAGAGGGATTAAACTTCTGTTCGTGGACCTGATTGAAGAATTATTCGTCCATCAGTTCCTGGGATATACAACAAGAGCAGAGTTATCTGTTGGTGTCCATAATCTCGTTTCGAGATTCAAGGTAACACGCACAATTTAATCGTAAAGTTTTGATACCCATGATATGGAATCGTTCCATATAAAATTTTAAAACTTCTGCTGCACCGGGTATCAATTCTGATTGATCTGAACACCGTTCTCCAACATACATCATAGGGATATAGAGTTGGAAAACAAGATTTCCCTAGAAGATGTCAAAAAAAGCTCAAAGAAAGTTATAATGAGCATCCCTTGGCAAGGTGGGATAAAAATCAACTCAAAACCAATCTTACATTAAAGGAAGGAAAAGAATATGAATTTGTTAGATACAAACATATCCCAATGAATATAACAGATAAAAAGGATATGAGAATGGTTATCAAAGAACAGTTAGACCATGGTTTAATCAAAGCAGGAGTTTCACCATACAGTAGCCCAGGTTTCCTAGATAGAAATCATGGGGAAATAAAAATAGGAAAACTCGGGTTGGTTATTAATTACCAAGGTATTAATAAAATCCTGAAATTTGATGGTTATTTTATACCCAGTAGAGAACATGTAATTAGCTGTGTACGCAATGCTAGTGTTCTCAAAGTTTGATTGTAAGTCTAGATTGTATCAAATTCGGATGGAAGAAGGCAGCAAAAAATTTACAGCCTTCTCTACACCACAAAGACACTATATTTGGAAAGTTATGTCTATGCGATTGACTAATGCACCCTAGATATTTCAAATAAAGATGGATAATCTATTTAAAGATTATTTCAATTTTATGTTTATTTATATTGATGAAATTCTTATTGAATCAAAAAATATAGATGAACATGTCAAACATTTAGAGATTTTCTCAAAAATTTTCAAACAAGAAGGACTGGTTTTATCTGAAAAGAAAGTAGTCATAGCAACAAGGAAAATTTAATTCCTTGGCATTGAAATTAATGAATCCCGAATAATTCTACAACCCCACATTTGAAAAGGTACATAAGTTTTTAGAAAAACTCAAAGCGTAAAACAACTCCAAAGTTTTCTAGGAGTAGTTAATTTTGCAGGAATGTTCATAAATAACCTAGCAATGCACAGGAAGGTGTTTATTCCTTTGTTAAAAAAGAATGAAAAGTTCATATGTACTGATGAGCACACCAAAAGGATTAACCAATTAAGGAGATATGTAAGACTCTCCCAAAAATGGCTATACCCGTGGATGAAAATGATCTGGTGCTATTTACAGATGTCAGCGACGATTGGTGGGCAGCGGTACTTACTAAGCTCACTCCAGATATGGAAGTTCCCTGTAGATAATGTAGCGGTCTATTTACAGAATCTGAGGATATCCGATGGCATATCAACAAAAAGGATTTTTATGTAGTGAAAAATGCTTTTGAAAAATGGCCATTTTTTTTTCTTGCTAAGAAATTTACTTTAAAAGTTAAGAACACCCAGGTAAAAGCTTTTTTAAGAAATCAAAATTGAATCTAAAACAGAGAAAGCTAAACTTTTAAGATGGAAAGCTCTATGTCAAATTATATTTTTGATATTGTTATTATTAAATGTCATGACAACATTCTTGTACATTTTCTAACAAGAGATGAAAGGTAGTGATGTATATTCCATCATGAAGATGCATAGGCACCTCAGAGAACAACTTGAGTTGCTTCAACTCGAGTTCAACTAGCTAGTCATAAATGCAGATATGGCCGGCCGGTTACAACAAGCTGATCGGAGCAAAATCTCTAATCGAATTACATGATGTATACAAGCTCAAACACAATTATGAGTTGATATACAACGGCCAATTATTCAAGCCATCGAGAAACCACTGGTCTTCAAAATTAAGAAATGTTAAACCACTGGTTGCAAAAACAAGAAATTCAACCACTAGTTGAAGAACAAGCTATTGGAGATTCAAATACCCAGAATACTAGTATTGATCCATCATCAGCTTTTGATGAATTGGACAAAGAAACAATTGATGAGCAATGATCATCATCAAGTCAACCCTCTGCCTCTGGGGTAAAATAGGAATAGATCAATCTTAGGCCTAACTTGGACAAAGACAAATCTAATATTGATATTAATCAAGATTATATTTCTCCATTTCAGGTATATCAACAAAGATGGGAAAAATTGAGTACAAGAAGTGAAATCAACCCAAATACTTTTAGAGTTGACATTGTTGGAAAATATCCAAGGATTTGGCTAAAAAATAATGTCAATCCTAAGGATGTAAAGCTATGATATGAATTTGGGGTTTTGGCCTCGGTTTATACGACATCACCAAGCTTCTTGGAAATTTCACAATTGCCAAAATGGATTCAGAAATCAGTTCAAGAAACATGGACAAATCATGATCATTTGTGCAAAGGAGATATTCTGGAGTTATATTTCTTCAGTGCATCTCCAGAATCAACAAGGAAAGGTTCACACGAGGACTGTCATTTCATCAAACTCAGGAGACCTGATTCAAACAATCAAAGATTTATCAAGTATCTTATGTCTGAATAAATACCACTGGTTTCTACGTTTGGAGAGGATGAAATCTCCACCCGAAGAACATGAGGTATTTGGGTCTGTCTCACCAAGATGAACAAAGTTAAGTTCCCATTCAAGTTTTACCAAAATTATGTGAATGGATTTTTCCTGTTAAATACAATGACGGGAAAAACTACTAGATTTGCGGAAGAACTCTTCGAAAAGAAGAGAAATATTTTTTGGAATAGCAAGCTGTCAAGGAGTAAAGAAACTCGCCGAAAATTTTGCACATGGCTCATGTGGGTAGATGGTCAGAGGTTATTTGCCCGTAGTGCCCAAACCAAAAGGATCCTAAATTCGGAAAAGGCTTCCGACCCCGAACAAATCAAAAATATTTTTTCGAGACAAACAAAAGTGGCCAGGGACCACTCAAGATGCGTTTTTCCAGGGGACCACTGCAAAATCGAAAGATGTCCCAATAACAATAAAGCATGCATGTGAAGAGAATAGATCCAAAAGAAAAAATGCAGATAGATGACTCATCCACTAGCAAAAGATGCCATCAATAATGGCATAAAAAGACAAGAGAGATAGCTGTGAGATTC
The DNA here is from genome assembly GCF_033568475.1 of Henckelia pumila. Lineage (NCBI taxonomy): Eukaryota > Viridiplantae > Streptophyta > Magnoliopsida > Lamiales > Gesneriaceae > Henckelia > Henckelia pumila. The sequence continues at coordinate 20,656,421 of NC_133123.1, read as the reverse complement.
CCTGAAGTTTCTCAGTGAAACACGTGGAATCACAACTATAAATACATGAATTCAAGAAAGCTGAAGATATCGATCATTCTCTTTAATTTTCTTACAAATAAATTGTTGTAATATTCCTCTTTCTGAGTTTATAATAAGTTTTCAAGTTTTACGTGTTCCAAGAACAAGGCTACTGATAAGTGCATTTTGTGTGCATTATTTCGTGTTATTTTTATGTCTATTTTGTGTGCATTCATATTGTTTTATGTGTGTGTTTATGTATTTTAGTGCATGTGTGCGTATTTCACTCTCCCGGTTGATTTTGTAGTAAAATGGATTTTTGAAGAGTGAATTACGGAGCAGCTTTGGTCGAAAACTCATTTCTAATTTTAGAGAAATCCAAATCCAATCTCCACCGTTCAGATTATATATCAAGTTGTTTTTCAGCTTTTGTTCAAATTTCAACTCGATGCGACATCTAGAACTTGAGATATGAATTTTTCAAAATCGTCGCTCGCAGCAGAAATTGTGTGGCGCGCGAGTGAGAATTGATCGCGAGTTTCAACTCCAGAAACCTTCTTTTCATTGCGCGCGCGAGCGAGAATTCCACTCGCTCGAGCACGGGTTCCGGCGTCAGACTGTTCCAAAAAGTCCTTGTGTTGGAAGGAAATTAATTGGTATGGGTTTCGGACCATATAAATAGAAGATATATCATATTTTTTAGGGTTCCGAAGTTCCAAAACGCAGACAACACAAGGGAGGCGGCTACAAGACTTGGGAGAGAAGATTTTTCTTTTATTTTCTTCTTCTTTTTATTTTTGAATTATTGTTTTCAATTATTGAGTAGTTTTTCTTCAACCAAGACGGCATGATTGGGCCGGACAAGTTCATGTAGAAAACTTGGATGTTTATTTCGGATTTTTCGAACTTGATTTTATTTTATTGATTGTTAGATTCATATTTGTCTTTTGGATAATCTGATCAACTTTTTTCTTGCATGTTAATCGATTCCAAGTCGACAGAGGAGGCATTGATTTCGATCACTTTGATAATCAACATATTGTAAAACCGACTAGAAATAGAATTCGGTTTCAGTGTGCGGTTTGGGTGTAAACTGAATTTTCACAAATATTTAATGCATTCAAATTTGATTAGAATTACGAAAGATTAATCCGTAAATATTTGAGTAGGTTTGATTGTTCTAGAAATAGACCTTTGAATAAGTTAGGAGAATTCCCGTAATCTAAGATTAAATCTGAGTCCTGAATCGACTACATGTTACATAATTTGTTTGGTACCTACGTGTGTCTTGGTTGGCTTAGTTTAATTAGAATTATTATTGAGTGCTAGTTTTTAGTTAATTTCATAATTATTTTAAGTTTTTATTCTATTCAATTCATACGTCAATCTATTATTTTGTTTAGATTAAATAAAATAATCAAATCTTGAGAATTGACAACAGTCCCTGTGAGATCGATACTTGGACTCTCTGTCCACTTTACTATTACTTGACCTAGTGCACTTGCTAGTAGACACCGAATTAAGCGGTCAAGTTTTTGGCGCCGTTGCCGGGGACTGTTTAGTTAATATTATGATAGATTATTTGCTTGAGACTATACATTTTTTTTCTTGAGTTTGTTTTATTTTTACTTATTAATTATTTTTTTTTCTTACTTGTGAGGTGCTTGGAGATGGATTATCGACGTGTGTTCACAAGGTTTGGCCAATAATACTCAGAGCCATTCTTTGCTGCTTGGAGGAGATTCAATGATTTGACAAACAAATTTTGATGCCACGAATTTTCGAATTACACTCTAGTGCAGATTTTTTATGGTGGATTGTATGGGATAACAAGAAGTTGGGTAGATTATAGAGCTTTGGCCACCGACAGTCACTTGTTTCACAGAGATTACGACAGTGCTATGCACTTGTTAAATGATATGGCATATTTCGACTACCATTGACATTATGATCCTTCACTGCAGGGTTGGAGTCACCAATATCCTCCTGATATCAACTCTAAAAATTTTGCAAACCAACCACCTGAGCATCAAGAAAAATGTATAGGGCATTCTGAGGATCATGTGGCTCAGTTGTAGAACATTGTGCGACAACAGACAGAGATAAATCAGTTCTTGGAAAGCCACATCAACTCTTTGAGTCTTCTGGATAAACAGATTGCGCTCTTTATAGAACCATTTTCTGAGATTAGTCAAGAGACTGAAGCAAGTTGTGTTGATCAGTTATCATGGGCATGTGATTTTGAAGCAGTAATAGAGCCAAATAAAGAAGAAATATTTTTTGAAGAATCTTCATGTGAAGAGGATCCAAAAGTGATAGTGGAGGAGGAGGAAATATTCAAGGTGAAAGATTTGAACTCGTCAATGGACTTTACATGTACACCACTTGAAGATCTTTTCTTGCCATTGACGCCAACTCCACAGTATTACATCCTTGATGAGCTTCAGCCTATATTCGGATTCTCCTTCCAAAATAATCAGTTCATAAAGAGTAGTGTTGGACCGACAATCTTAAACTGCATATATCACGCCAAGCTTGAGGGAGAAAAAAATCAAAACTCATACGTAGAGTCGTATGATTCTTACTATGGGTGGAAGCCACTCTTTGATGGTTTCTTTTGCATAGTCGGGCTGTAGACTATAAACTTAGCGCTTACTGGGAGGCAACCCAATATTCTTTCCCTTGATCTTTTAGTTTAATTTTTGGGTTTTGTTTATTTCTATTTGATTTTTGTTTTTTCTCATGCCAGTTTGCCGTGAATGCCGCTATACCCAGTCTGCTACTGTCACCTCAAAAGATGTCGCTGCTAGAGGGTGAAGAGGAAGAGAATGATGGATATGACAGCGAATTAACCAGGGGAGTTTCAGTTTTCAGTTTCATTCTGTTTTTGTTGTTCGTCTTGCATTTGTTCTTTGTTTGTGCATACTTTTTGTGTTTCTAGAGCATTGAGGGAAATGCTTTGGATAAGTATGGGGTAGATTAGTTTTGTTTGTGTTGTTGTTTGCATTCATTTGGTCTAGTTTATTGCATATAGTTCGTATTCATGCATATCATTATGTTTTGTTTTTGTGTTTGTGTTTGTGTTGTGTGAATAAGTAGAATGATGACTGTTGGCCTATGATGATGGAGTTGTTAATTTTTTTTTATAAATTTTGCTTTTGATTGAACATGAGAAACTGTTGGTTGAATCGTGAATCTTTTTAAGCACGCATGTTAGACTAGTGTAGTGTAGCGATGTAATTGATGAAGTTCGTGTTTGCTTGACCATTGCACGTCAATAGTTGTTTGTTGATCATGATAGTGTCTTTGGATTCCCGATGATTGTTAGACATTGCATGTATGATCTTGGGCGTACCTATAAAAATTTTTGAAAATTTTTAGTTGAAACTTAAGTTAACTCCATCTGGGTTACGAACAAGGGATTGAAATCCTAAACCTCTGTTCTTGACTAAGTTTGCGGATTCAATGAGGTTAATGCTCCATCCGAGCTATAGACGAGGGGATTGAAATCCGAATCCTATCATAGTTATAGCTAATTTTGCGGGTAATTATTGGGGCTATAAAAACAACCGGGTGTAAAATCCGGAGGTGCGTAATTTATCTCAAGAGAATTGTATTTTTGTTAGAGATTATTGGGAGGAAGGAACACTTGATTGTGACACTTGCATTGATTTGTCATAGGTTGCTAAGCAGTCGTAGAACGAATTCTTTTGAAGTTGCATGTAGTTGGAATAACATGGCACACACACACGTTCACATTAAACTGATGGTGTATTATGGAAAATCGAGAGCAATTTTTTGTGATTTTGTTTTGTTGGTGTTGGAACTTATGGGAGACTATGTTGTTCATAATTCATTCTTACTTATGTCGTTGTTTGCATATTTTTTCTGCATTTTTTGCTCGAGGGCGAGCAAGGTTTAAGTATGGGGGTGTTGATAAGTGCATTTTGTATGCATTATTTCGTGTTATTTTTATGTCTATTTTGTGTGCATTCATATTTTTTTATGTGTGTGTTTAGTGCATGTGTGTGTATTTCACTCTCCCGGTTGATTTTGTAGGAAAATGAATTTTTGAAGAGTGAATTACGAAGCAGCTTTGGTCGAAAAATCATTTTTAATTTAGAAATATCCAAATCTAATCTCCACCGTTCAGATTATATATCAAGATGTTTTAAAGCTGCTGTCCAAATATCAGCTCGATCCGACAGCTATAACTCGAGATATAAATTTTTCAAAATCATCGCTTGCAGCAGAAATTGTGTGGCGCGCGAGTTACAACTCGAGAAACCTTCTTTTCATTGCGCGCGAGCGAGAATTCCACTCGCTCGAGCGCGGGTTCCGACGTCAGACTGTTTTAAAAAGTCCTTGTGTTGGAAGGAAATTAATTGGTATGGGTTTCGGACCATATAAATAGAAGATATATCATATTTTTTAGGCTTTTGAAGTTCCAAAACGCAGACAACACAAGGGAGGCGGCTACAAGGCTTGGGAGAGAAGATTTTTCTATTCTTTTTTTCTTCTTTTTATTTTTGAATTATTGTTTTCAATTATTGAGTAGTTTTTCTTCAACCAAGATGACGTGATTGGGTCGGACAAATTCATGTAGAAAACTTGGATGTTTATTTGGGATTTTTCAGACTTGATTTTATTTTATTGATTGTTAGATTCATATTTGTATTGTGGATAGTCTGATCAACTGTTTTTTTGCATGTTAATCGATTCCAAGTTGAAAGAGGAGGTATTGATTTCGATCACTTTGATAATCAACATATTGTAAAACCGACTAGAAATAGAATTCGGTTTCAGTGTGCGGTTTGGGTGTAAACTGAATTTTCACAAATATTTAATGCATTCAAATTTGATTAGAATTACGAAAGATTAATCCGTAAATATTTGAGTAGGTTTGATTGTTCTAGAAATAGACCTTTGAATAAGTTAGGAGAATTCCCGTAATCTAAGATTAAATCTGAGTCCTGAATCGACTACATGTTACATAATTTGTTTGGTACCTACGTGTGTCTTGGTTGGCTTAGTTTAATTAGAATTATTATTGAGTGCTAGTTTTTAGTTAATTTCATAATTATTTTAAGTTTTTATTCTATTCAATTCATCATACGTCAATCTATTATTTTGTTTAGATTAAGTAAAATAATCAAATCTTGAGAATTGACAACAGTCCCTGTGGGATCGATATTTGGACTCTCTGTCCACTTTACTATTACTTGACCTAGTGCACTTGCTAGTAGACACCAAATTAAGCGGTCAGCTACCATGAGTAGCTAAACTAAGTTGTCTCCTCCTCTTCAAAGGAGTTGATTTATGTAATAATACTATGTTTGAATAAATTTCTATAAGTCTCTTGTGCTGCTATGCTTATATATTATAATTAAACTCATATACCATACGCCTTAAAGTAGAAAATGAATTAAGGCCGTGATGGGTGTCATTGAAGGAGCTTGCGCAGAAACCATATGTTGCGGCTGTGTGGTTGGAGTGTGAGGAGTACTTCGTAAAACTTGGCAGATATGACCCGATAACATTTTGATCAAAAAATTATTTAAGTTTAATTCATCATTCGGAAACATGTTGGGCCAAATAATTTTCTAAAACATGTTATATAGACCGGAAATCTTGCTTAGATAAATGTCTTGAAGCTTTATGCTTTTAAGAACAGGCTAGATAGATTTAACAATGCCCCACACCAAGTTTTATATTGTTTAAGGATGCTTTTGAAAATATTTTAAATAATTGGGGAGCTCAAACAAAATTTTTAAGCAAATAGGAAATTAGAAGAAACTTAAGTTTGGATTGGGGAGTAATTTCTAATTTGTCCAATATTTAATTGGTTTAAATTTGGGGCTAATATTTTAGCTTTTTGCTATCCATTGTACTTTAATTAACAAATGCAAAAAATTCCTACTGTATGTGTTTCTCAAGATATTCCTTTAGAAATTTTTCCAAAATTTTCAATACTTTATGACCTATTATTTTTCATGTTACTGTGTTTTTTAAATGATGAAAGCATGCTTATTATAGAACTATCAAATATAAATACGTACAAGGCATGGTGTGAATGACTAATTAAAAAAAATATAAAAAAAATTTGCCTTTTGTAAATCATCATACGGAGCAATTTTCATCGGCCAGCAAGTCATTAGTAAAATTTTTTATGTCAATGCTGAAGTAGGAATAAGCTATTAAAATATATTTAATGAATATATCATGAGTATTTATTTCGGGTACCAGTTCGATTAACTCCTAAACATATATTGCTGGATCAATGTAGGTTTTGTTGTATTAATAATTTAAAAACAAAAATTGAATCAAAACTATGATAACCAAACTCGATGACTAAGTCCACAAAGCTAAACTGATTTACTTAACTGGACTAGTCAACTGATTTACCAAACTAGACTAGTCGACTGAATTCTTTATAACACCATATGCAATTAATCAGTCGGAGTCCAAACCATCATTCCCTGAAGACATCAGTTTACCTCAAAAAATGATAGCTGGATATTGGATAAGGTTTTTTGCACCTAACAAACTAATAGAAATCCAAGCGCACTGCATATGTACTATGATGACGTGGACAAGACAAAACCAACAGCTACTTTAAATGTGTAAAGCCCCGAAATTATTTTCTTTTGATCCAAGATTATTTAATTTGAGAATATATGGAGTTTATATTTAAATTTTAATATTCTTAAATTATTTAAGATTGAAATTGAATTAAAAGATTTGCCGAGTACTAAATTGCAAATCACTGAAGTTAAGAGGAACTAACGTGCAATATGCTTATATTTATCTAATTTCCACTTTCCTTGTAAGCATATTAACGTGTAAGTGTTGGAAGAAAAGGAGAAAAAGAATCAGAGAAGCCAAGAAACTCACCTTCACGCCATTTTCATTTTTAAAAGCTCCGATTTTAAAGATATATGGCCGCCAAAATTCAGAATCGCTTATATATCTGTGATCACGGCGCCGAGAGCTTCGTTCTGGTATATATTTTCTGACGTTCTATCACACTTTGAATTTTGATGTTATGATGAAGTTCGAATCTTATTGGTTGTATATGCTGTATATGTTCATGAGATAACATCGATTATGTATTCGAAGACTGATCGAAATAAGAACGTCGATTGAATTTGATATGAATTATTGCAGCTTTATTCGAAATCTTGCCATTTCTGAAATTCTTGTTTGGCCGTGTATTTGTTGAAGGAGGAGTGAATATGTGTTGTTGAGGATTGTTATATTGTATTGATATTGTTTCGATTATCGATTTTCAGTCGTTACGCCGCCGGTTCGGGATTAGAATCTGTTTTGCCTTCCATTGATTTAGCTATAGATTGAAATGAGTTGTTAGCTGATATTGTGCTTCAATATGCTTCCTTAACATGTTGTAGTGAAGGTTATTCGAACTCGGAAATCCAACCTTCGAACCGAAGAGTAGTTGATTAAGATTGTTGTGATTGAAGTATTGAGTTGAAGAATTTAGAACCGAGAGATTTGAAGGTATAAGACAACATTGAGAGTCAGAGATTTGAAACTCGAGAATGAAGCTTCTTGAGTTATCCCAATAAATCACATACTTGCTTTATTGTTTATTAGATGTTTTCGATCCATTTTAGGTAGTGGATCTTTATTTGATATGATATGATATGAGATATGAATTGATTCTTATGCCAAGGTCTGATACGACCTTATTTTCGAGTCTGATGAGACAACGATAGATGGATATCCATGTCAAGATCGTATACAAATCTTGATGGCAAAGAGTGTAATAGGAATCAATTCTTTATATATGCGTTATATTACTCTATTCTTGAGTTGAAATGTCTAGAGTTGACATGATTTTATTTTAACTCATGTATATGTTGATTATACTGAGAATTATATTCTCACCGGATGTTTTCGGCTGTTGTCTTGTTTTGTATGTGTGCATGACAACAGATGGGGCATGAGCTGGTCAAAATCGACGTGGGTAGCTCGAGAGAGAGTCTAGAAGTGTGAACTTGGGTTGTTGTAGCTGAATGATGTAGTTAGAAGCCTTGTAAGCATGATAGAATACTTTTGGCATGTTGTAGTTGTTTTGAGATGTACCTTGGACATGTTTGTATTTATGCTTTTGGCTAGACTTTGAACTAGTAGATGATGTAAGAAAGCTAGAATCTTGTGTTGAACTTGACTCATATGTATATACATGTTTTGGTATTGATTTAGCATGTTTTGATATTAATATGGGATATGAAAACAGGTTTTGAATAGCTTTTGACAGCAAAAGAAATCTGCAGATTTTCGAGCAGGATGTGCTCGCTCGATCGGCAGTGTTTGACCGATCGAGCGAGGCCTGTTATTGTCAACAGAAAGTTGAAATGTTTCTGCTCGCTCGATCGGTAGAGATTGACCGATCGAGCGAGGCTATGTTTTCTCAAACACGAGAAATGGGATATTCTGCTCGCTCGATCGGCGATCTTTGACTGATCGAGCGAGATGGTTTTTTTTTTAAATTTTTTTTAGTTTCTTGAATGATCTTGATTTAATTATTTAAGCTTTTATTTATTTCCCAAATTTGATATTAACAACCCGAGGTCCCACAAAATGAAACGGGTCTTTTTTGAATTTTGTGACCGTTGGAATCCAAGTCTATAAATAGATGGAAGATCAGTTTAGTAGCTCTCATACCTCTCATGCAATTTCGAAGCGAAGTTCAAAGTATACAAGTTTTCAACAGCTAAATTGATTGAGCACTCAAGCACACATTTCATAGTTTATATTATAATATCTGAGGATCAATTTGTGCTAGTACCTGTAAACACATTGTATTTGAGATAGGTTACATAATGTTATTTGGGTAAGTTGACTGCTAGGAATTGTTAAGTCCTAAATTGAACTGATATTTTTCAAAGCATTTATAACTTCCAATGTCTTCTAGTTGATATCCTTTCCAAAAGGAAGAAGAGGTGACTTAGTGTGAAGACCTGAAAATCAATTGATCAGTTTGAACTGGACCAATCGAGGGACTTCAACTGACCAATTAGCCAAACCAGTTCAGTTGGCTAGTTCAGTTGGGGCATCCAGTTTCCAATCCGTAACAGGAAATATTAGATAGTTTGAGATTTTGTAACCGATGTATAACCCAAAATCAAGGTAATTCAAGGCATTAAATGGTGTGTAATAGTCGGATTTGAGCCTATAAGTAGCAATCAAAATTTTTATTAAGAGTTGCACATGATTCTGAGCAAATACATAGAAATTCAAGTGAGAGAATTCAGTGGAGTGTCCAGTCGAGCAAGAACAAAACCTCAAGAACAACTAAAATTTCAGTTAGAAATCTACTTTAAATGGGATTTTGGTTTTAAATATGATAGTATGTTTTAAATATGTTCCAGTAAGTACATCAATTTTCAAAGTCTAAATATCTAAAATATGTGATTTTGATGCACTGATATTTGTTAACTAGCATTAGGAATATATATTCTCAACACTCTGTTCTGTTTATGTTTTGTTCTAATTACTCTCCCTTTAGAGGATAAATATATAAGAGGCTGATATCAGTTAGCCATGAAAATCAAGAGTAAACTGGTGCAAAATTTGATTCTGTAATTCGATTGAATATATATGATTTTAGTTCTGCTATGATTATGTATATGTATAATATTTCTGCTAAAAACTGATTTTAAAAGCTGAGAAATTTCTCCAATTTATTGAGTGACACCCATATCACTCATGTGAGACCTCGGTTCTAAACAACTAATCTCGGATTAAACAACAATTAATCAACCCAGAACCCAAGTTTAAAAGCAATCAAAAGTTTTTTTTTTAAAGAACGCCTCGCGCCGGCGCGAGATAGCCATCTCGCGTGCGCGCAGGCTGCTCAACCCGAGCCCAAACGAGGGCTCGCGCCCGCGCGAGGGGCCATGCTCGCGCGCGCGCGGGCCAACAAACCTGAGCTCTTCGGGAAGCCACATGCACGCGCGAGGCACCACCTCGCTCGCGCGCGGCAAACCTGGGCAGAAATGCTTAGGCTGAAAAACAAAGATTCCGCGCTTTCTTCCGACGTGCATTCGAATACAACCATTAACACAGGGTATAGAGAATACACGAAATCAAACATGCTTTCATCAAGCCTAAGAGAAACAAGAATCTAAATCGATACAACACCACATGCTTCGATTCTAGATTACAATCCGAATACAACAAATTCGAATAACAAACATAACAAGTTCGAGTTCTAACATGCTTCAATCTTAAACTAGATAAACATGTTGATTCAATTTCTAAATCGAGTCCCACTACTAACTCTCCCTCTTGCTGTTAACTAGGTCTTCGCTGACTCGATCCTGCCCCACCTGTTGCCAAGTACACATACGAAACAAAGCAACAGCCGGAAAAACTGGTGAAAATGATAATCCCAGTAAAAGCAACATAATAAGTAATCCAACAACAAACATGCTTTCAAGGTAACAACGTAACCAATATCATCGAAATGAAATGCATGTCTTTAAAACTCTGGGATTATCAAGTCCGGATAATCAAGGTAATCAGCTATTCTCTTCTTCTATTGGGATCCCGAGGATGAACTATCACACAAAATTGCACCGACCCTCCACTCGGGGTGGAGAGTGTATAATTCAATCCTCTAGACTCTGAAGCAACTATATAGAGTTAAGTCGGTCATTGCAGTAAATCGCCTGCCAATGCCCCCTACTATAGTTCTCAGAACGTCTAACTCAAAATGAAATAAATCCATTGGCTCAATATGAATGCAATGAAAATCATTACTCATTCAAGTAAATCAAATAACATGCAAGTATGTGATTTTTTTGGAACACTCGAATCAAGTCGAATTCCAGTTAATCATTCCATTCCAGTCTAAGTCGTCTTATGTCTCTTTCAAACGTCGATGCTCCAACCTGGAAACAACAACAATACTCATTCAAGATTCAATCAAACTTCCTAGTCGATAATAAGAAAGTCGATACTATACCGGCTACAATCTTCAAAGCGATTCAACTCCTGAAATCTCACAACTCAACGGCCTTCAAACGAATTTGTACGGAGGTAAGAGAAGATCAACAACGACGATCAAACTCAATATCCAAATATCATCAATTCAAAACGGTTCAAAATCCCAATTACAAACCAGCGGCATAACGACTATATTCTAATCAAACCAAAAACGCAGACATCTTAATATCAATCCAATAAACTCAAAACAACCAACCTTCAACCATAACAATCCAATTCCAACAAATCATAAAAATCAACTTTGGAATAATCTTCCAAAAATCATAACAAATCCGAACGACCCTCTATTTCAAAACCGACAGAGAATAAACGATCAGAATTCTACCAAGAACAACATACTGGCAACTCAATCGATTCTAACGACATCCAAAAAATAAAATGTATCTGATCGGAGAAAAACTTACTATAGAACGAAACTCTCGAAGCCGTGATCGTTAATCTGCCTTCAGAAATAATTTCCAACAGACGGATCGACAAAACCGGGGAATTTCAAAGCTTGAAACTCACGCTTGGAGTTCTTCAATGGAGGAGGCGGCTTGGAGGAAGGAGATAATGGAGGATAAGAAGTCAAAGCAATCTTAAATATCTATTTAAGTCCAAAATTGCATTATAGTCCCTAAAAAATCCGAAATTTGCAAAAAGGACCCTGATCAAAATTAAGTCGGCTCTTGAACTCTGGAATCTCCGATTATCTCAAATAAAGTCAATTAAGATAAAATCGGGGCGTTACAATTCTCCCCCTCTAAAAAAAGATTTCGTCCTCGAAATCAAACACAGTTCCAACACGAACTCTGTCTCTCGAATTACTCTTCAAGTCCGTCAAAGCAAAAGTCAACTCATTCTTGACAGAAATCTTCCTAAGCTCCGTCACAATCGAATCATCTCTGGTTCCAATTCAAGGCATAACATCTAAGTTCGACTCGTCTGACCTGGCTGTCCGTCGTTCTTAGGGTATTAAAATAGAATGCGGTAGCAGATTTCATCAATCAGACAACCAAAAATAGATAGTAGATAAAATAAGAACAACTCAAAACATCAGCTGTTGCATACAATTCCTCAGATAAAGATTCGCAGTCAGAAATCTCATACAATCTAATCCTCTTCTATGCCTCCAAATCAGTTCCGTCTGCGGAAATAATTACTCCAACTCTTAAGATTAGAAAAGATCACGAAAATTTCCTCATAAGACACTAGATAACAGATCTTCTAATCAATAAGATCGCTGCGAGTTCAAAGACCAGATTCAAACATCGAGTCTTGAGCGTCTTCAGCTGTCTCGATGTCTAGACTAGAGCGCGATTCCTCTGAATAAGATACATCCCAAAATCTCGATAAGAAGAGAGCGCTGATCGGCATAAATTCCCTCATCAAATCATACAATCGAAGAAGACCATTCGATCCAAAAATAATTCAGACATCGAAAAATAGTATACAATTTCTCGGCACAAACATCTGCTATACGATTCTCAAAAGCTCTAAAAGATCAGTACAATTCTCATTCCAAAAATTTAAGAAGTCAACAATAAGAATTCCTAGTCTTGACTAATTCTTCTGAAAGATCCGGTTAATAAAAATTTAACAACACTACAGGAGTGTTCGTCAATTCGAACGATTCAAAAAATGTTTAGAGGCACGTTAAACATAAAATAGATTCTTCAATAAGAGGCAAGAGACTCACCAGTATCTAACAGTCCAATAAGAATGGAAAACCAAAATTGAACGTTACCTGATCTGTCATTATCAGGTGCAGCCTGAGTCTGCGGATCCTCAGACAGAGCAAAAACTCGTGCCTGCTATCTGGGAGGCTGGCTTGCATACTGATTACCTTCCTGCCTATTCTGCTGGTGAGGTTGGAAAGAGTGGACAATATGTGCTTGCTGCTGAGGCTGAGCTGACTGTCTTGAGAAATTTCCACTCTGAGCTTGCTCAGGGACACGCTGAGGACACGCTCTGGCAAAGTGCCCCGCCTGGTTACAGATATAGCAGCTTCCAAAAACACCTCTACATTGATCACTGGAGTGACGACCTCCGCAATTGGCACAAGTCATGCCTGACTGAACCGAACTCTGTCCAGATCCATACTGCCTCAAGCCACTAGAGCTCGAAGAACTGCCTCCATGCTTCTTAAACTGCTTCCCCTTCGGATGATAGTAATCCTTTCTATTACCTCCTGTAACACCCGAAATTTTTAATACGTAAATTTGCATGCATAATTAGGGATTTTATTTATTTAGAATTTTAGATTATGGGTTAAATAATTATGTGAAATTATTTGTGCATGTTTTATGTTATTTTAAGCATTTAACCCATAATTAGTGATTTTCATGATTTATGAAAATTTAATTGTTTTGATCGCGGAGACGGGACCGTGGACGGACGAGATACCAAAATATTTAGCCAAAAATATTTTATGAGTTCTACGAGCCTTAAAATAATATTTTAAGATATTTTTTCAAGAAAATTTTAGTATTTATTTATATATTTAATTAAGGGTTGATTTTTAGTCAAAATTAGTCCCTTTATTGACTTTTATTAAATTTTAAAATTATCCTATATTAATATTTCGAGATTTGAGATATTTTATCAGATTTTTATTTTTATTTAAGAGTTTAAAATATTTTGTTAAGGTATAATATCTTTATATTGAGTAATATCTATTATTATTCAATTATCTACCAATATTTTAAACATAAATCACTCCCTAATCTATTCCCAAAACCCCATCAGCCGACAACCCTTCTTCTCCCACCCCAATCTTCAATCTTTTCATCGGCTTCCCACAGAAAACTCCATAGCCTCGTTTGTTCAAGCTTCAAGTTAGGTTGTTCGTCGTCCCGTCGTCCCGGAATCGTCACTTTCGCCTTTTTTCTCTTCAAACATCGGTGAAAGACATGTTTTTCTTTCAAATTTTCGTACCTATCAGATATTATAGAGTGTGTATTGTGTAGCATCGATTTTTCTTCAAAGTTTCAGATTTAAGGATCGGTTTTGATGTTCATGACATGTTTATGCATTTGTTTGATCATGACTCATGTTTTCTTCCAACATGGTACGACCAACTGCTGGTGCATGTCTAGGTGGGTGTGTTAGGGTCCCTAGGGTCGAGATTGGTCAGGTTTTATGGGTGTAACAGGCTGGAACCGAAGCCATCTATTTCTGATGTGCAACAGGTTGCAGTTTGAGCGGTTTTAGGAGAATGGTTCGTGTGCACTGTTGAAGACGAGTTTGAGGGTGATTCCAATTGGGTTAGAACCCCAAGACCTTGGGAAAGGTTTTAAAGGTAAATTTTCTAGCCGGTGGTTGCCGGAGATGAGCGGCCGAACGGCCTAAAGCCTCTGGTCGCGTTCTGCGCGTGAGCAGAAACTATGGGTAGATTGTTTTGGTTCGTTCTCCCTCTACAGAGATCCGTTTGAGGTAAAATTTGTGGTGTTAGAACCGTCTTGATGTTTTCTAAGTATGGGCGGTAGTTTCACGGCCAAAGGTGGCCGGAGCAGGCGGCACGGTTAGTTTTTATAAAGCCGCTCAGGGCTGCTCATGGCCGCAGCACAAGGGGAGATAGAGTTTCGGGTTTTAGGGTTCTAGGTGCTTTCCGGGTCGGGTCATGGGTCCGGGTCGGTTTCAGTAAGTCATGGGTCAAGTCTAGTGGGTCCGGGTCCGGGTTAAGTTAGTCGGGCTCGGGTATTTTATTTTTAAGTTAATTATTAAGTTAAAGTGTTTTAATTGGGCTAATTAGATTAATTAAATTAATGGGCTACATTTAAGTTTCTTAATGGGCTTGAATAATTATTTTAAGTTAGTCCAATAATTTTTATGGGCTTTGGAGCCCACAAAAATTATTGGGCCAGTCTTTGGGCTTTTAGGCCCATTGGGCCAGATTAAGTTGTTATTGGGCCAAGTATGTGCTAATGGGCTTTAATTGATTTATTAGGTTTAAAAAGGTGTTAATGGGTTTAAGTATGTTAATGGGACAGTCTCAATGTTAATGGGCCAGAATTTAAGAAAATGGGCTTGAGTGTGAGGGCCAGCAGTTCAGTACAACCCATGAGAAATTGCATTTGTCCTGAATATATATTTAATTATTTTTATGCATGGAAGTTATTTTTATATCTATATGTTAGTATGAAATTAAAATTAAATATATATGAAGGACACACATTTTATTTAAGTACATGCATTCATGAAATAATTTTTTTTTATGCATGATTTAATGTTTAAGGTTGAGCAAAAGAAAATATTTTATGTTGGAAGTTGAAGTAGTGTGACAATTTAAGGGGGATTCGTCCCCATATGTGAACTATTGAAGGGCAGTTTACTGCCAATTTAAGAGGTGATTCGTCACCGCCACGTACGTTGGTTTCCACGCTGATCAGTATTTAATGTATGATTTAAGGTTACACTATGGATACAACCATGCGATGTTAGAAAATACTTTGCTCAACAATGTTTATGTATTATTATGATATTCAAGTTTAATTTAAGTTTATGTTATGTTCATGATATTTTAAGCATGCTCATTCATGTATATGTTATGTATTAGTATTAAAGTGATTTAAATTATTTTAAACCCTTGTTATGTTAGCATATTGGGCCTCTAGGCTCACTACACTGGTATGGTGCAGGTGAGTACGTAGAGGACATAGTACCCACCGGAGGCGAGGACATATGAGTGGACATGCAGTGATCCCCCGCGGCCGTCGTCTGAGTCTTTATGATTATGTTTTTATGGAATATTAAACATGTCGTTCTTTTTATTCATTTTCAGTGGTTGGTACTAGTACATATTTTTATTGAAATATTTTCAGTGCATGCAAACTTTTATTTAATTGTTTAGAACAACATTTTTATTTAATGCATGACTCAGACATTTAATTTATTAAATGTTGCATTTTATTTGAGCTATTTTTAAATCTGTTTATTTTTGTGCATATATGTATGGGCATGTATGTACATCTATTTTAATTAGTATTTTTTTAAATAAAAAAAAATTCCGCATTTATTAGTATTAGATGTTTCACCTCCACTGCTACCACCCTCAGAACTCGGTGGTTGATTCTGAATCTGAAAATATTGATTCTGGTATTGGGACGGTTGGTTCTGATATTGAGAAGGTTGTGCCTGGAACTGTCCTTGCTGCTGCTGAGGCACAAACTGACCTCCTCTCTGTCTCCACAAACCTGCTTCAGCTCCTTTTGCGTGATTCATGGCATCCGCAAAATTATCTGGCCTAGCAGTGTTTACCAACGTGAATATATCAGGGTTCAGACCATTAATGAACTTGTCGGCCTTAGCTTCTTCATTGTCGGCAATGTTTGGTGCAAAACGCAACAAGCTGTCAAACTTGGCTACGTACTCCTCAATGTTCAAATTCCCTTGCCTCAGATTTGCAAACTCGGCTCCCTTGTCCTTTCGGTACGAAACTGGGAAAAACCGCTTATAAAACCCAGACTTAAACAGATTCCAGTTAATAGCTGTACCTCGGTTCTCCATGGATCTCTTCGTCGTGATCCACCAGTTCTTTGAAACACCACGAAGTTGATGATGACCAACCTAGTTCTGCGGTCATCAGAATAGTCAAGGGAATCGAACAACTGATCAACGTCATCCAACCAGCTCTCGCAGTCAACGGTATTCTCTGTACCCAGGAACAAAGGAGGGTTAAACGACTGAAACCTCTTCAGCAAGGTCTCCATCGGCGTTTTTGTGGCATCAAACTGATCGACTTCAGTACTAGCTTGCTCAGTCGTAGGAATAACTGGCGGTAGGTTCCTGTTAATAACTCATCGAGGACCCATCTGATAGTCAAAGGTTAGGACACAAGATATCTCATCGCTGCAATTCGGTGCCCTTGCAACCTCTCAGAATTCGGATACCAGTCGATAACAACACAGTTATATCTCAAGTAAATCATGCTTTATAAATTAAATCACATAGTCATGTAATTCAAATAATTCTCAATTAATAAATCATGCTCGCATGGTATTTAAACAAATCAATTTAAATAACTCAGTCACATGCGAGAAATCAATTCATGCGGACTCGATCTACCCCGCTCACTTCTAAATTCAGTTCAAGATCTTATCGCTCTGATACCACTTAATGTGAGACCTCGGTTCTAAACAACTAATCTCGGATTAAACAACAATTAATCAACCCAGAACCCAAGTTTAAAAGCAATCAAAAGTTTTTTTTTTTTAAAGAACGCCTTGCGCCCGCGCGAGATAGCCATCTCGCGCGCGCGCAGGCTGCTCAACCCGAGCCCAAAAGAGGGCTCGCGCCCGTGCGAGGTGCCATGCTCGCGTGCACGGGCGAACAAACCCGAGCCCTCCGGGAAACCACGCGCGCGCGCAAGGCACCACCTCGCTCGAACGCGGTAGACCTGGGCAGAAATGCTTAGGCTGAAAAACAAAGATTCCGCGCTTGCTTCCGATGTGCATTCGAATACAACCATTAACACAGGGTATAGAGAATACACAAAATCAAACATGCTTTCATCAAGACTAAGAGAAACAAGAATCTAAATCGATACAACACCACATGCTTCGATTCTAGATTACAATCCGAATACAACAAATTCGAATAACAAACATAACAAGTTCGAGTTCTAACATGCTTCAATCTTAAACTAGATAAACATGTTGATTCGACTTCTAAACCGAGTCCCACTACTAACTCTCCCTCTTGCTGTTAACCAGGTCTTCGCTGGCTCGATCCTGCCCCACCTGTTGCCAAGTACACATACAAAACAAAGCAACAACCGGATAAACTAGTGAGAATGATAATCCCAGTAAAAGCAACATAATAAGTAATCCAACAACAAACATGCTTTCAAGATAACAAAGTAACCAATATCATCGAAATGAAATGCATGTCTTTAAAACTCTGGGATTATCAAGTCCGGATAATCAAGGTAATCAGCTATTCTCTTCCTCTATTGGGATCCCGAGGATGAACTATCACACAAAATCGCACCGACCCTCCACTCGGGGTGGATAGTGTATAATTCAATCCTCTAGACTCTGAAGCAACTATATAGAGTTAAGTCGGTCATTGCAGTAAATCTCCTGCCAATGCCCCCTACTATAGTTCTCAGAACGTCTAACTCAAAATGAAATAAATCCATTGGCTCAATATGAATGCAATGCAAATCATTACTCATTCAAGTAAATCAAATAACATGCAAGTATGTGATTTTTCCGGAACACTCGAATCAAGTCGAATTCGAGTTAATCGTTCCATTCTAGTCTAAGTCGTCTTATACCTCTTTCAAACGTCGATGCTCCAACCTGAAAACAACAACAATACTCATTCAAGATTCAATCAAACTTCCTAGTCGATAATAAGAAAGTCGATACTATACCGGATACAATCTTCAAAGCGATTCAACTCCTGAAATCTCACAACTCAACGGCCTTCGAACGAATCTGTACGGAGGCAAGAGAATATCAACAACGATGATCAAACTCAATATCCAAATATCATCAATTTAAAACGGTTCAAAATCCCAATTACAAACCGGCGGCATAACGGCTATATTCTAATCAAACCGAAAACGCAGACAACATAATATCAATCCAATAAACTCAAAACAACCAACCTTCAACCATAACAATCCAATTCCAAAAAATCATAAAACTCAACTTTCGAATAGTCTTCCAAAAATCATAACAAATCCGAACGACGCTCTATTTCGAAATCGACAAAGAATAAACGATCAGAACTCTGCCAAGAACAATATACTAGCAACTCAATCGATTCTAACGACATCCAAAAAATAGAATGTATCTGATCGGAGAAAAACTTACTATAGGACGAAACTCTCGGAGCCGTGATCGTTAATCTGCCTTCATAAATAATTTCCAACGGACGGATCGACAAAACCGGGGAATTTAAAAGCTTGAAACTCACTCTTGGAGTTCTTCAATGGAGGAGGCGGCTTGGAGGAAGGAGATAATGGAGGTGAAGAAGTCAAAGCAATCTTAAATATCTATTTAAGTCCAAAATTGCATTATAGTCCCTGAAATATCCGAAATTTGCAAAAAGGACCCTGATCAAAATCAATTCGGGTCTTGAACTCTGGAATCTCCGATTATCTCAAATAAAGTCAATTAAGATAAAATCGGGGCATTACAAATCACCCATCCCAAACCATCTCAGATAGAAATGAAGAGAAGATTGAAGACGATGACAAAACTAGTTTTGAGGTTGGTGAAGAATGATCGCGATTCTGATGCTTATTTATATTTATTTTAGTCGCTTCATTTATACTCTGTAATTTTTGTTTTGAACTGTAAAAGAAATTGGATTCCAGTATATGGAAAATTTTTGTAATCTCATTCTATGAATGAAAATACTGGTTATTATTGAAATTTGTATTTCGAGGCTTGTTTAATATGAAAATGTTAAATAATATTGATGTCAACTAGGCCTAGTTACGGGGTGTGACATTGAAGTCATATGATAGCCAAAATCAGGTTTCATATACTGAAGCAAGCCAAACTTTGAAAACAGTAGAGAAAATGACTATTTTTCAGTCGAACTAGTAAAGGAAGTTGGTAAAAATGAACCAGTCGAACTGGTAGAGACAGTTGGGAAACTGGACCAGTCTAACTAGTAGAGGCAATTGGAAAAATGAACATGTCGAACTGGTAGAGACAGTTAGGAAGCTGGACCAGTCGAATTGGTAGAGATCAGTTGGGAAATTCGACCAGTAGAATTAGTAGAGACGAGTTGGGTACTATGTAGTTAGTCGAATAATGAAGCAGTTGTCTAAATATGATACAATTGGAGGATTTTGTCGCGCAAACTTCAAACGACCATAACTTTTGATCCAAGAAGAATTTTTATTATCGTGATACATTGACGGAAACGTTTTTTTGATATGCATCAACTTAATACAATTTCATCATAGTAGAGAAACAAACAAACCCAAAATTTCATCGTTTAGATAGAGATATCATCGATTTCGTGAAATTTTCCCATTTCTCAAAAACTTTAAGAATTTTCATTTCCACACCTCATGATATTTTTGTACCAAATTTGGTACACTCCAACTCATATGTTTAAGAATTTTTATAAATTTTTTTAAAGTATTTCAGAGGTGGAAATCATATAGTTGATTTTTTCTCGTTTTTATAGGTCTTATTGCTTAGTCTAGTTGACTTCTATCATTTGTATATGCTACTCTAGTTCACTTGATTTGATAATCCAGTTGAGTAGCATTTGATGATTCATTCTAGTTGAGTTCGTACATGTAAATTGAATTATTTCATTTTCTATTCTTGAGGGTAGGAAATGACCAACAAAACTGCCCAAACAAAGAGTTGGAACGAGTAGCTCAACAGCTTAGGAGTTTCAATGCACGTTTACAACTCAGCAACCAAGGAATGGTCCAGTAGTAGGCACCTCTAAACAAGCCAAAGGAGAAGAAGAAAAATGCACGAGTTTATGCTTTGACTTAAGAGGAGTCTGACAACTCCAATGATGTGATAACAGGTACCATTTTAATAAATAGGAAGACTACTTATATGCTATTTGATTTGGTGCTACACATTCATTTATGGCTAAAAGATATGCTAAGAAATTAGGGGTTAAGCTTGATAACGTAGAAGCCTCAAATAGAGTAGCAAGTCCTGCCGAACGATTACTAGTACTTTATATCGAGATGCCAAGGTCAGTATTGAAACTCAAGAGTTTAAGGCATACCTAATCCAACTGAATATGGTAGAATTTGATGCAATTCCTAGAATGGATTGGTTAGCCAAGAACCATGCCATGGTGGACTGTCATGGGAAGACAGTAACTATCAAAGCTCCAAGACAAGAGAAACTCTTGTTTCATGGACAAAGAAAGGAGCCTAAGACACTTCTCTTTGATTCTCAACCATGGCAAGATTTGAAGGAGGAGAAGAGGTTTTCCTTACGATGATCAGTGAAGTTAAGAAGGAGGTCGAAGTCAGATTGGAGGATATCTCAGTAGCTCGAGAATTCCCAGATGTGCTTCCTGACGAATTGCCTAAAGAAACCTTGAATCGAGAAATTGAATTCGAGACTACCTTAACACCCAGGGCATCACCTATTTTAAAGGCACCGTGTCGGATGGCACCAGCAGAGCTCAAAGAACTCAAGGACTAGTTGCAAGTGTTGTTGGATAAGAAACAAATACGGCCAAGTGCATCACCTTGGAGAGCACCTGTTTTATTTTTTAAATAGAAAGACGGAAGCATGATATTGTATATCGAATATCGAGAGATTAATAAGATCACAATCAAGAATAGACATCCTCTTTCGAGAATTGATGAGGTGTTTTCAAAGGTCTATTTGAGATCAGGATACCATAAACTGAATATTAAGGGTGAAGATATTCATAATAAAACCTTCAAAACAAGATATGAGCATTATGAGTTCACGGTAATGTCTTTTGGTTTAACGAATGCACCGAAAACATTCATGGATTTGATGAATCGGGTATTTAAGCCTTTCTTGATAAATTTGTGATAGTCTTCATTAAAAACATCCTTGTATAATCTCTAATAACAGAAGACCACAAAAATTACCTTCGGATGACTCTCCAAACTTTAAGGGAGGACGATTTTTTTGCCAAATTCAAGAAGTGAGAATTTTGGCTAGATAATGTGACATTCTTGGGTCACAATATATCTTCTAAGGTAGTTTGGTTGACCTTGCAAATTTTAAAGCCATCGTGGAATGGACAAGGTCGATGACAATGATAGAAGTTTAGAGTTTTCTAGGGTTATTATTGGAAGTTTGTAAAAGGATTTGCTTCGATAGCAGTGCCACTCACCAAGCTCACTAAAAAAATAATAAATTCAATTGGCATAATGAATGTGAGAAGAGTTTTGAGACACTGAAGAAGAAGAAGAAGAAGATATCTCTACTTTAGTTTTAGAACAACCTATATAATGAAGATACTTCACCATTTACAGTGACACATCAAAACAAGGACTCGTTTGCGTTCTTATGAAACAAGGGGAGGGTGATTGCATAAACATCAAGACAACTGAAGCCGTATGAGCATAATTACCCCACACACGACCTGGAATTAGCCACAGTCGTGCTTGATTTGAAGATTTGGAGGCACTACCTCAACGGGGCCAAGTGCGAAATCTTTATAGATCACCAGATCTTAAGTACCTATTCACACAAAAAAGAATTGAACATGACACAAATAAGGTGGATAGAAATTTTTAAAGACTATGACCTGACTATCAGTTATCATCCGGGGAAATCCAACAAAGTGGCTGATGCTTTGAATCGCAAGAACATGCGAGAGAAGTTTCTCACAGCAGTAACAACTGCACCATGTTTGCATGATAGGATAAAGTTAAGTTATCAAGACCCTAAATTGAAAAAGATCAAAGCTCACGTCAAGAAAATAAAGAGTCTTGAACACCGCGCGAGTAGACAAGTGAAAAATCTTATAGATTTGAAGCCTTGCTTTGAAGATTTGAAGGCACGGCCTCAACGGGGCCAAGTGCGAAATCTTTATAGATCATTAGAGTCTTAATTACATATTCACACAAAAAGAATTGAACATGACACAAAGAAGGTGTATAGAAATTTTGAAGGACTCTGACCTGACCATCAGTTAACATCTGGGGAAAGCTAACAAAGTGGCTGATGTTTTGAATCACAAAAACATGCGAGAGATGTTCCTCACAAAAGTAACAACTGCACCATGTTTTTGTGAGAGGATAAATCTAAGTCATCAAGACCCTAACTTGAAAAAGATCAAAGCTCACGCCAAGAAAGGAAGAGTCTTGAACACCGCATGAGTAGACAACAACGTTCTTTGGACTCAAGATCGACTGTATGTGTCAGATGTTGAAAATTTATGCCAAGAAATCATGGCAGAAGCACACAAGTTAAAATTTTCCATTCATTCGGGAATCACCAAAATGTACAAGTTCTTGAAGAAGGGATTTTGGTGGAATGTAATGAAGCGAGACGTCGCAGATTTCGTCTCCAAGTGCTTAATGTGTCAATAAGTGAAAGTCGAATACCAAATACCCGGTGGACTACTACAACCGTTAGAAATCCCCGAATGAAAATGGGAGCACATTTCCATGGATTTCATCATAGGATTGCCTAAATCATGACAAAGTCATGACGGTATATGGGTAATCGTGGATAGCTAGACTCATTAAATCAGCTCATTTCTTACCCATACACATGAACTAAAACCTAGAAAAGTTGACAAATCTATACATGGACAACATTGTGAGATTACATGGAATCTCAGTCAGCATTGTGTTGGACCGAAACCCAAGATTTTCAAAATTTTGGAAAATCTTTCTAGAGGCAATGGGTACCAAGGTGACAATGAGCACAACGTATCATCCACAAAACGATGAGCAAAATGAGGGAACTGATAGTCGTGTTTTGTTTGCATATTTTAATGTTATTTTGTTAGTAGTTTGCATACATTCATATGTCTTTATTCATGTTTTATCTTAGTTTTGTTTTATGCATGCATTTAGCTAAATAATCTACTCCCGGGTTTAATGTTTAGGAATTATCAAGTTTCAGGAAGAAATCTGATTTTTTGCAAAGTTTCATGCGCTCGATCGGATATACTCGCAGGATCGAGTGCGACATCTGGATTTTCAAGGCAGTAGGCTCTCCACTTTTCATGCGCTCGATCCTGCGTACTCACGCGATCGAGCGCGCTAGTCTGTTCGGGAAAGATTTTGTAATTTTTGAAACTCTTTTATTTTGGACTCTAGTTTTTATTAGGCTTTTATTCCGTTTTTGGGAGATAATTACCAGACTTGGAATATCTCCTTGGAGGCTAGGTTTTGTTATTCGAACTCTCTCTCAAGTTTTCTTCCTTTCTTTTGAATTTTTTTTGAGTTTTTGATGAATCGTTGTAGCTAAAATTTTATACTTGGTTGAGGGAGACGAAACCTTGATATAATTTTTTCATGAGATTCAATTTTCAGTGTTTAATTCTTGTTGAATATCAATAGTTGATCTGTTTTATTTTATGTTTGTGTGCGAGATTTTAGGATTGGACATCTTAGGATTTTGCTATGCAAACTATAGCTAAATTAGAATTCAAATCCATAATTTTTTGAATCAACTAATTTGCGAAACAACTACGTTTGATATTTTCTGCTATTGAATTTATTAAATCGTAGCTAGGCTAAATACAACCGTTGGTGTTTGTGTTGTCTAGAATTGTCAGTTTTACTCGTTTGAATGCTACCTTAGATTTAAATCTAGATCGCTGGAATCCGGGTTAATTTATTGGTAAGGGTTAATTTAGAACGCTGGTTTCTAATTAACTAAGATTAAGGTGAAACAGAAATTTGATTTTCAATGATGAATATTTTATAGGATTAATTATTTTTAGGAAATCGATGATTGAATGAATGGATATCAAGGGTGTAGTCGACCGATACCAAGTCTCGTCTCTTATTGATTTCTCCAGTTGAATTTTCATTCTTTCATGATAGTGACAATATTACTTTTTAATTGCTTAAATTTTTAGTAGTTAATTCCAAAACTCAAAAATCCCCCTTTAGTTTATTTAGAACACATTAAATTTACCTTTACTCGTGGAAACGATCCCTACTCACACTACTGCATTATTTGTTTATCTGATTGAGTCGGGTAATTTGGGCGTGACACGTTGTATATTATGTTTCCTCTTATCTTGTAATATTTTATTCTTTGTAATCTTTACTTTCTTTAGTCTTTATTGTTGTATATAAACATACCATGTAATCATTTTTTATATATATGAAAATATTATTCTCTCATTAGTTTCTACATACATGAGTAGTGCATAAATCACCATGACTAGAGACACCTGAGTGTTACAATCACTTCATGCGCTGGCATGGGCATGTAAATATCTGGAATTTTGGTCTCCATGTTGTATCCAATTTATTCTACTCTATTTTTCCCAATAGACCTCTTCCGGAGCCTCAAAAGTTTCAATTTCCTATTCTAATTTATGAATCTGGTTCAACGTCATTGCTCAATTTTATGCCTTACACAATCTGTTTAAGGAATTTCTCTTGTTCTTAGTTTGCCTCGGAATATTTTGGAATCGATTTGTTGCCCAAGCTTGGATTTCCGTTTGGGTCTCCATTTTTGAGAGAAAGGATTTGTGGCCTTCCTGAGTTGACCAAATTGTTTCTTCTACATTCTCCATGTCCTCATGTGCTAACCAACATGATTCAAAGAGAAAACGTTGCTTGTAATTCTGAAATCGTCTAGGACCCAAAGCCGCCCTAAAATTCATCAGGATAGAGCGATGATCAAAGTGGTAGAACTCAAGAGAGAG
Source organism: Henckelia pumila (assembly GCF_033568475.1). Lineage (NCBI taxonomy): Eukaryota > Viridiplantae > Streptophyta > Magnoliopsida > Lamiales > Gesneriaceae > Henckelia > Henckelia pumila. The sequence goes on along the minus strand of NC_133123.1, from coordinate 20,631,077 downwards.
GCGCTATATTTCGGATACATCAAGCGTCATTCAATATTTCCCACATAGCGATCCATTAGTTTGAAGATTAAATAGGCCTGAACTCTTCTATTAACCCATGAAAATAGCTCCGCAATAAATATCCTGGAGGTTACAATTTGAAAGTGTATCACCGAAGCACTAAATTTAAGATGTGGAGCGTAACATATCTTCTAGTTTCTCACTTTCATAACAAATTTCATTGAAGTCTCCTCCAACAAACCAATTAACCCATGAAAATAGCTCCGCAATAAATATCCTGGAGGTTACAATTTGAAAGTGTATCACTGAAGCACTAAATTTAAGATGTGGATCGTAACATATCTTCTAGTTTCTCACTGTCATAACAAATTTCATTGAAGTCTCCTCCAACAAACCAATGGAGTCTACTGAGCTCCGAGAGTTGGCTGAGACGTTTGAGAAGCTCCCAAGAATGGGGGCATAAGTGAGCATCGCCATATTTTCCCCTCGTCTTGTATGATGCAATCAATGTGACACCGTATCATAACATCTAAGTGCTCGTCCAGAATAGTAATAATCCCCCACTTCTAACACAACAATCAACAAAAAAAAAACACCACTATAACCAATAGTGTGTTTCCAGCTTTCACAAAGACTGACTCGAAATTTTGTCTCACTCAAGAAAAGATTTAGTGACCTACTCCGAAATCACCTACTAACAGAGACTTAGGCACACAATTAAATTGAAATTATAATAATAATCAGAGAAACTCCAAAAACTTAAATTAACATATTAACCTGGCAGAATACAACCGGTAAAAGTCACTAGAACCTAACAGCAGAATAATACAACCCAATCAGCAGAATGAATACCAAAATAAAATCTTAAGCTAGAAAACTCTGGGGACCCTTGCTACCAAGCCCTAGTTACTGATCGACCACTAATCTCACTCTTGATACTCCTGACAACTTGTCTCTTCGAATGGAGTGTCTGAGATAAAAGTAGGGACGTGAACGCTAATACCTAGAATGCAAAGTAAGAGTACATATGTAAGGCCCGGAATTATTTAATTTTAATTCGAGAATATTTAATTTGAAAATATTTAGAGTTTAGAATTAAATTCTAATATTCTTAAATGAATAAGGATTGAAATTGAATTAAATCGCTTTTTTGGGGACTGAATTGCAAATAGCCAAAAGTTCAGGGACTAAACTGCAAATATGCAATACATATCTAAAATTTTACTTATTATTCAGAATCTTCACGTGTAAGGGAAGAAGCAAAAATGAGAAATCTGAAAACACATGAAACGCCATTTTTGGTCCCGTGAAAGCTTCGATATCTTGTGATCCGGCCGTCAGAAATTCGAGATAAATATATATCTTCGATCACGGCTCCGAGAGCTACGTTTTGGTACAAGTTTCATTTACTTTTATCAGATTTTATTTTTATGTTGAAGATGGAAATTCATGATTTTAAGATATATACATATATGAGTTGTACCGATTATGTATTCGCAGACGGTTCGGAAAAAAGACTGTCGTTTGAATTTGATATGATTTATTGAAGCAAATTAGAAAACCTTCCAATTCTGAATTAATGTTTGGACGTGTATATACATCTTGATATATGTTGGTTTGAGTTGGGAAATGATTGATATGTTGTTATATTTGAGTTTGGATCGCCGGTTTGTAGCCATTACGCCGTCGATTCGCAAAATGTCAAAACTTTGATCTTGTTACTTGAAAGAAGTATGGTTTGAATGTCAATCTGATCTTGTTAGAATGTATACATATTATTTCATATTTTATCAAAAGTTTGCCGAACTCGAGATCTCCGATTCGAACCGAGAAGGATTTGAAGCAAGGTTTGCTAGCATTTGCACTTGAGATTGAGTTGATAAGTTGAGCAGCCTTTTGATATGAATTATCATTGATGTAATTGCAGATTTGAAGTACTTTCAGACGTGATATTGAAAGGTATAAATGACAGCTAATCCAGATGGGATAGAACACTCGAAATAGCTATTGTTTTTAGTATTCCCTTGTTAATCACATACGTGTTTGATTTTGTGTTTTTATGTGATTAGATGATTTGATGATTTCCTTGATTATGTGCTTAGATGTTCAAGATGTTTTACAGTCTTTAATGCATACAGATTATGTTGCATTCATCTTGAACTTCAGCCTGAAAAGCACAGAGGGTTGAAAGGCCTAGAGTGTATATGACGTTTGGAGGGTTGTAGTTGAGTGGCACGGAATGTAGATTTACTTCCAGAGCTAGATGACTCACTATAGTTGCACCAAAGTCAGGGGATATAAAATACTTGACGTCACCTCGATTGGGTGAGTTGGTGATTCATTTGAGAATTTTATTCCCCGGGATCCCAAGAACCAATATTCAGTTGAAATCAGATTTGATAGCCTTTCATTGAAACACGCATTGCATTCATGTTTATTATATTTCATGTTTTGTTATTTATACTGGGATTTATTCTCACCGGAGTTATCTGGCTATTGCTGTGTTTTGTATGTGTGCATGGCAATAGGTGGGGCAGGAGCTGGTCAGACTCGACGTGGATAGCTCGAGATAGAGTTTTAGCATGTGAGGACTCGAGTTTTAAGCAAGAGAACATGTCTTTTGAGTTGTTAAGCATGTTAGAACACCAACAAGAACTTTTGTATATTTGTTTGCGAGTACTCGTTTATATTTGATGTTGTGTATCCTAGATGAAGGGATTAATGTAGTTTACATGTTTATGACTGTATAGTTGAATAAGAATGCATGTAAATGAGGTTTGGAATTGAGTAATAGTGGTATATCTCATGTTTACAGCATTGTAATGTTTAATTCTGAATTTTTAGTACAGGGCACGGACCCCGTGCCAAGGTCCGTTCAGGGGTCCGGGTGCACTATGCCTTGAAATCCATTTTTTTTGAATTTTGCCTTGGGCACGGACCCAGGTCTAGAAGAGGCACGGACCCCGTGCCTTGGGTCCGTGCAGGGTTCGGACAAAGTTCATGTATTATTTATTTGATTATTAAGAAGATTAATATTCAGATTGAATATTTCTAGTTATTAATTGCCCTGTAAGATTATATTAGCACCCGAGGTCCCCACAACAGGTGGTATCAGAGCATAAGTTTCTGGACTTAGATAGAAGTTGATGAGCGGGGTAGATTGAGTCTGTCTGATTGTTTGATATTGCATGAGCATGTTGTATCTGATTATGTGCAGTATTTGCGAGCATGCATTATATTGCAACATTTACATGATTGCATGATTATGTACTTTCATTGCTATTGCATGCTATATATGCAATTGTATTCCAGATTATCCTCAGTTAGAACCTGAATTCTCATGAGAACGCATGAGAATTCTTATCAGAGAAGGATGGAATAAATTGTTGAATATGATATTGTGTATGCACTAATCTGTTTGACAATCAGATATGCCTTCCCGTAAAGCACCGGTTCCTAGACATACATTGGCTGTTCCCCAGGCCGAACCAACACCAGTAGTACCACCGCCAGTTGCTGAACCTCAGAATGCATAGAGTAGTACATCTGTTGATTCTATGGATGCTACTGCTACTCCGATGGAGACATTGTTGAAATGATTTCAGTCGTTCAAACCGCCAACACTAAAAGGGACAGAAAATTCAGTTGACTGTGAGAATTGGCTTGAAGATATTGAACAGCTGTTTGAATCGCTTGATTATTCAGATGATCGTCGTTTCAGACTTGTAATACATCAACTTTATGAAGTTGCCAAGAGTTGGTGGATTACTACAAAACGAGCTTTAGAACATTGAGGTACGACTATCACTTGGACTGTCTTTAAATCCGAATTCTATCAACGTTTCTGTCCAGTCTCCTACAGGAAAGATAAATGTGCTAAATTTTCCAATCTGAGGCAAGGAAATTTGAACATTGAAGAATATGTGGCCAAATTTTCAAGTCTTTTGAAGTTTGCCCCACATATAGACCTGGCCACGGTCCGGGTCCGGGTTGGCATTTAGTCAACCCTTAACCGGCCCGCCAATGGCCGGTTCCGGTCCGGGTCGGTGAACCGGCGGTTCCGGGTCCGGTTAACCGCCGGTTCAGGGTCCGGGCTAAACCGTGCCATTTAAAAAAAAAAATTTGCGGCGCCCCAGTGCTGCATTGTCGGCGCTGGGGCGCTAAACCTTCGAATTATATTCGAAGGGGCGCTGCCAATGCAGTGCTGGGGCGCTGCACATTCGAAATTTAATTTTTTTTTAATTTTTAAACAAATTTTTAATAAGACATATTCTTTAAATAATCTCAATCAAATATTTCATATCTCCATAATAAAAATCTATTACATTTATTAAATAAACAATATATTAGAATTTCAACATCTTAATATCTTATAACTTAATATTACAAATCTATTACATTTTATTCTACTTCACTCGCATTTCCTCCCGTCGTAGTTCCGGATGTTCCTTCGGTATCATCTTGGTCTTCTTCATCACTTTGAATATGTTGTGTTCGAGTAGCGGCTTTTGACCAATCATTGAGCAAACATTGGGCTTCCAAGTTTTCCGGCCTTAAGCTAGAACGTCTCTCGTCCAATGTATTTCCTCCAATACTAAATGCTTGCTCCACTGCAACTGTTGAAACCGGACAAGCTAGAATTTCTTTTGCCATTATAGCCAAAATTGGATATATTTGTGTTTTTTGCGACCACCATCTCAAAATGTCGAAGTTTTCCTCATCTGTATCACTAAATCAAAAGTAGTGGTAAAATAATTCTCAAGTTCCTGAATGGAACTTGAGGATCCTCGTGGACGTTTCGTCCGTTCCCTTAATAAAAGTTGTGCTTTAGAAAGTTTAGAAGTAACATTACTAGTTGCAGTGGATTGTGTTTCATGTGAAACAATTTGTCCACCATATTTGATGTTATATTTATTATAAATATCAAGTAAATGAGTTTTAATATTAAACAAAATCAATGAGATAGAAGGAATCGTTTCCGCAATAGGCTCCAAAGATTCATAATATAATGTTAACATGTCACTTAAGCCATCTAATTTAAGTCTAGGATCTAAAACAAAAGCACATAAAAAAATTTCAGGAATGAGCAAAAAATATTTTTCCCATTTTGCTTTGATGACGAGAATACATTGAGATAAAGCACTATCATTAGAATTAACATGTTCATGAAAAATACAAACAATGTTGCAACAATGTGTTAAAACTAAATGTGAAGTAGGGTAATAAACACCAGATAATTGGTCACTAGCATCATTAAAAACTTTTAAAATTTCACAAATACTAGTGCATATGTTCCATTGATTTGAAAACAAATAAATATCACGAGCTTGAACAAATTGATGAAAAAATGTACATAATAAATATTTATATTCAAAAGAGGATAATAACAATTTATATGTTGAATTCCAACGAGTTGGAACATCTCGTGCAAACCGCTTAGGCTTCATACCATTTACTCTACAAAATTTTCCCCATTGCTTCATAACTTGAGGATGCGTCCATAAATAATGAATAGCGTTCCTAATTGGTTGAATGTGTATGCCTAAACTTTTTAGTCCATCTTGAACACACAAATTTAAAATATGACATGTGCATCTAATATGAAAAAATTTTCCACCTAGTGATGATTTACATATTTCAATAAGCTCACTAATACTTGAAGTATTTGCACTAGCATTATCAAAAGACATTGAAAAAACTTTGGTAGTTAGACCATATTCTTCTAAAATAACAAATATAAGTTGCGAAATATTTTGTGCCGTGTGTGATTCGTTGAAACATCTATATGCAAGCAACCTTTTTTGAATGTTTCAATTATTATCAATCCAATGACATGTAATACCCATATATGAACAACTTTGCCAATGATCACTCCAAATATCGGAACACAAAGAAACTTTATTATTCAAACTATAAAATTTCTTAATTAATTCTTTCTTTTGATCAACGACTAACTTTTTCATTGTGCGTTTGAGACTATTTATTGGAATACGTCTAATAGAAGGATTTGCACTTGTAGAAAGCCAATTTTCAAAAGATAATTTATCGCTAAAACTAAAAAAAAGTCTTTCAGCCGCACAAAATTTAGTCGTTTCTTCTCTAAATCTAGCTTCATTATATTTAAATAGTTGAGATTCATTACCCGATTGAGAAGAGAATGCCGGAATTTGAGTTTGACCACGATCAATACCAATTTCCACCGGATGATTTTTCTCGATATGCCGCGTCAAAGTTCCATAACCACCTCCTTGTTTAAATTTGTAACATTTTGAACAATATTTGCATTTGGCTTGCAAATCACCGGAGGGAAACGTCACCTTGTCGAAGTGTTTGGTGAAGATATCGGATGTCGGGCGAGGCACCACTCGAGTTTGTCTTTGAGAGGCCGCCGGATCGTTCATAATTTCTTGACTTGCATGATGACGTGGTGGTGGTGGTGGTTGTTCAACTTGTTGTCTTTGTTGCGCCTCTTGTCGAATTTCTTGAATTTCATCATCGGAATATTCAAGATCAAATCCATCGACATTGAATTGAGGATACTCGACCTCGGGTGGTATGATGCTCTTTTCCTTTCCTTTTCCTTTGTCACCCCTACGACTTGATCCCTCTCCGGACATTTGTAATTGTATAAATATGAAAATAAATCAACAATTGCCAATAAACCAATAATCGAAACTTGATATTTTTGATAATTCAAGAAATTAAAAGAAATTGAGAATAGAGAGAATGAAGAGAGAATTGTGTAAAGAAAATTAAAGGAGGTTGGGGGTATTTATAGATAAAAAGTAGGTTTTTAAAAAAAAAAAAAATTGCCGGTTGACCCGACTGGTCGAGCGGGTTGACCCGCCGGGTCGGGCGGGTTGACAACGGACACAAGATCGTGGCCGTTGAGATCAACGGCCACTTGCTAGTGGCCGTTGGATCTGGGCGCCCTGATGGGCGCCACGTGTTCAACCCGGAGGTTTGACCCGCCGGGTTGCCGGTTTTCCCTTGGGAAAATCGGGACTGGACCGCCTAGTGGCCGGTCTGGTCCCAGTTCCGGGTCAGGCCCGTTGACCCGGTTAACCGGCCCGTTGACCATGGGCCGGGTCCGGGCCCAACCCGAACCGTGGCCAGGTCTACCCACATATAGCAGCGACTGATGAAGCTATGGCAGATCAGTTTATTAATGGCCTCAATCCAGATGTGTTTACCCTGGTGAACAGTGGACGACCCAATAATTTTGCTGAAGCACTTAATAAAGCTAAGGGAGCAGAAGCTGGTTTATTGAGACAAAGAGGAGCACCATTTCTTCCACAGCCATCTCCACAGCCTGTATCAGCATCAGTGCCACAGAATCCACCACAGTTGCAGCAACCATCTCCCAGATTTGAGGGAGGAAGCAGTGGCAGAAAGGATTCTAGATTCAGGCCAAAAGGTAAACAGTTTAAGAAGTCAGGTAGTAGTTCCTCCAGTTCAAGTGGACAAAGGCCATTTGGTACAGGACAGAGATCTAGTGATGGAGTGTTTTGTGGCAAGTGTGGTGGATGACATGCTACCGAGCAGTGCAGAGGTGTGTCCGGGAATTGTAATATCTGTCGCCAACCAGGTCAATATGCCAAGGTATGTCCTCAAAGAACAACAGAACGTACATCTGGTGCAAGTTCTTCTCGACCAGCACCTCAGGCAGAAAGAAAATCAGTGCATTCCTTTCAGCCTCAGCAACAGATCAGATCAGGAGGAAGCCAGACTGTGACTCAACCTCCTAGGCAACAGGAAAAAGTGTTTGGATTGACTGAGGAGCAGGCTCAGGCAGCACCTGACGATGTTATAGAAGGTAACTGCTTTATCTTTGGTTTTCCTGCTTACGTTTTGATAGATACAGGTGCATCACATACATCCATATCTGAAAAATTTGTTATGATGCATTCTTTATCGTCTGAGCCATTGCCTACTGTTGTTTCTATTTCTTCAACTTTGGGTGAAGGTATTGTATCTGTTCGAATGATTCGAAATTGTAGTGACCCGCACCGTGATCACCTACTAATCAGAAGCTTAAGCATGCATTTAACTTAATTAAATAAATCAAAAATTAAACAGCGGAAAACTTAAACAACAATAAAATATTGTTTACAACCATATCGAATAAAATCCAGTGTATTAACCCAAATACAACTGAAACAAAAGCCTAAACAATAATCTTGTCGGTCCTCCATCGCCTAAGCTCTCCTAGAACCACCCGCCTCATCCAGCCGCAGACCTACCCCATGGAATAGGGTGTCTAGATATAAAAAAGTACGGGACGTGAGCATGATAAGCTCAGTACGAGAGTATGAGTATACGGTGTTATGTGTGCATGTATGCAAGTGAACTGGGTACCAAGACTCTCAGGTCAAGAAACAAGCTCAAAGACCGGGCCCAGGGTATATAGCACACTGTGCCGTCGCATCAGGAGGTGGCTCATATACCCAGTGGATAATGGTGACCTGATACTAGTACATGTGTCCAACCATCACGGTGACCTGACACAAGACTTACGTATCCAACTATCCACAAACTCGTAGGGTGAGCGCCCTACTGCAGGATACCTCTAAGGTAAAAGCACAATATGCTCATGTATGCAACATACAGTCATGGCATGCTGTATATGAAGGCATATAAACATGAAATCACATAATCCATGCAAACACATAATACATGTATACTCAATCTGGATATCTCGAATAATACTTTCGTACCTCATAAACTAGGCAAGCTATACCAGCACTATGTCCAAGCCTATAATCCGCACTACAATGCAAAGTACTCATGCATTATAATCTTATTCTAAAAGTCTTAACTACGCTATATGTGGGGACCTCGGGTTGCTAATCTCATCTTAGGGCAATAAACGATTAATCAACAATTAATCATATAATAAAAGAATATTCAAACCAAATTTTTTTTTCAGAACCCCACGCGCGCCCGTGCCCCACTTCAGGCGCATCCGCGCATAGGTTTCGGACAGAATCTGGTAAAATAATAAACATAACAGTTGTAGATCTTTGTCTTAGCTTTCCAATGCCGCAAACCGCACCCTAATCGGAGTTTTCAGTAAAACGTTATGTTCATTCTACCAAGAAGGGTTGGTGCAGAAATTTACAAAAATTATCAAAGGCTACAACAAAGATCAAAGTTGCTAGGGCTATTTCAAGTCTGAAAAATTGCATACATAATCTCAATATGTCCGAAGCATAAACACATGCATATCTAGACATAACAATAATCGCATACATGTTTCTAAGGTGCAATACAATAAACTCAATTCTAAGTTTTCTAAGCTCAAACTAAATCAACACCTTCTAACATGCATTTGACAGCAATCTATTCTTAGCCCGAAGTCACCACATGCTAATCTTTCTCAATCTTGAGCTATCCAAGCCACATCTTACTCGCTCATGCCCCAAATCTGATGCAATGCACACATATAAACAAAGCAACAGCCGGATAACTCCGGTGAGAATAAATCTTAGTATGAACAACATGCATATACATCAGTTAAACATATGATATCTATATGCCAAATGAATCATAAATCTTCAATCATGTAATAGGAGGTAAAACATGATAGTGTGTTCATCTTTAATACCAAGTATATAAACTCATTCAAATCTTGAATGTCATAACATAACATGCTAGCATTTATAAACGCATATTCTAATCCCTAGAAATCTCTAGGTTAATGCATAAATGCAATGCATGTGCCAAGGAATAGGTTATCGAATCTGATATCAATAAATCGTAATTCTGGGATCCCGGGGAAATAAAATGTTTAACTAACCACCGACTCTCCCAATCGAGGTGGAGTCAAATATCTCAATCCCCTGAAGTTGGTTCAACTATAGTGAGTTATCTAGCTCTGGAAATAAATCTATATTCCGTGCCATTAGTCATCTGAATCTGGAAGTAAATCTACATTCCGTGCCACTCAACTACAGTTCTCCAAACGTCATCTGCACTCTAGGCCTTTCAACCCTCTGTGCTTTTCAGGCTGGAGTTTAAGATGAATGCAACATAATCTGAATGCATCAAATCATACATAAGCTAAAACAACATCTTGAACACATCAATCATATAATCATATGATCATATAATCACTCAAAGATACCGACAAATCTGTAAGCATTACATGGAATATGTAAGACATTTTCAATACAGAACATAATATAAATCAAAGAAGACAAATAAACATTGACATAAATATTCTGGAAATTCAAGAAGATATCTATCTGGAATAATCTATCCCATTTATGTAAACGTAAACAATAACATATATTAAACATGCATGTATGTGATTTTAGGCAACTCGATAATCAACAACAATCTCGAGTTATTCTGCCCATCTTATTAATGTCTATTCATACCTGTATTCTGATTAAAATATCTGACACTCTGTCAATTCTTGATCAACTACAAGCTGTCCAAATCTGTCATCAACTTCTGCTCATTTCAATCTTTGCTAATTGAATGTGTTCTTGATTCAATCTTAAATACTTCGAGTCATTCAAACTCGAACTCATCTATTCGACTTCGATAATCTTCAATTCAAATATGAAATATATTATAACATAACTAAACATCAATTTCCAATCTGAATCGATGTTTCTTTAAAGCTTATTCAGTTCAAATCTTGTTAATACAATCGAAATTCAAACCGACGTCGCAACTATTCGAGTCCAATAAATCTTTCGATTCAAATATCATCATATCTTCATTCACAACATAATTTCATATTCCATTCATCCACAATAAGCTTAAATATCAGCTCTAGACATTCATAATGCATAGCAATTCAAAATCTTGAACCAGCGGTGTAACGGATCAAAATCGGAAATTCCAAAAGCATACGCGTCATCAATACCACCATATCAACAATATATCATCACCAATTCCACAAGATAATTTCGAAATATACAGCCCCATATTTTGAGAATTTCAACAATTCTTTCAAAAATCAAAAATATGTCCAAACGACAATCTTTTCTCGATCCGTCTTAGATATACTATCGTTGTATATGCTAGAACATGTTTATACAATCAAATCGTAATTCTACCAACAACTTAAAATTCAAACATGGTAGAAATTCATAAAACTTATGTCAAAACGTAGCACTCGGAGCTGTGATAGCAAATATATGCTCAATTGAAAATTCTACCGGGCGGATCGAAAGATATCGGAGCTTAAAGAATCGAAAATGGCTTTGGAACCCTTTTTTCCCCCCTTCTCTCATTTCTGGACTGGGAATCTGATGCCTTCCCCTTCTTTACACGTTTTTAAGGCCAAGTTGCAAGGCGAATTTCACTTTGGTCCCTGAACTTTGGCCTAATTTCAATTCAGTCCCCGGACAAGCAATTTAATTCAATTTCAATCCTAAATAATTTAAGAATAATATAATTTCATTCTAAACTCTAAATATTCTCAAATTAAATATTCTCGAATTAAAATTAAATCATTTTGAACCTTATCGCATTTTAGTCCTTGAACTACTCAATATTTGCAAATGGTTCCTTGCTCGGATTTCATCCTCAAATTAAATCCTTGATATTTATAATCTTGGAATTACATATTAAATTCCATAAATATCAATTTCAAATATTTTTAATCTTTTAATTTAAGAATTTCGGATATTAAAATCTTAAAATCCGAAAAATCCTCAAATTAAATATTTCTGACCCGAAATTGAAATCTCTAATTTTCATACATTCTTAAATTCATCTTTTCTCTCTTATTCGGAATTTAAATCTTAAATCCCGTAATTAAGAACTTAATATTTTCGGGCCTTACACTATAGCATACTCCCTATTTACTATAAGGAGCCAGAGCTATACCTGCGTTCGTCGTCAGCCCGCTGATGACGACTGCCCCAGAACTTGGGCACCGCTCCGCCGCAACCCCGGAGCACCTGGCCAACCTCCGGACCAAGCCTAGGAAGTCTGGAAACACCCCAAAACCCCTAGAATACACTAAAGACCGAGAGATAAAAGATGATTTGGTGTGAAAAATGAGGCTCTCGGATGGCCTTTTTATAGGCAAAGTTTGGATGGTCCGAACTGGGTTCGGACGGTCCGAACTGCCACTTGTCCAAGCCTTTAAGACACCTGGCTCTGCTGAGTTCGGACGATCCAAACTCGGGTTCTGAGGGCCCGAACTGGTCCGTGTGCTCCGAACTGTTTTGGTCCTTGCGAAGTCATTTTTGGATCCCCGGGACCTATTCCACCATTTTCGAACGTTTTGGATCTGATTTTCCACTTATTTTCACCAAATAAGGACTCCATAAACATGTTTTGACACTTTTAAAATTATATGTCATTTTCTAACATGTTTAAAGTCACTTAATCTTGTAAAATGGAACCGGGCTACTACATTCTCCCACTACTTAAGATATTTCGTTCTCGAACAAATCTTAAGTACTGAATGCAGTAAAACACTGAATAAACATCTTTTATTCAAATTGATTCATTTTACAAGTTACAATCTGAAAATACCACAATTTAAAATAGCTCTGGATAATCTGTACGCAAACGACTCTCAAGTTCCCAAGTGGCCTCCTTGGTGCCTCGGCGCTGCCACTAAACTAGAACAAGAGGAATGGTTTTGTTGCGTAACAATTTATCCTTATGACTTATGATACGCAAAGGCCTCTCCACGTAGGTCAAATCTGAGTCCAACTGTACTTTAGACGGCTGTAAGATATGAGACTCATCTGCAACATACCATCACAGCAGTGAAACATGGAACACGTCGTGGATTTTTGACAAATACGGCGGTAACGCCAACCTGTAAGCCAGATCTCCAACACTTTCCAGAATCTCGAATGGACCAATGTACCTAGGAGATAGCTTACCCTTGAAACCGAATCTCAAAATCCTTCAAAATGGCGAGACTTTTAAGAATACTTTCTCACCTACCTCAAACTACAAAGGTCTGCGCTTAACATTTGCATAGCTAGCCTGTCGATCCTGCGCAACCTTAATTCTCTTCTTGATCTGTCCAACAATATCAATAGCCTGCTGGACTAACTCTGGTCCCTCAACCTGTCGCTCCCCCACTTCTTCCCAGAATAGTGGAGTACGACATCGTCGCCCGTACAATGCCTCAAACGGAGTCATCCCAATACTGCGATGGTAACTGTTGTTGTACGCGAACTCAATCAATGGCAACTGATCTTGACATGCTGGATCAAAATCCATAGAACATGCTCGTAACATGTCTTCAAGAGTACGAAACGGGCGCTCTGACTGCCCGTCAGTCTCTGGGTGATATGATGTACTCAAACTAAGAGTAGTACCCATAGCGTGCTGAAGACTCCCCCAAAACCTGGAAATAAACCTTGGATCTCGATCGCTGACTATGCTCACAGGCACTCCGTGCAATCGAACAATTTCCTGGATGCACAACCGTGCCATCCTATCAAAATTGTAGTCCTGATTATAAGAAATGAAATGTGCTGACTTGGTTATTCGGTCCACCACAACCCAGATAGCATCACAATTCCTCGAGCGCACCGGTAAATGGGTCATGAAGTCCATCGTGATCAACTCCCATTTCCACTCCGAAATAGGTAAACTGTGAAGCAACCCTCCAGGTCGTCGGTGCTCTACCTTGACCTGCTGATACACCAAACATCTAGAAACATATAGATACACACTCCTTTTCATTCCTTTCCACCAGAACCTAGTACGCAAATCCTTATACATCTTGTTGTTTCCCGGATGAATACTCAACTTAGAACGATGAGCCTGGGATAAAATCTCCTCCCTCAGAGTGTCATCCTCCGGAACAACAATACGGCCAGATAAACAAAGAAAACCATCTGACTGATAGTGGAATCCAGACGAACTATCATCCCTGGCTAAACGAGCCAAACGCTGGGTCTTCGGATCAGTCATATGAGCGTCTTGAATCCGAGAATACAAAGCAGGCTCAGATAAGATCGCAAACATCTGGATACTCTGCATACCTTTCTTATGCTTGAAGGTATAACCTGAAGAACAACAATCTTCAACTGCACTTGCCACAGAACAAGTCTGAAGTGCAGATACTCGCACCTTGCGACTTAAAACATCAGCAGTGAGATTAGTAGCTCCTGGATGGTACTTAATTTCACAGTCATAATCCTTAAGCAAATCCATCCAACGTCTCTGTCTCATGTTCAACTTTGCTTGAGTGAACAAATATTTGAGACTCTTATGGTCTGTGAAGATCTCAAATCTCTCTCCATAGAGATAATGACGCCAAATCTTCAACGCAAAAACAATAGCTGCTAACTCAAGATCATGCACTGGGTAGTTATTCTCGTGAAATTTCAACTGTCTAGAGGCGTATGCAATCACATGCCCATTCTGAGTCAGAACACATCCCAGTCCTTGAAGAAAAGCATCCGTGTACACTACATACCCTCCAGATCCAGACGGTAAAGCCAACACCGGCGCAGAAGTCAACCTTCTACGAAGTTCACAGAAATTCTCCTCACGTTCTGAAGACCACTCAAAATTCACACCCTTCCGAGTAAGTTGTGTCAGGGTTCGAGCCAGCTGCGAGAAATTCGCGATAAATCGACGATAATATCCTGCTAGACCCAGAAAACTACGTATCTCAGCTACCGTCGTCGGACGCGACCAGTTCATTACTGCCTCAATCTTGCTCGGATCAACAGACACTCCATCTCTGGATATAATGTGGCCAAGAAATACCACCCGATCCAGCCAGAACTCACACTTACTCAGCTTGGCGTACAATTGTCTATCCCTCAAAGTCTGCAACACAAGCCTCAAATGATATGCGTGCTCATTCACATCATGTTAGTACACCAAGATATCATCGATAAATACAACAACGAACTTGTCTAAAAATTCCCGAAACACTCGATTCATTAGATCCATGAATACAACCGGTGCATTAGTCAACCCAAATGGCATTACTAGAAACTCATAATGCCCATACCTGGTCCTGAATGCTGTCTTGGCTATATCCTGATCTCGAACTCTCATCTGATGATATCCAGATCTCAAATAAATCTTCGAGTAAACCGAAGTACCCTGCAACTGATCAAACAGATCATCTATACAAGGCAAAGGATACTTATTCTTGATTGTTACTCTATTCAACTGGCGATAGTCAATGCACAGACGTATAGACCCATCTTTTTTCTTCACGAACAGAACAGGTGCTCCCCACGGAGAAACACTAGGATGAATGTAACCCTTGTCCAATAGATCCTGAAGCTGCTGCTTCAACTCTAGCATCGAGCCAGACGATACGGTGCTCGAGAAATAGGCGAAGTACCTGACATCAGCTCTATGCCAAACTCAACTTCGCGCACTGGAGGAAATCCTGGAATCTTATCTGGAAATAAATCTGGAAATTCATTCACAATAGGAATAGCTTCTATACCAACACTTCCAGCGAATGTATCAACTGCATAGATGAGGTAGCCTTCCGCGCCAGATTCCAAAGCTCGACAAGCTTTCAAAGCTGATACCAATGGCATCTGAGGTCGCGCTCCCTCACCATAAAAGAACTAGCTATCATCGCCAACCGGATGAAATTTTACCAATATCTGGTAACAATCCACTAAAGCTCGGTATGTAGTTAATACATCAATTCCCAAAATGCAATCGAAATCCTCCATTGCTAATATCATGAGATTCACTATCAAGACATTCCCTTCGAATTCTAAAGGGCAACCCATCACTAGATTCTTAGCCGACGCAGACTGACCCATCGGGGTAGAAACAACAACCACTGTGTCTAGTGAAATGTATGGCAACTTATATCTCTTAACAAAACGTGCAGATATGAAAGAAGATGCACCAGTGTCAATGAGTGCAAAAGCAGGTATATCAAATAACAAGAACGTACCCGCTATAACTTTCTTATTCTCATCCACCGCCTGATCATGCCTCAAGGCGAACACTTGGCTGGAAGTACGAGGTTTCAAATTAGAACCCCCTGTTGACTGTCCCTGTGGCCTCTGCTGCACTGAAGCCTAAGAGCCAGAACCAGCTCCCCCGGCCTGTGGACAATCCTTCTTCAGGTGGCCGATTTCTCCACATCGAAAGAACGCCCCTGAAACCTTCCGGCACCTGTTGGCAGGATGATTCCCACCACAATACTTACAAAGACCTTGATTCTTTCTGCCGAAACGTATCACCTCTTCGGATCCTGAGGAAGAAGAAGTAGAACCAGACTTCTTGAACGACTGAGCACGGGGACCCAAAGAACTCGCGGGTCTAGATGAGTAGAAGGATCTGTTACGGCGGATGTTGTCCTCTGCCTGGTGACATCGGCTAACTAATCCCTCGTAAGTCATGTTATCTCCCACAACAACTCGGTCATGAATCTTCGGATTAAGGCACTGAAGGAACAGATTATACTTCGCCTCCATGCTATCATAAATCTGTGGGCAATAGGGCAGTAACTCAAAGAACTTCAACTGGTACTCATCGATCGACATCGATACCTGCCGTAAACTCGGCAACTCACTTGTCTTCGTCTGTCGGAGAGCAGGAGGAAAATATAGCTTATGAAAAGCCGTGCAAAACTCATCCCAGGTAGCAACTCCTCGGGCTGCAATAAAAGGCACAGAAGTAGAATCCCACCACTTCCGAGCTCGTCCTTCGACTAGGAAATCAAGAGTCTCCATCCATTGCTCCTTAGTGCATCGGAACTCCCGGAAACAAACTTCCATACGTCGTAGCCAGTTTACCGCATCCTCCGGTGACTCTCCTCTGATTAAAGGGTTCGGACCCATCTGCACAAACCTATGCATGCTGAAACGCCTGCGATCATCATGGTGATGGTGATGACGGCCCCGACGATGCTCCCGATCGTTTTGATCCTCCCAGCGTCCACCTACGCTGCCGTGACTACTCTCGTCACCATGAACCGCTATCTACATGATGATTAAAGTTTAAACCCAATTCCAACAATCTAGATCCCAAGATTACTATGCATGCTCTGATACATAAATGTAGTGACCCGCACCGTGATCACCTACTAATAAGAAGCTTAAGCATGCATTTAACTTAATTAAATAAATCAGAAATTAAACAGCAGAAAACTTAAACAACAATAAAATATTGTTTACAACCATATCGAATAAAATCCAGTGTATTAACCCAAATACAACTGAAACAAAAGCCTAGACAATAATCTTGTCGGTCCTCCATCGCCTAAGCTCTCCTGGAACCACCCGCCTCATCCAGCCGCAGACCTTCCCCATGGAATAGGGTGTCTAGATACACAAAGTACGAAACGTGAGCATGATAAGCTCAGTACGAGAGTATGAGTATACGGTGTTATGTGTGCATGTATGCAAGTGAACTGGGTACCAAGACTCTCAGGTCAAGAAACAAGCTCAAAGACTGGGCCCAGGGTATATAGCACGCTGCACCGTCGCATCAGGAGGTGGCTCATATACCCAGTGGATAATGGTGACCTGATACTAGTACATGTGTCCAACCATCACGGTAACCTGACACAAGACTTACGTATCCAACCATCCACAAACTCGTAGGGTGAGCGCCCTACTACAGGATACCTCTAAGGTAAAAGCTCAATATGCTCATGTATGCAACATACAGTCATGGAATTTGTATATGAAGGCATATAAACATGAAATCACATAATCCATGCAAACACATAATACATGCATACTCAATCTGGATATCTCGTAATACTTTCGTACCTCATAAACTAGGCAAGCTAGACCAGCACTATGTCCAAGCCTATAATCCGCACTACAATGCAAAGTACTCATGCATTATAATCTTATTCTAAAAGCCTTAACTACGCTATAGCATACTCCCTATTTACTATAAGGAGCCAGAGCTATACCTGCGTCCGTCGTCAGCCCACTGTTGACGACTGCCCCAGAACTTGGGCACCGCTCCGCCGCAACCCTGGAGCACCTGGCCAACCTCCGGACCAAGCCTAGGAAGGCTGGAAACACCCCAAAACCCCTAGAATACACTAAAGACCGAGAGAGAAAATATGATTTGGTGTGAAAAATGAGGCTCTCGGATGACCTATTTATAGGCGAAGTTCGGACGGTCCGAACTGGGTTTGGACGGTCCGAACTGCCACTTGTCCGAGCCTTTAAGACACCTAGCTCTGCTGAGTTCGGACGATCCGAACTCGGGTTTGGAGGGCCCAAAGTGGTTCGGAGGGCCCGAACTGGTTTGTGTGCTTCGAACTGTTTTGGTCCTTCCGAAGTCATTTTTTGACCCCCGGGACCTATCCCACCATTTTCAGACATTCCGGATCTGATTTTTCACTTATTTTCACCAAATAAGGACTCCTTAAACATGTTTTGACACTTTTAAAATTATATGTCATTTTCTAACATGTTTAAAGTCACTTAATCTTGTAAAATGGAACCGGGCTACTATAGAAATTGTGCTTTGCAATAAGACGGGAATGTGATTGATGTGGATTGTATAGTACTTGGATTATCAGATTTCAATTGTATCGTTGGTATAGAAATTTTAACCAAGTACAGGGCAGACTGTAGATTGTTTTCAGAAAGTGGTCAGATTTAGACCAGAAATGGCAGCTGAATGGAAATTCTATGGTAAAGGTTCTCGAGCTAAGATCCCTTTGATATTTGTGTTATCTATGACCCGTTTATTGCAGAGAGGTGCAGAAGGATTTCTGATTTATGCAGTCGATGTATTGAAATCCAGTCCAGCAGTGACAGATATCCCAGTGGTACATGAATTCACTGATGTATTTCCTGATGAAATTCCTTGTTTACCTCCCGTTCGAGAAATAGATTTCAGCATTGAGTTAATGTCAGGTACGCAACCAATATCCAAATCTCCTTACAGAATGGCACCTATTGAATTGAAGGAGTTGAAGGATCAGTTGGAAGATTTACTGGCCAAAGGGTACATTAGACCGAGTGTTTCACCTTGGGGTGCTCCGGTACTGTTTGTACGAAAGAAAGATGGTTCAATGCGGTTGTGTATCGATTATCGTCAACTGAACAAGGTAACGATAAAGAATAAATATCAACTGCCTAGAATAGATGATTTGTTTGATCAGCTACAGGGTTCAGTTATCTATTCTAAGATTGATTTACGATCCGGATATCATCAGCTAAGGGTAAGAGATGAAGATATCCCTAAAACTGCTTTCAGAACAAGGTAAGGACATTATGAATTTATTGTCATGCCTTTTGGTTTAACCAATGTTCCTGCAGTATATATGGGATTGATGAATAGAATATTTCAGAAATATTTGGATGACTTTGTCATTATTTTTATTGATGATATCTTGATATATTCTAAGAATGTGCGCGATCATGCTGACCATCTCAGAATCATCTTACAGACTTTGAGAACTGAGAAATTATATGCCAAGTTATCGAAATGTGAATTTTGGTTGCAGAAAGTTGTATTTCTTGGGCATATCATTTCAGGTGATGGTATTTCGGTGGATCCAAGCAAGGTAGAGGCTATACTTAATTGGCCTAGACCTACATCGGTGCCAGAAATACGGAGTTTTATGGGCTTAGCAGGCTACTATCGCAGATTCATTCGAGATTTTTCCAGCATTTCCAAGCCTATTACGCAATTAACTCAGAAAAATATGTCGTATGTATGTACTGAAGCTTGTGAAACTAGTTTCTTGGAGTTGAAGAAGAGGCTTACAAGTGCACCTGTCTTGACAATTCCATCAGGTACGGGTGATTTTGTTGTATATTGTGATGCTTCTCACAAGGGTCTGGGTTGTGTGCTCATGTAGTGAGGGCATGTTATCGCTTATGCTTCGAGACAGTTGAAGCCACACGAGACTCGGTATCCTATCCATGATTTGGAGCTTGCCGCTATTGTCTTTGCATTGAAGATATGACGACATTATCTTTATGGTGAAAAGTTTGAAATCTTTTCTGATCACAAAAGCTTAAAATATATGTTTTCGCAATCAGTTGAATATGAGACAGCGTAGATGGCTTGATTTACTGAAAGATTTCGATTGCGAGAGCAAATATTATCCAGAAAAATCCAATGCAGCTGCAGATGCCTTAAGTAGAAAGGTATGTTCTTTGTCCTTGTCTACGATAAGTGTATCTCGCATGGTGGAAGATTGTTGTAGTTCTGGATTATTATTTGAAACAGATATGCAGCCTATCAGAGTTTGTGCTATAAAAGCTGAGCCAGAACTGTTGATCAAAATTAAAGAAGCACGGAAAGTTGATCAAACTATTCAGAATTCGATTGATATGGTCAGATCTGGACATCAATCTTAATATCAGGTCAGTGCTCATGATGTGTTATATGTGAATAACATACTTGTTGTTTCAAATGTGTCAGACTTGAAACAACAGATATTGAAAGAGGCTCATAGCAGTAGATTCAGTATTCATCCTAGTGGCAGAAAAATGTATAATGATCTGAAGATGCAGTATTGGTGGAAACAGATAAAGTCAGATGTGACTGAATTTGTATCTAGATGTCTGAATTTCCAACAGGTAAAAGCTGAAATAAAGAAGCCAGGTGGTTTATTACAGAGTTTATCAGTTCCAGAATGGAAATGGGATCACATTTCAATGGATTTTGTCACACAGCTACCACGTTCATCCAAAGGGTGCGATGCCATTTGGGTGATTATTGACAGATTGACGAAATCAACGTGCTTTATTCCGTACAGAATGACGTACAGACATGATCAGATGGCAGAGATTTACATCAAGAAGTGGTAAGATTACATGGTGTGCCTAAATCTATCGTTTCAGATCGAGACCCTAGATTTACATCACACTTTTGGCATAGCTTGCAACAAGCTCTTGGTACTCAATTGCATCTGAGTACAGCTTATCATCCTCAAACAGATGGACAGTCAGAGCAGACTATCCAGACATTTGAGGATATGCTGAGAGTTGTAGTACTAGACTTTGGTACTAGTTGGCAAGATTCATTACCACTTGCAGAATTTTCTTATAATAACAGCTATCAGACTAGCATTGAGATGACTCCTTTTGAAGCACTGTACGGAAAAAAATGTAGATCATCATTATATTGGGATGATATCTCAGACGTACCAGATTTTGGGCCGGATATGATCCGAGAAATGACTGAAAAGGTGAAGCTTATACAGAAAATAATGAAAACATCTCAGGACAGACAAGCAAAGTATGCAAATATCAGACGACGACCTCTATCTTTTGATCAGGGAGACAGAGTTTTCTTGAAGATTTCTCCGTTTAGAGGGACAGTCAGATTTTGCAAGAGAGGAAAGTTATCTCCACGTTTTATCGGTCCATATGAGATTATCGAGAAGATAAGGGATCTTGCTTATCGACTCGCTCTTCCTCCATCTTTATCTGGTATTCATGATGTATTTCACGTCTCTATGCTACGGAAGTATCAGCTTGATCATTCCCATATTCTTCAGCTTGATGAAGCTGAACTTGACGAGACTCTCAGTTATTTTGAGCAGCCTATTCAGATTCTTGATCGCAAAGATAAACATCTCAGAAACAAGACAATTCATCTAGTCAAAGTTCAGTGGAGTCGACATGGCATAGAAGAAGCGACTTGGGAGACTGAGTCAGATATGAGACAGAGATTTCCAGAGTTGTTTCATTGATGTGAGTTCTTATTCTGTTTTATGTTATTTCATTCTCTTATGTGTATACATATTGCATATACAGCTTGCTTATGATTTCGAGGACGAACTCATGCCTTAGTGGGGGAGAAATGTAAGGCCCGAAATTATTTAATTTTAATTCGAGAATATTTAATTTGAAAATATTTAGAGTTTAGAATTAAAATCTAATATTCTTAAATGAATAAGGATTGAAATTGAATTAAATCGCTCTTCCGGGGACTGAATTGCAAATAGCCGAAAGTTTAGGGACTAAACTGCAAATATGCAATACATATCTAAAATTTTACTTATTATTCAGCATCTTCACGTGTAAGGGCAGAAGCAAAAGTGAGAAATCTGAAAACACAAGAAACGCCATTTTTGGTACCGTGAAAGTTTCGATATCTTGTGATCCGGCCGTCAGAAATTCGAGATAAATATATATTTGCGATCACCGCTCCGAGAGCTACGTTTGGTACAAGTTTCATTCACTTTTCTCAGATTTTATTTTTATGTTGAAGATGGAAATTCATGATTTTAAGATATATGCATATATGAGCTGTACCGATTATGTATTCGCAGACGGTTCGAAAAAAGACAGTCGTTTGAATTTGATATGATTTATTGAAGCAAATTCAAAAACCTTCCATTTCTGAATTGATGTTTGGATGTGTATATACATATTGATATATGTTGGTTTGAGTTGGGAAATGATTGATATGTTGTTATATTTGAGTTTGGGTCGCCAGTTTGTAGCCGTTACGCCGCCGATTCGCAAAATGTCAAGACTTTGATCTTGTTACTTGAAAGAATTATGATTTGAATGTCAATCTGATCTTGTTAGAATGTATACATATTATTTCAGATTTTATCAAAAGTTTGCCGAACTCGAGATCTCCGATTCAAACCGAGAAGGATTTGAAGCAAGGTTTGCTAGCATTTGCACTTGAGATTGAGTTGAGAAGTTGAATAGCCTTTTGATATGAATTATCATTGATGTAATTGCATATTTGAAGTACTTTCAGACGTGATTTTTAAAGTTATAAATGACAGCTAATCTAGATGGGATAGAACACTCTAAATAGCTATTGTTTCGAGTATTCCCTTGTTAATCACATACATGTTTGATTTTGTGTTTTTATGTGATTAGATGGTTTGATGATTTCCTTGCTTATGTGCTTAGATGTTCAAGATGTTTTACAGTCTTTAATGCATACAGATTATGTTGCATTCATCTTGAACTCCAGCCTGAAAAGCACAGAGGGTTGAAAGGCCTAGAGTGCATATGACGTTTGGAGGGCTGTAGTTGAGTGGCACGGAATGTAGATTTACTTCCAGAGCTAGATGACTCACTATAGTTGCAACAAATTCAGGGGATATAAAATACTTGACGTCACCTCGATTGGGTGATTTGGTGATTCGTTTGAGAATTTTATTCCCCGGGATCCCAAGAACCAATATTCAGTTGAAATCAGATTTGATAGCCTTCCATTGAAACATGCATTGCATTCATGTTTATTATATTGCATGTTTTGTTATTTATACTGGGATTTATTCTCACCGGAGTTATCCGGCTATTGCTGTGTTTTGTATGTGTGCAGGGCAATAGGTGGGGCAGGAGCTGGTCAGACTCGACGTGGATAGCTCGAGATGTTGGAAAACTGGCGGTCAGATCAATCACGATTGATACCCGGTGCAGCGGAAGTTTAAAAATTTTATCATGGAACAATTCCATGGTGTGGGTATCAATCGTTTAACGATTAAATTATTGTGTGTGTAAAATTCAAATAACAATTAATTAAATTTTACCTTCAATCTCGCAACGAGATTACTGGACACCAACAGATTTTATCTGCTCTTGTTGTCTCTCCCTGGAACCGATGAACTCCTTCAATCAGGTCCACGAACAGAGGTTTAATCCCTCTGATAGATTGCACTAGAAAATCTATCAGAAGTTTTCTGCGAAGAGAATAAACGAATCTGATTCGCTATTCCAGACTGCAATTCAAAATCACAGACCGGAAAATCTCGGGCAGAGGGGGAGGGGTCGGCCGAACAGAGAGAGAGAGCTAGGGTTCGAAAATTTTCTCTGTCTCAAAAATTATGACCTGTTGTGTGTAATTTCTGTACTGCAATAACTTATTTATAATGCAGGCCACTAACACCTTAGGGCCCATTAGTCATAAGCTAGGGCCCGACAAGCAAAGCCCGCACGTTCAGAAATTAATATAAAATTCATCGTGACTCCGATTGATGAACCAATTTCACCAATGTGCACAGAAACCATTTCTGCACATTTTAAAGTCAAAATAAATTTTCCTGAATCCGAATTCAGTGGTTTCCAAAAATGTCCATCCCTATGTCATTTTAGGAAATCCTACTCCCTTACTCTTATTTAAGAAGTCCAACTCCTTAGTTCATTAAATTTAACTCTTTAAATTTAACTATCTCAACGGGGATTAAAACTCCATTACACTGTGTGACCCTCAATGGTTCAGGGATACAGCTAGCCGTGGGCTCACAACTCCTTGTGACTCGGAACAACACTTTCCGACTTGCCCAACGAATCAAGGTAAAGCGCCTAGCAACATCGCCCCATGATTCCCTAGGTATCACTGATAGTGCCTACAAGAACCAGTAGATTTTGGTTAGCGTACAGTACGGTCCCTTCATCCAAATATCCCGATCGAATCAACAACCATTGGTATATCGAGAGTCGCTCAAGATTCGATAACTATGCAATACATCTTGAAGATCAAATTAGTGACATCGCATGTGCTACTAAGAAACCATTTCTTAAATCACATCAAGTACTCTGGCCAGAGATTTGTCACACTAATATCTCCTCAGATCGCATAGGATATCCACACTCGCAAGTATGTGGTGAATCCTTGACAACAATGCATTGACTCCTATATGTGTCGTAACTGTACCCAATCTCGACACCTGATGACCCCCATAGAGTCGGTAAACGAGTCAAAGCACAGCACTAGCATATAGAGTCTCCATGATGTTTCAAGTCATAAGGACTAATGGTGTACAACCAAAACCGCGGACTTTATCCACTCGATAAGTGATAACCACTTGGAAAGTCCGGATAGGGTAGTTCGATTATTCATCCTATGAATATCCATTTGCATGCTTCGAACATCTCCATGTTCCCTACCAATGAAACGTGGTACTCCGCATCGCAAATGCTAGTCTCAAACTCGAGCGATCCTTATCCTTATTATCGGACGGCTCAATCGACTAGGAACGGTTTTAGAATATACAGTGACTATAAGATGTATTTCATGATAGACATCTCCATGTTCTACCACATCTTACATACACTATAGTATATTCAAGGTCTTTATCAAAACAACAATAGTATATCACAATATAACAATATGAAGTAATATAAAGTCATTGCCATAAAAGTGTAAATAATATTAAACAAAAGATTGTTTATACAAAGAGTCATCAAAGCCCATAGCCACACAGTTGGCTCACTGGGCACCCACTCTTACAATCTCCCACTTGCCCTATAGCCAACTAGTCATACTACGTAGACCCATTGCTTCGCGATGTTTGTCAAACAATGGTCCTGGCAAGGGCTTAGTAAGCGGATCAGCGATATTGTCTGCAGAGGCCACTCGTTCGACAATGATGTCTCCTCTTTCCACAATCTCCCGGATTATGTGGTATTTCCTCAGTACGTGTTTGGATCTTTGATGAGACCTTGGTTCCTTTGCTTGAGCAACGGCACCCGTGTTGTCACAGTACACCGGGACTGGACCAACAAATTCAGGAATAACGCCCAACTCTTGGACGAACTTCCTCATCCAAACGGCCTCTTTAGCAGCAGCTGATGCTGCAATGTATTCAGCCTCAGTGGTGGAATCCGCTGTGGTGTCCTGCTTGGAACTCTTCCAAGAGACAGCACCGCCATTGAGCATGAACACAAATCCAGAGGTTGACTTCGAGTCATCCACATCACTTTGGAAGCTAGAGTCGGTATAGCCTTCCAATTTGAGTTCTCGTCCTCCATAAACCATGAACATATTCTTAGTCCTTCGCAAGTACTTAAGAATGTCCTTCACGGCTTTCCAATGCATTTGACCAGGATTAGACTGATATCTGCTCGTGACACTCAGAGCAAATGCTACATCCGGTCTGGTAGATATCATCCCATACATGATACTACCTATAGCTGACGCATATGGTACATGTGTCATATTCTCTATCTCTTCATCAGTCTTGGGACACATAGACTTGGATAGAGAAACTCCATGACACATGGGTAGATGTCCTCTTTTGGACCCATCCATTGAAAACCGTTTCAATATGGTATCGATGTAGGTTGATTGAGTGAGTCCTATCATTCTCTTAGACCTATCTCTATAGATCTGTATCCCAAGAATGTAGGATGCCTCTCCCAAATCCTTCATCGAAAATCTACCTGATAACCATATCTTTGTTGACTGCAACATCCCTACATCATTCCCAATGAGTAGGATGTCATCAACATAAAGTACTAAGAATGTCACCGCATCCTTAACTACTTTCTTGTACACGCAAGGTTCCTCCGGGTTCTTGATGAAACCAAAATCTTTTATTGTTTCATCAAATTTCTGGTTCCAACTTCTTGATGCTTGTTTTAGACCATAAATTGATCTCTGAAGCTTGCATACCTTATGCTCGCTTCCCATGGATGTGTACTCCTCAGGCTGCTTCATATAGATTTCCTCCTTAATGTCTCCATTAAGAAAAGCAGTCTTCACATCCATTTGCCATATCTCATAGTCATACCATGCAGCTATGGCAATTAGGATTCTTATGGACTTGAACATTGCAACTGGTGAAAAGGTTTCGTCATAGTCAACTCCTTGCCTTTGAGTATAACCTTTAGCCACCAATCGCGCCTTGTAGGTCAATACCTTACCATCAGGCCCAAGCTTTCTTTTGTAGATCCATTTACACCCTATCGGAACAATTCCATCGGGAGGATCTACTAAAGACCAAACTTGGTTTGTATGCATCGAATCCAATTCTGACTGCATAGCTTCAAGCCATAAATTTGAATCCGCATCAGAAATTGCTTCCTTGAAGTTTCTTGGATCACATCCAATGTCGGGTTCATCTTGATCCCCTTCAAGAAGAAGACCATATCGAACTGGAGGTCTAGAAGTCCTTTCGGATCTTCTAGGTGCAGGCGTGTCCAGCAATGGTTCCTGAGGTGTAGGATCGTTATTTTGTATTTTGGGTTCTTCTCGAACTTCTTCGAGTTCCATCATCTCGCCTTTCTTATCCAATAAGAACTCCTTCTCCAAGAAGGTGGCATTCCTAGAAACAAACACCTTTGTTTCATCAGGATAATAGAAATAATATCCGATTGAATTCTTTGGATACCCTACAAAATAACATAAGCTGGATCGACTATCCAACTTATCTCCCACTGTCCGCTTCACGTAAGCAGGACATCCCCAAATCCTCAAGTACGAATACTTAGGAGCTTTGCCATTCCATAACTCGTATGGTGTTTTGTCCACTGCTTTAGTGTGGACGTTGTTCAACAACAATACCGCCGTTTCAAGCGCATAGCCCCAAAACGAAGGTGGAAGCTCAGTGAAGCTCATCATAGATCGAACCATGTCCAACAAAGTTCGATTACGACGCTCCGATACACCATTAAGCTGTGGTGTCATAGGAGGAGTCCACTGAGAGAGAATCCCATTCTCTTTCAGATAGTCCAAAAACTCGGTACTCAAGTATTCTCCACCTCGATCCGATCGAAGTGCTTTAATACTTTTACCTAGCTTGTTTTCTACTTCAGCCTTGAATTCTTTGAACTTTTCAAATGCTTCAGACTTATATTTCATTAAATATAAATACCCATACCTTGAATAATCATCAGTAAAGGTAATGAAGTAGGTGTGGCCATGTTGAGTCCCTACTCTAAATGGACCACAAACATCTGTATGGATCAAATCCAACAGATTCTGACTACGCTCAGGTTTCCCCTTAAAAAGAGATTTAGTCATTTTTCCTTTTAGGCAGGATTCACAAGTAGGTAGAGAGTTAATATCAGACATATCAAACATGCCCTCTCCCACTAGCTTGTTCATCCTCCTTGAGGAAATATGACCTAGCCTAGCGTGCCAAAGGTTTGTCGGGTTTTGACTATCGATTTTCCTTTTGTTTGTTGTAGCCGGTTTGTCAATACAATTCACTGGAACGTCTTTTAGTTTTAAATTGTATAAATCGTTTTCAAGTTGTCCATTTCCAATTAAACATTCATTCTTGTAAATGTTGCAAATCTCATTCACAAAATTACAAGAATAACCATCTCTATCAAGCATAGAAATAGAAATAATGTTTTTAATTAAATCTGGCACAAATAAAACATCTCTCAACAATAATTTAAAACCATTCTGCAAAATCAAACAAACATCTCCAATGGCCGTAGCTTCAACTCTGGAACCATTCCCGAGCCTCAGCTGGGTCTCACCCATTCTAAGCCTGCGACTTCTTGTCATCACCTGCAAATCATTGCAAATGTGAGATCCACATCCGGTATCCAATACCCAAGAAGTTGTATTAAGTGACATGTTTATTTCGATATAGAACATACCCTTTGCAGTTCCCAACTGCTCAAGATACTCCTTGCAGTTGCGCTTCCAATGACCCGGCTTCTTGCAGTAATGGCAAACTTCCTTGGATTTTCCATTGTTTGAAGCCTTTGTCTTTTGCTTCTTCTCGGGTTCCACTTTCTTGGGTGGGGCAGAACGTTTCTTGCCCTTCATACTTGGCCCCTTCTTAGCAGAAGATGAGGAGCCCACCAAGAAAGCTGGCTTATCCTTCTTAAGTGTGGATTCATATGTAACGAGCATATTGACCATCTCTTCAAGGGTGGCCTCTATCTTGTTCATATTAAAATTTATCACGAATCCATCAAATGAAGAAGGAAGAGATAGAAGCAGCAAGTCCACATTGAGTTCATGCTCCAACACCAAATCAAGGGTCGCCAACTTCTGTATGAGCCAAATCACTCGTACCCCATGATCACGGACCGAAGTCCCTTCACGCATGCGGCACGTCATCAACTCCTTAACAGTAGCGAACCTTTCAGCCCTCGACTGAGCCCCAAAAAGTTCCTTGAGTTGCGTGTGAATGTCAGCAGCATTCACCGTGTCCTCAAATCGCCTCTGGAGTTCATCAGACATCGAGGCTTGCATATAGCATTTGGTCTTGATGTCATGGTCACACCATGCATCAAGTTTGGCCAATTCCTCCGGACTTATGTCAGCTGGTGCTTCCTTCGGAGGTGCTTTCTCTAACACGTAGAGCATTTTCTCCGAAGTTAAGACAATCTTCAACTTCCGGAACCATTCCGTATAGTTGGCGCCAGTCAGCTTGTTTTGTTCGAGGATCGAGAATAAAGGATTTCGCGAATTCATTGTATGAAATACTGAAAAGGAAAACAGACATATATCAATGATTGTTTAACAATTTACTAAGACATAAAATAGGCGAATTTAATTTTATGAATCTCACTCCCACTATTTTAACGATTTCACCACCCTCTAGTGAAAACGGGAAACTTTTTCCTTAGTGAGAACATGGAGTCCAATTGACAAACTTATGGTCCCGAATAATATCAGCCAACCATAATTCTCAAAAGGTAGAGTCCAATTGCTTCCAAAGCAACCCCATGTATTTACCTCATGTCCAATAAGGGCCCAATAATATGACGCCGTTTAAAGTGACATGTCAAGATGACCCATCAATATTAAGTTGTGATGGACGGTCGCCATGTGGATCCCCCAATAATATGAGCCGATCCCATGGGAGTTCCACCCAACTTACAACATTTGTCGATCCAATGTACAGCTTTCCGACGGACGGGCCCCCCCAATAATATGAGCCGGACCGTATCCGCGGGTAGCATCACATACATTGACCGTTGATGGAAGGTAGGAACATTTAAACAATATTTAAATTTCCTTTATTTATCTTGATATAAATTTTAAATCATATTTAAAATGAGGGATTTTATTTATAAAAATATTTGTCTCATCATATTTAATTTATTGCATGCATTGCCGGATTCACGCAATTTATGTCTAAACATGCATACAATCATAATATCACATATTATATAGGATGATCGATTCCATTTCTAATTGACCCGTGGTTGCCAATCACGGGTCTTAGTCCAATCCTAGGTAATATGCAGTATGCAAATGCAATCCTATTACATATGCTTCCAATTTACATTTCTTCAGTCTTCATTGTCTGCTGGGCCCACCATCTTCAAATCTTGATCTCCCACTAAATCTAATGTATTTACAATAAATAACAATGACAAGTAGGGGATACATTTTTAGGGGGTGGGAACGGGCTATAAACCAAGCCCACTTTTATTACATATGACATTCATATCGGGCCATAAACCAGGCCCATTAATAAAACCAACAATAATAAAGACAAAATGTAAATTCCTAACATACACCTACAAAATTGGTCATGGCAATCGATCATCCTTATCCAATAACATTTAATTCAAAATTAATTTATTGGATAACATGTTGTGGCAATTCAAATTTAAACAAGATAAAATCATATTTTATATATAAAATCTCATTTCACATATAAAATCATATTTTATCTCTATATCAAATAAAATCATATTTTATCTATAAAATCCAATTTTACAAATAAAATCATATTTTACTTAATATATCATAAGATCATATCTTATCATCAATTGTACCAAAATAATTGATTTCAAAATTCAATTTACGGATAAAATATTAAAATTTTCCAAAAATTCAAATTTATCCAAAATCAATTTTAAAATTTACGGACTCGAACAATTCGATCCGAAATCTCGTGAACCAATCAAAAACAATTTTTGACCGGACCAAAAATAAAATTTTAAATATTAAAATTAATTTTTAAATAAAATTATAATTTTTCCCGCGGGCCGCCCGGGACACTCCCGGGCCGGCCCGCACCCGTGGGCGCGGGCCGGGGCAGCCCGGCTGCCCCCTTAGGGCAGCGCCTGGCGCCGCCCCTGGGCAGCGCCGAGCGCTGCCCTGCGCAGCGCCCAGCGCTGCGCTGGGCGGCGACGGTCGCCGCCTTGGGCGGCGCCGTGCGCCCCCTTTGGGCGGCGCCGTGCGCTGCCCGGGGCAGCAACAATTGCTGCCCCACCGGGCAGCGATCCAATCGCTGCCCGGGTTTTGCCCCGAAAAATTTTTTTTTTTTATTTAAAAATATTTATTTTGTTTCAAAAACCGAGACTCAAAAATTTTGTACAATTGATTAATTTAATCGTTTGATCTGAGCAACCTGGCTCTGATACCACTGTTGGAAAACGCGGCTCTCTGATCAATCACGATTGATACCCGGTGCAGCGGAAGTTTAAAAATTTTATCATGGAACAATTCCATGGTGTGGGTATCAATCGTTTAACGATTAAATTATTGTGTGTGTAAAATTCAAATAACAATTAATTAAATTTTACCTTCAATCTCGCAACGAGATTACTGGACACCAACAGATTTTATCTGCTCTTGTTGTCTCTCCCTGGAACCGATGAACTCCTTCAATCAGGTCCACGAACAGAGGTTTAATCCCTCTGATAGATTGCACTAGAAAATCTATCAGAAGTTTTCTGCGAAGAGAATAAACGAATCTGATTCGCTATTCCAGACTGCAATTCAAAATCACAGACCGGAAAATCTCGGGCAGAGGGGGAGGGGTCGGCCGAACAGAGAGAGAGAGCTAGGGTTCGAAAATTTTCTCTGTCTCAAAAATTATGACCTGTTGTGTGTAATTTCTGTACTGCAATAACTTATTTATAATGCAGGCCACTAACACCTTAGGGCCCATTAGTCATAAGCTAGGGCCCGACAAGCAAAGCCCGCACGTTCAGAAATTAATATAAAATTCATCGTGACTCCGATTGATGAACCAATTTCACCAATGTGCACAGAAACCATTTCTGCACATTTTAAAGTCAAAATAAATTTTCCTGAATCCGAATTCAGTGGTTTCCAAAAATGTCCATCCCTATGTCATTTTAGGAAATCCTACTCCCTTACTCTTATTTAAGAAGTCCAACTCCTTAGTTCATTAAATTTAACTCTTTAAATTTAACTATCTCAACGGGGATTAAAACTCCATTACACTGTGTGACCCTCAATGGTTCAGGGATACAGCTAGCCGTGGGCTCACAACTCCTTGTGACTCGGAACAACACTTTCCGACTTGCCCAACGAATCAAGGTAAAGCGCCTAGCAACATCGCCCCATGATTCCCTAGGTATCACTGATAGTGCCTACAAGAACCAGTAGATTTTGGTTAGCGTACAGTACGGTCCCTTCATCCAAATATCCCGATCGAATCAACAACCATTGGTATATCGAGAGTCGCTCAAGATTCGATAACTATGCAATACATCTTGAAGATCAAATTAGTGACATCGCATGTGCTACTAAGAAACCATTTCTTAAATCACATCAAGTACTCTGGCCAGAGATTTGTCACACTAATATCTCCTCAGATCGCATAGGATATCCACACTCGCAAGTATGTGGTGAATCCTTGACAACAATGCATTGACTCCTATATGTGTCGTAACTGTACCCAATCTCGACACCTGATGACCCCCATAGAGTCGGTAAACGAGTCAAAGCACAGCACTAGCATATAGAGTCTCCATGATGTTTCAAGTCATAAGGACTAATGGTGTACAACCAAAACCGCGGACTTTATCCACTCGATAAGTGATAACCACTTGGAAAGTCCGGATAGGGTAGTTCGATTATTCATCCTATGAATATCCATTTGCATGCTTCGAACATCTCCATGTTCCCTACCAATGAAACGTGGTACTCCGCATCGCAAATGCTAGTCTCAAACTCGAGCGATCCTTATCCTTATTATCGGACGGCTCAATCGACTAGGAACGGTTTTAGAATATACAGTGACTATAAGATGTATTTCATGATAGACATCTCCATGTTCTACCACATCTTACATACACTATAGTATATTCAAGGTCTTTATCAAAACAACAATAGTATATCACAATATAACAATATGAAGTAATATAAAGTCATTGCCATAAAAGTGTAAATAATATTAAACAAAAGATTGTTTATACAAAGAGTCATCAAAGCCCATAGCCACACAGTTGGCTCACTGGGCACCCACTCTTACACGAGATAGAGTTTTAGCATGTGAGGACTCGGGTTTTAAGCAAGAGAACATGTCTTTTGAGTTGTTAAACATGTTAGAACACCAACAAGAACTTTTGTATATATGTTTGCGTGTACTCGTTTATATTTGATGTTGTGTATCCTAGATGAAGGGATTAATGTAGTTTACATGTTTATGACTGTGTAGTTGAATAAGAATGCATGTAAATGAGGTTTGGAATTGAGTAAGAGTTGTATATCTCATGTTTACAGCCTTGTAATGTTTATTTCTGAATTTTTAGTACAGGGCACGGACCCTGTGCCAAGGTCCGTGCAGGGGTCTGGGTGCACTCTGCCTTGAAATCCATTTTTTTGGAATTTTTCCTTGGGCACGGACCCCATGCCTTGGGTCCGTGCAGGGTCCGGACAAATAACAAAACATGCAATATAATATTCACCAAATGTAAGGTTTTGCGTCGCCAAATTTCCTGTATTATTTATTTGATTATTAAGCAGATTAATATTCAGATTGAATATTTCTAGTTATTAATTGCCCTGTAAGATTAGATTAGCACTCGAGGTCCCCACAACACAAGTCTATATGATGCATGTAACATGAAATAATGAATGCTCTGGTGCACTGGAATCAAGATCTAGAATAACATGCTCATAACGCAGGCGCCACTAGTATGCGCACGCTGCTTCGAAGATACAGTGGGTGCCACACATACTGAACCTCGACCTTGGACCAGCGTTGTCCAGGGTAGAGCCGCACACGCTGCTCCGTCAATATAGTGGGTGTCACACGGTACCAAATCATACAAAGAAATCTTAGGGCTAAGTGACCCTCGAAACAACAGGTTATCTCGAAGGAATACACAGGCTCAACATGGTATGTCAATGCCGTATACAAATCATGAACAATTATATCATGCATCTCATGCCAGAATATAATGCAACACATAAACATTCATACTCGGTTGACTATCTCAGTTAGTACTTACGTACCTCAACTACTAGTCTAGGTGAACCTTGTCTATAGTCCAAGCCTACAAGACAAGATAATATCATATCACCAATATTCATCTAAAAGTCTTAACTAGACTAATAGCTACTCTCAAAAGCTACTAAGAGTTAGACTTATACCTGCGTCTGTCGTTAGCTCGCTGATATCGAAGGCCTGACCCAAGCACAGCCCCGCTACAAGCCCCATAGCACCTCGCTATCGCTCGACCCTCAAAAAGATGACTAAAACACTAAGAAGTAAAGACTTAATCACTCAGCCACACCTCCAAGCATGCACTAACTATGAGGAATTCAGACCCTATTTATAGACCACGATCAATCCTTTCGATCGCCAGTTCAGATGTTCCAGACGCATTTTGGAGATTTCGATCGTTTGATCGGGCCTTCCAATCACTTCCCACCAAACATGTGTCCCTGATTGGCAAAATCCGTAATGCCGACGGAGTTCGGACCTTCCAATCTCGGGGTTCGAATGTTCTGATATGTCACCCATCAGACCACCAATAAAAACTCATACCCTATCTGACTGAGGGAGTTCGGAACTTCTGATCGTGAGTTCAAAGCTTTCGAACTCACCCCATTTGAACTACATCTCCCCTTCTGAACACTTCGGAGCTTCCGAACTTCCTAGATCACAAGTTTGGACCTTCCGAACCACTCAATCCCTTGGAACACAACCCTCCGGACCATTTTCGGACATCTTGAATCCGATTTCCTACTAATTAAACCCACATTAGGATTTTTTAATCATGTCTTAACCATTTAAACATGCTTAGAAATTATATTTACTTAAAGGGAATCAATTTATTACAAGAGTAGTGAGGGTCTTTTTTCGGCGATTAAACATTGAAGCTCGTGGAATACCCGTGGGTTCCCAAGCCCCCGAGCATTCCAGACTATGCAACTCATAATTCTTGGTGGGTTGCTTATAAACCTCTGCCAACAGTGCAAAATCCGTATTACCATCATGTGATCCATTTTTTTTACTGCCTCAGTTCTTCATTTAGATCTAAATCCATCCCTATTTTGTCCCTACCAGTACTATTACTAGTATTCATGTCCAAATCCTTTGTAGTTTGGCCATACGTGCTCTAAGTTTCCATTGTCCCTAAATTTTCTTAGTTGGCTTACTGATTTTTTTTGGATAACTAATAGCTGGTCACACTATGGCTATCACAACCTCCTTCCCTTTTGCATAAGGCAAACCCACCCCATACACCCCTAACTGAGAATTATGCGGCTGTTTTTCCTTTTGCTAGTTTTTCTTCATGTTGATACTATCATTAGGACTAGCCAAGATATGTTTCCCATTGACCGCACTATTTTTGTGATCTACTGAAGTTAGGATCTATTCTAGAAATAGAAGAGGATAGCACCCTTTTTCCCTTTTGGAGTTGTGAAATTTGTGTCTCCCGGTTTTCCTCACCAACATCATTCTCATCACTATCATTTTCCCATTCCTGCTTCGAAGTACGGTTGCTGAAGTAAGGGCTATGTGCCCGCATTCAGTTTCCATAAGCACGAGTGCCCATTTCCACATGGATGTCCACACATTCCTTGAATACATGTCTGAGGTGGCCACAAGAGTAGCAAAAGTCCGGGAGTTTCTACGAGGATAACAATCACACCTCCCCAATGTCCAACCCAATATGTACAAAATTTTTTAAAGGAATATTCATATCTATCTCAATAAGTAAACGAGCAAAACTTCCCAGAAACTTATCATTTGCGTCGGGATCCACTTCCAATAGTCTCCCAATTTTATTTCCAATCCTCTCCAGAATTGGTTTGTTCATGAAGGCTGAAGGTAAATTGTGACACTGGCCATACGTCTCTGTATCATCGAACTTCATATCCCTTGGATTCTTAATTCCCAGTGGCTTTTTGATAATCATCAAATTCCGAAAAATGTTTCGCGGCCTCATGCAATGCCCTCTTCATGTCGATGTGAGATTTGAATTCAAACACAAATATAGTGTCCCCTACCAATTCAATATCAATTTGTCATTTGGATTGCAATATGTGTGGCAATTGGGTATTCACTATTTCTCGGTTGACTATTTTAGGTGATAGGATCTTCGTCACTAAGCATGCAGATATATGTTCTTCAACAATGCGTATATCTTCCTACTCTAGGATTAAAGTATCTCTCTCTGCTGGTGCAAGTACTCGGAGTTCATCCACTAAGCATCTTAATTCATCAAGATCAAATCCACCACTCAAATCAAAATACAAAAAAAAATTGATTGAGAAAAGAACCCTACAAAGTAGAAGGGAAGCCGCCTCTCACTGGGAAACCTAGAAAAGAAAAGTTTTCAAATGATTTTAGTTTTTTACTTTTGTTTTCAAGTACTACCAACTTATAATTTTTTTCTTATTCTTTATAATATATAAATTGAATCTCTTCTATTAAAGCATATTTTTTCCCCAAAAAACTCAATAAGTAACAAATTTAAAAAAAGAAAAAATTGGTTATATTATGTTATAGTGGCTTGATTAAGTAACCGCGAAATAAATTTTGTTGGGATCAAAAATGTATTTAGAGTAAGTGAATAAACACTTTTAAATTTTTATTTTAAACTCAAAACTTTCTTGAGTTGGTTTGATAGTTGTTAAATATACAAAACCCTTTTCTCGACTGTTATAGATGCGGCTGGACCACTATAAATAGTGTGAAACGTATGACAATATCTATTGATAAATTTACACAACATATTTCAAAGTGAACAAGATGATTTAAAGTAAAATGTTGCAAGTAAAATGACACAAGAGAGTTTATGGAAGTTCGAATGCTTAATATTCTTACTTTTATCCTTCTTCTACTTAGGAAGGAATTCACTAAAAGACTTTGGTTTTAAAAATCCTTGTACAAGCCCGCTTCAATCTTATGAATTATCTCTTGCCTAAATTGAAAATCCTAGTATACACCAAACACAAACACAAACTATAGTGAAAATTGAATATCTCAATTCAACTATTCGACAACTCTCAACGGTTTGAAACAGATCGAGATATTTTCAGAATCCTTGATTGATCCTTGATGATTTTAATTAGAACTTGATGTGAGGCCTATTCAGCAGCTGTTCGACAACTCTCAACGGTTTGAAACAGATCGAGATATTTTCAGAATCCTTGATTGATCCTTGATGATTTTAATTAGAACTTGATGTGAGGCCTATTCAGCAGCTGTTCGACAACTCTCAACGGTTTGAAACAGAACATGATATTGTCAGAATCATTGACTGACCCTTGATGATTTTAATTAGAACTTGATGCAAGGGCTATTGAGTAGTTTGAAAGTGCTCGACAGAATGTGCTCGAATACTTTATCTAGAGAGATTTCAAGATTGTGGATTGATTTTGATAAATCAAAAAGTGTGAATGATCTCTCTATTTTTAGTTGCCTTCAAGACAACATTCAAAACTTTACAAATTTCTTCTTTTTTTACTACTGATGCTATCAGTCCCCGAGCCTAGGCCCGCACCTATGCGACTGCACACAATGGATCTCTATAGCAATTACTTTGTATTCATCGTCGATTTTATGAAAATGATTAACCCAAGTTGTTCTAAAAGTCTATTGTATCCCAATATAAATTCATTTTAAATATTTCATTTTTCTCATGTGGGACAGGGATATCACAATCACCCCATCTTCAAAATGAGACGTCCTCATTGTGACCTTGACCCCTTGATCCACAAGCACCGAGAATATAGAGATAGCTCCTACAGGTTCAGGAAGTAGCTCCCGTCATGTAGCATTTTGCCCCTCAAGTTCAAGAGATGGCTCCCATCCACATTGCACTTTGCACCGCATAGAACTTATTTCCCGGGATTTCTGCTAGTGACCGTCTCTAATACCATTTTGTCATGACTACACACAATAGGCTCCTATAGCAACAACTTCGTATTCTTCCTCACTTTTATGAAAATAATTAACCAAAATTTCTATAGAAGTCCATTGTAACCTATTATAAACTCATTTTAAATCTTTTATTTTTTCACTCATTTTAAATATTTCATTTTTCCATGTGGGTTATGGGTATCAAAGATGAAAAAGGAAACTTTATCTCATATTCTCTTGAGTCATCGTACGCCTCATTTAATGATAGTCGGCTTCTTTCCAAATATGAAAATAAAAATTTTCTAGCATAGGCAATACTTTTGTGAATCAGGACTGCAACATCCCTTATATTTTTATGCCACATTGTGATTTTCTGATAGTACTTGTTCCTGTGTCTGTTAAGATCAACAAGGTAGGTAGGATTTCCTTGAACTTGGAGACAACCAGCTTGAAGATTGTGTTCGACCGGCTTGAAGACTCGGTTTAAAAAAAAAATATTTATACACTGTGGTGTGAGAACTCTTGTAGTTTGAAGATGCTTAAGATAAACGGCTTGAGATATCTTTCAAGCATGCAGTCTGAGAGATTCCATCTTGAGGCCTATTAATACATTAAAGACATAGTTTGTCATCACTAAAATCAAGTAATTTCAAACTAATAATTTCTCTTTTTGGTGATGACAAATTCTAAGCCCCAAGAATCTAAACATAGTAGACAGAGATAAATGAATTTCATCTAGTAAATGAAATGTCATTTTTACAAAAATCAAAGTAGTAAATCAAAGTTTTAAGTTTAATACAACTACAAGTCATGTTCTGTGTCTTGAATCTGTTGTTGCTACTTCCTCCATGACCACCCAATCCACCATCACCTATCTTGGAGTGATATCTTATTTTCTTCTATTTCTCAACTTGTCACCAGGATTCCTCCTGTTTCATCAATTTTCTCCTTTTTGGCATCAACTCTGTTACACCCGCAGCCAGACCTAGTTGACATCGGCGTTATTTAATATTTTTATATTAAATAACAAGTTTCGGGATACAGATTTCAGGAATAACCAGTATTTTCATTTATAAAACTAAATACATTGTCTTTCATAAAACTGAATTTACAGTGCCTTTAAAATGATTAAACTAATGATAAACTGAATTAGAACAAAGTTTAATGCAGCGGAAAATATAAAACACTAAGTCAGAAACTAAATATCAGTAAACTCGTTCAGTATTCACCAGCCCTAAAATTGGTTTTGCTCGTCTTCTTCTAATTCTCCCATGGTCTTATCTGAGATGGTTTGGGAAAGTGAGTGATATGGTTTTCACTCAGTAAATGAGAGAAATATCCCAGATTTTAAATCATTTTCAAAAAACTTATATACACATACATAGTCAGAACAGAGCTGAAGTCTCATATATTCATCAGAAACACAGAATCAATGTATGCACCCAATTAACTTATGATTTTCATGGCTAACTGATATCAGTCCCTCGTATGTTTTTCCTATAAAGGGTGAGAAATCAAAACAGAACAGAAACATAGCAGAGTGTTCAGAATATATATTCCTAACACAAGTACACAAGCATCAGTGCATCAAAATTAAAGATATCAAAAATTCAAGCTTTGAAAACAGATCATACATGTTGAAACAGAACTTAAAACATAGTATTAGCTTTAAAAATGAAAGCCCTCTTACAGTAGATTGCTACACAGATTTCGGTTGTTCTTGAGATAGCTCAATTAGTCGTTCCTCAACTTGGTCTGATAGCTCAACAGAATGCTCAATCTCACTTATGTTGTGTTTTTGCTCAAAATATTGTGTAACAATTAATAAATAAAATATGAGTGTTATTTAAAGGGAAAAATATGACTGTTAGGATCCCTGTTTATTGCACTTAATAGCCATGATTTTGAGTTAATGCGTCAGTTAAAAATTTGGAGCAGCTGCTGCAGCTCAACTGAATTTTGTTTGTTGAACTACCCTTGACTAAACTTCAGACCTCAACTGAATTTGGTCCTCAACTAAAATTTTGGATCATCACAACCTCGCTATATATATTCTAGAATTTCATGGAGTTGAGTCCCAAAGGTAGACTGGAAACCATCAATACATGCCTTAAGTCGCCGCTCAGTTTGTGATATTTTCACAAATATATGTGGCAGTAGTATCGGTGGTGTGAGCCTTAAGTTTTGAGACTTTTCCCATCGAATGGGATGTCCAAGATAATACTAAGGACGTGAGCGACTAACGCCCAACACGTAAAGTATGAGTATACAAATCAATATGATGAATGCAAATTATGTGACTAGGAATACTGGGTCAACAAGATCAATCCTGCTCAATTTAGGCGCCATGAGTGCTTATCATCATCTGGAGTCAAATCCGTTGGATAGTTCACACACACTTTATGCCCACCGTAGCATCAATCTCTGTCATCATGACGTCTCCCTGTGTTAGACTATAATCAAGGGAGTAGGGCTCCCAAAAGAAATATGGCTCAACATGATATACATGCACATGTAGCATATGATAAAGTAGTAAAACTTGTACCATGCCACATAAAATGCAATATATACACATGCATACTCAGTTGGATATCTCGATAAGTACTTACGTACCTCTATTAAGGAGGTCGAGTAAAACAGAGTCTATGGTCCAAGCCTACAAACAAGTGATTACCATATCACTACTACTGTTTTGAAAGCCTTAACTAACTCACTAGCTACTCTCAATAGCTCGTAAGAGTCTATACTTATACATGTATCCATCGTAAGCTCGCTGGTGTCGAAGGGCCTAACTCAAGCATAACTCCACTACGATCTCGGTAGAACCTCGCTAATGACCAATTGTTAGGAACCTTAGTTTTGGTTATTACAAAAAACTGCTCATAGTTATAGTTCGAACTGTCATAGACTGTAAAACAGCTTGAAGGTTATATATTGCTCAAAGGAAATTCTCAACAAAATGTTGACTACTCTAAAACTATAAATTGTCTCAAGCCAGCTCAAAAAGGAAGATCAGGATTGGTATCAAAAGGGAGCATATGAACAATCGTATAATTCAGTTAGGCTGTCGACTGTCTCGCAATTTTCTGACACTCGACTGCTCAAACAGCTACAGATGATGGCAGATATATTTCTAAGAAAGTGTCATTGAATATAATATATCCTCATCAAGAGTTGTTCATGATAAGTTATCGCAATTTACATCTCAATATTGTAAACAATTAAGAGCCATAAATGCTACTGCATTTAAATTTCTAAAGTTTACCAAAAATGAAATATGTAAGGAGTTCACTTCAATGATGCAGAAATTGCACCTACCCATTTTCGGCAATACCTTGTCTCATATTTATGAGGACGTGTAGAAGAATTAAAGAGCTTTTAGACAAGCATTTAATGAAGACATCAGTCGAACGTTGCTCAAGAATGACTATATATAGAGGATGCAAACAAGAGACAGGAACAAGAATATCGCACAACGATCTACAAGTCTTTTAAGCATTCTCTGAGTACTTTTCAAGATACATCTTATTTTCTCATTTTGACCATTCATAACAGCTACTCATCTGATCATCCAGGATCACTAAGGGCAAAGAGCCAACTCCCAACTGCTCGTATCAAAATTGTCAAAAATGAGTTGCTCATTAGTTTGAATCTTAGGATTTATCAACTACTTTCACTCTATTTACTATTGTATTGTGTTGTTTACTAGGAGTTATAGTTTAGGCAAGAGATAAGTCCTACAATTGGAGTGATTTGTATGCAAGGACGGTATAAACCAAAGTCTTCTAGTGAATTTTCTTCCTACATGGAAGAAAGGGAGATGTAGAAACAGTTTGTTTCGAGCTTCTATATACCTTGTCTTACTTTCTTTAAATACTTATTTTTCTTGTTATTAGTGCCT
This sequence comes from Henckelia pumila, assembly GCF_033568475.1. Taxonomy (NCBI): domain Eukaryota; kingdom Viridiplantae; phylum Streptophyta; class Magnoliopsida; order Lamiales; family Gesneriaceae; genus Henckelia; species Henckelia pumila. The sequence goes on along the minus strand of NC_133123.1, from coordinate 20,589,507 downwards.
ATTCGAGTATAAAGATTTCACAAAAACAGTGGGACTGTTTATCCGTACTACTATTGTGGTCTAAACTATTTTTGAGGTTAAAATACTAGTCTTGATAGCCAACGGTTGGAGTGCAATAATTGTTCATGCTTGTAGAGCGATCGAACCATGGCGCTTGGGCTGCTGTGCATTTAAAAGATTAGAGTTGCACCATCACTATCAGCTATAGCTTTTGGTAAATCAGCAAGCACTCGATCTTATAATTGGTATAAGAGCCAAGGTCATGAGTTCAATTTTCATTGATTGCAAGAAGTGCAATTATTGGGAGAGAGATTGCTGGAGTACAATAATTGTCCATACTTGTAGAGCGATCGAACCATGGCGCTTAAGCTGCTGTGCGGTTTAAAAGATTTGAGTTGCTACGTTATCACCACCTATAGCTTTTGGTATAGCGGCAAGCTCTCGATTCTACACTAACCTAGCAAGATTGTTCGCAAAGCTTTTAAAAATCTTTGAAATATTTTAAGAGTATGTATTCAAACCCCTCTCTACACATATTTTCGGTAAATGAAACCCTACCTGTACAGGTACTGCTTTGACATGCATCTAACGATTGATATTTATCAATAAATGTTTTTTAGTGGACCCCGCATATATTGATAAATTATCACCCTTAGATCTATCATGGGGATAATGTCTGTATAGGTAGGTTGAAATGATCCCATATTTTCGATCCAACACTGATCTTCCAGAATATGGTTGGAAACACTCAAAATATACATTACACTAGGATTATACCAAAAATACACAATGATTGCAAGAAATTCTTGCATATTTATAGATGAAGATCGGATCTGAGTTCAGAGTTCCGAACTCTGCATGTACAAATGTGTCACAGGTGTCTTGACACCTTATTGAACACGTAAGCTCGGATTTAAAAAAAAAAAGAACAATAAAATATGAAACAAAAATGGAGTGTACATAACATCAAATTTGTATGAACGATAATGAATAGATTGAAGTACAATCACAATTACACAAACGAGATATACAGATCTTGAGAAATCCAAGCAAATATCACTCAATTGCACACAGTAAAACTTAGGCAACATAATCAAAATATTCATGGAGACAATTCATCAAACACTTGGCATCTAACTGTCCGCTTCCTCGTCTTCGTATTCATCTTCTTCGTTCTCAGCATTCGCATCCTGATACTGCTGATACTCTGAGACCAGATCGTTCATGTTACTCTCTGCTTCTGTGAACTCCATCTCATCCATCCCTTCACCAGTGTACCAATGCAAGAAAGCCTTTCTCCTGAACATGACGGTGAACTGCTCGGATACACGCCTGAACATTTCTTGGATTGATGTGGAGTTCCCGACGAAGGTCGATGACATCGAAAGCCCGGTTGGTGGGATGTCGCATACGCTCGATTTCACGTTGTTAGGGATCCACTCGACGAAGTAGGAGGAGTTCTTGTTCTGCACGTTGATCATCTGTTCGTCCACCTCTTTGGTGCTCATCTTGCCACGGAACATCGCGGAGGCGGTGAGGTAGCGGCCGTGACGCGGGTCGGCGGCGCACATCATGTTCTTGGCGTCCCACATTTGCTGGGTGAGTTCAGGGATTGTGAGAGCCCGGTATTGCTGGGAGCCACGCGAGGTCAGAGGCGCGAAGCCCACCATGAAGAAGTGGAGTCGAGGGAAGGGGATGAGGTTCACGGCGAGTTTCCTGAGGTCGGAGTTGAGTTGACCCGGGAAACGCAGGCAGCACGTCACTCCGCTCATCGTTGTTGATATCAAATGGTTCAGATCGCCAACTGCACCCATATATCACACAATCAATATCAAGTACTTTTTGTAAATACCACTCCATTTTCATATCTGTATGCATGAATCAGTCCAAAGATCTATGCTTTTGAAATCAAACATCTTACATTGCACCATAAGTTAAACATCATTCCATTTGATCTTCATATTGTACGCGGAAAAAGGCCTCTGTTTTCGGGAAATAAAGATTGTGCAGTGCAAACTGTTTTTTGCCTAATTCCTAAAGGATATGATGCTTAGGATCGAGTTCATGGTACTTACAGCTGGGATTAGTGAGCTTTAGCGTGCGGAAACAAATATCATAAAGGGCTTCATTGTCCAGGACCATGCATTCATCGGCATTTTCGACTAGTTGGTGCACCGAGAGCGTGGCGTTGTAGGGCTCAACGACCGTGTCCGATACCTTTGGCGATGGGAAAACCGAAAAGGTCATCATCATTCTGTCCGGGTACTCTTCCCTGATCTTGGAAATGAGAAGGGTTCCCATTCCTGATCCCGTTCCTCCTCCGAGTGAGTGGCACACTTGAAATCCTGCCAAACCAAGAAAATATCGAGTGAAACATTGTCTCAGATCCAAAACTTTTTTTATTTGGATCAACAAGTTAACTACATATAGATTGATTAACTCTATCCAAATCTCAAGACTATGCTTTGTTTGATGATGATCTTATAGAATCTTAGTATTGAGTTCAGCAGATCTCAGAATGCTTATGTTTTTAACTTATCATGTACCTTGCAAGCAGTCACAGTTCTCTGCTTCTTTACGAACAACATCGAGCACAGAATCAATTAGTTCAGCTCCCTCGGTGTAATGTCCCTTAGCCCAGTTGTTTCCTGCACCATTCTGCCCGAAAACGAAGTTATCTGGCCGAAAAATCTTGCCGTAAGCTCCAGCTCTTAGGCTGTCCATCGTCCCCGGCTCGAGGTCCATCAAGACTGCCCGGGGCACGTACCTCCCGCCGCTCGCCTCGTTGTAGTAAACATTAAGCCGTTCAAGCTGGACGTTGGAGGTGCCCACGTAGTTTCCCACGGAATCGATTCCATGTTCATCACAGACAACCTCCCAAAACTTGGCACCGATTTGGTTGCCACATTGCCCTCCTTGAATGTGGAGAATTTCTCTCATTTCTTGCCTTTGTTTGGTTGGCTAAAAGAAATTGGTGGCGTTTAGTCGCTTGGTTTTGGGATATGGAGTGAGCATAGAGGGGTGAATGAAATTTGGTTTTTGTAGCGAAGATATGATGGAAAATATGACGGGAAATTGCAAAGACAACCCCTGATCAGGACCAGAAATTCTCGAAACGTCATTGAGGTTTGAATTATTGCATCTCACCTCCCATCCCAAAAATAATGACAATAATAACAAAAATACTCTTGTGGGACGTCTATGGATCGATCTGATTTTTATTTTTATTTTTATTTTTTTTTTTAGGAAGATCTGATTTATATTTACATTAAAAAAAAAAAAAAAAACTTTTGATACCGAGGAAGATACATATATGCAGGACAAATAAACTTTTATAAACATTCTGATTTATATTTACATTTAAAAAGTAATATTTTTGAGATAAAAAATAAAAAAAAAAAAATCATGAGTTTGAGTTAGGTCAGAGATCTGTCTCACAAATTAACCCCAAAATTTTCAAATTACATTTCCAGCTTATTTCAAATGTCATTGTAATTAGTATCTTTAACTCAACTTTCACCATTTTCCAATTCACTCTACTCCTACATTATATTTGGAGTCAAATAACAATTTTCCAAAATTACTTTTACCATTTATCAAAATGAAAAAAACGATATTTTGAATATGGATCCAACGACTTCGATGTTCTATACCTCCCTAGTTTTCAAAGAATTACATATTTGGACCCTATGCTTGTTGGAGGGGGTCTTCGCAATTTGTTATTACATAATTCGATTTAGATATTGATATTTTGCTTGTTACAACTCTCGAAGGATAAGATGAAATAATTGAAGGGATACAATTAATAATTTCATGTGGGCATGTTATTTGACACCGTCTGCCTGAGTAAGCTCAACATGATACATTGTGAGCTGGATTTGAAAGGAGACAACACACCTACTATAACATAATATCTCCAATGTGGGCTTTGTTTCCCTTCCCAAAATTACCAATTCATCCTCATCCTTGCAACTCATCTTATAAATTGTAAAGTTTGGAGTAACTACATTGTAATTTTTTGTCCTATAATATCGTTTTTACACATCGCGCATGTACGACTCGTCGTTCATCGAATAAGTTATAATGCCGGAGTGATCATACATATTTACTCATAAGGTTATTTTGGGAACAAAAATATCACATAAATAACGTTATTTTTACTCTTACATAGACAAGGCATGTGGGGATTTTAGTTTTAACATGGATTTGAGCTTAAACATGAACATAATGACGGTTATTTTGAGGTTAATGTAAAAGTAAAATGTAAATTTTATGAAGGACTTATATCAAAGCATAGTGTTCTTAACTTGAAATGGCAAAATTGAGGTTTATAAAAGAGGTTTCACAATGTGGTTATTATTAAGTAACAAAGACCACTTATTTGTAAGTAAATTGCTAGTTTGACCCTATTTGGTTGTTGCCACATACAAATCAAATTAATTTCAATCAATATTATGGCATTTTCTTTAGTGGGCAAGAAGGGTGTACCTTTTTTTTTCTTCAATTTAATAATTATATTAGCGTTGCTTAATTATCAAGAATAAACCTTAATCTCCATTTTTAAAATTAATTTAATTTTAAACCAATTTAGGTACCAAGTTGTGTGACACACCAACCTACTGAAAGTGATTGGTGAAGGAATGTACGGTTTAGATTTTGTCTCTGTAAAAATAATAATAAGAATTGTCTACAAATTTCAGCATATAAATTTCTATGCTATTAAAATTATTGGTGGCGACTAAAATTGTTGAGGCTAAAGTCCAATAATACCGCATAGAATCCTCTCAATTCCAGCTCTTAACAAAACATATCATGGGGTGTATAATTGGGGGATCCAATGTCATTATATTAAAATTAGTCTATGGGGTGTATCATATCTCTCTGATTAGGGCAGACTTTGATCATAAAATATGTAGTTATTTCATAATTAAATAGGAAGCGTGAAAAGTTGAAATTAAGAAGTAATTCTCGTTCTCAATGAGTGTATGAGTTGGTGGAGTAGGTAAGCACTTGATCAAAAGTCATGAGTTCGATTCCATGTATCAACACTTTCTTGGAATAACATAGAACACATGATTTGCCTAATGCGGTTTATCCGACTAGCGTAGTTTGCAGGCTATTATGTTAGTTTGAAGGTTTACTGAATGTATATCGAAAAATAACGATCGCGAATTTTCACGTTATTAAAAAAAGTAATAATGTAAAATATGGCATAAAATCTCATGCAAAAGGGGGAAATGTGCCTCACTTATAACCACACAAGGTTTAAAAAGGCTTTCGATTTTATGCAGGAGATTTAATGTTTATTTATCCTGCATATATGTATATAAATAAATATGTATTGACTTTTAGGAAAATTTAAAAGTTTTTTTTTAAATGTATTTTTTAACGGATGGGATTAATTTTTGTTATAAAATAAATAAAAATACTTTTTTTTTTCGATACGATCTTTTTCTAAAACAAATTGTTACGTACAATAGAGTTTCGAACTCGAATTAATGCTATCTCAAATTTAATTTGAGAATTTGATATAATTAGATGTAGTCACAGTTAGGAGTGGTTTGGTACGGTATACCGCGGTATTCTACGAATATTGCATACCGTATCGAAGTACCAAAACTTTTGATACCGATACAATATCGAAAATTTCTGTATATCAAAATTTCAGTATGACATAAATTCATACCGTTTTTATCGAAAAATTTCGGTATACCGAAATTTGGTACAGTATCGATATGATACCGCGTATACCGACATTTTAAATATTTTTTAAAACTATTTTTTTAAAAAAAATTTGGTATACGCGATATCATATCGATATCGTGTAAAATGACTTTTTTATATTTTTTTCGGTATACCGAAATTTCGCAAATCCTATATCAGTACCGAAAATTTCAGTACGGTATCGAAATTTTCGATATATATTGTTTTTTTTTACGGTATAGGCGATATAACAGCATTTTGGTTTTTTTTTTCACATTGCATATCATTGTCAGTGAACAACTTTTTCTGATAAAATTAGTTTTAGTTCCAAAATAAGAATAACATAAGCTGTCAATATCCACATTAATTTTCGTATATCTTATCTAAAATATTCATGTTACCTCAACAGGAACTACCCACCAAATTGCATTTAAGTCAATTAGGTACATCTAAACAACATAAATGTTTCATATAAATTTAATAATTATAGCTATTTCTATTTTGCAAAATAATTTATAATTAATATTTCAGATGGATGTATAGGGAATGATGCTATATTGAAATTTGAAACTATTGAAACTAGATATGCTTTCGAGGTGAGTCCGATTTACGTACCACACCACTCTAAAATCTAAATCGAGAAAAAAAATTGCGAAATTAATTAAGATAGATTTTTGAGTTCGAACTCGAATAAATTTGGAGTAACTAAAACTCGAATTCAATCATTTACAAGGACGAATCTAGTTTAATTAAATCAATCTTGAGCTATTGCTATTTGCTCACTTCAATTTTATTTTATTACCTGGCTATGAGAATTTTTTACTTAATTAGCTCATTAAATTGATGCGGCAAATCATGAGTTATTAAATCTTTTATAAAATTACTATTCTTAAAGTATGTTGAACTAGGCATGCTTAACGGTCCCAGCGGTCTGGTTCCTGTCCGGTTCCAAGCTAAAAGCTTGGAACCAATTCGAACCGGAACCCATTTTTATGGGTTCCAGGCCGGTTCCGGCCGGTTTGTATTTTTTTAAAAATATATATATATTTGTTTCTAAATCGTCTCCCCCGCTTTCAACTTCGTCTCTCTTGTTTGTGAAGATGATGTCATTGATTGTAGAGAAAGTAGAATTTAAATAAATATATATTTGAGATATAATTATAAAAAAATTATAATTTAAATAAGTATATATTTGAGATATAATTATGGAGCAAGTAGAGTAGAGAATTGAGAGCAAATTGTTGTGTCAAAATGATAAAAAATATCTACTATTTATAGTTAATTTTAGGGTTTAAAAAATAGTTTTTTTTTAATTGGCCCCCATGCAATTGAATTAAACCATCAGTAGCCGTGTACTGATGGTACAATTGCAAACGGCTACAATTTGTAGCCGTTGGCAATTTTCTTTTTCTTTTTTTAAATAATTTTGACCGTTTTCGGATCCGTTTCCTGGTCGAAACCGGTTTTATCCGGATTCGATTCAGGAACCGGAACCGGACGAACCGGTTCATATTTGTATGAACCGGTTCAATCCACCAAGTAATGGATTGGTCCCCGTTCCGGGTCCGGTTCCTACATACCGTATCCGGTTTCGGGTTTATTGGGTCGTGCCCGGTTCGTTTCCGGGCCGAACTGGACCATTAAGCATGCCTAGGTTGAACTAAACCCCGGAATTGATCCCCTCTCTCTCTTCTAGTTGCTGCCCTTCGTCCAAGCGTAGATCCCTTTTACCATTCCTCTAACATATGTGGATTAATTAGCTGCAGTTATTCTTTCAACATTTGCAGAGCTAACCCCTGAAGTGACTTTATATATATATATATAATTTATTTTACATTAAATTCTAGCATTATTTAATCAATTATATCCGTTCCTGATCGTTATTCACAGAATTATACCTTTGAAGTTAAGACTCGATCGAGATTGACTCAAGCGGGGCATAACAATAGTGTAATACACTCCAGCTAGCTAGTTGGAATTTTAATGAATAGTTGTGTGGAATTATTAATGGGTGGGATTATCGATCTTTTGATGAAAACTTGAAAAGCCTTGTCTAGGAAACATAGCATTATCCGAGTATTTGATTATGTTTACGTTATCTTGTTCTTGTATATTTGGTTGAGAAAAGTATTCAATATGAAATGTTTGACTACATGTGCGTGTATATTATAATAATTATTATTATTAATACTCGGATGCACACATTGTATGTTTGTATGGTCCAATTTTTAACAAAAAAAAATTAAAAATAAATTGTGAAATAAAAAATATAAAATGACGTTCCGTATATAAATATCTAGCAAATGGCAAATTGAAAGTAAATGTGATATTTTTGTAACTAAATAGCAATCAAATGAAATCAAATGACAAAAAAAAGGGGGACATACCAACACATCAAAATTTTCTTTCATACTTGATATAATAAATAATTAAATTATGGTAAATTTGACAATGGTAAGACGAACCATAACACTGAAAGTTCTCAAGTTTAATAATATAATATCGATTATTATTATTATTATTATTATTATTATTATTATTTGTATCGAAACAAAATTTGATGATTTATATTTAGTTTAGTCTCTCAAATAGCAATTTTTGGTTGTCTCGAAATTTATAAGGCTCTGGCCTGATTCTCAGAAAGGACTCGACTCGCTTGCATCCATATATATATTTTTTTAATTTTGTCACATGACAAAAGATGGTTAAACGTTAATGTATAATATATATATATAGATGAAGATGCCAGATAAAATAATTATTGACCAATAATGGAATTGAAATATGAACAAATACTCGAAAGAGTATTTAATAACGTGGTAGGATACCACAGGAAGAAATGCTTGCACATGCCACATGCTTTGTTTTGTATCCATTACATGATCACCTCAAATTAACCTCTTCTATCATTTCAAAATAGTAAAAATAATTTATCAAAAAAAAATAGTAAAAATAATAAGAATTAAAAAAAACCTCTCATAAAAATTACATTGATTTTTCACAAAAAGAAAAATCGCATATAAATATACATACATACATACATACATACATGTATATAAATTGAAATAAAAATGTAACAATTTTCTATTTTACTTTGTTTTTTTTAAAAACTTTTGCTCACAATCCACGTCTGAATTACAAATTTATTTATATAAATGAAATGCACGTAATTAAAAAAAGCTGCAAATAGTATGACTCGTTTTATTGATTAATATGATGAATACAAAGTACGAGTGTGGCACACACAATTTAGAAAATGCAGGCCACCAAGATGGACGTAAACAAAATACATTTATCCGATTGCAAACATTATCTAAATCATTTATGCCCTATCTAATTATATACGGTTCGGTTGGTAGAAATTGAAGGAGAGAAACTAGATTTTCTATATCATAAAATATATTGAAAAGTTAGACAACAATATGTTTATATAGTTAGGTTAAACAATAAAAAGACTATACTCTATCCTTATTAGCTAATAAATAGAAAATCCAAATAATAAAAATATAATCTAACATAATCTAACATCCCATCAAACTCACGATGCTACAACTAGAATCATTGAGAGTTTGTCAGACAAGAAACGGAAGCGTGAAGCGGAATGTGCATTGGTAAACATATCAGCAATCTATAGAGAAAAAGGAACAAACGACAACGTGATGGTGCCAAGCTGAAGATGATGACGAGTAATGTGACAATCAATTTCAATATGTTTCGTCTGCTCATGAAAGACTGATTACGTGCAATTTGAATAGCACTCTGATTATCACAATATAACGGAGTAGGTCAAGCAAGAGAGACACCCATATCCGCAAGCAACCAACGCAACCAAACTATCTCACAAGTAGTTGAGGCCATGTCACGATACTCAGCTTCTGTGGAAGATCTAGAAATAACATCTTGTTTTTTACTCTTCCAAGAAATGAGGGAATCACTGAGAAAAACGCAGAAGCCAGTGGTAGATTTGCGATCCGTAGGATCACCAGCCCAATTAGCATTAGAGTATGCATGCAGCTCCAAAGATGAATTCGAAGAAAATAAAAGACTTTGAAATTGAGTTCCTCGAAGATTCTTGAGAATACATAGAACATTAGCCCAATGAACTGTAGTTGGTGCAGTGACAAACTGACTAACCACATGAACAACATGCGCAATATCTGGACGAGTCACGGTGAGATAAACCAAGCTCCCAACAATAGTTCGGTACAAACTAGGATCCGACAAAGGTAGGCCATCAAACGGTGAATGCCGAGCATTAGTCTCAAGAGGAGTATCAACAACTCTATTATCAGTGAGACGTGCACGCTTAAACATACCAGATATATACTTTGACTGAGATAAGAGATAAATTTTTAAAGAATGAGCGACCTCAATGCCCAAAAAGTAGCGTAGGATACCCAAATATTTTATAGCAAAACAACGAGCCAACTCAGACTTCAAGGAGGCAATGCCATCAGAATCATCACCAGTAATTATCATATCATCAACATATAATGATAATAGAATACGATCTGCACTTGTACATTTGACAAACAATACTGAATCATGATTACTAGGATGAAAACCAAGCGAAGTAATCATTGTAGAGAACTTCTCAAACTAAACACGTACGAGGTGCTTGTTTGAGACCATAAAGTGCTTTACGAAGCCTGCAAACTTCAACAAGATGGTAAGGAACACCAGGAAGAGGTGTCATATAAACTTCTTCATGCAGATCACCATTTAGAAATATATTCTTGACATCCATCTGAGATATTATCCATCAACAAATAGAAGCAACAACAATCAGAGTACGAAATGTCGTCATTTTCGCAACAAGAGCAAATGTTTCTTCATAATCCATGTCATACTCCTGAGAATAACTTTTAGCAACAAGACGAGCTTTGTATCGTTCAAAAGACCCATCAGATTTAGTTTTGATCTTATAGACCCAACAAGAACCAATTGTGTGTTTTTCTAGTGGCAGCGGTACCAAATCCCATGTATGAGTTTGATGCAGAGCAATCAGTTCCTTGGCCATAGCATTCTGCCAAACAGGGTTACGAACAACTTCTCTATCGGATACAGGCTCAGAAAGACAACGAACAGATGCAATAAATGAAACATAAGAACGAGAATAGAAAGAGTAAGCATAATATGGTAGCTTAGTAGACTTACGAACACGAGTGGACTGACGACGGTTATAAGTATCATCCGCAATCTCAGGAGATGATTTAGTAGTGACAGAAGGAGGAGCGGGTGTAGCAGGAACCAAAGTAACAGATTCAGCTGAGCTATCAGTAGGGGCTGTTGGTGAAGCTTCTTCAGTATCAGTATTGAAGGGATCAATGCAAAGAAGATCTGATTTTGTCATATTATGTGATACAATAGGAATAGAAAAAAAATGAAATATGCTCAAGAAACATAACATGACGGGAGATACTGTAGTAGCCCGGTTCCATTTTACAAGATTAAATGATTTTAAACATGTTAGAAAATGACATATAATTTTAAAAGTGTCAAAACATGTTCAAAAAGTCCTTATTTGGTGAAAATAAGTTGAAAATCAGATCCAGAATGTCCGAAAATAGTAGGGTAGGTCCGGGGGGGGGGGGGGTCCAAAATGAGTTCGAAAGGACCAAAACAGTTCGGAGCGTGCGGACCAGTTTGGGCCATCCGAACCAGTTCGGGCCGTCAGGGTAGGTCCCGGGGGGGGGGGGGTCCAAAATGAGTTCGAAATGACCAAAACAATTCGGAGCGTGCGAACCAGTTTGGGCCATCAGGGTAGGTCCCGGGGGGGGGGGGGGGTACAAAATGAGTTCGGAAGGACCAAAACAGTTTGAAGCGCACAGATCAGTTTGGGCCATCCGAACTAGTTCGGGCCATTCGAACTCAGCAGGGTCCAGGTTTCTATTTGGATCAGACAAGTGGCAGTTCGGACCGTCCAAACTCCGCCTATAAATAGGCCCTCCGAATTTCAGAATTTTCACACCATTTGCATATTTCTCCCTCGGTTCTTAGGATTTTCTAGGTGTTTTGGGGTGATTCCAGCCTTCCTAGGCTTGGTCCGGAGGTTGGCCAGGTGCTCCGGGGTTGCAGCGGAGCGGTACCCAAGTTCTGGGGCAGTCGTCATTAGCGGGCTGACGAAGGACGCAGGTATAGCTCTGGCTCCTTATAATAAATAGTGATTATGCTATAGAGTAGTTAAGACTTTTAGAATAAAGTTATAATGCATGAGTATTTTGCATTGTAGTGCGGACTATAGGTTTGGGCTTTAGAACTGGTATAGCTTGCCTAGTAGAACTAAGGTACGTAAGTACAGACTGAGATAGCCAGCTGAATATACATGTTTATGTGTTGCATAATTATGTGTTGCATTATTATCTGTCATGATATGCATGATTTAATGTTCATTATTTGTATGCGGCATTTGCATACCATGTTGAGCATGTTATCCTTTTGAGATAGCCAATTGTTCTAGGGTCGCTCAGCCCTAGGGTTGTTGTTATTATACGATCGGGTACCGTGTGACACCCACTGGACCGAACGAGCAGTGTGTGCGGTTTACCCAGGACGTTGATAGTCCAAGATCGGGTTCAGTATGTGTGGCACCCACTGGATCTTTGGAGCAGCGTGCGCATATTGGAGGCGCCTGTGTACGGAGCATGATTTTCCATATGATCCCAGTTTGCCAGAGCATTCATATTTCATCATTGCATGCATCATATAGACCTGTATATTCAATACTTTACGTACTGGGCATTAGCGCTCACTTTCCTGCTTTTATCTCGGACACCCCATTCGACGGGGCAGGTTTGCAGGTGGACCAGGAGTGAGAGCTGTAGTTGGTCGGTGACAAGGGCTTGGTAGCAGGAGTCTTTAGAAGAGTTTTAGATTAAGATTTAATTATCTTGGGTTGTATATCTTTTATAGTTTCTACTGTGATTTCTCTGAATATATTTAATTAAGTTAAATGCATGCTTAATCTCTGATTAGTAGGTGATCATGGTGCGTGTCACTACACATAAAATTTTTAATTAACAGGATCATAACAACGATATCCTTTTTTGACCAACACCATAACCCAAAAAGACACACAGAGCAGACCGAAGGGCTAATTTATTATAATTCTAACATGTGTCGGTGAATGAGTGTAACTAAACACATTTTTTCACCTTCAACAAAAAAATATTATTAAAAATACGAGCAAATGTAATTGTAATTTATATTATGATAATAATTTTTAAATATTACCGTGCACCATAAGGATCAAATGGAATATTTTCATCGGCTGAATTTTAAGGCACGACGAGAGATAAGCCATTCCAGTCAGGGTTAACAATTTTAATCCTACTCCATGCTCATATCGTTCATCAATAATACATAAAATTAGAAAAATGTAAATGTGATATTAGATAATAAAAATATGTATACCTTTCGGATATAGATGCCCAGCTATTATAGAATTTCCTATACGTGTGACATTGCATAACTCACGATATAGAAATGCCAAAACTGCCTCTCCCCAACTGTAAGATTTGATGCGATCAATATTTCGGAGTAGTTGAAAAAAAATAAGTCTATCAGATCCTCCTTGATAATATAGAAGCATGATTCCTCCAATAATCATTATTGCTACACATCGATTATATTTTACGACATCTATCTCTGGACTATTATCATCAATATGTGCAGCCACACAATGTTCATATAAAACGGTTATCGAAAAGTGACCACCTTTAAAATGCGATGTTAGTGGCGTAAATCTCAACAAATTGAAACATATATGTTGTCACTCTTCAACTTTGTGTGAATCATCTTTACGAGTTACTGAATCACCATCAATAGGCAGACCCCAAATAATTTAAATATCCTATAAAGTGATGGTTGCTTCACCACATCTAAAATAAAACTTGTGTGTTTCACGTCTCCATCGTTCAACAAGAGCAGTGATCAAATGATTATCATAAGTTTTTAACCCACACTGCAAAACTCCATAAAACCACATATAATTTAAATATGCTATCACATGACTGTGCAAACCATTCTCAGTATATAATTTCCGAATCATATTATCTGATTATTTGGCTCGAACAATCTCATCAACACTTTTTGAAGAAAATATTGACGAAATATGTGTTGCTTGTAAATATAATACACTGAAATCTTCTGGCCCTCGATTTGTTGACATCCGAAAAAAATTAGTGACAATCGTTAATCAAAGCATAAATTAATAATATGAAATCATGTAGTCAAATAAAATATATTTTCTAAAAAAATACTAATACAACAATAATAAATTCATTATTAAATAATATCATAACATGTATTTTTTTACCCGGACGTCTGAAATGAGAACTTATTCGATCTTCAACGCCTAAAATGATTAAAAATTGAAAGAACTTGTGCCTCTTCTCAAATAAAACCTCTCGGTGTTTGGAAATGGAAGTGCAAATATGCAATTAAATAGCCGATGAGAATTCCGCATGCATTTAATTATTGGAACATGCATACAGAAGTGAGGCAACTTTTTCCGCGTGCGGCCAAGTAATTAGGAAAGAAAGAGTCCAGATTTATAATCCGTGTGTGATTCTCTCTTTAGGATATTTTATCTCCATTACTCTTTCATTCTCTCAATTACTCTCTCGACCCTCAATTGTCTGCCCTAAACTTTTCTCTGTTTCTGTTTACAAATCAAATGGCAGGAAAGAGCTTCGATTCGCATGATATTCGCTCTGAGATGAGATTTAAGGAAGATACTGCTCAAGGTGTGACAACACCCCCATCACCACACCCCGTGATTGAGCAAGCTATTGTTCCTATTGCTGAAGAACATGTTCCTTTGAACTCCATTGCGCCCAGTATGGAAACACACTGAATGTTGAATATCTGCCAGATATGCCTGTAATCAATCTTCGAAACCCTTGACTCGTCGTTCCAAATGACAGGCTGGGTATAATATCGACTAGACTGCATCAAAAAGATTTTGTGGCAAGGGACAGTCATCACGACCCTCCTAGGTGGATACAGAGTATTTGTAGTGATCCTGCATGGAATCACCTACTAACTGACAACTAATAGCATGCATTAATCTTAATACAGAAAAATACTTAACAGAGTAAAAATGTGCGGAAACAAAACCATAATTTACATATCAGCTTAGTAACATAATCCAGGCTTAAATCTGTAGTGATACAACCAAATCGAAATCTTAAACAGTAAACATTATACAGCTAAAACAAATCCTGCTGTATAAATTCCCCTGAAAAGATCCGGCTCCCTAGTCCTGCCTCGAACTACCAGCTCCGTCCATCCTGCGACCTGTCCCATGGAATAGGGTGTCCAAGATAACAACTAGGACGTGAGCGCTAATGCCCAGTACATATACATAAGTAAACATATGTATATAATGCATGCAACATGATGACTGGTACAGGGTCATCTGAAAAGTCATGCTCAAAACCGGCGCCACATGAGTGCTGCCACCGCACGGATCAACCTCTGGGTGCAACCACACTCGTCTAGTACACCAGAGTAGACAGACATAAATGCCCCCGCCGTCGCGGTACTCTCAGTGACAGACTATCGAATATAGAGCTGAGCGGCTCTATAGTCAGGTATAACAAGGTATAGGCTCAACGTGTATATGCACATGACATATGAATATAGAAAGCAGTAAATCATATATCATGCCATATAATAATGCCAAATAAATGCAACATATAAACATGTATACTCGCTGGCAATCTCAGTCAATGTGTACCTACCTCTAGGCTAGTTCAAGTATAATAGGATCCTAGGTTCCAAGCCTATATTCAAAAGTTCACTGTATCACTACATAAATTCTATAAGCCTTAACTAAGCTAATAAGTACTCCCAAAACTTAAATAGATTCCTGGACCATACCTTCGTCCGTAGTTAGCCCTTTGAAGTCGCTAGTCCCGGATGACTATAACCACACCTTGGTTATTCCATAACCTCTATTATAACCGATAGGGCCCTCAAGTGTATATCTCACACTATATAACTGTAGAAGCAAACTCGGGAATTCGTATTTCAAAATAAAATCGAACGAGCCCTATTTATAGGCAAAATTCCCGGCCAGGATCGGAACTTCCGATTTTGGGATCGGAGCTTCCGATCCAACTCATTGCGTGCATGCAAGAAACGCCAGGATCGGAACTTCCGATCGAGCGATCGGAGCTTCCGATCTGCTCTACGTTCAACACTTGTCAAAACTCGCGGCTGAGTCATCGAACATTTCTGGCAGCTGGAGATCGGAACTTCCGTTCCAGGATCGGAGCTTCCGATCTCTGTGCTTCCGATGAGCTTCCGAAGTGGCTAGGATCGGAACTTCCGATCTGGCTTCGGAGCTTCCGATCCGGCCCAAAGTCAAAAGCCCATATTCTCTTCCAAAGTCCAATAACACTCCGAAATTGATTAATTACCAAATCTTAATCATGTTTAACATATTATTATCTTAAAATAGAATCTGGGTTACTACATTCTCCCCACCTTTAGATATTTCGTCCGCGAAATAACATCTAAAGACAAAATCAAGATAACAATATGAAACATCAAACCATGTTTTATTACAACAACTGTAATTACATCTTACATGGTAAATCAAAAGTACAAAGCAAACAACTCAGGATATTCCGCTTGCATACGACTTTCAGTTTCCCAAGTTGCTTCTTCAACGCCTCGGCGCTGCCACTGTACCATCACCAGTGGTATAGTCTTGTTCCGAAGAACTTTCTCCTTCCTGTCTAGGATACGGATTGGTCGTTCAACAAAAGACAGATCTGGCTCTAGCTGAATATCAGTAGACTGAATCACATGAGATTCATCAGCTATATACTTTCGAAGTAACGACACATGAAAAACGTTATGTATACTGGAAAGATTTGGCGGTAAAGCCAAACGATATGCAACATTTCCGATCTTCTCCAGTATCTGGAAAGGCCCAATGAAACGAGGAGACAACTTGCCTTTCACGCCGAATCTCATCACCTTCCTGAAAGGTGATACTCGGAGAAACACATATTCACCAGGCTCAAACTGAAGTGGCCTGTGGCGAATATTAGCATAACTGGCTTGTCTATCTTGAGCAACTTTGATCCTATGCTTGATCAAATCTACCTTGTCTACAATCTGCTGCACCAATTCAGGACACTCGACTTGTCGTTCCCCGACTTCATCCCAGAATAACGGAGTACGACACCGTCGATCGTACAATGCCTCGAAAGGTGCCATATCAATACTACGATGATAACTGTTATTATAGGCAAATTCGATCAAAGGTAACTGATCCTGCCAAGATAAGCCAAAATCCATGACAGAAGAACGTAGAATATCCTTCAGCGTACGAATAGTCCGCTCTGACTGCCCGTCTGTCTTCGGATGATATGCAGTGCTCAAACTCAGAGTGGTATCCAACGCCTCCTGAAAACTACCCCAAAAACGTAAGGTAAATCGCGGGTCTCTATCATTGACTATGCTCACTGGAATCCCATGTAATCGCACTATCTCCTGGATGTATAAACGTGCCATGCTATCATAAGAATACTCCCGGTTATAAGGAATAAAGTGTGCTGATTTTGTCAAACGGTCAACAATGACCCAGATAGCATCACACTGACGTGACGTCATAGGTAAGTGGGTGACAAAATCCATAGTTACGTGCTCCCACTTCCATTCGGGAATCTCAAGATTCTGCAGTAATCCACCTGGTCGTCGATGTTCAGCCTTGACCTGTTGAAAAACCAAACATCTTGAAACAAATTGATACACACTTCGCTTCATCCCTTTCCACTAGAATCTAGTTCGCAAGTCCTTATACATTTTCATGCTACCAGGATGAATTGATAATCGACTCCTGTGAGCTTGAGAAAGAATATTATTCCTGAGCTCCGCATCATTAGTTACAACCACTCGATTAGATAAGCACAATAAACCATCTGCCTGAAAATGGAATCCAGATGTATTAACTCCATTGGCTAGACGTGCCAAACGCTGAATCTTAAAATCAGATATCTGAGCATCTCTGATCCGAGAATACAATGCTGGCTCAGATAGAATAGTATACAATCGAATCCCATTTCTCCCTTTCTTGTGCTTGAGCGTAAAACTCAATGAACAGCACTCTTGAATCATATGAGATACTTCACTAGTCTGAAGTGCAGAAAGTCTCACCTGCCGACTCAAGGCATCAACAATAAGATTAACAGAACCTGGATGATATTTGATTTCACAATCATAATCCTTCAGAAGATCCATCCAGCGTCTCTGTCGCATATTCAACTCCGCCTGAGTGAATAAATATTTCAGACTCTTGTGATCCGTGAATATCTCAAATTTCTCACCAAAAAGATAATGTCTCCAAATCTTGAGCGCAAATACAATGGCGGCTAACTCGAGATAATGTACTGGATAATTACTCTCATGCGTCTTCAACTGTCGAGAAGCATAGGCAATAACATGTCCATGCTGTGTCAAAACACATCCTAACCCCTGACCAGAGGCATCAGTATAGACAACATAACCTCCTGATCCAGAAGGTAGAGCTAGCACAAGTGCAGTAGTAAGACGTCTACGCAGCTCGTGAAATAACTCCTCACAATCCGAGGACCATATGAAGGCAACATCTTTCCGTGTAAGCTGTGTCAAAGGCCTTGCCAACTATGCAAAATTCTCGATGAACCGATGGTAATATCCAGCTAGACCCAAGAAACTACGAATCTCAGCAACCGTCGTCGGACGAGACCAGTTCAGCACTGCCTCTATCTTACTAGGATCAACAGATATCCCTTCATTAGAAATCACATGACCGAGAAACACTACCCGATCAAGCCAAAATTCACATTTGCTCAATTTCGCATACAGCTGCTTATCTCATAACGTCTGTAAAACAATCCTTAGATGTTGTGCATGCTCATCCTTGTCATGAGAATAAACAAGAATATCATCAATGAAGACGATGACAAATCTATCCAGATACTCTCGAAATATCTGATTCATCAGATTCATAAAGACTGCCGGTGCATTCGTTAAACCGAATGGCATCACCAGAAATTCATAATGCCCGTATCTGGTCCTGAAAGCAGTCGTAGATATATCTGAGTCTCGTACCCGCATCTGATGGTAACCAGATCTCAGATCTATCTTCGCGTAAACAGAAGTACCCTGTAATTGATCGAACAGATCATCAATCCGCGGCAAAGGATACTTATTCTTGATGGTGACACGATTCAACTGCCTGTAATCAATACATAATCGCATCGATCCATCATTCTTCTTGACAAACAAAACAGGTGCTCCCCACGGAGAAACACTCGAACGAATATATCTCTTATCAAGCAGATCCTGTAACTGCTGTTTCAATTCCCTCATCTCTGACGGTGCCAGACGATAAGGTGCTCGGGATATAGGCGTAGTTCTTGGTACTAAATCAATACCAAATTCAACCTCTCACACCGGAGGAAAACCAGGAATCTCATCAGGGAATACATTAGGAAACTCGCTGACAACTGGTAACTGATCAATACCCGTACTACTCGTGGACATATCAACTGCATAGATGAGGTAGCCCTCCCCACCTGACTCCAAGACATGACATGCCTTCAGAGCCGAAACAAGTGGCATCGAAGGTCGCGCACCCTCACCATAAAAATACCAGCTATCACCCTCATCCAAATGAAACTGTACCAGACGCTGATAACAATCCATAGTATCGTGATACAAAGTCAGCATATCTATTCCCAAGATACAGTCAAAATCTGCCATCGCTAATATCATCAAATTAGCTATTAACACATTACCCTCAAACTCCAGAAGGCAACCCATCACTAGACGCTTAGTTACTATCTCTTGCTCCAATGGAGTAGATACAACTAAATCCATATCTAATGATACATAAGGTAATCTATGTCTCTTAACAAAGCGACTAAAAATAAAGGAATGCGATGCTCCAGTATCAATTAATACAAGTGCAGGAATACCACATAACAGAAAGGTACCTGCCAACATGCGATCGCTTCCCTCTGTAGCCTGCTCCTGAGACAGAGCAAACACCTGCCCTTGAGTCTGGGGACGATAACCAGAAGAACTCTGTGGTGCTGGCTGCTGACATGGAACAATAGAAGCCTGAGATCCAACCTGTGATCCAGATCCACTAGCAGAACCCATGCGCTGAGGACAATCTCTCCGCAGATGTCCCTGCTGACCGCAAATATAACAAGCACCAGTAGCTCTTCGACATGAAGCTGCAGGATGCTTCCCTCCACAATGGCTACAAAATTCCTCCTCCTTCTTCTTCTTCCCAAAACGAAACATACCTCGTGAACCACGAGATCCAGATGAAGTAGTAGGAGTAGAAGAAGACGTAGGTACAGATTGCACAACAGATTGAGCTCGAGGCTCAAAAGATCCACTAGGCTGTCCTGGCATCATCAACTGTGCCCGCCTGTTGCTAGTCTCCACAAGATGGAAACGGTTCACCAAAGTCTCAAAAGATATCGGGTCATCACAGACGACAACCTGAGAGTAGATATCTTGGTTCAAACCTTATAGAAAGATATCATACTTCGATGCATCACTCTCATTGATATGAGGGCTGAAAGGTAGCAGATCAAGAAATCGTTGCTGATATTGATCAATAGTCATTGATCCTTGCCTCAGAGTAAGCAACTCCATAGATCGTGCTTGGCAAACAGCCGGAGGAAAATACAGTTTCTGGAACTCCCGACAGAAATCCCCCCAAGTCACCTGTCCTCTCTCAGTACGTGCCTGAGCAGCTTTGGCATCCCACCAAAAACGTGCTCGATCCTCTAGAACAAATTCTAGAACTTCTAATTTCTGATCATCAGTACAATCAAAAGCACGAAAAGTACTCTCGAGTTTAGACATCCAACTCCTCTCCTGTTCAGGATTCTCGCCTCCCACCAAAGGTTTCGGTCCTACTTGCATGAACTTATTGATAGAGTAGCGACGTCTACCCTCATGATGATGATGATGATGGCGACGATGATGATGACCACCTCCCTGGCCAACACTACCGTGACTCTTGTCAGCCATATCCTGAAAAAAATTTCACATTAAAATCCCAAATGCCCAAGAATTACTCAAGACTAAACTAAATCCCAAGTACTAATCCCAAAATCTAAGCATGCTCTGATACCAAAAATGTAGTGACCCTGCATGGAATCACCTACTAACTGGCAACTAATAGAATGCATTAATCTTAATACAGAAAAATGCTTAACAGAGTAAAAATGTGCGGAAACAAAACCATAATTTACATATCAGCTTAGTAACATAATCCAGACTTAAATCTGTAGTGATACAACCAAATCGAAATCTTAAACAGTAAACATTATACAGCTAAAACAAATCATGCTGTATAAATTCCCCTGAAAAGATCCGGCTCCCTAGTCCTGCCTCGAACTACCGGCTCCGTCCATCCTGCGACCTGCCCCATGGAATAGGGTGTCCAAGATAACAACTAGGACGTGAGCGCTAACGCCCAGTACATAGACATGAGTAAACATATGTATATAATGCATGCAACATGATGACTGGTACAGGGTCATCTGAAAAGTCATGCTCAGAACCGGCGCCACATGAGTGCTGCCACCGCACGGATCAACCTCTGAGTGCAACCACACTCGTCTAGTACACCAGAGTAGACAGACATAAATGCCCCCGCCGTCGCGGTACTCTCAGTGACAGACTATCGAATATAGAGCTGAGCGGCTCTATAGTCAGGTATAACAAGGTATAGGCTCAACGTGTATATGCACATGACATATGAATATAGAAAGCGGTAAATCATATATCATGCCATATAATAATGCCAAATAAATGCAACATATAAACATGTATACTCGCTGGCAATCTCAGTCAATGTGTACTTACCTCTAGGCTAGTTCAAGTATAATAGGATCCTAGGTTCCAAGCCTATATTCAAAAGTTTACCGTATCACTACATAAATTCTATAAGCCTTAACTAAGCTAATAAGTACTCCCAAAACTTAAATAGATTCCCAGACCATACCTTCGTCCGTAGTTAGCCCTTTGAAGTCGCTAGTCCCGGATGACTATAACCACACCTTGGTTATTCCAGAACCTCTATTATAATCGATAGGGCCCTCAAGTGTATATCTCACACTATATAACTGTAGAAGGAAACTCGAGAATTCGTATTTCAAAATGAAATCGAACGAGCCCTATTTATAGGCAAAATTCCCGGCCAGGATCGGAACTTCCGATTTCGGGATCGGAGCTTCCGATCCAGCTCATTGCGTGCATGCAAGACACGCTAGGATCGGAACTTCCGATCGGGCGATCGGAGCTTCCGATCTGCTCTACGTTCAACACTTGTCAAAACTCGAGGCTGAGTCATTGAACATTGCTGGCAGCTGGAGATCGGAACTTCCATTCCAGGATCGGAGCTTCCGATCTCTGTGCTTCCGATGAGCTTCCGAAGTGGCTAGGATCGGAACTTCCGATCTGGGTTCGGAGCTTCCGATCTGGCCTAAAGTCAAAAGCCCATATTCTCTTCCAAAGTCCAATAACACTCCGAAATTGATTAATTACCAACCCTTAATCATGTTTAACATATTATTATCTTAAAATGAAATCTGGGTTACTATAGTATTCCTATGGTGATGATAGTGATGATGAAGATTTCAAGCTTGTGGTTGGTAAAAGGAGAAAATCAAGCTCACAAGGACCGACTGGGATGCTATTCATGTTCCCTTTGTTGTTGAGGGTGAATCATCATATGATTCCTCGTCTAATGGTGAGACGTATTCCACAGAGACTCAAACTGTCTCTCCTACTGTTGCTGTTAAAGATGCCTTAGCATATATTTTTGTTCCTGAACCCTCTGCTAGTGCCACTCCTCTGGCATTCGATGATGATGAAGAAGCATCAATAGCCAAGTTCATGACTAAGATAAAGCAAACTAAGGGTCAGCCTTTTACTGTCACTTCTCCTGCCTCAGAGGATGAACCCGATGAAGAGATGATGCAGGAGTATGCCGATAATCTCCCTCACCAGTCCGATATTTCCAGTTCTGAATCTAGTGAAGCCTCGGATGCTGAGAAATATTTAGAGAATGAAACCTCTAGTGATGAAAGTGGTCATTAAGAAGATGTTTCTGAAGGTGTTGCCGACACCCCTGACAACACCTTGGATGCTGCTTTGGCTGAAGATTATAAGATAAGCAGCTCCTACTCTTTTTCTTTATACATTGATAAAGAAGCCAACGATTGGCAACATATGCCAATCGTGAATTTTATGAAGACCATAACATTGATTTGGTTGCATATGAAGAGAAAAATATGGTCAACTTCTTTAAACTTCGTAACATATATACTTGATGTTGTGGCATATGCTACTCCTTACTGTAGACCGCTGGTCTTGGAGTTTTATTGTAATCTTACTGCAGCTGTGAAGGACCCAAGGTACTCTAAATATGGGAAGGTTTATGTGAGGGGACAACTGGTTGAGTTTAGTCCCGCTGTTATCAATGGATTCTTTCAGTTCCCAAATGTTGATACTGCTGAGCTGCCTACCTTGGATGTGATGACATCTGTCATCACTAGTGGTCTTGTTAGCAAGTTTCCAGCTCATCCACAGAAACTATCTGCTGCCAAGCTTACATTCCTATACTCTATTTTGCACAAGACCGTTGTGAAGACCTGAACTCCATCCAGTAATTCTACAATTGTCACTAAACATCAGGCACCGGTCTTATTTGTTGTTGGTACAAGTTTAGTTTTTTAACTTTGGCCGACTTGTGTTTGACACAGTCATGGACTTTGCTGACTGTAACCAGGTCACTTTCAAGCTTCCATATCCCTCTCTGATATATGCAATGTTGGTGAGTCAAGACATTGAAAAGGATGATGAGGAAGTTCTTACTGATCCGTGTGAAGACTTGAAAATTGCCCCTGCTCTGCTTAGAGGAAACAGGAAGATAGATCTCCCTGGTCAGAAACAATTGTTGCTGAAGGTGTTGTAGCAGATTGTATGGACCCGGGTTGCTAATCGTATCTTGGGGCAATTTTATTCTTAAACATCATATAACACAATCTAGTTAAATTAATTAGAACCAATTTTTTTTAAATGGGGTAACTCGCGCGCGCGCGTGAGAGGCTTCTCGCCCGCGCGCGAGTCAAACTTCCCGCGGCTCACCATTGGCTCGCGCGTGCACACGATCAACACCTCGCGCGGGCGCAATGCAAAGTTCCAGCGAGATTTGCTGGTGGCCTGCGCTCGTGCGAGATAAACTCTCGCCCGCGCGCAGGTCAACAAACCAGCGATCCTGGGACAAAATCTCTGACGCATATTGTTGTGTACTAAACCATAAAAAAAATAGAAATCATGCATAGCTCATATCATCTTGGTACACTACAAATTCAAACATGAACATCATGATCTAGAATATACAATATGTACCAATCTCAAAAGTGATGAAGATCAAACATATAAACCAAAATCTAGTGTTCTAACATGTTTGATACAAGATCTAGTACATCAACTGCTAAAACCTCAATCTCCACATGCTATTACTCTCTTTCGAGCTATTCTTGTCTTTTCTGACCACCTACTGCCCCACCTATTACCATGCACACATACAAAACAAAGCAATAGCCGGAAAACTTCGGTGAGAATAAATCCCAGTATAAATAACAAAACATGCAATATAATAAACATGAATGCAATGCATGTTTCAATGGCAGGCTATCAAATCTGATATCAAACAAATATTGGTTCTTGGGATTCCGAGGAAGTAAAATCTCAAACGAACACCAACTTACCCATTCGAGGTGAAGCCAAGTATTTTATTTCCTCTGAATTTGGTATAACTATAGTGAGTCTTCTGACTCTGGAAGTAACTCTACATTCCGTGCCACTCAACTACAGCTTTCCAAATGTCATATGCACTCTAGGCCTTTCAGCTCTCTATGCTTTTTAGGCTGGAGTTCAAGATGCATGCAACATAATCTGTATACATTAAATGCTATAAACACCTTGAACACTTAATCAAATAAACAAGCAAAGCAATAAAAAGCATCTAATCACAGAAAACACATAATCAAACAAGTATGTGATTGACAAGAGAATACTCGAAACAATAGCTATTTCGAGTGTTCTATCCCGTCTGGATTAGCTGTCATTTATACCTTTCAATGTCAAGTCTGAAAGTACTTCAACACAGAAAATATATCAACACAAATTAATATCACAAGGCTGTTCAATTTGCTAATTCAAATGGCAAACGCAAATGCTTCAAACCTTCTAATTCTTTCTCGGTTCGAATCGACGATCTCGAGTTCGGAAAACTTCAATATCAAATCTGAAATGAAGTGTTTGGAACAATAATATCAGCTTCTACTCAATACAATACACCATTTATTCAACAAGTTCAAACGATCAATTCTGAAATCGGCGGCGTAATGGCTAAAAATCGGCAATCCAAACGATATCCAAATCAACCTACCAAGCCATACCAACCATAATCTTCAACAAACATCAATATATATACACGTTCAGCAACTTATCAGAAATGATAAATTTCGAATTTTTCTTCTAAATTCATATAAAATCCGAACGACAGTCTTTTTCCGAACCGTCTGCGAATACGTAGCCGGTACTAGCTCAATCACATATATAATCAAAAATAAGAACAACCCATCTTCAACATAAAAATAAAATCTGAGAAAAGTGAATGAAACTTGTACCAAAACGTAGCTCTCGGAGCGGTGATCGCAGATATATATTTATCTTGAATTTTTGACAGCCAGATCACAAGTTATCGGAGCTTTTACGGATGAAAATGGCGTCTTGGAGGCTGAAGTCGAGTTATCTGTCTTTATTCCTCTTAATTCTGATAGCTTCCACGTGAGTATGAGATAAATCAAGTGAAAATAGATAAATATAAGCATATTTGCAGTTTAGTCCCTGCACTTTTGGCTATTTGCAATTCAGTCCCCGGAAAAGTAATTTAATTCAATTTCAATCCTTATTCATTTAAGAATATTAGAATTTAATTCTAAACTCTAAATATTCTAAAATTAAATATTCTTGAATTAAAATTAAATAATTCCGGGCCTTACATTTCTCCCCCTCTAAGACATGAGTTCGTCCTCGAAATCATAAGCAAGATGTATATGAAATCTGTATACTCATAAGATAATGAAAGAATGAAAACAGAATAAGAACTCACTTCAATGAAAGAACTCTGGAAATCTCTGTCTCATATCTGACTCAGTCTCTCAAGTCGCTTCTTTTGTGCCATGTCGACTACACTGAACTTTGACTAGCTGAATTGTCTTGTTTCTGAGCTGTTTATCTTTACGATCAAGAATCTGAATAGGCTTCTCAAAATAACTAAGAGTCTCGTCAAGTTCAGCTTCATCAGGCTGAAGAATATGGGAATGATCAGGCTGATACTTCCGCAACATAAAAACATGAAATACATCATGAATACCAGACAAAGATGGAGGAAGAGCGAGTCGATAAGCAAGATCATCCATCTTCTCGATAATCTCATAAGGACCAATAAAACGTGGAGATAATTTTCCTCTCTTTCCAAATCTGACTGTACCTCTAAATGGAGAAATCTTCAAGAATACTCTGTCTCCCTGATCAAAAGATAGAGGTCGTCGTCTGATATTCGCATACTTTGTTTGTCTGTCCCGAGATATTTTCATTCTTTTCTGTATAAGCTTCACCTTTTTAGTCATTTCTTGGATCATATCTAGCCCAACATCTGTTACATCTGAGATATCATCCCAATATAACGGTGATCTACATTTATTTCCGTGCAATGCTTCAAAAGGAGACATCTCAATGCTAGTCTGATAGCTATTATTATAAGAAAATTCTGCAAGTGGTAATGAATCTTGCCAACTAGTACCAAAGTCTAGTACTATAGCTCTCAGCATATCCTAGAGTGTCTGGATAGTCTCTCTAACTGTCCGTCTGTTTGAGGATGATATGCAGTACTCAGATGCAATTGAGTACCAAGAGCTTGTTGCAAGCTATGTCAAAAGTGTGATGTAAATCTAGGGTCTCGATCTGAAACAATAGATTTAGGCACACCATGTAATCTTACCACTTCTCTAACGTAGATCTCTGTCATCTGATCATGTTTGTACGTCATCTTGTACGGAATGAAACATGCTGATTTCGTCAAACGATCAATAATCACCCAAATGGAATCGCACCCTCTGGATGAACGTGGTAGCTGTGTAACGAAATCCATGGAAATGTGATCTCATTTCCATTCTGGAACTGATAAACTCTGCAAGAAACCATCTGGCTTCTTTCGTTCAACTTTCACATGTTGGCAATTTAAACATCTGGATACAAATTCAGTCACATCTGACTTCATCTGTTTCCACCAATACTGCATCTTCAGATCATTATACATGTTTCTGCCACCAGGATGAATACTGAGTCTACTGCTATGAGCCTCTTTCAATATATGCTGTTTCAAATCTGAAACATCTGGAACAACAATTCTGTTATTCACATATAACACATCATCAGCACTGACCTGATATTCTGATTGATGTCCAGATCTGACCATATCAATCAATTTCTGAATATTCTTATCCACTTTCTGTGCTTCTTTGATTCTCATCAAAAGTTTTGGCTCAGCTTTTATAGCACAAACACGGATAGGCTGAATATCTGTTTCAAATACTAATCCAGAAATACAACAATCTTCGACCAATTGAGATACACCTATCGTAGATAAGAATAATTAACATACCTTTCTACTCAAGGCATCTACAGCTGCATTGGATTTTCCTGGATAATATTTGATCTCGCAATCGAAATCTTTCAGTAAATCAAGCCATCTACGATGTCTCATATTCAATTCTGATTGTGAAAACAGATATTTTAAGCATTTGTGATCAGAAAAGATTTCAAACTTCTCACCATAAAGATAATGTCGCCATATCTTCAATGCAAAGACAATAGCGGCAAGCTCCAAATCATGGATAGGATACCGAGTCTCGTGTGGTTTCAACTGTCTCGAGGCATAAGCGATAACATGCCCTCACTGCATGAGCACACAACCCAGACCCTTGTGAGAAGCATTACAATATACAACAAAATCACCCGTACCTGATGGAATCGTCAAGACAGGTGTACTTGTACGCCTCTTCTTCAACTCCAAGAAACTAGCTTCACAAGCTTCATTCCATACATACGGAATATTTTTCTGAGTCAATTGCGTAATAGGCTTGGCAATGCTGGAAAAATCTTGAATGAATCTGCGATAGTAGCCTGCTAAGCCCATAAAACTCCGTATTTCTGACATTGATATAGGTCTAGGCCAATTAAGTACATCCTCTACCTTGCTTGGATCCACTGAAATACCATCACCTGAAATAATATGCCCAATAAATACAACTTTCTGCAACCAAAATTCAAATTTTGATAACTTGGCATATAATTTCTCAGTTCTCAAAGTCTGTAAGATGATTCTAAGATGTTCAGCATGATCATGCACATTCTTGCAATATATCAAGATATCATCAATAAATATAATGACAAAGTCATCCAAGTATTTCTGAAATATTCTATTAATCAATCCCATAAATACTGCAGGAGCATTGGTTAAACCAAAAGGCATGACAATAAATTAATAATGTCCATACCTTGTTCTGAAAGCAGTTTTAGGGATATCTTCATCTCTTACTCTCAGCTGATGATATCCGGATCACAAATCAATCTTAGAATAGATAGCTGAACCCTGTAGCTGATCAAACAAATCATCTATTCTAGGCAGTGGATATTTATTCTTTATCGTTACCTTGTTCAGTTGACTATAATCGATACACAACCGCGTTGAACCATCTTTATTTTGTACAAAAAGTACCGGAGCACCCCAAGGTGAAACGCTCGGCCTAATGTACCCTTTGGCCAGCAAATCTTCCAACTGATCTTTCAACTCCTTCAATTCAATAGGTGCCATTCTGTAAGGAGCTTTGGATATTGGTTGCGTACCTGGAATTACCTCAATGCTGAAATCTATTTCCCAAACTGGAGGTAAACCAGGAATTTCATCAGGGAATACACCAGCAAATTCATGCACCACTGGAATATCTGTCACTGCTGGACTGGATTTCAATACATCGACTGCATAAATCAGAAATCCTTATGCACCTCTTTGCAATAAATGGGTCATAGATAACACAGATATCAAATGGATCTTGGCTCGAGAACCATTACATAGAATTTCCATTCAGCTGCCATTTCTGGTCTAAATCTGACCACTTTCTGGAAACAATCTACAGTCGCCCTGTACTTGGTTAACATATCTATACTACAATCGAAATATGATAATCCAAGTACTATACAATCCACATCAATCACATTCCCGTCATATTGCAAAGAACAATTTCGAATCATTCTAACGGATACAATACCTTTACCCAAAGGTGAAGAAATAAAAACAACAGTAGGCAATGACTCAGACGATAAAGAATGAATCATAGCAAATTTTTCAGATATGAATGTATGTGATGCACCTGTATCTATCAAAACGTAAGCAGGATAACCAAAAATAAAGCAGTTACCTGCTATAACATCATCAGGTGCTGCCTAAGCCTGCTCCTCCGTCAATGCAAACACTCGTGCCTGTTGTCTAGGAGGTTGAGTCACAGTCTGGCTTCCTCCTGATTTGGTTTGTTGTTGAGGCTGAAATGAATGCACTGATTGTCTTTTCGTCTGAGGTACTGGTCGAGAAGAACTTGCACCAGATGTACGATCTGCTGTTCTTTGAGGACATACCTTGGCATAATGAGCTGGTTGACGACATATATTACAATTACCTGAAACACCTCTGCACTGATCAGTAGCATGTCGTCCGCCACACTTGCCACAATACACCCCTGCATCACTAAATTTCTGCCCTGTACCAAACAACCTTTGTCCACTTGAACTAGAAGAACTACTGACTGACTTCTTAAACTGTTTACCTTTTGGCCTGAATCTAGAATCCTTTCTGCCACTGCTTCCTCCCTCAAATCTGGGAGATGGTTGTTGAAACTATGGCAGATTTTGTGGCACTGGTGCTGATACAGGCTGTGAAGATGGCTGTGGAATGAACGGTGTTCCTCTTTGTCGCAATAAACCTGCTTCTGCTCCCTTAGATTTATTCAAGGCGTCAACAAAGGTATTGGGTCATCCACTGTTCACTAAAGTAAACACATCTGGATTAAGTCCATTAATAAACTAATCTGCCATGGCTTCATCAGTCACTGTTATATGTGGGGCAAACTTCAAAAGACTTGAAAATTTGGCCACATATTCTTCAATGTTCATATTGCCTTGCCTCAGATTGGCAAATTCAGCACTCTTATATTTCCTGTAGGAGACTGAAAAGAAACGTTGATAGAATTCAGTTTTAAAGACATTCCAAGTGATAGTCGTACCTCGCTGTTCCAACGCCCGTTTTGTAGTAATCCACCAACTCTTGGCAACTTCATGAAATTGATGTATTACAAGTCTGATACGACGATCATCAGAATAATCAAGCGATTCAAATAACTGTTCAATGTCTTCTAACCAATTCTCACAATGAACTGAATTTTCTGTTCCTTTCAGTTTTGGCGGGTTGAACGACTGAAATCGTTTCAACAATGTCTCCATCGGAGTAGCAGTAGCATCCATAGAATCAGCAGATGTACTACCCTGTGCAGTCTGAGGTTCAGCAACTGGCGGTGGTACTGGTGCTAGTTCATCCTGGGGAACAACCAATGTCTGTCTAGTGATCGGTGCTTTACGGGGAGGCATATCTGATTGTCAAACAGATTAGTGCATAAACAATATCATATTCAGCAATTTATTCCATCCTTCTCTGATAAGCATTCTCATGCATTCTCATGAGAATTCAGGTTCTGACTGAGAATAATCTGGAATACAATTGCATATATCTAGCATGCAATAGCAATGAAAGCACATAATCATGCAATCACATAAGTCTTACAATATAAAGCATGCTCGCATATACTGCACATAATCAGATACAACATGTAATCTCATGCAATATAAAACAATCATGCAGACTCAATCTACCCCGCTCATCAACTTCTATCTTAATCCAGAAACTTACGCTCTAATACCACCTGTTGTGGGGACCCGGGTTGCTAAACTTATCTTGGGGCAATTTTATTCTTAAACATCATATAACACAATCTAGTTCAATTAATTAGAACCAAATTTTTATTTTTTTTTTAACAATAGGGTACCTCGCGCGCGAGTTAGGGGCTCCTCGCCCGCGCGCAAGTCAAACTTCCCGCGGCTCATCATTGGCTCGCGCGCGCGCGCGATCGACACCTCGCGCGGGCGCGAGGCAAAGTTCCAGCGAGATTTGCTGGTGGCCTGCGCTCGCGCGAGATACACTCTCGCCCGTGCGCAGATCAACAAACCAGCGATCTTGGGACAAAATCTCTGATGCATATTGTTGTGTACTAAACCATAAAAAAATTGAAATCATGCATAGCTCATATCATCTTGGTACACTACAAATTCAAACATGAACATCATGATCTAGAATATACAATCTGTGCCAATCTCAAAAGTGATGAAGATCAAACATATAAACCAAAATCTAGTGTTCTAACATATTTGATACATGATCTAGTACATCAACTGCTAAAACCCGAATCACCACATGCTATTACTCTCTCTCGAGATATTCTTGTCGTTTCTGACCAGCTCCTGCCCCACTTATTGCCATGCACACATACAAAACAAAGAAATAGCCGGAAAACTCCGATGAGAATAAATCCCAGTATAAATAACAAAACATGCAGTATAATAAACATGAATGCAATGCATGTTTCAATGGAAGACTATCAAATCTGATATCAAACAAATATTGGTTCTTGGGATCCCGAGGAAATAAAATCTCAAACGAACACCAACTTACCCATTCGAGGTGAAGTCAAGTATTTTATTTCCTCTGAATTTGGTATAACTATAGTGAGTCTTCTGGCTCTGGAAGTAACTCTACATTCTGTGCCACTCAACTACAGCTTTCCAAACGTCATATGCACTCTAGTCCTTTCAGCCCTCTATGCTTTTTAAGCTGGAGTTCAAGATGCATGCAACATAATCTGTATACATTAAATGCTATAAAACACCTTGAACACTTAATCAAATAAACAAGCAAAGCAATAAAAAGCATCTAATCACAGAAAACACATAATCAAACAAGTATGTGATTGACAAGAGAATACTCGAAACAATAGCTATTTCGAGTATTTTATCCCATCTGGATTAGCTGTCATTTATACCTTTCAATTTTGAGTCTGAAAGTACTTCAAATTTGAAAATATATCAATACAAATTCATATCACAAGGCTGTTCAATTTGCTAATTCAAACGTCAAACGCAAATGCTTCAAACCTTCTAATTCTTTCTCGGTTCGAATCGACGATCTCGAGTTCGGAAAAATTCAATATAAAATCTGAAATGAAGTGTTTGGAAAAATAATATCAGCTTCAACTCAATAAAATACACCATTTATTCAACAAGTTCAAACGATCAATTCTGAAATCGGCGGCGTAACGGCTAAAAATCGGCAATCCAAACGATATCCAAAGCAACCTACCAATCCATACCAACCATAATCTTCAACACGTTCAGCAACATATCAGAAATGATAAATTTTGAATTTTGCTTCTAAATTCATATAAAATCCGAACGACAGTTTTTTTTCGAACCGTCTGCGAATACGTGACCGGTACTAGCTCAATCACATATATAATCAAAAATAAGAACAACCCATCTTCAACATAAAAATAAAATCTGAGAAAAGTGAATGAAACTTGTACCAAAACGTAGCTCTCGGAGCGGTGATCGCAGATATATATTTATCTCGAATTTGTGACGACCGGATCACAAGTTATCGGAGCTTTTATGGATGAAAATGACGTCTTGGAGGGTGAAGTCGAGTTCTCTGTCTTTCTTCCTCTTAATTCTGATAGCTTCCACGTGAGTATGAGATAAATCAAGTGAAAATAGATAAATAGAGGCATATTTGCGGTTTAATTCCTGCACTTTTGTCTATTTCCAATTCAGTCCCCGGAAAAGCAATATAATTTAATTTCAATCCTTATTCATTTAAGAATATTAGAATTTAATTCTAAACTCTAAATATTCTCAAATTAAATATTCTCAGATTAAAATTAAATAATTCCGGGCCTTACACAGATGTTGCCAACACTGCTCCTGCCACTACCTTGTTTGTTTCCCTCCATTACTTGTAGACAGTTGATATCAACTTTATTCAAGCCCAACTACTTCATGCTGAGAAGAATATTCGTCAAGCCTAGGCAGACATTGCCTATTATGAGGCATTGAAAGCTCATTATGAAACTATGTTTGGAGTCGGTACCTCTTCTGGACAAAAAAAGGAAGAAGAAGGTGAAGTTGGAGAAAAAAGAAAAAGCTGATGCTGATGGCTCATCTGAGAGCAATCAGTTTTAATGTTTAGATTTTTTGAGTTTTTCTGTTTTTTAAGTTTCCGTGTTAGTTTTTATTTGCTCTGATTATAATCAAATGCTTATTTTAAGTCCCTCTGCTATGTTTGTCATTAGTTGATATATTTTAAGTGTTTGATCATTCTGATAATAAGTGTTGTTGAAATATGTTGCCAACATCTTCGTCAACACCTCTGCTTAAAATAAGGGGGAGATGTGCTCAAATTCAGGGGGAGTTTTGATATGTGCTGAATTGATTATATATTTTTTGTCCAGAAAGGCAAAAAGGAGAGATTGAAGGGAATATTTATTTTTTAAAATTCCTTAAGCTTTAAAAAGTTTTTTAATTAAGTCTTTTGCCTTTCTTGGACATAAATTTTAATGTTATTTATTTTCTTAGTTTGTAGATTTGAGATAATGTGTTCTTATCATAATCTCAAACTTAATGATTTGTTTCTTATCCTTGTAGATTCAATATTTGAAATATGGAAACTAGATCAACTAATTATGGAGATAAGAATCTCACGCCTACAAGAAAACAAATAAGAGAAGGACTCTTTGCACTTATTTATGAAGGAGACGTGTACATGAAAAAGGGACGACCAAGAGAGATTTTCAGAGAGCATATGTGCATGCACCTTGAGAGAAAACTGAAGATTTTTTGAAGCTCGAGTGCTGATCGTTTTTACTTTGATTGACGTTGAAGTTTTGAGAGCATTGAAGATTGAAGTGTGTTGCTCTCGTAAATCGTGTTTTGGTATCAAGGATTCATCTCCTTATTTTTTTTCTTTATTCTACTTCGTATAGAATGTTTAGGATATGATTTTATTTTTTGTTTTCTCACATGTTTGAGAAAATTGATTTTTACAATAATTCACTAGTTTTAAGTTTTTGTAAACTCTTTGATTTGTTTTCTAGTAAAAGTTTTGCCCTGAGGCATTGCAAGAGTATTTTATACTCTTGCTTAAATATTTGAGTCTATCTATTTTGTTGTTTATTTATTTTATTTAAATTTTTATAATTGTTCGCTGCATGTTATTGAAGATATTCTCGACACCTAATGACAACATCTGAATCTGATTTTATGTGCAATTAATTATTCCTTACAAACTTATAAGAAAAATACACATCCAAATTATATCTAGCTCATATATACATGTTGAAGGAGAGGAAGTATTAAACTTCAATAACCTTTTTTCATATATCAACGAAGGTGAGTGTATTCCAGGCATTCGTGAAGGCATAAGATCTCAATTTTGTACCTGCTCGTTGGGGATCCAAAAGTTGGTTTCAATAAATTGACGTTGATTATTCAAATAATCGTTGTATTGTGATGGTTCGAAACAAATTCACAAAATCAATTATAGTTCCAATAAAAAAACATTAATCAATTTCCATTTCAAATGCACTAGAAAAATCATTTAGGGCATCCACAATGGTAACACCCCTATCACCATTCTTTTGTGGTCTCCACTCCGCCACATCAAAAACCAAAAATCTCATTCAACTCTCCACTATAACAAAAAACTCAAACAATTTTTTTATGGACCCCACACTCAATTCAAATATATCAACAATCAATTTATTTTACATATTTATATATACATAATTTATATAAATAGTTTAATTTTATTAATGAACTTGTGAATTTTTTTATAGTTAAAGAAAATAAATATATTTTTTTTATAAATATTTAATAATTTAATTAATAAAAAGAATTATAAGATGAGTGAGAATTAGAAGACTTCATGTGTATTTATAGGAAATACTTCAACGGCTAATTTAATTAAAATATTATAAAAATTAACAAAAATTCAACAATAAAAACAAAAAAACAACAGTCTAAAAATTTAAAAAAAAAAAGACAAGACAAACAAATAAATAAATAAATATATGTATATGTATATACATATTAACGGTAATAATATATATTATTAAATAATTAATAAAAAAAAGAGTAAAATGCAAAGAGCGTTCTGAACAGTCAGAGCGCCCTTTGTCTGACAATTGAAAAAGCTTCTCCCTTTTTCAATTGCTCCACGTGGGAAGAGCTCCCACTGTGAATGCCCTTATAAGGTTAAACAGTTTTAAAAAAATAGACATTTACAAATATCCTTTAATAATGAAATGGCACAAAGATTCCTTTGTAATTTGTAGACTGATGCAAATAAGAGGCATAGAAAAATAATGAAAGCTTCGGAATTCAAGTGTAGTCCTAACAATATATTGATGCATCCTAACAATATATTGATGCATCTCCCCGTAGAAAACATTTTGAAAATGAAAAAGATCATTTGTAGTTCTACTGTCATGCAGTATGTCAGTAGGGGTTTTGTTTATGCCGCCCGCGGGGTATTATCCTGAGGGCGACGTGTAACCTTATGATTGGTTAAAATCAATGAGTTTCATGTGGGGTTCATTGATTTTAATCAATCAAAATCCGCCACGCGCCCTGTGGGTGACATCGACTTAACCGTCAATAGGACTGATACCTTTTTTTTTATTTATTTATTTTTGTATCATATTCTTATGAATATCAAGTAAATTCATACGTTAGAAAACTTAAAAGTACACTTCACCTTTATTTTCATAAACAAAGGGTTTTAATAGATCATTAACTCCCGTACATGGAGCTATTGGTTTTTTTTTTTTTTTTTTGGTTTAACAAGGAGAATAAATGCTATTTTTTGTACTGTTCAAGTTTTTTAATTTTTCGAATCAGGCCCGAACCATGGAGCTATCAAAACTGGCTCGTCAAAGTGAGCTGACTAGAAACCCATCACAACCAATCATTTAGCATTCATCCCGCCATTTAGGCTGGTTTGAGAAATTTTATTTATCGGAGATTGGGAAGTTCAATTAGGGGTATAAAAAATGAACTCAACCGTCAATCAGATCTGAATCGGCTCGAAAAATTTTAGGTTAGAACTGAATGTTTTTGGGTATTGATAAAAATCATATTGGATCTGAAATTTGACCTGAAAAATATGTCAGGTCAGTTTTTGGTCGAACCGATTAATCCAAAATATCCAAAAAGAAATAATTTTTTTTCCAAAAATTATAATGCTAGACCAAATGTTGCTACCATGAGTTATTAATAATTATAATGTCGCTATTGATACATACATTGAAAAGTAAGTTGAAATTTGTAAACCACGTTTATAGAAAGATTTCAATTTATTTAATTTCTATTTCATGTGTTTTAAGATTTGATAGTGTAAAAAAATCGTTAAAAGATCGAAAAGTGGAGCTTGAAATAATTTATCCACCTTGTCTTTTTTAATGTTTGAAGATATTTTACTGTATTATATAATATCATAAATTTAAAAATTTTAAATGTGTAATATTTATTTTATGAAATATTTTTATTTTCTAAACAATTATTGTTTTTAGAGTAATTATCATTTATAGAATTGAACTATTAAATTTAAACAATTAAACACACTAAGCATATTTAAATATTTAGATTAGATAAAATTTTACTACCATGTGTTTAAATTAAAATATTTTAATTATAGTTCTATGATTTGAAATTTTATTTTATTATTTTATTATTTTATTAAGAAAAGAAAGATCCGCAATTACAAAGTTAATACACAACTCAATCATAATTCACCGTTTGATGGAGCCTACAAAACTGGAAAATAAACTGCCTATTCAAGATCTCCTTTCCCAGTCATCCTAGTCGCCGAGAACCTTTTCACCACCGTCGTACCGCCTAATGCGTCGCCGCCGCTCTTCAAGGTTAGTGAACTATGACGAAGAGTACGAATCGTCGCCGCCCTCTCGCCGTAGTGGAAACCGAGACATGCGTAAAAGAGTAGCCGTCCCCGAACACAAGTGCGAGGAGGGGAATGATAAAGGGGACTTAGGATTGATCGAGTTAAAGAAGAAGAATAATACGAAAAAGAGGAGGGATAAAGATGAGTCCGAGCCTGAGGCAGCGGACTCCGAGAACGAAAACGACGAGCAGGATGACCTGGCGCGGTCCATCGGTGAGGTTGTTAGGGTTTCGGGGAAGGAGAAGGAGAAGAGGAATCATTACAAGTCGTTTGAGTACGATGGCTTCCAGTATCATCTCGTGAGTTGTGATTGTGCTTGAATTCCCATTTTTTTGATTCATTGACTGCTTGCAGATTAGGGATTTCGGTTCTGCTTCTGCTGAAAATTCGTTTTTATTACTGATTAGGGCTTACTTTTTGTTATAATGTAATTGTAACTTTTGAATGAGTGTTCTGAGTTCTGGAAGCTTTAAAACATCATGCAAAATTGACACCAAGAACGATATTGTACTGAATTATATGTTAACTAAGCATGACGAAACTGCATTGATGCTGAAAGTTGATAGTGATTTGGTTTTCTGTTTGTTTTATTTATAATTTTATTTTTCTTGTGAAAGAGTTTGATTATTGGCTATATTTTTAATTTTTTATATGTATTTGTGAATATGAAGAATTGAGTGTATGGACCAAGTTCCAGCGCTCTTGGATATTGGATCCTTTTTGAATTCCGGGATGGAACTCTGCTTAGACGTCGTAGTTGTTTGAAGTCTCAAAAAATCTGGCTTTCCGTGTATTCACACTACTTTTTTACTTATTTGTAGGAGGATCCTGTTCTTTTAGTTCCTGAGAAAAAGAATCAGAAGCCTCGTGTGGCCATAGTTAAGGCAAGTTCTCTTTTCACGTGTGAGTTAAGTTTTCACTGAGAACATGGTCGTGTGGAAAGTGCCTGAGAGAAATGTTTGAGAATGTCATGTTGGTAATCTTCTTTTTGTCATCTAAGTTCCTTTTTTCTTTTCTCTTGAACTTTGTAAAAAAGATTGATGGAGTAAAAACGGATGTTATTGGAGAGCTTATGGAGTGATGTGTGGTAATCCTTGTAAATCTCTCGTGGGTTTTGTTGTGATGATGATGTGATATTGGCAAAGCTTTGAGACGTTTGTCTTTGTCCATAAACGTGAAGCAGTCGTCAATATCAGGTTGTTAAGTAGGTTGCTTCTAGTCAAGTCGTTTTCTTCCTGAATTATAGGAAAGAATAGATGGTGTCCTCGGTGGCTTCCTTGAGGCCTTTGCATCAATTTTCACTTCTTTTTGTGCACAGGAAATTTATCAGACATTCGATGGAGCTATAATGGTAACAACACAGAGATTTTATCGTCCAGACGAGGCAGAGAAAGACGGAGGTGGAAATTGGCCATCACTTAATATGAGGGAGGTGTTCTATAGTTTCCACAGAACTGAAGTACCTGCAGAATCTGTGATGCACAAGTGTGCGGTGCACTTCATACCTTTAGATAAACAGATTCCTCCTCGCAAAGAGTTACCGGGATTCGTTTTCCAAAAGGTATATGTTACTGAAGGACAAATGGTCTATAAACTTACAGATCAAAATCATGAAATCTATTCAAAGTTTTTGGTGGTAGACTGAAGCAAACTTATTCTTGTAACTGATTTGTAGCAGGAAATAG
Source organism: Henckelia pumila (assembly GCF_033568475.1). NCBI lineage: Eukaryota > Viridiplantae > Streptophyta > Magnoliopsida > Lamiales > Gesneriaceae > Henckelia > Henckelia pumila. Next base: position 20,550,840 of record NC_133123.1, on the reverse strand, counting down.
TCGTTTGTCCTATCACTATCCTCAGCACATATATCCAACTCTTTGTGTTTTTTTTTGGTGGACAAAATCATAATGTATGTTTTTTTTGAGAGTATAATGTATGTTTTTATCAATGTTCTAAAAAACAGTAGGTGGGCGGCGACCTATCACCTAGACGGTTTTTTTTTTTTTTTTTTGAACTTAAATGATATTTGCCTAGGCGGTTTTTTTTTAAACTTAAATAATAAATATCTTGGGATATTTATGAGTTTACCATAAAATATAATTTTTATCTCTTATGTTTTTTCAGTTTTTTTTGATTTTTTGTATGAAATTCATATAAAATTTTAATAATAATAATAATAATAATATAATCATAGATATTAATAAATATCAATCTCAAACTAGTTGACGCACGATTAAACCCTAGCCCCTAAAGCACAAATCTGAAATTTGAAAAAGCCTAACAATCTAAATTGGACAATGCTATGTGTACATAGAGTTGTACATAGAGGGTTACATGTCAATTAAATTAGGAAAGTATCTTAATTTTTTTTTTCTCTTCAACCTACAATTTTTTGTCTTACTCTAAAACCTTTCTCTAAAATATTATTATTTTTATTCTATTACTTACTTTTAGAATTAATTTACTGAGTTCAACAAAAATAATTATTTTATAGATATTTAAAAAAATAATTATGAAAATATATATAACTTTTTACTGAGTTCAACAAAAATAATAATTGTTTATTTTTTTAGTAAATATATTTTATAATTTTTAAAATTTAACTTTCAAATTTAAATCATATATAAACGATATTTTATTATTATGTATTTAAATTAAAATATATTTATTATTATTATGTGTAATAGTTAATATTTTGTTAAAAAACAAAATCAAAACTCAAACATGTAGGTTTGGGTTGATCGAGTTAGTCGAGTTCGGATCGGTCGCTATTGATTTATTCGGGTTTGGTTTGAGAAATTTTTAAAAAGTTTTTGTACTTACTTATAGATTAATTAAGAAGTATTTACTATATTTTTATATATTATATGTTTGAAAAACATTTATTGTATATTATCATAGATTTTTCACATGTAATAATTATTTTTTAAAACATTGATTTTTAAAATTAATTTTTATTTTGTGTAGTAAGTATATTTTAAATTTCGTACAATTAAACTTTCAATTTAAATTATATAAAACTATATAAGTGAGATTTTGTTAATATGCATTTAAATTAAAATATATTGATTATTATTATTATGTGTATTTAATTATTTTGTTAAAAATAAAAAAAAAATCAAATATTTCAGGTCAACCCGAATCCCAAAACCTCAAAACCTTAATCCGATAATTTTCTGGTCAGCTCGGGTCGGGTTCAATTTTGACACCTCCTAAAACTGCACAATAAATAATAAAATAAAAAATAATAATATTTTCGTTAATAGTTTTTTTGAGCAAGACAAACTATTGAAAATAAAGATATTTTAAAATATTTTTGATATATTTTCCTAATTTATAGGACGTGTAACCCTCTATGTACAACTCTATGTACACATAGCATTATCCATCTAAATTAATGTGACTGGCGGGGCAAGGGTGGTCGACGGCCGACAACGACGTGAAATGGGCGGCAAGATTGCGGCTGCCAGCCCGACAACAAGAAACTTGAAGATTGAAGACTCACGTTCTCGGCCCTCTCTTCTTTTATCGTTTCTCTGCTGTTTCCGCCTTTTATACTGTTTTTTTTTCTGTCTTGTTTGGGTCCTTTCTTTTCATTTTAAGTTTTAATTTTTAATATATATTTTTATAATAATAAGTGCATCGCCTAGGCAGAAGGCGCCGCCTAGGTGGGACGTTAGGCGAGCGACACCTAGCCATTAAACGGGGCGGCGGGCGGCGAGGCGACACCTTTTAGAACACTGGTTTTTATTATTTTCAACTCTTTGTACTATAAAATTCATAAATTTTATTTGATCGTTTGGATATGAATGGTCACAATATAGCATGTATGTTTTTTTTTTTTTTTTTTTTTTTTTTTCTGTTTGTTGGGTCTGTTTCTACAGACTTGTAGTGACCTGCACCATGATCACTTACTAATATGAAACTTAAGCATGCAATTAAAACATAATCATAATACACTGCGGAAAAGCTAAACAAATAATGAACCGGCAGAATACAACCGGTAAATAAAACCAAGTAATACAACTCAATCGAATTACTGAATACAACAGAAATATAACTTATATAACGGCTAGCCTTGCAATCCTGCCTTGGTCACCGTCTAATCCTCAAATATCTGGGTGAACTACCTGCAAACCTTCTCCGTCGAATGGGGTATCCAGAAAACACAGAAATACTGGACATGAGCGAACTACGCTCAGCACGAGAGTATGAGTATATAGATATTATATGTGCATGAATGCAGGTGATCTAGATACCAAGACACTAAGTCAAGAAAATTGCTCACAGACCGGGCCCAAGGTATTTAGCACTCCACGTCGGTCGCACCAGGAGGTGGCTCATATACCCGACAGCGGATTTTACCGGTGACCTGATACGAGTCAACGTGCCCAACCATCCACTACAAGTAGGGTGAACACCCTACTACCAGCTAACTCAAGAATACATGATCAATATTGTAAGGCCCAGGATTATTTAATTTTAATTTGAGAATATTTAAGTTGAGGATATTTAGAGTGTAGAAGTAAATTCTAATATTTTTAAATTATTCAGGAGTTAAATTGAATTAAATCACTTGTCCGGGAACTGAATTGCAATTATGCCAAAGTTCAGGGACTAAACTGCAATATGGCTTATATTTAACTAAACTTACATCTTTTTCCACTCATTCCAACGTGAATCAACAGAAATAAGGGAGAAGAAGTTCAGAACTATTCCCACGCCATTTTTGATCTCTTAAAGCTCCGATTTCTTGCGATCGGGCCGTCAGAATTCAGAGTTGAATATATATTCGCGATCACCGCTTCGAGAGCTACGTTTTGTTAAAAATTTTCTTAAGTTCTATCATACTTGATTTTAAAGTTGAAGATGGATTTTTATCATTCTTGGTTATACATGTGCTTGAGCTAGTACCAATTATGTATTCGATGACGGATCGAAAAAAGAACGTCGTTCGGATTTCTTATAAATTTTGGAAGCAAAATTCGAACACTTCCTATTTCTGAATTTGTGATGTTGAACGTGCACATGCTGATATGTTGGAGATATGTGGGATATGTGATTGTTGGTTTTATTTAGACATAGTTTCAGTATCCGATTTTTAGCCGTTACGCCGCCGGTTCAAGAATTGTCAAGATTTTGATATAGTTGATTGAACAAAGCCTGATTGAGTTGCAAACTGATATGTTTAGATCATATGCACTTTATTTCAGATTTTTATTGAAGTTTGACGACTCGAGAATTCATCTTTGCAACCGGGAAAGAAAATATCAAGGTTTGTAGTCAATTTTCCTTTGAAGATTGAATTTGGAGTTGAGCAGATTTTTATATGCGTTTTCTTGCTGTTGGATTGTTCATAGTTGAAGCCTTAAAGAGTCAAGAGAAAAGGTATAAATTGACAACAAATCCAGATGGGATAGAACACTTGAGATAGATATGATTCTCGAGTTTTTTCTTTTGAAATCACATACTTATTTGCTCTTGAATGTTTATGTGCCTTTGTGATTTAGTTATCACTTGATGCTTTGATTGATTATTTGACTTATATGTTCAAGATTTTTTATAGTAATTAATGCATCAAGATTATGTTGCATTCATCTTGAACTCTACCTTGAAAATCATAGAGGGTCGAATGGCCTAGATTGCAAATGACATTTGGAGGGCTATAGTTGAGTGGCATGGAAGATAGATTTACTTCTAGAGCTAGATGACTCACTATAGTTGCATCAAAGTCAGAGGAATTAAGATACTTGACACCACCTGGATTGGGAGAGTCCGTGGTTAGTTTGATATTTTATTTCTCGGGATCCCAAGAACCGAGATTTTATTGATATCAAACTTGATAGCTTATCTTTGAAACATGCATTGCATTCATGATTATGATATTGAATGATATGTTCTTTATACTGGGAATTATATTCTCACCGGAGTTATTCGGCTATTGCTTTGTTTTGTATGTGTGCATGGCAATAGGTGGGGCAGGATCGAGTTAGAGACGACCAGGATAGCTTGAGATCGAGATTAGCATGTGGTGACTCGGGTTTTAGCAGATGATGTACTATATGATTTTATCAAACATGTTAGAAGACAAGAGATCTTGTATATATGTTGCTGTCAAGATTATGTGTTAAACTTGTTATGAGCATGTGTAGTAACTTATGAAATTTAGCAAGAGCACTTGTATTATTTTGATGAGACATGTTTAATTCCATGTTCTTCATTAAATATGATGTTGGAATATGAAGTGAGATGGAAGTGATGTGCCAATGACCGAACCCTCCGCTCCTATTTATAGAGGATGAGCTGACACAAATGTCAGCCGAATGTATGAGCTCTTGACACCTAGTAGGACACTAAGCATATCTTATCCTAAGCTCTTGACACCTCGCTTAACAGCTCATGGTGAACATGCACTGATTCTGGTTCCGCCACTTGTCATTCCCGACCCGACCACAATGTGCCCTTCCTTGGCCGAGCCCCTCATGTCCGAACCCTCCCTTGGTTCACTCTATGACCGGCCCGAGACCCCCCCCCCCCCAAGGTATGCACCCGAGCTAAATCCAAGCTCCATGCCCGAGCCAGAACCCTACATGACCGAGCCCTTGATGCTCAACCATGACCGACCCAAGCCACACATGACCGAGCCCTTCCAATTGTCAAATCCATCAAACCTTAGCTAATTCTCATGCCATGTGTTCTTGATCTTGACTTGTGCTCTTGCTAATAAATTATCATTTAAGCCATAATTTGTCTTAATCATTATAAATCAAGATTAATTACCAAGACAAAACTCGGGCTACTTCATTCTCCCCCTACTTAAGATATTTTGTCCTCGAAATTACATCTTAAGTATGAAAATGCAAGACTGAAATAAACATTTTTTATTTCAACTGAATATTTTACAAAATACAACTGGAATACAAGCAAACTCAGAACAACTCTGGATAATCAGTACGCATGCGACTCTCAAGTTCCCAAGTGACTTCCTCCATGTCTCGGCACTGCCACTGAACTAGAACAAGAGGAATAACCTTGGTACGCAACATCTTAACCTTCTGATCCAGAATACGCAACTGTCTCTCCACATATATGAGATCTGTATGCAACTGAACCTCAGACGGCTGCAAGATATGTGATTCATCAGCCGCATACCGTCGCAACAGTGATACATGGAACACATCGTGGATTCTAGATAAATATGATGGTAATGCCAGTCTGTAAGCCAAATCTCCCACACTTTCCAAAATCTCAAATGGACCAATGAATCTAGGAGATAGCTTACCCTTCAGACCAAATATCATAATCCTGCGAAATGGTGAAACTCTCATAAATAGATTTTAACTAACCTCAAACTGCAAAGGCCTTCTGTAGTACCTAAAATCTAATTTATTAAATCGCATGCATTAAATTAAATAAATATTAGGATTATTATTTTTAATTTTAATTGATTTAAATTCTTTATTTGAATTTTGTGCTATTAAAATATTTTATTATTTATTCAAATGATTTTATTTTACTGACTATTTAATTAATGTTTTTAATTGTTTAAGTTTATTTGTCTAAATGATTTTTGTTGTGCAACTTAAATTTTTTTAAATATTTTAAGGGTTTAAGCTTGCATATTTAAATGATTTTAATTGTTTAGTTTATACATTTAAATGATTTTAACTATTTAGTTTATTTATTTAAATACTCCTGATTGCCCAAATTATTTATTTTAAATAGTCTATGTTTAGCGGTTAGTTATTAATTATTTTAAATTATTTTAAATGTCTAGCTTATTTATTTAAATTCTTTTTAGTTGTACAAATCATTTTAAAGGTTTTTATTTTCGCTTGTTTATTTATTTAAATTTCTTTTAAACGTTAGTCTTGTTTGTTTAAATTATTTTAATCGCTCTCCTTGTTATTCAAATATTTTACTCATTGCCGTGACATAAGAATATTTAAAGTGTTTAATTCTTGGTTTTTCAAGCTTGTGTTTTATTTAGTGCAATTTTAATTTATAGCCCTAGTTGCTAAATTGGAGTAGCACTTTTTAAAAGTGTGTAGCACTTTTTTCCTACACACTTAAACTTAAATTAAAACCTAGCCCCAATTAACACACACACTCACTTCCCAAAACACACACACATACACGATCCCCTTCTCATTCCAACTCAGCCGTCGGCTTCCCCATTTTCTTCTTCTTCAAGCTTCCCGTCGCCGCCAGCAACCTTCTTCTCCAGCGAGGCATCATCTTGGCTAGCTGGTCGAGCTTCTTTCTTCCTTAGCGAGCTCCGTTTCCAGCTCATACCAGCTCCATCGCGTCGGCCACAGCTCAAGCGAGCTCTTGTTCTTTTGATTTCTTTTCTTTTTCTTAGCTAGGCAAGAATATGGGTTCTTTTCTCAATTGTAGATTATTATATAGTGTGATTAAATTTTGTTTATGCACTTCAAGTTTCCTCTGAAATTTCTGCAATGTTTCTTTTCGAAAATGGCATTTGGAATTTTAGCCAAGTTTATGTATTTGATCTTATTATGATTAATTTTTAGAATGGAAATGGATTATGAGTTTGAAATGGTGTTTTTATTGTTGCTCAAGTGTTAGAAATTTTCAGAAATGGATTTTTGCACTGTTCATTCGAAAATTATGTGATGTTATTTGTGTTTATTGGATGGTGAATAGGGGCTACCATGGGTGAGAATGTAGCTCACATGGTAGTGCTTAGGATGTGGTAATTAGCTAGCAGATTGGAGGAGAAGGGCTGTCGAATTGGGTGTTGAAGAGGGGATCGGTTTTGAGGGCAGGAACAGGGGCTGTTCTTGTCGAGTCATGCTAGACTTGGGGAAAGCTATTCTAGTGGCTTGTAGAAGTCTATGGGATGGTTTTGGTATTGGTTATAGGTTGGGATCATGGGATTTATGGTTAAAGGTATTGGAAAGAAGATAGGATAGAATTTGGGTGAGCAGAATTTTGGTTGTATTGGTGCTGTCTGGAAATGAATTTTAAAACAGGGTTATAGTCTTGACTTAGTGAAGGGCTCGGGGCTGTGGTATCTTAGGATGTTAGGGAAACTATGTTTCAAGCGGAATTCAATTCGGTTGAGTTTTCCTTAAGTTCTAAGCATTTGATCTAAGAGGTGCAGAATTTTGGGTATTTAAGTTGCTGCCCGGAATTGAATGTTTAAAACAGGGTTAAAGTCAGATTTTGGTTTAAGTCTCGGGTTTGAAATTTTTCTAGGATGCTAGGAATATGTCGGTGAAAGCGGGAATTAATTTGGTTAAGATTTGGTCGAGTTCTAGGCATGTGAATTGTTAGGTGCAGAATTTTAGCGTGTTATGCTTGCTATCCGGAAATAAATTCTCATAAAATGATTGGAAAGGAATAATACCCCGGGGGTGACTTTTATACTTAGTTTTAAGTGTGTGGGAGTCGTGGTTTCAAGCGAAATCCTTGTTGAATAAGAATCGAGTAAGTTGTAAGATTTACAGGCGAACCGCTCGAAATGTCCTAAGCGCAAAATTTATGGTTTAGATTCCCATCCTTGGTTTGTTCCCTAAATCGCCATTCTGTTCATCCATATTTGATTCTTTTGCATGATTATCGAGTAAATACTTACATGTACATTACATCTACATAAGCATACTAAGTCCCTGAATTAAGAAGGAAAGAAAATATTTTGAACAAAGTGAGATGGTTTTGACCACATAAAGACGTGTATGGACGGCTGGGAGACGTCCTGACTTACCATACCACCAGACGTGTATGGACGCGTTTGGGAGAAATCCTGACTTTCCATACCACAGAAAGACGTGTATGGACGAGTTTTGGAGAAATCCTAACTTCCCTTACCAAGTATGGGCAAGACGAGTTTGGAAGATATCCTGACTTCCTTGCGGCATAGTACACTGCAGCCATGATCTAGATCGAAACCAGAGTCACAATTCAAGGATCTAAGTTCACTATTTATATGACTATGTTTCAGAACAGATTATGCAGTTACATTGATTATATTTGACTTAGCCATGCATATGTTATATTCATGTTCTCTCAGTTTTAGAAGTCTATTTTTGTTTAAAGTAAGAGCACAAAACAAAGTATTTTTAGTACAAATTATTTTTTAATTACGTGTGAATGTATGTATGTATTACTCGGTATTTCCCCCATATTCTTGCTGGTTCCCTAGGCTCGCTACATCTACTTGGTGCAGGTTTAGGTTATCATTGAGATCGCGGGGAAGGACTATCGAGTGGACTGTGATGCGGGCACGGCACATCCCTCTGACCATGCCAGTATTCCGCAAAAGTTTATTGTAATACTTTAAAGTCTTTTATTTTTTTGATCAAATAAATGTAAAGTAATTACTTGAAGAATGGATTGCTTCCATGTAACAGTATTATGTGGAATATTTTGGGCATTTGTAAAGTCAAATCTTTTTCTCTGGTTCTCGTTCCTTTCTCGGTCTAGTTTATTTAGTAGTATTGGTTGTTTTTTTTAGTTGCTGTCTGTGACAGGCGGGTTTGAATATAAATAGAGAGGTCATGCCAAAAATTTTTGAAAAATTCGTATTTTATTTAATTATTAATTAGTAGAGGTAAGGGTTGTTTCACCTTCGCTTAGCGTTAGCATAGCTAGCCTGTCGATCCTGTGCAATTTTAATCTGTTTCTTGATCTGCCCAACTATATCAATAGCCTGTTGAACTAATTCTGGTCCCTCTACCTGTCGGTCCCCCATTTCTTCCCAGAACAATGGAGTACGACATCATTTCCCGTACGATGCCTCAAATGGTGTCATACCAATGCTGCGGTGATAACTGTTGTTGTACGCGAATTCAATCAATGGAAAATGAATTTACCAAGCTGGACCAAAATCCATAGTACAAGTCCGAAGCATAGCCTGAAGAGTACTGATAGTCCGCTCTGACTGCCCATCAGCCTCTGGGTGGTAAGAAATACTCAAACTGAGTGTATTACCCAAAGCATGCTGAAAACTCCCCCAAGAATCTAGAAGTAAACCTGGGGTCTCGATCACTGGCAACGCTCACTGGTACTCCATGAAATCGTACAATCTCCTAAATGTACAAACGAGCCAACCGATCAAAATTATAGTCTTGGTTGTACAGAATGAAATGTACTGACTTGGTGAGTCGATCCACCACAACCCAGATAGCATCACAATTCCTTGAGATGATCGTTCTTCTACCAACAACTGAATACATCCAGTGGATAGATTCAATACAATTCCATTGTATCACTGATCTATTCTATCACTGATCAATGTATTCTCAATGTCAAATCACAATTAACATTGTCTATTTTTCAAGCTATGCCAATATCTTAATCAATCAATTTCCAAAGAAATTAAAATTTATCTTATCACCAAAGAATATATCCTTATACTCGAAAGGATATCAAGAATGACCAAGTCTCTGCCATCTCACTTATACATGTGACAACGTCGTTGTCCACAATTCCCTGTCTTCCTGAAACATTCACTTTCTAACCCCGGAAACATAATTATTATTCTACTGACCCTAAAGTCAAATAGTACAATTCTTAGTACTAATAATCTAGGTCGACTAGTTACATCTATCTCAAAGTTGAGATAACAATCGAAATGATAACACTGGTTATCCTACCACGGATAAAAATAATTTCTCACTGAATCCTTGCTAACTGGTTCTATGAATCACAACAAAGTCATTCAATAGTTGCAAAGTCTAAAACCCTGCTCGAATCGACTCGATCTATCCAGTCACAACCGTGATGTAACGCATCCAAAAGACAACCCTCAACACTGAGGAATTCTGAATGTCTCTGAATCTAATTATTCTTACGAGGTATCGCCACTAATTAAATCCTTAAGCTTACAGTCTTACAGAACTGTCTCAAGTACCTCTTAGATCACGGTATCCCATTACCGAATCAATAGTCGAGTTTGATTCGTCTTAAAAAATTTATCTGCCAATGATGATCCACTGCGGCTCACACTTAGCCCGAAAAGATAAATCAATTAGTCAATCACTTACCGATTCTAGATACATTAGAACCTCACATTGTTGATCAAAAACTATGATCTCTGTGTTTCCACTTAACAAGAAATTTTCTGAACCCAAAACACTTGGAATCACAAGATTCCCTCACTGAGTTATTAACTTGATCTCTGACGATGTTAGGCGATAACAAATAGTAGTCACTAACACTAATCCTGCACCAATATGGATTTACTACTAAACTTTCCTTGTCTAATCAACATAGACATAAAAGTAACTCAGTAATCCCTAGAATAATTTCAATTCAAATGATCATCCACTATCCTGATCAATCTATGTTACCATAAAATCTTATTTTATATCTTTGACGAAGTCAGACAATAATCCAACGATCGACGATAAACAATCAGTCCTTTTATCAGATTAATCCATCTAATTATATCTCAAATATCGAATGCAAAATCTATCTGCTCAGAATTATCACTAGTCAAGGAATATCCTGACAACAAAAATTATTAATCCGTATCTCTGACGAAGTCAGACGGTAACTAATTTCCTTATGATACTAACCCTGGTATCAAACTAAATATCTTCAAGAGAATCCAAATGTTTGATATCTATACCCCTCCTGTGACTGTTTCAAAACCACCAGACTAAGGTAGCCTCCCCCGAACACACCCTCCCCCTGAAACAGGAAAGGTTTCCAGAGTAATACGGACATATGGTTGCGCTTCCTCTCCATATAGTTATCAATTCTCACAGTCCACAGTACTTGGTATAATCAATCTATGTGCTCTCGATGAAACCCATCATCACCTGTCAACATCCTGACAAAGTTCAAAAACTAAATCAATTGATCTAGAAAAACTGTCTTGATCAAATCATACTATACACTGGTAAGAATCATGCCCCTGATGAAACACAGCATCCCTGGCATGAACTTTTACGCATACAACTTATTCAAACTTTTTAGGGAAAACACCTAGAACTAATCATCTGGTAACAAGTATAACTTTAACCCAGTTATACAAAATCCAATCACTGAATTGAATACTGATTAACTGAATACTGGAATCGAATCAAGAAATTATCCAAAAATAACAATACTTGAATAAAAAATCCAGGTTATATACAATTCTTATTAGAATCTCATGTAATAAACAACTACATTCAATTACATCAAAATATGTACAATTAAATGATAACTGATACATCAAGCTTCTAGAATCATTAATACATATGATTCAAATACTTACAACTGAAATATTATTTAAAACAAATCTTAATACAGTATTTAAAATCCAAATACATGCGGAAATCTTACATTACGTCTATCGATCTTGAACGTGAAGTTTTTCGTCTGCCACACGAAAGCATCAATACAAGAATGTCAGCAGACTTCTTCCTCACAAGATCTAAAATATCTTATCCTACTAGAGATGCCCAAAGTTTCATGAGACATTCTCTTGGCTGGATCTTTATGGGAATCTATGGATCACAAGGAATATAGACGATCACGTCCTCCCACACTCCAATAGATACCGAGAAGTTCCTGGATTTCAAAACTGGATCATCCATTCTAGATTTATATTGCTGGGATCCATATAAGGCGAGTTCTTGATACCAATCTTGACAATGACGATCTTGGAAAAGCCTAGATGTCTTGCTAATCCAATTCTTGTCGCTACTATCGTCATCGAATCAAACTCTTAATCTACAAGGATAACCCAAGTGTCAATACTATGTCCCAAAGAATCCTATTGCATGCTCTGATACCATAAATGTAGTGACCAACAACGTGATCATCTACTAATCAAAAACTTAAGCATGCAATTAAAACATAATCAGAATAGCCGCGGAAAAACTAAACAAATAATAAACCGGCAGAATACAATCGATAAATAAAACCAAGTAATACAACCCAATCGAATTATTGAATACAACAAAAATATAACCTAACGGCTAACCCTGCAATCCTGCCTTGGTCACCGTCTAATCCTCAAATCTGTGGGTGCTAACTGCAAACCGTCCCCGTCGAATGAGGTGTCTAGGAAACACAAAAATACTGGATGTGAGCAAACTACGCTCATCACGAGAGTATGAGTATACATATATTATATGTGCATGAATGCAAATGATCTGGTTACCAATACATTAAGTCAAGAAAACTGCTCATAGACCAAGGTATTTAGAACTCTGCGCCGTCGCACCAGGATGTGGCTCATATACCCGACAATGGATTTTAACGGTGACCTGACACGAGTCAACGTGCCCAATCATCCACTACAAGTAGGGTGAGCACCCTACTACCACCTAACTCAAGAATACATGATCAATATGCCCATGGATGCAAGATAATATCATGACAGGTATATGCAGATAAAATCATAACATATAACCAAATAAAACATGCAAACACATAATACATGTATACTCAGTTTGGATATCTTGAACAATACTTTTTTACCTAACACCAAAGTCTAAACTAAGCTGGAAGAAGAGCACCCCTAGCTGTCATAGGTCAAAGCCCGACCCGACCCCTCGACTCTCTCCTCAAGCCCGACCTGAGCAGCACCTGTTCAAGCCCAACCCAATCCCTCTTGGTCTAACCCTGAGCTCTTCCTTCTCAAACTCTCGATCTACTCCTTGGTCCGAGCAAAAATATGAAGTGAGATGGAAGTGGTGTGCCAATGACCGAACTCTCCGCTTCTATTTATAGAGGATGAACTGGGAAAGATGTCAACCGAATGTATGAGATATTGACACCTATCAGGACACTAAGCATATCTTATCCTGAGCTCTTGACACCTCGCTTAATATCTCATGGTGAACATGAACTGATTCTGGTTCTGCCACGTGTAATTCCCGACCCGACCACAATGTGCTCTACCTCATGGACTTAACACTAAATCGAGCACACTCCCTTGGCCAAGAACCACATCTTCTTGAGCACCCAAGACTCATCCCGAGCCATGATCTTCCTTGGCCGAGCCCCTCATGTCCGAACCCTCTTTTGGTTCACACCATGACTGACTCGAGACCCCCTCCAAGGTAAGCACCCGAGCTAAATCCAAGCTCCATGCCCGAGCTAGAACCACACATGACCGAGCCCTTGATGATCAACCGTGATCGACCCAAGCCACACATGACCGAGCCCTTCCCATGGTCAAATCCATCAAACCATAGATCATTCTCATTTCATGTGTTCTTGATCTTGACTTGTGCTCTTGCCAATAAAATATCATTTAAGCGATAATTTGTCTTAATCATTATAAATCAAGATTAATTACCAAGAAACAACTCGGTCTACTACAAGACCAATCTTGATTTTGATGATGCCTAAACTTGTTTATATGTTTCTAACAAATTTAATTAAGGTAGTGTTTGCGAGAGCTTCTAGGAAGCACTTCACAGCTTTTCTTTAACAAAATTTTAAAATTTTGTGAAATTTTGTGAAAGAATTCAAATTCAACCAAACTGAGTTTTTGGTGCAGCTTCTTGTTTCGAGCATATCTCATAGCTCAATGATACAAATGACCAGCCACCAAAATCATTAAACAACCAAATCAAATATTTACAAGTCATATTTCATACCAGGTTGACCAATTCGGTTGTTAGCTAGATCAAACTGCTGCCTCAATATTAAACTTGAAGAATTTATAACAGCAAATAGTTTGACAGGCCATTTCTGGTTTAATGAGCATATATCTCAGCTCCATCATACATAAGAACATGATCTACAAATCATCTTCACAAGTCGAAGTCTAAATCGGAGCATAAAGAGCTGATAAACTGTATTGAAGTCTCCTGTGTCTCACTGAAATTCTACAGAGCAGAATTTTTGGCACAGTATGGTAGTTCGAGCATCTTTCTCATATGAACTTTAAATAGAGTGATTATTGATTCCATTGAAAACTACGAGAAAGGGCTACAACTTTCATGTTCATCACTTTGCCCAGAAATCAACGAATCATGCTCCAACTGCTTCATCAAGTACTGACTGCTTCACTCAACTGCCGACTGCTCCCTGACTATTTTTTTCTCGACTGTTTTGGAGCAGGTATGATATTTCAAGTATAACTCTTTCATATTTAATTTAAATTGAGTGATTTTTATGCGTAAGAAAGCTAAGACGAAGAGATACAACTTTTATGTTTATCACTTTGCCTAGAAATCAATGAATCATGTTCCAACTGCTCATCCATATTCCGACTTCTCCACAACTGCTTCACGACGACTTCTCCAAGAAGCAGTCCAAGACTAAAACCAGTCCAGATCGGAAAAAATGTCCAGAAAGGCGAATTTGAATAGTTTGATTGACAGAAGGAATACAAAGAGTCATATTTATGATCACTATACATATGAAGAGGCGCAATAATTGTGCCTAACATATATATCTCTCTTGGATGTTTTAAATACACCATTTTTGACGATCAAATTCAAGCTTTGAAGAGGATTCAAAGCATTGAAAGATTCCAAGAAGAGAAGGGGCGTCTAAACAGATTTATTAGATAGTCAAGAGCTTGTCTTTGGTGTAAAGAACACAGCAGATTTCTTGAGCTTTCATATTCAAGTTTTTCATACCCCAACTCACTTACACACACATGAAAGATGATTTTTAAAGATTAGTTGAGTGAGAGTATTCACACAAAGATATTAAAGATTGTTTTTTTAGTTTTGACATAAGAGACGTTAAACATTATGCGGATTATGAGGTTGATGCCTACAATCGAGAGTGCTAGGATTTTTGATCTAGACAAGGGGTAAGTCCTACGTTTGGAGCGGGTTGTATACAAGACGTTTTATAAACCAAAGTCTTTTAGTGGATCCTTCCCGTTAGGAAGAAGGGGTGACCTTTTCTTTGAACATCCATAAATAAATTCGTATCTCTTTAATTTATTGCATTTACTTGTTGCTGCTGTTTTGGATTGCATTATTTTCAAATGATTTACAAACTGTTTAATCGGTTTCTACGAAGGATTATTTTGAATTTCTTCTCGTGGTTTGAAAACCAAACTCGATTTAATTAATAGGTGTTCAATACTTCAAGAACGAGATATTGTTGCTCAAAGAATCTCCCCAAATCGATCCTATCACTTTTTTTAATCATTTGAGCTTAAACTTTGACGGTTTGATCCAATTTATTATGCTTCAATACCCACGTATAATTTAACTCCAATATGTATTTTATATGAAAATACCAATTTTAACACATTTTTATAATTTATTTGATGTAAGTAATTATTTTATTTTTAACATCTCAATAATTATTCTAATTATATCAAATTACCAGATAATTAATTTTAGGTCCTTACAAAGTGGGCTTTAGAATTTTAGTAGGAAACTCATTAAACTTACATGATGGACTTGGACAATACAAGTAGGACACTGACAAGTTAGTAGGATGTTATTGGGCAATTCAAGTCCATGAATCTAGGGGTGGAATAGGGTCGGGGCCCGTTCCGTAACTCTCCTACTCAATTCTCGTCCCGAAAAGAATTAGAATTTTTTTTTCTCTTGATCCCGTACCCGACACATTTCAGGACCCGAATATTCGTTCGGGATCCCTTCGGGTAGGGAGAGAAAATTCCGATATTTTTTTTTTCATTTTTGAAATTTCATTCAAATAACCAAAAAATGTGATTATTTTATAAAAAATACTATTTAAAAATTTATATTTCTAAATAAAAAATAAATATTCAACTTAAAACATATAATATTAAAATATTCCGAGCAATGTTACAAGGTTTTGAAAAAGAAGAGCATCATAATATACATCAAATAATTATTAATAAAATGTTCGAAAATAAATTACTAGATAAATTTTGTTAAATAGATTGCCAAATTATATTTCTAATTATAGTATTTGTCCTAATTATATAATTATAAATATGAATTAATTAAATTATTAATTAAATTTTTTAAAAAATACACAAAAAATATCATTTCGTTATTCTACTATTCGATCATTTCAACAATAAACAATTATATGAATTAAATCCACAATTAATTTTATATGAGTTGAAACACAATAATATTTAGCTGATCAATATATTAATAAAATTATTAATAAAGTATTATTTTGGGATGGTTGAAAATCACGTCGGGATAATGTTTTATTCCTGATCTCTCTCCCGATATTAATTGGGACGGGAAAAATCCTGAAAATTCGGGTCTAGTAAATTTCGGGTAGGGATTTTTTCGAGATGGGAATGTGATGAGATTCGAAAAGAGTCGAAATTTCGAGAATTTTTATCACCCCTACATGAACCCCAAGCCAAAGACCATGGGCTTAAGACCAATTTTGTGTGGTGAATCGAGTTTCGTTTTACCTAGTTAAATATAAAAACATTATTAAAGTATCATTAATTAAGAAAATCAGCGTAACAAAAGATCAATACGTTTAGAAAATCACCGAAGTGAATTCAGAAGCACCACAGAGTTCGGACCCACCGAACGTAGATCAGACAATCCGAACCCATACTACTAGCGAATTGACTTTGGTGTTAAGAGTGCATCGACACGTAGCAGTTAGTATGTAATATCCGAAAATTCATAAATCCACTCACGAAAATTTAATTAATTATTATGAAAAATTATGTGTTTAAGTGTTTAAATTATAAATATTTATGCAAAATTTAGTTTTTGATATTTTTCAGGTATGAGTTTATTTTCCGTGATGAAGAAAATTGAGACTAGCCTGGGAGCAATGTTTAAGAAATTTAATTCAAGTATGTTTTGTGATGATTTTTATTTTAAAAGTGGTGCATGATACTTATTTTTTTTAAAAAAAATTAGAGAGTAGTATTTTAAAATGCATTATTTTTTAAAAGTTTCATGGGCCATTATCTCCTTTTCTCTCTTTTAACGTTTCAACTGCCTCCCCCTTCCCCATATATTTTAAAAAATTCACTCCTTCATTCAAGAAGAATTTGATGTCTCTTGTTCAAGAGAAAGCTAGGATCTTGTTGAAAGAGTGGGTGCCCGGTGAGCCAACTTGTGGCTAAGGGCTTTGATGACTCTTTGTATAAATAATCTTGTGTTTAATATAATTTACACTTTTATTAATGGCAATGACTTTATCTTTCTTCATATTGTTATATTGTGATATACTATTGTTGTTTTGATAAAGACCTTGAATATACTATAGTGTATGTAAGATGTGGTAGAACATGGGGATGTCTATCATGAAACACATCTTATAGTCACTGTATATTCTAAACTTTTCCTAGTCGATTGAGCCGTCCGATAATAAGGATAAGGATCGCTCGAGTTTGAGACTAGCATTTGCGATGCAGAGTACCACGTTTCATTGGTAGGGAACATAGAGATGTTCGAAGCATGCAAATGGATATTCATATGATGAATGATCGAACTACCCTATCCGGACTTTCCAAGTGGTTATCACTTATCGAGTGGATAAAGTCCGCGGTTTTGGTTGTACACCATTAGTCCTTACTACTTGAAACATCATTGAGACTCTATATGCTAGTACTGTGCTTTGACTCGTTTACCGACTCTATTGGGGTCATCAGGTGTCGGGATTGGGTACAGTTACAATACATATAGGAGTCGATGCTTTGTTGTCAAGGATTCACCACATACTTGCGAGTGTGGATATCCTATGCGATCTGAGGAGATATTAGTGTGACGAATCTCTGGCCAGAGTACATGATGTGTTTTAAGAAATGGTTTCTTAGTAGCACATGCGATGTCACTATTTGATCTTCAAGATGTATTGCATAGTTATCGAATCTCGAACGACTCTCGATTTACCAATGGTTGTTGATTCGATCGGGATATATGGATGAAGGGACCGTACTGTACGCTAACCAAAATCTATTGGTTCTTGCAGGCACTATCAATGATACCTAGGGAATCATGGGGCGATGTTGCTAGGCGCTCTTACCATGATTCGATGGGCAAGTCGGAAATTGTTGTTCCGAGTCACAAGGAGTTGTGAGCCCACGGCTAGCTGTATCCCTGAACCATTGAGGGTCACACAGAGTAATGGATTTTTAATCCCCGTTGAGATAGTTAAATTTAAAGAGTTAAATTTAATGAACAAAGAAGTTGGACTTCTTATTTAAGAGTAGAGGAGTAAGATTTCCTAAAATGACATAGGGATGAGCATTTTTGGAAATCACTGAATTCGGATTCAGAAAAATTTATCTTGACTTTAAAAGGTGCAGAAATGGTTTCTGTGCACATTGGTGAAATCGGTTTATCAATCGGAGTCATGATGAATTTTATATTAATTTCTGAACATGAGGGCTTTGCTTGTCGGGCTTGAACTTATGACTAATGGGCCCTAAGCTGTTAGCGGCCTACATTATAAATAAGTTATTGCAGTACAGAAATTACAGACAACAGGTCACAATTTTCGAAAAAACCCTAGTTTTCTCTCTAACAGTGGCCGCCCCCCTCCCCTCTGCTCAGGAAAAATCCAGCCTGTGAATTTTGAATTACAGTCTGGTTTAACGGATCAAATTCGTTAATTCTCTTCGTAGAAACTTCTGATAGATTTTCTAGTGCAATCTATCAGAGGGATTAAATCTCTGTTCGTGGACCTGATTGAAGAACAGTTCGTCCATCAGTTCCTGGGAGATACAACAAGAGCAGAGCAATCTGTTGGTGTCCATAATCTCGATTCGAGATTGGAGGTAAAAATTTATAATTGTTATTTAATTTTACACACACAATTTAATCGTAAAGTTTTGATACCCATTATGGAATCGTTCCATATAAAATTTTTAAACTTCCGCTGCACCGGGTATCAATTTTGATTGATCTGATCGCCGTTCTCCAACAGTGGTATCAGAGCCAGGTTGCTCAGATCAAGCGATTAAATTAATCGATTGTACGAAAATTTTTAAGCCTCGGTTTTTGAAACAAAATAAATTTTTTAAAAAATAAATTTTTTTTTTCGGGCAAAACCCGGGCAGCGATCGTCGCTGCCCGGCCCGAGCCCCTTTGGGGCGCGGGCAGCCCGGGAGTGTCCCGGGCGGCCCGCGAAAAAAATTAATTTTAAATTTTTAAAATTAAAATTTTAATATGTTAAAATTCTATTTTTGGTCGATCGAAAATTGTTTTTGATTGGTCCACGAGGCATCGGATCGAATTGTTCGAGTCCGAAAATTTTAAAATTGATTTTTGGATAAATTTGAATTTTTGGAAAATTTATATATTTTATCCGTTAAATCAGATTTTATGAAATTAATTATTTTTGGTACAATTGATGATAAGATATGATCTTATGGAAATATTGAGTAAAATATGATTTTATGTATAAAATTGGATTTTATATGTAAAATGTGATTTTATTTGATAAAAAGATAAAATATGATTTTGTATGTAAAATAAGATTTTATATATGGAATATGATTTTATCCTTTTAATTTAAATTGCCATTGCATGTTATCCAATAAATTAATTTTGAATTAAATGTTATTGGATAAGGATGATCGATTGCCATGACCAATTTTGTAGGTGTATGTTAGGAATTTACATTTGTTTTTATTGTTGTTGGATTTATTAATGGGCCTGGTATATGGCCCAATATGAATTGTCATATGTAATAAAAGTCGGCCTGGTTTATGGCCCGTTCCCACCCCTTGAAATGTATCCCCTACTTGTCATGGTTATTTATTGTAAATACATTAGACTTAGTGGGAGATGAAGATTTGAAGATGGAGGTGGGCCCAGCAGACAATAAAGACAGAAGAAATGTAAATTGGAAGCTCAATGTAATAGGATTGCATTGCATACTGCATATTACCTAGGATTGGACTAAGACTCGTGATTGGCAACCACGGGTCGATTAGAAATGGAATCGATCATCCTATATAATATATGATATTATTGTTGTATGCATGTTTTAGACAAAATTGTGTGAATCCGGCAAGCATACAAAATTTTTAAAATGATGAGACAAATTTTCAAAATTAAAATCCCTCATTTTAAATATGATTTAAAATTGATATCAAGATAAATAAAGGAAATTTAAAATTGTTTAAATGTTCCTACCTTCCATCAACGATCAATGTATGAGATGCTACCCGCGGATACGGTCCGGCTCATATTATTGGGGGGGCCCGTTCGTCGGAAAGTTGTACATTGGATCGACACATGTTGTAAGTTGGGTGGAACTCCCATGGGATCGGCTCATATTATTGGGGGATCCACATGGCGACCGTCCATCACAACTTAATATTGATGGGTCATCTTGACATGTCACAATAAACGGCGTCATATTATTGGGCCCTTATTGGACATGAGGTAAAAACGTGGAGGTTGCTTTGGAAGCAATTGGGCTCTACCTTTTAAAAATTATGGTTGGCTGATATTATTCGGGACCATAGTTTGTCAATTGGACTCCATGTTCTCACTAAGGAAAACAGTTTCCCGTTTTCACTAGAGGGTAGTGAAATCGTTAAAATAGTGGGAGTGAGATTCATAAAATAAATTTCGCCTATTTTATGTCTTAGTAAATTAATTAAACAATCACTGATATTTGTCTGTTTCTTTTCAGTATTTCATAAAGATGAATTCGCGTAATCCACTTTTCTCTATCCTCGAACAAAATTAACTGACTGGCGCAAAATATACGGAATGGTTCCGTAAGTTGAAGATTGTCTTGACTTCGGAGAAGATGCTCTACGTGTTAGAAAAATCTCCTCCGAAGGAAGCACCAGCTGATGTAAGTCCAGAAGAGTTGGCCAAACTTGATACATGGTGGGACCATGATATCAAGGCCAAATGCTATATGCAAGCCTCGATGTCTGATAAACTCCAGAGGCGATTTGAGGACACCGTGAATGCTGCTGACATTCATGTACAACTCAAGGAACTTTTTGGGGCTCAATCGAGGGCTGAAAGGTTCGCTACTGTAAAAGAGCTAATGACGTGTCGCATGCGTGAAGGGACTTCGGTCCGTGATCATGGGGTACGAGTGATTTGGCTCATACAGAAGTTGGTAACGCTTGATTTGGTGTTGGAGCATGAACTCAATGTGGACTTACTACTTCTATCTCTTCCTTCTTCGTTTGACGGATTTGTGGTGAATTTCAATATGAACAAGATAGAGGCCTCCCTTGAAGAGATGGTCAATATGCTTGTAACATATGAATCCATTTTAAAGAAGGATAAACCGGCTTTCTTGGTGGGCTCCTCTTCTTCTGCTAAGAAGGGGCCAAGTACAAAGGGTAAGAAACGTTCTGCCCCACCCAAGAAAATCGAACCCGAGAAGAAGTACAAGACAAAGGCTTCAAACATGGAAAAGTCCAAGGATGTTTGCCATTACTGCAAGAAGCCCGGTCATTGGAAGCGTAACAGCAAGGAATATCTAGAGCAGTTGCGAACTGCGAAGGGTATATTCTATATTGAAATAAATGTTTCACTTAATACTACTTCTTGGGTATTGGATACCGGATGTGGATCTCACATTTGCAATGATTTGCAGGTGATGACAAGAAGTCGCAAGCTTAGAATGGGTGAGACCCAGCTGAGGCTCGGAAATGGTTCCAGAGTTGAAGCTAAAGCTGTGGGAGATGTTTATTTAATTTTGCAGAACGATTTTAAGTTACTTTTGAGATATGTTTTATTTGTTCCAGATTTGATTAAAAACATTATTTCTGTTTCTATGCTTGATAGATATGGTTTTTCTTGCAATTTTGTGAATGGGATTTGCAATATTTACAAGAATGAATGTTTGATTGGAAATGGACAACTTGAAAACGATCTATATAACTTAAAATTGAAAGACGTTCCAATAAATTATGTTGATAAACCGGCAACAACAAACAAAAGGAAAATCGATAGTCAAAACCCGGCAAACCTTTGGCATGCTAGGCTAGGTCATATTTCCTCAAGGAGGATGAACAAGCTAGTGGGAGAGGGCATGTTTGATATGTCTGATATTAACTCTCTACCTACTTGTGAATCCTGCCTGAAAGGAAAAATGACTAAATCTCCTTTTAAGGGAAAACCTGAGCATAGTCAAAATCTGTTGGATTTGATCCATACAGACGTTTGTGGTCCATTTAGAATTGGTACTCAATATGGCCACACCTAATTCATTACCTTTACTGATGATTATTCTAGGTATGGGTATTTATATTTAGTGAAATATAAGTCTGAAGCATTTGAAAAGTTCAAAGAATTCAAGGCTGAAGTAGAAAACAAGCTAGGTAAAAGTATTAAAGCACTTCGATCGGATCGAGGCAGAGAATACTTAAGTACCGAGTTTTTGGACTATCTGAAAGAGAATGGGATTCTCTCTCAGTGGACTCCTCCTATGACACCACAGCTAAATGGTGTATCGGAGCGTCGTAATCGAACTTTGTTGGACATGGTTCGATCCATGATGAGCTTCACTGAGCTTCCACCTTCGTTTTGGGGCTATGCGCTTGAAACGGCGGTATTGTTGTTGAACAACATCCACACCAAAGCAGTGGACAAAACACCATACGAGTTATGGAATGGCAAAGCTCCTAAGTATTCGTACTTGAGGATTTGGGGATGTCCTGCTTACGTGAAGAAGACAGTGGGAGATAAGTTGGATAGTCGATCCACCTTATGTTATTTTGTAGGGTATCCGAAGAATTCAATCGGATATTATTTCTATCATCCTGCTGAAACAAAGGTGTTTGTTTCAAGGAATGTCACCTTCTTGGAGAAGGAGTTCTTATTGGATAAGAAAGGCGAGATGATGGAACTCGAAGAAATTCGAGAAGAACCCGAAATACAAAATAACGATCCTACACCTCAGGAACCATTGATAGACACGCCTATACTTAGAAGATCCGAGAGGACTTCTAGACCTCCTATTCGATATGGTCTTCTTCTTGAAGGGGATCAAGATGAACCCGACGTTGGATGTGATCCAAGAATCTTCAAGGAAGCAATTTCTGATGCGGATTCAAATTTATGGCTTGAAGCTATGCAGTCGGAAATAGATTCGATGCATACAAACCAAGTTTGGTCTTTAGTAGATCCTCCCGATGGAATTGTTCCAATAGGGTGTAAATGGATCTACAAGAAAAAGCTTGGGCCTGATGGTAAGGTATTGACCTACAAGGCGCGATTGGTGGCAAAAGGTTATACTCAAAGACAAGGAGTTGACTATGATGAAACCTTTTCACCAGTTGCAATGTTCAAGTCCATAAGAATCCTTATTGCCATAGCTTCTTGGTATGACTATGAGATATGGCAAATGGATGTGAAGACTGCATTTCTTAATGGAAACATTAAGGAAGAGATCTATATGACGCAGCCTGAGGGATACACATCCATGGGAAGCGAGCATAAGGTATGCAAGCTTCAGAGATCAATATATGGTCTAAAACAAGCATCAAGAAGTTGGAACCAGAAATTTGATGAAACAATAAAGGATTTTGGTTTCATCAAGAACCCGGAGGAACCATGCATGTACAAGAAAGTAGTTAAGGATGCTGTGACATTCTTAGTACTTTATATTGATGACATCCTACTCATTGGGAATGACGTAGGGATGTTGAAGTCAACAAAGATATGGTTATCAGGTAGATTCTCGATGAAGGATTTGGGTGAGGCATCCTATATTCTAGGGATACAGATCTATAGAGATAGATCTAAGAGAATGATAGGACTCACTCAAGCAACCTACATCGACACCATATTGAAACGGTTTTCAATGGATGGGTCCAAGAGAGGACATCTACCTATGTGTCATGGAGTTTCTCTATCCAGGTCTATGTGTCCCAAGACTGATGAAGAGATAGAGAAAATGACACATGTACCATATGCGTCAGCCATAGGTAGTATCATGTATGGGATGATATCTACCAGACCAGATGTAGCATTTGCTCTGAGTGTCACGAGCAGATATCAAGCTAATCCCGGTCAAATGCATTGGAAAGACGTGAAGGACATTCTTAAGTACTTACGAAGGACTAAGAATATGTTCATGGTATATGGAGGAAGAGAACTAAAATTGGAAGGCTATACCGACTCTAGCTTCCAAAGTGACGTGGATGACTCGAAGTCAACCTCTGGATATTTGTTCATGCTCAATGGCGGTGCTGTCTCTTGGAAGAGTTCCAAGCAGGACACCACAGCGGATTTCACCACTGAGGCAGAATACATTGCAGCATCAGCTGCTGCTAAAGAGGCCGTTTGGATGAGGAATTTCGTCCAAGAGTTGGGCGTTATTCCTGAAGTTGTTGGTCCAGTCCCGGTATACTGTGACAACACGGGTGCCGTTGCTCAGGCAAAGGAACCTAGGTCTCATCAAAGATCCAAACACGTACTGAGGAAATACCACATCATTCGGGAGATTGTGGAAAGAGGAGACATCACTGTCGAAAGAGTGGCCTCTGCAGACAATATCGCTGATCCACTTACTAAGCCCTTGCCAGGACCATTATTTGACAAACATCGCGAAGCAATGGGTCTACGTAGTATGACTAGTTGGCTTTAGGGCAAGTGGGAGATTGAAAGAGTGGGTGCCCGGTGAGCCAACTTATGGCTAAGGGCTTTGATGACTCTTTGTATAAATAATCTTTTGTTTAATATAATTTACACTTTTATTAATGGCAATGACTTTATCTTTCTTCATATTGTTATATTGTGATATACTATTGTTGTTTTGATAAAGACCTTGAATATACTATAGTGTATGTAAGATATGGTAGAACATGGGGATGTCTATCATGAAACACATCTTATAGTCACTGTATATTCTAAACTTTTCCTAGTCGATTGAGCCGTCCGATAATAAGGATAAGGATCGCTCGAGTTTGAGACTAGCATTTGCGATGCAGAGTACCACGTTTCATTGGTAGGAACATAGAGATGTTCGAAGCATGCAAATGGATATTCATATGATGAATGATCGAACTACCCTATACGGACTTTCCAAGTGGTTATCACTTATCGAGTGGATAAAGTCCGCGGTTTTGGTTGTACACCATTAGTCCTTACTACTTGAAACATCATTGAGACTCTATATGCTAGTACTGTGCTTTGACTCATTTACCGACTCTATTGGGGTCATCAGGTGTCGGGATTGGGTACAGTTACAACACATATAGGAGTCGATGCTTTGTTGTCAAGGATTCACCACATACTTGCGAGTGTGGATATCCTATGCGATCTGAGGAGATATTAGTGTGACGAATCTCTGGCCAGAGTACATGATGTGTTTTAAGAAATGGTTTCTTAGTAGCACATGCGATGTCATTATTTGATCTTCAAGATGTATTGCATAGTTATCGAATCTCGAACGACCTTCGATTTACCAATGGTTGTTGATTCAATCGGGATATATGTATGAAGGGACCGTACTGTACGCTAACCAAAATCTATTGGTTCTTGCAGGCACTATCAGTGATACCTAGGGAATCATGGGGCGATGTTGCTAGGCGCTCTTACCATGATTCGATGGGCAAGTCGGAAATTGTTGTTCCGAGTCACAAGGAGTTGTGAGCCCACGGCTAGCTGTATTCCTGAACCATTGAGGGTCACACAGAGTAATGGATTTTTAATCCCCGTTGAGATAGTTAAATTTAAAGAGTTAAATTTAATGAACAAAGAAGTTGGACTTCTTATTTAAGAGTAGAGGAGTAAGATTTCCTAAAATGACATAGGGATGGGCATTTTTGGAAATCACTGAATTCGGATTCAGAAAAATTTATCTTGACTTTAAAAGGTGCAGAAATGGTTTCTGTGCACATTGGTGAAATCGGTTTATCAATCGGAGTCATGATGAATTTTATATTAATTTCTGAACATGCGGGCTTTGCTTGTCGGGCTTGAACTTATGACTAATGGGCCCTAAGCTGTTAGCGGCCTACATTATAAATAAGTTATTGCAGTACAGAAATTACAGACAACAGGTCACAATTTTCGAAAAAAAACCCTAGTTTTCTCTCTAACAGTGGCCGCCCCCCTCCCCTCTGCTCAGGAAAAATCCAGCCTGTGAATTTTGAATTACAGTCTGGTTTAACGGATCAAATTCGTTAATTCTCTTCGTAGAAACTTCTGATAGATTTTCTAGTGCAATCTATCAGAGGGATTAAATCTCTGTTCGTGGACCTGATTGAAGAACAGTTCGTCCATCAGTTCCTGGGAGATACAACAAGAGCAGAGCAATCTATTGGTGTCCATAATCTCGATTCGAGATTGGAGATAAAAATTTATAATTGTTATTTAATTTTTACACACACAATTTAATCGTAAAGTTTTGATACCCATTATGGAATCGTTCCATATAAAATTTTTAAACTTCCGCTGCACCGGGTATCAATTCTGATTGATCTGATCGCTGTTCTCCAACACTTGTTCCTGGAGTCCTAGATTTCCCGTACCAGACAAGAAAAGACAAGTTTTATTCAATAGTTGAACCCTTATCCAAGAAATATTATGTATTTTTGATATTTATGCGTGTATTCTAATTATATGATATTTTCTTGCGAGGAATCCCCATGATTTTAAAAAGAAGAAGTATGATGTCACGTATCCATGAAGCGTAAGCCGTTCTCGACGAGTTGGGAGAAAAAATATGGTTTTATGATTATTTGAGTTTTTGGATGTGTTTTTGGTGTCATGGACATGGATACAAGTCGTTATATTGATGTTTGATGCGTATTTGAGGTTTATTTTATTGAAGATATCTTGTTTGGTTGCATATATGCATTTTTAAAAGTTAAAAGAGTCAAAAATCTATTTTTGGTAAAGATTTAATATTGATGCGTTTTAGGGTCATTATCATTGGAACGGGTTCTAAGAAGGATGCATCGATGTTATTTGAAGTTTAGATCATGGGAGAAATCAAGTGTTGTGTGTTTGAATGCATTGAATCATGATTTCGGACATGAGATTCAAAGGAACGAAGAAAGTCGCGCAGGTGGTTTGGACCACCCACGCGAGGGGAATGCGCGTGTGCCCCCCCTGGCTCCTAAGTACATCGCTATTTCCGAACTGTTTTGGTGCTTCCGAACTGATTTTCGAAGCTTCCAAACTGTCCAATAACTTGAAGCCCTTGGAAATATTTTCGATCATTCCGAATTTGATTTTTATCAACTTAAATCCAATTAAAAATCTAGTGGACTCATTCGGACTGGAGCGTTGATCATAACGAGGGCTACCTCCTTCTCTTCTAGTTCACCTCCGTGAGCTTTATCGGAATTTCAGGATTTCTTCAATTCCTCGGTAAGAAATATGAAGATATGGAAAGGATTTAATGAATACAGTGACAGCACCCCTAGTCGGGGGGCTGGAGCGAATAATGTCTCGAACTAGTAGCTAAAGTCCTCCAAGAACACCCCCCGTTAGCCAAAAAAACGTGAGGGGGGGGGGGTGTATTGATCGCCGGGTCGTGCTAATTCCATACGAATCAGTACTGAAAAGCATGTGCCCATCACTCCAGCAATGGCACCGAAGATGAAGAGGGAGTTATCCTTCGTGGGGAGTAGTATCCTATCTGCTAGATCTGTTCTTGAAAAGGGAGTGTGAGTACAGGGGAAAAAAGAGATATATGGAAAAATGGGTCTCTACTCTACCAGGGTCAAAATTTCGTTGGTAATGGTTTCAGGTTCTGAATGGATGTCCCAATTGGGTGAATTCTTAAACCGAGATGGATTCTTGCCCAACCAAATAAGATAAAGGCTTGGCAGCGAAAAGGCTTTTCCAAGAAGCAACTGATTTTATTAGGAGGCTCCCCCTATTGATATTTAATCACTCTCAAACAGGGGTGGGTACAGAAAGACTAATCCAATCTTTTAATTCAACAAGAAGTACCACCAGTGTGATAGAATGCGATTCCCTGTCATAGGTGGTCCCAAATGAGGGTGCCACGGTGGCAGGTAAGGTCCTATCCTAGACTCAAATGAATCTAAGTTAGACCCGGAATTGGCCGTTAAGCTGCCATGACCATAGGTAGGCAGTGCCAAATGAAAACTTTGCGAAACAAAAAAAAGAGAGCTATTGTAGGAAGTGGGCTCTTTGCTCCTTCCCAGATCGGGACACAAGTCTAGTAAAGAAAGCAGTATCGAATAGAGCGGTTCCTGGGATGGTTCTCTTTCTTAAAGGACTTCCTCATTTTATTTGTGCTCTCATTTTGTACATAGGAGTCTTGCACGAAGTTTCGAGGGAGAATGAACGATTGCCGGCGCTCTTGTTGATTCGCCAGCATCTCGCGAAAAGATTCTAACATTCCGAGCATTCTCCTTCCGATCGCGGGCAGTACAAAAACGAAATATTGGGGCTGTGCACCTACATTGTTCCAACGAGATTTGGAATTCTACCATGTCCACGACGGAGATAATGAACTCTGCGTGCTAACATTTCGGCTCTCCTTGAATGCAGCATAGCATAGGTCCTTCTTCTGATCTAGAATTTGTAAAAGTTCTGGGGCACCATAGCATGTCGGGAATAAGGGGGGACATACTGGACGTAAGCACTCCCTTTGTTGGGGGCTGTGCCGCCCTCCCTTTCGATCGATACATGCAAAGATTGACGCCCTGACACACCAGATGACACTTATGAAAACAGCGCCAGTTAATCAAATACAGGGACATAAGCCAGAGGAACAACAGTTGTTTGAGGTGGAGGCGGCTAATTTTGCAGGAAACCAAGGACGGCAGCCGTACAAATCATACAACAACACCTACAATCAAAATTGGCAGAACCAACCAAAGCAAGAGGTGCAGAAGCCGAGCTTTGAAGAGATCATGATGAAGTATGTTGCGGGAACTAAGGCAAGACTGCAGAATCAAGAAGCTATGTTAAAAGGTTTGGAGACTCAGATGGCCCAAATAGCAACCCAACTTTCGACTAGAGCACCCGGTTCACTACCAATCAACACTGAAACAAATCCTAGGGACGCGAATGCTATCATGGTCATGACTAGATCAATATATGAGGAACGCAAGAAGAAGATCAACTGAGATTGGAAAAAAGAGGACAAGCGCAGCCCCACACCACCATCACCACCATCACCTACAGGTAAGAAAGTAGATTCTAATGTTAATGCTGATGTTGATATGTCTACTTCACCTTTTTTTGAGCGAGCTAAGCAATTATTGTTTGATCATCAGTTTAAAAATTTTCTTGAAATTTTCAAAAAAAATACATATTAACATACATTTTGCAGATGATTTAGCTCAGATGCCGAATTATGTCAGATATTTGAAGGACTTATTGAAGATTTAAAATAAGCTGATCGATGTTGCGCAAGTCACAATTAATGAGGAGTGCTCTGCGGTGATCCAAAATAGGCTTCCACAAAAATTTCAAGATACAGGAAGTTTCTTTATACCGTGCAATATTGGTCAATTTTCTATGGATAATGCATTGTGTGACTTAGGGGAAAGTATCAATTTGATGCTTTATTCACTTGCTAAGAAATTAAGTATTGGGGTGATTGAACCCACTACCATCTCTCTTAAGCTTGCAGATCGCTCTGTCAAATATCCTAAAGGGGTAGTGGAAAATGTATTAGTTAAAGTGAATAAGCTAATTTTCCCTGTTGATTTTGTCGTTCTTGATATGGATGAGGATTATGAGGTTCCTATGATTTTTGGTCGTCCGTTTTTTGATACTAATAGGGCCTTAATTTATGTTGAAAAAGGGAAGTTTAGTTTTAAGGATGAATGATGAGCAAGTCGTGTTTAATATGCTGAAGTCGGCTAGCGATAGCCAAATTTCCAAATCTTGTTCTACTATAAATTTTATTGATTTGATTCATGATGTTGTGAAATGTCCGCAGGTTCAGCTCTCCAAAGGAATCGGTCCTATGACAAATCTCTATAGAAGTGAAGCAAGCAGTGGTAGGATTGATCAGATTTCATCCAAGAGGGTGGAGGTACCACCTTGAATGTCACCGCTAAATAGAGGAATATAGTCGGGCTATAGACTATAAATTTAGCGCTGACTGGGAGGCAACTCAGTGTTTTTTCCCTTGATCTTTATTTTATTTTTGGTTTTTGTTTCTTTTTATTTGATTTTTGCTTCTTTCCCATGCAAGATTTGACATGTCTGCCGCTATATCTATTTTGCTGCTATCGCTCCAACTGATACTGCCAAGAAGGAAGTGGACGAATTTATAACCAGAGGAGTGTTATTTTTGTTTTCATTGTTTTTATTTTCGCCTTTGCATTTGTTCGTTTTGCATTATGTTCATTGTTTTTGAATCATTGAGGGCAATGTTTTGGATAAGTATGGGTTGTTGATAAGTGCATTTTTTATGCATTATTTTGTGATATTTTTATGTATATTTTGTGTGCATTCATATTGTTTTGTGTGTTTTTATGTGTTTTATTTTATTCATGTATACTTCACTCTTCGGGTTTTATTTGTAGGAAAAATGGAAATAAAAAGAGTTTAGGGAAAATAAAAGAAAGAATAAGACTTTTGAAGCGCTAAAGAGCAGAGCTGCTAACGAAGAGCTCTAACCAACAGCTCTAAAACTAGTGTTATCGCTCTAACAAAGGGCCCTATAAGAAGTGCTATCGTGCTAAGTGAAAATGAAAAGCGCTAAAGTAGTTCCAACAAGAGCTAAGAATAAGCGCTATCGTGCTGAAGAATATGCACGTTTTGCATAGGCCTGTGCGTGAGTTAAATCTGGGCAGAAAAGCACTCGCTCGAGCATAAGTTATGCTCGCTCAAGCGAGAAAGACGTGATCAATAATTCCTTGGGACAGAGTAGTGCTCGCTCGAGCGGTAGTTGTGCTCGCTCGAGCGAGAAAAGCGAAAAAAATAATTCTTCGGGACATAAGTGTGCTCTCTCGAGCGTACCTTTGCGCGCTCGAATGAGAATGACGGGAAGAGTTTTATTTTTGAAAAATTCCTTGGCCGAGTAGGACTCAATCTTTTGAATATTTGGGCATATAAATAGATCTTTTAGCATTAGAAAAAGGGTTCCAGACGCAGATTGAAGAATCAAGAGGCGGCCAAACATCATCTTTCATTCTACTTTTCTTCTTTTATTTTATTTTTTATTTTTGGTTGATGTTTTGGATTAAAAACTTTGATTGTGAATCATGTTAGACTTTGAGTAGTTCTTTCTTTTCGATCAAGGCCACGTGATTGGGCCAAACAAATTTATGTAGAAAACTTGGATGTTTATTTGGGATTTTTCAGACTTGATTTTATTTTATTGATTGTCAGATTTATATTTGTCTTGTGAATATCCTGATTAACAGTTTGCGTGCATGTTAATCAATTCCAAGTCCACAGATAAGGGATTGATTTTGATCACTCTAATAATTAACACATGGAAAAACCGACTAGAAATAGAATTTGGTTTCAGTGTGCGGTTTTAGGTGTAAACTGAATTCTCACAGTTCTTCATGCATTTGAATTTGATTAGAATTACGAAAAATTAATCCGTCAATATTTGAATAGGTTTGATTGTTCTAGAAATAGACCTTTGAACAAGTTAAGAGAATTCACGTAATTTAAGATTAAATCTGAGTCTTGAATCGACTACATGTTACATAATTTGTCTGGTACCTACGTGTGTCCTTGATGGAACTTTTCTCATATTTGAATTTAATCTAATTTTCTTGCTGCGTTTTAGTTAATTTAATTTTATTTGCAAATTTATTTAATAGTTTAAAATTTAAAATTGTTCTTATTCACTAGTCTAGATTAAGTAGAAATAAATATATTTTGGTAGTTACAAAATAACAGTCTCTATGGCTTCGACATCTGATTTTTATTCACTATCTATAACTTAACCTGGTGCGCTTTCTAGTAGATTTTTAATCAAACCGATTTTAGCGGTCAAGTTTTTGGCGTCGTTGCCGTGGACTGTTTGGTGATATCAGAATTTTTATTTTACTTGAGACTAGACTTTTATATTTCTTTTTGGTTTTTAAATTCTGAACTTTTTCTTTGTCTTTGATTTTTAGATCCTTTCTGATTGTGCATGCATAGAAATCGACACACCAAAAATGTGAGACCTCGGTTCTAAACATCAATTAAAGGAGTACTTAAATTAAGCAAGCAATAAAAGCCAACACATTTTTTTTTAAAAGCAGGGCCCGCGCGGTCGCGCACGGCGCCCTGGCTCATGCGCGGCCGCGCCCTTTCGAGGCGCGGGCGCGCATGACGCCCTGCCCAAAAAGGGGCGCAGGCACGTGGGTGCGCGCTAGCATGCGCGGGCGCGCCTCCCTGGCTACTCCGGTGCTAGAATCGCCAAAAATGAGAAAATCAAGCCATACAATACTCCGAAACATAAACATGCGCTACAAACTTGATTCCTCCATTAAAACAGGAGTTCTGAAGTTCAACAACCAAACCAAAGTCGAGAACATGCAACAACAATATAACGATGAAGTTCGATAACTAAACATGTTCTAACATAAACTAGATTGACATGCTGGAATCGACTTCTAGACCGAGTCTCACTTCTACATCTTTCCCTCGAAGCTAACCATGCCTCTTCTGACTTGCTCCTGACCCACCTGTTGCCAAGTACACATACAAAACAAAGCAACAGTCGGATAATCCGGTGAGAATACAATTCCCAGTAAAAGAGACTAACATGCTATCAAGTAAACATATCGAATCATAATATGAACTCATTCTTCAAATAATCAATTAATCCAATCAAGAACTGAATTAAAATTATATGCATGTCTTTAAAACTTCTGGATTATCAGACTCAGATAATCAAATGGAATTCTTCTTTCTTTCTTTCTTCTATTTGGGATCCCGAGGTTAAAATATCCAACAATCACACCGACTACCCTCTCGAGGTGGACGAGGCATATTTTAATCCTCTAGACTCCGGAGCATTATAGAGAGTTATTTCCGCACATGTAGTAATTCGCCTACAAGGCCACTCAACTATAATCACCAGATCGTCTAATTCAAAACGAATAATCATTCGGCTCAATATGAATGCGTATGTCATCTCATGAATTCAATCATAAATTCAATAATCAATTCAAATAAGCATTCAATCATGATTTCAACTAAGCATTCAATCATGATTTCAAATAAGCATTCAATCATGCAAGTATGTGATTTCTTTGGAACACTCGAATCCAGTCTAATTCGAGTTAATCGTTCCATTCAAGTCTAAGTCGTCTTTTACCTTATTCACTTCGAAGGTACTTCAATATGAAAATCAATAATAAGGATAATAATCAATATCCAAACAATTTCATTCGAAACACAATCAAACTTCTTCGATTGATAAATAAGAAAATCGATACTGTACCGACTTCAATCTTCCAAACTGGCCAAAGCTGCTATCTCGCAACTTTGTTGACTTTACTTCAATCTAACAGAATTAGTCAAAAGGATCAATATCGACGTCAAAAGCTCAATCAAACTCGATACGATCAAAACATCGCAACGATATCCAAAACTCAAACTGACGGCATAACGGCTATATTCTGACAAACCGGAAATGCAGACAGCATAATATCAATCAATTAACTCAATCCAATCAACAAACATCCATTCCCAATCAATCCCAACACATCTCAAAAACCCCAAATTTCAAAATTCATAAGAAAATTCATATCAAATCCAATTGTCGCTCTTTTTCAAAACTGACAGATAATAAACGATCAGAACTCTGCCAAGATCAACATACTCGAATCTCGAACGATTCTAACAACATCCAAAAACTAGAAAGAACTTGATCGTAGAAAAACTTACGATAGAACGAAGCTCTCGCAGCCGTGATCGCTAATCTGCCTTCGAAAATAATTTCTAACGGACGGATCGACCGAAACCGAAATCCCAAAGCTTGAAAATGAAAAGGGGCGGCTTCAATGGTGGATAAGGCGATGGGTGAGAGATGGAGTGGAGGAGAAGAGTCAATACATGCTTAAATATCTATTTAAGTCCAAATTTGCATTTTAGTCCCTGAAAATTCCAAAAATTGCATTCTAGTCCCTGATCAAAATCGAATCGGCCCTCGACTTCTAAAATCTCTGATTATCTCAAATAAAGTCCATTAAGATAATTTTGGGGCGTTACGATTCTCCCCCTCTAAGAATCGATTTCGTCCTCGAAATCAAACATGATCTATCACAAGGTCGAGGCTTGAATCAAAGGACTGCAATAAGAATTTACAACTCGGAACTAAGTCCAGAATTTGCTTCCAATCTAACTCTGAATCGTTCGTCTCAATCAGTTCGACATCTCAATCAATCTGAGAATGTCCGAAACTCTAGTCGATTAATTCATCAATACTCTATCCATCTATCAAAGTCAACTCTTCCTTGTCAGCAAAATCCTTCTAATTCCAGTCACACTTCGAATCATCTTTCGTTCCAAACCAAAAGGAAAAGGAAATTCATCTCAAAATTCAAATCGATCATCATCTCCTCTCGTACAACTTCTAAAAATTACCTTCAATCAATCAACAAATTCTGTCGTTGCACGAAATCTCCACAAACATCAAGAATTCTGTCAACTAGTGCTAA
Source organism: Henckelia pumila (assembly GCF_033568475.1). NCBI lineage: Eukaryota > Viridiplantae > Streptophyta > Magnoliopsida > Lamiales > Gesneriaceae > Henckelia > Henckelia pumila. Next base: position 20,516,272 of record NC_133123.1, on the reverse strand, counting down.
GTCGAGCACTACTACTCACTGCAATTCTTCTAAAGTTCGACTCATCTGATCAGGCTGTCCGTCGTTCTGAGGATATTGAATCGGAAGTAGTCGGAATCAATAACAAAAATCTCTTCGAAGTCTATGCCGAAAGAACAATTACATCAAGGATCTGTGTCTAGACTGACAGACTTCGGCAATTAAAGACATCTGACAACCTCTGACAAGATATCAATTCTCTCCTCTTCATAATAATCATTCTGTACAGAAAACTGTAACGGATTCCATCTATCGGTCAATCAAAATCAGACAGTAGATAAAATAAGAAAACTTCCAAAATCTCAAAAGAAGAAATCCCAGCACTGAAAGTTCATCAGCACTGCAATTCAGAATACAAGAGAACAGATAATCTGAAATCCCATCATCAGATAATAAGGATCGAAGAAATTCATTTGGTCCAAAACAAAATTCAAACATCGAGATTAGTCTACAACTGATCGGCGTACAATTCTAAAAGATTGTCGAAAGCTCTGAACGATCAGTAAAATTTCATAACCAGAAAACAAGAGATTCATCAATAAGAATTCCTAATTTCAACTAATACTTCTGAGAGATCCGGTCAATAGAAAATTCTTCAACAATACAGGAGTATTCGTCAAATCAAACGGCCTGTCAAAAGTTCAAAACGGCCATACCTCAATTCGGAAACGATTCTGAGAAAGTTCTCTTCACGAACTTCCTGAAGATAAAATTCGGATCCCCATTCAGTGTCGAACTCGTTCTGACAATCAGGATCAATATAGAAGTTCATTTCGAACAAATTTAGTCGTTCATACAGGAGTTCGTTCATACTATTCTGTAAGAACAATCATTCAACAGAATAAATCAAGAATTCTTAGAATCGAGAATTCTTAGTGGAAGATTCCATTACTCGATCAACGAAATTCAGATAACCTCTCATCTCGGACTCACAACGTAGCCTTGCTACAAAAATCAACGAATTGTGATCCCAATTCCCTTCTGAATCAGAATAGACTGTACAACAGAAATTTGGATTGCTCTCTCTCTGACTGCTGACAGTTCAACACATCAAAAGCCATACTTCGAACTTCATACTTCCTCATCCTCTATTAGATCTGATTCCTCAATTCATCAAACATCTTCCGATCATCTGGAAGAACTCTGAATAAACTTCAAAGTGCCAACCTCCTGATACTCTGTCTCAAACTAGAACATCTGGCACAACAAAAGTTATTCGCTAAAAAGGCATCAATATAAACCTGAAACTCAGATTATACTCAGATCAGATCTATCTTCATCAGATTCTGAAAGGTCGAATCAGATCCCAAAGCGTTCTCAATCAACTCTGGTTCGAAGTCGAATGAAGAAGTCAAGATAAACATTCCATCTGTTCCAGACTCTATCATAAGTGCAGCAATCATACGTCAAAGAAGACAACTGAAGTAGATAAAATAAGATCAGATCATACAGCTTAAGATCTTAGCTATTACCATCAGTTCTCCGAATAACAATAAAATTTGCCTTCAGATAAATCGTCCTCTATAACTCTCTCTCCCAATACAAAATCAGTTCGGCAGCGACAATCAAAACTTCTATCTTCCTAGATCAGAACAGATTACTGAAATCTTCCAAGCAAATAAAATGATGCTAAATCTTTCGAGCAATAAGATCTCTGAGAGGCTCAAATCGGAAACTAACATTGCATCTCGAGCGTCTTCAACTTCTTTGATGCTCAATAAAACAAGGAGTTCTTCTAAACAGAATAAGTCTCAATTCTCAATAAAAAGGAGTGCAAAGCACCGAAAGGTCATCAATACCGAAGAAGTCAATAATACTGAGGTGCTGTTCAATCTCTCCTCGAACTCAATAAGAACTGGTCTCTAAAATACAAACTAAACAGAAGAACGTAATCTGCTGAGTAATCGTCTTCTCAACAATAAGAATTCTTCAAAGGATTCGCGATAGAATTCGCTAAATCCAAAAATCTTCAAATTCAGATAAGGACATCGATCCAGATCAATTCACAACAGTTCCAGTCTTGAGGTGTTCAATAAAATTCCATCTTCTTAGAGAAAAGATCGAGGAAAAGACAACTCGGTCTCAACAAGATTCAGACGTCAAAAGAATAGCATAATTGATCGACATGCAATTCTGCGAACAATTCTTAAAAAATCTGAAATATCAATACGGCTCTTCGAAGGATAAGAGATATATCGATAAGAATACTCAAGAACTTATCTACAACTCTCTGGAAGATTCGGTTCAAGGATGCGTAAACGTTGCAGATGTAATTCCAATTCAATCTGTACGATAAAAATTCAAATCGGTCGTACCTCATTGCGAATTCGATCGCTGAAACCTCTTCCCTTCAGATTATTAGTTGATGATGTCTGATCTAAAATTAATGTTGAACTCATCCTCTCGACTCGAAGTCAAATCTGGAATCTCAACTAGAACGACAACAGCAAACTCAACAACTCTGCTAAATCAACCAACAAGGGCTGAATGAAGGCATCACCTACATACATCAAACATTCCTCTGCACCTTTCTGTAACCAACGGTAATCAACAAACAAAAAGAAAGGAATTCTTAACTCAGGAATTCTTACCGGAGGAAAAATCCACTCGTCTAACATCTCGGATCCAAATCTGGCAACAATCTGAAATCAATCTCGGTCGCCCTGTACTCGATTAATATACTACATCGATAATATAATCAAAAACTGATAACCAAAGTATAGTACTGTTCAGTACAATCAACTCCCATCGAAACAAAATTCAAAATTTCGAACTAAATTCACCGCAACTAATTCAGATAGTCAAAAGTAGAGGAAGCATCAATCTAACTTCTCCACAAGAAGAAAAGTTGCATCAATATCTAACAGCAAAAGAGTCAAAAGACTAGAATCGAACAGTTACCTGCTTCGTCATCGTCAGGAGCAGTTAGAGTCTGTGAATCCTTGGTAAAAGCAAGTACTAAAGTCTGTCGCAGAAACTTGGATTAATTAACGAACTCTACGAAATGAACAAACCTTGTTTCTCTAAAGCTTTCTTCTTCAATATCCACCAACTTTCATAATACCTGCAGTTGGTAAACAACTAACTGAATCCATTGTTCGTCGGTGTAGTCTAAAGAATCAAACAACTGATCTATCTCTTCTAATCAGCTTTCACACCCAAACTCTTTCTCAGAACTCCTCAGAGTTGTAGGTTAAATTGACTGAAATCTCATCAGTAATGCTTCTATCAGAGTCGGTGTGACATCCATCAGTTCAGTCACAGAACAATTCTGTACAATCGGGTTCGCTACTAGTTGAATCCTGTTCAAAACTTGCCGAGTAGAAAATCTGATTCAAGAGGATTAGGACTCAACATCTCAAATACATCTATCCGGTGTCCAACAACCTCAACTCGACATACTCAATCGATCTCAAGAGTATTTATGCAACCAGTAACCCGAAACAATTCGTATCTCAATTAATTCATGCTTTAAAATTTAAATCACATTCTCAAGTAATTCAAATAATTCTCAATCATAAAGCATGCTCGCATATTCTTCAATCATATAATTAATCAATCACATGCGAGGAATTAAATTCAAGCGGACTCAATCTTCTTCTAAATTCAGTCCAAGAATCTTATCGCTCTGATACCACTTAATGTGAGACCTCGGTTCTAAACATCAATTAAAGGAGTAATTAACACTAGTAGAAAAATGGCGTAAGACTTCGGTTAATAACCGAAGTCGTAGGACCTTTATTTACCGAAGTAGTGTCACGTGAAGTAATAGGGTATGTTTTTACTTCGTTGAATCACCGAAGTCTTATACGAAAAATTACCGAAGTCTTTGGTCATTTTTTGGAGGCAGAATTGGACCGATGCCGAAGTAAAAACAGATATTTTACTTCGCTCATTTCATAATTGACGAAGTCAAAAATATACTTATACTTCGGTAGTTAATGATTTTAATGAAGTAAAAACTATGATTATACTTCGGTGTTTATACGAAGTTAATTCAATCTTTTACTTCGCTTATTAAGGAATTACTGAAGTCATAGAATATCTTTTACTTCATCAATTTTGTTAGCAGACGAAGTGATATAATATCTTTTACTTCGTTAATTTCATATATTACCGTAGTAAAATGCTTTCTTATACTTCGTCTATTAATGAAATTGCTGAAGTAATAGAATATGTTTTACCTCGGTATTTTTATTAAAATACGAAGTAGAAGATAACGATTTACTTCGTTTATTCTAAAATTGCCGAAGCAATAAAACACATTTTATAAATTAAAATTTAGATACAATAATGCCATAAATATATTTTTGAAACTTAAAAATACACTAATAATTAATAAATCCATCCCAAAACGACACATACATAAATCAACAAGTACTCTATCCACCGAAATAACCCAAAATTATATGCACATATCCACACATGTTTTATCAAAACTATATGTGTACACATCCACACGTATTTCCTCAAAAAGAAGTATTATCCCAATTTCAAATGACATATTCAACCACCTAAACATGTACACATCCACACGTATTTCCTCAAAACAAAGTATTATCCCAATTTGAAATAACATATTCAACCACCTACATGCGAGTAGATGAATTCACTCCATTCACTTCTAACTTCATCAAATTGTTCTTGACTGTATGCCTTATTCTTGACGCATCCTGCAAACTAAAATTCAAAAAAAGATAGGAATGTCACGGTAAACCAACAAGGCAACTAGTTGCAAACTGAAATCCAAAACAAAGAATAAGCAACCTATTTGGTATGCATGCTGACATGTATGATCAGCTTAATTGTTATGGGTTTTAAAACTTGCCACAAAAAATGTTGTTCAATAATACCTTTGCTGCCAAGATCAGTTCTCAACAAAAAATTTATCAAACCAAGCCAAGCCAAGCCAAATACAATCCATACACTGTTGAAATTAATTGATTATATTGACACTTTAAAATAGATTTGTTCAAAACATAAACAGATTCTTAGCAGATTGTGTTAGCATGCTGACACTTTAAAATAGATTTTTTCAATCCATATGCATGCTGACACTGTTGTTCAAGATCCTCTTTGCTGTCAAGATCGATTCTTAGCAGATTGTGTTAGCATATGATGCCCAATTTGTCAAGCCAAGCCAAAAATGAAATGTAAAAGCATGCAAGTGCATTGAAGCCTAGGCTCAAGAGACCAGGCAAGGGAGGGCTTGAGACACAGCAAACTACCGCTCGATCCTTTAGCACATGTGATTCAGAAGCTATAGTGTTGAAACCATCACTAACAGAAGCTATAGTGCTGAAAAACCATCACTAACAGAAGCACTAACAGAAGCACTTGTGATTCCTTTTGCCATATGGTAATAAAAACCATCACTAACAGATTGCTAACGTTATGCTTAATTGGCAAGCATATTTTGAAATAAAGCAAAGCATAAATTAAAATTTGAAACTCACCATCGTTTCCACCCGTAGAACTTCACATTCAACTATTTCCTTCATATACCTCATCACATAATATCCACATTCAACACCACCACTTTGTTTCAGATTTCCCTATAATAAAATTGAAACTCAATTGCATCAATCACAATCCAAATAATATTTCCCTATCAATTAATGTCATTCATACGTAAGCACACCACATACCGTCAGTTGTTTAAAACCTGGCCATTTAGGAATACCCCTCGATGCATTGTACAGCTTGACCCCACTACATTTAAAAAGTAACAAGTTATTTTTTTTCATATGTATAAGTGACTGCATATATAATATACTACCTACTTCATCACTATCATTTTCCATGCATCGTCTCGGCATCTATTTTTTGTAGAGTCCAACAAATATATCATATTTTCAGCTACATTGACGATGGTCAAGATCCAATGGTACCTAAAAAAATGTGATGTTGAAAGAATAACTTGCGAGTTTAAAAACAACATAAAATAATTGACTAGTATCTATTATATATTTATAAAGAACTAAAATCATACCCAGTGTTGTATGGGATGAGGCATACGCTGTCTCTACAAACCGCTTCCAACTGGTTAGAGATATGTTGTGACAAGTGACTGCCATTGCTGTCAAGTGGGCATGTAGGTAAGTGTCCAGGATCCACAAATGAAATGCAATCTGTACGGTCTTCTTCCTTCAAATATTTGTAGAGGTGACTGCACTCAATATTACATACATGGGTGAAAATTTTATCATAGAATGGACACAAACCAAACAAAATATTAAATATGCAAACAAAAAAATTAAGTGCAACATAACATACCCCATGTAAACCAAAATCTGTCTCGCACCTATCTCCCTTATCTCCATAAATGGAACGATATCTTCTCTAATCAACCGTAGGCTTTGAGAACGTCCAAACATAGATTCCTCAAACTCTATGTGAATGCTGTCATCTTCGCCCATCAATCTAACAACATATGAGTAGATATACTTGCAAGCCATGGGTAACTTTTTTCAATCTCCATGAACGTTTCACGCTGTCCAGCAACATCCATAATTGCAAATGGTTGAGGTTTCTCTTTCTACAATTTAGAATATTCGTACAATTTAAAATAAAGTAAAATATTATCCAAGAAACATATATGACAATTGCTAACATATAATTCAATAAAGCTTTTAAAATACCTTTGTCCTTTGAAAAATTACCAACACTTTTGGCCAACCAACGATGGCTCCAAGTGAATCCTTCATGACTATTGGTCCACAATTCATTGGGATTGGAAGCTCTGCTGCTTCATCTAGGACAACACTACAACAAATATGATCAAACACAACACTTAAAAGACAACGCTTTTTGTAAAAAGTGTTGTCGTTTATTAAATCACAACGCTTTTAGTGAAAAGCGTTGTCTTTATATATTTTTTATTCATCAAAGACAATGCTTTTTACACAAAGCGTTGTCAATAAGCATTTTTTTCAGGTCAAAGACAACAAAGCGTTGTCTTTGAGCGTTTTTTTCTTATATTCAACAAAACTTTTTAAAAAGCGTTGCAGATTATTTTTTTATTTTTAAATATAAAAATTAAATAATATTACCCTCACGTTTTGGAGAGAGAACCCAAAATTCCCAAAACCTAATCCCGATTTCTACCGAGGCTTCTGTCTCCTTTTGCGATGGAGAATCAAGATTTTATGCTTCTTGGGGGTTATCAGAAAACATTTTTGCAGAGAAATTACCTGCTCTTCTCTCGTTTAAGCTCACGAGCGAAGCCACTTCAGCGTGGGATTCATCGATTGAAACTTCTGCAGGTAACTCTTGTTAAGAAATCTCGCCACTCTTGGTCAGATTTTTGATTGAATTTCCGATCTGTCTGTGTTCTACGCGTGCCTTGGGTTTTGCTTAGGATTTCACTACCCGACCTTCCGATCTTTGTGCAAGTTTCTTCTTCTGTTTTGTTTCCCTTTTGTTTGCTTCTCACGATGTACAACGTTATTTGTGCTCTTAGATTTGCGTTTGGTTCTTTGTAAATTGTGATTTATGTTTGAAGATTTGAGTTTTGTTTTGTTTAAAACGGGTTTTCCTTATGGTTTATTAAATCTATGATTTTTGTTCTTTGCTTCTCACGTTGTACATAGCACCAATGTTCCTTTCATACAAGTGTCGATTTATTGGGGAAAATGAAATTCAAACAGCCAAAACCCCAATTAATTATTTGATCCTCCGCCCAGTGGCTTCAGTTCTTCAAATTTTTGTTTCGGTTTTTCTTTCGCACGCTTCCAATTGAGTCACAATGGCCGCCGTTCCACTGGTGAGTGACAAATTTTTATGAATTAATCTTTCTGAAAGCTCGTGATCTTAATGGGTGGTCCAATGCTATGTTTATATGTTTTACTATCACTTTTTGGGTTTCCCAAGATGGCAATTTCTCATATGAACATTAATATAATCTTTGGCTGCACATTAGGTGCAAGAATGTTGTACAATACTCAGGATATATTATGGAGGAGAAAATTGGAGGAACAAGCTGACTTGCAACAAGCCATTGAACTACAGAATAGAAGACTTATGAGCCTACAGCTTCTTGATGTCAAGAGGAATAACCACAACCGTACCATCTCCAGCAGTGCACTTTTTTCACCGTCCGCATACTCGCCAACTTTTTACAATCAAATCATGGTTTTTTCTGATCGTAGAAGCCCAGAAGCCAAATTAGAAGGTGTTCTCATTTTACTAGATCTCATTTTCTCCGAAGATTGTGTAATCAATGTAATCATTGTATGGATATTGAACATATGGAACTATGTTATTGCAGGAAATATCCCGAATGGGACAATTTCGAATCCTGTAAATGTTTCTGCCAATGAGGCCATTAATCCTACAGAAAGCGCGGTGAACATAGATTTTTTTGTCAATAGCGAAAGCGACAACGAAAAGGAAAGCCCCTCTAAATAATGTGATTTACAAGAAAGGTATCGAAACTCTCTAGTCAAATGATTTAGATCTTATGTTCCATTCCAGTATATCATGCATCCATGGATTACAGTTAATTAAAACTATAAAAAAAAAATACAGCTCTCATCACAACCTCCCCGATAGCCCCTTCTCTTCATCGATCGCTGCTGGTGACTGTACAATGGATTTCTCTACCAGCGGGACGCAGACTGCCGACGAGAATGGATTCAAACCTACACCAGCTTTGAAGTGGTACTCCTTTCTTTCGGCCCTCTGGCTTCGGTTTATTCCCCTTGTTTAAGAATTCAGAATCAGATATATAGCAATAGATGAATGAATAGCTCACAGTTTTGCATCTTTATTGTTAAATGCAACCAATCAGAGAAGCTTAAGCAGATAGACAAGATAGACTCTAAAAATTCATATAAGGATTGATTGTTTTGTGGATTTGGTTTGGGTTTCCTAATAGATTGAAGCATTAATAGAACTAACTATTGTTGAATAGAATGCATGCTTGTTTTTATGTTTTAGTTTTACATTAATGTATCTTTTGGTGTTTGAGGTGGTTAAATTTGTGTACTGTTGTGATGTTGTAGATACTTTTGTCAACTTGACATCACATTGTGCTAGTTATTCTCCCATTTTCAGGGTGCTCTTTTATTTCATGTATATGGTTGAAGAAGGTTCACTAATCTTACCCAGAGATGGTTCATGCAATTTAGTATATTTCTCCATCTCTTTTGTTTTTTCGTCCTACGATCATACACGTAGCAGGGACAATGAGTCTATATAGTTGCAGAGTTGAGAAAATATATGCTTAGAGCAAAACAACAATCATTGTCATTTTTGGTTCATGGAAAGTTAAAGTTCGAACATTCATTCACATGGTGACAATATTCATGATGTAAGTAATTTATTCACACTTCATTGTTGGTGTACATACAATTTGGTTGTTGCATTCATCTTAACAATTCAAAATTTACTGCCAAAGTCTATGTACTCTGTCTGATAAATGGATCTTCTATTCCGTGTTTGAATTCACGATTGCAGAAAGTAACTTTTAAAATATAATTTAACAAAAAATATATTTGTTTTATGTTTGTTTTTATTTTTAATAATTTACAGTATGGAGATACAAATTAAAGGAAAAGAGATTGTTGCGGCTTTTATGAAAGCTTGGGACGCTAACATGTGCTGAAGGAAGGAATCAAAGTTTTTCGAGATTAATGTATAGTTTTTTCCTAGTGTTCATTAATTTAGAATTCGATTTATTTTTTATTTGAATGATTTATAATATTGGAAGATTGTATACTAAATTTTATTTTAGAAATTTTTGAATTTTGAGTGATTTATAATACTGAAAATTTGTTATTTATTTTTTTTTTGTTTTTTGTTTAAAAAAATACAACGCTTTTTAAAGCGTTGTCTTTACAAGAAAAGACAACGCTTTTTTGAAGCGTTGTCTTTTCCAAATACAACAACGCTTAAAAAGCGTTGTCTTTTTCAAAAACGACAACGTTTTTTATAAAAGACAACGCTTAAAAAGCGTTGTCGTTTCTAGATACGACAACGCTTTTTAAGCGTTGTCTTTTCCAGAAATGACAACGCTTTTTCCGCGTTGTCTTTGACCATGGTCTTTTACAACACTGGCTACGACAACGCTTTTCCGGGGACATTAACAACGCGGAAAAAGCGTTGTCTTTAGCCATTTTTCTTGTAGTGCAACGTCAATCAACACCTTGAAGTTCTCTTCCCCAAGTGGAAGATCTTGAATCGTAACAGTTGGACCTCCACTTGATACTATTGTGCCATATGCCACCACATCTCCACGTGTTTTCACGACAAGGTGGCATTTTTTCCCCTTGAAAAACAATAAATTATCATATATACATATATAATTCAAGAACCGGAAAACTTGGTACACCCACGGTTTTGGCCAACCAAAGTGGTCGACTGATTCATCTGGTACTGCACTAACAGCTACCAAGTAAGCCATGGCCAACATGCAGATTATGGTTGAGGGAGTTAGGGATGATGAAGGCCTTATATAGTGATATATGACATGCACTTATTATTGAAACTGACTTCAATTATTTAAGCTAAGGGAAATAAAACAGGCTGGCTATGTAACCTTTTAGTCAACTAAACATCCAAATTTGAATTTCAGCCAGCGCTTGGGGAAATAAAACAGGCGAGCTATGTAACCTTTCCCACACACGCACTGTTATATATATATATGTATTATTTTATCAGTCCCTTGGCTTAAAGTCATTATCAATGATCTATGAATTGGTCCTCAAATAATCTATACCAAATTTAAATTCATGTGAAATCGAGTAATAAATAACCTTCATGTCTGGAGGGCCGCATTCATAAAAACCTTCAAAATCATCAGACAGCTTTGGGTTCAGATTTTTGGATGCATTTGGGCCCTGAATTTCGGATGACTTGTTTGATGCTACCATCTCAGAAGCTCGATCGGTGATGATTGGCATAACAGCAGCAAGCTGCGCCTTCAATTTCTCCAACTCCTCCTTCAAAAGTTTAGTCTCTTCCAACTATTTTTGGGATATTTCCATCGTAGTTGTAGGGACTGATTCCCTTTTCTTTCTAGGAGTTTTAAAGAAAACTTGAGGTGTTACAAATCCGCCGACACCTCGAACCCTCCCATAATGTTCCTGGCTGTCTAATGCAATGGTTAGGACATCATTCATTCCAGAAACTTTGAACTCTCCACTCTCCTTCTTTTCCAACAAGTCATCCTACATTTATAAACATAAAAAATCAATCCAAGAGATATATATATATGAAGGAATTATGGAAATCGATAAAGTTAAAAATTTACAATTTTTGCAGAGATTTCTGATGTCTCTGTATTTGTAATTTTTCCAGCTTTGTCTTCCCGAGCTTTGCGCCAAAGAATTTATCTGTCAACTTCTTCATCTTTGGCAATTATATTTTTTTCCTTCTGCAATTCAAAACTTCAGAATCTTAACTGAAGGGCTATCAAAATATTTTCAAAAACAACATAGAGGAGAATTATGGACACCAAATATGATTAACAGATAAATATATACAAGTACGTATATTCAAAAAAATAAGATAGTGTATTATACACGAAAAAATGACAATCGAATGACTCAAAGCTTACCAGCTCAGCCTCCAAGCCAATGTAACCTTTTCGAGACAGTCTATGGTGATATTTACAATGCTTGGTCCGGTCTTTTTGCTTTTCATGAGTAATCTATATCAGAATTTACTTCAGTTAAGTACGGAAATTAGTCATTATTAAAATAAACATGGAAATTCTTAAAGTACCTCCCATGATGGATCTAGTCTGGCATCCACAAATTCCTTCCAATCTGCTACTGGTAGCTGATATTGACTTGGTGGAGAAATCAAAGTTTCAGGATTATGTCTGTTGGGCCAGACATATCTACTAGTCAATTTGTTTTTGAAATCTCTCCATTTTTGAGCTGCTGAACTCATCACAGCTGACTGGCTTTGTGGCGCTACTTTAAAGACATTCTGAAAATAAAATATGTTAGTTGAATGATTGAATCGAATGGATTCAATCCCATCAAGAAAACAGTCAATCTATAGAGTAATACAACAATGAACCAATTAATGTTCATATTTATTATGTTTGGAAGATAAACTTACCGATATCTCTTCCCAAACCTTCTGTTTTATGTTTTCTGGAACATCAGGCCAAGACTTTATATTGATTGGCACCATGGATCTAGCAATGGAGCCAATGTATGATTGAAGTGCCCTCCCATTTGCGTTGTATGTTGGCTGCCCCAAGTCATCATAGTCAATCTTTGATTTTTTCCCCATCTTGCAGCAGCAGTTTGCTTAGCCATAATTGTACGACCTCGCTTGTTCTTTTGCACATCTACTTGTTCTTCTCCATTAGTAAGTGCATGTGGCTCTGCATCTTCACGAGTCTTACCAACACTTAATCCATGCATCTCCTCAACTGCAGCTTTATTTTTCTGCCTTCTCTTACTCATTATATGTGTTGTCCACTGCATAAGAATATTCAAACCACTATTAACATATAATGATAACATAAATATAAACATAAACATGATAAATAATAACAAAAGACATAATAACATATACATAAACATAAGGAAGGGACAGGAGAGTTCATAACATAAACATTAATAATAACAATAATAAAACTAATAAAAGTTCATAACATAAATTTTTGAAGTACATAGAGTGTCTTTACTCATACATAACAAAAAATGATATAAAAGTGCAAAACATCATTTTTTTCTGTTCGCTTCCCAGACACCCTCGTGTTCTGTTCTAAAGTATCTTCCATGAACGGGAATTTCATGAGTAACAACATTGTCAATTGGTCGGGTCTCGGGAATATTAGTCGAACAATCATCCTCCCCCTCATAACACCTATTTGGCACTGGGAGCACAATAGACCATCCTTTTCTTGCTGGGTCATCAATATAAAAGACTTGATTGACTTGACTTGCAAGGACAAATTCATCATTCCTGTGCCCTCTTTTGTTCAAATTGACCAAGGTGAAGCCACATTCGTCGTTGTTTATTACTCCTTTGTCATTCGCAACCCAAGCACACTTGAAAAGTGGAACTTGAAATTGATGATAGTCCAACTCCCATATTTCTTCAATCACTCCATAGAAAGACACATCAGCCATCAAAGGATTTTTATCTTTGGCACTACTAACAAGCATGGTGTTTGCAACTAGAGAAACCCCACTGTTTTGGCAAACTCTCTCATCATCTCGCGCCTTTGTCTGGTATAAATTGCTATTTACCACATAACTACTATACTTGATGACTTGGGAGCATGGTCCATGAGCCAACCATGTCAATGTCGATGTCGTTCCACCATTGCAGCTGTCTATTTCAGCACGAAACCAGTCAATGAACCTCTTATTGTGGGCATCTTGTATCCATCTTTCATCTTTCTCTTTTTTCGGAAATATCGATTTCAGAAAGGTCTTGTGTTCACTGTGGAAATATTTTTCCATTAATTTTTAAAAGACAGCAGATATTGAAAGATAAAAAAAGTTCAGAACTAAGTATTAATGCAATAACTAACATTATGTAGGGAAATACTTCTCCAGTATTTTCCAGCACAGTCAAATGTGCTTGTAGCATATCACTTTGTCGCACTGTCATTGGTGTGTTACATGCTAAGAAGCCAGGAACGTTTGAATTGGGGTCTCGGATTGATTGAGGGATCCCAACAGAATCAACTCCATTGAGGTATTCAGAACAAAACTCAATTGCTTCTTTTGCTGAATATCTCTGAACAATGAAACCTTCAGGATGTTTTCGACTGCCTACATAACTCTTAAACACTTTCATGCATCTTTCGAATGGATACATCCACCGGAAGCAAACAGGTCCACATAATCGGACTTCTCGAACAAGATGGACTGTTAAGTGCACCATAACATCAAAGAAAGAAGGGGGAAAATACTGCTCCAATAAGCAGAGCGTAACAACCAAGTCAGATTGCAGCTTATCTAACTTGGCTACATCTATAACCTTACTACAAATATCTTTGAAGAAGAAGCATAATCTTATGATTGCGTATCTAACATGTTTTGGCAGCGCATCACGTATGAGTATTGGCAGGAAATGCTAAATTAGAACATGACAATCATGAGATTTCAAGCCAGACAACTTCAGCTCAGACATGAACACAAGATTCTTCATGTTCGATGAGTAACCTTCTGGAACTTTTATATCCATTAACGACTGGAACACTTGTAACTTCTATTTTTTTGTGAATGAGCATGAACTAGGAGGAAGATATGTTTTTTTCTCACCAAATTTAGGTCTCAATTCAGGCCTAACTCCCATTTGAAGCATGTCCAACCTAGCTGCCACATTGTCCTTAGTTTTTCCTTTAACATTCATCAAAGTATTAATGAGGGATTCAAAAATATTCTTCTCGATGTGCATCACATCGAGACAATGTCTAACATGTAGGTGTTTCCAATAAGGAAGATTGAAAAAAATTGACTTCTTCTTCCAACATTTTCTGAAATCTGTTGCTCCTAAATCCTTTTCCTCTGTACTGCCTTCCACATTATTCTCCTTCTCCTTCTTTCTCTTTTTACCTTTCACACTGATCTTCTTTCCAAACTCACACTTTATGTTCGAAAGCTTGTCATATAACATAACCCCAGATAATGGTGTAGGTGTTTCTCCATGTTCTTCTACGCCATTGAACTCCTTAGTTTGCCTCCGATAGGGATGAAACCGTGGTAAGAATCGTCTATGACCAAAAAATGACATTTTCCTCCCATTTTCCAAATGCTTTGCATAAGTATTTTCTCCGCATACTGGACATGCAAAATAACCATGTGTAGTACATCCACTAAGGTTACCATAGGCAGGAAAGTCATTGATGGTCCATAATAAAACTGCTTTAAGAGTGAAAAACTATTTTCGATAAGCATCATAGACACCATCAACTCCTTCCCACAATCGTTGCAAATCTTCAACTAGCACATCAAGGTAGACATCTATATCGTTACCTGGCTGTTTAGGTCCAGAAATGAGCATAGTTAACATGATGAATTTCCTCTTCATGCACATGTTTGGAGGCAGATTATATGTGGCCAACATGACTGGCCAGCAGCTGTACCGACTACTAAGGTTGCTATGAGGATTAATGCCATCAGCTGCAAGTGCTAAGCGAAGATTTCTTGGCTCACTTTCAAAGTTGGGCCACATATGATCAACCAACCTCCAAGATGGTGAATCAGATGGATGACGTAACTGACCAGCAACTCTTGTGGTTTCTTTATGCCAAGTTAAATTTTTTGAGGTCTCTAAAGATTTATACATACGTTTGAATCTTGGTATGGGGGGAAAATACCACATCACCTTGGCAGGAACACCTTTCTTCTCAAAGTTCTTCTTGGTTAGCTTCCAACGCGACAAGCCACATTTAGGGCAGCTTACACAGTCTTTATATTGTTTTCTATAAAGGATGCAATCATTGGAACAAGCATGGATCTTTTCATGACTCAACGACAAACAACTCAATGTCTTTTTTGCATCATACGTTGAGGATGGTAGATTGTGATTATCTGGTAGCATATCCCCAAAATCTGTTAATAGATCTAAAAATAGAGCATCACTCATCCCATGCCTTGCTTTGGTATTGTACAGTTTCACTAGTGCACTCAACTTTGTGTAACGCTTACATCCATTGTACAATGGTTTCTCTGCGTCCTCCAAAAACTTCACAAATGCTTCTGGATTTTCTGTGTAGTTCTCGTATGCTGCCTCACACATATTAGTTGTTTCAAAGTCTTTGTGATAATCATCAGTTGGATCCTGGTTGGTACTCCAATTTACTCTATCATTTTCGGCAGACTCGCCATGCCAAATCCAATTGACATAATTTTGAATAAAACCATGAAAAAAAAAGATGTTCACGAATGGACGTAACCGGTCCTTTTTTCAGATTTATACATTTGCAACAAGGACAATGAATTAAATTGGGGTCAACATGGATATTTTGCAAACAACTGCTGATGAACTGTTCAACACCCTCCTCATACTGTTTAGATCTTCTATTCGAGCGAATCCAAGATTTATCCATAATTCACAACTTATCTTCAACAAACAATTAAATTTATGAAATTTATATATAATAACATATACTAAAAGATTAATATACAAGAATCATGAATGATTTCCACTTCAAGCACTAGTTACTTGGTTTTTAAAACCAAATGGATTTTTTTAAAAATGGATGGCTTACAACCACCTCTATAGCGCAAAATATCAATGTGACTCCAAAAATCAATGCTAATTTTAGGAATATTTCCAGAAAACAATTTTAAATTCAAATATGACTGAGCCAAGCTCAAATACAGGAAACTGTTTTCAAAATCAAGAATGAATACTTTTGGTTGCAAAGTAGAAACTGAAAATTAATTTTACTAGTGAACAGAAATAAAAAATATAATATGCAAAATATTAATTTGTCAAGGGAATAACATGTCATATTGAGTAAACCTACGTTTTACAAGGAAAAGTTGCATCTTTTTTAAATCAAGTAAGTTAATAGAAGGAAATTAAATACTGTACGACACAAGTTGAATCAGCAAAACAGAATAAGTACTGTTTGTATGTGTAAGGAGAGGGGAAATAATAAATACTTGTGAAATTGTTGTTGAAGCAACAAAAGCTATAGTGCTGGAAAACCAAAAAAAAAAAAACAACCAGATGGAGTGGTAACTATCAGAACAGTAGATTGTTTAGCAAAGAAAGCAACAAAAAATAATTTACTAGCATTATATTGTGGAATGATTCAGGCATGTCCCAGTGCTGGGATCCAACACTCCAAAGACCAAACGAATTGATAGGTAACTTTTTTTCAGTGTTTCCTAGATTCAGACTGTCATCTACTCAGTATCACTTTCCCATTCTATTTTGCATCAAACCCTTACACGTTACTTAACTTGTCCCCAAGCCCCTACATGAAAAACTCTCTAACCAAAGACCAAAGCTGCTTCTAACCACAATGGCATAAAATAGAATAGAATAGAATAGAAAAGAATAGAATAGGTGGCTTTACTTTACTTCCTATCATGACAAGATGTTATAACCATACAAACAAGTATGGATAATTAGCACTTCAATTTTATCTAATCAGACCCACAATCATATGTCAACATCAATGTATGGAAATCATTAGAAAGAAAGAAACATGGTAATCAAGCAATACATCCTTCCCACTCATATCACGAAAATAACACATTTGCTCGCAGACCTAAACACAGAGATATACAGGGTTCGTCCTTTGACTAGAAAAACTAAATAGGATAATGTATGTTGATTAACCTTGCACTTCAAAGATTTAACTAAATGGTCGTTTCTCATATGGTGCAAAAGCAGTTGGGTCGTGAGAATTATTTTCATTCATCATAATCTTCCAGGTGAGGCACCTATCACCCGTCACAATCAAGGTAATACTTACAGCAGATTTTACGAATCCATGAACACAAATGCGCACGAATATGAGAGCAACGTGAATTATGCCCCCTGGAGACACACACGACTCACCCGATCGTCAAGCATTTATACTAATTAGGCACAAATTTATAATGCATGTCGTTCAATCTCTAAAATATTTTAATCAAGACGAAATTAATGATGGCTAATATTTGAGTTGAATGAATCAATAGAGAAGTATTTTGTTACATTTGGAAAATGTGTTATCCATTCGGGGATTTCAGACAAGTTAACCAAATGCGGCTACTATCATACATACACAGCACATTCAACTATGAAACCAAAGCCAAGACCTAAGAGTATGAGATGAGCCAAAAGAAGGGAGACAGGAAGAGGGAAGCGGCAAGAATAAGTGAATGAAAGCAAAACAAGAAAACATTGAAAACCAACTAGTAACGCAAGTTCAGATAAAACAAGACACACAAGAAAGTTGAAGATACAAAGGGAAAGAGGAGAAAAAGGGGACTTCTTTAAATGAAAAGGGATCGATCATCAACCTTTTCTGATATTCTAAATTTGCTTTTGACTAACAAAGCCTGTAAAGATGCATAATGCAGTTCCGAAGCTATCGAACTATATAGTAGACTCAACAGTAACGCTGAAAAAGCGGGAAAAAGAAAAGCAAGAGAGGCCACACTACACACCAAAAAGAGGTTCAAAAGGAGGCCATCATCACATTCTACGTACAACACTGCCACTCTATAACCCAACCAAAAAGAAGGAAACATCAAGAAAAAAACTTGCTCCATTTAAATTTTCATTTTTTTAAAAGGTTAAGAAACAATAAAACAAGGAAATAAGAGGCAAAGATTGACACTTGAAGACCAGAAAACGGAACTCAAAATGCAGCAGCATATGCATTCTACTTTACCTAAATTGAAACAAAAATAGAGAGATTCGGACCTTTTGCTTTCGAAATAGGGCGTTGGCGTCGGTTCCCGGCGGTGGTTGATGGTGGGCGGCTGAATAAGGGATCGAGCACCTAGGTTTTCTTTCCCACGACGAAGAAGAAAGGGGATCGGATCGAGTTTTGTTTTCACAAGTGTTGAAAAAGTTAGGAAGGTCAAAATATCCGGTTAATCCTTTTACTTCATCAATTATAATAAAAAATATTAATTTTTTTACTTTTTACTTCATCAATAATAGTATGCCGAAGTAAAATACTGTCCAAATTAATTAGTGAAGCCCGCGTTTTTCAAGTACCGAAGTAAAAGGTGCGTTTTTACTTCATTCGTGTTATTACCGAAGTAGATTCTAGCCTTTTACTTCGTAATTACTAATTGGCGAAGTAAAAACTGACGAAGTAAAAGGCACAATTTCTACTAGTGTAAATTAAGCAAGCAATAAAAGCCAACACACTTTTTGTTTTTTTAAAAGCAGGGCCCGCGCGGCCGCGCCTCATCAGGCGCGGCCGCGCATGACGCCCTGTCCAAAAAGGGGCGCAGGCGCGCGCTAGCATGCGCGGGCGCGCCTCCCTGGCTGCTCCGGTGCTAGAATCGCCAAAAACGAGAACATCAAGCCATACAATACTCCGAAACATAAACATGCGCTACAAACTTGATTCCTCCATTAAAACAGGAGTTTTGGAGTTCAACAACCAAACCAAAGTCGAGAACATGCAACAACAATATAACGATGAAGTTCGATAACTAAACATGTTCTAACATAAACTAGATTGACATGCTGGAATCGACTTCTAGACCGAGTCTTACTTCTACATCTTTCCCTCGAAGCTAACCATGCCTCTTCTGACTTGCTCCTGACCCACTTGTTGCCAAGTACACATACAAAACAAAGCAACAGCCGGATAATCCGGTGAGAATACAATTTCCAGTAAAAGAGACTAACATGCTATCAAGTAAACATATCGAATCATAATATGAACTCATTCTTCAAATAATCAATTAATCCAATCAAGAACTGAATTAAAATTATATGCATGTCTTTAAAACTTCTGGATTATCAGACTCAGATAATCAAATGGAATTCTTCTTTCTTTCTTTCTTCTGTTTGGGATCCCGAGGTTAAAATATCCAATAATCACACCGACTACCCTCTCGAGGTGGACGAGGCATATTTTAATCCTCTAGACTCCGGAGCATTATAGAGAGTTATTTCCGCACATGTATTAATTCGCCTACAAGGCCACTCAACTATAATCACCAGATCGTCTAATTCAAAACGAATAATCATTCGGCTCAATATAAATGCGTATGTTATCTCATGCATTCAATCATAAATTCAATAACCAATTCAAATAAGCATTCAATCATGATTTCAACTAAGCATTCAATCATGCAAGTATGTGATTTCTTTGGAACACTCGAATCCAGTCTAATTCAAGTTAATCGTTCCATTCAAGTCTAAGTCATCTTTTACCTTATTCACTTTGAAGGTACTTCAATCTGAAAATCAATAATAAGGATAATAATCAATATCCAAACAATTCATTCGAAACACAATCAAAATTCTTCGATTGATAAATAAGAAAATCGATACTGTACCGACTTCAATCTTCCAAACTGGCCAAAGCTGCTATCTCGCAACTCTGTTGACTTTACTTCAATCTAACAGAATAAGTCAAAAGGATCAATATCGACATCAAAAGATCAATCAAACTCGATACGATCAAAACATCGCAACGATATCCAAAACTCAAACTGACGGCATAACGGCTATATTCTGACAAACCGAAAACGCAGACATCATAATATCAATCAATTAACTCAATCCAATCAACAAACATCCATTCCCAATCAATCCCAACACATCTAAAAAACCCCAAATTTCAAAATTCATAAGAAAATTCATATCAAATCCAATCGTCGCTCTTTTTCAAAACTGACAGATAATAAACGATCAGAACTCTGCCAAGATCAACATACTCGAATCTCGAACGATTCTAACAACATCAAAACTAGAAAGAACTTGATCGTAGAAAAACTTATGATAGAACGAAGCTCTCGCAGCCGTGATCGCTAATCTGCCTTCGAAAATAATTTCTAACGGACGGATCGACCGGAAACCGAAATCCCAAAGCTTGAAAACGAAAAGGGGCGGCTTCAATGGTGGATAAGGCGATGGGGGAGAGATGTAGTGGAGGAGAAGAGTCAATACATGCTTAAATATCTATTTAAGTCCAAATTTGCGTTTTAGTCCCTGAAAATTCTAAAATTTGCATTCTAGTCCCTGATCAAAATCGAATCGGCCCTCGACTTCTCAAATCTCTGATTATCTCAAATAAAGTCCATTAAGATAATTTTGGGGCGTTAAAAAAAATCTTTTACCACTTGATTTTGAGATCGAGCGCACACTTACCTGTCCCGGCTGTTGAGGCAAAAACTTTTGAGCTGAAGCCCTCTATTATATTCAGATGATCCAGCTTCAAGCACGTTTTGGAGGCACTTCTGTGGAGGATCCCTACGCTCATCTGAAGTAATTCCTGTCGATCTCCGACACATTAAAATTTAATGGGGTAACCTCTGATGCATTGATACTGCGGTTATTCCCATTTTCTCTACAAGTGATGCACTTGAGTGGCTTGATGATCTGCCTACCGGTTATATCACTAGTTGGACTGATCTTGTTCAAATTTTATTGAACAAGTATTTTCCTCCTATGAAGATGGCGAATTTATTTTCTGACATTATTTCTTTCAAGAAGAATGAGGGAGAGTACTTAAATGCAGCATGGACCTGATTCAAGAAGATGTTGAGGATGTGCCCTCAACATAATCTTACTCAGAGCCAGCAGACTCAGACATTCTACAATGGGCTGATCAGTCGGTTTGATCCATGTTAGACGCTGCTTCCAATGGAAGTTTATTCAGAAAGACACCAGCAGAGGCATGGGAGATTATTGGAAATATGGATGAGAGCAATATTGGGTGGCCAGATGTGATGAAGGAAAGGAAAGCTGGATTTCTTGAAGTTGATGCTTTAATGGCCCTGAATGCGAAGATTGATGCCCTGACACACCAGATGGAACTTATGAAAACAGCGTCAGTTAATCAAATACAGGGACATAATCCAGAGGAACAACAGTTGTTTGAGGTAGAGGCGGTTAATTTTGCAGGAAACCAAGGACTGCAGCCGTACAACTCATACAATAACACCTACAATCAAAATTGGCAGAACCAGCCTAAGCAAGAGGTGCAGAAGCCGAGCTTTGAGGAGATCATGATGAATTATGTTGTGGGAACTGAGGAAAGACTGTAGAATCAAGAAGCTATGTTGAAATAGTTGGAGACTCAGATGGCCCAAATAGCAACCCAACTTTCAACTAGAGCACCCGGTTCACTACCTAGCAACACTGAAACAAATCTTAGGGACGTGAATGCTATCATGGTCGTGACTAAATCAAAATATGAGGTACCCGAGAAGAAGATCGACGGAGATGGGAAAAAAGAGGACAAGCGCAGCCCCGCACCACCAGCACCACCATTGCCTATAGGTAAGAAAGGTAAGAAAGTAGATTCTAATGTTAATGCTGATGTTGATATGTTTACTTTAACTTTTCCACATCAAGCTAAGCAATTATTGTTTGATTATCAGTTTAAAAAGTTTCTTGAAATTTTCAAGAAATTGCATATTAACATACCTTTTGCAGATGTTTTAGCTCAGATGTCGAATTATGTCAGATTTCTGAAGGACTTGTTGAAGATTTAAAAGAAGTTGAATGATGTGGCGCAAGTCACAATTAATGAGGAGTGCTCTGCGGTGATCCAAAATAGGCTTCCACAAAAATTTCAAGATCCATGGAGTTTCTCTATACCATACAATATTAGTAAATTTTCTGTTGATAATGCATTGTGTGACTTAGGGGAAAGTATCAATTTTATGCCTTATTCACTTTCTAAGAAATTAAGTATTAGGGTGATTGAACCCACTACCATCTCTCTTAAGCTTGCAGATCGCTCTGTCAAATATCCTAGAGGGGTAGTGGAAAATGTATTAGTTAAAGTGGATAAGCTAATTTTCCCTGTTGATTTTGTCGTTCTTGATATGGATGAGGATTATGAGGTTTCTATGATTTTAGGCCGTCCGTTTCTTGCTACTAGTAGTGCTTTAATTGATGTTGAAAAGGGGGAGTTAGTTTTTAGGATGAATGATGAGCAATTCTTGTTTAATATGCTGAAGTCGACTAGCGATAGCCAAATTTCCAAATCTTGCTCTACTGTAAATTTTATTGATTTGATTCATGATGTTGGGGAATGTCCGCAGGATCAGCTCTCCAAAGGAATCGGTCCTATGAAAAATCTCTATAGAAGTGAAGCAAGCAGTGGTAGGATTGATCAGATTTTATCCAAGAGGGTGGAGGAACCACCTTGAATGTCGCCACAGAATAGAAGAATATATTCGGGCTATAGACTATAAATTTAGCGCTGACTAGGAGGCAACTCAGTGTTCTTTTCCTTGCTCTTTATTTTATTTTTGGTTTTCTTTTTATTTGATTTTTTCTTCTTTTCCATACCAGTTTTTCATGCCTGCCGCTATACTGGTAACGCTTAATCGTGTCATGCCCAAATTACCAAACTCAAGCAAATAATCACTAAAAATGTATTAGTGTGAGTAGGGATCGTTCCCACGAGGAAAGGTAAATTCAATGTGTTCTAAATAAATTAAATGGGGGTTTTCAAGTTTGAGGTTAACTACTGAAAACTTTAATCAATGAAAATTCACTAACATGCAAGATTAAAGAATAGTTTGGAGAAATCAATAAGAGACGAGACTTGGTATCAGTTGACTACACCCTTGATATTCATTCATTCAATCATCGATTCTCTAAAAATAATTAATCCTATTAAATATTCATCATTGAAAATTCAATTCCTGTTTCACCGTAATTTTAGTTAATTAGAAAACAGCATTCTAAATTAACCCTTACCAATGAATTAACCCGTTAAAAACAATCTAGATTTAAATCCACGGTAGCATTCAAACTAGTAAAACTGATGAATTTAGACAACACAAACATCAGCGGTTGTATTTAGCCTAGTCAATAATTGATCCTACGAAATAATAAATTCAACAGCAGAAATTATCACGCGTAGTTGCTTCGCAAATTAGTTTATTCAAACAATTACGGATTTTAATTCTAATTAGCTATCGCTCGCAATACAAAATCCTAAGATGGCCAATCCTAAAATCTCGCATACAAACATGATATAAAACAGATCAAAGATTGATATTCAATAAAGATTAAACACTACGAATCAAATCTCATTAATAAAATATATCAAGGTTTCGTCTCCCTCAACCAAGTATTAAAAGTTTAGCCAACAATACTCATGATCCAAATCAATAAAAATTCAAAGAAAAGAAGAAAACTAGAGATAAAAATTCAAGAATAAAACCTAGCCTCCAAGAGAGAGTCTCCAAATCTGATAATTCGTCCTAAAAATTGAAATAAAAGTCTAATAAAGGCTAGAGAATAAAATAACAACGTTTCCAAAATTATAAAATATTTCCCGAAAAGTGACGTCCGCTCGATCGGCAACATCCTGCAGATCGAGCGGCGTAAAAATCCTAACGTTACTGCCTCAAGGTAAAGGCTCCCGCTCGATCTGCAACATCCTGCGGATCGAGCGGCGAAGAGATCTTCAGAAATTCCAGTTTTTTCCATTGCTTCAAAGCTCCATCCTAGTCCGCCCAAAATATGCGACCTAACCACAAAAACAAGAATCCCATCATGCAAACACGGAAAATGAAATACTAACAAAATGCAAAAATAAAACATGTAAACTAATGCAAAACAACAAAAAAATGACACTAACAAATGCAATAAAAATTTAACTATCAAATACTCCCACACTTACTTCTTGCTCGCCCTCGAGCAAGTCATACAAGATAAAATATGCAAACAAGAATCAAGGAATACTACGGAGTACTGGCCTCAATTCATTTTGTCCAAACTTTTCACATTCACCCATCCAACTCACATTGTTTTGAAAATTTTAAAACCAAACTGATTTCACCTCACAAACTTACAAACTCCGCAACTCAAGTTCAAAACACTCGCCTCCAAATCCAATTCACACTTTCATAGATCATGAGGACTTTTCATGGTTACACAGGATTACAATGAATAGAAATCAAATCAACACACTCACAATCGGTTAAACACAAAGAAATCTAGTGTGTGCATGTTTTGATAAAAATTCATACTCATCAATAGTATCAATCGACAGTCCATAGGCAAAATTCTCACAACCCCTCTCCACTAGTATATTAGTCGACTGTGACTCGGTCAATAGGTCTTAATTGGCTTATAATGTAGGCTTGGCTTATAGCTACAATAAAGGAAAAGGATTCAAAGAGGGAGTAAATTATGTCTATCTTTAGAGTTCACTCTTTTTCATTCAGTTTTCACACCAATTTTCACTTCATTGATCTCCATATTTTTTTTCTAATGCTTTTCACCATTTAATTTCCCTTCTTTTCTTTTTTCATTTTTTTTTTCAAGCTATCATCACACCATTCCATATTAACTATTCAGCGCAGGAGCATAAAATGATTTCAACATTCAATTCCCTCCCTTAAAGGTAGGAAACAGTGTTTAGGCGATAGGCAGTAGTTGTAGAACCTTGAAATAATGCCGAATGGGGGTTTACCACACGTTTGCACGCATGCCATTCGTTTTTCAATCAGGCTCAAACAAGGTACTAGGGATAATTAATAAAGTGGGTGGCTAGAAAAGCTCAAACGAATTTAGAAAAATCGCCTACATCACTCCTAAGTCACAGTTTACCCGTATTTTGCCTCGAAGGGTGTTTGAACAAGTTCTAGACATGTCTCAATTCACAATCAACTCATACAAATATTAATCAGTGCAGAAAAGAGAAATCATCAACAGTAAACGATGATTTTGCACAAATTTCAGAAATATGCACCTCATGTGCTCATATATATGTGAAAGCTCAACGGACATCTAAGAAAAAAAAATTCAAGAGAAGTTAGGCCCAAAGAATCCAAACAATGCCTCAATCCTATCCACGTTTGTATGTTTCAAAATTCAAATTTGAGTGTAATTCACAGAGTATGTAAGAGTTCACTCGTCTACTAAGTTCCATCAGTGCAAAAACTTGTCAGATAGGCATGTAATTCACAAACAAAGCGTCATCATTGGCCAGGCTACCCGTTTCCTTCTCAACTCAATACAGAATGCAACAGAATGATAAAATCCAAAAACAAACTAAATGCAACAACGAAACAAAAACAACAATGCAATGAAATGCATGCATGAATTCACACCCCCCCCCCCCACACTTAAACGAAACATTGTCCTCAATGCAAGACAACACAAAATTCAACCAAACAACTAAACAGAATGAAATGCAAAAACAAAAAATGGAACTCCCCTGGTTTACAGGTCTGCGGCGTCGTCCTCTTCAGCCTCCGGAGGAAGGACAGGAGAGGCATACTGGAAAGGGAAAGGTGGCGGGAATGGTAGAGCGGCTGGAACGGCATTTTGATCAAGACCAAAGTGCAATGTGAGATTCCGCAATAAAGAATCCACCGCTTGCAAATTGTGAGCCGCCACCATATTATAAGCATCCTGATGATGAGCGTAGGCAGTGAGCTCACGGATGGAATCGGCTTAAGAGCGACGAGTAGGTGGAGGCGGCCTGTGGGGGGGCTGGCGGTTGTTGGAAGTGGCATTCCCTCATAAAATGCTTGACATGATGCGCTCTCTTGGCTTTGATAAAGGCGGAGTCGAGTGGTCGCTGAGGCTGCAACCACTCTTCATCATTCCGAACAACAACCTCGGCGCGTATGCATAGACAGGTGATGATCATGGGAAAGTAGAGACCCACTGTGACATTATGGATTGATCTGTGAATCTCACTATGAAGGACACGCCCCACATTAATTGGTGCTCCTATTTCAAGAGCATAAAGAAGTGTAGCACGGTCAAGATTGACATCGCTTGAATGTAATAGCGGCATCAGATGCCGAATCATGAAAGCATACCATGAGGCAGGAAGAACACGTAAGAACCGCTCCTTGAAGTTCACGATAGAAACTGGGTCAACCCATGTAGCTCCAGGGTATGCCAGTTGTTCAAGCAACTCATCCAAATCCGGGCCGTCGTGCAGGCTTTGATAGAGCGAATCGTCCACCTCTGGTATTTCAAATAAAGCATTCAACTCATGGGGCAAAAAAAAAAATCAGTTTCCCCCTAACAAACGCCTTGCTATTTGTTCTCTCCGCTGCATTCGCATAGAATTCACGAACAAGTGGGACTATAGCCGGAGGAGGTGGCTCGCAGAATTTTGTCCAACCCCGCTCTTGAATAGTCCTAAGAATATCAGGATAGGCCAAGTCTAACTCAAAACCACGTTTAGGAATGGGTGAACGACTTGCCTTGGCAGTGATGTAACGATCACGAGCGGTGTCATTGACAAAGAGCCCGGTTAAGTCGGCAAAAGATCAAGCAGCGGCTCGAGAAGAGGACTCTCCTTGACTTTGGATGCGTTTAGGTCCCATGTAAAGTATGAAGATAGCACCGAGAGTGAAGGATGCAATACAACGAACACTTGGCGTGCAAAAAGAATCTGGTGCCTCTGAGAAGATTTTGCGTCTAAACGGAACCGAGAAGAAAGATGGAGCAGTAGAAAGTCCTGCAAATGAACGAAGAGGATGATCAGAGATGATGGAGATGCATGAGAAGATGGAGCGCCGATCGTGAGATTTCCGACGAAGGAGAAGACTGGAGAAGATGATCGGAGATGATGGTGACCGGAGTGCGGTGGTCCTTCCCTCGACTAATTCCTGCGGATTAAGAGAAATAAAGATGAATTTAAGGAGGTAAATTGGTAGAAAGTATTTTGGGGATTTAGGGTTTTGGAAGATAGAATAGAGGGAATGTGGGAGGGAAAGGGGATTCTGGGTTGTAATTAACGTAAAAAGGCTGTCGCTCGATCGGCAAGATGTTGAGGATCGAGCGACAAAAAAATAAGCGACTTACTGTCCCGAAGTAAAACACTCTCGCTCGATCGGCAAAATGTTGCGGATCGAGCGAGAGAAAAATAGCAAACTCACTGTCTCCAACAAAAAAACGCTCGCTCGATCCGCAAGATATTGCCGATCGAGCGAGCCAAAAAAAAATCGGCTTTTTCGAAATTTCGGAAAAACAAGAAAAAAAAAATGGAAATAAAATTAAAACTAAGGAAAAAGAAACAAAAATAAAGCAAAAAAATATAAAAACGAGTAAAATCAAAAGGGAAAGAAACACTGGGTTGCCTCCCAGTCAGCGTTAAATTTGTAGTCAGTCTATAGCTCGACTGCATGCCGTGATTTAGTTGACATTTGGCGGAGCATCAAGAGTGATATCATGCTCGTCCTCTCCGACGTTCACTTGGACTCCTTCATAGTAATGCTTAAGTCGGTGGTCATTCACCTTGAATGTTTTGGATGTGTCCAAACTTTGAATTTCGACTGCACCATGAGAAAAGACATTAGTTACAACAAAAGGTCCATTCCAACGCGAACGTAACTTACCTGGAAACAACCGAAGTCTTGAATGATAGAGCAAGACTCTCTGACCAAATTCGAAGTTTTGTCGAGAGATCATCTTGTCATGGAAGGCCTTTGTTTTGTCCTTGTAAATCTTAGAGCTAGCTAGGCATCATTTCGGATCTCTTCCAATTCTTGCAACTGCAGCTTTCGGTGCTCGCCGCTCTCATCCATCTGCATGTTAAAATGTTTGATAGCCCAATAGGCTCTATGCTCCAATTCCACCGGTAGATGGCATGGTTTCCCAAAAATCAACCGATATGGAGACATTCCAATCGGCGTCTTAAACGCGGTTCTATACACCCACAAGGCATCATCCAAACGTAAGCTCCAATCCTTTCTTGTAGGATTCACGATCTTTTCGAGGATAGATTTGATCTATCTGTTTGATACCTCAGCTTGACCGTTGGATTGTGGATGATATGCAGTGGAAATTCCGTGGGTCACATGGTATTTTATAAGCAAACTCACCACGGTCCGGTTGCAGAAGTTTGTACCTCTATCACTGATGAGGGCTCTTGGAATTCCAAACCTAGAGAAAATATTATGCTGAATGAATTCTGCAACCACTTTAGAATCGTCAGTACGGGTGGCCTTTGCTTCCACCCACTTCGAGACATAATCCACAGCAAGTAATATATAAATATAACCATATGAACTCGGGAAGGGTCCCATGAAGTCGATGCCCCAAACATCAAAGATCTCACAAACTAGAATAGGTTGTTGGGGCATCTCCTTTCATTGGGAGATGTTACCTGTCTTTTGGCATTGAGCGCACGACTTATAGAACAGGTACGCGTCTCGAAATAAGGAAGGCCAGAAAAATCCATTGTCCAACACCTTGACGTCCTTTTCGGCCCAAAGTGGCCACCACATGCATAAGAATGACAAAATGTGAGGATAGGGATTACCTCGCTCGCAGGTACATATCGATGTATCACTTGATCAGCGCAGTGTTTCCACAAGTATGGATCATCCCACACATAATACTTCGCATCGCTTCGCACTTTGTCTCTTTGCGCCTTGGAAAATTCAGAGGAGAAACCATTAGTAACTAAATAATTCACAATATTTGCATACCATGGTAATTCGGCGCTCGCCGAAAACAGCTGTTCATCAGGAAATTCTTCTCGCAAATTCAGCTCCTCATCAACATGAACTAGACGACTCAAGTGGTCAGCAACTTGATTCTCGGCCCCTCTTTTGTCCTTGATTTCCACATCAAATTCGCTCAGCAGTAGTATCCATCTTATCAGCCTTGGTTTTGCCTCCTTCTTCGCCATCAGAAAACGAAGAGCTGCATGGTCAGAATAAACAATAACTTTAGCGCCAAGTAAATAAGAACGAAATTTTTCTAAAGCAAAAACTACTGCTAAAAGCTCCTTTTCAGTAGTGGAATAATTCCGTTGAGCATCGTTTAGGATACGTGAAGTGTAGTAGATAGCATGTGATGCTTTCCCAACTTTCTGCCCTAATACCGCTCCTACGGCATAATCACTGGCGTCACACATAATTTCAAATGGCTTGGTCCAGTCCGGTGGTTGGATGATTGGTGTTGAAGTCAATGAGTTCTTGAGTTTATTAAAAGCAGTTTTGCATGACTCATCAAATTCAAACGCCACATCCTTCTGCAGCAGTTTGCACATAGGGGATGCGATCTTGGAAAAATCCTGAATATATCTCCTATAGAAATCTGCATGGCCAAGAAAAGATCGCACTTCCCGCACACATATGGGGTAAGGGAGAGACTGAATAATATCAATTTTAGCCTTATCTACCTCTATCCCTTTTGATGAGACGACGTGACCCAACACTATACCTTGCCCAACCATAAAATGACATTTTTCAAAATTAAGAACCAGGTTGGTTTCGACGCACCTCTTAAGAACTAGAGCAAGATTAGACAGACAATCTTCGAATGAGTCACCATAGACAGTAAAATCATCTATGAAGACTTCTAATATATGCTCTACAAAATCAAAAAATATACTAACCATACACCGTTGGAAAGTAGCCGGTGCATTGCATAGTCCAAAGGGCATGCGTCGATATGCGAAAGTTTCAAATGGGCATGTGAATGTCGTTTTCTCCTGATCCTCTGGCGCAATCGCAATCTGAAAATAACCAGAATAACCATAAAGAAAACAATAGTAAGGATGACATGCTAATCTTTCAATCATTTGATCAATAAAGGGTAAAGGAAAATGGTCCTTTCGGGTTCCGGCGTTCAGCTTCCTATAATCAATACAAACCCTCCACCCATTTTGAATACGGGTGGGAACCATCTCGTCATCCTTGTTTTTCACCACAGTAATTCCGGTTTTCTTTGGTACTACTTGTACCGAACTGACCCACTGACTGTCAGAAATTGGGTAGATCACCTCAACTTCAAGTAGCTTCAAAATTTCAGCTTTTACCACCTCCATCATGGGTGGATTCAACTTTCTTTGTGGCTGAAGCGAAGGATTTGTGCCATCTTCCATCAGAATTCGGTGCATGCAAGTGGAAGGGCTAATTCCCTTGATGTCTGCTATAGTCCACCCAATAGCAGTCTTGTGCTCTTGCAGTACTTTAACTAGTTGTTGCTCTTGGTTTGTTTCCAAACTATTGGAGATGATGACTTGTAATGTTTCTCCTTCTCCAAGGAAAACATACTTAAGATGGTTTGGAAGTGTCTTGAGCTCGACCACTGGTGCCTGCAAAACAGATGGAAGACGCCTAGTATTAGAGATTGGCAAAGATAAGTAAGAGACATTACCTGACTGAGGTAGCTCAGGTGAACTATTCAGAAGTTTCTCAATCTCTTCCACTTCATGACTGCATCAAATCCCATCTTCCGTCTGCATAGTGGGTGCTATAATAGCCACCTCTAGCTCATCTTTCCCTGCATGCTCACAATACTCTTGTGCCAAGAAATCCACAATATCAACAGAAAACACACAATCATCACTATCAGGAAATTTCATGGCATCATAAATATTAAATTTCACAACCTCGCCATCGAATTCCATAGTAAGTGTGCCACTGTGAACATCAATTTTCGTCATGGAAGTTTTCAAAAACGGTCTGCCTAACAAAATAGGACTATTATGATCACCGTTTTCCATGTCTAGCACATAAAAATCTGCCGGAAACACCAATTCATTGACTTGCACCAACACATCTTCTACTACTCCCCTAGGGTATGCATTAGACCTATCAGCTAACTGGATAACAATTCCAGTTTTGTTCAATGGGCCAAGTTTCAATGATGCATATAGAGAATAAGGCATAACGTTGATTGATGCTCCGAGATCTAGCATGGCCTTCTCAAGTCTAACATTCCCTATAGTGCATGGGATAGAAAACATACCTGGATCCTTGCATTTTGTGGGTAATTTCCGTTGGATCACAGCAGAGACATTCTCGCCAAGTTCCACTTTTTGACAGCCTTTCAATGTTTATTTCCTCTTTGCTGTGCACAACTCCTTCAAGAACTTCGCGTATCGAGGTACCTGCTTAATAGCATCTAGCAACGGAATATTCACCTCACATCTACGAAAAGTCTCATAAAGATCCTTTATCCCTTCATTTTTTCTAGATTCTTTAAGCGCTAAGGAAAAAGGGGCAATAGGCTTATATTCAGATAGTGGAGGAAACTTACCTCTTGGCGCGTCTTCCTTAGATACTTCTCCATCAGTTGCCTTCGACTCTTCTTGTGACTTCTCCTTGGATGAAGCTTCCACTTCTTTCTCCTTAATTTTCAACTCCTTCTCATTCCTTAGAGTGATTGCACTTGCGTTTTCCTTTGGGTTTATCACAGTCTGTGATGGTAAAGCATTAGAATGCTGTGCTTCTAGCTTATTAATGGCGGTGGCAAGCTGTCCCATCTGGGTATTCAAGTTTCGGATACTTGCTCTTGTGTCCTGTTGGAAAGTTGCAGTGTTAGTAGCAAGCTCCTTAACAATATTCTCAAGAAACTCACCTGGTGTTGGTATTTGTGGTCGCTGCTGCTGTTGAGGGTACGGTGGCCTATATGCTAGATTGTGTGGTGGTGCTTGAAGCCCCGATTGATTTACTTGAGGGTTCCCATATCTCAGATTGGGATGATCCTTCCAACCAGGATTGTATGTGTTGGAATAGGGATCATATTTCCGCTGCAGTGGTCCAGGAAATACCCCCGTAGCATTAATATGTTCAACCGAATTTTCTTGAAGTGTGGGACACATATCAGTAGCGTGTCCCACTACAGCACAAATCCCACATGCCTTTGCAGTCTGTCCATTCCCTACAGCCATCTGACGCACAAGAGTCATCAATTCAATTAATTGTTGTTCAAGGGAAGAGACATTTACCTCATTGTTCTTCCTTGGTACATGCTCATTCCTGTTGGTGCCGAATTGTTGATAATTGGCAGCCATGTTTTTAATTAAATTTCTCGCTTGTACCGGCGTTTTATCCATGAAAACACCTCCACTCGCCGCATCTAGCATACTCCTGTCATGAGGTAACAAACCTTCATAGCATAATTGAATTAACTGGTTTTCACTTATCTGGTGTTGCGGACAGCTAGCGCAAAGCTTCTTGAACCGCTCCTAATATTCGTGTAGTGATTCCCCTGAATATTGCTTGATTCCATAAATTTCCTTCCGGATGTTTGCAGCTCTAGAGGCTGGGAAAAATTTATCCAGAAAGATCCTTTTCATCTCCGTCCACGTTGTGATAGAACCAGAGGGCAAGTAATATAGCCAATCCTTAGCAGCACTCTTCAAAGAGAAAGGAAAGGCCCTCAGCTGAATCTGCTCCTATGTTACTCCATGGGGTTTCAAACTCGTGCAAACCACGTGGAATTCCATCAAGTGTTTATTCGGGTCCTCACCTGCAAGACCATGAAAAGCAGGTAATAAGTGAATTAAACCAGACTTAAGCTCAAACGTAGCATTATTTTCTAATGTAGGAAAAGTAATGCATAAAGGTTGTTGATTGGGATCAGGAGTTCCCAATTGTCTAAGACTCATGTTAGCATTAGCATTAGCAGCCATCTCTTCTTCTGGAAAAGCATCTCGAGCAGCGGCTTCTTGTTGTTGCCTATGGAGTTCTCGCCTTCGCCTATGCAAAGTTCATTCAATTTCCGGATCGTAGAAAAAATCCTCTTCAGCAAAATCACCTGAAAGCATGAACTAGAGAGAACTAGCACCAAAGAAAAGAAAAGAAAGTGAGATTAATCAAAATAAAACAAAAAGAAAAGGAACACAATAAATTAACACCGTTCCCTGGCAACGGCTCCAAAATTTGGTAACGTTTAATCGTGTCACGCCCAAATTACCCAACTCAAGCAGATAATCACTAAAAATGTAGTAGTGTGAGTAGGGATCATTCCCACGAGGAAAGGTAAATTCAATGTGTTCTAAATAAATTAAATGGGGGTTTTCAAGTTTGAGGTTAACTACTGAAAACTTTAATCAATGAAAATTCACTAACATGCAAGATTAAAGAATAGACTGGAGAAATCAATAAGAGACGAGACTTGGTATCAGTTGACTACATCCTTGATATTCATTCATTCAATCATCGATTCTCTAAAAATAATTAATCCTATTAAATATTCATCATTAAAAATTCAATTCCTGTTTCACCGTAATTTTAGTTAATTAGAAAATAGCATTCTAAATTAACTCTTACCAATGAATTAACCCGATAACAGCAATCTAGATTTAAATCCACGGTAGCATTCAAACTAGTAAAACTGATGAATCTAGACAACACAAACATCAGCGGTTGTATTTAGCCTAGTCAATAATTGATCCTACGAAATAATAAATTCAACAGCAGAAATTATCACGCGTAGTTGCTTCGCAAATTAGTTTATTCAAACAATTACGGATTTTAATTCTAATTTAGCTATCGCTTGCAATACAAAATTCTAAGATGGCCAATCCTAAAATCTCGCAGACAAACATGAAATAAAACAGATCAAAGATTGATATTCAATAAAGATTAAACACTACGAATCAAATCTCATTAATAAAATATATCAAGGTTTCGTCTCCCTCAACCAAGTATTAAAAGTTTAGCCAACAATACTCATGATCCAAATCAATAAAAATTCAAAGAAAAGAAGAAAACTAGAGATAAAAAATTCAAGAATAAAACCTAGCCTCCAAGAGAGAGTCTCCAAATCTGATAATTCGTCCTAAAAATCGAAATAAAAGTCTAATAAAGGCTAGAGAATAAAATAACAACGATTCCAAAATTATAAAATATTTCCCGTAAAGTGACGCCCGCTCGATCGGCAACATCCTGCAGATCGAGCGGCGTAAAAATCCTAACGTTACTGCCTCAAGGTAAAGGCTCCCGCTCGATCTGCAACATCCTGCGGATTGAGCGGCGAAGACATCTTCAGAAATTCCAGTTTTTTCCATTGCTTCAAAGCTCCGTCCTAGTCCGCCCAAAATATGCGACCTAATCACAAAAACGAGAATCCCATCATGCAAACACGAAAAATGCAATACTAACAAAATGCAAAAATAAAACATGTAAACTAATGCAAAACAACAACAAAATGACACTAACAAATGCAATAAAAACATAACTATCATATACCCAGTCTTCACCTATCGCCCCAACTTATACTGCCGAGAAGGAAGCGGATGAATTTATAACCATGGGAGTGTTATTTTTGTTTTCATTGTATTTATGTTCGTCTTTGCATTTGTTCGTTTTTCATTATGTTAATTGTTTCTGAAGAATTGAGGGCAACGCTTTGGATAAAAATGGGGGTTTTGATAAGTGCATTTTGTATGCATTATTTCGTGATATTTTTATGTCTATTTTGTGTGCATTCATATTATTTTGTGTGTTTTTATGTGTTTTATTTTATTCATGTGTATTTCACTCTCCGGGTTTTATTTGTAAGAAAAATGGAAATAAAAAGAGTTTAGGGAAAATAAAAGAAAGAAGAAAACTTTTGAAGCGCTAAAGAGCAGAGCTGCTAACGAAGAGCTCTAACCAACAGCTCAAACTAGTGCTATTGCTCTAACAAAGGGCCCTAGAAGAAGTGCTATCGCGCTAAGTGAAAATGAAAAGCGCTAAAGAAGTTCCAACAAGAGCTAAGAATAAGCGCTATCGCGCTGAAGAATATGTGCGTGTTTGAATAGGCCTGTGCGTGAGTTAAATCGGGGCAGAAATGCACTCGCTCGAGCAAGAAAGACGTGATCAATAATTCCTTGGGACAGAGTAGTGCTCGCTCGAGCAGAATTGTGCTCGCTCGAGCGAGAAAAGCGGAAAAAATAATTCTTTGGGACAGAAGTGTGCTCGCTCGAGCTCACCTTTGTGCGCTCGAGCGAGAATGACGGGTATAGTTTTATTTTTTGAAAATTCCTTGGCCGAGTAGGACTCAATCTATTGAATATTTGGGCATATAAATAGATCTTTTAGCATCATAAAAAGGGTTCCGGACGCAGATTGAAGAATCAAGAGGCGGCCAAACATCATTTTCATTCTACTTTTCTTCTTTTCTTTTATTTTTTATTTTTGGTTGATGTTTTGGATTAAAAACTTTGATTGTGAATCATGTAAGACTTTGAGTAGTTCTTTTTTTTCGATCAAGGCCACGTAATTGGGCCAAACCAATTTATGTAGAAAACTTGAATGTTTATTTGGGATTTTTTGGACTTGATTTTATTTTATTGATTGTCAGATTTATATTTGTATTATGATTAGTCTGATCAACTGTTTGCTTACATTTTAATCAATTCCAAGTCGACAAAGAAGGAATTGATTTTGATCATTCTAATAATTATCGACTAGAAATAAAATTCGGTTTCATTGTGCGGTTTTAGGTGTAAACTGAATTCTCACAGTTCTTCATGCATTTGAATTTGATTAGAATTACAAAAAATTAATCCTTCAATATATGAATAGGTTTGATTTTTCTAAAAATAGACCTTTGAACAAGTTAAAAGAATTCCCGTAATTTAAGATTAAATCTGAGTCCTGAATCCACTACATGTTACATAATTTGTCTGGTACCTACGTGTGTCCTTGATCTAACTTTTCTCATATTTGAATTTAATCCAATTTTTTGTTGTGTAATAGTTTAAAATTGGAAATTGCTCTTATTCTCTAGTCTAGATTAAGTAGAAATAAATATATTTTGGTAGTTACAAAATAACAGTCCATGTGGGTTCGACATCTGATTTTTATTCACTATTTATAACTTGACCTGGTGCGTTTGCCAGCAGATTTTTAATCAAACCGATTTTAGCGGTCAATGATGAAATAGGTGGACCCAAACCAGAATCACAATGGACGACTGATGAAATTTCTGCGGCTAACATTAATGCAAAAATTATTAACGCCATGTTTTTTGACATGAACAAGCTTAATCTGATTGGTACTTGTGTTTGTGCTAGGGAGGTTTGAGAGAAACTTCAGATTCACTGTGAAGGTTCTACAAGTGTGAAGAAAACTAGGATGTGTCTATTGACTTCAAAGTTTGAAAAGATGAGAAAGGAAGAGAATAAAACCATCATGCAATATAATGGTCGATTGAAGAGCCTAGCTAATGAATCATCTATGCTTGGCGACCCTATATCCAATGAAAGGCTTGTTAGTAAAGTGCTTCGATCGATCCTAAAGAGGTTTAACAATATATTATGTGCTATAGATGAATCCAATGATGCATCTATAATGGGACTGGATGATTTGATAAGTTCTCTTTGAACATATGAGGTGGAGATTGAAGAACAAGATGAAGAAAAAGGTAATTCCATCGCTTTTCAAGTGTCCAATGATTCTTACAGTGATTTTTTTCAAATGAAGCAGGAAGTGAGTGAATACGATTTGGGATATGACTCAATCTCCCTGATAACAAAGAAATTTGATGACTATCTCAAGGTGATGAGAGAGAATAAAAGTGAAATAGGGGCAAAACCCTTAAAATTTCCTAGTCTTCCCGCTCTGAAAAAATCTCAAACCCAGTGACTTCTCGAGGATCTCGTCAAATGCATGAAAGTAAGGATCAGTCGTCAAGAAATTTTTTTGATAATGTTAAATGCATGGAGTGTCATGGATATGGGCATTATTAGAATGAATGTGCTAATTGACTTCAAAAAGGTATGAACACCTCCTTGAGTGATGAGGATTCTGAGGACGAACAGGAAAATGTTGAACAAGTACACCTTATCTCTTTTACTGCTAATTTGTTGGATGGTAAAAAAAATTTCATGTAAACCCACTCGGTGTTGCAACACCAGGGAGCAACACATGTAAAATAATTTTACATTTTGTTGCTTATAATTTTGGTAATTCAAGTGATCATGAAGAACAGGTGACTGAAAAACTTACTGTGGAAGGTGTCCAAAAACTTTATGAGAAGTTGTATACAGGCTGGATCAAGAGGAACAATATTAATACAACTCACTCTAAAGAGAATGATGATTTGAAGGCTTGTTGTGGCTAAGATCGAATTACTAATGAGAAAGAAAGATCTGGAACTAATGGAAAAGAGTGAACTTGAGAAAAGCAAAATGACACTTGCCAAATTTAATTCAAGTACAATCAAACTTGCTTATAGTTTTAATATGGGCAAGGATGATAAATCTTGCGAGAACCTCGGTTCTAATTATCTAATCAAGATTAAATCAATC
The DNA here is from genome assembly GCF_033568475.1 of Henckelia pumila. Lineage (NCBI taxonomy): Eukaryota > Viridiplantae > Streptophyta > Magnoliopsida > Lamiales > Gesneriaceae > Henckelia > Henckelia pumila. The sequence continues at coordinate 20,478,660 of NC_133123.1, read as the reverse complement.
AATTAACGACATTTTGGCGACCCCGGGCTCGTCTACTTTAATCCCATGACTCAACAATAAGCATTAGAACTAAGCACAAGTAATACAAAAGAAATAAATAAATAAATAATTTTAAAAATCTGAACCCCCGCTCGATCGTTCAAACTTCACCGATCGAGCGGCCGAGAAATCCAAACTCTCGGGTTTGGAAATTCACATGCACCGCTCGAACGGTCAAGTTTCACCGATCGAGCGGCCAAGAAAATCCCAACTCTCGGGTTGGAAAAATTCACATGTCCGCTCGATCGGTCAAGTTACACCGATCGAGCGGCCAAGCTCTGTTCAGAAATTCTGCAGAATTCTTGTGCTGTCCTGTGCTATTTCCTTGCCATTTCTCAATACTTACACTTCAAGACAATAATGCTAACACACAAGAACAATATATACATGGATGTTAAAAACTTTAACCATACACCAAGGATACAAGATATTACAAGTGCTCAAGCTAAATCTTAAGTTTGCCACTACTAAGCTTGTTCAAAACATAACCAAACATATGCTATAACATAAACTCATGTTCTTGACAGCACTTTTACATTCTTAGCCCGAAACGCCACTTCTCTAAACTTCCAATCGCTCAAGACCTTCTACGACGCGGCCTTGCATCATCTGTTGCAATGCACACATAAAACAAAACAACAGCCGGACAAACCGATAAGTATAAAACTTAGTATGAAACAACGGAAACATATATTGAACATATATAGCATCTTTCATGCATTTCAATGTAAAACACCACCAAGAAACTCAAGGAAATTGGCTAATCTTATAAAGGTTTGAGGCTTAAAAAACGACATGGCTTAGATGCTAGAACGCATCACTCACCATCAAGTTCAAGCTCACCAATGATGTTATCACCGAAGTCGAGATATCAATGCTACAAGCTCATCATTGATATTTGATATCAAAGTTTATTACTCATCAATGATATCGTAGCAAGGCTAGAAAGAACATACATTATAAGACGACACAATACACCATCATCTTACAATAGCCTACAAAGCATGCTATAATACTCAAGCATTGCACAACCAACATATAAACAAGTAATGCAAAGCAAAGTGTGATTTAAGAAAATCTAGAAGGTGAACTCATCTCGACAAACATCCCCAACTTGATCATCGTCGTAACATACCTTTTCTTGTTAAGGAGCTAGCTAAATCCACCAGCTACAAGAGATACAACTACTTATCAAACTCAGCCCAACACAAGCTAAACCACAAGGTATAGAGCTCACAAACCTTGACCAACTAATCCCGGTTCGAAGCTGAAACTTCTCGAGTGCGACATCCCCTATTTTCAATCTGAAACCATAGCACATATATAGCTGGAGAACATCAGCAAGAACTCACATAAAACACAGCTCAATCACACTATCACAAGTCTATCCATTTTTGAACCGGCGACGTAATGCAAGGATTCCAAAAGTGTATCCGAATCTGAAATCGGTTGGATGAATCTTGAGATACACAAGATTGAAGATGAAGAAATGGCTTGCAATTCTGAAAATGAAGAAGGAATCGGTGCTTGCTGCCGTGGAGGTAATGAAAATGAGGCATACACATTACAAATTCTATCAACAAGCCAAGTGTCCCACTCAAAAAGGAAATTTGCACTTTAGCCCCTCAAATCTTGTAAATTTGCAAATCGGTCCTTGAAACTTCTTTTCAATTTAATTTCAATCCTAAATAATTTAAGAATGTTAGAATTTAAATCTAAACTCTAAAAATTCTAAAATTAAATATTCTCGAATTAAAATTAAATAATCCCGAATTAAGTCAAATAATCACGAACCTTACAGACATAGAGTCGAGAGTTTAAAGTAAAGAAATTTTTTTTTTAAAGCATGCACAGCCCCGTGCACACCTCCGTTCCCGGGTCCGTGCATGAAGTTGTATCCAAAAGATCGGAGACTACAAAATACATGGACACGGGCACACCTCCGTGCCTGGGTCCGTGCACCAAAAATGCACTAAAAGTCCAACTCTTTGTTTTATGCACGAACCCCGTGCACCCTCTGTGCCTGGGTCTGTGCCCAACATTTCAAATACACAAAATTACTGCCTCAGACAGAATACACACAGACCCATGCACGGATGCATTTTTGGGATCCGTGCATGTACAAAATCGTAACATTTCAAAATGCGAAGGTACACGGACCCCACACGAACAAAGAAAAGGGGTCCGTGCCCTGCTAAAAATCAGAAAAATAAGAATAGGCAGCAGAACATGCAAATCCTACAACCAACTAAAACTCATTTTACAACATGCATAAATACATAAATCTAGCATCGCACGATACATGAAGTTCTAAGATCGATCAAATACTCGAAATTAGAATATACATCCACTCTAGGTTCTATATTTCAAAATACAAAACATGTTACAAATGAGTTCAAAATCTAAAACCAAGTCCTCAATTCTATCACACCCAACTCGATCTAGTCATGTTGCCTCTGACTCGATCCTGTTCCACCTGTTGCCAAGCACACATACAAAGACAATACAACAGCCGGATAACTCCGGTGAGAATAATATTCCCAGTAAAAGCAACATAACATGCAATAGCAAAAGTATATCAAAACATGAAATTACTTCAACATAACTCAATATTAAATAGAATGCAATACATGTCTTTAAAATTCGATATTATCTACTCGGATAATCAATGGAAATTTTGGTTCTTCTGTTGGGATCCCGAGGACAAGATATCACCACAACTCACCGACTCTCCCGATTGAGGTGGATGAGGTATATCTCTATCCTCTAGACTTTGGAGCAACTATAAGGAGTATTCAGAACTATGGGAGACCTCATCAACCCAAGCACTCGACTAAAGTCTCCAAAACGTCTAATTCGAGTTTAGGCAGTTCCACAATTTCAAATCAAAGGATTAGGCCCAAGATGAATGCATAAATGAATCGAAATTAATTAAAGCATGAAACAATAATTACACGTCCTATTATGTCAAATAAGAGCATTAATCAATCAACAAATTCAAGTTCTCAAACAAAACAAGTAATCATGCAAGTATGTGATTTAGGGACTCGAGAATCAATCTGAACTCGAGTCTTCGCCCTTTTTCATTTCGATGTTCACTTTTACCTTTTTTCGATTCGAGGTTGCTCCCAATCTGGAAAAGATACAAGAACGAGAGTTCTTATCAAAATTCTATTCAATCTTAATTCAACGATTAAAGTAAACATGTTACCGATTCTTGATCAATTCTTCTACGACTCAAATCCTAATAACTCCGAACTCAACGGCCTTATTTCCTATTTGTACTGAGATATAAAAAAACTCAATAATAACCAATCAAACCAAATCAAATCCAAAATTCAATCAAACTCCCCAAATTCTAAAAATCTCAAACTAACGGCATAACGGCTATAAAAAGGCCAATATAAAATCAACAACATCAATATATCGATCCCAACAACTCATAAAAATAACAATTCATCCATTTCAACTCAATACCAATAAATCTCAAAACCCCTATTTTCGAATTTACTTCCAAAAATCTTAACAATTCCGAACGTCGTTCTTTTTTCGATCCGACTTTGAATAAACAATCAATGCTAGCTCAAGAACAACATATCCAAACGAAATAAAAATCTTACAACACCTCAAAATCGAAACATACTGGATCGTAATAAAACTTACAGCAAAATGGAGCTCTCGTAGTTTTGATCACAAATACACCTTCGGATTGAAATTCTATCGGACGGATCGTGCAAAACCGGAAAAAGAAAAGCTTGGAGGGGCGCTTTAATGGTGGATCGGCCAAGGGAGAATAAAGAAGAAGGAGAAAATGCCATCACACTCCTCTCACTCCTTTAAATATCAATGACTGAGTCAACTTCTCAAATTTGCACTTTGGTCCTTGAATTTTTCAAAATTTTCAATTCAGTCCCTGATCACATATCAATTCAACCCGCGGATATCCTAATCTCCGATTATCAATATTAATCTCCAAAAATCTTGGTTAGGCTAATTTTGGGGCGTTACAAATCTCCTCTTCTAAGAAGTGATTTCGTTCTCAAAATCGCATGCGTTCAATCACATAAGGTAAGAGATAAAATCAAAGACTGCAATAAGAATTCACATCACAGAACAACTCTGGAATTCGCTGCTTCATATCAAACTTTGTCTCCCAAAATGGTTCTTCAAATCCATATCGGCTCCACTGAACTTTCACAAACTGAATCGGTTTGTTTCAGAGCTGCTTCTCTTTTTGGTCATAAATCACAATCGGTCGTTTTCGAAGCAACTCGACGCCTCATCAAATTCGGTCTCGTTGGCTTAAGAACATAAGCAGGATCTGGTGATAGTTCATCATCAAAGAGAAAAAACAAGTGCAAGACTGCAGGCAAGATCGTCTATCTTCTCCATACCTCGAATCATATCTGATCCCAAATCAGGTGACTCAGGAAATCATTCCAAAACAAAAGAAATTTTCATTACTTCTCGTACAACACTTTGAAAGATGTCATCAGATATTCGTCTGATAGTTGTCGTTGTAAGAAATCTTCATAAGAGTTAGCGAAACTCGACGACTAGTGCCAAAGTCAAGCATTACGACTCATAGCATATCCTCTAAAGTCTGAATCATCTGCTCTGACTGTCCGTTGTTCTGAGGATATTAAGATGTACTCAGGTGTAATTGAATATCAAAAGCCTCTTGAAGACTGAGCTCAAGGTGAGAAGTAAATCAAAAATCTAAATCTGAAATGATAGACTTCGACAAGCCATACAATCTGACAATATTTCCGACATAAATCTCAGCCATTTGATCGTGTTTGAAAGTCATTCTGTACGGAATACAGTAGTAGATTTCATCAATTGGTCAATTACTATCCAGATAGCATCGAAACCTAGGACTGATTGCGGTAGCCTCGTGGAGAAATCCATCGAAATGAGATCCCAATTTCACTCTGGAACTGATAAACTGTGCAACAAAAAATCAGGTCTCTTTCTATCTGCCTTCCATTTTTGACAGTTCAATACATTGGAAAACAAACCTCATAACATCATTTTTCATCTACTCCCACTAAAACTGACACTTCAAATCATCGTACATCTTTCGGTCATCTAGATGAATACTGAATCGACTGTTATGTGCGTATCTCAAGATACACTGTCTCAAATCTTCAATATCAGGCACAACAGAACGATTGTTCACAAATAAAATATCATCATTGACCTGAAACGCAGACTGGTGTCCAGACCTAACTTTTCCTTCATCGAATTCTGAATGATCGAATCAGATTTCTGTCCTTCTTTAATCTTCAAACACAACTCTAGTTCGGCTTGAAAAGAAACAATTCTGATAGACCTCCTATCTGCTTCAACTCTAAATCAGAAGTGCACCCATCATCAATCAAAAGAGAAACATCGGTAGGAGATAAAATATAGAATAGATCTTTCGGTTCAGAGCAACAGCTACTGCATTCAGTCTCTCCGGATAGTCCTAGATTTCGCAGTCAGAGTCCTTCAACATATCTAATCATCTTCTCTGTCTCATATTCATTTCATACTGCGAACACCAATAATTAAAATTCTAAGATTAGAAAATATTTCAAAAATTTCCTCGTAAGAAAAATGACACCAGATCTTCCAAGCAATAAGATTGCTTTGAGCTCCAAAATCAGGAATTGGATATCAAGTCTCGTACAGCTGAAGCCGCCTCGATGCCTAAGCTATCACGTGCTTCCTTGGAATAAGAATATATCCCAAACACCAATAAGAAGAATTGCAATAAACTGTAAGATCATCGGTGTGAGACCTCGATTCTAATCAGCTAATAACGAATAATCAATAATTAAACATCATTAATCAAAAGCCAAAAGAAAAGAAAATAAAAAAAAATTCGGATGAATAGTGCCGCGCTCGATCCCACGAGTTCGTAGGATCGAGCGCACCAAAAAAACTCAAAGTTTTGGTGAATAGTGCTGCGCTCGATCGCACGTACTCGTGGGATCGAGCGCACCAAGTTTTGCAAACTTGCTTCCTCACAATTTAAGGGCCGCGCTCGATCCGACGAACTCGCGTGATCGAGCGCGCCCTCTGCCCAGAAAACCTCAAAAACAGGGAAGGCTTTCAACAATTCAAACACCTATCAAATCTTCAATCTAAAACATGCATCAACATAACCAACATGCATAATACATTAAAAGATAGATCTAAAGTTATACATCCAATCCAAACTAATAGAACATGCTTTCAATCTAAGTTTACAATCCAAAATACAACTCGAGTTTGAATACAATCTAAGTTCGATTACATATTCGACTTCTACAACAACAAGGCCTCACTCTATCAACTCGACCACCTAGCCATGCGATCTCTGACTCGGTCCTGCCCCACCTGTTTCCAAGCACACATACAAAGACAAGACAACAGCCGGATAATCCGATGAAAATAATATTCCCAGTAAAAGAGACAAACATGATATATCAGATAAGCATCTCAAAATGAAATACATCAACTTCCAGATATTCAAATATCAATCATGCAAATCCAAGACAATTCAAAATAAAATGCATGTCTTTAAAACTCTGGGATTATCAAGTCCGGATAATCAAGGTAATTAGCTCTTCTCTTCCTCTATTGGGATCCCGAGGATGAACTATCACACAAAATCGCACCGACCCTCCACTCGGGGTGGATAGTGTATAATTCAATCCTCTAGAATCTGAAGCAACTATATAGAGTTAAGTCGGTCATTGCAGTAAATCGCCTGTCAATGCCCCCTACTATAGTTCTCAGAACGTCTAACTCAAAATGAAATAAATCCATTGGCTCAATATGAATGCAATGAAAATCATAACTCATTCAAGTAAATCAAATAACATGCAAGTATGTGATTTTTCCGGAACACTTGAATCAAGTCGGATTCGAGTCACTCGTTCCATTCCAGTCTAAGTCATCTTATACCTTTTCTCAAACGTCGATGCTCCAAATCGGCTACAATCTTCAGACGGCACAAAGCTGCAATCTAGCAATTCCACTGGCTTCAAATCAATCTAACAAAAGAAGCCATCAAGATCAATATCGACATTCAATCTCTCAATCAAAACAACTCAACGACATCCAAACTTCAAACTGACGGCATAACGGCTAAATTCTGATAAACCGGAAACGCAGATAGCATCGTAACAACGATATCAACTCAATACAATGCCCAAACAAACAACAAAAGCTCAAACTCAACAAATCTAAAATCCTCATTTTCGAAAAAGGCTTCCAAAAATCATAACAAATTCGAACGACGCTCTATTTCGAAACCGACAGAGAATAAACAATCAGAACTCTGCCAAGAACAACATACTAGCAACTCAATCGATTCTAACGACATCCCAAAACTAGAATGTATCTGATCGTAGAAAAACTTACGATAGAACGAAGCTCTCGCAGCCGTGATCGCTAATCTGACTTCAGAAATAAATTCCAACGGACGGATCGAGCTCGGACTGAAATCTAGAAGCTTGAACTCACGTTTCTCTCTTCATCAATGGAGGAAACGGCTTGGAGGAGGAAGATGGAGTGAAGAGAAAGTCAATAGCTTGCTTAAATATTTAATAAACTCCAAAATTGCATTTTAGTCCCTGAAAAATCCGAAATTTGTAAAAAGGACCCTGATCAAAATCAAGTCGGCTCTTGAACTCTGGAATCTCCGATTATCTCAAATAAATTCGATTAAGATAAAATCGGGGCGTTACAATCGGTATCTGAAGGAACAAATAATACTAGAGCACTGGTCAATCTCTTCTTCAGGTCAATGAAATTGATCTCATAAGATTCGGTCCAAAAAAAAGCGCATTCTGCTGAATTAGCTAAGTAATCGGCTTCAGAAAAGAAGGAATTCCCTCGATGAATCTGCGATAGAAGCTCGATATACTCATAAATCTTCAAATCTCAGGTACATATGTTGATCTATACCAAATCATAACAGCTTCGATCTTGCGGCGATTAATAGAATTCCAGCTCCAGAGATAATATGATCGAGAAAAGACAACAAATCCTATCAAAATTCAGACTTTGATAGAATAGCATACAACTTCTCGACACTCAAAATCTGGAAAGACTCTCAAATGCTCTGAATGATCATATGACTCTTCGAATGGGAAAAAAAAATCATCGATAAGAATAATCTTAAATTCATCTAACTACTTCTGAAAGATTCGGTTCATAAGATTCAAAATTACTGCAGGAGCGTTTGAAAATTCAAATGGCAAGACTATAAATTCAAATGGTCATGCCTCATTTTGAATGCAGTCTTAGGAACATCTTCCTCTCGAACTCTCAGCTGATGATATTCTGGCCTCAATTCAATGCTGAATTCGATCTCACGAATCGAAAGCAAAACCAGAATCTTAACCGAAAGACGTCAGCAACTTTCTAACCATTGGCAAAACACCAATTCAGGGCTAGATTTCGGAACATCAACGGCATATTGAGAATTTACCTGCACCTTTTCTGTAAAAAAAAAAAAAACAAAAACGAGTCATCAGCAACATATATCAAGGAATCTTGGATCGAGAATCCTTACCAAATGATTTCCACTCGTCTGTCATCTCGGATCTGAATTAGACCATTTTTGAGAACAATCCACGGTTGCCATGTACTAGGTTAAAGCAACAAGAAGGTCAAGATCTGATAACTCAAGTACCATACAGTTCAGTTCAATCATATTCCCCTCAAATCGAATCTCACAAATACGGACTCACCTTATAGAACAATTCCTCCACCAACAAGGTGAAGTAACCGCAGCTACAGCAGATAAAACTCCGAAGGCAAGGTATGCATCATAACCAATTATTCAGAGATAAAAGAGAGATGTACTAGAATCTATGAATACAAGAGCTGATTAATCAAAGATCAAATAGTTACCTGCGGTGTCAACGTCTGGTGCAGTCTGAGTCTGATCCTCAATAAGAGCAAAGGCTAGTTTCTGATCTATCGGAGGTTGATTCACATACTATTTAACTCCTTGTTGAATCTGTTGCGGTGGTTGAAATGAGTGAACTAAAGAAGCTTGCCTCTTCAGCTGAACTATCGGTCTGAAAGAACTTTCAGTCCGAGATCCAATGGTATTACGCTGAGGACATCTCCTAGCATAGTGTCCTGTCTGATGGCAGATATTGCAGCTTCCATAAATTTCAATACAATGCTCACTGAGGTGTCGACCTCCACAATTGTTGCAAGATACACCGAAAGATCCCGAACTCTGTCCTGAACCAAAATGTTTCGAATCGCTGGAACTAGAAGAACTGCTCCCAGACTTCTTGAATTGTTTTCTTTTCGGTTGCAAATGATCCCTTATGGTACTACCTCTATATCCGGTCGATTTTTGGAACGGGATCTGCTGAAGAAATTCAGTTTTAAACAGAATCCAAGAAATAACAGTACCTTGATTTTCTAAGGCTTTCTTCCTCGAAATCCACCAACATTTGGCAATCCCCTAAAGTTGGTACACAACTAACCGAATTCAACGGTCTTCGGTGTAGTCAAGAGAATCAAACAACTGATCGATATCCTCTAACAAATTTTCACACCCCACAGCACTCCTCAGATTCAGTGGTTGGAAGGACTTAAACCTCATAAGCAAAGATTCCGTCGGTGTTGGAGTAATATCCATTTTCTCAGTCGCAGTACAATCTTGTTCAATCGGGGTTCGCTGCTAAATGTTTCATGTTCAATATTCGTCGAGGAAACATATCTCATATTCAAGAGAATTAGGACACAAACATCTCAATTTCCATAATCTCGTGTCCATAATCTCTATTCAAAAATTCATTCAATCTCATGGATATTCCAATCCGGATTTCTAATATATCATTCTTTACTATTAACAACAAACAATCGTGAAACCCACGTTCAAGTATAAATATTTATCCGTTAAAATTACATTATAAATTTCATAAAATACATTTTCTTCCTCAACATCCTAAGAAATCAAGTAAACTTAAAAACCAAAACAAAATTTTCTATCTTGCAGTCACCTTTTCGGTTTTTGCAACTCATGAATTTGAATTCAATGAGTCATCATGATGCCCATAAAACCTATTTGGTAACCCTCAAGTAATGAACATTATATGTGGTGTAATGGTGGAGATAAAGGGGCTCACTCTAGACTCTATAAATACAATATAAATTATTGTTGTTTAAAGCACAATGGTAAAATCATGTAAATATTGGTATTGTGCAACTAGTTCACGTAGGGAAGGAATACTAGGCTATTGGACGTATTTTAAAAACCAATTCATGTTTCAGCTAGATGCATGTGAGCTAGAAGGTAAGTGGGCTTATATATATATATGTGTGTGTGTGTGTGTGTGTGTGTGTTTTAAAATAATGATGTTCTTGATTTTGAAAACTCGATCGTACATTACTCGTTTCATGTCATTTGATTTTGTTTCATGTTTCGTTCTGCACGATTTCTTGTTATGCACTGTTAGAATTCAACTTAAGAAATGATAAAGAAATTCCAAAAACATGATATGATATAAGGCCCTGATGCGGTGGGTTATAATAATCGTTTAAGGTCTAGTCCTCTTAGAGGAATAACAATTAGGGACTGATCAGTAGCCATGATTAACAAGATGAATAACAATGTTAATTCTAAGTACATGCTTCAGTTATGAGATATTTTGTTGCCTTGTTTCGAACTCTGATCGTTCCTTGTCTTGAATTCTGTTGCGACATGCACTGGAACGTGCCTTCTTTAAATTCGTATCATGTATGTATATATATTCGATATTTTGTGTGTACGATCGGCCCCCACTTGTTGAGTGTTTTCCAAAACACTCATCCATTACTTCCCTCCCCAGATAAAAATGAAGAATAACTTGAAGATGAAGAGCATAGCTAATATTGAACTGGTGAAAAAGGAGAAATTTAGAAGTGCTGCTATTATTTGAGTTTTTTGTTCCTGTGATGATAAGTTTTAGCTTTCGCTGATGTATTTGGTTTATAATTTTCTTTATGGGATGTAAGAATAAATTTTGCCATGAAATAATATACTGGTTTTTTGTTAAATTCTGTACTGTGACGCTTGTTTTTTTAATATTATTTGAAAACAACGCCGATGTCGACCAACCCCGATTTCATGGCTTGACAATAACTCTTAAGTGTTATTTATTGCCTTTCCCGAGTGCCCGGTAAATTTTATTATTCTAATTTCAAGTTCGATATCCTCCCTATCTGAAATTAAACAAAGTGAAAATCAAATCAAGATCACTCAATATCTAGAAACAACCAATAAGTTTATAATGAAAAAATTAAACACATAGTAATATTAAAAATCATATATTAATAAATAAAGGCGGATAATAAAAATCACAGAGTAAAATTTATTTTCCGTCCCTGAATGAATTTCCTCTGACTTTTGATTCGATTATCTCTTGTCGTTCGCTCCCACATCTCAAATTCATATCTCAAGTCTCCTTGAATGCGTAGTTCTGTGTGGTTATGTTATTTGGGTACCGCTTCTTCTTCTCTCGATTCTCTCCAATCTGTGCGGTTCTTGTGCATGTTGTGTGTCTCCTCTTGTATGTCTGATTCTCTTCTTTTATGTTTCCTCGAAGTCCGTTGAACAAAAACCAGCAAGTAGAATCTTTCAAAAATTCAAAATTGTACTATGTTTTTGCTCAGGCAGTGCTTCCAATTAGCGCCTCAACACTTATGCTTCATATCTACAGTGTTGCAGCTCTTCTGCTTTGTGTCCAGCGCGCAACATTCTTGCAAAAATCATATCATGAGTTCTAGTTTTTGGATCGGGTTGAAATTTGGACAGCAACTTCATAACATTTTATACTTTATTTTGTACGATGGAAATCGAATTTGAATCTCTTTAGAGTCGGACTTATGGCATGTGACTTGCCTGAGGTGATTGTTGAAACATCATTTGATGCCAGTTATATGTGAATTTGCTTTCCCTGCCCCCATGTTAAGTTTCTCTTTCAGGAATTTTATGATGTCACAATTCTTTATTCATTTGCTGTCATGGCATTGATAATCAGATGCAAGGATTAAAAAAGAAAGAAAAGGGAAAAGGGAAAAGGGAAAAGGGAAAGGGAAAGGGAAAGGGTAAAAAGAAGAAGCAATTATAATCTCTAATTTATTTTAAAACAATTTTTGTATTTTAGATTATTATTCTAACTGTTAATGGAATAAGTAATTTCATTTATTCCATCTTAAAACTGTTTTCGTCTCATTCATTAGTTTAGCATACTAGGCGATTTCATTATTCGTCTCCAAATCGAATGATACATTCATAATCCCTAATTTTACTCATAAATAAAACCTTGAAATCAAGGTCTAGACTTGTAGAGTGAGACGAAAACTTGTAGAGTGAGATGATTATGGAAGTGGATTGTTCAATTTTTAGTCACGTGGTTTTCAAGTGTGTTAATTGTCAACTTTTCGTTGTGAACGAACAACTGAGATAAAATTCATATACATAACTTGTAAATTTTATATATGTAAGCCTCATAGTTCAAATACATAAGTAAATAAGCATCCATTATATAAACTGATATAATTGATCATGACAGAATTATATTATCAGTAGAAACAACAAAAATGACAGAAACATAGAGAAGGTTGACAATAGTGCACTAAAATGAGATGAATTTGGGAGCCTTGGATAAACATCTGGTGGGGGCAAAACACAATCCTGGCCGTTGAATGAAATTTTCCTTGGAAATGCCCACCCTTCCCTAAACGTGAAATCTTTAGGATCCTTGTACAGCAACATCTCTGTTTGCACATATCCTTTTTCACCGGCCTGTAGCAGTATATCGTTGTAATGCTCTATCCCATAAAACATTCCCGTGTCATCTGCATGCGCGCATAAGTAATCAACATGTTATAAGTATTTATTATTATTATTATTATTATATCAACATAGGCTACATAATTCCCACGAAACTAAATGACAAATTTTGAGCGACAACGAACAAGAATCTTTGTCCCGACGCAAGTATATATAACTTACTTGTGTTGCCATATTGGTTGAGAGGCCTGTAGTTGAAACTGAAAACTTGTGTAAGATTTTGAAGATTAGGGTGCAGCACCACCAAATTCCACTCGCTGTAATTTTTGACATAGTTGAAATTAGAAAGCGTGATTTTGACTCTGCAATACTGTTTGTAACTCTGTTTGACATGCCAATGCACTTGAATGGGGCACATATGATGAGAACATTGCAGCACTGGCCTTGGTTCTTCGTTGGCTTCTACTTGCAGAGGCGGAGGTAAGTCCGCTGGCCTACAGATCAAGAAATTAAAGGATATTATAAATTGTGCTTTAATTTTTTAGTTGAATAAATAAATTTACAACGAGGATACGTAGTCGATGTTTTAATTTATAATTAGAATACCTGAGGCATGACGATCCATTTTGTGGTAATTGGCAAGCACAGCTACATTGTGAGCATGGGACGATGGTCTTGCTATAGAATGCCGACATAGAAACGCAACAAGTCGGGGCAGCTGCAGCTCGGAACTGGGAGTAAGAGCAGGTCACGTTATATGTAGCTGCAAGATAAATTATATTAATGTACGCATTTTCAAATTAAATTTCTTCAAGAAAGAGGATTACACAAGCTGCACGATATAATATATATATATATAGTCGATCAAAGAATATGAGAGCTAGGAACAAATTATAATTATATCACTTAATTAATTTACCGATGGCTTGTGTCCTCCTACGCCCTTGATCTTCAAAAGATTTTGTGGGTTGAACCAGGACCGGATCTGAACAGGTATATCCAGAAATGCCAAGAGAAAATTGAAAGAGTGGGTGCCCAGTGAGCCAACTTGTGGCTATGGGCTTTGATGACTCTTTGTACAAACAATCTTTTGTTTAATGTAAATTTACACTTTTATTAATGGCAATGACTTTATCTTTCTTCATATTGTTATATTGTGATATACTATTGTTGTTTTGATAAAGACCTTGAATATACTATAGTGTATGTAAGATGTGGTAGAACATGGGGATGTCTATCATGAAATACATCTTATAGTCACTGTATATTCTAAACTGTTCCTAGTCGATTGAGCCGTCCGAGAATAAGGATAAGGATCGCTCGAGTGTGAGACTAGCATTTGCGATGCGGAGTACCACGTTTCATTGGTAGGGAACATGGAGATGTTCGAAGCATGCAAATGGATATTCATAGGATGAATAATCGAACTACCCTATCCGGACTTTCCAAGTGGTTATCACTTATCGAGTGGATAAAGTCCGCGGTTTTGGTTGTACACCATTAGTCCTTACTACTTGAAACATCATGGAGACTCTGTATGCTAGTACTGTGCTTTGACTCGTTTACCGACTCTATGGGGGTCATCAGGTGTCGGGATTGGGTACAGTTACAACACATATAGGAGTCGATGCATTGTTGTCAAGGATTCACCACATACTTGCGAGTGTGGATATCCTATGCGATCTGAGGAGATATTAGTGTGACGAATCTCTGGTCAGAGTACTTGATGTGATTTAAGAAATGGTTTCTTAGTAGCACATGCGATGTCACTAATTGGATCTTCAAGATGTATTGTATAGTTATCGAATCTTGAGCGACTCTCGATATACCAATGGTTGTTGATTCGATCGGGATATATGGATGAAGGGACCGTACTGTACGCTAACCAAAATCTACTGGTTCTTGTAGGCACTATCAGTGATACCTAGGGAATCATGGGGCGATGTTGCTAGGCGCTTTACCATGATTCGTTGGGCAAGTCGGAAATCGTTGTTCCGAGTCACAAGGAGTTGTGAGCCCACGGCTAGCTGTATCCCTGAACCATTGAGGGTCACACAGTGTAATGGAGTTTTAATCCCCGTTGAGATAGTTAAATTTAAAGAGTTAAATTTAATGAATAAAGAAGTTGGACTTCTTAAATAAGAGTAAGGGAGTAGGATTTCCTAAAATGACATAGGGATGTACATTTTTGGAAACCACTGAATTCGGATTCAGGAAAATTTATCTTGACTATAAAATGTGCAGAAATGGTTTCTGTGCACATTGGTAAAATCGGTTTATCAATCGGAGTCACGATGAATTTTATATTAATTTCTGAACGTGTGGGCTTTGCTTGTCGGGCCTCAACTTATGACTAATGGGCCCTAAGGTGTTAGTGGCCTGCATTATAAATAAGTTATTGCAGTACAGAAATTAAAAACAACAGGTCATAATTTGAGAGAAAAAAAATCGAAAACCCTAGTCTCCCTCTCTCAGTATTCGGCCGCCCCCTCCCTTCTCTGCGTGAGAAAATTTCGGTCTGTGATTTTGAATCGCAGTCAGGAATAACGAATCAGATTCGTTTAATCTCTTCGCAGAAAACTTCTGACAGATTTTCTAGTGCAATCTGTCAGAGGGATTTAAACCTCATTCGTGGACCTGATTGAAAGAGTTCATCAGTTCCTGGGAGATACAAGAAGCGCAGAGAAATCTGTGTGGTGTCCATTAATCTCGCTTCGAGATTGAAGGTAAAATTTAATTAATTGTTATTTGAATTTTACACACACAATAATTTAATCGTTGAACAGTTGATACCCACACCATGGAATTGTTCCATGATAAAATTTTTAAACTTCCGCTGCACCGGGTATCAATCGTGATTGATCAGAGAGCCGCGTTTTCCAACAAAAAGTTGTGTGGCACTTGAGGCGGCGCATTAGAAGCATTAATAGTTCCGATTAGCATCAGAAATGCTGCAATATTATTATTATAACTAGTTTGAGTATCAGCTTGGATGATGGAAGAAAGAAGACCTCCTTTGCAACAATCAAGTGTTTGTTTGCTGAATGGGGCACCAGGCAAGAGATCGACAATAACCGGTTGCTTTTCACAACTGTGAGGCAGCAGATGTTTAAATGCGCCTGAACAATTCCCTTGTTCAGTGGCTTCAGCTCCTTGTATTTCCCATATAACCTCATCCCCCACCCATACCCAGCTCACCTTCCATCCTGGCAACTCTATGTGTCGGTATAATTGATTATTTATCATCCATACCTTCACCTGCAGGCATGGCCGGAGAAATTAAAACAAAACCATTTGCTTAATTCGAGTCAAACATATATGCATGCACGAACACAATTAAAAAAAATTAAAAAATTTAAAAATTCTTGGACATCTGGTGAATTGCTTACAAATTGTTTTCCATATCCCACGTCCCGGACAACATCCCACCTGATTGTAATATTTCCGTATGGATCGACTGGATCGTAAGCATCTGCATTCCAATTACCGAAAATTCAACATCATCAAGAACACAAGGGGTACGTATTATTAAATCCCATAAATATTTTAAGCAGAAAATTAATTAAAACAACTACTTACATCCGGAACTACTGAAGATGATCACTAGTATTGATGTTATTAAAACCAAAAACCTGATTTCCATTATAAACCAAGAAAAAAAATTTAGTTGGAATTAATATATGGTTTGTGTTCTGGCCGGGGATATATATCAAATTATATTCTCCTACCCTTCAAATTAGCTTGTAAATTACAGCAAAATGCCGTGTGGTGGTTTGATCATGTGTTCTGGGGAATGGTTGATGCACGTATAATTGCCATATTTAGGGGAATCACCCCATGCATTAATTCGCAAATTTAATCAATATTTGCATGCTTTCATTATCTTATCCCGGCCACTATCATTTACCCATTTTTTCTGATTAATTAATTCATGATCATTAATTGTTAAGCATGCATGCATATATGGCTCACGAGTCTTTGAATTCAATTTATGGATTAGTTCAGGAGGTTTATTTTGTCAACATGTATCTTATATATTTTTACTGAATCTTCCTTTTTCATGACTACTTTAATTTGAGGGGCTTGTTTCATTTTCTTAATTCAATTTGGATCACACGTAACTCTTGTTTTATCACTTTTATTTCTTAAATTAAAATATATTCTGACTTGATCATTACATAAGCAACATCTGTTACGGGAATTTATGGCAAATTCTCCAAACATGATTTACATTATTTATTTCGATAATTTTTCCCAACATAAATTTGTTTTCCCCATATCTAGTTAATTAAATAAACAAAACAAAAAAAATACTTTTTTCCCAGTATGATAGATTTAATACACCGGAATATGTTTATATTAATTGATACCATATACCAAGAATTTTTAGGAATATCAAATAATGATGCCAATTTAGTAGCTAAAAACATAGAGCAAAATAGATCAATTTTTATTCTAGATAATATCAAACTATGCAATTTATGTTATCTAAAAGAATTTATCTTTGATTATGAAACAAACTATTATCAGTTAATAGATGCTGATAAAAAGGAACATTATGTAGTGTTTGGGAGAGCTTCTAGAAAGCATTTTTCAGCTTTCTTTAACAAAATTTTGAAATTTTGTAAAATTTTGTGAAGAAAAAGCTGAAAAGTCCTTCTTAGAAGCTTTCCCAAACACTAAGTATCTTTAATAAGATACCCAATATACCAATATACAGTAAATACAAATTTTTAACTAGTCCCTATGTCAAATACATTAGGAGGAGCTATTAAATTTATCAAAGATATAATAACAAAGAAATATCATGAAGTGAGACTGAATAAAAGGATTTTCAAATCCTACAAACAAAACAATAAGCTTTGCTGTGATAAAATGGAATTTACAGTAAAAAAATAAGGCTGTAAAATAAACAGGCCACACGAATATATAAAACGACACAAACAAACTAAAACTAATAAGCCTTATAAATCATTTTTAAAAAAATCGTTTCTTATAAGAAAAATAAATTCAAAAAGAATTTCTTCAGAAAACCTTATACAAGAAAATTCTATAAAAAAAATTGATAATAAGAAACCACCTTGCCCAAAGAGTAAAAGAAAGAATTGTACATGCTGGTTGTGCAACGAAGAAGGACAATATGCAAATTAATGTCCAAAACGCAATGAAAAGAAAACAAATTTAAACTTTTTGAAAAATTATATACTATTGGATTCTATCCAGTAGAAACAATTGAATTTTTATCCGACGATAAAATATTTATTACCTTGATAAATCAAGTTAATCAGATTTCGAATTAATTATTCAAGAAAAAATAATGATTCAAATTAATTCAAGGACATTTTCGGAACAATTTAAACAACGGGAGTTCAAACTTTTGGTAAATAAAAAATTAAGCACAACTCAAGTTCAAGATTAGGGAGTTATTCAAAGTTTGTCCTTTATATAATTATCTATTAAGAGTTATCATAAAAAATAAAAAAAATAAAAACAAAAAACAAAAGTCGAGTGAATTTGTGGGTTTTAAAAACTCGAACCAGCAACCTTTTGAAAAAACCAACTACCTTACCAACTGGGCTACGGACGTAAACAGGGAGAGAGACTCAAATATATTAACTAATTTATGCGTGCAATGCGTGCTTATGTATATTATTTTTTTAGCCAAATACTTGAAAATTAAAAGTTGAAGGGTGAAAAGGCATTTTTGGGATTTGAAAAAAAACTTCAGGAAATTAATGTTTTTGTCAGACTCTCTCCCGTTATATGTAGTATAGATATATATAAATTAAACAAAAAAATACTTATATAATAATAATAATAATTCAGGAGACTCTGTCACACTATAGTTCCGTCTCTGGTGTGACATATACTATCAATCCATAAAAACAAAAATATACTGACACGAAGTGAAGGAAAGCGAGTATATTTTCTATGAGAAAGAAACACATGTTCAAATTTATATAAAAGCAAAAAAAAATAATAATAATCTCCACTTGTCTCAATGTTACAGTAATAAAAACATTAACTATCATAAAATAAATAAAATAATACACCAAAATATGTTTATATTTTTTCCGCACTTGTCGCTTACCCCAATCCGAACCAACCCGAAACCAATCCAAACCCGAACCAACCCGAAAATAATCAACCCAAACTCGAATTCGGCCAACCCGATCAACCCGAACCAATCGGATTTTTTATATTTTTTTAACAAAATAATTAAATAAAAATTCAAAACACACAATAATAATAATAATATTTAATTTAATCACATAATAAAAAAATATAAGCTTATATATAATTTAAATTTGAAAGTATGGTTGTAGAATATTTAAAGTATATTTACTAAAAATAATAAAAATTATACAAAATAAACATTAAATTACTAAAATCTATTATATTAATACACAATAAAAAGATTTCAAACATACAATATATAAAAATATAGCAAATATTTCTTACTTTTATATAAATGAAATAATATTAAAATTATTCGGATCATCTCGGATCAACTTGGGTTGACCCGAACCTAACCCTAACCCGATTAATATTTTCGAGTTAGCTTACAGGTCAACCCGATTTGACCCAAATTCAAAAATCCCTAACCCTAATCCGATATTTTTTGAATCGATTCGTATCGGATTGACAGATTGGGTTGAATATTAACACCTTAGTTGTCAGAGGACATATATGTGGCGCCCAACGTTAAGGCCTTCGCTTTCTGGAGCACAGCCGTGGTGAGTTACCAAACATTAACTTCCCACCATCCTATTGCATGCTATTACGTATTTATTATATCTTGTGTTCTTTTTCCCCGTCGTGCCATTGTTAGGCATAAATGTGGGCCCCCACTTCTTTTTTTTACCTGACACTATCACACAAACCTAGCTATCAAAACAATAAAATAGCTGGCTTACTATTTTAAAAATAATAATTAAAATTTCCCGGCCGGTTACATATTCATAGGTTATGACTTAATTTGATTTTCTCCCCATTCAATCACAATGATTCAATTCATTTGTATATCATATTATATATTTATTGGGACACTTTATCAAGCCTCATAAATTCCAAAAAGCTCATAAGAGGCTCAAACCGATAAAACTCTCCGACTATCTATAAATACCTCAAGTCCTCTCATTATTAAAGTACGCTCTCTATATTCACATGTTCTAATTCTCTAGAACTTTTATTGGAAAAATAATGACTTGAGCGTCTGAGTGTCTTCTCCGGGCAACCCCCAGCGCCACTCACTTTGATTTGTGATGTAGGTAACAACCCACAAAGTTTGGTCTTTGGAACAGTTCTAGTATTAATCGGGTTATCCAGATCTCCACAACACTACAAAAACACCTCTTTTAGAAGTATTTTTTTAAGAGCGGCTACAAAACCGCTCTTGAAAGTTGCATAGTAGGATTGGTTTTGAGCGAACCGTTTGTGTTGTCCGACCTTTTAAGAGCTTTTCTGAAACCGCTACTACAGAGTGCGTGTAGCATCGGTTTGTACAAACAACTGCTATGAACCGTTTATATTGATATAATATTTAGGAGCACTCCTGATCCTGGTCTTACTGAATAGTTATAGCAATAATTATTTGTAAACTGTTGTTATCATTCGCTCTTATTGTGCTAACCTTTATGAACAATTTTGAGCCCGCTTCTAATGAGTACTTTTAGCAACGATTTATTCAGTTGTTGATATATACCGTTTCTATTGCGTTATTTTGTAAGATCGATTTTTATCACTCCTATAAAATACTTTTAGGTGCGGTTTAAACAATTCTTTCTCTAAACCATTCGTACAAGTTCAGGCAATAGAATCGATTTCTACTATCATTTGTATTGCCTTAACTTTTAAAAAATCTCATAAAAACACTCATATTGGACACTTTGAGCATTGTTTCAAGTGAACCGATGCCATTAAACACTTCTATATAGGTTAACTTCAAAGAGTACTTTTACAAAAACTGATATTAAATATTTTTTTGTATATCAATTTATATGTATAACTTATTGTAAACCAGTTTTATTGATTTTTTTTAATTTAAAAAAATGTTTAAATAACACTCCTGTTAAATTCTTTTATTAATTTTGAAGGTTTTTTTTAGCTTTAATTTATGGCTGAAATTCAAAGCCTACTTAGGAATTACGACGGAACATATTTGGCTATACTCGGAATCTATCTCGTCAAAAAAAATTAGGACCCGGACATGATCTAACATGCCACATTGTTAAACCCAACCCGCGTAAAAATCCATCGGTGGATTTGCTTAGAGGTGGGAAATTGGATCGGGTAGTTCGGGTCCCGACCTGACCCGAACCTGATCGAGTGCAAAAATCGAGTAGATCGGGTATTTAATCGACACGTGCCCACCCCTACTAACTCTCTTCTGACTCCCACTAACTCTTATTTTAATCAATTCTATTTACTCCTAATAAATTTAATACTTTCTCCGCTCAATTACATTGTACTATTTTATTTTTCACACAGATTAAAAAAAATTTATTGAGAAAGTAAATTTTATATAAACTTCCTATGTTATCCCTATTTAATGTATTAAAAAATAATTACACAATTTTCAGTGTGTATTTAATATGGGTATATTAGTAAAGAAGTAAAATAATATTACTAAATATGATATATGACTATATATTTGGGACAAACAAAAAAGAAAACATGGACAATATAATTGGGATGGATGAAGTATTAATTTGGTAATAGTAATTATATGTAATATATTGATATTGAAAGTTATAGTAAAAATTATATTTTTTGTACATGAAATAGGGAAAGAAACTGATCACTTTTTCGATTTTAAATATGGAGAATAGTCGGATGTTCGATTTTCCTCATCAAATATCAAGTCTTTTTTTTTCTTGGGACTTAAAATGTAATAAAATTTATTTTACATTAAAAAATGATGAGATATGAGTTATAATGAGATAGTAATTAATAAGAATGGATAATTAATTAATTATAATTTAATAACTTCAAACTTCGCATGCATGACATAATTAATTATAATATTTATTGGACTTGATTCTGCACATATATGCTTCTTGTGGCATTATATTTTTATTATAAATTCTTCTCTGTTTTACTCTTTCATAATTAGGTCAGCAGATATTATAATTTACTGAAAATTTTCAAACTGGTCAAAATTATGCAACTCTTGTTAGGAAATGATTATTTATACATCAAAGTGAACTATTTTCTTTTGACTTAATTTTTTTAATTTTCGATTTTCATTTAATTGTAATTTTAGAAACCAAAATTGGAAGCTTAAGATATTAGTTATTGTACGGGCTCTTTTTTGTTATTACCTTTATCTAAATATCATATTTTGTATTTATTTCCTATTTTTGATTGTCACTGTAGTATGTCTTTCTTTTTTCTGTTTTTTTTTCCTTTTCTTTTTGAACTAGCGGTCGTTATCTTTTTTTTTACAAAAAAAAAAAAAAACAGAAAGCACCTCTTTTCTATATCAACCTTTTAATTTATTGATAAATTTAATATTTATTATATTTTTCCCAGATCAAATTCATTAATTAATATATTAAATATATAATTTTAAAAAAAACTAGTGATATTCGCAACAAAAGTAGTGAACTTAAAAGATGAAGAATTGAAACACCGACCCCGAATGCAAAAAAACAAAAACAAAAAAACAAAAAAAAGAACTTAAAATCAGCAAAGCCCTAATCGTAGATTCGTAGTTACCAGAGATGTTTGAAGTTCAAATGACATCCCAGATACATACTATGTGTGTGTGTGAGAGAGAGTAATATGATCAAAAATATTATGGATCGAATTCTTTTAAAACTAGAAATTTGTCTATTGTTGTTTAAATTATTTTATTCGGAAAAGATAATATATTAGGAAAAATAAGTTTTTTGGTCCAATAATTTGTCCATGTTTTGGTTTTGGTCCATTAAATTTTTCGATATGGATTTTGGTATACTAACTTTACATTTTCAGTGTTTTTTTGGTTCAACTGCATACATGTCAATTTTTGATTGGTCCATGGCTGATGACGTGGACCAATCAAAAGCTGACACGTATGCAGTTGGACAAAAAAAACACTAAAAATGCAAAGTTAATGTACCAAAACCCACATAAAAAAAGTTAATGAACCAAAACCCAAAAAAAGATAAAATTACTCGACAAAAAACTTATTTTCCATAATATATTATCGATGTTGAAAATTGTGTGAATTATGTCTCGACTCATATGACTTATATGTAGACCTGGCCAAGGGCCGGGTTGGGCCCGGACCCGGACCGGAACCGGCCCGTGGTCAACGGGCCGGTTAACCGGGTCAACGGGTCCGACCCGGAACCGGAACCGGACCGGCCCATAGGCGGTCCGGTTGCGGTTTTCTCTTAGGAAAACCGGGAACCCGGCGGTCCAACCCGCCGGGTTGAACGGGTCCGACCCGCCGGGTTGGACACGTGCGCCCATCCGGGCGCCACATGATCCAACGGCCACTACCAAGTGGCCGTTGGATCATTCAACGGCCAGGATTTCGTGGCCGTTGAGATCAACGGCCACGATTTCGTGGCCGTTGTAGACCCGACCGACCCGCCGGGTCGGTCGATTTATTTTTTTTTAAAATCTATTTTTTATTCTTTATCTATAAATACCCCCAACCCCTTTCATTTTGTTTATACAATTTACTCTTCATTCTCTCTATTCTCAATTCATTTCAATTTTTTGAATTATCAAAAATATCAAGTTTCGATTATTGGTATATTGTCAATTGTTAATTTATTTTCATATTTATACAATTACAAATGTCCGGAGCGGGATCAAGTCGTAGGGGTGACAAAGGAAAAGGAAAGGAAAAGAGCATCATATCACCCGAGGTCGAGTATCTTCAATTCAATGTCGATGGATTTGATCTTGAATATTCCGATGATGAAATTCAAGAAATTCGACAAGAGGCGCAACAAAGACAACAAGTTGAACAATAACAACCACCACCACGTCATCATGCAAGTCAATAAAGTATGAACGATCCGGCGGCCTCTCAAAGACAAACTCGAGCGGTGCCTCGCCCGACATCCGATATCTTCACCAAACACTTCGAGAAGATTACGCTTCCCTCCGGTGATTTGCAAGCCAAATGCAAATATTGTTCAAAATGTTACAAATTTAAACAAGGAGGTGGATATGGAATTTTGACGCGACATATCGAGAAAAATCATCCGGTGGAAATTGGGATTGATCGTGCTCAAACTCAAATTCCGGCATTCTCTTCTTAATCGGTTAATGAATCTCAACTATTTAAATATAACGAAGCTAGATTTAGAGAAGAAACGGCTAAATTTTGTGCGGTTGAACAACTTTCTTTTAGTTTTAGCGATAAATTATCTTTTAAAAATTGGCTTTCTACAAGTGCAAATCCTTCTATTAGACGTATTCCAAGAAATAGTCTCAAACGCACAATGAAAAAGTTAGTCGTTGATCAAAAGAAAGAATTAATTAAGGAATTTTATAGTTTGAATAATAAAGTTTCTTTGTGTTCCGATATTTGGAGTGATCATTGGTAAAGTTGTTCATATATGGGTATTACATGTCATTGGATTGATAATAATTGGAACATTCAAAAAAGGTTGCTTGCATATAGATGTTTCAACGAATCACACACGACACAAAATATTTCGCAACTTATATTTGTTATTTTAGAAGAATATGGTCTAACTACCAAAGTTTTTTCAATGTCTTTTGATAATGCTAGTGCAAATACTTCTAGTATTAGTGAGCTTATTGAAATATGTAAACCATCACTAGGTGGTAAATTTTTTCATATTAGATGCACATGTCATATTTTAAATTTGTGTGTTCAAGATGGACTAAAAGGTTTAGGCATATATATTCAACCAATTAGGAACGCTATTCATTATTTATGGACACATCCTCAAGTTATGAAGCAATGGGAAAAATTTTGTAGAGTAAATGGTATGAAGCCTAAGCGGTTTGCACGAGATGTTCCAACTCGTTGGAATTCAACATATAAATTGTTATTATCCTCTTTTGAATATAAAGATTTATTATGTACATTTTTTCATCAATTTGTTCAAGCTCGTGATATTTATTTGTTTTCAAATCAATGGAACATATGCACTAGTATTTGTGAAATTTTAAAAGTTTTTAATGATGCTAGTGACCAATTATCCGGTGTTTATTACCCTACTTCACATTTAGTTTTAACACATTGTTGCAACATTGCTTGTATTTTTTATGAACATGTTAATTCTAATGATAGTGCTTTAGCTCAATGTATTCTCGTCATGAAAGCAAAATGGAAAAAATATTTTTTGCTCATTCCTGAAATTTTTTTATGTGCTTTTGTTTTAGATCCTAGACTTAAATTAGATGGCTTAAACGACATGTTAACATTATATTATGAATCTTTGGAGCCTATTGCGGAAACGATTCCTTCTATCTCATTGATTTTGTTTAATATTAAAACTCATTTACTTGATATTTATAATGAATATAACATCAAATATGGTGGACAAATTGTTTCACATGAAACACAATCCACTGCAACTAGTAATGTTTCTTCTAAACTTACTAAAGCGCAACTTTTATTAAGGGAACGGACGAAACGTCCACGAGGATCCTCAAGTTCCAGTCAGGAACTTGAGAATTATTTTACCACTACTTTTGATTTTAGTGATACAGACGAAGAAAACTTCGACATTTTGAGATGGTGGTCGCAAAAAACACAAATATATCCAATTTTGGCTATAATGGCAAAAGAAATTCTAGCTTGTCCAGTTTCAACAGTTGCAGTGGAGCAAACATTTAGTATTGGAGGAAATATATTGGATGAAAGACGTTCTAGCTTAAGGCCGAAAAACTTGGAAGCCCAATGTTTGCTCAATGATTGGTCAAAAGCCGCTACTCGAACACAACATATTCAAAATGATGAAGAAGACCAAGATGATACCGAAGGAACATCCGGAACTACGACGGGAGGAAATACGAGTGAAATAGAATAAAATGTAATAGATTTGTAATATTAAGTCATAAGATATTAAGATGTTGAAATTCTAATATATTGTTTATTTAATAAATGTAATAGATTTTTATTATGGAGATATGAAATATTTGATTGAGGTTATTTAAAAAATATGTTTTATTAAAAATTTGTTTAAAAATTTTAAAAAAATAAAATTTAGAAGGTTCAGTGCCCCAGCAGCGCTGCCCCTTCGAATTGAATTCGAAGGTATAGCGCCCCAGCGCTTCAATTCGAAGGTATAGCGCCCCAGCGCTTAAAATGAAGCGCTGGGGCGCAAAATTTTTATTTTTTTTTTAAATGGGACGGTTTAGCCCGGACCCTGAACCGGCGGTTAACCGGATCCGGACTCGGACCGGAACCGTCGGTTCACCGACCCGGACCGGAACCAGCCATTGGCGGGCCGGTTAAGGGTTGGCTAAATGCCAACCCGAACCATGACCAGGTCTACTTATATGGCATTCTATTGGGATATTATAAAACAATAATAAGTATCTTTTGAAAAGAAATTTCGGGTTGTCAGTAATAAATTTCAAGATCACATTTTTCGCTGCAGAATCAAAACATTTATTAAATTAAACATCACGTCATGATAATTACCGGCGAATGACATGAATATAAACGTAAAAATCAAAATATTCATAAATGTATAAATGTAAAAAAAAATAAAAAAAAATGGACAGTAGGGATTAACCTCTCTTCTAACGCCCACTGACTCTCATTTTAATCAAGTCTATTTACTCCTAATAACTTTAATATTAATTTGATAATAGTAATTATATCATGCATGTAATATATTGGCAGTAAAAATTATATTTTTTGTACTTGAAATAGAAAAAGGAAATAAAATATGGAGAATATTCAGGCGTTAATTTGATTTTCCTCATAGAATATTTAGTCCTTTTTTATTATTGGGACTTAAAAAGTAATAAAATTAATTTGATTAACATGAAAAGAAGATGAGATATATATGAGTTATAATGAGATAGTAATTAATAAGGATGGATAATTAATCAATTATAATTTCATAATTAATAATCACTAGGAGGGACTTATGAACTTCAAACTTCGCATGACATAGATGAAGAATTGAAACAAGCACTAACAGCAAACACAAAACCAAACTTAAAACAAGCAAATTCATTCAAACAGTAAATATTTAAGCCAAATCAATCCTAATCGTAATTACCGGAGATTCGGTCCATGAGATTTCCCACAACATCCTTGGACTCCTTGAGTAGTTTTATGCTGTTCTTCAGCCTCGAACGCTTCTCCGCCACCGCGGGCGACACGTCCAGCATCCGCTGCAATCCATTTCCTTGCGGCCCCATCAGCTCATGAATGATCTCTGCTTCCAAATCCTTGTTCACAAGATTTTGCAGGCTAAACAACAAATGAAGAGCCATGCAATCCACCATTCTCCTCAGCACGATTTTCCAGTAAGCCGTCATCCTCATCTTCAAATCAAATGCTTCTTGCACTATTTCAACATTGCTCCTCAGGTGAGAAACATCAACATCCCCAAAACCGTCTATATGCAACTGCGGGGGCTTCGAGTGATCTCTGACGATTTTCATAAGCTCTCCCTGACGAGACATCAGTTGATTCCATGTAGCGACGTACTCCGGATTACATGTATAGTCCGTCAATTTCTCCATTTCCACAATGTCCATCACCCAGTCAGTGGACTGTTTCTTCTTCTTTGCAACAAGATTCTGGGCCGCTCTTCGAATGGAAGATAAAACTTGAGGGTAGTTATCAGAGTGATGCATCAAGACTCTGACCACTACGTTTTCGATATAGTTCCATATCTTATCGACAAATTCAAAGGGTGTTTGATAAATCCCCTTAACCTTTTTCTGCAGCTGCGTGAGAAATGCCGTTCTAGGGAGGAAATTTGGGAGCCCAATAGCTTTTGTTTCCTCCAAGTCCTTGATCTCGTCCAGTAGGAAACTGTGTTTGGGATCAGTTTCTCTGGTACTGTTCGCCTGTAGCTGATCCGAATACTGGTTCAACATCTCAGCAAGTCGCGCAGTACAATGCATCTCAGATACATCAGGGTATTCGTCGAACTCGCCTCTTATCAGAATCTTCCAGAGCGATTCCTTGGCACATCCGAGAACATGCATGAAGGCTGTCATAGCTTCAGCAACGGACTCCATGGTTTTAGGCAGCCTGTTGATTTCCTCCATGTTGGTCGAGAGCTTATCGTTGATCTTCCGAACGATATCGGGCAAGCATTTAACGATGATGGATGCCTGGATTTGAACAAGTTTTTGTGCCAAGACGGGAATCCCCACCATAGCCTTGCTTATGCTGGAGAGAAGGGGATGCGTTTCGAAAAGCTTGGCTTCTTTGGCTCGAGCTTCGTCGTAAGACTCGTCTCCGATACGATTCCTGACACAGACATATCCAAGGCCTATGTTGACATCATCCGCAGTTACCTTCTCCAGCAGGCCTTCAGGGGATTTGTCAGCTTTGGTGACAACAGCCAGAGTCCTATCTCCGTTCTTGTCCACTTTCTGAGACATTCGGATGGACTCACAAGTGGTGAAATCCACACTGGCTGAAAGAACATTCAATATCACGCTCTCTTCTGGAGTGATGAACTCCATGATTATTTTGGAAATCTGTTCGTAGATGTCTTCTGGCTGCCCGTGAACAGGAACACGAGTTATCCCAGGCAAATCAACCATGGTGAGATCAGGGACCCCATTCTTCTTGACGATCAGAGTCAAGGGAGTATTGGAAATCCCCTTTCCGTTTCCAGCAATCTCATCGGTGGCAGCAATAATAGCATTAGAAATGTGTTGTTCATCGGTAGGAACGACTCTTCCATCGAACTCCAAGTAAATCTCGGGCTGAGGATGGAGATGATTCTCTAGCCTCATTATAAGAGGAACCCTGGTGCAAATCCCTTGGCCTCTGGGGAGGCTGATGCCTGCGAGGGACTCAAGAACACTTGACTTGCCAGAAGACTGGTCTCCGACCACCACGATGGTGGGCAGTTGGATGCCTTCTTGCATGATTTTAAGGTGTCGCAGCCTGTCCACAGCATCGAGGAGAGGCCGAATCCGATCGTTGTAGGAAGAAACGATCGGCGCCGATACCACAACCATCGCTTTGGATTTTTCCTCTGGTGAGAAGATATTTTCCTCCCCGTCGACAGAGTTGAATGAGGTTGTCTTGCTCTTGAAAACATTATTACCACGTCGACTCCCTCCTGTCATGTTTAATTGTGACTATATATATATTTTGATGTTAATGTTTATTATGTTGCTTAAAAATCCAATTGAAAAGGAGTTTATAAAGAGAAGTGCTAGCTAGCTAGCTTAATTCCGAGAATCCAAAGGGTGCCTGCTAGCTTACCATATTTAATGAACACTAACTAATTAATTTCTTTTTGTTTTCTGTTTTGAATTCGCAGAGTCTCATCTTCTCAACTTCGAAATTAAAGACATTTTCCAACCTTTCAGTCCTCCCGATCGAGGGAATTCAATGAATTCAACTTTTTCTCTTCACGTTTTTTAGAACATGAATGAATACAAGGATTGGGATTGGGACAAGAAGTTGTGCATGCTTAAGAAATTAAAAATTAAATTTAATGAAAGATCAAACTCTTGTGCCAGCGCTAGCGCTAGCATCGAATTAATAAGTTGCGAGAGTTTTTTTATCTATATGCATTCGACAAGTTTTTCTTTTTGAACCATAATTTGACCATTTCTAATCGAAGGTTTTAATTATTGAAACAATTTCCGAGGTAAAGTAGTGGTGCAAAAAGATTTTAAAATTCACAAGATTTTGGCGCTGTTTATAACTTTCTATCGTTGTTTTCTTCTATTTGCAAGCTGCTCGATTAAATTTTGATTATAATTTAACTTTTTATCGAACTGATCGGGAACTTTTTATTCGAATAAATAATATATATTTGTTGGATTAATTATTCAAACCCCCGTTAAGATATTTATTTAGGCTAAAATTTTTACAATTATGATTTTATATTTGTCTCATAATCTTATATTATATTCTAATAAGATTATGATGAAGCCTATAAAATTTTAGCTTAATTAAATCAATACAGATTACATTTTATGATATATTTTATTAATAACAAATATCGAAATTACTTATTAAAGAAAATTAAGCCAAAACCCACATCTCTAAAATAAAGCCAGAAAACCACATCTCCATTAATATAGAAAGAAGAAAAATATTTCACCTTCATCCAACCAAATTTTATTCTCCAAAATATTCATACTGATTTTAATTATACCCCCAAGAGTACTGCTATCTCACCTTTATTTGGATATATCTATTATTTTGTCTTTCAGTATTACAATTTCACACACACATATATTTCCAAACTTTATAGAATTCATTGTTTCCAGATATATCTGTACAACAGTAATACCTTCCCAACAAGAAGTTAAAATTAATTATATAAATGCAGAATCAAAAATATATACTCTATTCTACCCAAATATAAATGTTGCATTCATTTTTTATCCGTTCAAAATATTACTATACTTTTCATATTTAATATTATTTTATATATATTATTTTACCAATCTACCATCATTCTTAAACTAGCGTCTTGTTGCATGCAAAATAATCCGTTTTTTATAATAAAATTATATTCCAATTAAAATTATCAAAAAATAATTGTACTATATATTAATACAAAAATTGGGAGGAAAAATGAGAGAAATAGTCAAATGAAAAAAATAAAAGAAATTGAGATAGTGGAGTGAAGCGGTTTATGGTGTGTGTTTTGTTTTTTATATTTATTTTATAATTTTGTTAGCATACCAAGAGACCAAATAAAGGTTTCTTACATAATATTAGTAATAGATACATTAACTACTTTTAACAATTTTTTTTATCTTAATAAACCATTTATTAAATAAAGGTAGAAAATTTATTTCTCAAATCTATTTTTTCAAATAACTTTCTTAACATATGTAAAAAAAACACACAAGGCTAATTAAATTAAATTTATGAAATGTGGGAGTATATAAATGCTCATCTTAAAAGAGAAAACATTATCATAAAATTTTATTGCTAAACGTAACATAAATACATCTTAATAAAGCCATAACATAAACATATACGGGGCGATGAAGTATGTGAATTATGGTAACCATCATAAAGAGTCATTCATAGTTTCTTGTTGTACAACAAGTATATGACATTATGTCCGTAACTTTCATTATTTGGATAGCCGCTCCGAAACTCATCCCGAAGTCCATACCCCGTATAACCATTCCTTGAGCCATGTTTGGATAGCCGCTCCGGAGCTCATACCGAAGTGCAGACCCCGTATAATCACCACAAGACTCATAAATCATCAAAATATTTTTCATGTATCATAGCATTCATTTTATCATATTATTTCGTTTCATCGTAAAATCATGATCATAAAAATTCTCGTGATGCTAACATGTTTAAAAACTTCAAAACATTTCATGAGAATTTAGTTTTCAATAGAAAGTCACATAAACATGCAATACATAACTTGACCGATCCACGTGAGGCATTCTGTCCGTCCCGGACCTTGAAAACTTAAAACTTTTTCAGAAACATTCTTAAAAATAATTAAAATACATTAAAATATTAAAAACATGATTTTTAGGACTCAAAACACATACACTGGAAGAAGGACGACCGGGCCGCCCGAGTGCAGGACCAACAAGTCCTGCGCGGGCGCGCGGCCTTGGTAGCGCGAGCACACGGCTTGTACGCAGGCGCGGCCCATGCGCGGACGCGCCGTCGTGACTTTTTTTTTCCCAAAATTTCTCTTCTTTTCTGACTTTTTCAAATCCTACAATGTTTTGGAACACTTTTTCATCAAAAGTACCATTCAACACCATAAAAACTTCAAAATAATTCATACCAAAAACACTTAACAACTTCAAAGATTTTGAATCAAAACCTTCCTTCAAACTTTTTCCCAATAATCTGATTTCTTGCCTTCAAATCGTTCAAAACTCAAATTACTTGAATCGAACACATCAGGAATGCTTCACGTATCACAATCAAGAA
Organism: Henckelia pumila; assembly: GCF_033568475.1. Taxonomy (NCBI): domain Eukaryota; kingdom Viridiplantae; phylum Streptophyta; class Magnoliopsida; order Lamiales; family Gesneriaceae; genus Henckelia; species Henckelia pumila. Next base: position 20,446,774 of record NC_133123.1, on the reverse strand, counting down.
ACACACTCATAAATTTTTCAAGAAAACAGGCATAGATCATCAATCAAACACATAGGGTTTTACCTTGAAAATATCTATATTTTTGAATGAGTTCCAAAACAGTAAAAAATTGCCTGATTTATTTGGTTAGGATTAACCTGGATGAAGAGATGATCTAGCCTTGGGAAATCGAAGAACCCTAGCCTTGATGCAGCGTTTGAACGAGAGTGGGAGATTGAGAGATTGGGAGAAGAGAAAGTGAGCGTTTCAAAATGAGAGGAATAAAATAATGAAACGTTTAATTTGATTTGTGACTAATGGGTTTTCAACGCGGCCCATTAGTTAATTAAAAGTTTTTGAAATATTTTCTCTCTCCCAATAATAATTACATTGCATCTATTGTAAACTTATTTAAATAAAAATATTTTTCTTAACTCGTCCAAGGTTAGACTCATCCCTACGAACAAAATTAAATACCAACCTGAAAACTTTAAAAATCACATCACATCACATAAAATTTCAAACATTAAAAAATTTCACATAATTAAACATAACAATTAATTATTCTAAATAACATGAATTAAATCATATAATTTAATTAATTTTTCGTGATTAAGCTAATGGAATTTTCGGACCTTACAACTCTACCCTCCTTAAAAGGATTTCGTCCTCAAAATTCAACTTACCAAACAGTTCAGGATAGCGTGATCGCATATCCTGCTCGATTTCCCATGTAGCTTTCTCAACCAATTGGTTGCGCCATAGAACTTTCACCATCGGAATCTCTCTGTTCCTCAACCTACGAACTTGTCTGTCCAATATTTGAACAAACATCTCCTCATAGGACAGGTTTGGCGTCCATTCCACTGGTTTATGACAAATAACATGACAATATGTTCGAGGACGATGTAAGTTTTCTTCTTCTAGAGTTCTCAAACCTTGTTTGTCTTGTACCTTTTTTTTCTGGGTACTGTATCCTTTGAACCAATCGGTCGACCACGCTTCTGGCGTATTTTAGATTCATTTGTGGGTAAAGTATCATATGGTCCTGCAGGGACATTGATCTTCACTGGGGTATTCTCTACTTGTATGTGTGACTTTGTTACATTTTTTGTATTAACAAAAGCATTGGGTAATTGATTTGCAATTTTTTGCAAGTGAATGATTCTTTCAAATTCTTTTTCACATTGATTGTTTTTAGTATTGTAATGAGATAATGTTTTCTCATTCCAAAAGATTTTTCGTTGTCTTTCAGGATACAATTTTGCTCCACCCAATATTGAAAAATTTTGTTTCATCAAAATAGCAATCTGCAAATCTTGTAGTAAACAAGTCGACTGTTAAGGGTTCCAAATATCTAATGATAGACGATGACTCATATCCCACATAAATTCCAAGTCTACTTTGGGGACCCATTTTGGTTCGTTGTGTAGATAGGATAGGTAATTGTAGCGCACAACCAAATATCTTAATGTGAGAAACTTCAGGTTCTTGACCATATACAAGTTGCAGCGGTGAATATTGGTGGTAATTAGTTGGTCTTACACGAATCAACGATGCAATTAATTGCAATAGTTTAATAAAGGATTCTGCAAGACCATTTTGTGTATAAACATGGGCTACTGAATGCTCGACTAAAGTCCCGATTGACATACAAAAGTCATTAAATGCTTGTGATTTAAATTCAGCAGCATTATCAAGGCGAATTGCCTTAATTGAGTGGTCAGGGAATTGAGCTCGTTATTTAATAATTTGCCCAAGTAGCCTTGCAAAAGCTATATTTCGAGTTGCAAGTAAACTAAGATGTGACCACCTAGTTTGCGTCAATCAATACCATAAAGTATCGAAATGGTCAACATGATGGGTGTATATGTCCATAAATATTCCCATGAATTCTTTCCAAGAATGTTGAAATTTCAACATCAATCTTTGTTGAGGAAGATCTTATAATTAGTTTACCTTGTGAACGAGCCACACATGAAAAGTCACAATTTAAAAGAACCATTTGATTTTTTAAGGGATGTCCACGCGAATTATCTATTATTCTTCGTATCATTGAACTCCCATGGTGACCAAGTCTGTCGTGCCATAATATGAAGTTTTTCTTGTTAACAAACTTCTTGTTTGTGACTGTATTTGCCTCAATTTTCTTTATTACTGTGCGATACATCCCAGAAGATAGTGCACGCAATCTTTTTTTTTATATGTTTCTGACCACATATGATAGATGTAATACAAAAGTATTCAGCATTGTTTGCATTCAATGTTTCAATATGATATCCATTTCTATGGATATCTTTAAAGCTAAGCAAATTTCTACTGGATTCGCTAGCATATAGTGCATTTTCAATATAAAGGCTTGTCTGATTTGGCATAATGATTTTTGCCTTTTCATGACCTTCAATAATTTTTGATGCACCCGATATTGTTATAACATTATTTTCACCTAATGTTAATTTCAAAAAATACCTTTTACTTTGAATAATGGTGTGTGTTGTACCACTATCGGCTAGACATATGTCTTGATATTATCCCATTAATCTAAAAAGAAATGCATAATAGATTAAGTTACAACTTCAAAATTCATAAAAGAAATAAATTATATTAAATAAATTTCTCAAATCATTAACCATTATTACAACTGAAAATAAAATTGTACTAAAGAATACTGAAACCAAAAGACAAATCTAGATATTATATAAAAAAAACATAGATAATCAAAAGCATTAATCTTAGGGACACGAAAACATTGAAGATAAAATTTGATCACTCTATTTTTTTCTAGCACACCACCCCCAATAAAATGATCATAGTCATGTCTGGTTGTGCAAAGAAATTAAAGACATCCAAGTGAGTTATGTCAACAGGGCCATCATCATCAGCAAAATTTGTCTATATTTTTCCCTTTCCTTTGATTGAATTTTGGTAGAGATCTACAAGATGTTTTGGAGTACGATAGGTACGGGACCAATGCCCCTCCGTTCCGCACTTGAAACACTTATCTTCATACTCTTTCATGTTTCTCCCTTTTTATGCTTCATTATTCGGTTTCCACTGCTGGTGGTTTGTTTTCTGTCTCTTTTCATTATGTTGCTGATATTTTTTGCTTTGACCATGACCACGTCCATGCCCATACCCATGACCACGCCCACGTCCTCTTCTATTATGAGGATTTTGAGTTGAGTTGACATTCACTTCAGGGAATGATATTTCATTTGCTTCAGGAAATGGTGTAGAGCCAGTTGAGCGCAATTGATTATTTTTTAATAGTAGTTCATTGTTCTGTTCAGCAACTAGTAGACAGGAAATAAGATCGGAGTACTTTTTAAATCCACGCTCACGATATTGCTGCTGCAGGAGCACATTTGGAAAATGGAGAATGTTTTTTCAAGTAGATTTTGATCAGAAATATTTTCTCCACAAAGTTTGAGCTTGGAACAAATCTAGAATAATGCGGAGTTATAATCGCTTACAGATTTGAAATCTTGTAGGCGAAGGTGGATCCACTCATAACGGGCTCTTGGGAGAACTACACTCATTTGATGGTCAAACCTTTCTTTAAGATTTTTCCAAAGTTCTTGTGGGTTCTTCACAGTGTGATACTCAGCTTTCAATCCATTATCGAGATGGTGGCGAAGGAAAATAAGTGATTTTGCAAGATCCTGCGGGGATTCATTATTTCTTTATTTTATTGTGTTTTCGAGATCCTTATAAACAATGTGAACCTCAGCATCCAAAATCCATGACAAATAATTTTTTTCTATACCGATGTCAAGTGTTTCAAATTCAAGTTTCGTAATGTTTGCCATTGCGACTGTTAAAGAGAAAAAGAAAACCAAATTTAAAGATAATAACAAATGAATATATATATATATATATATATATATAAATCTATATATATAATAATAACTGAGTTTTTGCCATTTTTGGCAAATTCACGCCAAAACATTATTACTAAAAACGGAATTATGTGAAAAAAAGCTGGCTTAAAAGATTGTTTCAAAAAAAATTTATTTTTTTCAAATTATTTAATCAATTACCTAATATTTGACTTATTTAGACATATCTCGATTAAGAAGGAATATATTACAAAAATCTGATAATAATTTTTACATATATATATATCCATTAAAAATTAGGTAGATTTCAACATTCCATTTATAATAATTGTTTTCCAAGAAATTTAAAAATCATTAATTAATATTTTTATTCATAAAACGTAATTTTTGTAAACAAACTATTAAAAAAAATTGGATTACGAAGGAATATATTACAAAAAATCCCATAATATTTACATCATTTTTAATATTGTTTTCCAAAAAAATTAAAAATCATGAAATCAAATTTTTAATAAAACATTCCAACCTAAGATTCTGAAACGACCCTAACTCTAATATTAATAAATAAATATGCGGAATTTTTTTTTTTTTTATATACTTACTAAATAAAATATATACATATATGCCCATACATATATGCACAGAATAAAAAGATTTAAAATAAATAAATAAATAAATAAACAATTAAATACTTAAATAAAAATGCATTCTTTAAAATAAAATAAACATCTGAGTCAAACATTTAATTAAAAAAAAATACTGCATGAATAAAATGATTAAAATTTGCATGCACTGACAATATTCAATAAAATATTCAAAACTCACAACTACTGAAAAATAATATAAAATGTGTAACATGCTGACATAAATAAAACATGCATGTGACTCAGAACATCTATCACGGTCACGGGGTCACTGCATGTCCGCTCATACATCCTCGCCTCCGGTGGGTACAACATCATCCTCAACGTACTCACCTGCACCATACCAGTGTAGTGAGCCTAGAGGCCCAACATGCTAACATAACAAGGGTTTTAAAATAATTTAAAACAATTAAATACTAATACATACATATACATGAATGAGCATGCTTAAAAATTACATAACATAACTTAACTTAAATAAACTTAAATAACATAATACATAACATTGTTGAGCAATTAATTTTCTAACATCGCATGGTTGTATCCGTAGTGTAACCTTAAATCATACATTAAATACTGATCAGCATGGAAACCAACGTACGTGGCGGTGACGAATCACCTCTTAAATTGGCAGTAAACTGCCCTTCAATAGGTCACATATGGGGACGAATCCCCCTTAAATTGTCACACTACTTCAACTTCCAACATAAAATATTTTATTATTGCTCAACCTTAAACATTCAATTATGCATAAAATTATTTCATGAGTGCATGTACTTAAATAAAAATATGTGTCCTTCATATATATTTAATTTAATTTCTTACTAACATATAAATATTAAAATAACTTCAATGCATAAAATTAATTAAATATATATTCAGGACACATGCAAATTTCTCATGGATTGTACTGGACTGCTGGCCCTAACTCTCAAGCCCAATTACTTAAATCTGGCTCATTAACACTGAGACTGGCCCATTAATATACTTAAGCCCAATAAAATTGTTCTAAGCCCAATTAAATTAATAAAGCCCATTAAAACACTCTAGGCCCAATAACAACTTAAATTGGCCCAATGAGCCCAAAAGCCCAAAGACTGGCCCAATAACTTTCACGGGCCCTAAAGCCCATAAAAATTATTGGACTCACTTAATTAAATTAATTTAAGCCCAATTAAAATTAAACTTAACCCAAAATATTTAACTTGAGCCCAATAAAATTTTAAGATTTAATTAGGCCCATTAAACCTTTAATTAAACTTAAAACTTTAAAAATAAAAATACCCGAGCCCAACTAACTTAACCCGGACCCGGACCCAACTAACTTGACCCATGACCCAAGGACTCGACCCGGACCACCGAACCCGGCCTGAACCCATCTGCAACCCTAGCCCGAAACCCCCACCCATCTCCCGTTTCTGCCGCGGCCGAGAGCAGCAGCCACTCCTTGGCTGCTGCCGGCCTGCTCCGGCCGCCCCTGGCCGGAGCGCCGCCGCCCAGACGTAGCCCACGTCTGGGCGGACCTAACCTGCCCAAAGACCCGACCCCATGCAGCCCAAGCCACTAAGCCGAAACCCCTTTCTCCCAAACCCTAGATCTGCACGCACAGGGGCCGAACCGCATCAGCTGGATTTCTGGGCTCGTTTGGCTTGAGCCACTCGAGCCATTCGAGCCTAGGCACTACCACACGTCCTACAACCCTTCGGCCAGCAGTGGAACGAACCATGGCTAAGAAAACGTGAGAAACAAGATCCAACAAAGCACACGAACATAACTCACAAAAAAAACCGATCATCTTCTGAAAATTCTTTAAAGGATTTCGATGCACAAATTACACACACGTATACACTGATATAGCACAAGAAAAGAGAAAGAAACGCATGCCTTTCACCGATGAATTCAAAGAAAAACGGGCGTGAGATGACTCCGGGACGACGGGACGACGACAAGCTTTGGACCTTCAAAAGTGTGGCTATGGTGTTCTTCTTGGAGCTTGCTCGGTCGAAGAAGATGAAGATTAGTGAGGGTGGCGGCTGATGGGGGTGAGTGATCGGTTGAGAGGGTTTTGGGTAGCTTAGGTTTTGATTTTTGTGTTAATTAAAAATATAGGTTAATTAAATATAGATAAAAGGTTTTAAATATAAAATATACAACTTAAACTCCTAATTAAAAGTTAAAATCTGATAACTAAATTTAAAATCTCGAAATTACAATTTAAGGGAATTTTAAAAATACTAAAAAGTCAATATTTTGGCTAATTTTGAATAAAATGGACTCCTAAAATTATATAAAATTAAATACTTAAAATTTTGAGATAATAAAACTCAAAATAATATTTTAGGGCTCTAAAAAGGCTCATAAAATAATTTGGGTGGAAAGTTGTCATCTCGTCCGTCCACGGTCCCGTCTACGCGATAAAATAATTAAAATACTAAAAAAAATCATAAAAATCACTAATTATGGGTTAAATGCTTAAAAATAAATTAAATCATGCACAAATTATTCACATAATTATTTAACCCATAAATCTAAAATTTAAATAATTAATTATCCTAATTATGCATGCGGATTTACGTATTTAAAAATACCGGGTGTTACAATTCTCCCCCCCTTAAATTGAATTTCGTCCTCGAAATTAAATTACTTACCCGAACAACTCCGGGTAGCGAGTCCTCATGTCTGCCTCGGTCTCCCAAGTAGCTTCCTCCTCCGAGTGATTCATCCACTGGACTCTGACCATCGGTATGACCCGCGTCCTAAGCCTCCGCTCCTCCCTTGCCAAGATCCGTACTGGCCTCTCCTCATACACTAGATCTGGTGGCAACTGTAAGGGCTCGAAATCCAACACATGCGACGGGTTAGAGACATATCTCCGAAGCATGGATACATGGAAAATGTTGTGCACTGCCGCTAGCCCTGGTGGTAGAGCTAAACGGTAGGCCAACGTGCCAACTCTCTCCAAGATCTCGAATGACCCTATATACCTCGGATTAAGCTTGCCTCTCCGGCCAAAACGCACTACTCCCTTCATAGGTGACACCTTCAGGAATACGTGATCACCTACAGCGAACTCCAAATCTCGTCGTCTGGCATCTGCATAACTCTTCTGCCGACTCTGAGCAGTCCTCATCCGATCTCGAATCTGGGTCACTATGTCAGCTGTCTGCTGCACAATCTCAGGACCCAGCAAAATCCGCTCACCAACCTTATCCCAATGCACAGGAGATCTACATCTCCTCCCATACAATGCTGCATAAGGAGCCATACCTATAGACGACTGAAAACTGTTGTTATAGGTAAAATCCACTAATGGCAGTCTAGTCTCCCAAGAGCCCCGAAAATCAATTTCACAAGCTCTCAGAAGATCCTCGAGAACCTGGATCACTCTCTCAGACTGACCATCTGTCTGGGGATGAAATGCTGTACTGAACAAAAGCCTCGTCCCCAAAGCTGTGTGCAGACTCTTCCAAAACGCAGATGTGAATCTCGGATCTCTGTCTGACACAATAGACACTGGTATGCCATGCAGTCTAACAATCTCTCTGATGTAAAGCTCTGCATACTGTGTCAAAGTATAAGTAGTCCTTACCGGCAAGAAATGAGCTGACTTGGTGAGTGAGTCTATCTACAATCACCCAAATCGCTGTGCAACCTCTGGCACTCCTCGGTAAGCCAACCACAAAGTCCATCGTAATATTCTCCCATTTCCATTTCGGAATGGGAAGAGGTCTAAGAAGTCCTGCTGGACGCTGATGCTCTGCCTTGACTTGCTGACAAGTCAAGCACTCTGACACCACTCTCCCGATGAAACGACCCTAACTCTATAATAAATAAATATGCGGAATTTTTTTTTTTTTTTATATACTACTAAATAAAATATGTACATATATGCCCATACATATATGCACAGGATAAAATATTTAAAATAAATACATGACTAAATAAATAAACAATTAAATACTTAAGAAAAAATGCATTCTTTAAAATAATTAAACATCTGAGTCAACCCTAGAATTAAAAATATACTGCATAAATAAAATAAAAATAATTAAAATATGTGCATGCACTAAAACATTTAATAAAATATTCCCATAAACCTCAACCACTAAAAATATAATAAAATGTTTCACATGACATCATGCACGGTGACTCAGAAGCTGTCACGGTCACGGGGCTACTGCAGCGCTGCTCATACGTCCTCACCACCGGTAGGAGTAACCTGCTCCTCTACGTACTCACCTGCACCATATCAGTGTAGTGAGCCTAGAGGCCCAACATGCATACTAACAAGGGTTCAAAATAATTTAAAACAATTTAATACTAATACATACATATACATGAATGAGCATGCTTAAAAATTACATAACATAACTTACTTAAATAAACATAAATACATAATACATAACATACATACTTGAGTTGTTGAGCATTTATTTTCTTAACATCGAATGGTCCTATCCGTAAGTGTGACCCATAGTGCGACTGATCAGTCTAAGAAACCATCGTACGAGGCTGGTGGCGAACCACCCATGCATAAATGGCAGAAAACTGCCCATACATAAATGGCAGAAACTGCCCATACATAAATGGCCACACTACTTCAATTTCCACCTAAAATATTTTATTTGCTCAACCATAGAAATTAAATCATAGCATAAAAATTGATTTCATGAATGCATGTACTTAAATAAATTGTGTGTCCTTCATATATATTTAATTTAATTTTCTTACTAACATATAAATATTAAAATAACTTAAATGCATAAAAATAATTAAATATATAATCAGGACACATGCAATTTTCTCATGGATGGTTCTGGACTGCTGGCCCTACACTCAAGCCCATTAACTTAAATCTGGCCCATTAACATACTTAAGCCCAGTAACTTAAACTTTAAGCCCAATTAATTAATCTAAGCCCAATTAAATTAATTAAGCCCATTAAAATTACACTAAGCTCAATAACACTTAAACTGGCCCATTGGGCCCAAAAACCCAAAGACTGGCCCATTAAATTTTATGGGCCCAAAAGCCCATAAAATTAATGGACTAACTTAATTAAAATTTTAAAAGTTCAAATAAAATTATTTGGGAGTCCAAATAATTTTATTTTAATTTAGTTGACTCAATAACCCATTAATTCATAAAATATTTTAAAAATAAAAAGACTCGAGCCCGGCCCACCAAACCCGGACCCGGACCCACTTAACCCGACCCACTAACTTACTGACCCGACCCGAGCCCCTGACCCGACCCGGAACATGCCAAAACCCTAGCCCGATCCCCCCTTTCCCAAAACTGTTCGGCCACAGTGAGCAGCCACCGAAAATCCTGGCGGCCGCCTTGCTCCGACCACCCACCGGCCGGAGGGCCACCCCTAGGACTTAGCTCACATCCAGACCTTTCCAACAAGCCAAGAACCAGCCCAAACCGTCGACTATGGAGTGAGAACGAAGCTCTGCAACCCGGCCCTTCTGCACTGTCGCGCAGACCCGAGCAGCTGCGGGAAAACCATTCGTCCTCGAAGCTCCGACCACGAAAGCCCATGAAACCTTCTGCAAAAACTTAGAAAACTCAAAGGGGGTTCTAACCCAACTGACCTTACCCAAAATAGTGGCCTGAGGAAAAATATCTCAGCCTTCTTCCCCAGAACCCTAAACCTGCGCGACAGAAGCTTCAGAAAGGAAAGGCTTCGTTTCCTTTCTTCCTTAGCCTCAAGCCCCGACCTGACTCGACCCAAGGGACCTTGATACATGTATCCAACTAAGGAGCAGCAGCCATGATCCATCCATGCAAGAAAACGTGAGTATGAAACCCAAACAATGCAAGAACAAGGTGCAACATTCAAAATTGAAACTTTCTGAAAAATATTCTTGGAAAATCTGATGTATACACGACCACACATGCATATACTAATATGGAGAAGAAAAGAGAATGAAGAATCATGCCTTTCACCGTAAATATGGATTTAACACGCGTAGGAAGGACTTCAGGACGACGGGGCGACCTTGGGTTGCTTGGAACCTTGAAACCGACCTTCTATGGAGTTCCTAGGGTTGAAGATCGATGAAGAAGAAAATGGGATGAAAGTGATGGCTGATGGGGGAGAAAACAATTGGCTAGAAGGGTTTGGTAGATTAGGGTTGATTTATTTTTGTGTTAAATAGAATATAGGTTAAATAATTAAATAAAAAGGTTTTAAATAATTAATATACAACTTAAACTCTTAATTAAACTTTAGAAATCCGATAACATAAAATAAATCTCGAAATAATAATTTAGGGGAATTTTAAAAATACTAAAAAGTCAATATTTTGACTAATTTTTGGATAAAAATGACGCCTAAAATTAAATAAAATTAAATACTTAAAATTTTGAGATAATAAAACTCAAAATAATATTTTAAGGCTCCAAAAAGGCTCATAAAATAATTTGGCTAGAAAGTTGTCATCTCGTCCGTCCACGGTCCCGTCTACGCGATTAAATAATAAAAATACTAAAAATCATAAAAATCACTAATTATGGGTTAAATGCTTAGAAATAAATTAAATCATGCATAAATAATTCACATAATTATTTAACCCATAAATCATAAATTTAATTAATTAAATATCCTAATTATGCAGGCGGATTTATGTAATTAAAAATACCGGGTGTTACAATTCTCCCCCCCTTAAATTGAATTTCGTCCTCGAAATTAAAGTACTTACCCGAACAACTCCGGGTAGCGAGTCCTCATATCCTCCTCGGTCTCCCAAGTAGCTTCCTCCTCCGAGTGATTCAGCCACTGGACTCTGACCATCGGTATGACCCGCGTCCTAAGCCTCAGCTCCTCTCTAGCCAAGATCCGCACTGGTCTCTCCTCGTAAACAAGATCTGGTGGCAACTGTAAGGGCTCGAAATCCAATACATGCGACGGATTGGAGACATATCTCCGAAGCATGGATACATGGAAAACGTTGTGCACTGCCGCTAGCCCTGGTGGTAGAGCTAAACGATAGGCCAACGTGCCAACTCGCTCCAAGATCTCGAATGGCCCTATGTATCTCGGATTAAGCTTGCCTCTCCGCCCAAAACGCGCTACTCCCTTCATAGGTGACACCTTCAAGAATACGTGATCACCTACCGCGAACTCCAAATCGCGTCGTCTGGCATCCGCATAACTCTTCTGCCGACTCTGCGCTGTCCTCATCCTGTCTCGAATCTGCGTCACAATGTCAGCTGTCTGCTGCACAATCTCTGGACCCAACAAAATCCGCTCACCAACCTCATCCCAATGCACCGGAGATCTGAATCTCCTCCCATACAGTGCTGCATATGGAGCCATACCTATAGACGACTGAAAGCTGTTGTTATAGGTAAACTCCATTAATGGCAGTCTAGTCTCCCAAGATCCTCGAAAATCGATGATACAAGCTCTCAAAAGATCCTCGAGAACCTGGATCACTCTCTCGGACTGACCATCTGTCTGTGGATGAAAAGCTGTACTGAACAAGAGTCTAGTCCCCAAAGCTGTGTGCAGACTCTTCCAAAACGCTGAGGTGAACCTAGGATCTCTGTCTGATACAATAGACACTGGTATGCCATGCAGTCTAACAATCTCTCTGATGTAAAGCTCTGCATACTGTGTCAAGGTGTAAGTAGTCCTTACCGGCAAGAAATGAGCTGACTTGGTGAGTCTATCCACAATCACCCAAATCGCTGTACACCCTCTGGTACTCCTCGGTAAGACAACCACAAAGTCCATCGTAATATTCTCCCACTTCCATTCCAGAATAGGGAGAGGTCTAAGAAGTCCTGCTGGACGCTGATGCTCTGCTTTGACTTGCTGACAAGTCAAGCACTCTGACACCACTCTCCCGATGTCGCTCTTCATCCCAGGCCACCAATACAATAACTGTAAGTCTCGGTACATCTTCGTACTTCCGGGGTGAATGGAGTACGGGGATGCATGAGCCTCTGCTAGAATCTCGGCTCTCAACTGATCAACGTTCGGTACCCACATCCTCCCACGGTACTGAACGATGCCATCCTCCACTGTATACAAGAGACTACCTCTGGCCTCATCTCTCTGTCTCCATCGCTGTAGCTCCTCATCAGTGGACTGTCCCTCTCTAATCCGATCTCTCAAAACGGGCTGCACCGTCAACACTGACAAGCTCGGTGCATGGCCGCTCGGATAGCACTCCAACCCAAACCTCTGAATCTCGGTCTGTAGTGGTAACTGTACAGTCAAACATGATACCACTGACGACTTTCGACTCAAAGCATCTGCCACTACATTAGCCTTACCCGGATGGTAGCTAATGTCACAGTCATAGTCCTTAACAAGCTCAAGCCATCTGCGCTGCCTCATGTTCAACTCCTTCTGGGTGAAGAAGTACTTGAGGCTCTTGTGGTCGGTGAAAATCTTGCACTTCTCGCCGTAAAGATAGTGCCTCCAGATTTTCAACGCAAAAACCACTGCTGCAAGCTCCAAATCATGCGTCGGATAGTTCTGCTCATGAATCTTCAACTGTCGCGACGCATAAGCGATGACTCTGCCACTCTGCATAAGTACTGTGCCCAAACCAAACTTAGACGCGTCGGTGTACACCACTAACTCCTCATGTGGCACTGTCATAGATAACACCGGTGTTGAAGTAAGTGCATCCTTCAGCTGATCAAAGCTCCTCTGACAATCTGGACTCCAACTATACTTCGCGTTCTTCTTGGTCAAGGAAGTCAAGGGTACTGCAATAGAGAAAAAACCCTTGATGAACTTCCTATAGTATCCTGCTAAACCCAAGAAGCTACGAATCTCCGAAGCATTCTTTGGAATCCCCCAATCTCTCACTGCCTGCACCTTGGACTGATCCACTGCAATCCCATCCCTAGAAATAATGTGGCCTAGAAACGCCACCTGCTCCAACCAAAACTCACACTTACTGAACTTTGCAAACAGTCGATGCTCCCTCAAAGTCTGCAAGGCTGTATGCAAATGCTGTGTATGCTCCTCAATGCTCCTCGAGTAGATCAATATGTCATCAATGAATACAATGACAAACTGATCTAGATACGGCTGGAAGACACGATGCATGAGATCCATAAAAACTGCTGGAGCATTGGTCAACCCAAAGGGCATCACCAAGAACTCATAGTGCCCATATCGTGTCCTAAAGGCAGTCTTAGACACGTCTGAATCTCTGACTCTCAGCTGATGGTAACCAGATCGCAGATCGATCTTGGAGAATACCGAAGCTCCCTGCAACTGATCGAATAAATCCTCTATCCTCGGTAGCGGATACTTATTCTTCACTGTGACTCTGTTGAGCTCTCGGTAGTCAATGCACAATCTCATGCTGCCGTCCTTCTTCTTCACAAACAACACTGGAGCTCCCCATGGAGAAAAGCTAGGACGAACAAAGCCCTTCTCCAACAGCTCCTGAATCTGCTCCTTCAACTCTCTCATCTCTGTAGGAGCAAGTCGATACGGTGCCTTAGAGATAGGCACAGTATCCGGCAACAACTCAATACTGAACTCCACCTCCCTCACTGGTGGAACTCCTGCAACATCGTCAGGAAAAACATCTGGATAGTCACGTACCACCTCTATATCTGATAAAGATCTGCTAGAAACGTCTGAGGTAGTGACCACACTAGCAAGAAAACCCTGACATCCATTGCGCAACAGTTTCCTCGCACGAACAAGTGATATCATCTGAGGAATACTGCTAGACTGAGATGCAAAGAAAGTAAACATCTCACCTCCTGCTGGCTTCACTGACACTGTCCTACGTCGGAAATCAATCGAAGCTCCATTAACTGATAGCCAGTCCATACCCAAAATCAAGTCAAACCCAGTCAATGGAAGAACCACTAGATCTGCTCGAATGGAGTGTCCCTGCAACTCCAATGCCAGATCCCTGATGACACTAGTGGTAGTGATAATCTGACCGGATGGCATGGTAACATCGTAACCACTGTCTACAACCTCCGGTGAAATGCCTATCCGTCTGATAAAATCTCGGGAGATAAACGAATGCGTGGCTCCTGAATCTAGCAACGCAAACGTGGAGTTGCCTCCAACTAGAATTCTCCCTGCACGCAGAAGATTCCCAACAATTCATACCACTATGCTCCCAAGGTTAAAACACTAAAATCCTTAATTCTAATCACAAAGAAACAAAATTCTTATTCTAGCATGCTGATAATTAAACTCATGTAACAGGCATTAAGATATAATCGCAATTAAACAAAAGCAAAGAATTGAAAAAGTTCTAGGGGTTAGGTATACCGGTGATCAAGGAGGTATCTGGGTCTGCCTCCTCAGCCTGCATCACATAAACTCGCCCACTGACATTCTGCCTCTGCGGGCAGTTGGCAATCTGATGCCCTGGCTCCTTGCAACGATAGCAGACTCCTGCTCCCAATAGACACTGCCCGGAATGCATCTTCTGACACTTCGGACACACTGGATATCTCCCTGGAGTAGGGGCCCCGCCCCTAGTCTGCTGCTGTGGCTTCCCCTGAGGCCTCTGCTGATTCGGGCCCTTAGATGGCCCTGTAGACTGTTTCTTCGCAGGTGGCTGCGAAGATGGTCGCTGATACCCTGTCTGCACAAACTGCCTCTTACCCTGCTGCTCTCTCTGTATCTCCCTCCGTCCCTCCTCGGAACGCAAGGCCCTGCTGACTGCAGACTCATATGTAAAGACGTCTGCCATACGTACGTCATGCCTGATCTCAGCCCTCAAGCCCTCAACAAACTGTCGCAGCTTCTCCTGCGGACTATCAGCAATCATGGGCACAAAATGACAGCCCCTCTCATACTGGCTCACGTACTCCACCACAGATCTGTCCCCCTGACGGAGACTCATGAACTCTCGGATCATGCGACTGCGCACATCCTCAGTGAAATATTTGGCGTAGAAGATACGCCTGAACTCAGCCCACGTCAGTGTAGGTAGATGGACTCCTCTGACTGCACCCTCCCACCAAAGGGCTGCATCGCCTCGCATCATATACGTAGCACAGCTCACCCTGTCGGCGTCTGTGATCCCCATATAGTCGAAAATGGACTCAAGAGAGCGAATCCATCCCTCAGCCACCAACGGATCGGTGGTCCCCACAAACTCCTTAGGCCCCTTCTTCTGGAACCTCTCTGCGACGTCCTCCTCGTGGGACAGTTTGGGACGGGCAGCCTGCTGCTCCAGCAAGGCAGTAATACCCGCCATCATCGTGGCACTGGCCTGCTCCAGTGCTGTCATGGGGTGCTGCTGAGGTGGCGGTGGAGGTGGATGTGGAGGTCTCCCACGTCGATTCACCTGTCTGGGAGGCATTCTGCACCACCACATATTTATTTACGTAAATCGCCTTGCATAACTAAGTGTTTAAAATTTAAGGCTAACTTAAATTATAGAAATTAAATCATACTATAAACATTTAAAACTTACAGACCGGTAGCGTGGATTTCTGAGCTCGCAAAGCAGTAGTGACCCCTCCAAGGACCGCGCTCTGATACCAACTGAAACGACCCTAACTCTATAATAAATAAATATGCGGAAATTTTTTTTTTTTTTTTATATATATATTACTAAATAAAATATGTACATATATGCCCATACATATAGGCACAGGATAAAATATTTAAAATAAATACATGACTAAATAAATAAACAATTAAATACTTAAGAAAAAATGCATTCTTTAAAATAATTAAACATCTGAGTCAACCCTAGAATTAAAAATATACTGCATAAATAAAATAAAAATAATTAAAATATGTGCATGCACTAAAACATTTAATAAAATATTCCCATAAACCTCAACCACTAAAAATATAATAAAATGTTTCACATGACATCATGCACGGTGACTCAGAAGCTGTCACGGTCACGGGGCTACTGCAGCGCTGCTCATACGTCCTCACCACCGGTAGGAGTAACCTGCTCCTCTACGTACTCACCTGCACCATATCAGTGTAGTGAGCCTAGAGGCCCAACATGCATACTAACATTCAAAATAATTTAAAACAATTTAATACTAATACATACATATACATGAATGAGCATGCTTAAAAATTACATAACATAACTTACTTAAATAAACATAAATACATAATACATAACATACATACTTGAGTTGTTGAGCATTTATTTTCTTAACATCGAATGGTCCTATCCGTAAGTGTGACCCATAGTGCGACTGATCAGTCTAAGAAACCATCGTACGAGGCTGGTGGCGAACCACCCATACATAAATGGCAGAAAACTGCCCATACATAAATGGCAGAAACTGCCCATACATAAATGGCCACACTACTTCAATTTCCACCTAAAATATTTTATTTGCTCAACCATAGAAATTAAATCATAGCATAAAAATTGATTTCATGAATGCATGCACTTAAATAAATTGTGTGTCCTTCATATATATTTAATTTAATTTTCTTACTAACATATAAATATTAAAATAACTTAAATGCATAAAAATAATTAAATATATAATCAGGACACATGCAATTTTCTCATGGATGGTTCTGGACTGCTGGCCCTACACTCAAGCCCATTAACTTAAATCTGGCCCATTAACATACTTAAGCCCAGTAACTTAAACTTTAAGCCCAATTAATTAATCTAAGCCCAATTAAATTAATTAAGCCCATTAAAATTACACTAAGCTCAATAACACTTAAACTGGCCCATTGGGCCCAAAAACCCAAAGACTGGCCCATTAAATTTTATGGGCCCAAAAGCCCATAAAATTAATGGACTAACTTAATTAAAATTTTAAAAGTTCAAATAAAATTATTTGGGAGTCCAAATAATTTTATTTTAATTTAGTTGACTCAATAACCCATTAATTCATAAAATATTTTAAAAATAAAAAGACTCGAGCCCGGCCCACCAAACCCGGACCCGGACCCACTTAACCCGACCCACTAACTTACTGACCCGACCCGAGCCCCTGACCCGACCCGGAACATGCCAAAACCCTAGCCCGATCCCCCCTTTCCCAAAACTGTTCGACCACAGTGAGCAGCCACCGAAAATCCCGGCGGCCGCCTTGCTCCGACCACCCACCGGCCGGAGGGCCACCCCTAGGACTTAGCTCACATCCAGACCTTTCCAACAAGCCAAGAACCAGCCCAAACCGTCGACTATGGAGTGAGAACGAAGCTCTGCAACCCGGCCCTTCTGCACTGTCGCGCAGACCCGAGCAGCTGCGGGAAAACCATTCTTCCTCGAAGCTCCGACCACGAAAGCCCATGAAACCTTCTGCAAAAACTTAGAAAACTCAAAGGGGGTTCTAACCCAACTGACCTTACCCAAAATAGTGGCCTGAGGAAAAATATCTCAGCCTTCTTCCCCAGAACCCTAAACCTGCGCGACAGAAGCTTCAGAAAGGAAAGGCTTCGTTTCCTTTCTTCCTTAGCCTCAAGCCCCGACCTGACTCGACCCAAGGGACCTTGATACATGTATCCAACTAAGGAGCAGCAGCCATGATCCATCCATGCAAGAAAACGTGAGTATGAAACCCAAACAATGCAAGAACAAGGTGCAACATTCAAAATTGAAACTTTCTGAAAAATATTCTTGGAAAATCTGATGTATACACGACCACACATGCATATACTAATATGGAGAAGAAAAGAGAATGAAGAATCATGCCTTTCACCGTAAATATGGATTTAACACGCGTAGGAAGGACTTCAGGACGACGGGGCGACCTTGGGTTGCTTGGAACCTTGAAACCGACCTTCTATGGAGTTCCTAGGGTTGAAGATCGATGAAGAAGAAAATGGGATGAAAGTGATGGCTGATGGGGGAGAAAACAATTGGCTAGAAGGGTTTGGTAGATTAGGGTTGATTTATTTTTGTGTTAAATAGAATATAGGTTAAATAATTAAATAAAAAGGTTTTAAATAATTAATATACAACTTAAACTCTTAATTAAACTTTAGAAATCCGATAACATAAAATAAATCTCGAAATAATAATTTAGGGGAATTTTAAAAATACTAAAAAGTCAATATTTTGACTAATTTTTGGATAAAAATGACGCCTAAAATTAAATAAAATTAAATACTTAAAATTTTGAGATAATAAAACTCAAAATAATATTTTAAGGCTCCAAAAAGGCTCATAAAATAATTTGGCTAGAAAGTTGTCATCTCGTCCGTCCACGGTCCCGTCTACGCGATTAAATAATAAAAATACTAAAAATCATAAAAATCACTAATTATGGGTTAAATGCTTAGAAATAAATTAAATCATGCATAAATAATTCACATAATTATTTAACCCATAAATCATAAATTTAATTAATTAAATATCCTAATTATGCAGGCGGATTTATGTAATTAAAAATACCGGGTGTTACACCCGATGTCACTCTTCATCCCGGGCCACCAATACAATAGCTGCAAGTCTTTGTACATCTTCGTACTTCCGGGGTGTATGGAGTACGGAGATGTGTGAGCCTCTGCTAAAATCTCAGCTCTCAACTGATCGACGTTCGGTACCCACATCCTACCACGGTACTGAACGATACCATCCTCCACTGTATACAAGAGATTACCTCTAGCCTCATCTCTCTGTCTCCATCGCTGTAACTCCTCATCAGTAGACTGTCCCTCTCTAATCCGATCTCGCAGAACTGGCTGCACCGTCAACACTGACAAACTCGGTGCATGGCCACTCGGATAACACTTCAAGCCAAATCTCTGAATCTCGCTCTGTAGTGGTAACTGTACGGTCAAACATGATACCACTGACGACTTCCGACTCAAAGCATCGGCCACTACATTAGCTTTACCCGGATGGTAGATAATGTCACAATCATAGTCCTTCACCAACTCCAACCATCTACGCTGTCTCATGTTCAACTCCTTCTGTGTGAAGAAGTACTTGAGGCTCTTGTAGTCTGTGAAAATCTTGCACTTCTCTCCATACAGATAGTGCCTCCAGATTTTCAAAGCGAAAACCACTGCTGCCAACTCCAAGTCATGCGTCGGATAATTCTGCTCATGAATCTTCAGCTGTCTCGACGCATATGCAATAACCTTACCACACTGCATAAGCACTGCGCCTAAACCTAGTTTAGACGCGTCGGTGTACACCACTAACTCCTCGTGTGGTACTGTCATCGCTAACACTGGTGCAGTAGTGAGTGCTTCCTTCAGCTGATCGAAGCTCCTTTGACAGTCTGAACTCCAGATAAACTTCGCATTCTTCTTGGTCAAGGAAGTCAAGGGTACTGCAATAGAGGAAAAACCCTTGATAAACTTCCTATAATATCCTGCCAAACCCAAGAAACTGCGAATATCTGAAGCATTCTTCGGAATACCCCAATTCTGCACTGCCTCAACCTTAGACTGATCAACTGCAATCCCATCCCTCGAAATAATGTGGCCAAGAAATGCCACCTGCTCAAACCAAAACTCGCACTTGCTAAACTTGGCATACAATCGATGCTCCCTCAAAGTCTGCAAGGCCGTCTGAAGATGCTGTCTATGCTCCTCGATGCTCCTAGAATAGATCAAAATATCATCAATAAAGACTATGATGAACTGATCTAAATACGGCTGAAAGACTCGGTTCATGAGATCCATGAAAACCGCTGGAGCATTGGTCATCCCAAATGGCATCACTAAGAACTCGTAATGCCCATATCGTGTCCTGAAAGCAGTCTTGGACACATCTGCATCTCTCACACGCAACTGATGATAACCAGATCGCAGATCGATCTTGGAGAACACTGAAGCTCCCTGCAACTGGTCAAATAAATCCTCTATCCTCGGCAGTGGATACTTGTTCTTCACTGTGACCCTGTTGAGCTCTCGGTAATCGATGCACAGTCTCATACTGCCATCATTCTTCTTCACAAATAACACCGGAGCTCCCCACGGAGAAAAGCTAGGACGAACAAAGCCTTTCTCTAACAACTCCTGAATCTGCTCCTTCAACTCTTTCATCTCGGTAGGAGCAAGTCTGTAAGGTGCCTTAGAGATAGGCACGGTGTCTGGCACTAAGTCGATGCTGAACTCCACCTCTCTCACTGGTGGAATTCCGGAAACATCCTCCGAAAAGACATCCGGAAAGTCACGAACCACCTCTATCTCTGATAATGATCTGCTAGATGGCTCTGAAGTCGTGACAATACTCGCTAGAAACCCCTGGCAACCCCGTCTCAACAACTTTCTTGCCTGAATATGAGATATCACCTGAGGAATATCACTGCTCTGAGATGCATGAAAAGTGAACGGGTCGCCTACTGTAGGTCTCACTGACACTGATCTCCGACGAAAATCAATCGAAGCTCCATTGACTATCAACCAGTCCATGCCCAAAATCAAATCGAATCCACTCAAAGGCAAAACTACTACATCTGCTCGAATGGAGTGTCCCTGCAGCTTCAACTCCAGTCCTCGAATAATCTTCGAGGTAGAAATAATCTGCCCTGACGGCATAGTAACATCATACCCACTGTCACTACTCTCAGGTGTGATGCCTACCCGCCTGATAAACTCCAGGGAGATAAACGAATGCGTAGCCCCTGAATCTAGCAACGCAAACGTGGAGTTGCCTCCAACTAGGATTCTCCCTGCACGCAGAAAATTCCCAACAGTTTCATACCACTACTAAATTTTCCCCAACGAGTCACTACAAATTCTTAATTCTAATCACAAGTAAAACATGCTTCCTATTCTAACATGCAGTTAAATAACCCAAATAACAATAATTCCAAATTAAAGACTAAATTTTTAACCAAAGGAAAATTATTAAAATGCTAGGGATAAGATATACCGGTGATCAAGGAGGTGTCTGGATCTACCTCCTCAGCCTGCATCACAAACACCCTACCAGCGGTGTTCTTCTTCCTGGGGCAGTTAGCTATCTGATGCCCTGGCTCCCTACAGTGGTAGCAAACTCCTGCTCCCAATAGACAAGGTCCCGAATGCATCTTCTGGCACTTCGGGCAAGTAGGATAAGCTATGGCATTAGGGGCCCCGCCCCTCTGCTGCTGCGGCCTCTGCTGCTGTGGCCTCTGCTGCTGATTCGGGCCCTTAGCCGGCCCTGTATACTGCTTCTTCGCAGGAGGCTGCGAAGATGGTCGCTGGTACCCAGCCTGAAACTGCCTCTTCCCCTGCTGCTCCCTCTGGATCTCTCTCCGACCCTCCTCGGAACGCAAGGCTCTACTGACTGCAGACTCATAAGTAAGGACGTCTGCCATACGAACATCATGCCTGATATCAGCCTTCAGGCCCTCCACAAACTGTCTCAACTTCTCCTGCGGACTATCCGAAATCAAGGGCACAAAGTGACAGCCCCTCTCGAACTGCCTCACATACTCAACCACGGTCTTGTCCCCCTGACGGAGACTCATAAACTCACGGATCATGCGACTGCGCACATCCTCAGTGAAGTACTTGACGTAGAAGATACGCCTAAACTCTGCCCATGTCAGTGTAGGAAGGTGAACTCCCCTGGCTGCACCCTCCCACCAGAGCGCTGCATCACCCCGCAGCATGTACATCGCACAGTTCACCCTGTCGGTGTCTGTGATCCCCATATAAGAAAAGATGGACTCCAGAGAGCGAATCCATCCCTCCGCCACCAAAGGATCGGTGGTACCAACAAACTCCTTGGGTCCCTTCTTCTGGAACCTCTCAGCAACGTCCTCCTCGTGGGACAACCTGGGACGAGTAGCCTGCTGCTCTAACAGAGCAGTAATCCCTGCCATCATATTTGCATTGGCCTGCTCCAATGCTGCAATAGGGTTCTGCGGAGGTGGAGGTGGAGGTGGAGGTCCCCCACGTCTGTTAACTGGTCTCGGAGGCATTCTGCACCACCACATATTTATTTACGTAAATCGCCATGCATAACTAAGTTGTTTCAAATTAATGCTAACTTAAATTCTAAAAAAAATTAAATCATGCTATAAACACTTAAAACTTACAGACCGGTAGCGTGGATTTCTGAGCTCGCATAGCAGTAATGACCCCTCCAAGGACCGTGCTTTGATACCAACTGAAACGACCCTAACTCTAATATTAATAAATAAATATGCGGAAATTTTTTTTTTTTATATACTTACTAAATAAAATATATACATATATGCCCATACATATATGCACAGAATAAAAAGATTTAAAATAAATAAATAAATAAATAAACAATTAAATACTTAAATAAAAATGCATTCTTTAAAATAAAATAAACATCTGAGTCAAACATTTAATTAAAAAAAAATACTGCATGAATAAAATGATTAAAATTTGCATGCACTGACAATATTCAATAAAATATTCAAAACTCACAACTACTGAAAAATAATATAAAATGTGTAACATGCTGACATAAATAAAACATGCATGTGACTCAGAACATCTATCACGGTCACGGGGTCACTGCATGTCCGCTCATACATCCTCGCCTCCGGTGGGTAAAACATCATCCTCAACGTACTCACCTGCACCATACCAGTGTAGTGAGCCTAGAGGCCCAACATGCTAACATAACAAGGGTTTTAAAATAATTTAAAACAATTAAATACTAATACATACATATACATGAATGAGCATGCTTAAAAATTACATAACATAACTTAACTTAAATAAACTTAAATAACATAATACATAACATTGTTGAGCAATTAATTTTCTAACATTGCATGGTTGTATCCGTAGTGTAACCTTAAATCATACATTAAATACTGATCAGCGTGGAAACCAACGTACGTGGCGGTGACGAATCACCTCTTAAATTGGCAGTAAACTGCCCTTCAATAGGTCACATATGGGGACGAATCCCCCTTAAATTGTCACACTACTTCAACTTCCAACATAAAATATTTTATTATTGCTCAACCTTAAACATTCAATTATGCATAAAATTATTTCATGAGTGCATGTACTTAAATAAAAATGTGTGTCCTTCATATATATTTAATTTAATTTCTTACTAACATATAAATATTAAAATAACTTCAATGCATAAAATTAATTAAATATATATTCAGGACACATGCAAATTTCTCATGGATTGTACTGGACTGCTGGCCCTAACTCTCAAGCCCAATTACTTAAATCTGGCCCATTAACACTGAGACTGGCCCATTAATATACTTAAGCCCAATAAAATTGTTCTAAGCCCAATTAAATTAATAAAGCCCATTAAAACACTCTAGGCCCAATAACAACTTAAATTGGCCCAATGGGCCCAAAAGCCCAAAGACTGGCCCAATAACTTTCACGGGCCCTAAAGCCCATAAAAATTATTGGACTCACTTAATTAAATTAATTTAAGCCCAATTAAAATTAAACTTAACCCAAAATAATTAACTTGAGCCCAATAAAATTTTAAGATTTAATTAGGCCCATTAAACCTTTAATTAAACTTAAAACTTTAAAAATAAAAATACCCGAGCCCAACTAACTTAACCCGGACCCGGACCCAACTAACTTGACCCATGACCCAAGGACTCGACCCGGACCACCGAACCCGGCCTGAACCCATCTGCAACCCTAGCCCGAAACCCCCACCCATCTCCCGTTTCTGCCGCGGCCGAGAGCAGCAGCCACTCCTTGGCTGCTGCCGGCCTGCTCCGGCCGCCCCTGGCCGGAGCGCCGCCGCCCAGACGTAGCCCACGTCTGGGCGGACCTAACCTACCCAAAGACCCGACCCCATGAAGCCCAAGCCACTAAGCCGAAACCCCTTTCTCCCAAACCCTAGATCTGCACGCACAGGGGCCGAACCGCATCAGCTGGATTTCTGGGCTCGTTTGGCTCGAGCCACTCGAGCCATTCGAGCCTAGGCACTACCACACGTCCTACAACCCTTCGGCCAGCAGTGGAACAAACCATGGCTAAGAAAACGTGAGAAACAAGATCCAACAAAGCACACGAACATAACTCACAAAAAAAACCGATCATCTTCTGAAAATTCTTTAAAGGATTTCGATGCACAAATTACACACACGTATACACTGATATAGCACGAGAAAAGAGAAAGAAACACATGCCTTTCACCGATGAATTCAAAGAAAAACGGGCGTGAGACGACTCCGGGACGACGGGACGACGACAAGCTTTGGACCTTCAAAAGTGTGGCTATGGTGTTCTTCTTGGAGCTTGCTCGGTCGAAGAAGATGAAGATTAGTGAGGGTGGCGGCTGATGGGGGTGAATGATCGGTTGAGAGGGTTTTGGGTAGCTTAGGTTTTGATTTTTGTGTTAATTAAAAATATAGGTTAATTAAATATAGATAAAAGGTTTTAAATATAAAATATACAACTTAAACTGCTAATTAAAAGTTAAAATCTGATAACTAAATTTAAAATCTCGAAATTACAATTTAAGGGAATTTTAAAAATACTAAAAAGTCAATATTTTGGCTAATTTTGAATAAAATGGACTCCTAAAATTATATAAAATTAAATACTTAAATTTTTGAGATAATAAAACTCAAAATAATATTTTAGGGCTCTAAAAAGGCTCATAAAATAATTTGGATGGAAAGTTGTTATCTCGTCCGTCCACGGTCCCGTCTACGCGATAAAATAATTAAAATACTAAAAAAAAATCATAAAAATCACTAATTATGGGTTAAATGCTTAAAAATAAATTAAATCATGCACAAATTATTCACATAATTATTTAACCCATAAATCTAAAATTTAAATAATTAATTATCCTAATTATGCATGCGGATTTACGTATTTAAAAATACCGGGTGTTACAGATTCATTATATATAAAAGTGAAGTTTTTGCCATTTTAGTAAAATCCCGCCAAAAATTTTAAGCTAAAAAAGGAAAAAAAAACTTTACTTATTTCTATTTATATGTTAAATTCGACGAAACACACTTCAAATTTACATAATTTATAACGTATTAAATAAATACTACAAATATAATAATAAATCAATTCTCATTTTAAAATTTGCTTAATCACTTTATACAAATTTATTTAATTATATGAGTCCGTATATATTTCAAATCTCTTTATATAATATAAATAACAATGAACAAATGTATTATATAACATTTTTTTTTGTTTATTATTTCAAATTTGCTTAATAAACAATTTTATATAGAGCTAAATTCACATGAAAACTTTTTTTCATATAAAAAAATAATATAATTTTTTTCTATCTACATTTTTTAAAAATAAATATTAAGATACATAATATAGATTTATTAAGATTCAAAACCGTATAAATATTTACATATATTTATATACCTACATATATTTCCATAATATTTGCATATATTTATATATATAATATATAATTACGTAATCATAAACTATACAAAACCTATAATTATTTTTCGTTCTTCGATTAAAAAAAACAAGATGAAAAAAATAACAAAAATATAGAATTTAAGAGATTCAATTTACTAAAATAGAATACAATATATAATATAATACTTAAAAGTATGAAAGATTTTAAACGAATGGAAATATAACATTATTTGCAGTAAAATTTGATTCGTTGAGAATATTAACCATATTTATGACAAACACTTATATATCATTTTAGATAATCCTTATATTAATTTGATTCTTTTGCAATATTTACCATATTTAAATATATTTATTTGCATACTTATATTTCTGCCCATAATTGAAAACAATAAAATTAAAAAAAAATAACAAAATTATAGAACATTTCCAATTTTGATTTGATCACAATTACTGTATAAATATATTTAACATTTAAACTTCAATCAAATAGTCACCACATAGTCAGTCACCAGTCAGCACAGACAAAATGACACCATTGTTTAGAGTTCTTCATGAAATAAATCTTCCAGACTCGCATTGGACACTGAAATTAAGATTAACATGATGTTACGATCTACCTCCATATCAAAACAAGAAAAAAAAACCACAATGGAATGTATATTTCAAGATATTGAGGTACACGAACTCTATGTGATTTATATTTCTATTAAAATTCCAGTTATGCTTTTTCTTGCTAACTTTTTCATATTTATTTTTATCTTCAATCTCACTTCGATTAATTTTTTTTCTCAATTACAGGGAACGCGCGTACATGCAACCATCAAAGATAATGTCATTGACAAATTGAAGTCAATACTCAAAGAAAGACGTCTTTATGCTATCAAAAACATGATCGTTGCGCAAAATAAAATGAAAATCAAAATCACAACGAACGAATACAAGATTAATCTCATCAATAAAACAAATGTGCTCGAAATAGAAGATCATAATTTTCCGTCAAAGATATTTGAATTCAATAAATTCAAAGATTTGACGAGCGCAGAAGTCATCGACGAATCAGAAATTTTTGTTATGTTTACTCTCGAAGTGTCGTGTAATTAAATGATCTTAGAATATATTATTATATTTTAATTTGTGTTAATTTATCACCGTCTTTTTTTTTCTAGATGTCATTGAGGTAAATATTGTTATTTTAATATCTTATTTTTATGGTGATTATGAATTTTAATTCAGATATATTCCATGTATATTTATAACTTTTTACAGTTTTTAGGCACCACAAGTTACCATGCACTTTGTGGGGAAATTTCATGGATGAAACGATGACATTTTTTATTACAATTGGTGATTAAGCATATTGAAAATAATTGGTGATCAATCACATAAAATTAAAAATATTTATGTACACATAAAAATATACGATGTAGATCGTATATTGTAATTTAACGTTTTTCAACAAGAGAGATCGCATGTTGTAATTTAGCTTTTAAAAAATATTTCATCAAATAATTGATGAAATTAGAAATATTTATAATCTAACACACATAAAATACAATTGTTTCGCCTTACTAGCTTTTTGATGTTAAAATAAAATATTTTTAATTTTGTCTGCATTGAAAATAAAAATAATAGAAGAAAACTTAATAATAAATTTAAATTACTTTTTATTATAATAAAAATAATATTTGTCGAGTTTTATGAGAGTATATACTTCTGAAAGATAACTACACAAAACACTAAAAAACAATAATAAAATACAGTTCATAATTTTTTACCATAGATTTTTTAACAAGATAATTAGTTTTTTTTTAAAATTTAAATATTCATTATAAAATTTTTCCCTACCAATTATCTAATTTCGCTCTTTATGGAAATTAAAAACAAATATAATAAAAAATATTTGCAGTTAAAACACACATATAAGAGGAAAACATGATAGATTAAAAAAAGATAATTTATTAATGAACATAATTTGTTCTTTAAATTTGAAGAAAAGTATAATATTCTATCTTTTTAGTTAAAATTTAAAATTTTAAACCATTTATAATTTTTAAAATCCGAACAAATTGTAATATTTTTTTATTTTTGCAAAAAGTTATTGTAAAAAACTTTTATATTTGGTTTTTGTGTATATACACTTAAGAGTCCGTTTGGATTTTGTAGAGATTTTTTAAAATAAGTGCTTTTAAAAGCTACAATTTTTTGCTTTTAAAAAAGCTCTAATTTTGACTAAAAAAAGTGCTTATTTGGTCAACCAAACACCTTGTTAACTGAAAAGCACTTAAAAAAGTGCTTTTTTGGCCTGACTTTTGAAACCAAACGGGACCTAAATTTTTTTATAATCTTACCAAATTCAATAAATTTATCTATATGAAAATTTTACCCACTATATTAAATTAAAATAATAAAAACGTTTAAATATGATTTGTAAATTATTATTTCGGTTTATTAAAAAATAAATTTAAATATTTTCCTTTTATATATTGTTAAAAATGTGTTAATAAAAGTATGAAACAATATTTTCTGGAATTATAAGATTTTGTGGGACATTGCGTTTTAAAATACTAAAAAGTTATAGTATATAATGACGCTAGAGAGAAATAGAAGATCCGAAATTATATTGAAGATACCATAATTTGGTCGTCCATCGTCGAAATGATCTATATATACTTATGGCAGCAAACCGTATCGTACCAAAAATGTATGTCATATCGAAAAATACGAAATAAATTTTTTTTATACTGATACCGTACCAAACATTTTGATATACCGAAATCGGTGTATCGAAAATTTCGGTACATATAATTAGCATACCGATTATACCAAAATTTTACGATATACTGAGATTTCGATACGTATTGATCGGTATATACAACTTTATACAAATTTTTTTAAATATTTTTAAAAAGTTATAAATATGTGATATTATTAAATTTTTAAATATTATCATTATATTGTATCAATATTTTAAAAAAATTATTCAAACGATTATACTTATTACCTATATATTTAATCGTTAAATATATAAAATAACACACCGTGCATCGCACGGGTGAGATACTAGTATATATCTATATGAAACAATGTTGAATGTATACGTGCAGAATATTCGCATGAAATAAATAATTATGTTATTAATTTATTTATTAAACAATGTTATAAATTTAATTAACAAATAATTATATATACGTGCAATATAGATAATTATGTTAACAAGTAAATCAACACACAATCATGGAATCATATATATTAACTTTCCTAAAAAGAATAAATTTTCACATAAACATAACATCGATTAATGTTGAGGATAGAAACAAATAAATGCATTAAAAAAACAATTAATATCGCAACATAATACACAAGCATAAAAGTGTATAGAAGTCAATATTCTTCGAAAATATTGATAAACTTAAGATATTGGATAATATTCTTCAGGAATATTGAAAATATTAGGTATTTATATTGTATCCAAAGATCTATCGAGATAGCCAATAAAAATATGTTGTATCACTTCAAGAACATCAACATAAAATTAAAATTAATGCTTCTTCAGGAGTAATATGAACATAAAATATGTAATACTTTGAGAGCATCAATATTAAATTTAAATATTGTGCTATTACTGGAGCATTAATATAATACTGAAACTATTGGCAAAATAATAATAATAATATTTGTGCTATTTCAAGAGCATCAATATGAAAGTCACATTTTGTGTTTTATCGAAAGCATCCACACAAAGACTACAAATGTAAATTATTTATGAGTTCTACCTTGAACACAACACTCGTGCTGATAACGTGTTATGAATTTAATGAAAAAAAAGGAAGAAACTAAAAAAAAAATAGAAAAATATAATAAAAAAATATGAATGTACAATGAACTAAACAAGAAATTAATTTTAAAAAAAATTACAATCAAATCAATCATTTACAAATCATCCATATGATCTATATATCATGTAATTTTGCAGGAAAAAAGGAAGGGTACGTTCCATATAACAATACGCCCTTGTTTTTCACTCCCAAGAAAGCATCGTCCATAATCTTCTCCCAAATTATAGTTGACATTCCCCAAAAGTTTTTGAATTCAATCCCTCTCTAGGGTTTAACGAGCAAAAAATCACAATAATTACAACTTATTTGAAATCCCGGAGTCTATTGCTCATCGGTTGGAGGCGCCACCTTCAGTGAGTTCCGAATGGTTCCTCAACTCTATGCTATATTTTTTCCCATTTTTTTTATTATTTTATGTATGAGGTACGTGGTTGGAATTTGCTTCTGCTGGTTTAATTTGATTGTGTGTGGTCCGATCCCTTTACCAATCCTTTGCTAATTGTTTGTCCCTCAAAAAGTATGTTAAAATTGACCCATGGTATTTGTAAAAGTGTTATCTTGATTATGGGTTTCATTATGTTTACCATTTTCTTATTATTAATTTCCAAACGCAACTCCTGTTTCTTTTCCAACCGTTTCCCACACATTCGGAAGCTCCTCAGATTTTTTTGTGTTCTAATGTGTATTTTCTTTGTCTCGTTTGTTTTGTTCGTGTGGATTGATTAGCAGCTGGCATGGTTGCAAATGGTGCATATTTGTGACAATTGATGTCTTATTATGAAGTTGAAGTCATTTATTTTTTAATAGTTTTCATCACTGTTAATTTGAATTAAATGCTTCAAAACAGAATTTTTAATGTAAGATGCTGTTAATATGATATAAAAACTGCTTTTCCAATATTCAAACTTCAATTTGACAATGTTTGAGTTTTTGTGTTAAAAATGTAATAAAGAAGTTTTATCCTATAAATTTTGCTTTGCCTCAAAAAGAAGAAAAACAGTTGGGCAGCCGCTTTCTGTGCGTTGAGTGAAGCTATTTTATCCGGTTATCAAATCTCGCATTACCTCAAAATGAAAAAAAGAGTTGGGCCACTGCTCTGTTTTTTGCGTTAAGTGAAGCTATTACGTTTTTGAAATCATCTTCCTTTGTCTCTTGATTTGATGGATAATATGGATTTCAGCATTGCAATGTGACACTCGGGATTTCTCTCTTGAATCCA
This sequence comes from Henckelia pumila, assembly GCF_033568475.1. Classification (NCBI taxonomy): domain Eukaryota; kingdom Viridiplantae; phylum Streptophyta; class Magnoliopsida; order Lamiales; family Gesneriaceae; genus Henckelia; species Henckelia pumila. The sequence continues at coordinate 20,416,031 of NC_133123.1, read as the reverse complement.
ACAAAACTTGAATTAAATTTTAGGTGAACTGTTTACAAAATTATAGTTTCTAGCTTCTAAATATGTCTATTGGAAATTTCTCTATGCATTTTGTTAACTTAAAATATAAATATAATGATACATTTCAACTTAGTTTGCTTATGTTACAATTACTTTGATACATAGCATATTCAATATTGCCAATATTTGTAGATCGACTCATCCTTACATTCATTTGGTAAATCCTAATACAAACTCATATTAACATGCATTAATACTTACAAAATTTTTATTAAATTTAATATTTCTTTTCATCGTTACACGTGCTAAATATATATGTTATCAATTCATTCATGCATTATATTACAAATAACCAATGCATAAGTTCGATATATTACGTTACACACGCAACGTGTACGCGTCGACAACTAGGAATTTATTGTTAATTAAATTCATTTTGTAGGGATTTTTAATATTTTCATTTAACTGTATTATTAGCAAAATAGTGGTAACTTGTGTTGAATATTCTATTTCTCTGTACATCTTATATATAGCCTATAGGTTGTCTTTACGTCATGGATACTTAATGAAATTGGATGTATCATCTGTTTGAGAATGGTTTTATAACAATTGAATTCTTTAGGGGTGTCGAATCAATTATAAATTTTGCGAAAATATATCCAGAATGTATGTCCGAAGGAGAACTTCTTTGTCCGTGTAATCGTAAAAAATGTGAAAATCAAATGTTTTTAGATGAGGATACGATTAAAGTGCACCTAGGACAAATGAGTTCATTAGGATTTTAGGTGTGTCGAGGGAAATACAGAATTAAGGTTTTTTTATCCTCTGCAAGAATATTCCGATCTCTGGTCGTAGCATTGATCAGGCGGATTTCGGTTTGAATTTCTTGTTTATGCTCGATTAGTTTACGTTAATTTCATTGAATTTTCCAAAAAGTGTCTTGATTTTTGTGCTTATTGACAGAGGCATAAAGATGGATAAAGAGAAGATGGTGGAACTGAAGATCCAATTTCAGCGGTTTTTGAATGAAACCCAGGAATTTGTTCACAAAGTTCCGCCAACTCAGTTGTACGCCACAATTGGAGCAATCTTACTAACGACTCTGTTGCTAGTAATCAGTAAGCCTGCCCCGTTTCAGTGCCATAACGAAAACCTAATTTTGTTGCAACCTAGTGAAAATTTTGAGTTTTTAGGAAAATTTTCATTTATGGGTGGGGAGGGTGGTCTGTTTTTGTTCGTAGGACTTTCTGTACACGCTGTTTAGCCATTAATTGCAGTGTTCTTTCTCAATTGAGCTTTGCGATTTAACGATATAATTTCTGCTTGCAGAGAGTACTCTGTTGTTTCAATATTAACATACAGTTTGTTCTTTTTTCGTATTTTTCTTCCTTCCTTATCACTTAAACAAAATCGTATTAGGAATATTTTCTCTGGAACTGCATTCCATTACTTAGAGGCATTTGTTTACATCAGTATTATGCTCACATAAGTGGTTATGCCTTACTCCGCTTCATTTTCTATACACATCATCTGTTACAGTTGCTCCACCACTTATGGTTTAATGTGATTTGCTTAACTATTATATTGTTGATTTCTAGTTCGTCTGGTCAAGCGTATATCATCTAACACTATTGTGCTGACTGGGCTTAGTGGAAGCGGCAAAACTGTTCTGTTTTATCAGGTAAAAGCATAAAACTTTGTTTTGGATCACTACGCTCAAATATTTGGGGTGAAGTGCTTTTCTGAAATTTATGTCTCTTATGGCCTATCGGTTATTTTTTGCTCCCATTAGCTCCAAGATGGATCCACTCATCAGGGTACTGTGACTTCACTGGAACCAAATGAAGGAACTTTTGTTCTACACTCTGAGGTGACTAAGGTAATGCTGTTTAATATCTGCAAATATGAGGAGTTTGAATATATAGTAAATTTTTGAATCTTAATATGAAATAAGGTTATATTAATGTTCTGTGAACTGACTGTTTGGATCATTTGGTTTGGAGTATTGATTTGTTATCATATTGTCTCCTGAAACAAGTAACTGAGAAATTTAATTAATCTGTCTAAAACTTGTTTTGGCTACTTGGCAGAAAGGAAAAATAAAGCCTATTCACATTGTTGATGTTCCTGGCCATTCACGGCTTCGACCCAAATTAGATGAGTTCTTGCCTCAGGCAGCCAGTGTAGTATTTGTGGTGGATGCTGTCGATTTCTTGCCAAACATCCGTTCTGCTTCAGAGTATGCAACAGCTTAATTTGTCTGTGTATACACATGCATACACAACCTTGTGAGTGTGAACCGCTTGAAAGATTGAATCTTAGCATCTAAAGTTATTATCTGTTTCGCTAAAGGTATCTATATGAGATTTTGACCAAGACAACTGTTGTCAAGAAAAAGACTCCATTACTATTACTGTGCAACAAGGTCGATAAAGTTACTGCCCACACAAAGGATTTCATCAGAAAACAGCTGGAGAAGGAAATGTAAGATTATTTGTATACCAAAAGGCTTTCAATCACCAAAATTTTACACGTCACGTTCAATGATGTGTTTCTTGTACACAAAACTTATACATTTTATCAATTAAATTAAATTGGAGGAGAGAGGTGATGCATCATATAGAGACATAAAATGATTGATGAAACCAAACTAGATACTTGACTGTTAAAAGATTGGAAAATCCCTTCAGAATTGACAAGTTTTCAGGATAAATAATGCCATCATTACATATTAGCATCAATAATTACCAGCTAGACTTCTCTTTCACCCTGCATAGTGGATTATCAATTTACTTTTTTTTTTTAAAAATTAATTCAGTGACAAGCTTCGTGCATCAAGAACTGCACTATCTTCAGCAGATATTATTAGTGAACATTCCCTTGGAGTACCTGGAGAAACCTTCACTTTTTCTCAGTGCGTCAACAAAGTCATAGTTTCAGAAGCATCTGGTCTAACGGGTGATGTCGCCCAGCTAGAGCGGTTTATAAGGGAACATGTAAAGCCGTAAAGGATTATAACCCAAATGGACACTGGAAGGTATGATTTGCATCGGTACAACTGCCTGTGCCCGGAAAAATCAGGGAAATGAATGTTCTTTCCCCCTTGATGTATGTTAAAACTTACTTATCTTATCACCAGTTCGGAATACTTGGTCTATCGCCCATTATAGAAACCTAGTTGAGTCGTTTTTACCATCTTCACTTTTCTGCGGAATTAGTGTTGCATCTTCTCCTGAGAATTAAGCACGTGTTCAGCCCATTACCTTCAGTTAAAAATGTTCTTTCAGTCCAGTCTGGTGAGCTCTGCTGAGGAAGCCAACTCTATGTACACGAATTCGCCTTGAGAGGCAATGTTTGGCTTGATCATTAGTGATTAGATTTCTTGAACTGAATGTAATTTACAAAACGGAAATTGTCTATTGCTTTGGACATGTGAATGGATTTGTATACTTTTAATTTGTTGTTTCCACCCCTTATATATATTAAGAGACAGTTTCTTCATTAACATAATTGGTATGTTAAATGTACTATTAGTAACCACCTTCAATATATATATATATATTTTTAAAAAAACACAAATGTATGATTGCCTTCTTACTATATTTTTTTGAACCTTTTGAGTTATATAAACAACATAAGCTAGAATTGATAAACTAATCGATGCAGTGTCATAAGCTTCTCTTAACTGGGGATAGATAGGTTTGGGTTCGATCTAGGTGATAAAGCCAAAAATTAGGGATGTAAATGAGACAAACGGTTCGCGAACTGTTTGAGTCTCGGCTCGTTAAAAGCTCGTTCGAGCTCGTTTAATGAGGTTCGTTAAGGCAAACGAACCAAGCTCGAGCTTTACAATATTCGGCTCGTTAGCTCGTGAAGATGCTCGTTAACAGGCTCGTTAACAAGATCGTAAATCATCTCTTAGACGAAAACATAATAGTATTGATATTTAATTTTTAAATTTACACTTTACTTATGAAAAATATTGAAAATTTTATAAAAATTAATTTATTAGAATAAAATTAAAAATTTTAATAATATTATTATATTTTTTTCAAATATATAATTTAGTTTTTAATTAATTTAATGAATATTTAAATTTATAGTTTAAATATATTAACCTCGTTTAGGCTCGATAAAAGCTCGAATAAACTCGTGAGCCATGAACATATTCGTTAAATAAGCTCGGGCTCGGCTCGTTTATAAATGAACCGAGCTTGAACATTCAAAAGCTCGGCTCGACTCGTTTACATCCCTACCAAAAATAGACTCACCTCATTTTATAAACACCCAGTAATTAATAGCACCCAAGCCAACTCTTGTTTCGATGATGGAGCCATCTCCACTTTCATGCATGAGACCGATTTGCTACGTCTGGTTAAAAAAAATTTACTTGAAATTTTTCAAAAAACTTTCAATTCTGGAAAATTAGGTACATGGTTTTAAGATATATTTTCCTCCTAAAGTCGTGGTTCGACTTCGTCCCTGTTGCGTTTTGGTCGGATTCGAGCAAAATATCGAGTTCGAGTATTGCCGATGGAAGGGAGTATATATCTATTGGTATAACTTCTTTTCTGCCCTCCCCCTCTAATGGGTTCGATTAAGTCGTATTTATATTTAATTTAGATAGTGTTTGAAAAAGTATTTATGAACTTTTCTTTATAAATTGAGAAATTTAGTAAAAAAAAAAAAGTCCATAATCACTTTTTTAAATATTTACAAATATTACCTTGATATAGATATTATTTAACTAGGAATGGTGGATTAGTAGAAAGCATACCCAAATTACCAAAATTCTCGAAATAAGATGGCAATATTAAAAAAAATCACAGAAAATGGAACCAAGAATCAATTAATTATACATTATATTCAACTTCAATGAGACAATGACAAAAGTATAAAATAATAAAAATATAAGGTACCAATTTCTTCCTGTTCAAGCAGTCATGATATTGAGGCCCCTCGTCACTTTCACTTTCAATAAAGAAAACCAAAGTCTACTTACAGGGAGCAACTTTAAGGCAGTGTTTGAGAGATGTTTTAGAAAGCACTTTTCAATTATTTTTTTTCACAAAATTTTACAAAAGTTCCAAATTTTCTGAATGAAAAGTTGAAAAAATACTTCCTAGAAGATCTCCCAAATACTACCTAAATATCAAGAAACTACACTTTTTTTTAAGTAAAAAACTACACATTTCTAATTAAAGGTATAATCTAGGTATATAAATCATACTGGACAAACTTTATATGACAAATTCGTTCAAAAAAAATATTGGTACAGAAAATGGAACTCTTGATCATCACACAAATATTAATATACGATTGATAAGGTACATACTTTTATATATTTATTATTTGCATGCATGCATGCATGTGAATTATTATTATTATTATATTATTATCATACCTCCATGTGTTGTTTTGACTAGAGCTGGAAAAACAAGTCAAATGATCAAAGAAACTGAATGTTGCATTCCATTAAACTATTCCGTCGAAATCATGCGTTTATGTTTTAAAAAAATTAATTATTAAAAAGTTAATTTAATTACACTGACATTAATTAATTAATTTATGTATGTATATATACATGTATACACACGTGTGTCAATTATTCTATAAATTCCTCGCATAACTTAGGAGTGTATACGAATCGAGCCGACCCGCGAGCTTTTCGAGCCAGCATGATAAATATTTTTCGAGCTGAATTCGAGCTAAAATTATTTTATTCAATTGTTCGCCAGCTCCTCGTGAGCTTTAATATTTTATTAATATAATAAATATATACACATTTTGAGCTTTCAAATGAAGTTTTCGAGCATTAATATCCGAGCAATAGTTCGAATAGTTCACATATAAGTTCGAATATTTCTAGCCGAACTCGAACTTCATTTCGATCTGAGTTCGAACCAAAATATTTAAAATTTTCGAACATCAAATCGAGCTCGAACTTGAATATACTTAATTTGAACTGAAATCAAATTTACTATTCTTCGACTCGATTTTGTTCATTTGCCATTCCTAGCTTTAACTTTGTCCATGTCAGCAATTAATAAAATAATAAACAAAAGAAGTGTCGGCAGCATGTGGCAGAAGGTGGCAGCAAGTGGCTTGATGCATTACACTTGTGCGTACAAAAAAGAAGGAAAATTCAATGTAGAATTTTTCTCCTCATTTATAACCGAGGGATTGCACCTATAAATATGTGCATTCTCTTGGAATGAAGATCATCCCATCTTCCGAGTTCTCTTCCTTCAGATTAAATATCATTCAATACATTTGAGTATGTTTCTATAATATTTGAGAGATATGTTTTCTCCTGTATTAAGAGAGTGTGTGTCTCTTTGGAAACACAGAGAGAGGTTGTAGTTCTCCAAATATTATAGTGAAATCTTTTGGTCTTGCCCGTGGTTTTTACCCTAATAATTTTTGGGGTGTTTTTCACGTAAATCTTGGTGTCTATTTTATTCTTCAATTTTCATGATTTTTATCTCGTGATGCCGCACCTGGGACCAACAAGTGGTATCAGAGCCTTGGCATAAAATTCTTAAAATTCAGAGTATGCTCTGTGGTTGCAGCTGTGACTGATCTTTCACATCAGAAAATATTTTTTGAAAATTTTATAAGGCAGGATTCTTGTAGTCAAGATGGCGGTAAAATACGAGATAGAAAAGTTCAATGAGAGCAATTTTTTGCTGTGAAAATTGAAGGTACAAACAATTCTAACAAAGGAGCGTTGCTTGGAAGCTATTGGAGATAGACCGGCGGAGATCACAGATGATCAAAAGTGAAATGAGATGAATCACAATGCTGTTGCCAATTTGCACTTGACTATAGCGAATGAAGTTTTGTCAAGTATTTTTGAAATAAAAAACGCAAAAGTTATTTGGGATACTTTGGCAAAACTGTACGAGGTCAAGTCACTACACAACAAAATTTTCCTAAAGAGAAAACTTTATACTCTTCAGATGGCGGAATCCTCATCGATGATCAACTATATCAACACACTGAATACTCTATTTTCCCGGCTCAACTCTATGGGGCATAAGATAGAGGAAAAAGAACATGCGGAGCTTCTACTTCAAAGTTTACTGGTTTCATACGATCAGCTCATCATCAACGTTACCAACAATGTTCTTTCGGATAATTTAAATTTTAACGACGTCTTAACTGCGGTTCTTGGAGAAGAGAGTCGTCGAAGGAACAAGAAAGATAGGTTGGCAACGTCGAAGCAAGCAGAGGCTTTACCGATGACGAGAGGAAGATTGACGGAGCGTGGCTCCAGTGGGAGCCACAGATATGGTAGATCAAAGTCAAGAAATAAGAAGAAAAATATTTACTGCTTTAAATATGGCGGTAAAGGGCACTTCAAGAGAGAGTGTACGAAGAGCATCGAAAAGAGATCTCAAGGAAATGTGGCCAGTACTTTAGGCAGTGGTAAAATATTATTCAGCGAAGCAGCAACAGTTGCGGAAGGCAGACACAGATTTTGTGATGCATGGATTATGGATTCAGGAGCGACATGGCATATGACGTCAAGGAGAGAATGGTTCGATCAGTATGAACCAGTCTCGGGAGGATCTGTATTCATGGGAAATGATCCTGCCTTGGAAATCGCTGGGGTTGGTACCATTAAAATCAAAATGTTTGATGGTACTATTTGCACCATACAAGAGGTACGACATGTGAAGGGCCTGAAAAAAAATCTTTTGTCTTTGGGGCAATTGGATTATATTGGGTACAAAACCCGTATCAAAAAAGGAATCATGAAGATTGTGAAAGGCGCGCTTGTGGTTATGAAGGCGAAAAAGGTTGCTGCAAATCTGTATGTATTGTTGGGGGAAACACACAAAGAGGTGGAACTAGCTGTTGCATCAATTGGTTTGGGGAAAAAATCAACAGTGTTGTGGCATAGAAAGCTCGGACATATGTCAGAACGAGGAATGAAGATTCTCTCAGAACGGAAGCTGTTGTCGGGGCTTACAAAAGTGACTCTACCCTTTTGTGAGCATTGTGTTACCAGTAAACAACACAGATTAAAGTTTGACACATATACTGCCAAAAGCAAAGGCATATTGGAGCTGATTCATTCTGATGTTTGGCAAGCACCGGTGGTGTCCCTAGGAGGAGCGAGATACTTTGTCTCGTTTATTGATGATTTCTCTAGGAGATGTTGGGTATATCCAATCAAGAAGAAGTCAGATGTTTTCGAAGTCTTCAAAGTTTTCAAAGAGCGGGTTGAACTTGATTCTTACAAGAAAATCAAGTGTTTGAGGACTGAAAATGGAGGAGAATATACCAGTGATGAATTTGATGCATTTTGTCAGCACGAGGGCATCAAAAGACAGTTCACGACAGCTTACACGCCTCAGCAGAATGGAGTGGCAGAGCGGATGAACAGAACTTTGTTGGACAGAACAAGGGCCATGTTGAGTACTGCGGGTCTAGCCAAGTAATTTTGGGCAGAAGCAGTCAAAACCGCTTCTTATATCATCAATCGTTCTCCTTCAGTGGCGATTGATTTGAAGACTCCGATGGAGGTGTGGACTGGCAAGCCAGCTGATTATTCTTGGCTACATACATTTGGAAGTCCGGTGTACTTTTTGTACAATAAGCAAGAAAGATCGAAGTTGGATTCCAAATCCAGAAAGTGTATCTTCTTGGGCTATATTGATGGAGTAAAGAGGTTTCGCTTGTGGGATCCTACTGTCCACAAGCTTATCATAAGCAGAGATGTTATCTTCGAGGAAGATAAAGTGAAGGGAGACAAAGACACACTGAATTCAGAAACTACTATAATTCAAGTGGAAAATGACGAAGATCAAGTTTCTTGTGAAGCAGTACTAGAGCATGAGGAACAAGAACAAGTTGAGTCAGAGGTTTCCAAAGTGAGGCAGTCAACTCGAGAGAGAAGACTACCAGGTTGGCTTTTAGATTATGCCACTGAAAGCAACATTGCATATTTTCTATTAACAGAGGATGGTGAGTCATCGAGTTTCCATGAGGCTACTCAAAGCTCGGATGTGTCCCTGTGGATGACAGTGATGCAGGAAGAATTAGAAGCATTGGACAGGAACAAAACTTGGGATCTTGTTACACTACCACGAGGGAGGAAAGCTATCGGTAACAGACGGGTCTATAAGATCAAGCGTGATGGCAATAACCAAGTGGAGCGGTATCGTGCAAGATTGGTTGTCAAAGGGTACGCTCAGAAAGAAGGTATTGACTTCAATGAGATATTTTCTCTTGTGGTTCGACTTTCAACAGTCAGGGTAGTATTGGCATTGTGTGCGGTGTTTGACCTACATCTAGAACAACTAGATGTGAAAACGGCATTTCTTCATGGCGATCTTGAAGAAGAAATCTATATGCTCCAGCCAGAAGGTTTTGCAGAAAAAGGCAAAGAGAACTTGGTTTGCAGGTTGAACAAATCTCTGTACGGTCTCAAACAGGCGCCGAGGTGTTGGTACAAGAGATTTGATTCATATATCATGAGCCTTGGGTAAAACAGACTCAGTTCAGACCCTTGTACGTATTTCAAGAGGTCTGGTGATGATTATATCATTTTGCTGTTGTAAGTGGACGACATGTTGGTAGCAGGCCCCAACAAAGATCGGGTCCAAGAATTGAAGGCACAATTGACTAGGGAATTTGATATGAAGGACTTGAGACCAACAAACAAGATTTTAGGGATACAAGTTCACCGAGATAGAAGTAATAGAAAGATTTGGCTTTCCCAGAAAAATTATTTGAAGAAAGTCTTGCAGCGCTTCAACATGCAAGATAGTAAGCCAATTTCAACCCCTCTTCCTATTAACTTCAAGTTATCTTCTGAGATGTGTCATAGCAGTGAAGCAGAGAGGATGGAGATGTCTCGAGTACCGTATGCATCAGCAGTGGGAAGTTTAATGTTCGCTATGATCTGTACTAGACCAGACATTGCTCAAGCAGTGGGAGCAATCAGTCGATATATGGCGAATCCTGGACAAGAGCATTGGAACACGGTTAAGAGGATCCTTAGATATATTAAGGGTACCTCGGAAGCTGCATTATGTTTTGGAGGATCAGATTTTACACTCAAGGGATATGTGGATTTAGATTACGCAGGTGATCCAGATAAGAGAAAATCTACTACTGGTTATGTGTTTACAGTTGCAGGAGGTGCAGTCAGCTGGGTTTCAAAAATGCAAACAGTTGTGGCATTATCTACAACGGAGGCAGAATACATGGCAGCTACTCAAGCTTGCAAGGAGACATTATGGATTAAAAGGTTATTGGAGGAGCTTGGGCACAAACAAGAAAAGATTCCTCTGTTTTGTGATAGTCGGAGTGCCTTGCACATTGCAAGAAATCCAACCTTTCATTCCAGGACTAAACACATTGAAGACAATTTCACTTTTTACGAGAAGTAGTAGATTAAGGAAGTGTGGATATGCAAAATATCCATACGAAGGATAACATTGCTGATATTCTGACCAAGCCAGTGAGCACAGAGAAGTTTGAGTGGTGTAGATCCTCAAGTGGCCTAGCAGAAACTTAAACAGCAGAGAAAGGCAAGATTGAAAGGATATGTTGAGATGTGTTTGATTCTCAATCAAATTTCCAAGTGGGAGAAATGTCAGCAATTAATAAAATAATAAACAAAAAAAGTGTTGGCAACATGTGGCAGAAGGTGGCAGCAAGTGGCTTGATGCATTACACTTGTGCGTACAAAAAGGAAGGAAAATTCAATGTAGAATTTTCCTTCTCATTTATAACCAAGGGATTGCACCTATAAATATGTGCATTCTCTTGGAATGAAGATCATCCCATCTTTCGAGTTCTCTTCCTTCAGATTAAATAGCATTCAATACATTTGAGTGTGTTTCTATAATATTTGAGAGATAGATTTTTTCCTGTATTAAGAGAGTGTGTGTCTCTTTGAAAACACAAAGAGAGGTTGTAATTATCCAAATATTATAGTGGAATCTTTTGGTCTTGCCCATGGTTTTTACCCTAATAATTTTTGGGGATTTTTCACGTAAATCTTGGTGTCTATTTTATTCTTCAATTTTCATAGTTTCTATCTCGTGATGCCGCACCTGGGACCAACAGTTCACCACTGCTCCACACCTCCCAAAATTTTGAATATAATTAGTTGTTCTAGTTAAATAATTCAAAATTATTTGCCGCTGCTCTCCTTCCTGGCCAACTCCAATAGTTCAACAAAATCTCATTCTTTAACTAAGAATCGTTCTTCTATTAATAAATAAAAATAATCACTTTTATTTTTATAACATTTTCAAGTAAAAAATAAAATGATAAAAACACAAGGCAAATCTTAAATCAATTTTCTGAAGATCTACTTCATAATTCTCAAATATATTCTCTCCTCTCCAATTTTTAATATGCAAATAAAATATTTAACTAATAATATATATTTGAAAAGAGATTGCTTAAACTTTCAAGATTGACTGATAAATTCCAAGAAATGGTGAAACCTTAAAATTAATATTTTTTTTCTTTTTACCATTTTTTGTGTAAATTTTTCATGCAACAATTAATCAATATGTTTGGTACGTAGCAATTGAATGAAGGCAAACTAGGGTTGTTATCGGAGCCCCAATTTATCTCTTCAAATGAAAATAAGATAAAAATTCAAGTAGTTGTTATTGTTGTTGTTGTGTTCCCACGTCCCGAATTCATGACATTACTTTATGTTTAGATCAATTCCTTTAACTGTAATGAACTACGTACATAAAAAAAACAGAAGGTTTTGCCAGGACAATTGGGATGCGGACACGAAAGTAGTTGGCCCGATTAAATTCCCTAGCTCCTTTTCTCATCGGATGAAGATGAATGACTATGAATGTCTTGAAATTAACCAAATCATCCACAACGTAAGTTTGCTATCAGGGACGTAGTCATAAATTTTCATCAGTGGTGACGGAATTTTTTTAAAACAAGTAATTAAAAAACATAATATAATAATTAACATGTATGCAAAATAATAAGGGAAAATACTTTTTTCGGTCCATTAAATTGTCCATGTTTTAGTTTTGGTCCATTAACTTTTCAAAATTTGATTTTGGTACATTAAGTTTTAATTTTCAGTGATTTTGGTCTAACTGCATACGTGTCAGCTAGACATTGACACACGTCACCCAAAAAATGATGACGTGTGTCAATGTCTCAGCTCTAGCTGACACGTACGTGTGCAGTTGGAGTTTTCTGAATTGATAGCGTGGTTTTTCTTGACCATGTTATATCCAGCCAGAGAGTTTCAGTTGATCCGAGCAATATTGATGCTGTGTTGAATTGGTTGCGCCCAAAGACCGTGACTGAGATCTGTAGTTTTCTGGGTCTGGCAGGATATTATCGTCGTTTCATCGCGAATTTCTTGCTGTTAGCTCGACCTTTTACGCAACTTACTTGGAAAGACGTAACTTTCGAGTGGTTCTCAGAGTGTGAGGAGAATTTTTGTGAGCTTCGATGACGGTTGACTTCTGCGCCTGTATTGGGACTACCGTCTGGTTCTGGAGGGTATGTTGTGTATACCGATGCCTCTCTACAAGGGTTAGGTTGTGTTCTGACTCAGAATGAACATGTGATTGCATAAGCTTCTAAAGGGAATTATCCAATGCATGATCTTGAACTAGTAGCTATCATCTTTGCACTGAATATTTGGCGTCATTATCTTTATGACGAGAAATTTAAAATCTTCACTGATCACAAGAGTCTCAAGTATTTGTTCACCCAGGCTGAATTGAACATGAGACATCGACGATGGATGGATTTGCTGAAGTATTATGATTGTGAGATTAAATATCATCCAGGAGTGCTAACCTTACTGCTGATGCTTTGAGTGGAAATGAGAGTTTATCACAATAGACTTTGTGACCCATTTGCCAGTGTCTTCGAAGAATGGTGATGCTATATGGTTGTGGTGGATCGAATCACCAAGTCAGCGCATTTCCTTCCTTATAACCGAGATTAAACTTTTGATCGCATGGCTCGCTTGTGCATTTAGGAGATTGTAAGATTCCATGGAGTACCTGTAAGTATTGTCAGTGATAGAGACCTCAGGTTTACTTCGAGGTTCAGGGGGAGTTTTCAGCGTATTGAGCACTACTCTCAGTTTGAGTACAAGGTATCACCCAGAGATAGATGGGCAGACAAAACGTGCGATCCATATTCTTGAGGATATGTTACGAGCTTGTACTATGGATTTTGGTCCAGTTTGGCAAGATCATTTATCATTGATTGAATTCGCGTACAACAACAATTATCACCGCAGTATTGTATGACACCATTTGAAGCGTTGTACGGGCGACGATTTCGTACTTCATTATTCTAGAAAGAAGTTGGGGAACGATAGGTGGAAGGACCTAAACTAATTCAGCAGGCCGTTGATATAGTTGATCAGATCAAGAGACGCATTATAACTGCACAGGACCGACAAGCCAGTTATTCTAATGCCAAGCGTAGACCTTTGCAATTCCAGGTTGGTGAAAAACTTTTCTTGAAAGTTTCACCGTTCCGCTGGATTTTGAGATTTGGTCTTAAGGGAAAACTATCTCCGAGATTCATTGGTTCATTCGAGATTTTGGAAAGTATTGTAGATTTAGCAACAGACTTGCTTTGCCACCATATTTATCTACCATCCACGATGTGTTTCATGTATCACTATTGCGACGGTATGTGGCAAATGAGTCTCATATTTTATAGCCGTCTGAGGTATAGTTGGATTCAGATTTGACATATGTGGAGAGACCATTGCGTATTCTGGATCATAAGGATAAAGTGTTGCGGAACAAGGTCATTCATCTCGTTCTAGTTCAGTGGCAGTGTCGAGGCACTGAGGAAGCCACTTGGAAACTAGAGAGTCACATGCGTTTGGAACATTATGAGTTGTTTTGATAGTAATTTTGTTTTAAGTACTGTATCTTGTAAAATATTTAGTGGTAATAAAAGGATATTTTGTTCAGTTTTGAGTTCGTTTACTCAAGAGTTGATTTCACGGACGAAATCTCTTAAGTGAGGGAGAATGTAGTAACTCAATCTCATTTTACAAGATTAAATGGTTAAACTTAATTAAGTGATTTTAATTTGATTAATCGGACCAAGAAATCGACTTTAGGACGTCAGATATGGTCAAAGGGTCGAAGTGAACTTGGACAAAGTTCGGAAGGTCCGAATGAGATTGGAAGATCCGAAGTGATCGGATCAAACGATGGTGTTCAAAAGCTAGATCAGAACATCCGAAGGTGAGATCGGAACTTCCGATCGAGTTAGGCCATGCGCACTTGTGACGTGTCATTGACGTCTGCACACGTAGCTGCATGCATGAGATCGGAACTTCCGAAGTAAGGATCGGAGCTTTTGATCGTGTCAGTTCGGAACGTATCATGCATGTGGAGATCGAAACTTACGATCGTGATTTTGGAACATCCGATCTCGGCCTATAAATAGGGCATCAGGGATTTATTTTCAATTGCAAATTTACAAATATCTCTCTCATTTCTTGAGTGGTTTAGGGGCTTTCTAGCCTTAGTTATCGAGGGTCGGGGGATAGGGAGGCGCTACCGGAGTTGTAGCAGAGTAGGGCCTTCGAGGTGGGACTCTCGACAACAACGGGCTAACGACGGACGAAGGTATAATCCGAGTTCCTATAAATAGTTTGGGAGTATCTATTAGCTTAGTTAAGGATTTTAGATGATAATTAGTGATATATTAATCTCGTGATTATAGGCTTGGACAATAGAGCTGGTGTAGTTTGCTTAATAATATTGAGGTACGAAAGTATTGTTCGAGATACCCTGACTGAGTATGCATGTATTATGTGTTGAATTATTTATATGGTATGATTTTATCTGCATATATTATGTCACGATATTATGCTTCATGCATATTCATATTGAGATTTTATCCTTGAGATAGCCTGTATTTGTGTGGTTACCCTAATGTGTTAGTGGATGGTTGGACACGTGTATTCGTGATTAGGTCACCGATATCCACAGTAGTGTGTGTGAGCCACCTCCTGGTGCGACGACACAAAGTTCTACATACCTTGGCGCCGAGTCTGTTTGATCAGAGTTTCTTGACCTTGAGTCTTGTTACCTCGTACACTTGAATTCATGCTCATATAGTATTTGTATACTCATATTCTCGTATTGAGCGTAGTCTCTCACGCCCATATTTTTGTGTTTATTGTACACCCCATTCGACGGGGCAGATCTTAGGTTGGACGGAGCAGGAGGCTCAGGGCGGACTTAGTTTCAGGGTTGTGGCAACTGTTGAAGATTTTTGTTTCTTCTCAGGGTTGTATCAGAACTTTTTAATTTGATACTAAGAATCCATGGTTTGATTTTGTTGTAATAATTTTACTATTCGGATTTATTTTGCTTGGGTTTGTATAAATTTAAAGGTTTTTGCTGTTAATTTCTGACCATGTTTAAATAAGATTATTGCAAGCTTAAGTTTTTGATTAGTAGTTGATCACGATGCGGGTCACTACATCCCCATTGCTTCATCCCATTCCCTTGCTATATCAATAATGTAGCCACTTTTGTTGAAGCTTCCATGTCTACAATGGGGTTATATATAAATAAATAGAGACCTGGGACCCAAGGGTCCACTTGATTAGAAACTGAGCTCCCGTCTCCCACTCTCAAGTACATTCCCTTCGCAATCAACTCATGAATCCATAGAATAGAATGCCAAATGTACGACGGATTATTTCTTAACTTTGCCTTCATTATATCCGTGTGTTTGAAGTATCTCGACTTTAAAACCTTAGACAAAAAAGAATTAGGAATTGGATAATTCGTCATACTTGCTTTGCTAATAAAGCTACGTTAAAAACTATCTGATTGTGAAACCCCAACCCACCCAGCCGCTTCAGTTTACATATCCCTACCCATTTCATCCAATGCATACCCCTTTCACCCTCCCTATGATCATTCCACCAAAAATTTGCACAAGTTTGTTCAATACCTCAACAAACTAAAACTGGAATACGAAAGCAAGACATAGCGTAGGATGATAACGCCTGTAACACCGCTTTGATAAGGACCTCTCGATCGCCCATGGATATAAAGTTGGAGCTCCATCTCTGTATTTTCTGGCACACTCTCTCCCGAAGATAAGAAAATTAAAGCCTTTTATTACGAAGAGAAAAAGTTGGCAGCCCCAAATAGAAATCATGCCCACTCACTATGTTAACCGATAAAATCTGTTGAATCACCTCCATAGACTGAGCTGAATACTCGGACTAAAAGTGATGGCAGACTTATCATAATTCATCACTTGCCCCGACGCTCGCTCATAAATCTGTAAACACCTCCTAACTTGTACACAATCCTCCCTCTTTGCATTGAAAAAAACTAAACTGTCATCAACAAAAAATAAGTGAGAAACAATCGGGCAAGAGTTTCCAATCTTCTCTCCTTTAAATCGACTACCAGCCACAACTATTGTAAAAATAGATGATAATCCTTGAGCACACAAGACAAACAAAAAGGGAGATAGAGGATCTCCGTGTCGAAGGCCCCGCTGAGGAAGAATAGTACCATAAATAGAGTGATTTAATCGAAAAGAGTAAGACACCGAAGTGATGCAACACATTATTAAGTTCACACATCTTTCAACAAACCCCAATTTTAACAAAACAACCCTTAAGTAATTCCACTCAACCCGATCATATGCTTTACTCATATCTATCTTAAGTGCAGCATATCCTGTTTTAGCCTTCTTATTATTTTTAATCCGATGTATACACTCAAATCCTACAACTATATTATCCAAAATTAATCTCTCCGGAACAAAAAAGCACTTTGATAATCATCAATAACTTGTGCGAGAACAGGCCGAAATCTGTTAATAATAGCCCGAGATACAATTTTGTAACAAGTATTGCATAGTCTAATCGGTCTAAAATCATTCATCGAAGACGGATCACACACCTTTGGGATAAGATTAATGGGATAGTTCTGCGAGCATGCACAGATCCAGAAATTTTGTCGAGGGAGACAAAGAGCTAAAGATTAAAAAAAAAACAAATAGTCCTTCAATCCCAATTATATATATGGACATTTTTTTTAAATATAGATTAATAAAAATTATTGAAAAGACAATTTTACATACAAACTTCCTAATATATCTCTATTTAATTCAATCAAAAGAAAGTTACATGTTTTTCAAGACATAGTTAATAGAGATACTACATATTAGTAAACTAAAGTGCAAAAACAATATTGCTAATTAAATATATAATATAATCTTATATATTTGAGACCAAAAATAAAAAATAAAAAATGACCTATATAATAATCAACACAGACAAGATACAATATAAGTAAATAATTATCATTCGGATATTCATCTCCTATTCGATTATGAAGACAATGCTTAATTGACACATAAAAAGCTAAAATTTTTATTCTAAATCATTGGTTTCATTTCGGTGTATAATATTAATTTTAAAAATCTACGAGTATATAGTATTTTCACATCAAAATATAGGGGGCAGCTGCCTCGACCACTTGCCTCTTAATAGAGCCGCCCATGTCCACGAGAATATTCAAAATTCGACAAAAAGCAAGAGCCCTACGAGCTAAACAATGATTTCAATTGTTTAATTAAAAGAAATTGGATCAAAAGTTGAGGGGGGCATGCCCGCTGGTTCCGTCCTGTATGCTATGATTAATAATTTTGTTTCGATTTTGAATTTTTTACGCAGTTCAATTGTTTGTATTTTATATTTTTTGATTGATACTGATATCATGACTGCTGCTGGATCAGAATCCATTTCAGCTATTTTTATAATTTTTTAATTAACAGCCCTTGTTTGATTTTTAGTTTTTTAAGCTCCAGAGAAGAAACAATGAGCTCCATTTGCATGCCTATAATCACTTCATCCATGATTAATAATTTTGTTTTGATTTTGAATTTTTTTCGCAGTTCAATTGTTTGTATTTTATATTTCTTGATTGATACTGATATCATGACTGCTGCTGGCTCAGAATCCATTTCAGCTATTTTTATAATTTTTTAATTAACAGCCCTTGTTTGATTTCTAGTTTTTTTTAGCTCCAGAGAAGAAACAATCAGCTCCATCTGCATGCCTATAATCACTTCATCCAGGGGCGGATCCAGGATCGTAATTTTGGGGGGGCCATGTACTAAGTGACGACAATATGCGACGGTGACGTAGCTACATACTTGTGAGATGTGTTTTAATTTCTTAAAAATTTGTATTTGGTTTATATATATATATAATAAAGTTTTAAAAAATTTTATGACCACATAGATGTGGTATTACTAGCGAAATCAAATTTTAACTTAATAAAAACTTTAATTTTTCGGGTCATTTTGCGCTTTACTTTTAAATTTTTATTTAAATTCTAGAAAATATTTTTTTTACTAATTTTATAGATTTTTTTCAATACAAAAAGAATGAGTGAAAATAAAATTAATATAATTAAGTTTAGATTCATGAAAGATGTTCATGCATAATATCATAATCTATACCTATTTAAAAGTGTGAATAAAAGGTCAAAGTTTTACAATTGTGAAATAACAATTTTTTCCTTTTATTTACACTATAAGAAAAACCATATAAAAATATATAGGGTTATGAAAGTAAAAACAAAATTTTAGTTAAGGCATAAACGTAAATCAATATTTATATTATATGTAAAATTGATTATTATGATAAGGTTAAAATTGACAAAGTGTGTGCATATTAGATAAGGATTCAGTTTCGAAAAAAATTGAAATACCAAAATACTTTATTTTCTATTTTCTTGTGGATAAATGATAAGATCAAAATTGACAAAGTATGTACATATTAGATAATAAGGATTCAGTTTCCAAAAAAATTGAAATACCAAAATACTTTATTTTCTATTTTCTTGTAGATAAAGTGATATATATTTTTACACAAATATTTTTAAAAAAATTCAACAAAAATCTTAATTAAATACTAAGAGATTGAAACACCATATATTTGATTTTTATTTGTTTGTAGACTGGATAAACGTATTATTTTAAAAAATCTTATATATTTTAATTTATGTAAGGACCTATTGAGATAAATAATTATATCACGAGTTCATATTTAATCTATACCTATTTAAAAGTGTGAATAAAAGGTCTAATTTTTACAATTGTGAAATAACAACTTTGTCCTTTTATTTACACTATAAGAAAAACCATATAAAAATATATAGGGTTATGAAAGTAAAAACAACATTTTAGTTAGGGCATAAACGTAAAACAATATTTATATTATATGTAAAATTGATTATTATGATAAGGTTAAAATTGACAAAGTATGTGCATATTAGATAAAGATTCAGTTTCCAAAAAAATTGAAATACCAAAATACTTTATTTTCTATTTTCTTGTGGATAAATGATAAGATCAAAATTGACAAAGTATGTACATATTAGATAATAAGGATTCAGTTTCCAAAAAAATTGAAATACCAAAATACTATATTTTCTATTTTTTTGTAGATAAAGTGAATATATTTTTACACAAATATTTTTAAAAAAATTCAACAAAAATCTTAATTAAATACTAAGAGATTGAAACACCAGATATTTGATTTTTATTTGTTTGTAGACTGAATAAACGTATTATTTTAAAAAATCTTATATATTTTAATTTGTGTAAGGACCTATTGAGATAAATAATTATATCACGAGTTCATATTTAAATATAAAAAATATTAGATTTTTAAAGTTATTAATATATATATATATATATATATATATATATACATACATATGTTAATTAAATTACACATTCATGTTGAAATAAATCAATTCAAGTAGAGTTAATGTGACGTCCCGTATTTAAAAACATTTAATAAAAGAGTTGCGGAAAAAGAGTGATAAAATTTTTCATAACTTTTTAATGATGTAGGGAGTGCATCACGCTAACTCAAAATGAATTTTAAAGTATAACTAGTAACAATATAATTTCGTGACTCCACCACACACAAAATATTTGAAACACGGATGCAACCCTACCACAAATACCTTCTAAAATACGACACGTCAAAACCTACTTCAAATATTTAAATGGGATAAGGGAATGTGAGTTACTATAAACATACTACTACATCAAATACATTTAAAATAATCGAGGAAATTTCATAACAAATATCAAACTAAAATAAACATTTGAAAGACGAAACATTTGAAATCCTCAAAACTCGTCTTTAAAAGACTGACAATGAAAATAATAAAATCATTACTTTTAAACATCGTACATAAAATATTGTAACAACATAACATAAATAAATATAAGTAAATCTTTCTGCTTTAAATACATCAGAGCTTTTGAACTATTGTGTCATGCAATGTCTTCGCCTCTTGGACTCTTCAGCCGTGCTACCAAAGCTTTTTAAATCAAAACTGCTAAACCATCTGCACCATTCAAGTATAGTGAGTCTAAAGGACTAAGCAAGATTAAAATATTCATATCAATATCATTATTGTTTCAAAATATTTTAAAATTAAAATAGCTTGAACATACATAACATGATACCTTGAACTTGAGGAACTTTAACGTAAACATCATGGAACTTTAAACTTAAAATCTTGAACATGAACTTCAAAACTCTTAAAAGATGCAAGAAACTTAAACTTGGACATCAACTTACTTAACTTTAAATCTTGAAAGTATACCTCATGCATATTCTCAAAACTTTATCATTTCATTCTTAAATGAACGTTTACACATAACATCTAATGTAAATCATGTAATTTGAGCATACAATTATTCATGAACATAAACCATGAACATAACATAAAAACTTATCATTTTGGGGTGATGAATTATGTGAAATTGTGGCAACCTTCATAATGGGCACATTCGTAGTTCCTGTTGATCAACAAGCATATGACACTAAGCCTCATAACATTCGTTCTTTGGAAAGGCCCTCTCCGGAGCTCATCCCGGAGCACCAGTCCCGTGTACTTATCTGTCTCATGAGCCATGTTTGGAAAGGCCCTCTCCGGAGCCCAAACCGGAGCACCAATCCCGTGTTTGCCACCACAAAGACACATAAGACATCAAAATATTTTCATGCATCAACATATCATATCATGCTTCATCTTAACATCATTTATCATATCATTTCATTCATTATGAAACATCATTGTTTTATCGTAAATTCCATCATAACTTTCATTTCATGAACATAAAACTTTACTCAATAACTTCATGCATGTCATAGATGATAAAAATCATACTTTCATATTGAACATAGGTTTCATGAATGAAACTTAGACATTACATGCATCACATAGCGTAATCGATCCACGTAAGTCGTTTTTGTCGTTCTTGACTTAAAACTTGAAAAGTTTTGCATAGAAACTCTTAAATATATTTTATAAGCCTTTGAAGATCATAATCATGAATTTAGGACCCTAAAATAACATAAAAAAATCATGAATTTCGAAGGAAAGGCGCGGCCGCTCAACTTCTAGGCGCGGGCGCGCCTGACCTGCGCAAATGGTTCATCTTGCTCGCTCCGAAACTCTATTTTTAATTCATAATTTGAAAAATTGGTAAACATGAAAGTTGTAGCTCTGGATCTTGGATTTCTAATGCCGAAAACCTCACCTCAATTGGAGTTTTCAGTAAAAGGTTATGCTCATTCTCCCCAGATGTGTCACTGCCGGGAAATCAAAACACTCGACACACTTTGGGGTGATTTTGACCAATCTTCCAAAATGATTTTGACAAAACCCAAAACATAAAAGTTGTAGATAAATAAGCTAGCTTTCAAATAGAATTGGCCTCATATCATTTGGATCACTATCCTAATTGTTATCCTCAAAATCATAACAAGTATAGGTAATCTGGTGCCACCAAACACAACTTCAACACTTCAAACTTCAAACATAAACTTCTTTTAATCAAAATCCTAACTACATAAATCATCAAAGCTCATTTTCTTGTAATTGAACATGGTTTAACTAACTTCAAAACATTAAATCTTAAAAGAACATGAACCTCTTGAATCAACTCAAGTACTTGACAAGAACAACCTGCACTTCACGATCTCGTAAAATCATAACTTCATGCTCTTGAAATTCATGAAAATCATGCATACATATTTCAACACACAACAATTCATATCAAAATATATAATAGCTTGAATGGGTTTCAAAATCTTTTAAATTTGTACTTGCCTAAACTTACATGTACACATCAACAAATTCACGTATCAAAATATTCATGATCTTGAAAATGGTTTTAAACATGTAAACTTGTAATATACATGCTTTTCAAAACTCTTGAAGATATAAACATATAACATAATGAACATCTTTCTACTTATTTTTATCAAAATACATAATATCTTGAATGAGTTTCAAAAGCTTTAAAACTTGCTTGCCTTAACCGAAGATTGAGTTGATCCGAATTCTTGGTAATGATCTAACCACAAGATGAACGAGATACGAAGCTTTGAATTTCTAAATCTCGTAGAACCGCAGGGGAAGAAACAAAGGAGAAAGGAGAAGAATGATGAAGGAAAGAAAGAAACGTGAAGAATGATGGGAGGGGAAAGAGTCAAGGGGACAAGGGGTATTAAGGATGGGGTAGGGAGTAGATAAGTGGGGTGAAGAGGAATTAATAGTATGTGGGTGTTGTCTACATAAAACGTAGTCAGTCCAACACACCTTAACCTAGACTAGTGAGATTTTCTCCTCCCGATGATTAAAATAAAAATCATAGTAATATTATACTCAAAGCACTTGTAGAATTATTTTCTAACACTTCGTGAGTAGGTTAGCCTCGTCCCATGAGTCCAAAATCAAACTCGACCTGAAACCATCAACTCAATCGAAATCGTTAAAATAATATAGACACAATTCATGAAATCATATGCATAATAATCATTTAAAAAAATTAAGAATATAAAATCATTTAATCAATATTACTCTTTTAAATCATAAATAATAAAATGAAATAACTTAAAAATCATTTAACACAACACATGAAATCATTTAATTAAGAATAATTATTAAATCTTGATTAAATAAAATAAAATAAAATAACTTAAAACTCAATTAAAATTCTTTTAATAAATCATGAATAGATTTATGGATTTTTCGGGTATTACAATCTACCCTCCTTAAAAAAAATTTCGTCCTCGAAATTCGAATGATCAATATTTAACAACTTAAGTTTTCATGAGTTTAACTCATACACTCCAACACTTACACATCTAGTTCCCAATTTCATTGTCTCCAAATTCCTGCTTCCGCTGCGAACTCTGATAAAACCAAATATTATATCGTTCTTATTTGTCTTTTATAATCTTATCAAATCAAAACATATCTATTCGAATCGGCTACAAATCCGCTTGAAGATTTAATTTAGATCAAAACATATCTTTTCAAGTCGGATGTGAATCTGCTTTATGACTTAATTCAGATCACCAAAATCCTCAATATCTTCAGACACGTGATTTTTACTAAAACGCTAGCTAAAAGTCAAAGAAAACGGTAACAAAACGACTTGTTTTCTTCTTCTTTTGCCCTATAAATTTGATCACAAAACAAATTTCAATCACACTCAACTTACCCTTCGCACACAAGGTATTTCTCCAAGAACTCAAAGAAGAAGAAGATGTCATTTTAATGTTATTCATTGAAACCATCATGATTATCCTTCTCATGTACCTTGTATTTACCGGTGAATATCCACCCGAACTTTTTTATTTGTTCTTACAAATGCTTGTACTCCTTGTTCTTCCATTATATTATATTTTCGTAATAATAGAGCTTAATTAAACCCAATCAAATTCTCAAATTCATTTGCTAAAACTTAGTATTCAAAGTATTAATTTCGAAAATAAGTTTGTTCCAACAAACTTAACCTTGTAAATTTCAAAAGTAATTTCACACGTCAACAAATTTTCGTCTCAAAGCTTAATCCAAATCATTCTTCTTAAAATCCAAAGCAACAAAAATCGAAAACATTCCTCGTCAACTAGTATATCCAATACAACAAGGGTTCCCAATTTGAAATCTAATTATTATCTTACATTTCTCATGGTGCAAGTATAACATCAAACGAAAAATAATCTTAGTTGTAATGCCCAAAGAAGGAATTTTTCATCAATAAATCCCGTGCCCTCACAAAATCTTTTATTCCAACAATAGTATCCAAAGTATAGCACATTCAAATCGAAAAATGATCACTTAATTTATCCAAATAAGATATTACTATTAACCAAATTTAGAAAGTAACATTAATCTAAATTCATGTCTTTGAACAATGATCATTATTTCCTCAAGATGCTCTTAATCAAGTAAAGTTCGTTACGATCACAAATCCAAAATCCATTAAACACATGAAAAATTTTCTTTTGAAAATCACACCCGATCATAACAGTAAGAGAAAACACAATTTAAAATTTCAAACATTAAACTTACAGTCATGGAGGCAGGAGCATTCGAGTCCTTGACGAGATTGCACACACAAACTATATCCCAGAGCCAATTGCTCTGATACCAACTGTGACGTCCCGTATTTAAAAACATTTAATAAAAGAGTTGCGGAAAAATAGTGATAAAATTTTTCATAACTTTTTAATGATGTAGGGAGTGCATCACGCTAACTCAAAATGAATTTTAAAGTATAACTAGTAACAATATAATTTCGTGACTCCACCACACACAAAATATTTGAAACACGGATGCAACCCTACCACAAATACCTTCTAAAATACGACACGTCAAAACCTACTTCAAATATTTAAATGGGATAAGGGAATGTGAGTTACTATAAACATACTACTACATCAAATACATTTAAAATAATCGAGGAACTTTCATAACAAATATCAAACTAAAATAAACATTTGAAAGATGAAACATTTGAAATCCTCAAAACTCGTCTTTAAAAGACTGACAATGAAAATAAGAAAATCATTACTTTTAAACATCGTACAAAAAATATTGTAACAACATAATATAAATAAATATAAGTAAATCTTTCTGCTTTAAATACATCAGAGCTTTTGAACTATTGTGTCATGCAATGTTTTCGCCTCTTGGACTCTTCAGCCATGCTACCAAAGCTTTTTAAATCAAAACTGCTAAACCATCTGCACCATTTAAGTATAGTGAGTCTAAAGGACTCAGCAAGATTAAAATATTCATATCAATATCATTATTGTTTCAAAATACTTTAAAATTAATATAACTTGAACATACATAACATGATACCTTGAACTTGAGGAACTTTAACGTAAACATCATGGAACTTTAAACTTAAAATCTTGAACATGAACTTCAAAACTCTTAAAAGATGCAAGAAACTTAAACTTGGACATCAACTTACTTAACTTTAAATCTTGAAAGTATACCTCATGCATATTCTCAAAACTTTACCATTTCATTCTTAAATGAACGTTTACACATAACATCTAATGTAAATCATGTAATTTGAGCATACAATTATTCATGAACATAAACCATGAACATAACATAAAAACTTATCATTTTGGGGTGATGAATTATGTGAAATTGTGGCAACCTTCATAATGGGCACATTCGTAGTTCCTGTTGATCAACAAGCATATGACACTAAGCATCATAACATTCGTTCTTTGGAAAGGCCCTCTCCGGAGCTCATCCCGGAGCACCAGTCCCGTGTACTTATCTGTCTCATGAGCCATGTTTGGAAAGGCCCTCTCCGGAGCCCAAACCGGAGCACCAATCCCGTGTTTGCCACCACAAAGACACATAAGACAACAAAATATTTTCATGCATCAACATATCATATCATGCTTCATCTTAACATCATTTATCATATCATTTCATTCATTATGAAACATCATTGTTTCATCGTAAATTCCGTCATAACTTTCATTTCATGAACATAAAACTTTACTCAATTACTTCATGCATGTCATAGATGATAAAAATCATACTTTCATATTGAACATAGGTTTCATGAATGAAACTTAGACATTTACATGCATCACATAGCGTAATCGATCCACATAAGTCGTTCTTGTCGTTCTTGACTTAAAACTTGAAACTTTTTGCATAGAAACTCTTAAATATATTTTATAAGCCTTTGAAGATCATAATCATGAATTTAGGACCCTAAAATAACATAAACAAATCATGAATTTCGAAGGAAAGGCGCGGCCGCTCAACTTCTAGGCGCAGGCGCGCCTGACCTGCGCAAATGGTTCATCTTGCTCGCTCCGAAACTCTATTTTTAATTCAGAGTTTGAAAACGTTGTAAACATGAAAGTTGTAGCTCTGGATCTTGGATTTCTAATGCCGAAAACCTCACCTCAATTGGAGTTTTCAGTAAAAGGTTATGCTCATTCTCCCCAGATGTGTCACTGCCGGGAAATCAAAATACTCGACACACTTTGGGGTGATTTTGACCAATCTTTCAAAATGATTTTGACAAAACCCAAAACATAAAAGTTGTAGATAAATAAGCTAGCTTTCAAATAGAATTGGCCTCATATCATTTGGATCACTACCCTAATTGTTATCCTCAGAATCATAATAATTATAGGTAATCCGGTGCCACCAAACACAACTTCAACACTTCAAACTTCAAACATAAACTTCTTTTAATCAAAATCCTAACTACATAAATCATCAAAGCTCATTTTTTTGTAATTGAACATGGTTTAACTAACTTCAAAACATTAAAATCTTAAAAGAACATGAACCTCTTGAATCAACTCAAGTACTTGACAAGAACAACCTGCGCTTCACGATCTCGTAAAATCATAACTTCATGCTCTTGAAATTCATGAAAATCATGCATACATATTTCAACACACAACAATTCATATCAAAATATATAATAGTTTGAATGGGTTTCAAAATCTTTTAAATTTGTACTTGCCTAAACTTACATGTACACATCAACAAATTCACGTATAAAAATATTCATGATCTTGAAAATGGTTTTAAACATGTAAACTTGTAATATACATGCTTTTCAAAACTCTTGAAGATATAAACATATAACATAATGAACATCTTTCTACTTATTTTTATCAAAATACATAATATCTTGAATGGGTTTCAAAAGCTTTAAAACTTGCTTGCCTTAACCGAAGATTGAGTTGATCCAAATTCTTGGTAATGATCTAACCACAAGATGAACGAGATACGAAGCTTTGAATTTCTAAATCTCGTAGAACCGCAGGGGAAGAAACAAAGGAGAAAGGAGAAGAATGATGAAGGAAAGAAAGAAACGTGAAGAATGATGGGAGGGGAAAGAGTCAAGGGGACAAGGGGTATTAAGGATGGGGTAGGGAGTAGATAAGTGGGGTGAAGAGGAATTAATAGTATGTGGGTGTTGTCTACATAAAACGTAGTCAGTCCAACACACCTTAAACTAGACTAGTGAGATTTTCTCCTCCCGATGATTAAAATAAAAATCATAGTAATATTATACTCAAAGCACTTGTAGAATTATTTTCTAACACTTCGTGAGTAGGTTAGCCTCGTCCCGTGAGTCCAAAATCAAACTCGACCTAAAACCATCAACTCAATCGAAATCGTTAAAATAATATAGACACAATTCATGAAATCATATGCATAATAATCATTTAAAACAATTAAGAATATAAAATCATTTAATCAATATTACTCTTTTAAATCATAAATAATAAAATGAAATAACTTAAAAATCATTTAACACAACACATGAAATCATTTAATTAAGAATAAGTATTAAATCTTGATTAAATAAAATAAAATAAAATAACTTAAAACTCATTTAAAATTCTTTTAATAAATCATGAATAGATTTATGGATTTTCCGGGTATTACAGTTAAGTTTTAATCTAAAATAATAAATAAAAAATACACCAACACACACATATCATATATATATATATACAAAAGTTGAAATTAAAAAAGATGTGTATATTGATTTTTTTTATAGAGAAATAAAAAACGGATGGTAAATGAAAAAAAAAAGTGAGAGAAAATTTCAAAATATAAAAGGAAAAAATAATTACGCAATAATTTAAATTAAAGTTTAGAATGCATTATCTATATTACATTTGTTTTTCATAAGTCAATAGTGACAAAATAAATAATCAACACATAAGATAAGAAATTACAAAATAAATATTTAATTTAATTTACTTATCACACTTATTAACAAATACATAATAAATAATATTGGTTGAAAACATACATACATGAGTTTGAAAATAAGACGAATTCATGATAAGAAACATACCATAATTGCACAAGAATTTAAAAATATAGAAAACACTAGCTGTAATGATTGCATAGGTTTCAATATCAATATTGTGACAAGGTAAAACTACATTAAATACTATATTTATAATCTTACATGAGTTATTGATAATGTCTTATTCTAAACTGTTAATGTAGATATAAAATAATAATGACCATAAATGAAAAAAATTATTGAAACTCGGGGGTTACATTGTTCGAAAATATTGTAAATTTTTTTATTAGTTGCAGTGTTAAAGATTATATTGATTCCATAACTAAACATGTAATAGTTTTTTTTTTTAAATAATATATATATTACCAATTATTATAAAATATACTTTATTTAAACAACGACAACACTTCAATAAAGGGATGATAATGTACCGGTTCTAAACTTAGTCTTGTATTAAACCTGCGAAAGAGAAACAAGTTTAGACTCGCCCAAACGTGTTCACAAACAGTTTCATGTGTGTCTTCGCGTTTGGCCAGACCCATCATAAAAATTGCTATTAATAAATATGATAAGAATATTGATTTTTTCATAGAAAAAAAAAAATAATGCATGATACATGGAAAAAAAATATCGTGAAATAGAGAAAAATTCAACATATAGAGGAAAAATATTTATTAATAATTTAAATTAAGGTTTAGAATGCATTATATATGTTATTGTTGTTGTTGTTGTTTTTATTATTATTATTATTATTATTATTATTATTATTATTATTATTATTATTATTATTATTATTACATAAATCAATACTAGTAAAAATAGTAATTAACATATTAATTAGAACATTAAAAAATAAATATTTTATTTAATTTGATTAACACATCTCACTTATTAGCAAATACATAATAAATCATATCGATTCAGAGTATACATACATAAGAAAGAAAATAAAACAAATGCATGATACCAAACATATCATACTAGCTTGCTCAATATTAATCAACCAAATGATGTGAACTCGAGTTAATAATTGATTATTTCACAGAGAAATAAAAAACGGATGGTAAATGAAAAAAAAACTGAGAGAGAAAAATTCAAAATATAAAAGGAAAAATAATTGCGCAATAATTTAAATTAAGGTTTAGAATGCATTATCTATATTACATTTGTTTTCCATAAATCAATAGTCACAAAATAAATAATCAACACTAAAGATAAGAAATTACAAAATAAATATTTAATTTAATTAAATTATCTCACTTATTAAAAAATACAAAATAAATAATATTGTTCAAAAGCATACATACATGAGTTAGAAATAAGACGAATTCAAGATACGAAACAAACGATAATTGTTTAAGATTAATCAAGAAAACAATATAAAACACTAACTGTAATAATTGTATATATTTCAATATCAACATTGTGACAATGTAAAACTACATTAAATACTATATTTATAAACTTACATGAGTTATTGATAATGTCTTATTCTAAACTGTTAATGTAGATATAAAATAATGATGACCATAAATGATAAAAATATTGAAACTCAGGGGTTATATTGTTCGAAAATATTAAATTTTTTTTATTAGTTGCAATGTTAAATATTATATTAATTCCATAACTAAACATGTAATAGTTTTTCTTTCAAATAGTATATATATTACCAATTATTATAAAATATATTTTATTTATAAAACGACAACACTTCAATAAAAGGATGATAATGGACCGGGTCTAAAATTAGCCTTGTATTGAACCTGCCCCGGAGAGACGAGTTTAGACTCGCCCAAATGTGTTCACAACACAGGTCCGGGTGGGTCTTCGCGTTTGGCCAGACCCACTATATAAATTACTATTAATAAAGATGATAAAAATATTGATTTTTTCATAGAGAAAAAATAATGCATGATAAATAGAAAAAAAAATCGTGAAAGAGATAAAAATTCAACATATAGTGTAAAAAATATTTATTAATAATTTAAATTAAGGTTTAGAATGCATTATTATTATTATTATTATTATTATTATTATTATTATTATTATTATTTAATTATTATTATTATTATTATTATTTTTATTATTATTACATAAATCAATACTTGTAAAACAAGTAATTAACATATTAAGTTTGAACATTACAAAATGAATATTTTATTTCATTTGATTAATATATTTACATAATAAATCATATCGATTCAGAGCATGCATAAGAAAAAAAATAATACAAAAGCACGGTACCAAACATGTCATACTTGCTCAATATTAATCAATCAAATTATGGAAACTCGAGTTAATAATTGCATAAGAATCAATATCAATATTGTGCCAAAATAAAACTATATTAAATATTATATCTATAGGCTAACATGAGTTATTGATAATGTATTATTTTAAACTGTTAATATATATAGCTATAGAATAGCGATGACTGTAAGTGATGAACATTGAAACTGTACGCTTTTGGTAAAGTGACAAGCGATCGGTCCTACAATTGGTATCAGAGCTAAGGTCAAAAGTTCGATTCTCATTGATTATACAAAATTATAGTATTTGTTACAACCATTATTTGCAATAACGTTTATAAATTCAATTAGACTTGTAACATATAAAATATTTAAACAAAGATTATTCGTACTCATTTTATAAAAAAATGTTATAAAGATCATATTACATTGAATTTAATATTTACTAAAATATCATGAAGATTATTAACTAATTGCATGCTTATCTCATCTCATCTCAACTCATTTATTTAACAATATTTATCGATAATAAAAGTTGTTCCCACGTGCAACGCACGTGACTTTTACTAGTAATACATAAAAGACAAAAGTTTCATCAACTGAAAAATTTGATTTAGATTGAAATTTGTCAAATTAAAATAAAGTATAAGATGAGTTTATTAAGCGTAATAAAAACAAACACAAAGACTCATTAATAATAGATATTGAAATTTGTATAATTCAAAAAATTATTAAAACCTACTCAGTCCAACAAGTAAAAAAATAAAAACACGTAAATGAAAAGAAAAAATAAAAAAAATTGTTAATGGGCTACATCAGCCTAACTAAAATTTTTTAAAACAAGTAAAAAATTTAAAAAAATAAAAAAAATTTGTTAATGGGCTACTTAAGCCCGACTAAAAAATTCAAGAAACAATTAATTGGGGACTTATCGATTCGAACCGTGCTTCCTTCCTCTACACAAAAGATTGTTTTACCAACTAAGCCAAGTGTTTATTTAATATCCTTTTACTAATATATATATATATATATATACACTAAAAATAAAAAATTTTGGGGGGGCCATGGCCTACTGTACATCCGCCCCTGACTTCATCAACTACAGTTAATTAGATCCTATAATATGTAAGTTCATATTTTTCTCAGCAGGAAATGTCTATTTCGTCTGGTCATTTTCGATGCAGTGACCTAAATATCTCCTAATAGTATATAGCTGATCAAGAATGATAGCTATACACTATAGTCATATGATTATTATGATTTTTTAAAAGTAATTCTTGTAAAAAGTTAAAGCTAAAATCACTATAATCAATTAGATTTTGTTTGGACATGTACTTTAAAAATATTCTTAGTGTTTTATAATTGAAAAAAAACTTAAAGTATATATTTAATTGGATAAAAGTTTTGTAAAATTTTTTTGATTTTTTTTTTAAAAAGTGTTTTTCAAGTATAGTGTTTAAAAAACACTTAAGAGATGCTTTTATAATGAAACAATGGAATGCAAAGATGAACAACATTACTTTTGAAATGTTAAAATATTTTTATATAATAATTGTCCAAAAACATATATATTTATTTTTAAAACAAATTTAAAAACATTTTATAAAAGTTTTCAAAAACCCTTTTATAAAAACGTTTTATAAGTACATGCATGTCCAAACAGAACCTTATTTATCAAACACTACCCAACTTTCATTTGCAGCTTTTCACTTTAGTTTTCAAACACTATCAACTTCTGATTTTTCTTCGCTTTTTAATTTATAATCTATATATAAATTTAGTCACTTTTACAAACGCATAATTTCTTTGCAAACACTCCCTGAATCAATTAATGTATAATTGGCAGTTGGCTACACTCTTCTCTACGTACTATTGAGTCATTGATATTAATTAATATTTTTTATATAAATTAAATGGGACATATGTGATTATATATTCTCGTTGGTGTTCATGCATTATTTTTGTTTTGATTTTCTCTTCAATTGTCACCACTCCTAGAGGCGGAAAAAGTACTCAATTATATATTTGGAAGAAACATTATATTTCATAATAGATTCATCAATATTCTTGAGCCAATTATGAGAAGTAAAATTTATTGCACTTTGAATTCCAATATATACAATTAATAATTAAATTTAATAGATTTCAATAAAAAATTTCAGATTCATGCTTTTGGCAGTACTAGATTTCCATAAAACAAAGGGAATTACGACAATTAATTTTCTTACTTATTTTCTTCAAGTGATCGGTTTTGGGAAATGACTTCTGATCATGAATTTGGTAGAACTAAGGGCTTCTCTAACCCAACACCAAATTGTGTAAAACGCCAATTTAGTGTTGGGTTCATTCCTCCAACCCAGTATATTAGGATTTTTTTTTTTTAAAAAAAATTTCTTTTTCGTTTTTTTTTTGTAATTGTATACGTTTGTTTTCTTATCTTTTTTTTTTTAATAATTGTTAATTTTAGGATATTTTGATTTAAAATTTCAATAATCAGATTATATTTTCAATAAATGTATAATTTTTTTTAAAAAATGTTTATATATAATTACATCACTTAATTATTCTTTTATAATACTATATTAATTAATAAAATAATAATAAATATATAAATTATTGTGTTTATAAATATTTTATGAAATAAATTAGTTAAAAATTATTTTATGTAATAAATAACTAAATTTATATTTTGAATTATAAAAAAATTATATTGTAATATAAATATTAATTAAAATCTTACATAAAAAAAATATTATGATACATTTTTTTAAAAAAAGAAATTTTTTAAAAAGACTTAAATTATAAAGGTCTCCTACTACGTTTAGTAGGACGCACATATTAAAACAAATAAAATTAAATTTTTTAAAATAATTCTTAAAATATATTTAGTTAAATTTTTTAATTCATTAATATTTTAATGAATATTTATATATAAATTATTATTTTAGATATTAATGATATTTAATTATTGTGTTTAAAAATATTTAGTGGAATAAATTAATTGATGTGAATAAAATAATAGAGAATATTCTGAGAATATTATTTTTAGTGTAGAGTTTATAGTGAATGGATTAAAGATGATGTTTGTATTTGGTGTAAAAATTACACTATTTTGATGTTAATGTTACACCAAGATAGTGTAATGGGTTGCCAGGTTGGAGATGTCCTAAGAACTGACAAAATTATTGCAATTGAAAAATTAAATGTTGGTTGCGCTATATAATTATTAGTCATACAAAATGTTTGCACTGTAATTAAGCATTAAGTTTTAATATATTATATTATTAAATAGTTTAAGAAAAAAATATCTAGAGATGAGGATAAGTGATAACACTACAAGGAAAATGCAGATTTGGAAACGCATTAGAGACCGAGAGAGAGAGATATTCATTAGTTAAATATAGGATCATTAGCTCGGGAATGATGTCTATCGTACAAGATATATAAATCAATATATGTGAATAACATGATAATGAATTATAATTTCAATCATTAATTTACAAAACTTGGATCAAAGATTGATGAAACGAAGACGCACGTCTTCTTACCAAATTTTTCTAAAGCTATCAAATTAAAGTACTTCATCGAATTATATAATAAGAATGGAATATTTTTACACAACACAAATATATTGTCTAATTGATGGCAAAATAGCTAGTAGCTAGAGATAGTATATGATTGCATATAAATTAAAAAAATAATAATAAAAACCCTAGCTAGGGATCATGCCATATATATATATATATGCTGCCCACCTCCCGTGCCCACCTTCATGTCCACCTATAAGGTGACACTCATCCATGAATCATATACAAATGATTCATCCAATGGATGAGTGCCACCTCATAGGTGAGCATGGAGGTGGGCTGCATAGCAAAACTCATTATATATATATATATATACTTGCAAAGGAGACATGTACTACTTATGATAATTTCTTCTAGTCTATGATCTCCACTGACTTGATCTTCTTGCAAATCTTGGTGCCCTGTGAACATACCCATCTATATAAATTGTAATAAAGAAAAGTTTGTCAAAAACCGAATTCGATGAACTTTAATTATAGGGAGCGAGCTAGACAAGGCTATGATATGATCATTTCTTTAAATTTTTTTGAAATCATAAAATTTTCAAAAGTACCCTGAGTTCATCTATAAAAATTTTTCGATTAATATTTCTGATTCAAATCCTTGAATTCTATAGACGACTCGAACCCACGAAGCGACGACCGTGAGTCCATCAGAAATTAAACATGAAGTATTCATTTTTTTTATGATCATGATGTTTACACACTTGACACTGGCACACGAGATTAATTACTACTAATTATAATTATATTCAAATACTTACTGCTATAATATGGCCTTGGAGATATAGATCGATAATATGATTGAAAGAAGTCCTTGTTCTCTTTCAGCAGCTCCTTCCACACTGCAGCAACATACCATCAATAAATAAATACTCCTTAATTTTTTTTTATATATTCATGTTTGAAGAGACATGCACATTATAAATTACTTTTAGTACTATGTTAGAATATCGATCGATTGACCCGGAAATTATTATGAAGAGATCAAACATAGTTAAGTTTGAGAGACTATCTCACATTTAATAGATTAAAGTTTTGGATTGAACAGTATCTTATAATAAGATGTTAGACAATTCAGTCGTCTTTAACATTTACGAGCATGCAATTACTCGTTCATGACTACTTGCGCCGATCGATTCCGATTCCGATTCCGATTCCGACTCCGAGTAGCTAGCTTTATCAAGACTTCAAACAAGTTCTACTTCTTCAAATTGTGTTTACTCCAACTTTATTAATTAACCAACCATATATATTTATATAAGTTTCATGGCTTTAATTAACTTGAGTTTTCCACCACTTCATAACTATTATATTCTTCGTTGTCAAGATAATAGCTGTAAATAGTCATCGACAAAGGGTAGCTAGAAAATTAAAAGGGGTCCATGGGTCATATATAGACTTCATTATTGATTACACCTCAACTAGCTAGCTAGGTTAATTATTCTGAACGTAGCTAATTAAAAGTACTTAATTATAATAACCGCGTACCATATTCAAAGATATGTGAACTATATATCTTCATGTTTGATAATATTATGATCTAATTTCTAGAGCATATATAATCACAAAATATTCATCAAGAAATAATGAAAATACATCTATATATACAAGTATATACATACCCGTGATCGTTACGAGAGGTTGAATTTTAGCATGCTCGGCCAAGGCCTTCACACACTGATCTCTGTCCATATGAAGAAGCAAGCACCTCTCTATGAGATTTTGAACCTGAAAAATGATCAAACTTGATATGAAGAAAGAAAGCAAGAGTCTACATATATTTCGAGGGAGGGATGGAATGAATGAATGAAATATTACCATTCTAATGTAGGTATGAGGGTGGCAATGCAAGCATGGGAAATGGTTCATTTTGTTATCATACATGCTTTTAAAGAATATGGACAAGATCAAGAAGTTGGAGTAATGGTTAAAGAAAGAAGAATATGGGGGAATGCAAACAAATGAAGAGGGAGTTGAGTTATATATATGGGGGAAAGAAGAAGATATTTGAGAACTCATCCGATCCTTATAATAATTAATAATAATATATTCGTGGAACAATGTGGGTACCATGTTATTGTACAAAGGAGCGAGGCTAGGGGGGGTGGGTAGGGTTAGGGGAATTGTTATCCACAATATCTGAGTGAAGGGCCAAAAAAGATAAGAGTAATCCAAACAAGAGATTCACCTCATCCCATATAAGATAAGAATACTACACATGCATGCATTTGATTTGTACTTGAGAATTAAATCAGGTTCTTTTCAGCCCATTCCCTATTGGTAAATAGAGGTGGTAGCTACCTCACTTCAAATCAAAATAATTTTATTTTATTATATATATCTTCTTTTATTTTTTTTTTTCTAAATTTAATATTTTTTAATATATATATTAAAAAATATTAAATTTAGAAAAAAAAATAAAAGAAGATGTATATAATAAAATAATATATATATATATTTATATATATATATTCTCGACTAAATTCTTGGATCTGCCTGTGTTTATCTTTTTTCTTTCCTTCTTTTTTCCTTTTTTCTTTTTCTGGATTAAGCATTACTGGCCACCAATGAACGGATCGGATCATAATTTGAAGAAACCCTAAATTAAGTAGTCTATAGCGAGCATTTTCTTGGTCCCATATTCTTCAAGTGATATGAATGCATTATGCTGCCACTGGTCCCCCTATAGGGTATGTATTCGTCAAGTCATAGTTGCGTGAATAGTGCTACTATATATATATATATTTCAGTATTTATTCCATTGTTTTTGAATTTGTTATAATATTATATGATCTAGAATAACATACAGTACACGTACGTGTGGAAAAAATTGGAATCTATTATGCTTGATGCATGCATGAGAAATATATAAGCTGTTTTAATTAAGTTATGAGTATGGTTGAAATACTGAATCAAAATACTAACTTTTCGGGATATCGTATCGAAATTTTTTCAATATATATACATTATTTTGGTATATCGAATTTTTTTCGGTATCTCTACGGTATCAATATTAATTTTTTTTCGTACCAAGATTTTGGAATTTCGATATTGGTTCCGATATGAATTTTTTTTATACTAATATTTTTTATACGGTATACCAAAAACCCACCTCTAGTTATGAGTAAACTATAAAATCTTCTTATGTAGTTTATAAACAAAGATATTATATTTTGTTGGAATGTAATAATTGTTTCTATCAGATTGAACAATCAATATGTAATGTTTGAGCTACTATACAATTTAAAAGATTTGAGTACAACCATTGACTATAGATTTTAATAAAATTACAAACATTAGGTCCTAAATATTTGGTACTGTAATTTGTGTATATTCCTTTTTTGATCCTTCCATTAATAATTAAGCATACTAATTGTAAGATTAAACTTTTGCTGCTTTGTCAAAAGCATACCTACTCAAATATTTTAAATCATGCAGAAGCCCAAACACTACGTTAGTAGCAATTATTTCTCTCATAATTTTCTGGTTCAATGTCATCATGACTGAAATGAAAAATAACTAGAATTGAAAAAAAAATGTAAATTAATAAATGAAGTATATTTGACTAATAAAATGTCAAAAAATAGAATTAAAACATGCAAGTTTCCCTAAAAAAGGTGTTATTGGTTCGATTTTTTTGTTTATTTGGCAAAAAATTTATAGTAATTAACAAATATGTACGGATTATGCTCGTTATAAATTTAGAATTTGGATTTTTTTGTCCAATCAATTAGCATGCCAGTGAGTAGTGGTTATAATTTCGGTGGAAAAATTATAATTTTAGTCATGTAATCTATTCTGGATTTCAGTCATGTAACTTGTCAAATTTTGGTTTTCATATAGTATATAAGCTGGTTTTTTTCTTTGGTTTTGGTCATTTTCCATCGAAAATCATTAAATCCACCGAATTTTGCTTATTTGGCACCGATATATCCTACCTAGCTTGTCTTAAAATCCATGTAAGAAAAATAAAAGGGAAAAAATGCAAGAAACAAGCCGCGTAAATTCCAAAAAAAGAGGCAAAAAGTTGTCTTTTCCCTCAAGTCAAAATCTGTTCTTAAAAAATCTGCAAGACTTCTTTGATGTACTTGTTAATGGGGGTAGAAGACGATACGGTGGTTTGAGAGCTTTTTGTGACTGATGAACTCCTAGGATTTATTTTGAGCTTGTGAGTACAATATTTTTCTCATTATTTTAAATTAGATGAAAAGTTGTTTAATTAGATGACCGTTTTTTCCTTACTTTATTCCTTTATCTTTTTTTTTTTTTTTTTTTATATATTTTGCTTACATAGATTTTTTTAGACATGCTAGGTAGAATATACCGGGGCCAAAATAAGCAAAATCCGATGAGTTTAATGGTTTCTGGTGGAAAAGGTCTAAAACCAAAGAGAAAAATTGTATGAAAACCAAAATATGACAAGTTACAGGACTGAAATCCAAAACAAATCAATTTACAGGACTAAAATTATAATTTCTCCTAATTTCAGTTAATGGCCAAAACTGAAATATAAGCCGCTCGCTCAAACTTGACATGAGTAAAGCTTACGATAGAGTTGAATGGGGTTTCTTGAATTTCTTATGCTGAAAATGGGATTTCATCAAGATTGGGTCGGTCTTATTATGCGGTGTTTATCCTCAGTATCATTTTCCATACGTATTAATCAAGACATATTTGGGGAGTTCAAACCAGAACGAGGGCTACGTCAAGGGAACCCTTTATCTCCTTACCTATTCACGATCTGTGCACAAGGGCTTTCTACAATATTGAACTCTGCGGCGGACAGAAGACTTTTTAGGGGAGTCCAGATTGTTCCACACAGCCCCATGGTGTCACATCTATTCTTTGCCGATGATAGTCTCATTTTCTTCCGAGCTACTGTTCAAGATTGTTTACAGATAAAGAGTTGCTTTCAACTATATGAAAAAGCATCGGGACATGCAGTTAACTATGAAAAATCCGCAATTACCTTCTGTCCAATCTCGACATCAGATCTTATAGACAGTATTAAAAATATTCTGGGCTTGCAGATTGTTAGCGGACACGAACTCTATTTAGGTTTACCCACATTCTCCTTACGGAGCAAAATGATACAATTTGTATCACTTCGGGACAGAATCTTCAAGCGTATTAATGGTTGGGCTTCCAAACTTTTTTCGGCAGGGGTTAAGGAGAACCTTATAAAGGCAGTGCTTCAAGCGATACCATGTGGCCTGTTGGCAGCTGATATAAAAAAGAGGAAATGGGGAATCAATATTACTACCCAACTCAACAAGTGACAAAGGGATTTTCAAAAGATGGAGAAAAATAACTCATCAACTTGTATATATAGTTTCTGCTATTCTTGATTATCACAAAATTTGTTTAGGATTAATAAAAGAGATTGGCGTGTTCTCTCGTGTATGCAGGCCAAGTTTTTGGCTCAAATGTGCATCATTTTTCTGGTATCCCAACAAGCTAGTGGCTTCATTCATGGGAATCTATTGTTGGGATCGGAGTACTGTGCAAAATGAGACTGTCGATTTGTGTCTTGACTGATATTGCAACACGACTTAAGGCAGAGCAGGAACAAAAAACTTTAAGTCGAGGCTAGAGTTAAATTCTACGTCCTTAAGACGAATTTGTTCCACACACGGTGCTAATGGAATATGACAATCGTCTCCCAAGATACAAAGACTTCATTTTGTAATAGGAGCACTCCAAATTTCAAAATCCGACGAACAGTGAAAATTCTTTTTGAACTTTCTGGAATGAAGAACAGAATATTGATGTGGCAAAATGATTGTTTTTAATTCCTGAGTAACTCTTTTCCATTTTGCCTAGGGGTCTATTTATAGACATCCAAGAGATGAATAGACCTTTTTACAAATATTTGTGTCTGTTGGAGTAGATTCAATTTGATCCATCAGATTTGAATCCATCTGATTGATCTCGGTCATTGGATATATCCTCTTACAGGATTTAATCTAGCTAGTGCGTCCATCTCCAGATCAACGATCTAGATCGCACCTCTTCAGGATGATCACAACCTTTGGATGTACCCTTTGATCTAGCAGATCTTAACCACCAATCTCAACAACACAACCCTTCACTCCTCAACCGCCTCCATGTCATGCGTTCAAGTGGCATCCACCGTATGCCACATCCACACACACGTGGACTTCATGACACGTCATCACTCACCACGTCATCCTTCACCATTTTCGAGAAGCATAAAGAAAAGCTCCTCGTGACGATGCGTATCCATCAATCCGCTCGTGTGCGTGCTCGGTCTCGATCAGCGTAGCACCTCCCTCAGCATTGGACTTGACTTGAATTAATTATTCAATATGCATAACAGTATATATATATATATATATATATATATATATATATATATGAATAGAAAGTACTAAACTTTTCATGTGGGACAAGTCTCATCTCAAATACTACACAATAATTGGGCCTTGAATACCAATCTTAAACAATTAATTTCTCATTCACCCGAAATCGGTTTTGAGCAAATTAATATACCAAAATCATCTACTTAAAACGTAGATTCTAATTCTAAAGTCAATTTTCAGTTTTATCAGACGAGTGATGCTCGATTAATTATCGTGTCTTAATGGGCCTCAAAACCCACTTTTTCCAACATATATATATATATATATATATATATATATATATATATATATATATATATATATATATATATATGAAATGGCCGACCGGTATCGATGGGTTTGATATGGACAAATTCAATGGGAACAATATTGATTATGGACTTTGGAGGATCAAATCTTGGGTTTTATGTAGACTCAAATCTTTGCTTAGGTGACGAGCCCCTGTGTAAAGTGGCACGAGAAAAATCAACATCAGCATATATATATATATATATATATATATATATATATATGTATGTATGTATGTGTGTGTGTGTGTGACTAAAAGCAGTTGAAATGACGAAATCCTTGGCCAATCGCCTTTATAGGTGATACCCCGGTAAGATATCTCGGGTTATCACCAAACCCGAGTGGTTATCAAGATCTCGGGAGTGGATGGGTACCTGGGTTGGAAAGAAAAAAACTATGGATGGAGAGCCCAGGATCCTAGTCCCGGTAGGCAGTACACGAGAAAAAGTAGCGCCCTGATGAAGATTGGAGGGAATTTTGGCAGGTGGGTGGTCGGGTCTATATGCTTTTAATGAATGAAAAAGAGACACGCCATCAAAACGTGGCACAATATTATCTTCAAAATTATTTCAGAGGCCACGTCGTCAGGGCATGGCCACTCCCATAAATCACGGATCCATCAATTCTCATTAAATGCTGTCAGAGGGTCCATACTGTGTAATCATGAGGATTTACCCGAGATTTCCTATAAATAAAAGGTCTCCGGGCCTGATCACGGTATTTTCTCATATTCACGTTCACTCAATTCTCAGAATTTTAAATAAACTCTTCTTTTTCATAAGCACACTCCATATACTTAATCTGATTTAAGCATCGGAGTGGCGACGCCAGAGATCCCTCTGGCGCTCCACTAACGAAGCTTTCTTCTTTCTTGTGTGTAGAGCATACAGTAAGGAAGAAAGATCTTATATCCTATTCTTTTATCACTAACTCAATCGGATTACCTGGGTTCTTCTTTTTGGGGCTGTTATATTGTCCTGGGTACCCGATTTTATGATCTTCGCATCATTGGCGCCGTCTGTGGGAAATTGAGTCTCAAGACGTTGATTATGGCTTCGCAACAACAACGTACCTTACACAATACCCAACAAAGCTTCATTTTATCTACCGAGCGGTTAGATTCACTCATACAAGAAGAAATGCAGAGGGCGTTGGTTTCTCATGCCTCGTCGAAGGAGAGAGAGAATTTATCCCTTTCTCTCGTTGGAAAGAGAAGGGCGTAACTTTGAGTTAGCGAGTTGCTGCTGTTGGTGTGAAGGCTGCTAGTGTGCTCTTCTTGCTTGGATCTTGTTTGCTTGGGCTTACCTATCCCACGTCAATGTCACTGATGCAGTGGGTGGAGGTGACGGTGGTCAGCTCCAGCAATTGGGTTTTGGGGTTTTTTGTGCGCTTTCTTGTATCTGCTCAGTTTTGGGTGTGGCTTGCTTCATTCATCTTGTTCCTTGGTGCATTGTGAGCCTCTTGGCTTGATTATTTCATTATTAAACATGAGAGATTTTCTGCTACTAGCGTTGGTGGATCTGTGATTTCAAATTCCTAAAATCCCGTTTGACCGAGAATCTCCATAGCCGCACAGGAAGCTTCTTCTTCAAGATTGAAGACTTCTGCGTTGATTGTAACTTTTTGGGATTTATCTTTGGGTGCTTGTGAAGCTTTCTTAGCTGTTATTCCATAGTTCTTGTTGTTGCTTTCTTTCCTCTTGCTCGCGTTTTGTGCAGGTTTTGGGGTGAGTGTGCAGCACCTTGCAGAGAAATTAGCAGGGGTGAGCTTGTGGGGACCTCGGGTGCTAATCTAATCTTACAGGACAATTAATAACTAGAAATATTCAATCTAAATATTAGTATTCTTAATAATAAAATAAATAATACAGGACATTTGGCGACGCAAAACCTTACCTTCGGCGACGCGAAAACACGTCGCGAAAAGAATAATTTTTTTTTTCGGGCAGACCACACACGGATCTTGGTCCGAACCCTGCACGGACCAAGGCACGGGGTCCGTACGTCTTCTGGACCTGGGTCTGTGCCCAAGGTTGAATTCGACAACAAAGGGATTTCAAGGCAGAGTACACCCGAACCCCTACACGGACCTTGGCACGGGGTCCGTGCCCTGTACTAAAAATTCAGAATTAAACATTGCAAAGCTGTAAACATGAGATATACAACTCTTATTCAATCTCAAACCTCATTTACATGCATTCTTATGCAACTACACAGTCATAAACATGTAAACTACATTAATCCCTTCATATAGGATACACAACATCAAATATAAACGAGTACTCGCAAACATATATACAAAGGTTCTTGTTTGTGTTCTAACATGTTTAACAACTCAAAAAACATGTTCTCTTGCTTAAAACCCGAGTCCTCACATGCTAAAACTCTATCTCGAGCTATCCACGTCGAGTCTGACCAGCTCCTGCCTCACCTATTTCCATGCACACATACAAAACACAGTAATAACCGGATAACTCCGGTGAGAATAAAATCCCAGTATAAATAACAAAACATGCAATATAATAAACATGAATGCAATGCATGTTTCAATGGCAGGGTATCAATTCTGATATCATACAAATATTGGTTCTTGGGATCCCGAGAAAATAAAATCTTAAACTAACACCAACTCACCCAATCGAGGTGAAGTCAAGTATTTTATTTCCTCTGACTTTGGTATAACTATAGTGAGTCTTCTAGCTCTGGAAGTAACTTTACATTTCGTGCCACTCAACTACAGCCCTCCAAATGTCATATGCACTCTAGGCCTTTCAGCCCTCTATGCGTTTTAGGCTGGAGTTCAAGATGCATGCAACATAATCTGTATGCATTAAATGCTATAAAACACCTTGAACACTTAATCAAATAAACAACAAAGCAACAAAAAGCATCTAATCACATAAAGCACATAATCAAACAAGTATGTGATTGACAAGGGAATACTCGAAACAATAGCTATTTCGAGTGTTCTATCCCATCTGGAATTAACTGTCATTTATACCTTTAAATGTTGAGTTTGAAAGTACTTCAAATCTGAAAATAGAATCAACAACAACATATATAAAAATCTGCTCAACTTCTCAACTCAATCTCAAGTGCAAATACTATCAAACCTTGCTTCAAATCCTTCTCGATTCGACTCGGAGATATCGAGT
This sequence comes from Henckelia pumila, assembly GCF_033568475.1. NCBI lineage: Eukaryota > Viridiplantae > Streptophyta > Magnoliopsida > Lamiales > Gesneriaceae > Henckelia > Henckelia pumila. The sequence goes on along the minus strand of NC_133123.1, from coordinate 20,372,174 downwards.
TCGGCAAACTTCGATATAAAGCTGAAATGACATGTAGAGTGACTAACAAGATCAGATGCAACTCAAACCATGCTTCTTTCAATCAAAAATATCAAAGTCTTGACATTTTGCGAATCGACGGCGTAACGGCTAAAAACCGGCAATCCAAACAATATCCAAATAAATCTACCAATCCATACCAACTATAATCTTCAACAAAGCATCAATATACATACACATTCAGCAACATATCAGAATTGTAGATTTTGAAGTTTACGTCTAAATTCATATAAAATCTGAACGACATTCTTTTTCTGAACCGTCTGCGAATACATAACTGGTACTAGCTCAATCACATATATAATCCAAAATAATAACAACCCATATTCAACATAAAAATAAAATCTAAGAAAAGTGAATGAAACTTGTACGAAAACGAAGGTCTCGGAGCGGCGATCACATATATATATTTATCTTGAATTTCTGATGGCCGGATCACAAGATATCGAAGCTTTTACGGACAAAAATGGCGTCTTGGAGGGTTGAAGTCGAGTTCTTTGCCTTTTCCTTTCTTTCCTTCTGATTATACACGTTGGAATCAGATATATTAAAGGTAAGTTTAGATATATATTAGCCAAATTGCAGTTTAGTCCCTGAACTTTTGGCTATTTGCAATGTAGTCCCCGAAAAAGCGATTTAATTCAATTTCAATCCTTATTCATTTAATAATATTAGAATTTAATTATAAACTCTAAATATTCCTAAATTAAATATTCTCGAATTAAAATTAAATAATTCCGGGCCTTACATTTCTTCCCCACTAATGCATGAGTTCGTCCTCGAAATCATAAGCAAGCTGTATATGCAATCTGTATACACATAAGAGAATGAAATAACATAAAACAAAATAAGAACTCACATCAATGAAACAACTCTGGAAATCTCTGTCTCATATCTGACTCAGTCTCCCAAGTCGCTTCTTCTGTTCCATGTCGACTCCACTGAACTTTGACTAGATGAATCATCTTGTTTCTGAGTTGTTTATCTTTGCGATCAAGAATCTGAATAGGCTGATCAAAATAACTGAGAGTCTGGTCAAGTTCAGCTTCATCAGGATGAAGAATATGGGAAGGATCAGGCTGATACTTCCGCAGCATAGAGACGTGGAATACATCATGAATACCAGACAAAGATGGAGGAAGAGCGAGTCGATAAACAAGATCGCCTATCTTCTCGATAATCTCATAAGGACCAATAAAACGTGGAGATAACTTTCCTCTCTTGCCAAATCTGACTGTCCCTCTAAACGGAGAAATCTTCAAGAAAACTCTGTCTCCCTGATCAAAAGATAGAGGTCGTCGCCTGATATTCGCATACTTTGCTTGTCTATCCTGAGCTGTTTTCATTCTTTTCTGTATAAGCTTCACCTTTTTAGTCATTTCTTGGATCATATCAGGCCCAACATCTGGTACGTCTGAGATATCATCCCAATATAACGGTGATCTACATTTCTTTCCATACAGTGCTTCAAAAAGATCCATCTCAATGCTAGTCTGATAGCTGTTATTATAAAAAAATTCTGCAAGTGGTAATAAATCTTGCCAACTAGTACCAAAGTCTAGTACTACAACTCTCAACATATCCTCAAGTGTCTGGATAGTCCGCTCTGACTGTCCATCTGTTTGAGGATGATAAGCTGTACTGAGATGCAATTGAGTACCAAGAGCTTGTTGCAAGCTATGCCAAAAGTGTGATGTAAATCTAGGGTCTCGATCTGAAACGATAGATTTAGACACACCATGTAATCTTACCACTTCTCTGACGTATATTTTTGCCATCTGATCATGTCTGTACGTCATATTGTACGAAATGAAACAGGCTGATTTCGTCAATCTGTCAATAATCACCCAAATGGCATAGCACCCTCTGGATGAACGTGGTAGCTGTGTAACAAAATCCATGGAAATATGATCCCATTTTCACTCTGGAATGGATAAACTGTGCAATAGGCCACCTGGATTCTTTCGTTCAACTTTTACCTGTTAGAAATTCAAACATCTGGTTACAAATTCAGTCACATTTGACTTCATCTGTTTCCACCAGTACTGCATTTTCAGATCATTATACATTTTTCTGCCACCAGGATTAATATTGAATCTACTGTTGTGAGCCTCTTTCAATATCTGCTGTTTCAAATCTTAAACATCTGGAACAACAAGTTTGTTATTCACATATAACACATCATCAACACTGACCTGATATTCAGATTGATGTCCAGATCTGACCATAGAAATTGATTTCTAAATATTCGGATCCACTTTCTGTGCTTCTTTGATCTTCATCAAAAGTTCTGGCTCAGCTTTTATAGCACAAACATGAATAGGCTATATATCTGTTTCAAATACTAATCCAGAAATGCAACAATCTTCCACCAATTGAGATACACCTATCGTAGATAAGGATAATGAACATACCTTTCTACTTAAGGCATCTGTAGCTGCATTGGATTTTCCTGGATAATATTTGATCTTGCAATCGAAATCTTTCAGTAAATCAAGCCATCTACGCTGTCTCATATTCAATTCTGACTGCGAAAACAGATATTTTAAGCTTTTGTGATCAGAAAAAATTTCAAACTTCTCACCATAAAGATAATGTCATCATATCTTCAATGCAAAGACAATAGCGGCAAGCTCCAAATCATGGATAGGATACCGAGTCTCGTGTGGCTTTAACTGTCTCAAAGCATAAGCGATAACATGACCTCGCTGCATAAGCACACAACCCAGAACCTTGTGAGAAGCATCACAATATACAACAAAATCACCCGTACCTGATGGAATCGTCAGGACAGGTGCACTTGTAAGCCTCTTCTTCAACTCCAAGAAACTAGCTTCACAAGCTTCAGTCCATACATACGACATATTTTTCTGCGTTAATTGCGTAATAGGCTTGGCAATGCTGGAAAAATCTCGAATAAATCTGCGATAATATCCTGCTAAGCCCATAAAACTCCGTATTTCTGGCACTGATGTAGGTCTAGGCCAATTCAGTACAGCCTCTACTTTGCTTGGATCCACTAAAATACCATCACCTGAAATGATATGCCCAAGAAACACAACTTTCTGCAACCAAAACTCACATTTCGATAACTTGGCATATAATTTTTCAGTTCACAAAGTATGTAATATGATTCTGAGATGTTCAGCATGATCGTGCACATTCTTAGAATATATCAAGATATCATCAATAAAAATAATGACAAAGTCATCCAAGTATTTCTGAAATATTCTATTCATCAATCCCATAAATACTGCAGGAGCATTGGTTAAACCAAAAGGCATGACAATAAATTCATAATGTTCATACCTTGTTCTAAAAGCAATTTTAGGGATATCTTCATCTCGTACTCTCAATTGATGATATCCAGATCGCAAATAAATCTTAGAATAGATAGCTGAACCCTGTAGCTGATCAAACAAACAATCTATTCTAGGCAGTGGATATTTATTATTTATCGTTACCTTGTTCAGTTGACGATAATCGATACACAACCGCATAGAACCATATTTTTTTCGTACAAAAAGTACCGGAGCGCCCCAAGGTGAAACGCTCGGCCTAATGTACCCTTTGGCCAACAAATCTTCCAACTGATCCTTCAACTCCTTCAATTCAATAGGTGCCATTCTGTAAGGAGCTTTGGATATTGGTTGCGTACCTGACATTAACTCAATGCTGAAATCTATTTCTCAAACTTGAGTTAACCCAGGAATTTCATCAGGAAATACATCAGTGAATTCATGTACCACTGGGATATCTATCACTGCTGGACTGGATTTCAATACATCGACCGCATAAATCGAAAATCCTTCTGCACCTTTCTGCAATAAATGGGTCATAAATAACACAGATATCAAAGGGATCTTGGCTCGAGATCCCTTACCATAGAATTTCCATTTAGCTACCATGTCTGGTCTAAATCTGACCACTTTCTGGAAACAATCTGCAGTCACCCTGTACTTGATTAACATATCCATACCGATGATGCAATCAAAATCTGATAATCCAAGTACTATACAATTCAAATCAATCACATTCCCGTCATATTGTAAGGTACAATTTCGAATCATTCTAACAAAGACAATACCTTCACCCAAAGGTGAAGAAATAGAAACAGTAGGCAATGGCTCAGACGATAAAGAATGCATCATAACAAATTTTTCAGATATGAATGTATGTGATGCACCTGTATCTATCAAAACGTAAGAAGGATAACCAAAGATAAATCAGTTACCTACTATAACATCGTCAGGTGCTGCTTGAGCCTGCTCCTCAGTCAATGCAAACACTCGTGCTTGTTGCCTAGGAGTTGAGTCACAGTCTGGCTTTCTCCTGATCTGGTTTGTTGTTGAGGCTGGAATGAATGCACTGATTGTCTTTCTATCTGAGGTACTGGTCGAGAAGAACTTGTACCAGATGTACGGTCTGTTGTTCTTTGAGGACATACCTTGGCATAATGACCTGATTGACGACAGATATTACAATTACCTGACACACCTCTGCACTGATCAGTAGCATGTCATCCGCCCCATTTGCCACAATACACCCCTGACTCGCTAGATCTCTGCCCTGTACCAAACGGCCTTTGTCCACTTGAACTGGAGGAACTACTACCTGACTTATTAAACTTTTTACCTTTTGGCTTGAATCTAGAATCCTTTCTGCCACTGCTTCCTCTCTCAAATCTGGGAGATGGTTGCTCAAACTGCGGCGGATTCTGTGGTAATGTTGCTGATACAGGTTGTGGAGATGGCTGTGAAATGAACGGTGCTCCTCTTTGTCGCAATAAACCTGCTTCTGCTCCCTTAGCTTTATTCAAGGCATCAGCAAAGGTATTGGGTCGTCCACTGTTCACCAAAGTAAACACATATGGATTGAGGCCATTAATAAATTGATCTGCCATGGCTTCATCAGTCGCTGCTATATGTGGGGAAAACTTCAAAAGACTTGAAAATTTGGCCACATATTCTTCAATGTTCAAATTGCCTTGCCTCAGATTGGCAAATTCAGCACCCTTATCTTTCCTGTAGGAGACTGGAAAGAAACGTTGATAGAATTCAGTTTTAAAGATATTCCAAGTGATAGTCATACCTCGTTGTTCCAACCCCCATTTTGTAGTAATCCACCAACTCTTGGCAACTTCATGAAGTTGATGTATTATAAGTCTAATACGATGATCATCGGAATAATCAAGCGACTCAAACAACTGTTCAATATCTTCTAACCAATTCTCACAGTCAACTGAATTTTTTGTTCCTTTCAGTTTTGGCGGTTTGAAAGACTGAAATCGTTTCAGTAGTGTTTCCATCGGCGTAGCAGTAGCATCTATAGAATCAGCAGATGTACTACCCTGTGCATTTTGAGGTTCAGCAACTGGCGGTGGTACTGGTGCTGGTTCGGCCTGAGGAACAACCAATGTCTGTCTAGTGACCGGTACTTTACGGGGAGGCATATCTGATTGTCAAACAGATTAGTGTATAAACAATATCATATTCAGCAATTTATTCCATCCTTCTCTGATAAGCATTCTCATGAGAATTCAGGTTCTGACTGAGGATAATCCGAAAAAATATCTCATGCAAAGCATGCATTTATATTGAAAACACATAATCATGCACTCACATAAGTCTTTCAATATAAAGCATGCTCGCATATACTGCACATAATCAGATACAACATGTAATCTCATGCAATATAAAGCAATTAGACAGACTCAATCTACCCCGCTCATCAACTTCTATCTTAATCCAGAAACTTACGCTCTGATACCACTTGTTGTGGGGACCTCGGGTGCTAATCTAATCTTACAGGGCAATTAATAACTAGAAATATTCAATCTGAATATTAGTCTACTTAATAATCAAATAAATAATGCAGGACATTTGGCGACGCAAAACCTTACCTTCGGCGACGCGAAAACACGTCGCGAAAAGAATAATTTTTTTTTCGGGTAGACCACACACGGACCTTGGTCCGAACCCTGCATGGACCAAGGCATGGGGTCCATACGTCTTCTGGACCTGGGTCCGTGCCCAATGTTGAATTCGACAACAAAGGGATTTAAAGGCAGAGTACACCCGGACCCCTACACGGACCTTGGCACGGGGTCCGTTCCCTGTACTAAAAATTCAGAATTAAACATCGCAAAGCTGTAAACATGAGATATACAACTCTTATTCAATCTCAAACCTCATTTACATGCATTCTTATGCAACTACACAGTCATAAACACATGTAAACTACATTAATCCCTTCATCTAGGATACACAACATCAAATATAAACGAGTACTCGCAAACATATATACAAAGGTTCTTGTTTGTGTTCTAACATGTTTAACAACTCAAAAGACATGTTCTCTTGCTTAATACCCGAGTCCTCACATGCTAAAACTCTATCTCGAGCTATCCACGTCGAGTCTGACCAGCTTCTGCCCCACCTATTGCCATGCACACATACAAAACACAGCAATAGCCGGATAACTCCGGTGAGAATAAAATCCCAGTATAAATAACAAAACATGCAATATAATAAACATGAATGCAATGCATGTTTCAATGGCAGGGTATCAATTTTGATATCATACAAATATTGGTTCTTGGGATCCCGAGGAAATAAAATGTTAAACTAACACCAACTCACCCAATCGAGGTGAAGTCAAGTATTTTATTTCCTCTGACTTTGGTATAACTATAGTGAGTCTTCTGACTCTGGAAGTAACTTTACATTTCGTGCCACTCAACTACAACCCTCCAAATGTCATATGCACTCTAGGCCTTTCAGCATGCAATATAATCTGTATGCATTAAATGCTATAAAACACCTTGAACACTTAATCAAATAAACAACAAAGAAACAAAAAGCATCTAATCACATAAAGTACATAATCAAACAAGTATGTGATTGACAAGGGAATACTCGAAACAATAGCTATTTCGAGTGTTCTATCCCATCTGGAATTAACTGTCATTTATACCTTTAAATGTTGAGTCTGAAAGTACTTCAAATCTGAAAATACAATCAACAACAACATATATAAAAATCTGCTCAACTTCTCAACTCAATCTCAAGTGCAAATACTATCAAACCTTGCTTCAAATCCTTCTCGGTTCGACTCGGAGATATCGAGTTCGGCAAACTTCGATATAAAGCTGAAATGACATGTAGAGTGACTAACAAGATCAGATGCAACTCAAACCATGCTTCTTTCAATCAAAAATATCAAAGTCTTGACATTTTGCGAATCGACGGCGTAACGGCTAAAAACCGGCAATCCAAACAATATCCAAATCAATCTACCAATCCATACAAACTATAATCTTCAACAAAAAATCAATATACATACACATTCAGCAACATATCAGAATTGTAGATTTCGAATTTTACTTCTAAATTCATATAAAATCTGAACGACAGTCTTTTTTCGAACCATCTGCGAATACATAACTGGTACTAGCTCAATCACATATAGAATCCAAAATAATAACAACCCATCTTCAACATAAAAATAAAATCTGAGAAAAGTGAATGAAACTTTTACCAAAACAAAGGTCTCGGAGCGGTGATCGCAAATATATATTTATCTTGAATTTCTGACTACCGGATCCCAAGATATCGAAGCTTTTACGGACAAAAATGGCGTCTTGGAGGGTTGAAGTCGAGTTCTCTGCCTTTTCCTTTCTTTCATTCTGATTATACACGTTGGAATCAGATATATTAAAGGTAAGTTTAGATATATATTAGCCAAATTACAGTTTAGTCCCTGATCTTTTGGCTATTTGCAATTTAGTCCCCGGAAAAGCGATTTAATTCAATTTCAATCCTTATTCATTTAATAATATTAGAATTTAATTCTAAACTCTAAATATTCTCAAATTAAATATTTTCGAATTAAAATTAAATAATTCCGGGCCTTACAGTGCTCCATTTGTAATTTGTTTTATTGATGATTTTAAACTATTATTTACATGGTCTAGCATTATTTGATTTGCCGAATATTCTGCTCGTTGGTCTCTATTGCTATGAAAGTTTGGATTGCGCAAGTGGTGTTTTTTTATTGGATGGTGGTTGGAGTTGATTGTGATGGGGTACTTGCTACAATGAGTTCTAGCTCTACTAATCAACATCACCTTAGCTCGCGAATGCGATCTATAAGTAAGCCCGCCAAGATTTATTTCTCAGGCATGCGATCTAGAAGTAAGCACCGTTAGAATTTATTTCTCGGGCATGCGATCTAACAGTAAGCCCCGCCAGGATTTATTTCTCGGGCATGCCATCTAGCCGTAAGCCCCGCCTTAGGCTACATCTCGGGCGTGTAATCTAGTAGTAAGCCCCGTCTTAGCCTACATCTCGGGCGTGAAATTTAGGAGTATGCCCCGCCTTAGCCTACATCTCGAGCGTGCAATCTAGCTGTAAGCCCCGTTCCCATATACATCTTGGGCGTGCAATCTAGCAGTAAGTCTCGTCACAATATGCAGTGTAGTGACCCGAATCCAGAATTTAGGATTAATTGATAATTAATCACGTGATTATGTTTAGACTGGGTAAAACATGATTAAGGAAAGTCCAGATTGGTATTAAGAGTCCAGAAATGGATCCAAAACACTCAAAAATGGCCCAAATGATTTAAGCTACCAAGTAGGATCGGATGATCCAATATACGTTCGGACCATCAGAACTTGTAAATTTCGGAAGCTACATTGATGTTCGGAAGCTATGACGATCGGACGCTTTGATGATGCTTCAGACGTTCCGATCAGAGGCAGCCAGCTGTCATTAGGTGACATCAGCATGATTACATAAGGGATGACATCATCAAGGAAGATCGGAATCTCCAAAGTCTTGATCGGACATTCCGATGTGCTGGCAGGACGCATGGCTTGCATGCAGTGATTGGACGCTCCGATGGGCAGATCGGACGCTCCAATCGCAGTCTATAAATATGGTGTCCGAGAGCCTCATTTGTTGCTCATTTCCAACTTATTCCTCTCCCGTTCTAACTCATTTTAAGGGGCTTTGGGGACTCTTATTTCAGAGTAGGAGTTGGCAGACAGTGTCCGAAGCAGTAGCGGAGCTATTGCGGAGTTGTGCTCAAGTTGTGGGGCAGTCTCCATCAACGGACTGACAACAGACGCAGGTATGGTCCGAGTTTCCTAAAATTATTAGGGAGTATCTATTAGCTTATTTAAGGCTTTTAGAGAATGTTTAGTGATTCATGAGTATTTTACATTGTAGACTTGTAGAGTCGGATGGTAGGCTTGGAACCTAGATGGATGCTTCTAGGTCTGCCTTAGAAAGGTACATAAGTACTGACTAAGATTGCCAGCGGGTATGCATTCTTATATGTTGCATTTATGTTCCATGATTTCATGTTATTGCATGGATTTATTATGCTGCATTTGCATATCATATTGAGCCTATACATCTATAGTAGTCTGATTCTATTTTATAAGATTAAGTGATTTTAAACATGTTAGAAAATGACATATAATTTTAAAAGTGTCAAAACATGTTTAAGGGTCATTTTTTGGTGAAAATAAATGAAAAATAAGATCCGGAACATCTAAAAATGGTAGGAAAGGTTCCGGAGGTATCAGACAGTCAAAAAATAGCCAAACGAGTTCGGAAAGACCGAAGCAGTTCGGACCGTCCGAACCCAGTTTGGACCATCCGAACTCAGCAAGGCCCAGGTGTCTAAATGGCACGGACAAGTGGCCGTTCGGACCATCCGATCCCAGTTCGGACAGTTCGAACTCCCCTTCAGATTGAGGTGTAAAAATGCACTATGCACGTGTAATTCATGACCGGATCGGAGCCTCTGAACCCAGTTCGCACCGTCCGATCCCAAGCCTATAAATAGGGGACGAGGTGGCCTCATTTGATGCATTCCTACCTTTTCCTTGGCCCATGTTAGCTCTATTTTTAAGTGCTTTTGGGTACTCTCTTAAAAGTTAGCGTACAATGTCCATAGTAGCGGCCGAGCGGCGGAGCTCTGGCGAGGTATCTAGGGGTCGTAGCTAGGCTATGCCCAAGCTTTGGGGCATGCAACATCAGTGGGCTGACAACGGACGAAGGTATGACTTTGGTTCCCTATAGTAAATAGGGAGTAGGCTATAGTTTAATTAAGGCTTTTAGATCCTGTTAGGTGATGTTTGGCATGTTAGATAATGCTTGGTATTTGTGCATTGTAGTGCTGCATGGTAGACTTGGACCTAGATGAGAGCTTCTAGGATCTGCCTTAATAAAATACGGAAGTATTATTAGAGATATCCAGATTGAGTATGCATGTATTATGTGTTTGCATGGATTATGTGATTGCATGTTTTATATGCCTTTATATACAGCATGTCATGACTGTATGTTGCATACATGAGAATATTGAGCCTTTACCTTAGAGGTATCTTGTAGTAGGGTGCTCACCCTACGAGTTTGTGGATGGTTGGATACGTAAGTCTTGTGTCAGGTCACCGTGTTGGTTGGACACATGTACTAGTATCAAGTCACCATTATCTACTAGGTATATGAGCCACCTCCTGAGGCGACGACGCAACATGCTATATGCCTTGGGCCCGGTCTATGAGCTAGTTTCTTGACCTGAGTGTCTTGGTACCCAGTTCATTTGCATTCATGCTCATATAATAGTGTATACTCATACTCTCGTACTGAGCATGTTAGGCTCACTTCCGGTTGTTTTTCTGTTGGCTGGATGCCCTATTCCATGGGGCAGTTGCAGGTAGTTATCCTGGGGACATGGAGGTTAGGTGGTGACCATGGCTGGTTAGCAAGGTTGACCACTAGGTTTTGCTTACCTGACATTATTTTTATTCCGCAGTTACTCTGATTTAATTTATTGTTTAATTGCATGCTTAAGCTTCTGATTAGTAGATGATTACATTGCGGGTCACTACAACATGTTTCGAGATGAGTTAGTAGGGTCGCTCAGCCCCGTTTTAGACGGTTCATGTCGAGGGCCCCGCAGACGAACAAGTTTAGCCAAAACTGACATCTAAGGACATTCTAGATCCACGTCCATTAGGAGTGAGTGGAAGTACCCAGTGGTTTGATTCCGCGTTCGGTACTACTCATGTCCTAGGTGCCAGTCTGAGCAGTTTGGATTTGTATATCCCAGATATGGATACCTAGACATTGTATTTTGCATGCATCATATGTTTATGTTTACCCGCACTAGCGTATTGAGCTTTAGAGCTCACGTCCAGTGTTTTCTATTTTTTGTACACCCCATTCGATGGGAAAGTTGCAGGTAGTTCTTCCAGGGATTTGGGAGTGGTGACCAGCACGTGATAGCATGAGTAGCTGTTAGGATTTATTTTATTAAGTCTCATTCGATTGGGTTGTATTTATTGAATTTATTTAGTCGGTTGTATTATACCGGTACAGTATATATTTGGGTTTTCGTAGCATATCTCTGATTATGTCAAATTGCATGCTTAATTAAGCTTTAATCTATTATTAGTAGTGGATCTGGGATGAGTCGCTACATTTATTGGTATCAGAGCATGCAATAAGATTTTTGGGACATAGTGCTAAGATTATTTGGTGATCCTTGTAGGAATGATGAGACCTTAAATGTAATGATGATGAGGCAATTAGGTTGCCCGAGGACTATCATCATCGGCAGGATTTTTAGAGATTTGGCTTGTGGGATTCCAGCTAAATCGGGCATGAGAGAAGGATCGTATCTGAGACATCAAGATTTCGACTCATGTGAATCCTAGATTTGGATCGAGTACCAGACATTGGAGGCGGTGACAGAATATTGGTTAGGACACACTTGATGCTTGCGTCTATTCCGTTCAGCCATGATAACACTCATATGAAGATTCTCCACAAGCAGTTGGAGAGATCGTCATAAAGATCTTATCTCGTCCACCGGGGGATACACCATATAATAATGACGTACCTGATAGACTAGTAAGATTCTTTTATAGATCGTGGGGGAGAAGGTCTGTCAAGCATGCATGTATCGATGCTTTCGAGGTGACAGACAGGAAACTTCACGTTCAAAATCAGTAGTCAAGATGTAAAATTTCCGCATGTAATTGGGTTTAAATACTGTATCGAGTTTTGTTGTAAATAGTATTTTAGTTGTAAGTATTGAATCATCTGTATTAGTGATTCCAGAAACTTTTTGTATCATTTCAAGTTTTACTATACATCTTTCGGTGTAATTAGATTCTAGTGATTTTTTCTATTACATGGGATTGTAATAAAAATCATACATAACTGAGTTCAATGATACTTGTGTATATAAACTGGGAATTTCTTGAGGTTAATCCAGTGCTTAGTTTATTAGTGTTCGACTACAGTGACTTGCTGGAGTAATTGCATGTTTCTAGTTGATTGGTTCTAGGTGATTTTCTAGGATGACCTAGTTAGTCGATTGACTATGTTAGTGCCAAGGATGAGGTAATTCATTATGGGCATAGGTATGGTTCTATCTTGCTTTACTTAGAATAGTGGGATGTTTTGACCTTGTTAGGTTGTTGTCATGTGATGATGAGTTTCCATCAAGGCATCAGGTCGAGTAATACCTAGATTTGTGGACTGTGACCGAGACTAGACGTGAGGAGGCATGACTCTATGCCATTGTTAATCTGAGAGTTTTTCATGCTTCAGAGGTTTCCTGGAAGCCTTCGTGCTTCAGGAACGGCTGTCAGGGGAGGCTACTTAGTATAGGGATTTGGCAACAATCACAATGGGGGATGACCTTGGATTGATACCAGGTTTGGAATTGAGAGTTTAGTTATCGTCTGGCTTTTTGCCAGAGATACGGTTTGTGGATTCTGCTGTCAGAAATAATCTTGGAAGGAATTTTCTTTGACGAGTGAGTGTTCTGAGCACATATGTCGTGACCTTCGATATTGGGATATCATTAGATGGATAGATCTAGTAGGTAGCTGGGATTGCACAAGCGGTTATTTTGAGCATCGTCTGATTTAATCAGAGATACGATTGGGATTCCTGGAGACAGGATGATCCAGTTTATCGGATTGTAAATTGTTTTGGGTTTAGTTTGTCTTGATGTTCAGGTTGGGTGGACATAGACGGTTGGTAGTAAGTCCGGACTGGTGCATGATCGGTGCCAGTGGCAACTCTCAGCTATTGTGTGATTCTGTCAGAGATTGGTGTGTTGAATCCAGTGTGATTCTTACAATTCCATGTTTTTGGTATTAGAGGACTTGTGGCAGCGAGATCAGAGTTTTTGATCAAGCCATGTGAATTTTCAGTGACCAAGAATTGGCGAACAATTGTCTAAATTTGGTGTGTACTATCAGGTTAAGCGTTAACCCCAGCGGATCGACGTGGCCGATAGGTTTATTCCAATTAGTGTTGATTTTGAAGATAGTGAATCACAAGGTACTTGTGACAATATTTTAAGCTGATATGCTTAGAATTTTAGTCCTTGGTAATGCCTCAAAGCAGTAAGCGATTCACATGCATTCATGAATTCTTTAGTCGTTTAGAGATCTCTAGGAATGCAGGAGACATAACTTTTGGGTTTCTGCTGATCACAGGGAGTGGTTGCAGTTTGATTCATGTGTTCATGGTTTGTTTGATAGCTTGGTAAAGGTTACCCGTGGTAAGAACAGACGTTGGGATTTAGTAACATTTTTGGATAGTAATTCCTTGTTAGGAAGATACAGATTTTATCTGAACATTGCTTGGTATTAAAAATGGTTGAACAAAGTTTATAGAATGGGATTAAGTAGTTCCATGTTGTTAGCTGACGACAGTTTCGGGGACTGTTATCCGAATACTTTGCTTAGGTGTTTCCAGCAATAGTCGTAGAGTGTGTCGTTGAGTTGTGATCCTACGAGTGTTGTAGATTTCGACGAGCATTAGCAGGTTAGCATCAGTTGTTTGGTCGTGGGATGAGACAATGACTGAGACCTGGTTTTCGGGGTCTGGCGGGATTGTTGTCACTGATCTCCTAGTGTGTGACTGTTGTGCTATGACATTTAGATGTTAGAATCGATCGGGATCGATCTGGAAGTTAGATGGATCGCCGAAGGCATTGAGGATTTCATGTAGGATCTAGGTGAACCAGCTTTGTTCATGAAGTTAGTGATTCAAGTTGACGAGAAATTATCGTTATCCATGACAGGATAACCAGTGTTGTTCTGAATGATATCTTGAGTGACGAGATAGATGTAGATTTTTGTTACAAACTACTGATGCCGAGGATAGTGTTAGTCTATCTAAGTGTTCGGCGGGATAGTAGTGTATTTCTGAGATGACGACTTGAGCATGTTCGTCAGATTAGGATTTTGGACGATGATGTTTTTGTAGTTTGGCTAATTGACAAAGATCTTGTCATCTGTTTTGATGGTGGGAATGCTATCTATAGCAGCGAGATTTAAATATTAGGATCAGGACTGATCGTAATACTTTCGAGTATTCAGTGGATTTGCATTCATATCGCTAGAAATGTAATTTGAAGTTGTCAGATACAAAGAATGGTATGCAGCGATGTTGTCACTTTGCGAGTAAGGGGCAGGGTTTGGCCACTTCCTTTCACAAAGGCTATTTCGTTTGATAGAAGAACTTTCTCATCAAAAATTAAGGAGTAAATCAATTGAGTACTCTGAAAGAGATCTCTAGAATGGGACATCACGATTGCAAATTGCTAACGTGTTTCTAACATCTTGCGATTGGTAGCATCGGGGATACGATGTCAGTGTCATGCAAGTTAACGACACAGTGTGCATGTATTCTGTATTTTAGATGATTTTGGATGGTTTCTATCGGGGATATCGTGTGTATCTGGAGATAGTGAATGATTAGTTGCAGTTTTTGCAAGAAGTGTCATCACTAAGATTCGCCAATCAGAATTACTGTTGCAGTAAGGGTTGATATTAAGAAAGTAGTCAGGAGACTACAATAATTTCATGATATTCGAGTTAGATATCAGAGATATTTTGTGTTAATATTCAGTTAGTGGCTATTGATAAGTGCATTTTATTCACTTAATTTATATATGATTTGACTTGGATTTTGTGATGTATCGAGTGAATATTATGCGTATTTGTTGTTGTTTTTTTGAGTTGCAAGGATTTGAAGAAAAGTAGCAAGAAGAAGCGGAAAGCTGAATTACGGGACAACAAACTTCAGAAAATTATTGGAAATTTTACAAATATTCAAATCCGATCTCCACCGTTCAAATTGAATTTAGGATGTTTTAGAGTTGCTGTCCAAATTTCAGCTTGATCCGACGGCTAGAACTTAAGTTATGATTTTTACAAAACTGCTGCGCAGATGGTGAAATGGAAGAACAAGTAGCGCCCCAGCTCTAGTTTTCAAGCGCTCCAGCACCCATAAATTCATATCCTGAGCGCCCCAGTGCCGTATTTTGAGCGCTCCAGCTCTAGACATCCATCATTGAAAAATAAAATACGAAACTTGAGCGCCCAAGCGCCGAGTTATTCGCGCCCCAGCGCTGCGCAGTCCCAAAAAATATGGAAAATCTTTAATCGAGTTTTAAAAGGGATTTTATGACTTATTCTGTGGGATACGAGGGTTTAGAGAGTTTTCAGAGCATAGAGACGGCTATTGAGAGTTTTGAAGTGCACAAGAGCTCGAGAATTTGATACGAAGACAGAAGACGGCGGCATCCGGCTACAGAAAAGCTTAATTTTATTTCGTTCTAGTTTTTCTTTAAACTCTATTTTTCTAGTTTGATGGATTATTTGAAGAACAAGTTTTGTTTGATCTTTGAATTTGTTATGAACTAATTTCTTAGTCTAGAGGTAGACGGATCTTGACTGGAAACCATGATTGAGATATTTTGATTTATATATTTGAATTCTTCGCACAGTTTATTTGTGTTTTCCTGATTTTAATGCTTTCACTTTACTGGCCATAGATTGAATAATATTTTATTTAGAATCTATCACTCGAGAGAGGAGATTTTGAATACGACATAGGAAAATACATCTTTGGTGTTTATATTGTTCGAGAGGCATATAACTCCATAGAAGTCATTAGAAGAATTTTTGTGCTATTTACCGGATTTAATAATTGAACTTTGATAGAGATATTGAGTTTGTTATTGAATACGAATTTCTGCTTGACACTCGAGAGAGGTAGTAGAAAATAATAGAGATTCTTGGCTAATAAACTAGAAGAATTGATAATTGAACAATCATTAGAAATAAATTGTGGTGAACAGTCAAGTAAAGTCGAACCTCTAGCATTCTTCGCTTATTGAATTTTTCTCTCGTGAACTCGTGGTTATTTAGTTTTGTTTCTTGCAAATTTTAGTTTTATAAAAATCAAACCATTTTCGTAGCTCTACATAGGATTATGATTTTATTAGTTGCAAATATTTGATATAATATCATTTATTCATTCTCCGTGGGATCGACTTGGATTTAATTCCTATATTATAACTTGACATTGTGCGCTTGCGAGCAAAAAACACGCAACAAGTTTTTGGCGCCGTTGCCTGGGAATGAATTTTATTTGATTTATATTAAATTGTGCTAATTGGTCTTAATTTTGATTTAGAGCATTTTATTTTATTTTGTTGGTTCTAATTTTAAATCTTTCCTGTCTATGCAGTTTATGCGAAAAAGCCAAAGTTACGACTCACTGCTCTTTGATCCGGAAATCGAGAAAACTGCTAAAGCTTTGAGAAAAGCTAGAAGAGAAGAGTTGCAACAAATGGCTGAAGAAAGGGAAAGAGCTGTCAATAATGCTCCGGTGCCGATCAAAGATCACTTTCGACCAGTGATCAATACTCATTATTCTGGGATAGCTCGGCAGAACATCACGGAAAATAATTTTGAGTCGAAGCCAGCTCTGATTAATATGGTGCAGCAGAATCAGTTCAGGGGTACAGCTACTGAAGATCCAAATCTGCATCTGCGTACTTTTCTGGAGATTGCTGACACAGTGAAGATTCATGGTGTTACTGAGGACACCATCAGACTACGATTGTTCACATTCTCTCTTAGGGACAATGCTCGTAGTTGGTTGCAGTCACTACCTCTTGGGAGTATCACTACATGGGAAGACATGACATCCAAATTTCTGGCTAAGTACTTTCCTCCTGCCAAGTCTGCCCAGCTGAAAATTGAGATCACTACTTTCAAACAGCAAGATTTTGAGCAGCTTTATGAAGCTTGGGAGCGGTACAAGGAGTTGCTTAGGAAGTGTCCAAACCATAATTTTCCGGATTGGGAACAAATTGAGTTATTGTACAATGGTTTGAATGACCCAACGAGGATTTCTGTGGATGCTGCAGCTGGAGGTTCAATATTTTCTAAATTTCTTGAACAGGCTTATGAAATTCTTGAGCAAATGACTGTTAACAGTTATCAGTGGCCAAGTGAGAAATCTGTAATAAGGAAGTCTGCTGGAATTCATGAGGTTGATGCATTCACTGCTTTGACTGCTTAGATGGCTACTATTTCTACACAATTGGCTGCACTGACCAAAGGCAATCAAGTTTCTATTAAGACAACATCGCTGGAGACTACCGTAAATTCTGCTGATGGATTTGAGAGTGTGGAGCAAGCTCAATATGTGAACAACAGAAATTACAACAACTATCAAGGTAATCCTGTACCCAATCAATATCACCCTAGTCTGCGTAATGATGAAAATTTTTCTTATGCTAACAATAATAATGTGTTGAATCCTCCTCCGGGATACAATACAAATAAGGGTGAGGGTAAGCCTCCTTTGGAGGATGTTGTTACTGCTTTTGTGCAGGAATCGAGCAAGAGGATGGCGAGGACTGAGACTCGCCTTGACAACTTAGAGACGTATGTGGCCAACATGGGTGCTGTATTGCAATCCATGGAGACTAGCATTGGGCAGTTGGCAAACGCACTGAAAGATAATAACAGAGGCCAATTCCCAAGTAATACTGAGGTGAATCCCAAGGAGCAGTGTAATGCTATCACGTTGAGGAGTGGGAAGCAGGTGGATAATGAAGAGGGCAAATATGAGAGCAAGACGTTTGAAAAAGTTGCAGTTGAAGAGAAGAAGGTTGAGGAGAAAGAGTCTGAACCTGAGCATAAAACGATGTACAAACCTCCTCTTCCATACCCCCAAAGGTTCAAGAAGAAGGCAGTGGACGAGCAGTACGCAAAATTCTTGGAGATTTTCAAGAAGATACATATCAATATCCCTTTTGCCGATGCTTTGGCACAAATGCTGAATTATGCGAAGTTTATTAAAGATGTGATGTCCAAGAAAAGGAGGCTGCAAGAGAATGAGGTGGTGCGTTTAACTGAAGAATGTAGTGCTGTTCTTCAAAAGAAGATGCCACAAAAGCTGAAGGATCCAGGGAGTTTTACTATTCCTTGCACTATTGGTTCTTCTTATTTTAATAATGCACTTTGCGATCTAGGAGCTAGAATTAATCTGATGCCTTTGTCTATTTTCAGGAGCTTAGGACATGGCGACGTGAAGGCCATAATGATCGCATTGCAGCTAGCTGATAGATCTATAACATATCCGCTTGGAATCATTGAAGATGTTTTGGTAAAAGTAGATAAATTTATTTTTCCAGCGGATTTTGTTGTGCTAGATATGGAGGAGGATGCAAATATGCCACTAATATTGGGGAGACCTTTCTTGGCCACTGCTGATGCCAAGATTGAGGTGAAGAATGGTGAGTTGTCGATGGGTGTGGACGGAGAAAGATTTATTTTTAACATATTCAAGAAATCAAGTAATCCACCCATCGAGGAATTATTCAAGATTGAGCGAGTTGTGAAGCTGGATGGTCATCCCAAACTTGTTCATGAGGTAGATTCAAAGAAGAATGATCCGAAGGTGCCAAAGAAAAAGAAGAAAACGAAGAAGAAATCAAAGTTTAAAAAGGTTGTTGAATATATTTGGAGGGTGAAAGCGAAAGGGAAGACCCTCAACAAAACGGAACCGGACTAGAATTGGAATAAAGTCGGGCTATGGACTATAAACTAAGCGCTTCTTGGGAGGCAACCCAAGTTAGTTGTTTTTTGCGTTTTTTTTATTTTCTTTTAGTTGTTTTTGTTTTTATTTTTATCATGAGGAAACTAGACATTAATAATGATTTTGAATTGTGTAGGTTAAAAAGTATGGAGCTGAAAGAGTTTAGAAGCCACTCCTGATGAAGAGTTTTGAGTGATTAAGATGGTGCTGAGTACTGATGCTTGGTGCCTAAGGTATGTGTCCCTTGTTTTTAATGAATACTGTACATTGAGGACAATGCACAATTTAAGTTTGGGGGGGGGGGGGTGTTTAAAAATTGTGAAAATTTGAAATTTTTTATGAGTTAGTTGGAGTTAAAGGCATGATGTTGTAATTGTGTTGGCCTATGATGAAAATAAATTTTGTGTGCTGAAAAAGTTTATGTTAGCTATATTTAATCTTGAGTTCTCACATTTATGCATGAATGCCATGATTTTCGATACTCCTAGCAATTAGAAAAAATTATGTGGATTAGAGGATTTGATTCTTAACTCTTGTGATTTTTATTTGAAACTGAGGTAGATTTTTAAGATCACAGAAGTGATTTAGGCATTTTTTTCCGAATCTATTGAGTTTTTTTAGCCATTCTATATTCATGAAAAATCTAAAACAAATTGAGTAGCTAAAAAGTTTAAAGAAAAGTAATGACGGAGAAAATAAGTTGGGAGGCCTTAAAAAAAAAGGATTGAAATTCTAGTCCAAATACAAGGCATAAAGATGGAGATGTATGGAGTAGCAGAAAGCCAAGACTAATGTCTGGCAATGCAAATAAAAAATTTTTAGCTACTCATAATCCTGCACAAATTGAAAATATTCAATTCTCTTTGCTTTACGTCACGAGTCCTTGTTTACATTGATATATATGGATGCTTATCTCCTGCTGATTATACTTGAGCCTAATGTTAACCGAAAATGTCCTGTTGATCTGTGTGAGTAAAAGTTGAACTTGGTTGAGAGTATTTTGAAACTTGAGGGCGGAGTTAATGATTTTATGAAGCTTACGGATTGCATGATTTTACCAAAAGTTAAGTGGGTAGATGAGATTGGCAAATCACACACTCACGAAAACTCTTGAAAAAATTAGCCGACATGTGTAATGAATCTTGGAATGTATAAATTCGGAGGTCGACTATATTGCTCATTACTGTTTTGCTCGGGACTAGCAAAAGTCTAAGTTTGGGGGGATTTGATAAGTGCATTTTATTCACTTAATTTATATATGATTTGACTTGGATTTTGTGATGTATCGAGTGAATATTATGTGTATTTGTTATTGTTTTTGTGAGTTGCAAGAATTTGAAGAAAAGTAGCAAGAAGAAGCGGAAAGCCGAATTACGGGACAACAAACTTCAGAAATACTGGGAATGTTACAATCATTCAAATCCGATCTCCACCGTCCAAATTGAAGTTTAGGATGTTTTAAAGTTGCTATCAAAATTTTAGTTTGATCCGACGGTTAGAACTTAAATTATGATTTTTACAAAACTGCTGCGCAGATGGTGAAATGGAAGAACAAGTAGCGCCCCAGCTCTAGTTTTCCAGCGCTCCAGCGCCAGTAAATTCATGTCTCGAGCGCCCCAGCGTCGTCTGGTGAGCGCTCAAGCGCTAGATGTCCGTCATTGAAAAATAAAATACGAAACTGGAGCGCCCCAGCGCCGCGTTATTAGCGCTCCAGCGCTGCGCAGTCTCCAAAAATATGGAAAGTCTTTAATCGAGTTTTAAAAGGGATTTTATGACTTATTCTGTGGGATACGAGGGTTTAGAGAGTTTTCAGAGCATAAAGACGACTATTGAGAGTTTTGAAGTGCACAAGAGCTCGAGAATTTGATACGAAGAGAGAAAACGGCGGCATCCGGCTACGGAAAAGCTTAATTTTACTTCGTTCTAGTTTTTCTTTAAACTCTATTTTTCTAGTTTGATGGATTATTTGAAGAACAAGTTTTGTTTGATCTTTGAATTTGTTATGAACTAATTTCTTAGTCTAGAGGTAGACGGATCTTGACTAGAAACCATGATTGAGATATTTTGATTTATATATTTGAATTCTTTGCACAGTTTATTTGTGTTTTCATGATTTTAATGCTTTCAATTTACTGGCCATTGATTGAATGATATTTTATTTAGAATCTGTCACTCGAGAGAGGAGATTTTGAATACGACATAGGAAAATACATCTTTGGTGTTTATATTGTTCGAGAGGCATATAACTCCATAAAAGTCATTAGAAGAATTCTTGTGCTATTTACCGGATTTAATAATTGAACTTTGATAGAGATATTGAGTTTGTTATTGAATACGAATTTCTGCTTGACACTCGAGAGAGGTAGTAGAAAATAATAGAGATTCTTGGCTAATAAACTAGAAGAATTGATAATTGAACAATCATTAGAAATAAATTGTGGTGAACACTCAAGTGAAGTCGAACCTCTAGCATTCTTCGCTTATTGAATTTTTCTCTCGTGAACTCGTGGTTATTTAGTTTTGTTTCTTGCAAATTTTAGTTTTATAAAAATCAAACCATTTTCGTAGCTCTATATAGGATTAGGATTTTATTAGTTGCAAATATTTGATATAATATCATTTATTCATTCTCCGTGGGATCGACTTGGACTTAATTCCTATATTATAACTTGACATCGTGCGTTCGCGAGCAAAAAACACGCAACAGCTATTACTACTTAGATAGCGATTGAGATCGTAGAATCGAGATATTGTTGACTGTGCAGACAATGACGTTTCTGACTAGTGGTTGGAATTGTATCAAGGTTCAGTATCAGTCGTGAGACATATTGGCTCACATTAAAAGAATAATTTTGTTCATGTGTTCGACGAACATGGGATTTTGGAGTAATTACCAGTCAATGGTAATGAATATTTTCCAATGGACAGTTAATTACTGACAGTAGTCAGTGGTGTTATGCAGTTCCTACAGGATTGTGGATGATAAGGAAATTGTCTGAAGGAAGAATTCAATGTGAGCTTGGATTATTAACAATGCGTGCGAATTTAGAACTGGAACGGAGTTCTAAGCCAAATTTAGAAGTCGTGTTGTGATTCAATGTGGGTTAGACCATGAAGGTTTTAGCAAGGTCTGGACAGTAGAAAGTTATTCGACCAGATATTTGAAACAGATCTGCCAGTGCAGATGAATGAGTTGGGTTTATGTTACGTTCTCGGGGTTTCCCTAGATTTCGAGGACAAAATATTTTAAAGGGTGGAGAATGTAGTGATCCGAATCCAGAATTTAGGATTAATTGATAATTAATCATGTGATCATGTTTAGACTCCGTAAAAAATGATTAAGAAATGTCTAGATGGGTATTAGGAGTCTAGAAATGGATCCAGAACACTCAAAAATAGCCCAAAGGATTTAGGCTATCGATTAGGATCGAATGATCCGATCTCGGTTCGGACCATCCGAACTTGTAAAGTTCGGAAGATACGTTGATGTTCGGAAGCTGTGACGATCGGACACTCCGATGATGCTTCGGAAGTTCCGATCAGAGGCAACCAGCTGTCATTAGGCAACGTCAGCGTGATTATGTAAGGGATGATGTCATCTAGGAAGATCGGAAGCTCCAAAGTCCCGATCGGACGTTCCGATGTGCTGGCAGGACGCGTGGCTTGCATACAACGATTGGACACTCCGATGGAAAGATTAGATGCTTTGATCGCAGTATATAAATATGGGGTCCGAGAGCCTCATTTGTTGCTCATTTCCAACTTCTTTCTCTCCCGTTCTAGCTCATTTTAAGGGGCTTTGGGTGCTTTTATTTTAGAGTAGGAGTTGGCGGACAGTGTCCGGAGCAGTAGCGGAGCTATTGCGGAGTTGTGCTCAAATTTTGGGGGAGTCGCCATCAGCGGGCTGTCAACAGACGTAGTTATGGTCCAAGTTCCCTAAAATTATTAGGAAGTATCTATTAGCTTAATTAAGGCTTTTAAGAGCATGTTTAGTGATGCATGATTATTTTACATTGTAGAATTGTAGAGTCGGATGGTAGGCTTGGAACCTAGATGGATGATTCTAGGACTGCTTTAGAAAGATACGTAAGTACTGACTGATATTAACAGCGGGTATGCATTCTTATATGTTACATTTATGTGCCATGATTGCATGTTATTGCATGGATTTATTATGCGGCATTTGCATATCATATTGAGCCTATACATCTTTTGAGATGAGCCAGTAGGGTCGCTCAGCCCTGTTTTGGACGGTTGTTGTCAAGGGCCCCGCATACCGACAGGTTTAGCCGACGCTAACATCTAAGAAATTCTAGATCCACTTCCAGTAGGAGTGAATGGAAGTACCCAGTGGTTTGATTCCCTGTTCGGTACTACTCATGTCCTAGGCGCCAATTTGAGCAGTTTGGATTTGTATATCCCAGATATGGATACCTAGAAATTGTATTTTGCTTGCATCATATGTGTATGTTTACCCGTACTAGCGTATTAAACTTTAGAGCTCATGTCTAGTGTTTTCTGTTTTCTGGACACCCCATTCGACGGGGCAGTTGCACATAGTTCTTTCAGGGATTTGGGAGTGATGACCAACACGTGATAGTAGGAGTAGCTGTTAGGTTTTATTTTATTAAGACTCATTCGATTGAGTTGTATTTATTGAATTTATTTAGCCGGTTGTATTCTTTCGGAACAATATATATTTGGGTTTCTGTAGCATATATCTGATTATGTTAAATTTCATGCATAATTAAACTTTAATCTCTGATTAGTAGTGGATTCGAGATGGTTCGCTACATGCAGTTCAGGCATGCAATCTCGCAATAAGGTCATATTCTCAGATATTGGGCATGCAATCTAGCAGTAAGGCCCTATATAAAGTTTGGATATACGATCTGCCGTAAAATCTTTTTTGTGTGGGAGTCCACACATTGTACCTGCTGAGGGAGTCCAGCAGAGGAGATGGGGAGTTCGATTCCACACTGAGCTCGGGTGCCTTGGCAGTCCTAAGGTGCCCATGGCTTCTACTGTTTATTATTTACCTGCTGAGGGAGATCCAGCAGAGGAGATGGGGAGTAAGGCCCTATATACAGTTTGGATATACGATCTTGCCGTAAAATCTTTTTTGTGTAGGAGTCCACACATTGTACCTGCTGAGGGAGTCCAGCAGAGGAGATGGGGAGTTCGATTCCGCACCGAGCTAGGGTGCCTTGGCAGTCCCAAGGTGCCCATGGCTTCTACTGTTTATTATTTACCTGCTGAGGGAGATCCAACAGAGGAGATGGGGAGTTTGGTTCCGCACCGAGCTCAGGTGCCTTGGCAGTCCCAAGGTAACCATGGCTTACTGTTTATTATTTACCTGTTGAGGGAGATCTAGCAGAGGAGATGGGGAGTTTGGTTTCGCACCGAGCTCGGGTGCCTTGGCAGTCCCAAGGTGCCTATGTGAAACATCCTAAAAGTACTACTGATTTTTTTTTTATCTCTATCTCTAATTATAAAATAATTAATATAAAAATATATATGCAATACATATATATATACATCATACTTAAAAATAACTTTTCTTAATTTAATATGCATCTACACGATAAACATAAATAATAATAAAAGTACAAGCATGCAACTAAATACCTAACATTAATTACTAAATAATCACTTATAAAAATTTTCATAATAAAATTCCTAAATAATATCTCTTTCACAAAAATTCATGAAAACTTAGAAAATAAATACTTAAATCTAAAATCCATGCATATATTAACAATCCAAAATAATAAAATATGTGCGGAAATACATATTTTATATCTCAACATAAATATCGTGATAGAGCTATGGTCACGGGTTCTAGCCGCCTGGATACTCATACGCCCTCGCCGCCAGTCGGGAACACATTAACTTCATTAACATTCCGCTCACCTGCACCATTTAAATCTAGTGAGCCTAGAGGCTCAGCACGTTCTATCCTTATATAACAAAATGAAACCATACACAAGCACACATCATATAAAATACGTGAATATAAATATACGTGCATGATCTTAAAATTATATACATATAAACATGAAATAAAATAATTATACTGATTTATCATAATGCTAAACATGTATCATCATACTTAATAAATCTCATAAAATAACTTATCATGATTTCTTAGTTCTCAACAGGTCGTATCCATGTCGGTGGAATCATACTAAGCGATTGATCAATCTATAAACCAACGTACGTGGCGGTGGGATTTTCACCTCTGTGCTGCCACTTCACCAGCCCTCTCAGCTGGATCCATAAGCTCATCATACATAAACATCATTAAGAAGGTCACCGGGCCCAAGTATCCCGGCCTCCAACCACATCACTTTCCACCTTCACTTCAACTTCCATAAAAATATATTTTTCTTAACATGCAATTAAACTTATCATAAAAATTCTTAATGATGCATGAACATAAAAATTCTCATTATTTCTTTATTTTCATGAAAATTTGTCCGTAAATATATATTTAATTTATTTTCTTAAAAATCATACTTATATATTTAATAAAAATGCATGCATGAATTAAATATATATTTACGGATGTTTATTTTTCCATGAACTTGTTCGAGCTGCTGACCACTTAACTTAAAGTCAAAAATTCCTAGACTAACTCAAAAACCCAAAAGCCCAACCTGACCTGGCCCATTAAGTTTCAATGGCCTCCAGACCCATGGAAAATTAATGGGCTCACTTAAAACATATTTAGGCCCATCAACTTATTAACTTAAAGTTAAATTAATAAAATTATTAACTAACTATTAACTTATAAATTTGACCGATAAAATTTTTAAACCCGACACAACTTGGCCAATTAATTTTCATGAATCACACGACCAATGACAAATTAATGGGCTCACCTCAATAATTAATAAGGCTCATTAAATTAGTTCAATTAATTAATTCAATAAACCCATAAATTACTAACTTAAACACTCAATTAATTAAAAATAAAATAACCAATCCCAAATATAAAAATCTAGACCCTTACCCATCTCGTACAGTGGCCCCTTATTCCCTTTTCTCGGCCGTGAGCAGCAGGCCATTATGGCCTGCGCCGGCCAGCTCCGGCCACCCACCGGCCGGAGCTCCAGCGCCCAGACGTAGCCCACGTCTGGGCGGTTCCAACGAGCTATGCCTCGACTAAAATCAATCCTTACACCTCCCTAGCGAACCACGATTCAGGAATCCCGAAACTGCCGTATTCTGCTTTGCAACCAAGGAAGAAGGCTTCGGTCCTAGCCGTCTCCAGCCCCTTACCACCCACCTAACCTGACCCTAAGGGACCCTAACACGGCCCCTTACCCATGAACCAGCAGCCATGTTCAATCCATCACAAGAAAATTTGAAAAATGTCCATGCACAATACAAGCAACGTGAGTTTCTCCCTTTCCCAATCAAGACAAAGCTTACTGCGTGGGTTCCCTTGTACAGCCCACACCCAGCAGCTTACACCACCACTTCTAGGTCAGAACCCACTAGTTAATTCAACCCTAGGGACCTTGACTCAGACCTCTAACAGTGGAGTAGCAGACGCAAATGACCATAGGTGGAAATTATGCCAAAGAACCGAGTCCATGCACACAAATGAAAATAAAACATGAAGAACATGGATCAATGAAATCGTAGGCATGCATCAGATCACTCAAGCTTAAAAACATTGTAATATGATTCAAATGGTGTTCAAGAATGGAATTAAACGTGCCTCGATGATTGCTTGATCCAAAAATTGATAATAACACGTATCGGCACACCGGGACGATCGAGACGTCGAATCTCCAAACTTTTCTTCAAACTTACGTGAAAGTGTGTGGTGAGTGAGAATGGAGGCTGAAGGTTTTTGTTGGAGGCGGCTTAGGGGTGAATTTACGTAGGGTAATGGGTAGGAGGATTAGGATAGAAGATCTTAGGATAATATTTTGGGTATTCTAGGTTAAATATTTAAATAAATACTCTAAACATATAGAATTTTAAAACTCTTAAATACAATATAAATCTGATTTTTAAACCTTAAATCCCGAAATTATAATTAATGGAATTTTTAAAGCTTAATAAAAGTCATTAAAATGACTTATTTTGAGTAAAAACGGACCTATAAATATACGTATATATAAATACCATAATTTTCATCAAATTATACCTTAAAATAATATTTTAAGGCTCCTAAAAATCTCATAAAATATTTTGGGTGAAAACAAACATCTCGTCCGTCCACGGTCTCGCCTACGCGATCATAAAATAAACTTTCTCAAATAAATTCATAAATCATATCATACCGATTTAAATGCCGAAACAATATTTAAAACATGTCAATAAATCACATAATAATTCATAAAAACAATTTAACACATTTTCACATTATTTTAAAATTATTAAATCTCCTAGTTATGCATGCGAATTTACGTGACGAATTTCTGGGCGTTACACTATGGCTTCTACTGTTTATTATTTACCTGCTGAGGGAGATCTAGCAGAGGAGATGGTAAGTTCGGTTCCGCACCGAGCTCGGGTTCCTTGGCAGTCCCAAGGTGCCCATGGATTCTATTGTTTATTATTTACCCGCTGAGGGAGATCCAGCAGAGGCTATGGGGTTGTCTCAGAGGATATCTTTGTGGGTTATGGTGGTATGTTGGGGTTCAGAATTCAGAAGCGCGGGGCAATGTTAATAGTCCCCCGATATCTCTCTAAGTCCAGGAGACATGAGGGCTTGACACATCTTATGAGCCCGGGAGACACGAGACCCCGGCATCTCTCAAAGCCCAGGAGACACGAGGCCCTGACACATCTTATAAGTCCGGGAGATATGAGGCCCCAGCACCTCTCAAAGTCTTGGAGGTTTAATTCCCAGGCACATATTTTAAAATCCCAAGAGGCACGAGGCCCTGACACATTTTATATGTCCGAGAGATATGAGGCTTCGGCACCTCTCAAAGTCCTAGAGGTTTAATGCCCATGTACACATCTTAAAAGCCCAGGAGACACGAGGCCCTGGTACATCTTATAAATTCGGGAGATATGAGGCCCTGGAACCTCTCAAATTCCTAGAGGTTTAATGCTCAGGCACATATCTTTAAAGTCCAAGAGGTACAAGGCCTTGGCACATCTTATAAGCCCAACCTGCTCATTGGCATATACTAAAGCCCGACGCATTTGGAACTACCAATCTATCAACTTGGCATGAGAGATCATTCGATTACTTACTCAGTATCCACCGACTATATCGATTCAACCTCGAGGATTGTTATGTTCTTTGACAGTTATTATTAATTCGACACCTCTTCAAAACGCAAGTCCATGACCATTCTCTCGGCCTTGCATGCGTATAATCTTCTAACCTATGTGCTTTGAGAGGTGGTTAGGGCTGACGTCTTGTTCACATTAGCCCTAGTTTGATTAGAAGTTGTGCCAGGGGAGAGTATTAGTCGCTCGGGTTTGGTATAAGACTGTTCAGGACGGTGAAGCAGGTTCTAGCCAAACTATTTTTAGGAGGAGTGGTGATATATCGGTAAGATATCTCGGGTTATCACCAAACCCGAGTGGTTATCAAGATCTCGGGAGCGAATGGGTGCCTGGGTTGGAAATAAGAAACTAAGGATGGAAAGCCCGAGATCCTGGTCCCGGTAGACAGTACCCGGGAAGGATTAGAGCTCGGATGAAGATTGGAAAAGAATTCTGGCAGGTGGGTGGTCGGGTCTATATGGTTTTAACAGATGAAAAAGAGACACACCATAAAAATGTGGCACAATCTTATCTTCAAAATTATTTCAGAGACCACGTCGTCAGGGCGTGGCCAATCCCAGAAATCACAGATCCATCACTTCACATTAAATGCTGTCAGAGGGTCCATACTGTATAATCATGAGGATTTCCCTAGAATTCTTATAAATACCAGGTCTCTAGGCCTGGTCACAGTATGTTCTCATATTCACATTCACTCAATTCCCAAAATTTTATATACAATCTTCTTTTTCATAATCCCACTCCATACACTTAATCTGACTTAAGCATCGGAGTGACGACGTCGGAGACCCCTCCGACGCTCCACTAACGAATCTTTCTTCTTTCTTGTGTGCAGAGCGTGCAAGCGTACAATAAGGAAGCAAGCTCTTATATCCTATTCTTTTATCACCCACTTGATCGGATTACCTGGGTTTTCCTTCTTGGGGTTGTTATATTTTCCTAGGTACCCGATTTTATGATCTTCGCATCAATAAGAAACAAAGGCTATGTTCATTCAAGATTCTTGAGGGAAACAAATTATCAGATCAAATTAACGAGTTTGTGAAAATCTTAGACGATGGAGAACATTGAAGTCAAACTCAAATCCACATGAGAATTTCAGAGATGCGATGTTATATATTTATCCTGAGAGCCAACTGGACTTCTAGTTGTCTCTCAGGATAAAATAACTTTCAAAAAATCACAACACAACAGTTTGAGGATACAAATACATGCAAGTTTCGAAATAACTTCAAATACTCATATTATATTATGTGATATTTATTTATTATTATTATTCTCATTTTGGAAGAATGTTTTGGCATAATACATTCAAGTTTATTCAAATTTGCGGTAGGTTTAGCATTACAAGTTCAAATTTTTATTAATATGTTCAATCCTTTTAAATAAATTAGTTGTTATGTTATTGTTGAGTTTTTTTATTTTTATTTTTATTTTTATTGATTATGCGAGTTTTTTAAATAATATTTTAGTACCATGTTTTTATTATTAATAAAAGTGATATTTATTATCGAACATATTTTCATGTTATTGCCATGGATATTATATCAAAATCTCTAATTTATTGGATATGTAACCGTTAATTATTTTAGCATATATACAAAAATATTAAAATTATGGATAATACACTTAAACTAAGTCTATGATTAAATTTGAAAGGTATCCAACGAACAATATAAAATATTATGAAAATTGACACGTTGATGTTGGCCTATGATGTTGACAACATCAAGGAACAACACTTCTTGAAAATTAACAAGTTCTATTTCAAAGGGATAAGTTAAAAGATTAAGATAAGGAATTACGAATAAATACGGAGTGAAATTAAAATAAAACAACAACTAATTATTGTTCACAAGTGTAAGCACTTGTGAGATGCCTCATATCAAAAATTATTATTAGAACAAAGTAATATTCAATTATAAAAATCAATCTTAGTAAACTTATCAAAGTTAGAGTCTCAACACGTTGAGAAATCACTACACCCTAACAACTATAAAGCTTGTATAGTAAAACTAAAGGTATATATTAGAGATAAACAAAACCGACGCGAAGGACTTAATGATCTTCAATTTTTAATCGGCAAAGACCGGTGTTCGTGTGAACGCAATCTTCAAAGCATCAACAAAAACTCCAAGCTTGATTACGTTCGTTCTTTCTTGTTCTTGCTTCTCTCTCGTGTGTACTCAAGTCTCTCTTTTCTTCTCCTATTATACGTTCCTTGCATGCTCCAATATTCAAAATATTTGTTTCCTTTTGTTAGGTTCCTGTAAAGTTCAAACTCAATGATCAAATTAACTTAATCATATCAGTTAATAAATAACATAATCTTTATAATTAAGGAAAGAAGAATATTCACAGAAAGGCAAAACTTATATTCATAGTTTAATTTAAAAGGAAATAATTGACCGAAAATTATGTCTAATATCCAAAACACATTTTTCCTTTCAATCTCCCCTTTTGTCTTTCTGAAAAAAACATAATATAAGGACTATCAGTTGCTCCTCCTGATTTAGACAAGTTAGGCTCCCCCTAAATGTGATCATTTCTGTTTAAGGTGTTGTCACCAGATGTTGGCAATACGAAAGTAACAACATTAACATTGAAGCAATAAGTGCAGTAGATGAACAAAGAAGGAGAAACATTAAGTTTTCAATTATGCAAAGCAAGCAAGATAACAATCAGATCAAAATGGAAAACTAGAACTAAGAGAAAAAACATAAGGCTAATAAACGCCTAAGAATCTTCTTCTTCTTCTTCTTATTCTTCTTCTTCATGGGATGTGCCTGAAGGTCCCGCTTCTTCTACTGCTTGTGCAGTATGCTCAGTATCATTACCATCTCCCTCTTTTTGTCTAGAAGAGGAGACTTCGAGGAGGAGCTTGTATGAATTTACTTGATCTGTATAGTGAGCAATGAGAGCTTGAGCATTGAGGAGCTCTGACTCAGCAAACTTAATTTGGGCTCGAAGAAATTCATGAGAAAATAGAACAAAGTCTGGTTGCACATCTCCGAGTACAACTCAGGGATGCACAGATCCTCTCATCCAAGGCAGATCAAGCTTCCGATTCCCTTTAAGCAGAGCAAGGACAATCTTTAAGTGTTGCCCTTCAACAAAAAGTGGTGCATCTGCATCATGAAGGAAGCCCTGGGATTCCTACAAACGAAATATCGGTGATGGAAATGGTAAGCTTGTTGACTTGAGATCAACATCACCAAAGGCCATCACAGAACGAAACACCAAGCACCCAAAATTAAAGTTGGAAGAAATGCCAATCACAAACAGAGTGAGGGCTTGGCCTCGAGTCACCATGGTAGAATTCAAAGAAGGTGTCCATTTTTTCACCGCCAACTTGTGGAGCATCGAATAAAAGTGTAGTGACCCTTATTCGGATCACCTACTAAACAGAACATAGGCATGCAATTAACTTAATCAAAATAGTAATCAGAATTAAGCTGCGGAAACCATAGACATTATACAATCCCAAGTAAAGGAATCTGTAAATACCCAAATATAATACAACCAAATCGAATAGTTGTATCAATCCAATAACAACAGAATAAAACCTAGGCGAAGCTCCAGCTGGCCAACCACTGCCTAGCCCCTCTTGGATCCACCCGCCTCGTCCAATCGCAAACCTGCCCCATGGAATAGGGTGTCCAGAAACACAGAGTACGAGACGTGAGCATAAAACGCTCAGTACAAGAGTATGAGTATACATGCATGCAAAGTGAACTCCCTATAACTCGAGGTCAAGGATCATATACAAAGACAGACTGGGCCCTGGTATGTAGCAAGCTGTGCCGTCGCTTCAGGAGGTGGCTCCCATACCATAATACCAGTGGATTTACCAGACCCAAAGCCATGGAAGTCCATCCACTAACAGGATAGGGTACAACCCTACTAATAGACATCTCGAAGGAGATAGCTCAGTATGCAAATGAATGCAGCATAAATCAATGACATATAAACCATGCAGTCACATAATACTTGCATACTCAGTCAGAATATCTCGAACAGTACTTTCGTACCTCAAATCAGTGCAAGCTCTACCAACTCTAGGTCCACGCCTATAGTCTGCTCTACACTGCCAAATGATACTACTATCATTAAAGTGCTCTAAAAGCCTTAACTAAGCTATTGCATACTCCTAAATATTTTTAGGAACCAAAAGCTATACCTTTGTCTGTCGTTAACCCTTTTATGTCGATGCCTCCAGAACTTGGGCACAACTTTGCTGCGACTACCAAACGCCTCGCCGACCCCCGGATCAAGCCTAGGAAGACTAGAACTAAGCAAATAAGACTAGAATGGAGAGGGAAATCTCTGAATTGGCAAATCAGAATGAAGCCTCGGCCATCTATTTATAGACCACGATCGGAACCTCCGATCCTCGATCGGAACTTCCGATCTTCGATCGGAACGTCCGATCCTGCCATCGGAGCTTCCGAACATCGTTATCTGCCACGTGTCAAAATATCACTGGTTGACTTCGGATAGGGGTGATCGGAGCTTCCGATCCTGCCACACGTCATGCCTGACGTAATTCGATCGGAGCTTCCGATCGCTCATCGGAGCTTCCGATC
The DNA here is from genome assembly GCF_033568475.1 of Henckelia pumila. Taxonomy (NCBI): domain Eukaryota; kingdom Viridiplantae; phylum Streptophyta; class Magnoliopsida; order Lamiales; family Gesneriaceae; genus Henckelia; species Henckelia pumila. The sequence goes on along the minus strand of NC_133123.1, from coordinate 20,339,341 downwards.
TTGTACGAAGCTTCCGATCGCGCCTTTGGAGCTTCCGATCTGTCCGATACCCAATTTATTTAATTATTGTTGATTAATCCCTTAATCACTGATTTCGGGTATGGGCTACTACATTGTCCCCCACTTAAGATGTTTCGTCCTCGAAACAGATCTTAAGTACTGAATGTAACACAAGGTACAAAAACATTCTTTATTCAAATCAAACGTTTACAGAGTTTGCAACTGAATACAACTTAAGAATGAAATCAAAACAACTCAGGATGGTCTTCACGCATCCTTTCCTCAAGCTCCCAAGTAGCTTCTTCAGTGCCTCGGTGCTGCCACTGAACTAAAACCAAAGGAATGACTTTGTTTCGCAAGACCTTATCCTTATGATCTAGAATACGAATAGGTTTCTCAACATAGGTCAAATCCTTATCTACTTTAACTTCGGATGGCTGCAGAATATGAGAATCATCTGCCACATACCGTCGCAACAGAGATACGTGGAACACGTTGTGAATACTGGACAGATACGGTGGTAAAGCCAGACGATAAGCCAAATCGCCAATGCTTTCCAAGATCTCAAACGGACCGATAAATCTGAGAGACAACTTGCCCTTAAGGCAAAATCTGAGAATCCTCTGGAAAGGTGACACTCTCAGAAACACTTTCTCCCTGACATCGAATTGCAAAGGCCTATGCTTGGTGTTAGCATAGCTCGCCTAACGATCCTGTGCAGTCTTAATCCGTTTCTTGATCTGATCAACAATGTCTACCGCTTGCTGGATAAACACCGGTCCCTCAGCCTGTCTCTCCCCCACTTCTTCCCAGAAGAGTGGAGTACGACAACGTCGCCCGTACAACGCCTCAAAAGGTGCCATCCCAATACTAGTATGATAGCTGTTGTTGTACGCGAACTCAATCAAAGGCAAATGATCCTTCCAGGCTGAACCAAAATCCATAGTGCATGCTGGAAGCATATCCTCCAAAGTACGGATAGTGCGCTCTGACTGACCGTCTGTCTCCGGATGATAGGAAGTACTCAAGCTGAGAGTAGTGCCCATCGCACGCTGAACACTCCCCCAGAAACTAGAAGTAAACCTGGGGTCTCGATCACTGACAATGCTCACAGGCACTCCATGAAGTCGAACAATCTCCTGAATATACAACCGTGCCATGCGATCCACAGAGTACTCTCGGCTATAGGCGATGAAATGCGCTAACTTGGTGATTCGGTCCACCACAACCCAGATAGCATCACAATTCCTCAGGGACATCGGCAAATGGGTCACAAAATCCATCGTGATAAACTCCCATTTCCACTCAGGAATAGGCAGACTGTGAAGCAAACCTCCAGGTCGTCGGTGCTCTGCCTTAACTTGTTGACACACCAAACATCTCGAGACGTACTGATACACGCTGCGTTTCATCCCCTTCCACCAAAAATGAGTACGTAGATCCTTGTAAATCTTGTTGCTCCCCGGATGAATACTCAACTTAGTGCAATGCGCCTGAGACAAAATCTCCTCACGCAACTCTACATCCTGTAGAATCACAAGCCTACCAAACAAACATAGAAAGCCGTCTAACTGATAGTGAAATCCAGACGAGCTACCCTCATTAGCTAGACGAGCTAAACGTTGGGTCTTCGAATCAGACATCTGAGCATCCCGAATCCTCGAATACAAAGCTGGCTCAGATAGTATCGCGAACATTTGGATACTCTGCATACCTTTCTTATGCTTGAAGTTATACCCTGAAGTACAACAGTCACTGATTGCACTAGACATCGAACAAGTCTGAAGTGCGGATAGTCGCACCTTGTGACTCAAAGCATCAGCAGTGAGATTAGCAGCTCCCGGATGATACTTAATCTCGCAATCATTGTCCTTAAGCAAGTCCATCCAACATCTCTGCCTCATGTTCAACTCCGCTTGAGTGAACAAATACTTGAGACTCTTATGGTCGGTGAAGATCTCAAATTTCTCGCCATACAGATAATGACGCCAGATCTTCAAAGCGAACACAATGGCTGCCAATTCCAAATCATGGACTGGGTAGTTGTCCTAGTGAAGTTTCAGCTACTGTCACATGCCCATTCTGAGTTAGGACACAACCTAACCCCTGAAGAGAAGCATCAGTGTACACCACATACCCTCCAGATCCTGACGGTAATGCCAACACTGGCGCAGAATTCAACCGCCGTCGAAGCTCACAGAAATTCTCCTCACACTCGAAGGACCACTCGAAATGAATACCCTTGCGGGTAAGTTGCGTTAACGGTCAAGCTAACTGAGAGAAGTTCAGAATGAAGAGAGGATAATACCCTGCTAGACCCAGAAAACTACGGATCTCAGCAACTGTCGTCGGATGCGACCAATTAAGCACCGCCTCAATCTTGCTTGGATCAACAGAAATCCCTTCCCTGGATATGATATGGCCAAGAAATACCACTCGATCCATCCAGAACTCACACTTGCTCAGCTTGGCGTACAACTGCTCATCCCGAAGAGTCTGCAGTACCAACCGCAAGTGAGAAACATGCTCTTCCGTATTCCTCGAATCGACCAGAATGTCGTCAATGAAAACCACGACAAACTTATCCAAATACTCCCTGAAGACACGGTTCATCAGGTCCATGAATATAGCCGGTGCATTAGTCAAACCAAATGGCATCACTAGAAACTCGTAATGCCCATAGCGAGTATGGAATGCAGTCTTGGCTACGTCCTGATCTCGGACTCTCAACTGATGATACCCAGATCTCAAGTCAATCTTGGAGTAAACTGAAGTGCCCTGCAGCTGATCAAACAAGTCATCAATACGAGGCAAAGGATACTTGTTCTTCACAGTGACTCGATTCAGCTGTCGATAATCAATGCACAGCCGCATCGACCCATACTTCTTCTTCACAAAGAGAACAGGAGCTCCCCAAGGAGATACACTAGGATGAATATACCCCTTGTCCAAAAGATCCTGTAGCTGATTCTTCAACTCTCGCATCTCTAACGAAGCCAGATGATACGGTGCTCGAGAAATAGGAGAAGTATCAGGCATCAACTCTATGCCAAACTCGACTTCCCTAACAGGAGGAAAATCCGGAATCTCATCAGAAAATACATCTGGAAATTCATCCACGACCGGAATGCTCTCTATCCCAACGCTCTCAGCGAACAAATCAACTGCATAGATAAGGTAACCTTCCCCGCCAGACTCTAGAGCTCGATAGGCTCTCAAAGCAGATACCAGTGGCATCGGGGGTCGCGCTCCCTTACCATAGAAAAACCAGCTCTCACTCCCTTCCAGATGAAAGCATACTAATCTCTGATAGCAGTCCACTGAAGCTCGATAGGTAGTCAACATATCTATTCCCAGAATGCAATCGAAATCATCCATCGCAAGGACCATGAGATTCGCAAACAGAATTTTCCCCTCAAACTCTAAAGGGCAACCCATCACTAGACGCTTAGCCAAAGCAGATTGGCCCGTCGGAGTAGAAACAGACATCACTACGTCTAGTTCAATGCATGGTAACTTATGCCTCTTAACAAAACGTGCAGAAATGAAGGAATGAGATGCACCAGTGTCAATAAATACAAGAGCAGGTATACCATATAACAAAAATGTACCTGCGATGACCTTCTCATTCTCCTCCACTGCTTGGTCATGCCTCAAGGCAAACACCTGTCCAGAAGTCCGCGGCCTCAAGTGAGAACTCCCAGCAGGCTGTCCCTGCGACCTCTGCGGAATGGAGACCTGAGAACCAGATCCTGTACCAGAGCCAGAACCGCCTCCCCCAGATAGTGGACAATCCCTCCGGATATGACCAGTCTCTCCACAACAGAAACAAGCTCCAGAAGCTCTACGACAATGGTCGGTCGGATGGTTCTTCCCACAGTGATCACACTTGTCCTTCTTTCCGAAACGGACAACACCAGCAGAGCCAGAGGAAGAAGAAGTAGATCCAAACTTCTTGAAAGATTGGGCACGGGGACCCAAAGAACTAGCAGGTCTCGACTGAGAGAAAGACTTGTTCTGTCGAATGCTGTCCTCTGCCTGGTGACAACGGCTCACCAAACCCTCATAGGACATGTCGTCGCCGACCGCCACACGGTCATGGATCTCAGGGTTGAGACCCTGAAGGAACATGTTGTACTTCATCTCGGAGCTGTCAGCAATCTCTGGGAAATAAGACAATAGATCGAAGAACTTCTGCTGATACTCGTCAATAGACATCGCTCCCTGACGCAGACTCAGTAGCTCACCCGCCTTCGTCTGTCGGAGTGCAGGAGGAAAATACAGCTTATGTAAAGCTGTGCGAAACTCGGCCCAGGTGGCCACTCCTCTCACCGCAATAAAGGGTGCCGAAGTAAACCTCCACCACCTATGGGCTCGCCCCTCCAGAAGGTAACCCAGTGTCTCCATCTTCTGATCCTCGGTACAGTCGAACGTCCCAAAAGTCGTCTCCATGCGGTCTAACCAGTTCTCCGCTTCCTTCGGAGACTCTCCTCCAACCAAGGGCTTAGGGCCCATGGGTAAGAACCGACGCACATTGAAACGCTGATCATCATAGCGGCGATGATGGCGTTCCCGACGACGCTCCCGATCGGCATCGCCCCAACGACCACCAATACTGCCGTGAGAACTCTGATCACCGCGGTCTGCCATCTACAAAAATACCTCGCGGTTTATCTTTATTCAGAATCTAAAATTCCCAAGAATTCTATGCATGCTCTGATACCATAAATGTAGTGACCCTTATTCGGATCACCTACTAAACAGAACTTAGGCATGCAATTAACTTAATCAAAACAGTAATCAGAATTAAGCTGCGGAAACCATAGACATTATACAATCCCAAGTAAAGGAATCTTTAAATACCCAAATATAATACAACCAAATCGAATAGTTGTATCAATCCAATAACAACAGAATAAAACCTAGGCGAAGCTCCAGCTGGCCAACCACTGCCTAACCCCTCTTGGATCCACCCGCCTCGTCCAATCGCAAACCTGCCCGACGTGAGCATAAAACGCTCAGTACGAGAGTATGAGTATACATGCATGCAAAGTCAACTCCCTATAACTCGAGGTCAAGGATCAGATACAAAGACAGACCGAGCCCTGGTATGTAGCACGCTGTGCCGTCGCTTCAGGAGGTGGTTCCCATACCATAATACCAGTGGATTTACCGGACCCAAAGCCATGGAAGTCCATCCACTAACAGGATAGGGTACAACCCTACTAATAGACATCTCGAAGGAGATAGCTCAGTATGAAAATGAATGCAGCATAAATCAATGACATATAAACCATGCAGTCACATAATACATGCATACTCAGTCAGGATATCTCGAACAGTACTTTCGTACCTCAAATCAGTGCAAGCTCTACCAACTCTAGGTCCACGCCTATAGTCTGCTCTACACTGCCAAATGATACTACTGTCATTAAATTGCTCTAAAAGCCTTAACTAAGCTATTGCATACTCCTAAATATTTTTAGAAAGCAAAAGCTATACCTTCGTCCGTCGTTAGCCCTTTGATGTCGATGCCTCCAGAACTTGGGCACAACTCCGCTGCGACTATCAAACGCCTCGTCGACCCCCGGATCAAGCTTAGGAAGACTAGAACTAAGCAAATAAGACTAGAATGGAGAGGGAAATCTCTGAATTGGCAAATCAGAATGAAGCCTCGGCCTTCTATTTATAGACCACGATCGAAACCTCCGATCCTCGATCGGAACTTCCGATCTTCGATCGGAACATCTGATCCTGCCATCGGAGCTTCCGAACATCGTTATCTGCAACGTGTCAAAATATCACTGGTTGACTTCGGATAGGGGTGATCGAAGCTTCCGATCCTGCCACACGTCATGCCTGACGTAATTCGATCGGAGCTTCCGATCGCTCATCGAAGCTTCCGATCCTGTTCGGAGCTTCCGATCGCGCCTTCGGAGCTTCCGATCTGTCCGATACCCAATTTGTTTAATTAGCGTTGATTAATCTCTTAATCACTGATTTCGGGTACGGGCTACTACAAAAAGGATGTGAGACGAGCTGTAGAGGTCCAATTGGAAATTTCTTCACAAATCCCCCAGTTGTAACAACGGTGATCATATCCAAGTAAGGATCCACACTTTCTTCCACACATTCCACAGTTCCATACAGGCAGTTGATAATTGAGGGATTAAAGTCATACACCGACCTTGCACAAAGACACGACCAAACTTACTGGAGTTTTCATTACCAACAGAGGCTGTAAGATTACAATAGAATTCATGTACCAGAGAGGCACAATACGGAACCACCCCGGACACAGTGGATATATTTTAGTGATAAAAATAAAGAGAGTAGATGAGAGATCACAAACATACTATACATTGTCATATGTTGAAAACAACGTAGATAAAAAATTTAGATTTCTAGTTGTGTTTTGCTCCGCACACTATCGTCGATAAGAAGTATCGTTCTAGAATGTTTGTGGTTTCTACACATCTCGAATTCACAAAAGAAGAAAACTACATATATATATATATATATATATATATATATATATATATATATATATATATATATATATATAATTTTGTTCACCTGCACCATAGTATTGAATCCTGACTTTTGGTGATAACAAAACAATACATCGTTGTTTTAGAACGGCCGCCATTTACATGTATACACAGGTAATCTACCGACGTCTAGACATCGGCTGACCAAGAGATATCAACTGGATTAAGCAGTATCAGCTGATCAAAGCATGTCAACCGTTACTTGTCAATCGAGCAAGACATATTTACCGGCTAAGATATCTATTGAACTTTGAAGGTGGTAAGCTACACGCTACATTCAAAAGTCATAGATTCCCAGTTCTCGGAAAGTTAACAAGACAACTTAAATGAAAAGGACGAAGCATTTAAGGAGCCGTCTAATAAAGTGAAAAAGCCATAAATATCATTTAATGTGAGCGACACATTGAATAGACAATTAAAGGCGCTCCCAGTACAAGATATTCAGAAAATATTATCACTACCTACTTATCAGAGATTGACAACTGACATCATAGACGCTTTCCTACCTTTGACAGAAGAGAAAGACGTTGGAGAAAATTGATATAAATATCAGAGCCTCTCTACAAAGAACAAGTGCCACGATTATAAAGAATTTGCATACTTGAGCTCGTGAATCTACTTTGAATACTCGACCGCTCATTCAACCCTTAGCTAAAAAGCATATCCGATCTACAAGGAGATCTTTTCAAGGGTTAATCAAATCCAGCTGTTGTTTGAAGAACACTATCTGCTACAAGGATTTGAGAGTCTAAGTCTTCAAGAAACTTAGACGTTTATCATCACCAACTGAAGAAAAGTTTGACAAGAGCTTTAAATCTTATCACTGTGAATCTTGGAGTTCCATCTTGGGCATTGGATAAGTCCTAACTTGGATCGGTTGTATTGCACACGTTGTAATAACCAAAGTATTCTAGTGAATCCTTCCGAGGTGGAAGAAGGGGTGACATAGAAGATTGAGCTCCGAACATCCAGAAACATATCTGTGTTTATTTACGTTACTGCATTACAATATTCCATTACTATCATCTAGCATATTAAGAGTTGTTTCCGCACTATCATAAGTAGCTCTTATACTTCTAGTAAGGTAACAGAAAATTGGTTGAGTAAACTAACATTTGCTCAATCACATTGCATTAGAATTATTTGATTATCATAAGTGTGTATTCACCCCCCCTCTACACACATATTCAATCCCCAACAAGTGGTATCAGAGAGTGTTTTTCTATTAACTACTGATATTCATCATGATTTCTCTAAATAAAATTCCTATGTTCTCTAAAGAAGATTATGATGACTGGAAAATTCGTATGCGGCACATCTTTCTGCTCGAGATGATGACATGTGGTACATCATCACTGATGGACCCATGAAGATTCTAAAAATCAACACTGCTGCATCCATTTCAGGAGGCGAACCGCAGATGGTTGAAAAGCCCAGAGCAGAATGGACTAATGAAGATAAGAAGAAAGCAAATCTTGACAACGTGGCCAAGGACATACTGTACAAAACGCTGGATAAAAACATGTTCAGCAAGATTAAAACATGCTCAACTGCCAAAGAGATTTGGGAAAAAATTACTCAACTATGCGAAGGAAATGATCAAACCAAGGAAAAAAAAACTCATTGTATCCATTCAAATGTTTGACAATGCCAAAATGAAATCAGGAGAAACCATGGCTGAGTTTTATGAAAGATTTAGCAATACTATTTGTGAATTGATTGCTCTCGGAAAAATATACACTAACCGTGAAATTGCTTTGAAGGTTATGCGAGCACTACCCAGAGAATGGGATTTCAAGACCATAGCCATGAGAGAATCAAAGGATCTAAACAAACTAGAGCTTCATGATTTATTTGCAGATCTTAAAGCGTACGAGTTTGAACTCAGAACAGAGGAAGAACCATCAGTCTCAAACCCCACCAAGGCATTGACGTCAACCATCTCACCTCAACCGATCGAGGAAGCATCAGCAAAGAAGACAGCTGAGCAGATGAGTGGCAAAGCAATGTCTCTCTTTATCAAAAGGTTTGGAAAATTTATGTGTAATAATAAAACAATGTTTAAACCTTATTATAAACAAAACCATACAGAGGATGGTCCTGCGTGCTTTAACTGTGGCAAACAAGGCCACTTCATTGCATATTGCACTAAGCCCAAGAACGAAGAAAGAAAGCAGCATTATGAGAAAAATAAAGGAAAAGAAGGAAGAAGAACGTTCCGAAACAAGAAGGAACAAAGAGTGCTAGTTGCACGAGGGTAAAAGTAAATGGGCAGAAACAGAGTCTGACTCATCCGATACAGATAGCTCATCCGAAGAAAGCAAGGAAGAGCAAGTTCAGTGTCTCATGGCTAACTCTCAACATGAAGAAGACGAAATTGAGGTATTTGACTTTAACTCGTCTGATTTTACACAAGAAGAACTCATTCAAACACTTAATGAGATGGTCACCGAGTATAAGAAGCTTTCTACATCATTCGAGGAAGCAAAGACAGAAAAAGAATGTCTCATTGATAATTCAAGGGAATCTAGCTGTTTACAGCAAAAAGAACTTGATGGTCTAAGTACTAAGCTAAACATGTTAGCAGCTGAGAATGATGATATGAAACGAGTATTCCAAGCCACTTTGTATGAAATCAAAGTTGCTTAAAACAATCAAATCTTGGAATAATGCTTCTACCTCATTGGATAAGATACATGAGAACCAGAAACAAGCAGGTGATAGAACCGGTCTTGGATATGGCTCAAATGAATGCATTCTTCTGAAGGAAAATACTCAATCGTATTCTAGTGGGAACGATCCTAATGCAATAATATTTGTTCGATCTAGTACGATATATGAACATGCTGAACCAAAGATCTATGATGAACAGTCAAGTCGCTATGAGAGCAAAGGTAAGCATAAAGGACATGGATATGTGGAGCCTAAGATTCCAAGGAAAGGAGATACATGGAGTAAAACTAGACTGAATGAACAAAGAATGGGAAACCAATCTAAGTTCTAGCAGTCGAGGTTTGAACCAAGTCAACCCAAGTACATGAATCATCGGGTGACACAAAACTAGTACTTCAATTGCATGCCTGTTCAAAAACGATACAAACTGGTTAACAAAGATCAAAAGTTCAAACAGTACATTGTAAGATCCAGACCACACACAAGTACACATCACACACCTCGACCGACTCACTTTATAGATGCAAATACTGGTAAAACTATTAGAGTAATTCAGGTGTGGGTCCCGAAAGGTCTAATCCAGTTCAGACCCAAATAGATAAGGGTATCATGGTTATATATTCTTCTTGCAGGTACTATCAGTAAAATCAGTCGAGAAGAATAGTTCAATGGAAAAGACAACGTGGTATCTAGACAGCGGATGCTATAGACACATGACTGGAAATAAAGATCTATTATCCGAAATCATACAATACAAAGGGCCTAAAATTATTTTTGGTGATAATTCAAAGGGTAAGACTATGGGTAAGTGTAAGATTACTCACGGTAACATTATTATTAATGACGTATTGCTTGTTGATAACCTATGTTATAATCTGATCAGCATTAGTCAACTATGTGATAATGGTTACACTGTTGAATTTCACAAGCACACATGCATGATCAAATCTAGTAATGGTGATATTATGTTAACCGGACTAAGAGAACAAAACACTTATAGGCTAAATTGGCAAAGTGAACAACCGTCAGTTCCTACTTGTTTTATTGCTCAAAATGATAAGAACTGGTTATGGCATAAACGGCTCAATCACTTAAATTTTAAGTCCATTGAACATCTGAGTAAACATGAATTGGTTTTTGGCCTGCCCAAAGGTGATTTTAAAAAGAATAGAGTTTGTTTGGCTTGTCAGCAGGGCAAACAAGTGAGAGCTACTTTTAAAACCAAAGGGTGTATATCTTCTTCTAAATGCTTAGACCTATTGCACATGGATCTATTTGGTCCTATACTGGTCAGGATCTTATGGGGAATGAGATATACCTTGGTGATTGTGGACGATTACTCTCGTTTTACCTGGGTAATTTTCTTATCGTCCAAAGATCAAACAACTACTCACCTGATAAATATTTTTAAACGTTTGCAAATGAGAAACGTACTGGGATAGATCAGATCAGGAGTGATAGAGGCACTGAATTTTTTAAAAAAGCCCTTGAATCCTATCTAGATGACCAGGGAATCAAGCATGAGTTATCTGCTGCTCGGACCCCACAGCAAAATGGTGATGCTGAAAGTAGAAATCGAACACTCAAAAGAACAGGCAGAACTATGATTGTTGATTCCAACGTATCTCAAAGACTCTGGGAAGAGGCAATTAACACAGCATGTTACACTCAAAACAGATCTATGATTAACAAGAAGCACAACAAAACACCATATAAGATCTGGAATGGCACAAAACCCGATGTTTCTTATTTTAAAGTATTTGGTTGTACTTGCTACATTCATGATAATGGAAAACATCGTCTAACGGTCTTTGATGCTAAAGCAGAAGAAGGCATATTCGTTGGATATTCCTCTGTCAGTAGAGCTTATTGAGTATTCAACAAAAAGTCACTGACAGTAGAGGAATTCATTCATGTTATTTTTGATAAAACTACTATATGTGCAGATAAGCCCCTAACCGATATCAAAGATCTAGAAAATAGGCCGGAATCAACTTTTCTAGATGATGAAAGTGACAGTGACGAACCTCCTGTCACAAGAGATGAACCAGTAGAAGAGATTGTTCAACCCAATGAAGGAATAATAGATCAAGATCATGACGAACGAAGAATCGGAGAAGAAGTCATTGAACCTGATAACACAGTCAGGAATGAGGACGACACCCCAACAGGCACCAATCCCCTTGGACAAAATCTTCGGTGGAGTAAAAATCATCCATCCGAGCTGGTCATCGGTAACCCCATTGCCCCTCTCCGTACACGGAATCAAATGATTAGTGAACTATTGCATGCAACATTTATTTCACAGCTAGAGCCTAAACACATAGATAAAGCATTACAAGATGTTAGCTGGATTGAGGCAATGCAAGATGAGCTAAATCAATTCACGAGAAAAAAAGTTTGGAATCTAGTTTCTCGACCGGAAAATCAAAATATCATAGGCACCAGATGGGTGTTTCGTAACAAATTAAATGAGAATGGAACGGTGATTAGAAACAAAGCCAGATTGGTTGCTCAAGACTTTAGACAAGAGGAGGGTATTGGCTTTGACGAATCATTCACTCCAGTAGAAAGGCTTGAAGCCATCAGGATATTTCATTCATTTGCTGCTTACAAAAACTTTAAAGTCTATCAAATGGATGTTAAGTCAGCTTTCCTCAATGGGATACTTCAAGAAGAAGTGTATGTTGAGAAACCACCAGGTTTTATCAACTCATTGACTCCTTATCATGTTTTTAAACTTGATAAACCTCTTTATGGTTTAAAACAAGCACCACGAGCTTGATATGACACATTATCACAGTTTCTATTAGATCACAATTTTGTCATAGGAACAGTTGATAAAACTCTCTTTAAATTTCTTAAAGGAGATCATATTTTTTCTTGTTCAAATCTATGTAGATGATATCATTTTTGAATCAACTAATCCTCGTTTATGCGAGAAATTCTCTAAGTTGATGCATGAACAATTTGAGATGAACATGATGGGAGAATTAAATTTCTTTCTCGGATTACAAGTAAAGCAGCTGGACAATGGCATCTTCATAAATCAGGCTAAGTATACCAAAGAACATATCAAAAAGTTTGGTATGGAGAATTGCTCTGCCATCTCCACTCCTATGAGTGCTGCCATCAAGCTTGATAAGAACCAGTTGAGGTAACATGAAACGCCTACTACTTCTAAATGCGGAATTTTTTTTTTTTTTTTAAATAATACTATTATACATACATGCCCATACACATATGTATATAAAAATAAAATGCTAAATATTAAATAATCTAAAAAAAATATTAAATAAATAAATTCTTAAAAATATTTCATGCATCATTTTAAAATAATAAATAACTCTACTGAAAAATATCATATGCGGAATAATAATAAAATAAAACATGTTTTCAAAATTAAATCATAATAAACTAAAAACTGCGACGGTCACGGGGTCCACTGCTCCGTGATCTCATACGTCCTCAGCACCGGTAGGAGCTACATCAAATTCATCATGCTCACCTGCACCATATAAGCATAGTGAGCCTAGGGGCTCAACATGTCTAATCCTTTATAACAAGGTTAAAAATAATGCATCACGTAAATACTAATACATATACATATACATGTACATGAGCATGCATGGAAACATTTTTCATAACATAAATGCTGAATCATAAATCTTACATATATCATAACTTTCTTCATCATACATAACATAATTGAGCAATGCATTTGAAACCTGAAGATGGTCCTATCCATAAGTGTGACGCTCATGTGTCGACTGATCAGTCTCATAAACCAACGTACGATGGCGATGATAAATCACCTCCTATGGTAGTAAACTACCGAATCATATGGTGGATGACCACCCCTATGGTAGTAAAACTACCGAATCATATGGTGAAAAACCACCCCTATGTCACACATACTTCAATTTCCACAAAATATTTTTATTGCTCATCATTTATATAATAATATTCATAATAAATTTCATGGATGCATGTACTGAAAATTTGTCCGTAATATATATTTAATTTATTTTTCATAATAAATATACTTATACTAAAAATATGAATTTCATGCATAAAATAATTAAATATATATTTCGGACTTATTTATTTTTTCATGGGTTGGTCCAGACTGCTGGTCACTCATTCTAAGCCCATTAAACTTAAAAAAAAATCCCATCATCATATTTTAGCCCGAAAAATTAATTATACTTAACTGGACCTAAATAAAATATTTAAGCCCATTAACTTAATTAAACTCAATAAAATTCTAGATTGGCCCAAAAATCCACTGATTGGCCCAAAAATTCCTATGGGCCCACGAGCCCATAAAATTATTGGGTTAACTTAAAAATAATTTTAAAAAGCCCAAATAAAATTATTTGAAAGCCCAAATAATTTTATTTCTAATTAATTGGCCCAAAAAAACCAATTAAAACATTAAACACTTTAAAATTAAAATAATCGAGCCCGGCCCACCTAACCTGGACCCGGACTCACCTGACCCAACCCTAGACCCTACTGACCCGACCCAGACCCTCAGACCCGACCCAGCACCCAACAAACCCCAAACCCGATCCCCCCCTTTCCCCTTTCCCCTTTCCTAACCCGCGCGAGCAGCAAGTTTTGTGGCCAGCTGCCGGATAGCTCCGGCCACCCAAAGGCCGAAGCTCCACCATATACACCTAGAGAACTTCAAGACGTTTCCAAAAAGCCAAAAACCAGCCAAAACGGAGTCCTAACGAAGGAGAACGAACCGCTGCAAGTCCGCCTATCCTGGACTCGCGCGCAGACCTGAGCAGCGCCGGGGTTTTCGATCGTGCCGCTTTCTCCAACCATCAATCACTGTGAAATTAATTCCTAGACTTATTAAACACGTAGGGGTTTCTAACACAACAAACCTCACATCAAACCGTTGCCGGAGTGAAGAGAACGAACTCTTTTTCCCGGAACTCTAAACCTGCGCAATCTGTGCACCAGATCTTGAATGCCACGGCTACAGCCCATTCCAGCCCCATATCCCGACCATGACTGGCTTCCTAGGACCCTAGCCCACCACTGACTCGAGCCCTAGCCTCTGGACCGAATCATGCAAGGCACAAAAACGAGTTATGATCATGAATTCACCAAAACATGCAACAATTCATTCATACTTGCAATAAATTCGAACCATGGCTAATAAATTCTGAAACAAAAAATCTCATTCATGCATAATAGCTTATATGGTGTTAAAGAAAGGAGTTAAACATGCCTTTTCAATTTATAGACGAAGGTTGATGCGTTTACGTGGCTCCGGGACGACTAATTACCAAAAACTTTAAAGAATGAAGCTTGAATAATCGGCTATGAGGTTTTTTTCCCAGAATGAAGATGGAGGCGTGAAGGAGGGTGGAAGAAGAGGGAGTTGTCGGCTAAAAGAATTTGTGGTAGGGTAGGTTTAGGTTTTCTTTTTAAAATTTTGATAATTAGAATTAAAATAGGATATTAATAATTTAGAAATAAAATCATATCTAACTAAATATTTAAAATCCTTACTAAATAATAATAATCTGATAACACAACCAAAAATCCCGAAATATAAAATTAGGAAATTTTTAAATATTAATAAAAGTCATTAAAATGACTTATTTTGGCTAAAAATAAATCCTTAAATAAATATATAATTAAATACTAAAATTTTCTTGACAAAATATCTAAAAATAATATTTTTAAGGCTCATAAACTCATAAAATATTTTTGGCTAAATATTTTGGTATCTCGTCCGTCCACGGTCCCGTCTACGCGATCAAAACAATTAATTTCCATAAATCACGAAAATCACTAATTTTGGGTTAAATGCTAAAATAACTTAAATCATGCATATAAATCACATAATAACACATAAATTCATTTAACCCTTATTTTAAAATTAATTTCTCCTAATTATGCATGCGGATTTACGTTTTAGAAATTCTAGGTGTTACAATTCTCCCCCCCTTAAATTGAATTTCGTCCTCGAAATTAAAGTGTTTACTCGAATAACTCCGGGTAGTGAGTCCTCATGTCTGCCTCGGTCTCCCAAGTGGCTTCCTCCTCGGAATGATTCTGCCACTGGACTTTGACCATCGGTATGACCCGCGTCCTCAATCTCCGCTCCTCTCTGGTTAAGATACGAACAGGCCTCTCCTCAAATGCTAGATCTGGTGCTTACTACAAAGGCTCGTGATCCAACACATGCGTCGGATTAGAGATGTATCTCCGAAGCATGGATACATGGAAAACGTTGTGCACTGCTGCAAGCCCTGGCGGTAGTGCTAAACGGTATGCCAAAGTGCCAACTCTCTCCAAGATCTCAAATGGCCCAATATATCTCGGATTCAACTTGCCTCTGCGACCAAATCTCATCACCCCTTTCATAGGTGATACTTTCAGAAACACATGATCACCTACTACAAACCCAAGATCTCTTCGTCGAGTATCAGCATAACTCTTCTGACGACTCTGAGCTGTTCTCATACGATCCCGTATCTGTGTCACAACATCGGCAGTCTGCTGTACAATCTCGGGACCAAATAAAATCCTCTCGCCCACCTCATCCCAATGCACTGGCGATCTACATCTCCTCCCGTAGAGAGCTGCATAAGGAGCCATACCTATAGACGACTGAAAACTGTTGTTATAGGTAAACTCCACTAATGGCAGTCTAGTCTCCCAAGAGCCCTGAAAATCAATGACACAAGCTCTCAGTAGATCCTCAAGAATCTGGATCACCCTCTCCGACTGACCATCTGTCTGGGGATGGAACGCTGTACTGAATAATAGCCGAGTCCCCAAAGCTGTGTGCAAACTCTTCCAGAATGCAGACGTAAATCTCGGATCTCTGTCCGATACAATCGACACTGGTATGCCATGCAGTCTAACAATCTCCTTAATGTAAAGCTCTGCATACTGCGTCAATGAGTAAGTAGTCCTCACCGGCAAGAAATGAGCTGACTTGGTGAGTCTATCCACGATCACCCAAATAGCTATACATCCTCTAGTACTCCTCGGAAGGCCAACTACAAAGTACATCGTGATGTTCTCCCACTTCCACTCCGGAATGGGTAGAGGCTTAAGTAACCCTGCAGGACGCTGATGCTCTGCCTTGACCTGCTGACAAGTCAAGCACTCTGAAACAAATCGGCCAATATCTCTCTTCATGCCGGGCCACCAATACAATGACTGCAAATCTCTATACATCTTCGTACTTCCGGGGTGAATGGAATACGGAGATGAGCCTCTGTCAAGATCTCAATCCTCAACTGATGATAGCCAGATCGCAAATCGATCTTGGAGAAAACCAAAGCTCCCTGCAACTGATCGAACAAATCCTCAATCCTCGAAAGTGGATACTTGTTCTTCACAGTGACCCTGTTGAGCTCTCGGTAATCGATACAAAGTCTCATGCTACCATCCTTTTTCTTCACAAACAACATTGGAGCTCTCCAAGGAGAAAAGCTAGGACGAATAAAGCCCTTCTCCAACAACTCTTGAATCTGCTCCTTCAACTCTTTCATCTCAGTAGGAGCAAGTCGATACGGTGCCTTAGAGATAGGCACAGTACCTGGTAACAGATCAATACTGAACTCCACCTCTCTAGCTGGTGGAACTCCCGAAACGTCCTTCGGAAAGACATCTGAAAAGTCACAAGCCACCTCTATATCTGACAATGATCTTCTAGGTGGTTCTGATGAAGTGACTACACTGGCGAGAAACCCCTGGCAACCATGTCTCAATAACTTCCTCGCACGTGTAAAAGAGATAACAGGCGAGGTCTCACTGCTCGGAGATGCATAGAACACAAAATGGTCGCCTACCACTGGTTTCACTGCCACTGTCCTCTGCCGAAAATAAATCACTGCTCCGTTGACTGACAACCAATCCATACCAAAAATCAGATCGAATCCAATCAACGGTAAAACCACAAAATCTGCTCTAATAGTATGTCCCTGTAACTCCATCTCCAAATCTCTGCAGACGCTAGTGGTAGTAAGAATCTGACCAGACGGCATAGTGACATCGTAACCTGTAACAGCAACCTCAGGCTTGATGCCTACCCGCCTGATATACTCTAGGGAAATAAACGAATGCGTGGCTCCTGAATCTAGCAACGCAAACGTGGAATTTCCTCCCACTAGAATTCTCCCTAGAAGCAAAAAATCCCAATATTCGCATACTAAACTTAATTTTCTCCCAATACAACTTACAAAATTATTTCTCTTAATAAAACACGAATAAAATGAGCATCCTACTCTAACCAAACAAATAGATAATTCATGCAATTTAAAATCATGAAGTAAATTCCCAAAAAAAATTTCTTAAAAGAAGAAGTTTAGGAAATACCGGTGATTAAGGAGGTATCTGGGTCTGGCACCTCAGCCTGCATGACGAACACCCGCCCAGTGGTGTTCTTCCTCTTCAGGCAGTTATATGAAACATGCCCTGGCTCCTTGCAAACATAGCATACATTGGACCCCACTAGACACTTCCCGGTGTGCGGCTTCTGACACTGTGGGCAGATCGGAACTCCTCCAGTATTAGGGGCCCCGCCCCTCTGCTGCTGCTGTAGCTGACGCCCCTGAGGCCTCTGCTGCTGTCCCTGCTGATTCGGGCCCTTAGACGGCCCAGTATACGGCTTCTTCGCAGGAGGCTGCGAGGTCGCCCTCTGATACCCTGGCTGAAACTGCCTCTTACTCTGCTGCTCTCGCTGCATCTCTCGCCTCCCTTCCTCAGAACGTAATGCTCTGCTAACTGCCGCCTCATAAGTAGTGACATCCAACATGCGAACGTCATGTTTGATGTCAGCCCGCAAACCATCCACAAATTGCCTCAACTTATCCGGCGCACTGTCAGCAATAAGAGGCGCGAAACGACACCCTCTCTCGAATTGGGTGATGTAATCCACCACAGACTTGTCTCCCTGGCGGAGACTCATAAACTCCCGGATCATGCGACTGCGCACATCCTCAGTGAAATACTTGGCATAGAACATGCGTCTGTGTTGGAAAACTGGCGTTCAGATCAATCACGATTGATACCCGGTGCAGCGGAAGTTTAAAAATTTTATTATGGAACAATTCCATAGTGTAGGTATCAACCGTTTAACGATTAAATTATAAGTGTGTGTAAAATTAAATAACTATTATTAAATTTTACCTTCAATCTCGAAGCGAGATTATTGGACACCACACAGATTTCTCTGCGCTTCTTGTATCTCCCTGGAACTGATGAACAAGCTTTCCTTCAATCAGGTCCACGAATAGAGGTTTAATCCCTCTGATAGATTGCACTAGAAAATCTATCAGAAGTTTTCTACGAAGAGAATAAACGAATTTGATTCGCTATTCCAGACTGCAATTCAAAATCACAGACCGGAATTTCTCACGCAGAGAAGGGAGGGGGGCGGCCTATTTGAGAGAGAGGAGGCTAGGGTTTTCGAAAAACCTGTCTCAAATTATGACCTGTTGTGTGTAATTTCTGTACTGTAATAACTTATTTATAATGCAGGCCACTAACACCTTAGGGCCCATTAGTCATAAGTTGAGGCCCGACAAGCAAAGCCCGCATGTTCAGAAATTAATATAAAATTCATCGTGACTCCGATTGATAAACCGATTTTACCAATGTGCACAGAAACCATTTCTGCACATTTGAAAGTCAAGATAAATTTTCCTGAATCCGAATTCAGTGGTTTCCAAAAATGTACATCCCTATGTCATTTTAGGAAATCCTACTCCCTTACTCTTATTTAAGAAGTCCAACTTCTTTATTCATTAAATTTAACTCTTTAAATTTAACTATCTCAACGGGGATTAAAACTCCATTACACTGTGTGACCCTCAATGGTTCAGGGATACAGCTAGCCGTGGGCTCACAACTCCTTGTGACTCGGAACAACGATTTCCGACTTGTCCAACGAATCATGGTAAAGCGCCTAGCAACATCGCCCCATGATTCCCTAGGTATCACTGATAGTGCCTACAAGAACCAGTAGATTTTGGTTAGCGTACAGTACGGTCCCTTCATCCATATATCCCGATCGAATCAACAACCATTGGTATATCGAGAGTCGCTCAAGATTCGATAACTATGCAATACATCTTGAAGATCAAATTAGTGACATCGCATGTGCTACTAAGAAACCATTTCTTAAATCACATCAAGTACTCTGGCCAGAGATTCGTCACACTAATATCTCCTCAGATCGCATAGGATATCCACACTCGCAAGTATGTGGTGAATCCTTGACAACAATGCATCGACTCCTATATGTGTTGTAACTGTACCCAATCCCGACACCTGATGACCCCCATAGAGTCGGTAAACGAGTCAAAGCACAGTACTAGCATATAGAGTCTCCATGATGTTTCAAGTAGTAAGGACTAATGGTGTACAACCAAAACCGCGGACTTTATCCACTCGATAAGTGATAACCACTTGGAAAGTCCGGATAGGGTAGTTCGATTATTCATCCTATGAATATCCATTTGCATGCTTCGAACATCTCCATGTTCCCTACCAATGAAACGTGGTACTCCGCATCGCAAATGCTAGTCTCAAACTCGAGCGATCCTTATCCTTATTCTCGGACGGCTCAATCGACTAGGAACAGTTTAGAATATACAGTGACTATAAGATGTATTTCATGATAGACATCCCCATGTTCTACCACATCTTACATACACTATAGTATATTCAAGGTCTTTATCAAAACAACAATAGTATATCACAATATAACAATATGAAGAAAGATAAAGTCATTGCCATTAATAAAAGTGTAAATTATATTAAACAAAGGATCGTTTGTACAAAGAGTCATCAAAGCCCATAGCCACAAGTTGGCTCACTGGGCACCCACTCTTTCAATCTCCCACTTGCCCTATAGTCAACTAGTCATACTACGTAGACCCATTGCTTCGCGATGTTTGTCAAACAATGGTCCTGGCAAGGGCTTAGTAAGCGGATCAGCGATATTGTCTGCAGAGGCCACTCGTTCGATAGTGATGTCTCCTCTTTCCACAATATCCCGGATGATGTGGTATTTCCTCAGTACGTGTTTGGATCTTTGATGAGACCTTGGTTCCTTTGCTTGAGCAACGGCACCCGTGTTGTCACAGTACACCGGGACTGGACCAACAAATTCAGGAATGACGCCCAACTCTTGGACGAACTTCCTCATCCAAACGGCCTCTTTAGCAGCAGCTGATGCTGCAATGTATTCAGCCTCAGTGGTGGAATCCGCTGTGGTGTCCTGCTTGGAACTCTTCCAAGAGACAGCACCACCATTGAGCATGAACACAAATCCAGAGGTTGACTTCGAGTCATCCACGTCACTTTGGAAGCTAGAGTCGGTATAGCCTTCCAATTTCAGATCTCGTCCTCCATATACCATGAACATATTCTTAGTCCTTCGTAAGTACTTAAGAATGTCCTTCACGGCTTTCCAATGCATTTGACCAGGATTAGCCTGATATCTGCTCGTGACACTCAGAGCAAATGCTACATCCGGTCTGGTAGATATCATCCCATACATGATACTACCTATAGCTGACGCATATGGTACATGTGTCATATTCTCTATCTCTTCATCAGTCTTGGGACACATAGACTTGGATAGAGAAACTCCATGACACATGGGTAGATGTCCTCTCTTGGACCCATCCATTGAAAACCGTTTCAATATGGTGTCGATGTAGGTTGATTGAGTGAGTCCTATCATTCTCTTAGATCTATCTCTATAGATCTGTATCCCAAGAATGTAGGATGCCTCACCCAAATCCTTCATCGAGAATCTACCTGATAACCATATCTTTGTTGACTGCAACATCCCTACATCATTCCCAATGAGTAGGATGTCATCAACATAAAGTACTAAGAATGTAACAGCATCCTTAACTACTTTCTTGTACACGCACGGTTCTCCGGGTTCTTGATGAAACCAAAATCTTTTATTGTTTCATCAAATTTCTGGTTCCAACTTCTTGATGCTTGTTTTAGACCATAAATTGATCTCTGAAGCTTGCATACCTTATGCTCGCTTCCCATGGATGTGAACCCCTCTGGCTGCTTCATATAGATTTCTTCCTTAATGTCTCCATTAAGAAAAGCAGTCTTCACATCCATTTGCCATATCTCATAGTCATACCATGCAGCTATGGCAATAAGGATTCTTATGGACTTGAACATTGCAACTGGTGAAAAGGTTTCATCATAGTCAACTCCTTGTCTTTGAGTGTAACCTTTCGCCACCAATCGCGCCTTGTAGGTCAATACCTTACCATCAGGCCCAAGCTTTCTCTTGTAGATCCATTTACACCCTATTGGAACAATTCCATCAGGAGGATCTACTAAAGACCAAACTTGGTTTGTATGCATTGAATCCAATTCAGACTGCATAGCTTCAAGCCATAAATTTGAATCCGCATAAGAAATTGCTTCCTTGAAGTTTCTTGGATCACATCCAATGTCGGGTTCATCTTGATCCCCTTCAAGAAGAAGACCATATCGAACAGGAGGTCTAGAAGTCCTCTCGGATCTTCTAGGTTCAGGCGTGTCCAGTAATGGTTCCTGAGGCGTAGGATCATTATTTTGTATTTCGGATTCTTCTCGAACTTCTTCGAGTTCCATCATCTCGCCTTTCTTATCCAATAAGAACTCCTTCTCCAAGAAGGTGGCATTCCTAGAAACAAACACCTTTGTTTCAGTAGGATAATAGAAATAATATCCGATTGAATTCTTCGGATACCCTACAAAATAACATAAGCTGGATCGACTATCCAACTTATCTCCCACTGTCCGCTTCACGTAAGCAGGACATCCCCAAATCCTCAAGTATGAATACTTAGGAGCTTTGCCATTCCATAACTCGTATGGTGTTTTGTCCACTGCTTTAGTGTGGACGTTGTTCAACAACAATACCGCCGTTTCAAGCGCATAGCCCCAAAACGAAGGTGGAAGCTCAGTGAAGCTCATCATGGATCGAACCATGTCCAACAAAGTTCGATTACGACGCTCCGATACACCATTCAGCTGTGGTGTCATAGGAGGAGTCCACTGAGAGAGAATCTCATTCTCATTTAGATAGTCCAAAAACTCGGTACTTAAGTATTCTCCACCTCGATCCGATCGAAGTGCTTTAATACTTTTACCTAGCTTGTTTTCTACTTCAGCCTTGAATTCTTTGAACTTTTCAAATGCTTCGGACTTATATTTCATTAAATATAAATACCCATACCTTGAATAATCGTCAGTAAAGGTAATGAAGTAGGTGTGGCCATATTGAGTCCCAACTCTAAATGGTCCACAAACATCTGTATGGATCAAATCCAACAGATTTTGACTACGCTCAGGCTTCCCCTTAAAAGGAGATTTAGTCATTTTCCCTTTTAGACAGGATTCACAAGTAGGTAGAGAGTTAATATCAGACATATCAAACATGCCCTCTCCCACTAGCTTGTTCATCCTCCTTGAGGAAATATGACCTAGCCTAGCATGCCAAAGGTTCGCCGGGTTTTGACTATCGATTTTCCTTTTGTTTGTTGTTGCCGGTTTATCAATATAATTTATTGGAACGTCTTTTAGTTTTAAGTTGTATAGATCGTTTTCAAGTTGTCCATTTCCAATCAAACATTCATTCTTGTAAATATTGCAAATCCCATTCACAAAATTGCAAGAATAACCATCTCTATCTAACATAGAAACAGAAATAATGTTTTTAATTAAATCCGGAACAAATAAAACATCTCTTAAAAATAACTTAAAACCGTTCTGCAAAATTAAACAAACATCTCCAATGGCTGTAGCTTCAACTCTGGAACCATTCCCGAGCCTCAGCTGGGTCTCACCCATTCTAAGCCTGCGACTTCTTGTCATCACCTGCAAATCATTGCAAATGTGAGATCCACATCCGGTATCCAATACCCAAGAAGTAGTATTAAGTGAAATGTTTATTTCAATATAGAACATACCCTTTGCAGTTCCCAACTGCTCTAGATATTCCTTGCAGTTGCGCTTCCAATGACCGGGCTTCTTGCAGTAATGGCAAACATCCTTGGATTTTCCATTGTTTGAAGCCTTTGTCTTGTGCTTCTTCTCGGGCTCGACTTTCTTGGGTGGGGCAGAACGTTTCTTGCCCTTCATACTTGGCCCCTTCTTAGCAGAAGATGAGGAGCCCACCAAGAAAGCTGGCTTATCCTTCTTAAGTGTGGATTCATATGTCACAAGCATATTGACCATCTCTTCAAGGGTGGCCTCTATCTTGTTCATATTAAAATTTACCACAAATCCGTCAAACGAAGAAGGAAGAGACAGAAGCAGTAAATCCACGTTGAGTTCATGCTCCAACACCAAATCAAGGGTCGCTAACTTTTGTATGAGCCAAATCACTCGTACCCCATGATCACGGACCGAAGTCCCTTCACGCATGCGACACATCATCAGCTCCTTAACAGTAGCGAACCTTTCAGCCCTCGATTGAGCCCCAAAAAGTTTCTTGAGTTGAGCGTGAATGTCAGCAGCATTCACGGTGTCCTCAAATCGCCTCTGGAGTTCATCAGACATCGAGGCTTGCATATAGCATTTGGTCTTGATGTCATGGTCCCACCATGCATCAAGTTTGGCCAATTCCTCCGGACTTACGTCAGCTGGTGCTTCCTTCGGAGGTGATTTCTCTAACACGTAGAGCATCTTCTCCGAAGTCAAGACAATCTTCAACTTCCGGAACCATTCCGTATAGTTTGCGCCAGTTAACTTGTTTTGTTCGAGGATCGAGAATAATGGATTACGCGAATTCATTGTATGAAATACTGAAAAGAAAAACAGACATATATCAATGATTATTTAAGCAATTTACTAAGACATAAAATAGGCGAATTTAATTTTATGAATCTCACTCCCACTATTTTAACAATTTCACTACCCTCTAGTGAAAGCGGGAAACTTTTTTCCTTAGTGAGAACATGGAGTCCAATTGACAAACTTATGGTCCCGAATAATATCAGCCAACCATAATTCTCAAAAGGTAGAGCTCAATTGCTTCCAAAGCAACCCCCATGTATTTACCTCATGTCCAATAAGGGCCCAATAATATGACGCCGTTTAAAGTGACATGTCAAGATGACCCATCAATATTAAGTTGTGATGGACGGTCGCCATGTGGATCCCCCAATAATATGAGCCGATCCCATGGGAGTTCCACCCAACTTACAACATGTGTCGATCCAATGTAAAGCTTTCCGACGGACGGGCCCCCCCAATAATATGAGCCGGACCGTATCCGCGGGTAGCATCACATACATTGACCGTTGATGGAAGGTAGGAACATTTAAACAAATTTAAATTTCCTTTATTTATCTTGATATCAATTTTAAATCATATTTAAAATGAGGGATTTTTAATTATGAAAATTTGTCTCATCATTTTTCAATTTATTGTATGCTTGCCGGATTCATACAATTATGTCTAAAACATGCATACAATCATAATATCATATATATATATATAGGATGATCGATTCCATTTCTAATTGACTCGTGGTTGCCAATCACGAATCTTAGTCCAATCCTAGGTAATATGCAGTATGCAATGCAATCCTATTACATTAGCTTCCAATTTACATTTCTTCGTCTTTATTGTCTGCTGGGCCCACCATCTTCAAATCTTGATCTCCCACTAAATCTAATGTATTTACAATAAATAGCAATGACAAGTAGGGGATACATTTTAGGGGTGGGAACGGGCCATAAACCAAGCCCACTTTTATTACATATGACATTCATATTGGGCCATAAACCAGGCCCATTAATAAAACCAACAACAATAAAACAAATGTAAATTCCTAACATACACCTACAAAATTGGTCATGGCAATCGATCATCCTTATCCAATAACATTTAATTCAAAATTAATTTATTGGATATCATGCATATGACAATTTAAATTTAAACAGGATAAAATCATATTTTATATATAAAATCATATTTTACATATAAAATCATATTTTACCTTTTATTAAATAAAATCATATTTTATCTACAGAATCTAATTTTATAGATAAAATCATATTTTACTTAATATATACATAAGATCAAATCTTATCATCAATTGTACCAAAAATAATTGATTTCAAAATTCAATTTAAGGATAAAATATTAAAATTTTCCAAAAATTCAAATTTATCCAAAAATCAATTTTAAAATTTTCGGACTCGAACAATTCGATCCGATGCCTCGTGAACCAATCAAAAACAATTTTTGACCGGACCAAAAATAAAATTTTAACACATTAAAATTAATTTAAATAAAAAAATAATTTTTCCCGCGGGCCGCCCGGGACACTCCCGGGCCGGCCCGCACCCGTGGGCGCGGGCCAGGGCAGCCCGGCTGCCCCTTTAGGGCAGCGACAATCGCTGCCCTGGCGGCGCCGTGCGCTGCCCTGGGCGGCGCCGTGCGCCGCCCTGGGCAGCGCCGAGCACTGCCCTGGCGGCGACGTGCGCCGCCTGGGGCAGCGACCGTCGCTGCCCCACCGGGCAGCGATCCAATCGCTGCCCGGGTTTTGCCCGAAAATTTTTTTTTTTTTATTTAAAATATTTATTTTGTTTTAAAAAAAAAAACCAAGACTCAAAATTTTTTGTACAATCGATTAATTTAATCGTTTGATCTGAGCAACCTGGCTCTGATACCACTGTTGGAAAACTGGCGTTCAGATCAATCACGATTTATACCCGGTGCAGCGGAAATTTAAAAATTTTATTATGGAACAATTCCATAGTGTAGGTATCAACCGTTTAACGATTAAATTATAAGTGTGTGTAAAATTAAATAACTATTATTAAATTTTACCTTCAATCTCGAAGCGAGATTATTGGACACCACACAGATTTCTCTGCGCTTCTTGTATCTCCCTGGAACTGATGAACAAGCTTTCCTTCAATCAGGTCCACGAATAGAGGTTTAATCCCTCTGATAGATTGCACTAGAAAATCTATCAGAAGTTTTCTACGAAGAGAATAAACGAATTTGATTCGCTATTCCAGACTGCAATTCAAAATCACAGACCGGAATTTCTCACGCAGAGAAGGGAGGGGGGCGGCCTATTTGAGAGAGAGGAGGCTAGGGTTTTCGAAAAACCTGTCTCAAATTATGACCTGTTGTGTGTAATTTCTGTACTGTAATAACTTATTTATAATGCAGGCCACTAACACCTTAGGGCCCATTAGTCATAAGTTGAGGCCCGACAAGCAAAGCCCGCATGTTCAGAAATTAATATAAAATTCATCGTGACTCCGATTGATAAACCGATTTTACCAATGTGCACAGAAACCATTTCTGCACATTTGAAAGTCAAGATAAATTTTCCTGAATCCGAATTCAGTGGTTTCCAAAAATGTACATCCCTATGTCATTTTAGGAAATCCTACTCCCTTACTCTTATTTAAGAAGTCCAACTTCTTTATTCATTAAATTTAACTCTTTAAATTTAACTATCTCAACGGGGATTAAAACTCCATTACACTGTGTGACCCTCAATGGTTCAGGGATACAGCTAGCCGTGGGCTCACAACTCCTTGTGACTCGGAACAACGATTTCCGACTTGTCCAACGAATCATGGTAAAGCGCCTAGCAACATCGCCCCATGATTCCCTAGGTATCACTGATAGTGCCTACAAGAACCAGTAGATTTTGGTTAGCGTACAGTACGGTCCCTTCATCCATATATCCCGATCGAATCAACAACCATTGGTATATCGAGAGTCGCTCAAGATTCGATAACTATGCAATACATCTTGAAGATCAAATTAGTGACATCGCATGTGCAACTAAGAAACCATTTCTTAAATCACATCAAGTACTCTGGCCAGAGATTCGTCACACTAATATCTCCTCAGATCGCATAGGATATCCACACTCGCAAGTATGTGGTGAATCCTTGACAACAATGCATCGACTCCTATATGTGTTGTAACTGTACCCAATCCCGACACCTGATGACCCCCATAGAGTCGGTAAACGAGTCAAAGCACAGTACTAGCATGTAGAGTCTCCATGATGTTTCAAGTAGTAAGGACTAATGGTGTACAACCAAAACCGCGGACTTTATCCACTCGATAAGTGATAACCACTTGGAAAGTCCGGATAGGGTAGTTCGATTATTCATCCTATGAATATCCATTTGCATGCTTCGAACATCTCCATGTTCCCTACCAATGAAACGTGGTACTCCGCATCGCAAATGCTAGTCTCAAACTCGAGCGATCCTTATCCTTATTCTCGGACGGCTCAATCGACTAGGAACAGTTTAGAATATACAGTGACTATAAGATGTATTTCATGATAGACATCCCCATGTTCTACCACATCTTACATACACTATAGTATATTCAAGGTCTTTATCAAAACAACAATAGTATATCACAATATAACAATATGAAGAAAGATAAAGTCATTGCCATTAATAAAAGTGTAAATTATATTAAACAAAAGATCGTTTGTACAAAGAGTCATCAAAGCCCATAGCCACAAGTTGGCTCACTGGGCACCCACTCTTTCAGTCTGAACTCTATCCAAGTCAATGTAGGTAGATTCACACCTCGAACCGCACCTTCCCACCAAGAGGCTGCATCACCTCTCATCATATACACTGCACACTTCACCCTGTCAGCATCAGTGATCCCCATGTAGTCAAATATGGACTCCAGTGATCGAATCCACCCCTCCGACAAACTCCTTAGGTCCCTTCTTCTGGAACCGCTCGGCAACATCCTCATCATGGGTGAGCCTAGGACGTGCCGCCTGCTGCTCCAACAGAGCAGTAATCCCAGCCATCATATTCGCATTGGCCTGCTCCAATGCTGCAAGCGGATTCTGCGGAGGTGGAGGTGGAGGTCCCCCTCGCCTATTCATCTGTCTCGGAGGCATTCTGCACCACCACATATTTCTTTACGTAAATCGCAATGCATAACTTAAGGGTTCTAAAACTTTTCTAACATGAAAATCTTAAATCATTACATATGCTCCTTATAAATCATAAGAAAACAATTTAAAACTTACAGACCGGTAGTAGGATTTCTGAGCTTCACGTGGCAGTAGGACACCCTCCAAGGACCGCGCTCTGATACCAAATGAAACGCCTACTACTTCTAAATGCGGAAATTTTTTTTTTAAATAATACTATTATACATACATGCCCATACACATATGTATATAAAAATAAAATGCTAAATATTAAATAATCTAAAAAAAATATTAAATAAATAAATTCTTAAAAATATTTCATGCATCATTTTAAAATAATAAATAACTCTACTGAAAAATATCATATGCGGAATAATAATAAAATAAAACATGTTTTCAAAATTAAATCATAATAAACTAAAAACTGCGACGGTCACGGGGTCCACTGCTCCGTGATCTCATACATCCTCAGCACCGGTAGGAGCTACATCAAATTCATCATGCTCACCTGCACCATATAAGCGTAGTGAGCCTAGGGGCTCAACATGTCTAATCCTTTATAACAAGGTTAAAAATAATGCATCACGTAAATACTAATACATATACATGTACATGAGCATGCATGGAAACATTTTTCATAACATAAATGCTGAATCATAAATCTTACATATATCATAACTTTCTTCATCATACATAACATAATTGAGCAATGAATTTGAAACCTGAAGATGGTCCTATCCATAAGTGTGACGCTCATGTGTCGACTGATCAGTCTCATAAACCAACGTACGATGGCGGTGATAAATCACCTCCTATGGTAGTAAACTACCGAATCATATGGTGGATGACCACCCCTATGGTAGTAAAACTACCGAATCATATGGTGAAAAATCACCCCTATGTCACACATACTTCAATTTCCACAAAATATTTTTATTGCTCATCATTTATATAATAATATTCATAATAAATTTCATGGATGCATGCACTGAAAATTTGTCCGTAATATATATTTAATTTATTTTTCATAATAAATATACTTATACTAAAAATATGAATTTCATGCATAAAATAATTAAATATATATTCCGGACTTATTTATTTTTTCATGGGTTGGTCCAGACTGCTGGTCACTCATTCTAAGTCCATTAAACTTAAACAAAAATCCCATCATCATATTTTAGCCCGAAAAATTAATTATACTTAACTGGACCTAAATAAAATATTTAAGCCCATTAACTTAATTAAACTCAATAAAATTCTAGATTGGCCCAAAAATCCACTGATTGGCCCAAAAATTCCTATGGGCCCACGAGCCCATAAAATTATTGGGTTAACTTAAAAATAATTTTAAAAAGCCCAAATAAAATTATTTGGAAGCCCAAATAATTTTATTTCTAATTAATTGGCCCAAAAAAACCAATTAAAACATTAAACACTTTAAAATTAAAATAATCGAGCCCGGCCCACCTAACCCGGACCCGGACTCACCTGACCCAACCCTAGACCCTACTGACCCAACCCAGACCCTCAGACCCGACCCAGCACCCAACAAACCCCAAACCCGATCCCCCCCTTTCCCCTTTCCTAACCTGCGCGAGCAGCAAGTTTTGTGGCCAGCTGCCGGATAGCTCCGGCCACCCAAAGGCCGCAGCTCCACCATATAAACCTAGAGAACTTCAAGACGTTTCCAAAAAGCCAAAAACCAGCCAAAACGGAGTCCTAACGAAGGAGAACGAACCGCTGCAAGTCCGCCTATCCTGGACTCGCGCGCAGACCTGAGCAGCGCCGGGGTTTTCGATCGTGCCGCTTTCTCCGACCATCAATCACTTTGAAATTAATTCCTAGACTTATTAAACACGTAGGGGTTTCTAACACAACAAACCTCACATCAAACCGTGGCCGGAGTGAAGAGAACGAACTCTTTTTCTCGGAACTCTAAACCTGTGCAATCTGTGCACCAGATCTTGAATGCCACGGCTACAGCCCATTCCAGCCCCATATCCCGACCATGACTGGCTTCCTAGGACCTTAGCCCACCACTGACTCGAGCCCTAGCCTCTGGACCGAACCATGCAAGGCACAAAAACGAGTTATGATCATGAATTCACCAAAACATGCAACAATTCATTCATACTTGCAATAAATTCGAACCATGGCTAATAAAGTCTGAAACAAAAAATCTCATTCATGCATAATAGCTTATATGGTGTTAAAGAAAGGAGTTAAACATGCCTTTTCAATTTATAGACGAAGGTTGATGCGTTTACGTGGCTCCGGGACGACTAACGGACCAAAAACCTTTAAAGAATGAAGCTTGAATAATTGGCTATGGGGTTTTTTTCCCAGAATGAAGATGGAGGCGTGAAGGATGGTGGAAGAAGAGGGAGTTGTCGGCTAAAAGAATTTGTGGTAGGGTAGGTTTAGGTTTTCTTTTTAAAATTTTGATAATTAGAATTAAAATAGGATATTAATAATTTAGAAATAAAATCATATCTAACTAAATATTTAAAATCCTTACTAAATAATAATAATCTGATAACACAACCAAAAATCCCGAAATATAAAATTAGGAAATTTTTAAATATTAATAAAAGTCATTAAAATGACTTATTTTGGCTAAAAATAAATCCTTAAATAAATATATAATTAAATACTAAAATTTTCTTGACAAAATATCTAAAAATAATATTTTTAAGGCTCATAAACTCATAAAATATTTTTGGCTAAATATTTTGGTATCTCGTCCGTCCACGGTCCCGTCTACGCGATCAAAACAATTAATTTCCATAAATCACGAAAATCACTAATTTTGGGTTAAATGCTAAAATAACTTAAATCATGCATATAATCACATAATAACACATAAATTCATTTAACCCTTATTTTAAAATTAATTTATCCTAATTATGCATGCGGATTTACGTTTTAGAAATTCTAGGTGTACCATCGAGAATATCTTTACAAGATATTGGCATAGACCTTTGATAAGCATACTTTATCGATATTTGTGTACCATGCATCTATTGAAGGATTAAAATAGTCACTATTTGCATCGTACTTCTTTTGATTATTATTATCCTTTCTCGACTTTCCCGACTGTAACTCATAATCATCTATATCCGCCTCTTTTAGTCACATCGTGTTTAAATGCTAAATACATCTTTATATGTAAATCGGCGTGATAATGATATCTTCTACGATACTTATACATATAATCAGCTGATAATACACAAAATATTTTTACTTCACTTTAACTTGGAGCTTTTACAGGAGGAATCGATTACATTAAAGCCTCAAAGGCTGCTACCGCTTTATCTATCTCCCTCTCCACTGCATTCTTCCATGAGAGCATGAAAAACGTAAGCTCTCTGGTAGGAGAACGAACGTAGCCAATGTCCTCCGACTGAATGTGCTCCAGGTGTAGTAACCCATATCCAGAATTATTGATTAATGAGTAATTAATCATGTGATCATGTTTTGAATTATTACCACATGATTAAGGAAATTTTTTTTGGATTAACGAACTTCAGAAATAGATTCAGAATGATCGGAAAAGGCCCGAAGGGTGACCAGGAACGGAAGAAACGTTCTTGAACAAAAGAAACGTTCTGGCAATGATGTCATCCATGACGTCAAAAATATTACGTCATTGCTTACGCAATTGATGGGACATCGGAAGCAACGATGGGGATCGGAAGCAATGTTCGTCAGGCAGAACGGACGCAACGAACCCGAACGGACGCAACGTTCCGTGTCTATAAATAGAGGGTCCAAGAATTCATTTCTTGCACCTCTCTCCTCTCTTCTCTCTTCTCTCTCGATTCCTTAGCCTTCTAACACAAATCTAGGGAAATCCAGGCATCCTATTGGGATTCCGGAAGTGGCATAGCGATCCAGGCATCGTAGCGAAGCTGTGGCCTAGTTTTGAGGCAATTGTCATCAGTGGGCTGACGACGGACGCAGGTATAGCTATGGTCTCCTTAAATTATTTAGTAGTATGCAATAGATTAGTTAAGGCTTTTAGAGCTTAATTAATGATGCATGGGTAATTGCATTGTAGAGTTGATGATAGGCTTGGAACCTAGAGTGGGACTGCTAGGACTGCCTGTAATAAGGTACGTAAGTACTGACAGAGATAACCAGCGGGTTTTGCATGCTTATATGTTGCATTTGTATGTCATATTATTATGCGGCATGTGCATATCATATTGTGCATGTCCATCTTTTGAGATGAGCCATGTAGGGCCGCTCAGCCCTGTTCGGACGGTTGATGTCGAGCGCCCCGCTACCGACGTGTTATCCGGCACTGACATCTGTAAGACACAGTCTACGTTTGATAGGAATGAGCAGTGTACACAGAGTTTGTTCCCTGGGTTGTACCACTCATTCCCTAGGAGCCATTATTGAGCAGTTGTATACAGTTATCCCAGATATGGATACCTTGTCATTTGCATGCATCATATTTGTATGTTTTACCCATGCTTTCGTATTGAGCTTAGAGCTCACGGCCAGTATTTTCTGTGTATCTGGATACCCCATTCAACGGGGCAGGTGTAGGCGCAGGATCGAGCACCAGGAGCTTGGAGTAGCCAGTGACCAGTGAAGACAACAGGATTAGCTGTAGGTTTTGTCCTTTAGGCTTATTTATTCGATTGGGTTGTATAATTGAATTTGTTTAACCGGTTGTATTCTACCAGTCTGCTTTTATTTAAGCCTTCCGCAGCGATTTATTTTAATGCATGCTTAATTATGCTCTTAACTCTGATTAGGTAGTGGATCCGGGTTGGGTCGCTACATTTATTGGTATCAGAGCATGCATGTAAGAAACTTGGGATATAGTATTAAGACTTTGGATTATCCTTATAGGATTGATGAGACCTTGGAAGAGGTGATGATGCGGCGATTGGATTGCCCGAAGACTATCATCATCTGCAGGATTTCTGAAGATTATGGGATTCCAGCAAGTGCAGACAGGAGCGATAGATCGTGTTCGAGTTTTCAAGACTTCTACTCATATAGGTCCTAGCTTTGGATCGAGTACCGGATGCCAGAGGCAGTGGAAGAGGATTGGTGGGGACTTAATTGATGCTTGCATCTGTACAGTCATTACCATGATGACACTACTCTGAAGATTCTTCAGTCGTAGTTGGAGAGATTTTTAGATAAACCTTCACCAGGGAATGCCTCGAGTGCCTAAGGCATGACAGGTTTCGAGCGTAAGGTCATTAAACTCATGCATAACATAGTTTTGCCGGTATGCTTGTATCGATGCGTTCGGTAGGCAAATGGGAAACTTCATGTTCAAAAGCATGATTTGAATATATGAAGAATGCTGACGGTATATCGTGAGCAGAAGAGGTCGATTGACATGCACTGACGCAGAGCATAGCTGGTTAGCTATCACGTGCAATTTCTCCGGAGTTCTTCGTAGGAGGACATGAAGAGAGACTTGGACGGGAGTATGCTTGTATCGATGCGTGTGTCTTTTAGAAGCTTCATTCTCAAGGAACGAAGACTTGTACGATGATTTTAAATACTGTATTGATGTAATTTGTAAACAGTATTTCAATTATAATGAATCATCATACTTTGGTTGTATCATTTCAAGTTCGGTTGTACATTTATGTGAGACCTCAATTCTAAACAACTAATTTTGGATTAGACAACAATCAAGCAAACAAGATCCAAGACTAAAAGCAAGAATTTTTTTTTTTTTTTTTTACCGGGGGGTGCGCCCGGGCGGCTAAAAACTGCAGCCCAAGCGGCCCCTGCTGCAGAACTAGGGAACAACAGAAAAACAAGGAGGCTCGACTCCAAAACTTCCAAAACAAAATCATGCATTACAACGCAACTCAAAACGTTAATACACATGCATACTCCAATACACAGTAGTTCTAAAGTTATACAATCTCGAACTAATAGAACATGCTTCCGTCTAGCTTATTCAATTCAAAACAAGTTCGAATACGATCTAAGTTCGGTTACAAACTCGACTTCTAAAACAACAAGGCCTCACTCTATCAACTCTTCCACCTAGTCACGAAATCTCTGACTCGGTCCTGCCCCACCTGTCGCCAAGTACACATACAAACAAAGACAACAGCCGGATAATCCGATGAGAATAATATTCCCAGTAAAAGAGACTATCATGCAATATCATAAAAACATCTCGAACGAAATGTATCATCTTACAGATATTCAAATAACAACCATGCAATTCCACAAGCATGTTTAAAACTCAATTCATATGCATAAATGCAATGCATGTCTTTAAAATCTGGGATTATCAAGTCGGATAATCAAAAGAGTTGCTGCTTTTGCTTTTGGGATCCTGAGGACGAGATCATGTAAACAACTCGCCGACTCTCCCGATCGAGGTGGTGCTACATATCTCCATCCTCTAGACTTTGGTGCGACTATAAGGAGTATGCTAGAACTAGGTGAAACGGCTACACCCAGGCCACTCACAATATAATCCCCAAAACGTCTATCATAAAAGGGCCGTCCTGCCCGCTGCTCAAATCATTGATTCTTGGCTCAAGATGAATGCAATGCAAACATAACTCAATCAACTAGATTCAAGTAAAAGCAAATAACATGCAAGTATGTGATTCTTCGGAACACTCGAATCAAGTCGGATTCGAGTCACACGTTCCATTCCAATCTAAGTCATCTTATACCTCTTTTCAACAACGTCGATGCTCCAAACCTGGAAACAACAACGATTCCTCAAACAAGATTCAATTAAACTTTTTCAATCGATAATAAGAAACGGATACTATACCGGCTACAATCTTCAAAGCTACATAAAGTTGAAATCTTGCAACTCCACTAGCTTCAATCAATCTATCAAAATAAGCCATCAAGATCAATATTGGCATTCAATCTCTCAATCAAACATAACTCAATCAAAACTACGAAACGATATCCAAACTTCAAACTGACGGCATAACGGCTATAATCTGATCAATCCGGAAATGCAGACAGCCTAATATCAATCCAATAGACTCAAATCAACCAACAATCCCTCAAAACAAACCAATTCTAACAAATCATAAAACTCAACTTTCAAAAATCCCTTCAAAAATTCATAACAATTCCGAACGTCGCTCTATTTCAAAACCGACAGATAATAAACGATAAGAACTCTGCCAAGATCAACATACTCGAATCTCGAACGATTCTAACAACATCCAAAAACTAGAAAGAACCTGATCGTAGAAAAACTTACGATAAAACGGAGCTCTTGCTACAGTGATCGCTAATCTGCCTTCAGAAATAATTTCTAACGGACGGATCGAGCTCGAACTGAAATCCCAAAGCTTGGAAAGCTTTGGAGGCGTCTTCAATGGAGGGGAATCGTGCAAGGAAGAAGGAGGTGAAATGAAGACTAGTCAAAGGGCTAAGATAATATATAAAAGTCCATATTTGCATTTTAGTCCCTGAAAAATCCGAAATTTGCAAAAAGGACCCTGATCAAAATCAAGTCGGTTCTTGAACTCTGGAATCTCCGATTATCTCAAATAAAGTCAATTAAGATAAAATCTGGGCGTTACAATTTCATTGTATTTTGAATACTCTAATTGTATTACATGGAATTGTAATAAAGAGAATTGTACATAACTTGAAGCAATGATACATGTTTTAATTATCCAGCAATTCATGGATGATTGGATGATTGTGCGAAAGGTTGTCTTGGTTTTAGTTGATTAGTGTTCAATTATTACAGCTCATGGGATTTGAGTGGGCCGACTGTGACTGTTTGACTTGTGGTTAGTCTAGGCGTTTTCCTAGGATTGACCTAGTTAGTCAGTGGACTAAGATAGTGCCAGCAATGAGTGGACTCATCTAGAGGCATTAAGATTATTGTTCGGTTTAGAACATTATTCTTTGTTCTAGGTTGTTTCCTTAGAACATTAGGTTGTCTGACTTTCGTTAGGTTGAGACTTGTGATGATGGGTTTTCATCGGGATACCAGGTCCAGTATATGCCGATAGTTGTGAGGCTATGACCATGACTAGACATGATGGAGCGCGACCCTATGCCAGTGTTACTCTGGGAGTCTTTGTACTTTAGAGGTTACCTGGGAGCCTTCGTGCTTCAGGATTGGCGGTGGGAAGGCTACTCAGTCTGGGGATTTGGTAGCAGTCACAGCAGGGTATGACCTTGGATTAGATATCAGGTTTGATATCGATGGTTCGATATAGTCTGGTGTGCCAGAGGTCTAGTTTGAGTGTTCTGCTATGGGAACCAGTCTGGGAGGTATTTCCTTGATGAGTGTGTACTCTAAGCAGATAAGTTTTAACCTTTGAGTTACTGCTAGACGTGTGAATCTAGTAGGAAGACGGATTTCTACCAGCGATGACTAGAGGTTTTCATCAGAGTTGTGGTTAAGACTTCAACTCGAATACGAGGACTACTCCATGATGATTGGCTTCATCTGTGATGGATTATATCAGATGTTGAGGATTGTACATGACTATTTATGATGAGAGGAAAGCGTGGCCTATGATCGTGAAGCCTTGGTGGTTGTCCAGGTGGGTTATCATGGTAAGCTACCTTAGTCTTGAATTGTTGCACAATCTTAACGAGAGATATAATCAAGAGTGTGTCCGAAGATTGTAAGAATCTTGGAGATTCGTTAGTTATGATTCTGAATTTGATGAATCGTGATATTCATCCTGGATGAACGAAGAAAGCATAGTTAGTGCAATGTTTGCGCTAAGTACTGTCTGATATTTTCAGAGATTGAGCGTAGGATTTTCCATGTGATGGAAATGGTCTTAGTTTATCTTGATGTTTGCCTTGGGTGAGCAAGACAACGATTGGTAGTGCTAAGGTGGCACGGGATTTGTGCTAATGACTACTAGTGGTTATTGGCTAACTCTGTCGGAGTTAGGTTGATTAAGTTCAGTGTACGAGGCAGCTTTCAGTAGTGAGGCACGAGATTGTATCGATAGGCTACTAATAGCTACTGTATGGATTATCAATTATGGGTGTGTTGAAACCAGAGCGAACTGAGTATTCCAAGTGTTTGGAAATAGTTCTTCATGGCAGCTGAGTCATGGTTATTGATTGAGCCACATAGGTTTAGATGATCAGTGGTTGTCTGATCGGATGAGTGTGAGCCGAAGTAGTTCGACGAGATAGATAGGGTAAATCCAATCAGTGATGATTTGGATTGAGCAATCAAGAAATACTTGGGATAGTATTTTGTCGCTTAGTGCTTAGGAGATGAGTACTGGGTATAGTCTCAGAGCATTCGACAATTTGGATGATTTAGAGTATCTAGGTTTGCCAGAGACGAATATACCGGAAGATTTCAATTGACTTGTATGGTCAAGTTAGGTGTTAACTTGACAGGAGAAACAAGCAAGTAAATTGGTAGTTCCCAGGACAGTGTTCTTGTGATGATGTCTTAGTATACCGTTGTGTTTGAGATCCAACGAGAATTGTGTACTCGTATGAACATCAATGGATGATCGTGAGATGTGACATTAGCTGGGATCTAGTTCTCGAGATCCAGCAGGTGGTGTCACTAATCTTTCAGCGAGTGATGTGCGATATCTCTGAAGTGACTGAGATAGTCAAGGATCGACTTAGTAGCCAACGAGATTTGCCTTTGGGATCAAAGATTTCGCAAGATCGTGACGGATCGAATTTGTTCTTTCGAGTCAGTGAGTCACATCCATGCAGACGGTTTGTCAAAGATATTGCATTTTAGCAATGAACGACAATCAGAGACATTTTGTGTGACAAGTTACTTCGAGCATAAGTGTTTTCCCGAAGTGACTAAGGAATAGATGAATTAGTCTTTTCAGCGCTAAGGCTGATGCCTTCAGGAAAAGGAGCGATTTGAATATTGAGAATTCATTGGGATTTAGTTTTCAGAATCTTTATGTTCAACCATGGTAGTTTGGGATTGCGACGATTGTATCACCAGAGACTCCGAGTTGAGTTATACCAGGCGCATGTAACTGACGAGTGTCGAGACAGAACAGGAAGCATTTCCATATGTTTGTGTACTGTGGAATGTCCCAGTCGAGCAGATTGGTAGGAGCTTGCCTTAGTCTTGATGTGTGCACAGTGATTGCAAGTATGTATAACAATCAGGAGGATGTCTATCGATTGAATTCGTGGGTGAATAACCTATGGCCGAGATGATGTAGATCATCAGAGGTGTGATAACTTCTATTGCAATGTATGCGTGACTTCGCAGGCCGATGGTTAGAAGATGACTTAGTGTCATTATCGGTGAGCGATGATAGTTTTCATCAGGGCATAGTGTTGAGTTATACTAAAAAACATGAACTGTGATTGGTACTAGACTGGATGGTCTGAGTTCCCAGTAATTTCTTGGGAAGCTCGTTCGCTTCGGTGGAGGATGGGATGGATGACTAGTTTGGAATCATGTTAAGCAGTTATGTTGGAATATAGCTTTGGGTCAACAAGATTCTCTTGAGAAGAAATTCGGGAATTGTTGTGTCAGCACAGTGTTGGGATTGGTGTTTCCTGACTAAGAGGTGTTGAGCACGGAGAACTTTTGGAACCATTAGATGGTTAGGTTCAATTAGTGATTCGACGGATGCAGTAAACCATTCGGATTTTGACTTGTTCTTCATCAGTCTAAGACTTTTCCTTAGGACGATGATCTCGATCAAGTGGGTGTTGGTATCTTTTGTGATCAGAGAGATCGTGGTCAGTATGGAAGACGTATCAGTGTTGTGATACGTTAGTGCCAAGGAAGTTTGAATGTCAACCAACAGCGCAGTAATCTTCAGTTGCGAGGATGCTAATGCGGTTCAGCATTAGTGGAGCTTGCAGAGAATTCGACGAGAGTCTGAGTGTCGGAGGATATTTTGACCATACACTCGAGCAAGGGTTTCTAGTACGTTCTCGAGGTTTTACCCTAGATTTTGAGGACAAAATCTTCTAAGGAGGGGGGGGGGGGGGGAAGAATGTAGTAACCCATATCCAGAATTAATGATTAATGAGTAATTAATCATGTGATCATGTTTTGAATTATTACCACATGATTAAGGAAATTTATGTTGGATTAACGGACTTCAGAAATGGATTCAGAATGATCGAAAAAGGCCCGAAGGGTGACCAGGAACGGAAGCAACGTTCTTGAACGGAAGCAACTTTCTAGCAGTGATGTCATCCATGGCGTCAAAAATATTACGTCATTGCTTACGCAATTGATGGGACATCGGAAGCAAAGATGGGGATCGGAAGCAACGTTCGTCAGGCAGAATTCATTTCTTGCACCTCTCTCCTCTCTTCTCTGTTGATTCCTTAGCCTTCTAACAAAGATCTAGGGAAATCTAGGCATCCTATTGGGATTCCGGAAGTGGCATAGCGATCCAGGCGTCGTAGCAAAGCTGTGGCCTAGTTTTGAGGCAATTGTCATCAGTGGGCTGACGACGGACGCAGGTATAACTATGGTCTCCTTAAATTATTTAGGAGTATGAAATAGCTTAGTTAAGGCTTTTAGAGCTTAATTAATGATGCATGTGTAATTTCATTGTAGAATTGATGATAGGCTTGGAACCTAGAGTGGGACTTCTAGGACTGCCTGTAATAAGGTACGTATGTACTGACTGAGATAGCCAGCGGGTTTTGCATGCTTATATGTTGCATTTGTGTGTCATATTATTATGTGACATGTGCATATCATATTGTGTCTGTCCATCTTTTGAGATGAGCCATGTAGGGCCGCTCAGCCCTGTTTGGACGGTTGATGTCGAGCGCCCCGCTACCGACGGGTTAGCCGACACTGACATCTGTAAGACACGGTCTACGTCTGATAGGAATGAGCAGTGTACACAGGGTTTGCTCCCCGGGTTGTGCCACTCATTTCCTAGGCGCCATTACTGAGCAGTTGTATACAGTTATCCCAGATATGGATACCCTGTCATTTGCATGCATCATATTTGTATGTTTTACCCGTGATTTTGTATTGAGCTTAGAGCTCAGGTCCAGTCTTTTTTGTGTATCTGGATACCCCATTCGACGGGGCAGGTGTAGGCACAGGTGTATCTGGATACCCCATAAGGAATAGATGAATTAGTCTTTTCAGCGCTAAGGCTGATGCCTTCAGGAAAAGGAGCGATTTGAATATTGAGAATTCATTGGGATTTAGTTTTCAGAATCTTTATGTTCAACCATGGTATTTTGGGATTGCGACTATCACCAGAGACTCCGAGTTGAGTTATACCAGGCGCATGTAACTGACGAGTGTTGAGACAGAACAGGAAGCATTTCCATATGTTTGTGTACTGTGGAATGTCCCAGTCGAGCAGATTGGTAGGAGCTTGCCTTAGTCTTGATGTGTGCACAGTGATTGCAAGTATGTATAACAATCAGAAGGATGTCTATCGATTGAATTCGTGGGGTGAATAACCTATGGCCGAGATGATGTAGATCATCAAAGGTGTAGTGACCCTTACCCGGATCACCTACTAAACAGAACTTATGCATGCAATTAACTTAATTAAACAGATATCAGAATAAAACTGTGGAATCCAAAAACATTATACAATCCCAAGTAAAGGAATCTGTAATTATCCAATAATATACAACCAAATCGAATAGCTGTATAAACCCAAACAACAGTAATAAAACCTAGACGAAGCTCCAGCTGGCCAACCACTGACTAGCCCCTCCTGGATCCACCCTCCTCGTCCAATCGCAAACCTGCCCCATGGAATAGGGTGTCCAGAGAAATACAGAGTACGAGACGTGAGCATAAAACGCTCAGTGCGAGAGTATGAGTATACATGCATGCAAAGTGAACTCCCTATAGACTCGAGGTCAAGGATCAGATAACAGAGACAGACCGGGCCCTGGTATGTAGCACGCTGTGCCATCGCTTCAGGAGGTGGCTCCCATACCGAGATAACCGTGGAAACGCCGGACCCAAATCGATGGAAGTCCATCCACTAACAGGATAGGGTACAACCCTACTAACAGACATCTCGAAGGAGATACAGCAAGATGCAAATGAATGCAGCATAATATCATGGCATATAAATCATGCGGTCACATAATACATGCATACTCAGTCAGGATATCTCGAACAGTACTTTCGTACCTCAATACAGTGCAAGCTCTACCAACTCTAGGTCCACGCCTATAGTCTGCTCTACATTGCCAAATGATACTACTATCATTAAAGTGCTTTAAAAGCCTTAACTAAGCTATTGCATACTCCTAAATATTTATAGGAAGCAAAAGCTATACCTTCGTCCGTCGTTAGCCCTTTGATGTCGATGCCTCCAGAACTTGGGCACAACTCCGCTACGACTACCAAACGCCTCTCCGACCTCCGGACCAAGCCTAAGAAGACTAGAACAGCTCCAAAAGGACTAGAAAGGAAAGGAAAACTCGGAATTGGCAAATGAAAGTGAAGTCTCGGCCGTCTATTTATAGACAACGATCGGAACTTCCGATCCTTGATCGGAACGTCCGAACCTCGATCGGAACGTCCGATCCTGTCATCGGAGCTTCCGAAGATCCTGATCTGCCACGTGTCAAAATATCACTTGATGACTCCGGATAGGGGTGATCGGAGCCTCCGGTCCTGATCGGAGCTTCCGATCCAACCACACGTCATGCCTGACGTAATAACATCGGTGCCTCCGATCGCTCATCGGAGCTTCCGATCCTGTTCGGAGCTTCCGATCGTGCCTTCGGAGCTTCCGATCCGTCCGATGCCTAATTCAATTAATTAGCATTAATCCTTTAATTACTTAATTAGGGCACAAGCTACTACATTCTCCCCCACTTAAGATATTTCGTCCTCGAGATCAGATCTTAAGTACCGAATGCAAATACAGAAATCAGAAACATTCTTTATTCAAATCAAACGTTTACAGAGTTTGAAACTGAATACAACTTAAATAATGAAATCAAAACAACTCAGGATGGTCTTTACGCATCCTGTCCTCAAGCTCCCAAGTAGCTTCCTCAGTGCCTCGGCGCTGCCACTGAACTAAAACCAAAGGAATGACTTTGTTCCGTAAAACCTTATCCTTATAATCAAGGATGCGAAGAGGTTTCTCAACATAAGTCAAATCTTTGTCTACCTGAACCTCAGATCGCTGCAGAATATGAGATTCATCCGCCACATACCGTCGCAACAGAGATACGTGGAACACGTCATGAATACTGGATAGATGCGGTGGCAAAGCTAGTCGATAAGCCAAATCGCCAATACTCTCCAAGATCTCAAACGGACCGATAAATCTGGGAGACAACTTGCCCTTAAGGCCAAATCTGAGAATCTTGCGGAAAGGTGACACTCTCAGAAACACTTTCTCCCCGACCTCGAACTGCAAAGGCCTACGCTTGATATTAGCATAGATGGCCTGACGATCCTGTGCAGTCTTAATCCGTTTCTTGATCTGATCAACAATGTCTATCGCCTGCTGGATAAACTCCGGTCCTTCAGCCTGTCTCTCCCCCACTTCTTCCCAGAAGAGTGGAGTACGACAACGTCGCCCATACAACGACTCAAAAGGTGCCATCCCAATACTAGTGTGATAGCTGTTGTTGTAAGCGAACTCGATCAACGGCAAATGATCCTGCCAGGCTGAACCAAAATCCATGACGCACGCTCTAAGCATATCCTCTAACGTACGGATAGTGCGCTCTGACTGACCATCAGTCTCCGGATGATAGGCTGTACTCAAACTGAGAGTAGTACCCATCGCACGCTGAACACTCCCCCAGAATCTAGAAGTAAACCTGGGGTCCCGATCGCTGACAATGCTCACAGGCACTCCATGAAGTCGAACGATCTCCTGAATGTACAACCGAGCCATGCAATCCACAGAGTACTCTCGGCTATAGGCAATGAAATGCGCTGACTTGGTGAGTCGGTCCACCACAACCCAGATAGCATCACAGTTCCTTGGGGATACCGGCAAATGGGTCACAAAGTCCATAGTGATAAACTCCCATTTCCATTCAGGAATAGGCAGACTGTGAAGCAATCCTCCAGGTCGTCGGTGCTCTTCCTTGACCTGTTGACACACCAAACATCTCGAAACAAACTGATAAACACTGCGTTTCATTCCCTTCCACCAGAAACGAGTACGTAGATCCTTGTACATCTTGTTGCTCCCAGGATGAATACTCAACTTAGTGCGATGTGCTTGAGACAAAATCTCCTCTCGCAACTCTTCATCCTGTGGAATCACAAGCCTACCAGACAAACACAGAAAGCCATCTGACTGATAATGAAATCCAGACGAGCTACCCTCGTTAGCTAGACGAGCTAAACGCTCGGTCTTCGAATCAGACATCTGAGCATCTCGGATCCGCGAGTACAAGGCTGGCTCAGATAATATCGCAAACATCTGGATACTCTGCATACCTTTATTATGCTTGAAGGTATAACCTGAGGTACAACAGTCACTGATCGCACTAGACATCGAACAAGTCTGAAGTGCGGATAGTCGCACCTTGTGACTCAAAGCATCAGCGGTGAGATTAGCAGCTCCTGGATGGTACTTAATCTCGCAATCATAGTCCTTAAGCAAGTCCATCCAACGTCTCTGTCTCATGTTCAATTCTGCCTGAGTGAACAAATACTTGAGACTCTTATGGTCGGTGAAGATCTCAAATTTCTCTCCATAAAGATAATGACGCCAGATCTTCAAAGCGAACACAATGGCTGCTAACTCCAAATCATGGACTGGGTAATTGTCCTCGTGAAGCTTCAGCTGTCTAGAAGCGTATGCGATCACATGCCCATTCTGAGTCAGGACACAACCTAACCCCTGAAGAGAAGCATCCGTGTAAACTACATACCCTCCAGATCTTGATGGTAATGCCAACACCGGCGCAGAAGTCAACCGCCGTCGAAGCTCACGAAAATTCTCCTCACACTCGGAGGACCACTCGAAATCCACA
Organism: Henckelia pumila; assembly: GCF_033568475.1. NCBI lineage: Eukaryota > Viridiplantae > Streptophyta > Magnoliopsida > Lamiales > Gesneriaceae > Henckelia > Henckelia pumila. Next base: position 20,295,226 of record NC_133123.1, on the reverse strand, counting down.
CCCTTGCGGGTAAGCTGCGTCAACGGTCGAGCTAACTGAGAGAAGTTCAGAATGAAGCGACGATAATACCCTGCTAGACCCAGAAAACTACGGATCTTAGCAACCGTCGTCGGACGCGACCAATTAAGTACCGCTTCAATCTTGCTTGGATCAACAGAAATCCCCTCCCTGGATATGATATGGCCAAGAAAGACCACTCTATCCATCCAGAACTCACACTTGCTTAGCTTGGCGTACAACTGCTCATCTCGAAGAGTCTGTAGTACCAACCGCAAGTGAGAAACATGCTCTTCCGTATTACGCGAATAAACCAGGATGTCGTCAATGAAGACCATGACAAACTTGTCCAAATACTCCCTGAAGACACGGTTCATCAGATCCATGAATATAGCCGGCGCATTAGTCAAACCAAATGGCATCACTAGGAACTCGTAATGCCCATAGCGAGTACGGAATGCAGTCTTGGCTACGTCCTGATCACGGACTCTCAACTGATGATACCCAGATCTCAAGTCAATCTTGGAGTAAATTGATGTGCCCTGCAGCTGGTCAAAAAACTCATCAACACGAGGCAACGGATACTTGTTCTTCACAGTCACTCGATTCAGCTGCCGATAGTCAATGCACAGCCGCATCGACCCATCCTTCTTCTTCACGAAGAGAACAGGAGCTCCCCAAGGAGATACACTAGGACGAATGTACCCCTTGTCCAAAAGATCCTGTAGCTGATTCTTCAACTCACGCATCTCTGACGGAGCCAGACGATACGGTGCTCTAGAAATAGGCGAAGTACCCGGCATCAACTCTATGCCAAACTCGACTTCCCTAGCAGGAGGAAAACCCGGAATCTCATCAGGAAACACATCTGGAAATTCATCCACAACAGGAATGCTCTCTATCCCAATACTCTCAGCGGACAAATCAACTGCATAGATAAGGTAGCCTTCCCCGCCAGACTCTAGAGCTCGATAGGCTCGCAAAGCTGATACCAAAGGCATCGGGGGTCGCGCTCCCTCACCATAGAAAAACCAACTCTCACTCCCTTCCGGATGAAAGCGTACTAATCTCTGATAGCAGTCCACTGAAGCTCGATAGGTAGTCAGCACATCTATTCCCAGAATGCAATCAAATTCGTCCATCGCCAGGACCATGAGATTCGCCAACAGAACGTTCCCTTCGAACTCTAAAGGGCAACCCATCACTAGACGCTTAGCCAAAGCAGATTGGCCCGTCGGAGTAGAAACAGACATCACTACGTCTAGTGCAATGCATGGTAACTTATGCCTCTTAACAAAACGTGCAGAAATGAAGGAATGAGATGCACCAGTGTCAATAAGTACAAGAGCAGGTATACCATAAAGCATAAATGTACCTGCGATGACTTTCTCATTCTCCTTCACAGCCTGATCATGTCTCAGGGCAAACACCTGGCCAGAAGCTCGTGGCCTCATATGAGAACTCCTAGCAGACTGTCCCTGCGACCTCTGCTGAACGGTAGCCTGAGAACCCAATCCCGTACCAGAACCAGAACCACCTCCCCCAGACAGTGGACAATCCCTCCGGATATGACCAGTCTCTCCACAACGGAAACAAGCTCCAGAAGCTCTACGACACTTGTCGGATGGATGGTTCTTCCCACAGTGATCACACTTGTCCTTCTTACCGAAACGGACAACACCTCCAGAACCAGAGGAAGAAGAAGATCCAGACTTCTTGAAAGTTTGGGCACGGGGACCCAAAGAACTAGCAGGCCTCGATTGAGGGAAAGACCTGTTCCGCCGAATGCTATCCTCCGCCTGGTGACAACGGCTCACCAAACCCTCGTAGGACATGTCGTCGCCAACCGCCACACGATCATGGATCTCAGGGTTAAGGCCCTGAAGGAACAGATTATACTTCATCTCTGAGCTATCAGCAATCTCGGGGCAATAGGATAGCAGATCAAAGAACCTCTGCTGATACTCATCGATAGACATGGTTCCCTGTCGCAGACTCAGTAGCTCGCCTGCCTTTGACTGACGGAGTGCAGGAGGAAAATACCGCTTTTGGAAAGCTGTGCGAAACTCGGCCCAGGTGGCCACTCCTCTCGCCGCAACAAAAGGTGCAGAAGTAAACCTCCACCACCTGCGCGCACGCTCATCCAGAAGATAGCCAAGGGTCTCCACCTTCTGCTCATCGGTGCATTGGAAAGTCTGAAAAGTCGTCTCCATGCGGTCTAACCAGTTCTCCGCATCCTCCGGAGACTCACCTCCAACTAAGGGCTTAGGACCCATAGCTAAGAATCGACGCACAGTGAAACGCTCGTCGTCATGGTGACGATGATGCCGTTCTCGACGAGGCTCCCGGTCGGCATCACCCCAACGCCCACCAACACTGCCATGAGAACTCTGGTCGTCACGATTTGACATCTACAAAAATACCTCAAGATGAGACTAAATCCCAAGAAATATTTTGCATGCTCTGATACCATAAATGTAGTGACCCTTACCCGGATCACCTACTAAACAGAACTTATGCATGCAATTAACTTAATTAAACAGATATCAGAATAAAACTGCGGAATCCAAAAACATTATACAATCCCAAGTAAAGGAATCTGTAATTATCCAATAATATACAACCAAATCGAATAGCTGTATAAACCCAAACAACAGTAATAAAACCTAGACGAAGCTCCAGCTGGCCAACCACTGACTAGCCCCTCCTGGATCCACCCTCCTCTTCCAATCGCAAACCTGCCCCATGGAATAGGGTGTCCAGAGAAATACAGAGTACGAGACGTGAGCATAAAACGCTCAGTGCGAGAGTATGAGTATACATGCATGCAAAGTGAACTCCCTATAGACTCGAGGTCAAGGATCAGATAACAGAGACAGACCGGGCCCTGGTATGTAGCACGCTGTGCCGTCGCTTCAGGAGGTGGCTCCCATACCGAGATAACCATGGAAACGCCGGACCCAAATCGATGGAAGTCCATCCACTAACAGGATAGGGTACAACCCTACTAACAGACATCTCGAAGGAGATACAGCAAGATGCAAATGAATGCAGCATAATATCATGGCATATAAATCATGCGGTCACATAATACATGCATACTCAGTCAGGATATCTCGAACAGTACTTTCGTACCTCAATACAGTGCAAGCTCTACCAACTCTAGGTCCACGCCTATAGTCTGCTCTACACTGCCAAATGATACTACTATCATTAAAGTGCTTTAAAAGCCTTAACTAAGCTATTGCATACTCCTAAATATTTATAGGAAGCAAAAGCTATACCTTCGTCCGTCGTTAGCCCTTTGATGTCGATGCCTCCAGAACTTGGGCACAACTCTGCTACGACTACCAAACGCCTCTCCGACCTCCGGACCAAGCCTAAGAAGACTAGAACAGCTCCAAAAGGACTAGAAAGGAAAGGAGAACTCGGAATTGGCAAATGAAAGTGAAGTCTCGGCCGTCTATTTATAGACAACGATCGGAACTTCCGATCCTTGATCGGAACGTCCGAACCTCGATCGGAACGTCCAATCCTGTCATCGGAGCTTCCGAAGATCCTGATCTGCCACGTGTCAAAATATCACTTGATGACTCTGGATAGGGGTGATCGGAGCCTCCGGTCCTGATCGGAGCTTCCGATCCAACCACACGTCATGCCTGACGTAATAACATCGGTGCCTTTGATCGCTCATCGGAGCTTCCGATCCTGTTCGGAGCTTCCGATCGTGCCTTCGGAGCTTCCGATCCGTCCGATGCCTAATTCAATTAATTATCATTAATCCTTTAATTACTCAATTAGGGCACGGGCTACTAGAAGAGGTGTGATAACTTCTATTGCAATGTATGCGTGACTTCGCAGGCCGATGGTTAGAAGATGACTTAGTGTCATTATCGGTGAGCGATGATAGTTTTCATCAGGGCATAGTGTTGAGTTATACTAAAAAACATGAACTGTGATTGGTACTAGACTGGATGGTCTGAGTTCCCAGTAATTTCTTGGGAAGCTCGTTCGCTTCGGTGGAGCATGGGATGGATGACCAGTTTGGAATCATGTTAAGCAGTTATGTTGGAATATAGCTTTGGGTCAACAAGATTCTCTTGAGAATAAATTCGGGAATTGTTGTGTCAGCACAGTGTTGGGATTGGTGTTTCCTGACTAAGAGGTGTTGAGCACGGAGAACTTTTGGAACCATTAGATGGTTAGGTTCAATTAGTGATTCGACGGATGCAGTAAACCAGTCGGATTTTGACTTGTTCTTTGTCAGTCTAAGACTTTTCCTTAGGACGATGATCTCGATCAAGTGGGTGTTGGTATCTTTTGTGATCAGAGAGATCGTGGTCAGTATGGAAGACGTATCAGTGTTGTGATACGTTAGTGCCAAGGAAGTTTGAATGTCAACCAACAGCGCAGTAATCTTCAGTTGCGAGGATGCTAATGCGGTTCAGCATTAGTGGAGCTTGCAGAGAATTCGACGAGAGTCTGAGTGTCGGAGGATATTTTGACCATACACTCGAGCAAGGGTTTCTAGTACGTTCTCGAGGTTTTACCCTAGATTTTGAGGACAAAATCTTTTAAGGAGGGGGGGGGGGGAATGTAGTAACCCATATCCAGAATTAATGATTAATGAGTAATTAATCATGTGATCATGTTTTGAATTATTACCACATGATTAAGGAAATTTATGTTGGATTAACGGACATCAGAAATGGATTCAGAATGATCGAAAAAGGCCCGAAGGGTGACCAGGAACGGAAGCAACGTTCTTGAATGGAAGCAACGTTCTAGCAGTGATGTCATCCATGACGTCAAAAATATTACGTCATTTCTTACGCAATTGATGGGACATCGGAAGCAAAGATGGGGATCGGAAGCAACGTTCGTCAGGCAGAATTCATTTCTTGCACCTCTCTCCTCTCTTCTCTGTTGATTCCTTAGCCTTCTAACAAAGATCTAGTGAAATCCAGGCATCCTATTGGGATTCCGGAAGTGGCATAGCGATCCAGGCGTCGTAGCAAAGCTGTGGCCTAGTTTTGAGGCAATTGTCATCAGTGGGCTGAAGACGGACGCAGGTATAACTATGGTCTCCTTAAATTATTTAGGAGTATGAAATAGCTTAGTTAAGACTTTTAGAGCTTAATTAATGATGCATGTGTAATTTCATTGTAGAATTGATGATAGGCTTGGAACCTAGAGTGGGACTGCTAGGACTGCCTGTAATAAGGTACGTATGTACTGACTGAGATAGCCAGCGGGTTTTGCATGCTTATATGTTGCATTTGTGTGTCATATTATTATGTGACATGTGCATATCATATTGTGCCTGTCCATCTTTTGAGATGAGCCATGTAGGGCCGCTCAGCCCTGTTCGGACGGTTGATGTCGAGCGCCCCACTACCGACGGGTTAGCCGACACTGACATCTGTAAGACATGGTCTACGTCTGATAGGAATGAGCAGTGTACACAGGGTTTGCTCCCCGGGTTGTGCCACTCATTTCCTAGGTGCCATTACTGAGCAGTTGTATACAGTTATCCCAGATATGGATACCCTGTCATTTGCATGCATCATATTTGTATGTTTTACCCGTGATTTTGTATTGAGCTTAGAGCTCACGTCCAGTCTTTTTTGTGTATCTGGATACCCCATTCGACGGGGCAGGTGTAGGCACAGGTGTATCTGGATACCCCATAAGGAATAGATGAATTAGTCTTTTCAGCGCTAAGGCTGATGCCTTCAGGAAAAGGAGCGATTTGAATATTGAGAATTCATTGGGATTTAGTTTTCAGAATCTTTATGTTCAACCATGGTAGTTTGGGATTGCGACGATTGTATCACCAGAGACTCCGAGTTGAGTTATACCAGGCGCATGTAACTGACGAGTGTTGAGACAGAACAGGAAGCATTTCCATATGTTTGTGTACTGTGGAATGTCCCAGTCGAGCAGATTGGTAGGAGCTTGCCTTAGTCTTGATGTGTGCACAGTGATTGCAAGTATGTATAACAATCAGGAGGATGTCTATCGATTGAATTCGTGGGTGAATAACCTATGGCCGAGATGATGTAGATCATCAGAGGTGTGATAACTTCTATTGCAATGTATGCGTGACTTCGCAGGCCGATGGTTAGAAGATGACTTAGTGTCATTATCGGTGAGCGATGATAGTTTTCATCAGGGCATAGTGTTGAGTTATACTAAAAAACATGAACTGTGATTGGTACTAGACTGGATGGTCTGAGTTCCCAGTAATTTCTTGGGAAGCTCGTTCGCTTCGGTGGAGCATGGGATGGATGACCAGTTTGGAATCATGTTAAGCAGTTATGTTGGAATATAGCTTTGGGTCAACAAGATTCTCTTGAGAATAAATTCGGGAATTGTTGTGTCAGCACAGTGTTGGGATTGGTGTTTCCTGACTAAGAGGTGTTGAGCACGGAGAACTTTTGGAACCATTAGATGGTTAGGTTCAATTAGTGATTCGACGGATGCAGTAAACCAGTCGGATTTTGACTTGTTCTTTGTCAGTCTAAGACTTTTCCTTAGGACGATGATCTCGATCAAGTGGGTGTTGGTATCTTTTGTGATCAGAGAGATCGTGGTCAGTATGGAAGACGTATCAGTGTTGTGATACGTTAGTGCCAAGGAAGTTTGAATGTCAACCAACAGCGCAGTAATCTTCAGTTGCGAGGATGCTAATGCGGTTCAGCATTAGTGGAGCTTGCAGAGAATTCGACGAGAGTCTAAGTGTCGGAGGATATTTTGACCATACACTCGAGCAAGGGTTTCTAGTACGTTCTCGAGGTTTTACCCTAGATTTTGAGGACAAAATCTTTTAAGGAGGGGGGGGGGAAGAATGTAGTAACCCATATCCAGAATTAATGATTAATGAGTAATTAATCATGTGATCATGTTTTGAATTATTACCACATGATTAAGGAAATTTCTGTTGGATTAACGGACTTCAAAAATGGATTCAGAATGATCGAAAAAGGTCCGAAGGGTGACCAGGAACGGAAGCAACATTCTGGCAGTGATGTCATCCGTGACGTCAAAAATATTACGTCATTGCTTACGCAATTGATGGGACATCGGAAGCAAAGATGGGGATCGGAAGCAACGTTCGTCAGGCAGAATTCATTTCTTGCACCTCTCTCCTCTCTTCTCTATTGATTCCTTAGCCTTCTAACAAAGATCTAGGGAAATCCAGGCATCCTATTAGGATTCCGGAAGTGGCATAGCGATCCAGGCGTCGTAGCAAAGCTGTGGCCTAGTTTTGAGGCAATTGTCATCAGTGGGCTAACGACGGACGAAGGTATAACTATGGTCTCCTTAAATTATTTAGGAGTATGAAATAGCTTAGTTAAGGCTTTTAGAGCTAAATTAATGATTCATGTGTAATTTCATTGTAGAATTGATGATAGGCTTGGAACCTAGAGTGAGACTGCTAGGACTGCCTGTAATAAGGTACGTATGTACTGACTGAGATAGCCAGCGGGTTTTGCATGCTTATATGTTGCATTTGTGTGTCATATTATTATGTGACATGTGCATATCATATTGTGCCTGTCCATCTTTTGAGATGAGCCATGTAGGGCCGCTCAGCCCTGTTCGGACGGTTGATGTCGAGCGCCCCGCTACCGAAGGGTTAGCTGACACTGACATCTGTAAGACACGGTCTACGTCTGATAGGAATGAGCAGTGTACACAGGGTTTGCTCCCCGGGTTGTGCCACTCATTTCCTAGGCGCCATTACTGAGCAGTTGTATACAGTTATCCCAGATATGGATACCCTGTCATTTGCATGCATCATATTTGTATGTTTTACCCGTGATTTTGTATTGAGCTTAGAGCTCACGTCCAGTCTTTTTTGTGTATCTGGATACCCCATTCGACGGGGCAGGTGTAGGCACAGGATCGAGTACCAGGAGCTTGGAGTAGCCAGTGACCAGTGAAGACAGCAGTATTAGCTGTAGGTTTTGCCCTTTAGACTTATTTATTCGATTGAGTTGTATAATCGAATTTTTTTAACCTGTTGTATTCTGCCGGTCTGCTTTTATTTAAGCCTTCCACAGTGATTTATTTTAATGCATGCTTAATTATGCTCTTAACTCTGATTAGGTAGTGGATCCGGGTTGGGTCGCTACACCAGGCCTCTAAGCTCTTTATAGAGCAAGCGCAGATACATACCCTCTGGACTAAAGATCTTCACCGGATCAGTCGTCCCAAGCTTTTCTTCATACTGCCACATCTGGGCAGCATAGTCTCTCTCTGGATTCATCAAATCTTGTGGATGAACAGCAAAGAGATAGAGACGCAACTCCTCAATCGCCTCCCATTCCTCAACGACTTTACCGAACACTGTATCCTCATATTCGCGAGATCTCACCCTAGTCAAAGCAGCATTGAACTCTTCAGCAAAATCACCTCCAAGACCCGACATCTTATCGTTCTATAGATTATGAATGTATTTTATTGCCCGACTGATTTCTTGATTTCATATTTATATGCACCCAAGGGAGATGAAGAGTCGGACGATATTAATTACAATTATCCACTGATAAGCCTACACGTCAAATCATATTTCTGGACCTGACGGCGTATCCAAAACGACACAAATCCTGATTTCAGACAATCAAAAATGATTACATACATTGGACTTTGGAACCAACTGCCTCTTATTTATTATATTATATTTATAATATTTATCTTACCACGTGTTTTTCACTTTTCAAAATTCAAAATTCAAAATCTTCAGTGACGTGTACAACACTCGCAGCCACTCTCACACATAACACAAACTTATATGTTTTCGCATCTAATCTTGTATCAAGCATTTACGTTTTTCTTCCAAAAATATTGATAATACTTTTTGATTACATAACTCCACAAGATGTCCATCCAAAAAACATTCCTGGCAATCAACTTCGACAAAGTGCACTCCATCAAGAACTCCAAAATTTCCGCAATGTTCAACATGATTGAAGATTCAGGGCTTCGAAAATTTTTCAGTTCCGGATCTATGGTCAACTACGATCTAGTCAAGGAATTCTTTGAATCCGCCGAATTGCGTCATGGAAGCATCAATTGCAACATCAAGGGATGGAAGATAGAATTCAATCAACATTTCTTCGGTGATACATTTTACTTGCCCACCAGTGGTTTGATAAAATGCGCAGACCTACCCGATGGTAATACTGATCACTGGGCAGCTCAGTTCACGTTAGATGGCGCACCTATCAAAGTCAACGGTCTCAAACATAGCTTGAAGCCAGCATATTGACTGCTAGCTAATATAGTAGCAAAAACTCTATTAGCCAAGGCTAGATCATATGACAAGATCACTCTCGAGAAACTTCATTACATGGCCTTTATTGCCTCCCAGTTGAACTTTAACTGGTCATCCATTCTCTACTCTACTCTATGTGAGATGATTCGAGGCAAAGGACAATCTGAAGGCTTTGCACTATAGATTTGTCATCTTCTTGCAGCATTAGGTATGTACTCCTCAGCTTTTGAAGCCTTACATGTAGTAGCCCGTACCCAAAATCAGTGATTAATTGTTAATCCTACTAGTTAAGAGTAAACGTGATTAAGGGAACTCTTAATGGGTTAACGGAGTCCGGAATTGGATTCAGAACACTTGAAAATGGTTTGAGGGTCATCGAGTTCGGAGTCTCCGAAGTCAAGGTTCGGACGGTCCGAAGTCAGGGTTCGGACGATCCGAAGAGTGGTTCGGACGCTCCGAACGTGATGCCGACAATCGTCATGGATGACTTCATTATGCTGACGTAAGCAATGACATAATATTGAGTTCGGATGATCCGAAGTCCAGTTCGGATGATCCGAACGTGTTCGGAGGCTCCGAAGTCAGTTCGGAGGGCCCGAACTCCGTCTATAAATAGGGGGTGCCGAGCTCATTTTTGAGTGCACCGATCCCTCTCTTCTCTCTCAATTCCTTAGCCTTCTAACTCAGATCTAGGGAATTCTAGGCATCCCGTGGGGAATCCGGAAGTGGCTTAGCGATCCAGGCGTCGTAGCGGAGCTGTGGCCTAGTTTTGAGGCACTCGACAGCAAAGGGCTAACGACGGACGAAGGTATAGCTTTCGCTTCCTATAAATATTTAGGAGTATGCAATAGCTTAGTTAAGGCTTTTAGAGCACTTTAATGATAGTAGTATCATTTGGCAGTATAGAGCAAACTATAGGCGTGGACCTAGAGTTGGTAGAGCTTGCACTGATTTGAGGTACGAAAGTACTGTTCGAGATATCCTGACTGAGTATGCATGTATTATGTGACTGCATGGTTTATATGTCATTGATTTATGCTGCATTCATTTGCATACTGAGCTATCTCCTTCGAGATGTCTGTTAGTAGGGTTTTTCCCTATCCTGTTAGTGGTTGGACTTCCATCGATTTGGGTCCGGCATATCCACTGGTATTATGGTATGGTAGCCACCTCCTGATGCGACGGCACAACGTGCTACATACCAGGGCTCGGTCTGTCTCTGTTATCTGATCTTTGACCTCGAGTTTATAGGGAGTTCACTTTGCATGCATGTATACTCATACTCTCGTACTGAGCGTTTTATGCTCATGTCTCGTACTCTGTGTTTCTGGACACCCTATTCCATGGGACAGGTTTGCGATTGGACGAGGCGGGTGGATCCAAGAGAGGCTAGGCAGTTGTTGGCCAGCTGGAGCTTCGCCTAGGTTTTATTCTGTTGTTATTTGGATTAATACAGTTGTTCGATCTGGTTGTATTATATTTGGGTATTTACAGATTCCTTTACTTGGGATTGTATAATGTTTATGGTTTCCGCAGTTTTATTCTGATATCTGTTTAATTAAGTTAATTGCATGCCTAATTTCTGTTTAGTAGGTGATCCAGGTAAGGGGCACTACATTAAATGTCTCAAAATGGCTCAATGCAGTCACTATTCCCTTATTCTTGCAAAAGAATCAAGTGAATACTAATCAATTAAGGACTATCAAATGCGAGATCGGGGCAGAACAACAAGCTGCTATGAGCTCCACAACTCCTCAACTCAAGCGCCCTCGACCTACTAGGCGTACTATGATTGTGGACTCTAACCTTGAAGATGAGTTTAGTGACAATGCTTCTCTGGTTCAGGTTTTTGCTAGCTCTTATCCCTCTCCAAAGAAGAAAATGGCTTTCAAGCCATCTTAACCGAAACCAAAGAGGATCAAGTTGTTATAAACCGTTTACACTCCAACTTCTCAGCTGACAGCAGCACCGGTTGAAGTCTCTGCATCAATGAAAATTCCTACTCAAACAGTCCCTATTCCCCAGTCGTCATCCGAGCCAGCAGAAAGAACCATAGTTATTGTTGTACCTATCTCAGTGGCAATACCCACTTCATCGGTCGATACAGTCTCCATCATCAGTCAGAAAATTCTACGGACTCAGGCTCCTGTTGACAACACTCAAGTTCCTCCACTAAAAGGAATCGCTCTCAATGAGCCCTCAGCCATAGCTCTCAACAAAACCTCTACCGACCTTCAGGGAAAAGGCAAAGGAATCCTAATCCCACATCCAAAAGCCCAATCAGTAGGCAAATTGGAGGTCCTCATCATTATTTTCAACATTCTCAGGGCTCTACGGTTCAGACTTCTGGAATTTTATGAATGGGTGAACTATCGCCTCAATGCTTCATATTCTCAGATTCTGCATGAGAATAAGCTGGAATACCTCTCCAAGTTAGAGGACAAAATGTTTATTCTTACAGCTACCTCAAGTATTGAGACCGCACTCAGCAGATACAAATTGGTTTACGTTCAGGTCCGTGATAGTCTCGCCCGATATATTCTTTCTAAAAGAGAAGAGAACTATCAACCGATGAGCAGCACTGCCAAGGATGACAGTGAAGTAATCTTACATCTCAAGCAGTCTGTCGATGTCACTGACACCTTTTTACGGGAATATTGGCTAAAGCACTCCATTCCTCTAGCAAACGATGAATACAAGCGAACGTACCAAGACGAAGTTCAGGCGATGATTCCAATTCTGGATTCTCATGATAACTCAGAACCGTCTGACTTCATATTCACAGCAGAGGAACATGACTTCATTGCGGCACAAGAAGAATTTCCTTTGACCTACTTCTCCTTTGCCTCCTCTTCTACCGAACAGATGACATCAAGTACTGCTCATGTTTCAGAACCTCAACTGATCGAACCAATTACATCAGTTGTTGATGATTCTCTTCCTGAGATCCCACTCACCTCAGTCTCAGACGTTATGAAGGCCATATTTGACGAAGTTCAGCCTACATCTCCTCTTCATGAGATTCACTCGGCTGACTCCTCTCCAAACCTGACTATTATAGCATCTCAGCCAACTAGTCATGTCAGTCCAATTGACCAGCAGATTACGGTCGATGTACCATCATTATTGAACAAAACAACTGTCATACCTCCAAGCACATAGCATCTCATCTCATCCCCTGTCACGACTACTGCCGATGATCAAGCAATCACGCTCAATGCGTCAGGCGATGCAATTGACAAAAATTCTTCAGCTTCGGTTGTTGAACCAGAATCTACAACTTATGCTTTGGAACGCATCATAGATGAACTTCGCTCCACAACACAAAGCCTTAGCAATTGCATCCAAGGACAAGATGCTGGTATTGCAAGCTCCAGATCCGCAATTATGTCTCGTCTAAACAGTCTATCTTCTGAGCTCGTCCGATGCGTTATTGAATTGCAAAACTACAAAAAAATGCAATCTTCGGGCTATTGATACTATTGCTGAACAAGTATCACAAACTGTTCGTCGCACAAATGAGCACACCTCCGCTCAAATATCAGTTCTTCAAGATGATTTGAATGCTCACATTGACTCCCGTATTGACTCATTCCAAATCACCGTCGGTGCTCGGAGAGATTATCTCTCATCTTAACCGTGGTGATGTCAAAAAGGGGGAAGCATCCAGAAAATCAGTTGACACCGAATGCCAAAGGAAATAATTTATATCTACTTTATTTTAGCAACGTAGGTGTAATAGGCTTTTATTGCTCTTTATCAGTAATTGCTTGTAAACATAGCATGTATCAATGCAATTCATCTTCGCAATGAATTCATTTGTAAATTCTCTTCATAATGATTTTTGGAGCCTAGGTTTTTTCATCACCAAAAAGGGGGAAATTGTTGAATCCTGACTTTTGGTGATAACAAAACAATAAATTGTTGTTTTAGAACGGCCGCCATTTACTTGTATACACAGGTAATCTACCAACGTCTAGACATCAGCTGACCAAGAGATATCAACTGGATTAAGCAGTATCAGCTGATCAAAGCATGTCAATCGTTACTTGTCAATCGAGCAAGACATATCTACTGGCTAAGATATCTATTGAACTTGTCCAACAATTTCATGTATTATTGGAAAAATAAAATTAAAAAAGCTTTGTTAGATTTGGGAGCAAGTGTGAATTTAATTCCTTATTCAGTTTATGAAAAGCTTAAGTTGGGAGATTTAAAACCTACATCTGTTACTCTTTTACTAGCCGATAAGTCAATCAAAATACCTAGAGGTATTGTAGAAGATGTATTAGTTCAAGTTGATAAATTCATATATCCCGTGGATTTTATTGTCTTGGATACACAACCAATAGAAGTACATAACGAAATTCCAGTAATATTGGGACGTCCATTTCTAGCAACTTCAAATGCTTTAATTAATTGTCGAAATGGAATAATGAAATTGTCTTTTGGAAATATGACTTTAGAACTTAATGTGTTCAATTTATGTAAACAACCAAGTATTAATGAAGATGAAGATGATAATGCAATAGAAACAATCGTGGAAGAAAATATACACCAAGAAAACTTAAATCAACAATCTGAAGTTTGTTTAGTGGAAAGTTTTGAATCAAAAAATGTTTTTAAATAAAAGTTATTTGAAGAAATTAATGAACTTGAAGAAGTAAAAGAAAATGATCATCCAAAACTTGAATTAAAACCCTTACCAATAGAACTAAAATATATTTTTCTTGGTGAAAATCAAGCATATCCTATTGTAATATCTTCTACCCTCTTACCAAAACAAGAAGAAGATTTAATAACACTACTTAAAAAACACAAAAATGCAATTGGATGGACTTTGCAAGATATAAAAGGTATAAATCCTTTAATCTGCATACATAGAATATTCACTTGGAAGAAAATGCTAAAACATATCAACAACCACAAAGAAGATTAAAGCCACACATGAAAGAAGTTGTTAAAAATGAAGTTTTAAAACTATTAGATGCCGGAATTATTTATCCAATCTCGGATAGTAAATGGGTAAGTCCAACACAAGTAGTATTAAAAAAATCAGGCATCACTGTTATAAAAAATGAAAAGAGAGAATTATTACAAGCTAGGATTCCATCTAGTTGGCGTATGTGCATTGATTATAGAAAATTAAATGATGCAACTAGAAAATATCACTTTCCGTTACCATTTTTAGATCAAATTTTAGAGAAAGTAGCAGGTAATCCTTATTATTGTTTTTTTTATGGGTATTCGGGGTATTATCAAATACCAATATCATTAGAAGATCAAGAAAAAACTACTTTCACTTGTCCGTTCGGAACTTTTGCTTTTAAAAGAATTCCATTTGGTTTATGTAATGCCCCGGCTACTTTTCAAAGATGCATGCTAAGTATTTTTAGTGACATGATTGAAGAATTTGTGGAAGTTTTTATGGATGATATAACTGTTTTTGGAAACTCATTTGAAAACTGTCTTAAAAATTTGGAAGAAGTTTTAAAAAGATGTGAAGAAAAAAATCTTGTTTTAAATTGGGAAAAATGTCACTACATGGTTAAATCCGGAATTGTGTTAGGGCATGTCATATCTGAAAAAGGAATTGAAGTTGATAAAGCTAAGATTGATGTTATTGCTAATTTACCATCACCAAACACGATCAAAGAAATTCGATCATTTTTGGGTCATGTGGGATTTTATAGAAGATTTATAAAAAATTTTAGCATAATATCGAAACCAATTTCAAATCTTTTAACAAAAGATGCACAATTTGAATGGACTCAAGAATGTGAAACTACTTTTAAAAAGATAATTAATCTTTTAACTACATCACCTATTTTACAACCTCCTGATTGGTCTTTACCATTTGAATTAATGTGTGATGCAAGT
Source organism: Henckelia pumila (assembly GCF_033568475.1). Lineage (NCBI taxonomy): Eukaryota > Viridiplantae > Streptophyta > Magnoliopsida > Lamiales > Gesneriaceae > Henckelia > Henckelia pumila. Next base: position 20,280,066 of record NC_133123.1, on the reverse strand, counting down.
GATTATGCTGTAGGAGCCGTGTTAGGACAAAGAAAAGAAGGTAAACCTTATGTGATCTATTATGCAAGTAGAACCTTAAATAGTGCTCAAATCAATTATTCAACAACTGAAAAAGAATTACTTTCAGTAGTGTTTGCATTAGATAAATTTTGATCCTATTTAATTGGTTCTACTACTATTGTTTATACTGATCATTCTGCCATAAAATATTTATCAAATAAACAAGATGCTAAGCCGAGATTAATAAGATGGATTTTGTTGTTACAAGAATTTGATCTTGTAATAAAAGATAAAAAAAGAAAAGAAAATGTAGTAGCCGATCATTTATCAAGAATAATTTCTGAATCATCTCAAAATGAAATACCAATAAATGAAAATTTTCCGGATGATCAACTATTTTATGCTACTACTATGCCTTGGTTTGCTAATATTGTAAATTTTCTTGTGACAAATAAAATGCCTTCTCATTGGAGTTCACAAGATAAAAATAAATTCTTGAAAGAGGTCAAAAAATTTTATTGGGATGATCCTTATTTATTTAAGTATTGTCCTGATCAAATTTTTCGACGATGCATACCCGACAATGAGGTAAGTAGTGTCATTAAATTTTGTCATTCTGAGGCATGTGGAGGTCATTTTTCGTCAAAGAAAACAGCTGCAAAAATCTTTCAATGTGGATTTTATTGGCCTTCTTTATTCAAAGATACACATTTATTTTGCAAATCTTGTGAAAATTGTCAGAAAATGGGTTCAATTTCAAAACGAAACATGATGCCTTTAAATCCAATCATGATTATTGAAATATTTGACAGTTGGGGAATAGATTTTATGGGTCTATTTCCATTATCTTTTGGATTCACTTATATTTTAGTGGCTGTCGATTATGTTTCAAAATGGATTGAAGCAATTGCATGTAGAACTAATGATCATAAAGTTGTAATAAAATTTTTGAAAGAAGATATTTTTAGTCGATTTGGAATACCTAGAGCTATAATCAGTGATGGGGGAAGTCATTTTATAAATAAATCATTTTCTTCGTTGTTAAGAAAATATGGTATTACACATAAAGTTTCTACTCCATATCACCCTCAAACGAATGGTCAGGTTGAACTTGCAAATAAAGAAATAAAACAAATTTTGGAAAAAACAGTCAATCCAAATCGAAAAGATTGGTCTTTAAGATTAAGTGATGCATTATGGGCATATAGAACTGCATTTAAAACATCATTGGGGATTTCATCATATAGATTAGTTTTTGGAAAGCATTGTCATCTACCTGTTGAAATTGAACATAAAGCTTATTGGGCAATGAAAGCGTTTAATACTAATTTAGATGTTGCATCTAAATTAAGAAAATTGCAATTAAATGAACTAGAAGAATTAAGAAATGATGCATATGAAAATGCAAAGATTTATAAAGATAAAACAAAAGCATTTCATGATAAAAATATTATGAGAAAATCTTTTGAAATCGGACAAAAAGTTTTACTTTATAATTCTCGCTTGCATTTGTTTCCAGGAAAACTTAGATCGCGATGGTCTGGACCATTTATTGTTAAATTTGTCTATCCTCATGGTGCTGTTGATGTTGATTGCGGGTTAAATGCTAAAATAAATTTAAATCATGCATATAATAATAATGTATTTAAAGTTAATGGGCAAAGACTTAAACCGTTTATAGAAAATGAAGTTCTTAATGAAGAGTTATGCCTTTTATGATCCAACTTAATTGTTACTTATATTTTTATTTTATTTTTGCAGAATTGAGTTCACTTCCCGGTTAAGTGGCGGATAACGGTACTCCGTGACTACTTTCAGTCGATTTTATTTTAATTTCCCAAAATAATTGAATATATATATATATATATATATATATATATATTATGGATGAAGCTATCAAAAAACTTGGTAAATATTTTCCATCTGTTTCTAAAAAAGTTCTGAGAATGATTTATGAAGGCAGATGTGAAAGATTGAGAATGCTTATGCAAAAAGGAATCCCGGAGGATATTCGTCTTATAATTGAAGCCAAGGTTCGATTAGGTGGTGAAGTTCCAAAATTCTTACTCGTTCGAAATATGTCTGGACTAGAAAAAAGTACCTATGCGAAGAAAAGAAGGGCTAAAAGGTTAGATGTTTATCATAATTGTGCCAGATGGACTTGTAATAGACAATGCAGATCTTTGGGAAATGTTTCCACAAATAGAGAAGATAAAATTGATTTCATTAAGAATGGGCTGAGTAAAGAGTCATTAGATGATATCTCATTGACTCTTGAGACGCATTTTAGTGGAGATGTTCAAGGTCAACTTCTCCATTTATGGAAACTATTCCAAGCGCAGCGTCATGGTAATGGTCTTGGGAATCTGACTAAAAAAGACCATATTTGCCAATTTATAAGAAAATTGGATGGTAAGCCAACTCTTGACTCATAAATATTGAAGGAACACTGTGAGCCACAATCACATCACTGTTTATACGCATGCATGTTATTATTATATATTATTGTTTTTTACTATTTTCATCATTTTGTTCACATCTGTATTCCTATTTCTGTCTTATTCCTTGTTTTTCTTATAAAATCACTCAACTCTCTCTATATTTTTGAAAAGAAAAAAAAAACATGACAGGATCTTCTTCACAAAAATTGAAAAATATTTGTGTCTTTTGTGGTTCTAATACTGGAAAGAATAACATATTTGTTGATGCAGCAATTAATCTTGGAAAAAAGTTAGCAGAGAGAAAAATTCACTTGGTTTACGGAGGAGGCAATATTGGGTTAATGAGATCTATTTCAACAGCAGCTCATCTTGGAGGTAGTCAGGTTTTGGGTATTATTCCTACAGCTTTAGATGAAGGAAATATTACAGGTGTTACGGTTGGGGAAGAGTTGAAAGTTTCATCAATGTACGAGAGAATAACTAAAATGATAGAAAATTCTGATGCTTTTATTGCCTTACCTGGTGGTTTTGGTTCTTTAGAAGAAATTTTTCATGTTGTTTCTTGAGCACAACTTAATATCCATAATAAACCTGTTGGCTTGTTGAATATCAATAACTATTATGATGGTTTGTTGACTTTTCTTGATGTAGCCGTGGAACAAAATTTTATTTCAGAAAATTCACGAAGGATGCTCATCTCTTCTTCGAATGAAGACCAATAAATTGATGATCTCCAAGCTTTTGTTCATCAACCTGATTCGGCTATAACAAAGATCAATTGGTCTCAACCAACCAGTAAAAAAAGAAAACTGGATCATTGATTCAACATGTCACGAAATGGTTTGTGTTTGTTCCTCATCTTCAATAAATTCCAGGTGATATCTCTTTCATCACGTACTCTTTATTTTTCTTTAAAAAAATGTCATATTCAGGTTTGGGGGAGGGTTTATTTTTAAAAAAAATATTTTAAAATTTAAAAAAAAATATTTCTATAATAATATATATTTTTCCTTTTTCAATGGCAGAGTAAGGAGTCAAAAACTCCTGACACGCATTAGTTTTTATTTATCATATTATCACAATATATTAGATTTTAATATTCCTTATATATTTAAATTGCAAACTACTAAGAAAATGAAGTATTTTTTTATAGATTTTTATTTATTCTTCTTTTTATCAATTTAATAGAAAATATGTAATTGATGGGATATAAGTTATAAATAATATATAATTGTGTGTTTTCAAATAACATATTTTCTAAAACTTTTATGAGTATATAATTAAAGTGATATTGATTGAATGAATAATAACATGTATAATTGAGGGAATTAATTTGTAAAAGTGCAATATTTACTCACATAAATTTTGTGAGTGATAGGTGAGAATTGAGAAAACAACTTATAAGCTTTTATTGATTATTAAGAAATGGTTGATTACTAGATTAAACCCATTTAAAAAAAAAATTATTGTGCATATGAAAATTGGCTGCAAAGATTGTTTGAAGTTTGATTGTAAAGATGTAGAGTATTATTATCTCTACTATAATTATCAATGTAATAGATTTACCTCATAAAAAAATAAACAAATAAATAAACTTTGAAAAAAAATATGTTACATTTTCAAAGTTTATTGGAGGTATTTGGTTATGTAAAAACAATTTTGCAGCCAAGCAAAAAAGAGAAAAATAGAAAAAAGAAAAAAATAATAAAAATAAAAATAAAAACAAAATAAAAACAAAATGGGTTTATTCTTTATAAATTATCCTATCTTATTTTCAATATTAGGTTATTTGATTGTCTGCTTTACATATTAACCATTTTCAATGAGTGTATAATTTTATTCCAACTCCATGAGTGAAAACTAGTTATATATATATATAAAAAAAAAAAAATCATAACCCGAGAGAATATGGAGTTGAGACTTTTACATTAAAATTCCTGAAGATATACATGTTATGAAAAGGATTTCTATTATCATTTTGATTATATTATTATCAAAGTTTTTAAAAAAATTTATATAAAAAAATTATATATATTTAATATTTTGATATTGTGTGAAATATATATGTATACCCCATCCAATTATATATTAATATATTAGTTGATATCAAGATTTATTAATAAACATATGATCTTCTTACAAGTATGTTTTAAAATTTCAAAGTTTGCAAATTTGAATATATATATTAAGGAATAAAAATCTAACTTGTGATTTTATGAAATTTTATTACTAAGGGACTAGTAATTAGCCGGTTTGGGGGTGTGATGAAACTTAAAATTTGTAATTATTTATATGTTAAAAAGTGTGTTTTAAAATTTAAGTTTAATTAAAATTATGAAGTATTATTTTAGTGTTATGTGTTTATATTTAAATGTTTTACTAAAATGTTGTATTTTACGGTTTGCGCAGGTTTGGTAAAAATAAAATTACTCAAGCTACAGAGGTCATAATGGAGTAATCTCAAAACCTGTAGAATCACAAAAGAGGCATCTTCAACTTTGTAGAAGACAAGAAATTCCAAAAACTTCATTAAGATGATCAAAATAATCAAACATCAAAATGGAGACAGATTTACTTTTACTATGACCAGCTTGGAGTAAAAATATCGTAAGTATTTCATATTTTATCCAAAAGGGGTGAATGAGTTGTCAAAACACATCTACAGACAAAGGGCTACGTGGTATATGTTTTGTGCAGAAGTAAAATCGGAAGTCTAAGGCATCAAACTTGCCAATTAATGTTGGGTTAATGTATTGACATTCAAGGAGACAAGCACCCACCAACTTTACTATTCCATATTTAATGAGTCTTGGACCCTTGCTCTCATTTGGCCTATAAATAGATATGTTGTATAAGCTTTGTAGTGTGCAAGAGTGTAGAGAATTCCTCATTTGTAAAATAAATATTGTGTGTGTGAGAATAAAAGTTTGAGTGTGCAAGTTTCTCAAGTTCAAGTATGAAATTTCTTTTATCTTTATTCTTGAGTTTCATGTTCATGGAAAGCTAAATCTTTTTATGTCAAGGTGAAAAGGTTTCATTGTTGGTCAAGTAAGATTGTTTATATTTTGTATATTCTTTTCTTTTCTATTTTTATTTTTACTAATTGATCTTTATTTGTAGGTATAATTTTGGATGATTTGTTGTTATCTATTTACATCAAATTCTTGGTACCTTGAATGTGGTTACCTTGATTTGTTGTCAAATATGATACAATAAATACTACAATAATTATATACTATAAATATATGTATCTACTTATAATAAAGTCATATATATTATTTAGACGATAGCGTGACTCTGTCGGTTGTTCTAAATAATATATTGTGATTTGACCTAACTTTTACTTTCCGCAACTAACTTTTACTTTTCGCAACTAACTTTTACTTTCCACAACTAAAATTTACCTTTCCGCAACTAACATTTACTTTCTCGCATCTAACATAAAAAATGTCATATATTTTATTTAGACAATAGCGTAGCTCTGCCGGTTGTTCTAAATGAAATATTGTGATTTGATCTAACATTTAATTTTATGTCAATTTATATTTATGCATTTATATATATATTATGGGTACCATGTATTAAATATCGGTTAATCTGATATTAATATAGTGGGAACTATATTATATGATATATTTGTATAAATATTTAATTATTCTCTTATGTTTATTTTTATTTTAGTTTCTTTTATTTATTTTTGTTAAGAAATCTTAAATAAACCAACAATGAACCTTTGAACCCTTGACAATTTTATAATTTGTGTATTTGAAGTTTTATAATAATATTTTCATCTATAATATATTATTGCTAAAATTAAACTTACAACATCCTCTCCGTGGATCGATCTCGTACTCACGAGTATATTACTTGCAGACAACCTACACTTGGGTGAATTACAATTTAAGTTGTAGCAGCAATCGTGCATCCCCTCCTTGCGCAAACAACTTCTCATCTAGCGCAATCGCGCTCCAAGCTGCTGCATGACCATGCGCGATTGCGCTCACCCTTGTGCATACGATTTCCCAACAGCGATCCACTTTGAGCAAACGTGCTACTTATCAGCTTCCTCTTGCGCTAACAAATCCCATCTGCACTTCATCCTTGCGCTAACGCACAACCAGCGCGCAGCCATACTTACTCCACCATGCACCAAATATCTCTCCATTAGCCCAGGCCATCTTCCCTATTTATGCACTAACTATCTCCCATCAGCACTAGACAAAGAGCAATCGCACCACTAGCCATCCACTACAATGCGCAGCTTGCATGTCCAGCAGTCCCATGATCTTCTCCTTGCGCAAACAACATCCCCTGTTGTTCATCACCCATGCGCGATCGTGTTTAACAGAGGAGTGCTAACAGCCTCTCCAAGGCCCTTCATCCATGCACCATCGACCTTCATGGGTCTACTATGCTTAGCACTCGTTTTTTTTTTCCTTAGCCATTAAGAGTTTGATATTGTCTTCATTGCTTTGGGGATTCACTGTTGTTTCTTATCGTGTGCATATATTATTTTTAGGTTCATTTGGATGTTCATGTCGTGCTTCTCAACCACTTTCACCATGGTAGTACGGTGCTGCGAATTTTTATTATGAAGATTTTAATGTTGCCGAGTCCTGATCCTCGGTGTCGAAGGTATGAGTCCCTTGTTCTTTTTCTTGTTTTTTTTATCATTAGGGACAATGATTATATTAAGTTTGGGGGGATGAATCATTTTGTTTGAATTAGTTGGTTGGTTGATATTGTAGTTGAGTTTTACTGTGTGCTTCATAGATAAATTTTTTTTGAGTTTATTTATTGTTTAAGTGAGTTTGTTGAGTTTAAAAGAAGTCAAGAAATAATTAGATGCATGGCAATGATGAAAATTTTTTTTGTGCTATAACTGAAATCCATGATTGTCTACCTATCTGACAAATATTTTTGAGAAAAAAGGGAATCTGATTAATGCTTGAATCTGATTTTTGAGACATACAGACATAGATATGATTGAGGCTGTGAGACCTCGGTTCTAAACAACAATTAAAGGAGTAATTCAATAAGTAAGCAAATAAAAGCCAAGAGTATTTTTCTTTTTTTAAAAAGGGGACGCGCGGGCGCGCATGGCGTCCTGCCCAAGCCCTCGCGCGGGCACGCCACCCGAGGCGCGGGCGCGCATGGCCTGCTGAATTGGCTCAAAACAAACCTCCAAAAGTGAAATAACATAACCAAAAGAACTCTAACATGATCCAACTAATATATATCCAACAACATAGCATTTAAATACATAAAAATGAAGAACACGCATCGATGCTAGCTATTACAAGCCGAATACAGAATACAAGAGTTCTAACCACAAGCAAGACCACTTCCAATCTAAGTTTCAGTTCTTAACATGCTTCAAAACATAAACTAGATTGTCATGCTAACAAGACTTCTAAACCGAGTCTCACTTCTACATCATTCCCTCAAAGCTAACCATGCCTCTTCTTACTTGATCCTGCCCCACCTGTTGCCAAGTACACATACAAAACAAAGCAACAGCCGGATAACCGGTGAGAATGATAATCCCAGTAAAAGCAACATAACAAGTAATACAACAATAATCATGCTTTCAAGACAACGACGAAATCCATGACAACGTAATGAGATGCATGTCTTTAAACCGGGATATCAAATCTGATAAACGAGGGATTGCTGTTGTGCTTTTGGGATCCCGAGGGTGAGATTACGTAACGACTCACCGACTCACCCAATCGAGGTGGTGCCATGTATCCCACTCCTCTAGACTTTGAGCAACTATAATGAGTATGCTAGCACTAGGCAAAACGACTACGACCTAGGCCACTCAATCATAGTTCCCAAACGTCTAAACAAAAAGGGCGGTTCTGCCCGCTGAAAACAAGATTGGCTCAAGATGAATGCATAACAGAAACATAAAACATAGCCATATAACAAAAGCTCAATCAAAACAACAGAACACAAGTTCCTCATGCTAGAACGAGTGTAGATGCAAGTATGTGCTTTTAAGGAAAACTCGAGAACCAACTGTCCCGAGTATGTTATCCCGCTATCGATGTCTGCTTTTACCTTCCAATGTCGTAGATCCAACTCCGGACAAGCTAAAACAAAAGATTGTATCAACAACTATACAACCTAAACAACAAACAACGGTTCAAGGAAATCTCTTTACCGATCTTCGTCCAACTCTTGATGAACAATGCTGCTAACACGGGCTTGACAAACTCCAAACGAATCTGTTCAGATACAAATCAAAGATCAATTACCATGATCGACTTACAAGCAAAGTTCAACAACTCAATAACGGTTTGAAATCCCCAAAACTCAAACCGACGGTATAACGGCTATAAACTGAACAAACCAACAACGCAGACAGCAGTTCAATAGCGATATCAACTCAATTCAATGCTAATACAACAACAACAAGACAAACCCAAACAATCTCAAAAACATGATTTTCGAAAATAGCTTCCAAAAATCATAACAATTCCGAACGTCGCTCTAATTCAAAACCGACAGATAATAAAATATCAGAACTCCGCCAAGAACAACATACTAGAATCTAGATCGATTCTAACAACCTCCGAAAAACAAAACATATCTGATCGGAGAAATACTTACGGTATAACGGAGCTCTCACTGCAGTGATCACTAATCTGCCTTCAGAAATAATTTCTAACGGCCGGATCGAGCTCGGGAGGAAATCTGGAAGCTTGGAAAAGCTTGAAAGCATCTTCAATGGAGGAGCTCGATTTAGGGAAGAGGATGAAATGATTTCCAAGTCAAACAAATGTGTAGATAATATATAAAAATCAATATTTGCGTTTTAGTCCCTAAAATTTCCAAAATTTGCAAAAAGGACCCTGATCAAAATCAAACCGGCTCGAGAACTCTGTAATCTCGGATTAACTCAAATAAACTCATTTAAGATAAAAACAGGGCGTTACAATTCTCCCCCACTAATAAGATATTTCGTCCTCGAAATCAATGAGAACCACAACTCATAAGATAAAATAAATAACTAAAGACAGTAAGAAGAACTCACGTCATCCGAATAACTCCGGAAATCGCTGTCTCATGTTAGACTCTGTCTCCCAAGTCGCTTCCTCGACGCCGTGACGGCTTCACTGCACTTTCACCAACGGAATCGACTTGGTCCTGAGTTGTTTCTCCTTCCGATCAAGGATCTGAATCGGTCACTCAAAGTAGCTCAGAGTCTCGTCTAACTCGGCTTCGTCAGGCTGAAGGATATGTGAAGGATCTGGATGATACTTTCGCAGCATAGAGACGTGAAAAACGTCGTGAATACCAGATAAAGACGGAGGAAGTGCAAGTCTATAGGCAAGATCGCCTATCTTCTCGAGAATCTTGTACGGACCGATGAATCTCGGAGATAACTTCCCTCTCTTACCGAATCTTACAGTGCCTCTGAATGGAGAAATCTTAAGGAAAATGCGGTCTCCCTGCTCAAAACTCAGAGGTCTACGTCTGACGTTCGCATACTTTTCCTGTCTATCTTGAGCTGACTTCATTCTGGTCTGAATGATCTTAACCTGCTCTGCCATATCTCTAAGCATATCCGGTCCCAAATCTGGTGACTCGGACAAGTCATCCCTAAACAACGGAGATCGGCATTTCTTACCGTACAATGCCTCAAAAGGCGCCATACCGATACTCGCTTGGAAGCTGTTGTTGTAAGAAAACTCGACAAGAGGCAAAGAATCCTGCCTACTAGTGCCAAAATCTAGCACTACCGCTCGCAGCATATCCTCTAACGTCTGGATAGTCCGCTCTGACTGTCCATCGGTCTGAGGATGATAAGCTGTACTCAGATGCAATCGAGTACCAAGTGCCCCCTGAAGACTGTGCCAGAAGTGAGAAGTGAATCTAGGATCTCTGTCTGAAACGATCGACTTCGGCACACCATGAAATCTCACAACATTTCTAACATACAACTCAGCCATCTGATCATGACGATACGTCATCCTGTACGGAATAAAACACGCAGATTTCGTCAATCGGTCGATCACTACCCAAATGACATCGCATCCTCGAACGGATCGTGGTAGCTTCGTGACGAAATCCATGGAAATGTGATCCCACTTCCATTAAGGAACAGATAGACTGTGCAACAGACCTCCTGGTTGCTTCCGTTCTGCTTTCACCTGTTGACAATTCAAACACCGAGATACAAATCTCGCTACGTCGCTCTTCATTCTCTTCCACCAGAACTGGTTCTTCAGATCGTTGTACATCTTACGACCTCCAGGATGAATACTAAACCGACTGCAATGAGCCTCTCGGAGAATACGATGTCTCAACTCCGAAATATCAGGCACAACAATACGGTTATTCACGAACAAAACATCATCTCTAACCTGGAATTCAGACTGATGACCCGATCTGACTTTCTCTACTGAAATCTGGATGCTCGGCTCAGACTTCTGTGCTTCTCTGATTGCAACAAACAACTCTGGCTCGGCTTGAATAGCAAACACTCTAATAGTCTCCCTATCTGTTTCAAACTCTAAACCAGAAGTGCAACAATCATTGATCAACTGAGAAACACCGATAGTAGAAAGAGATAAAGAACAAAGCTTTCGGCTCAAGGCATCTGCAACTGCATTAGACTTCCCCGGATAGTACTTGATTTCACAGTCGAAATCCTTCAACAGATCTAACCATCTTCTCTGTCTCATATTTAGCTCTGCCTGTGAAAACAAGTACTTAAGGCTCTTATGGTCAGAAAAGATCTCTAAAGACTCACCATAAAGATAGTGACGCCAGATCTTCAGAGCAAAGACGATCGCAGCTAGTTCAAGATCATGGACCGGATAACGAGTCTCGTGCGGTTTCAGGATGCATACGCTATCACATGCTTATGCTGCATAAGAACACAACCCAAGCCTCGGTTAGAAGCATCACAATAGACTGTGAAACCTCCAGTACCCTTCGGAATAGAAAGAATTGGAGCACTGGTCAGTCTCCTCTTCAGATCAACAAAGCTAGCCTCACAATCTGGAGTCCAAACAAAAGATGCATTCTTCTAAGTCAGCTGGGTAATAGGCTTGGCAATAGACGAGAAACCCTAGATGAAACGATGGTAATAACCAGCTAAACCCATGAAGCTTCGGATCTCCGGCACTGAAGTAGGTCTAGGCCAATTCATAACCGCTTCAATCTTGCTGGGATCGACAGAAATCCCATCTTCAGAAATAATATGACCGAGAAAGACAACTCGATCTAACCAGAATTCACACTTAGATAGCTTGGCAAACAACTGCTCAACTCGCAAAATCTGCAGTACGGTCCTCAAGTGCTCTGCATGGTCAGTACGGTTCTTCAAGTAGATAAGAATATCATCGATAAAGATAATGATGAACTCATCTAAATAACGCTGAAAGATACGGTTCATCAAACCCATAAAAACCGCTGGGGCGTTAGTCAAACCGAACGGCATGACTATAAACTCAAAGTGACCATACCTCGTCCTGAATGCGGTCTTAGGAATGTCTTCCTCTCGCACTCTCAACTGGTGATAACCTGACCTCAGATCAATCTTAGAGTAGACAGAAGAACCCTGCAGCTGATCAAACAAGTCATCTATTTGGGGTAAAGGATACCTGTTCTTAACTGTAGCCTGATTCAATTGAAGGTAGTCGATACAGAGCCGCATAGAACCATCCTTCTTCCAAACAAATAGAACAGGAGCACCCCAAGGCGATACACTAGGTCTGATGTATCCCTTGGCAATCAAATCCTCAAGCTGCTCCTTCAACTCTCTCAATTCAACAAGTGTCATACGATAAGGAGCTTTTGAAATAGGTTGAGTACCTGGCACTAAGTCAATGCTGAATTTGATTTCTCGAATAGGCGGAAATCCAGGAACATCTTCCGGGAACACATCCGCAAATTCTCTAACCACCGGTAAATCTACCAAAGCTGGGCTAGATTTCAGTACATCAACTGCATACACCAAAAATCCTTCTGCACCTTTCTGTAGCAAACGAGTCATAGATAACACTGAAATCAAAGGAATTCTAGATCGAGAACCCTTACCAAAGAATTTCCACTCGTCTGCCATTTCCGGTCTGAACCTGACAACTTTCTGGAAACAATCGACTGTCGCCCTGTACTTGGTTAAAGCATCTATCCCGACAATACAATCAAAATCTGACAGTCCAAGTACAATACAGTCGAATTCTAACAAATTTCCTTCAAAACACAGTTCACAGTTCCTGACTAATCTGACAGAAACAATTCCTCCACCCAAAGGTGAAGTAACAGCTACTACTGTAGGCAACAATTCAGTTGGCAAAGCATGCAATAATACGAATTTCTCAGAGATAAAAGAATGGGAAGCACCTATATCTATCAAGACATGAGCAGAATAACCGAAAATCGAACAGTTACCTGCTATAACATCGTCAGGTGCTGCTTGAGCCTGATCCTCTGTCAGAGCAAAGACTCGTGCTTGCTGTCTCGGAGGCTGATTTGCACTGGTACTACCTCCCTGTCTGTTCTGCTGCTGAGGCTGGAAAGAGTGCACTTCAGAAGACTGCCTCTCAGGCTAAGCTGCAGGTCTAGAAGAACTCCCACTCTGAGCTCTATCTCTGTTACGCTGTGGGCACACTTTAGAGAAGTGTCCCGGTTGCTGACAGGTGTTACAATTGCCGAAGACTCCCACACACTGATCCGGTGAGTGCCTTCCTCCACACTTGCTGCAGTACAAGGATGATGACCCAAAACTCGATCCTGAACCGAATTGCTTCGAACCACTGGAACTGGACGAACTGTTCCCCTGCCTCTTGAACTGTTTACCTCTTGCCTTGTACTGATCCTTTCTGTTTCCCCCACTGTTACCACCTTCATACCTCTGCTGCTGGTTCTGATGCTGAGGTGGCTGATTCTGATACTGAGAGGGTGGTTCTGATACTGCCTCTGCTGCTGAGGTGCTACCTGATTACCTCTTTGCCTCCACAAGCCTGCTTCTGCTCCCTTTGCGTGATTCATGGCATCCGCAAAGTTGTCTGGCCTAGAAGTGTTTACCAAAGTGAAGATGTCAGGATTCAAGCCATTTATGAAGTGATCTGCCTTAGCTTCTTCATCTCCGGCAATTAGTGGTGCAAAACGCAACAGACTATCAAACTTGGCAACGTACTCTTCGATGTTCAGATTCCCTTGTCTCAAATTGGCAAATTCTGCTCCCTTGTCCTTACGGTATGAGATAGGGAAAAACCGCTTATAGAATTCAGATTTAAAAAGAGTCCAAGTAACTTCCGTACCTCTATTCTCTATTGCTTTCTTTGTCATGATCCACCAGCTCTTAGCAACCCCACGTAGCTAATGAATGACTAACCTGATTCTGCGGTCATCTGTGTAATCAATTCTGAACCCATCAATAATGGCGGATTTAACGACTGAAACCTCTTCAACAAGGTTTCCATAGGCGTTGCTGAAGCATCCAACTGATCAACTTTAGTGCTAGCTTGCTCAGTTGCAGGGATAACTGGCGGTGTGTTTCTGTTTATCACTCGACGAGGACCCATCTGATAATCAAAGGTTAGGACACGAGATATCTCCATCGCTACAATCAGTTCCCTTACAACCGCTTGGAAAACCGGATACCAGTCGATAACAGAAACAGTTATATCTCAAGTAGATCATGCTTTATAAATTAAATCACATAACCATGTAATTCAATAATTCTCAATAATAAAGCATGCTCGCATGGAATTAAGTACACAGTTAAAATAATTCAAACACATGCGAGGAGCCAATACACGCAGACTCGATCTACCCGCTCACTCTAGTCCGACCAAGAATCTTATTCTCTGATACCACTTAATGTGAGACCTCGGTTCTAAACAATAATTAAAGGAGTAATTCAATAAGTAAGCAATTAAAAGCCAAGAGCATTTTTTTTTTAAAAGGGGACGCGCGGGCGCGCATGGCGTCCTGCCCAAGCCCTATAGAGTATGCTAGCACTAGGCGAAACGACTATGACCTAGGCCACTCAATCATAGTTCCCAAACGTCTAAACAAAAAGGGCGGTTCTGCCCGCTGAAAACAAGATTGGCTCAAGATGAATGCATAACAGAAACATAAAAAATAGCCATATAACAAAAGCTCAATCAAAACAACAGAACACAAGTTCCTCATGCTAGAACGAGTGTAGATGCAAGTATGTGCTTTTAAGGGAAACTCGAGAATCAACTGTCCCGAGTATGCTATCCCGCTATCGATGTCTGCTTTTACCTTCCAATGTCGTAGATCCAACTCCGGACAAGCTACAACAAAAGATTGTATCAACAACTATACAACCTAAACAACAAACAACGGTTCAAGGAAATCTCTTTACCGATCTTCGTCCAACTCTTGACGAACAATGCTGCTAACACGGGCTTGACAAACTCCAAAAGAATCTGTTCAGATACAAATCAAAGATCAATTACTATGATCGACTTACAAGCCAAGTTCAACAACTCAATAACGGTTCGAAATCCCCAAAACTCAAACCGACGGCATAACGGCTATAAACTGAACAAACCGACAAAGCAGACAGCAGTTCAATAGCGATATCAACTCAATTCAATTCTAATACAACAACAACAAGACAAACCCAACCAATCTCAAAACATGATTTTCGAAAATAGCTTCCAAAAATCATAACAATTCAGAATATCGCTCTAATTCAAAACCGACAGATAATAAAAGATCAGAACTCCGCCAAGAACAACATACTAGAATCTAAATCGATTTTAACAACCTCTGAAAAACAAAACATATCTGATCGGAGAAATACTTACGGTATAACGGAGCTCTTACTGCAGTGATCACTAATCTGCCTTCAGAAATAATTTCTAACGGCCGGATCGAGCTCGGGAGGAAATCTGGAAGCTTGGAAAAGCTTGAAGGCATCTTCAATGGAGGAGCTCGATTTAGGGAAGAGGATGAAATGATTTCCAAGTCAAACAAATGTGTAGATAATATATAAAAATCAATATTTGCGTTTTAGGCCCTGAAATTTCCAAAATTTGCAAAAAGGACCCTGATCAAAATCAAACCGGCTCGAGAACTCTGTAATCTCGGATTAACTCAAATAAACTCATTTAAGATAAAAACAGGGCGTTATAGAGACATTGTTTGAAATTTTTGGGCCTGAATTTTATTGAAAAAAATTTATCCTTAGTTGCCCATTTGAGCTACACGTATATTAGTACATTGAGGTACAGAAAAATCTGAATTATTGTTGGAAAATCATCGTTTACTGCTGATGATTGTTTTTTCTGCACTGATTGATATTTGTATGATTTAATTATGGATTGAGACTTGTCTAGAACTAGTTCGAACACGCTTCGAGGCGAAATACGGGCAAAACTGTTATTATGAATGATTTAAGTGATTTTTATGAATTCGTTTGAGCCTTTCAAGCTACCTGATTAATAAGTTATCCTAGCTTTAATTGAAAATCGAATGGCATGCGTGTAAACGTGTGATTAAACCCCCATTCGTCATTATTTCAAGGTCTACATTGACTACCTGAATAGCCTAAACACTATTTCATACCTTTAAGGGAGTAATTTGAATGCTAAATTGTTATATGCTCCTAGTGTTATTTGTGAAAAAGGGAATGGTGTGTTGGAAGAATTGGAGAGAGAAAAAGAAAGAGGTAGTAGAAAAAAAAAAGTTGAAAAGAGGTTTGAAAAGTTATGAAATGAAAAAGGTAGTAGATGAAAAAAAAAATGGTAGAAGAAAGAGTTGAAAAAGTAGTGAAAAGTTGAAAAATCAATTAAGTGAAAAAAAAGAATAAGTGTGAAATTGTGAATGAAAAAGGAGTTGAAATTAGAGCATAAATATAAATTACTCCTTATTTTGAATTATTATCCTTCATTTGTAGCCATAAGCCAGACCTTACATTATAAGCTGATTAAGTTCTACTGACCGAGTCTCAGTTGCCCAATATACTAGTGGAGAAGAGTTGCGAGAATTTAGCCTATGGAATGTTGATTGATACTTTTAATGATTATGAATTTTGATCGAAACACGCACACACTATTATTTTTTGAATTTACCTAATTGTGAGTGTTTTTGATTTTATATCCTATATTTGATCCTATGCTACCCTGAAAAGTCCTCATGATCTATGAATGTGTGAATTGAATTTGGATAAGGGTGTTTTGAAATGTGAGTTGCGGAGATTGTGAGTTTATGCAGTTATTTTGTTGTAACTGAAATTTTCAAGTGTTAGTAGGTTGGATGGGATTGGATTTGATTTTTTTTAAAATCATTTATGAGGTCATTGCTCAATATTTCTTGACTAGTCTTGTTGATCATTGTTGATTTGAGTTTTTGGAAGTTATTGTTTTGAATAGTTTTGCTCGGGACTAGCAAAAGACAAATTTTGGGGGTATTTGATAAGTGTATTTTATACACTTAATTTATATATGATTTTAATTGTTAAATATTTGTTTCGAAAAGATTTATGTCTGGGTTTTGTTGTTTTTGTATTTGTAGGAGATTATTGTTGGAAAACGCGGCTCTCAGATCAATCGGTATTGATACCCGGTGCAGCGGAAGTTTAAAATTTTGTATGGAACAATTCCATAGTGTGGGTATCAATCCTTTTACGATTAAATTATTTGTGTGTGTAAAAATTAAATAATTGTTATGTAATTTTTACCTTCAATCTCGAAGCGAGATTATTGGACTCCAACAGATTTCTCTGCACTTGTTGTCTCTCCCAGGAACTGATGAACTCCTTCAATCAGGTCCACGAATGAAGTTTTAATCCCTCTGATAGATTGCACTAGAAAATCTATCAGAAGTTTTCTACGAAGAGAATAAACGAATTTGATTCGCTATTCCAGACTGCAATTCAAAATCACAGACCGGAATTTCTCACGCAGAGAAGGGAGGGGGCGGCCGAACTGAGAGGGGAGGCTAGGGTTTTTCAAAAAATCCTGTCTCAATTATGACCAGTTGTGTGTAATTTCTGTACTGCAATAACTTATTTATAATGCAGGACACTAACACCTTAGGGCCCATTAGTCATAAGTTGAGGCCCGACAAGCAAAGCCCGCATGTTCAGAAATTAATATAAAATTCATCGTGACTCCGATTGATAAACCGATTTTACCAATGTGCACAGAAACCATTTCTGCACATTTTAAAGTCAAGATAAATTTTCCTGAATCCGAATTCAGTGGTTTCCAAAAATGTACATCCCTATGTCATTTTAGGAAATCCTACTCCCTTACTCTTATTTAAGAAGTCCAACTTCTTTATTCATTAAATTTAACTCTTTAAATTTAACTATCTCAACGGGGATTAAAACTCCATTACACTGTGTGACCCTCAATGGTTCAGGGATACAGCTAGCCGTGGGCTCACAACTCCTTGTGACTCGGAACAACGATTTCCGACTTGCCCAACGAATCATGGTAAAGCGCCTAGCAACATCGCCCCATGATTCCCTAGGTATCACTGATAGTGCCTACAAGAACCAGTAGATTTTGGTTAGCGTACAGTACGGTCCCTTCATCCATATATCCCGATCGAATCAACAACCATTGGTATATCGAGAGTCGCTCAAGATTCGATAACTATGCAATACATCTTGAAGATCAAATTAGTGACATCGCATGTGCTACTAAGAAACCATTTCTTAAATCACATCAATTACTCTGTCCAGAGATTCGTCACACTAATATCTCCTCAGATCGCATAGGATATCCACACTCGCAAGTATGTGGTGAATCCTTGACAACAATGCATCGACTCCTATATGTGTTGTAACTGTACCCAATCCCGACACCTGATGACCCCCATAGAGTCGGTAAACGAGTCAAAGCACAGTACTAGCATATAGAGTCTCCATGATGTTTCAAGTAGTAAGGACTAATGGTGTACAACCAAAACCGCGGACTTTATCCACTCGATAAGTGATAACCACTTGGAAAGTCCGGATAGGGTAGTTCGATTATTCATCCTATGAATATCCATTTGCATGCTTCGAACATCTCCATGTTCCCTACCAATGAAACGTGGTACTCCGCATCGCAAATGCTAGTCTCAAACTCGAGCGATCCTTATCCTTATTATCGGACGGCTCAATCGACTAGGAACAGTTTAGAATATACAGTGACTATAAGATGTATTTCATGATAGACATCCCCATGTTCTACCACATCTTACATACACTATAGTATATTCAAGGTCTTTATCAAAACAACAATAGTATATCATAATATAACAATATGAAGAAAGATAAAGTCATTGCCATTAATAAAAGTGTAAATTACATTAAACAAAAGATCGTTTGTACAAAGAGTCATCAAAGCCCATAGCCACAAGTTGGCTCACTGGGCACCCACTCTTTCAATTATGGAGATTTATTTGGAAAAGAGAAGAAAAATGAGATTTAAGAGAAAATGGAGAAAGAATTTAAAAGAATAAAAGAAAAGAAAATTGAAGAAGAAAGGAAGAGAAGAAACGTACAGGAAGAAAAGAAAGAAGTGAATGGGCCTTTCTTATGGGATTTATTGGTTAGCGCTTCATTAAGCGCTGAAGAGAGAAAAGAAAGAGCTATCGCACAAGCTTTCCGTGAGAATTGAGAATCGAGAACAGAAGCCTATGCGTGCCCGCCTAGGATTTTGGAGCGATCGCGCGTGAACTTTTAATTGTCGAAAAGGAAATTTTGGGCTTTCTTTTATTGGGCTTTTGGTGTGAACATATAAAAAGATCTGATCATGCAATTGGATAGGGGGAGCCGCCACACACACAATACACGTACAAATCAGAGAAAGGGCTTGATCGTGAGATATCTGGAAGGATTTCTGAGCTTTTAATTGAAGAACAAAGACGGAGATCGAGAGACCGGACACGGCGTCGACGACGGATTTGTTTCTTTTATCTTTTATTTATTTTATTCTGAATATGTTTGGATTTTTGAACATTTTTTGTTTTATTCAAAATTTTATTATGAACTAAATTTTAGAGTCTAGAGGTCGGATGGAACCTGGTGTAGACGCTTTTAGGAATTTTTGATTTTATTGAATTGAGTTTCTTCTAGATTAATTGTTTTTTCTAGAATTGATTGTCTTTTCAATTACCTGATCAATAATTGATTTGTTATATTTATTTGAAATCTGGCACTCGGGAGAGGAGATTTTGAATAGGACAATTAGAAAATACACTGTTAATTATTTATACAGCTCGGGAGAGTATATAATTTTAACAGAGCTTTTTAAAGAGAACATTGTTTTGAATTGATCACTGCAAGTAGATTCTTAATAGGGATATTGGAATTGAATTGTAGTTGATATATTTTATTCGGCACTCGGGAGAGGGAATAATACACTTAAGTGTTCTTGGTTATTAATTGATTGAAATTCATGAAGATTAATTAATTAGGATTGATTGTTGTTGAAACCAGGTGAAATCTAAACATCTAGACCATTTTTCCACTGATTGATTTTTATCTGAAAGTTGTGTGTGTGCTTTTAAATCTCATTGATTATTTTATTTTTCTGCAAAATTCTGAGATTTTAATTTTTTAGATAAAGTTTAGACCATTTTAATTACAAGCACTGAATATTTTCATTTTACTTCCTGTGGTATCGATATCTGATTTTATCACTACATTAAAACTTGACACTCGTACGCTTGCGAGGATTTTTCACAACATCGATCAATGGAACGCTTGTTATGTTCCTGAATTCATATCCATAGTAATATTTGAGCCGCCGACCATTGACTTGAAATATTCTCCCGTCGTGACAAAGCAACTAAATGGTGCCACAATGATGCATTTTTCCACTTTGAAAGGACCAGACCATCGCGATTTTAACTTACCAGAAAAAAAATATGATACTTGAATTAAATAAAAGTACATGTTGTCTAGGCTCAAATTCTCTCCTCAGTATTTTTTGTTATGCCACTTTTTGGTATGTTGTTTATGAATCTTAGCATTTTTATATGCAGCATTGTGAAATTCATCCATCTCATTCAGCTGAAACTACAGTTCTTTGCCAAATGATTTCAGATCAAAATTCAATTTTTTCACAGTCCAATATGTTCTATGTTCTAACTTCACTGACAGATGACATACTTTTCCAAAAAGAAACCTATGCGGAGACATGCCAAGACATGCCAATTGGATTTTTGAACGCAGTCCTATAAATCCATAGTGCATCATCCAACTTTGATCAATCCTTTCGGTTAGTCTTGACAGTTTACTCCAGAATGTTCTTAATTTTCCGATTCGATATTGCAGCGTGACAATTCGTTTGAGAATGATATGCACTTGTCACTTTATGCCTAACACCATTTTTTGTCAGCAATGAATTAAAACTTTTATTGCAAAAATTCATAACTTCATCAAGAATTGCCTGTGGAGTTCCAAATCGCGTGAAAATATTTTTTTGCACAAACTTCACTACTACACGAGCATTATTATTGGGGGTGACGATTGCTTCCACCCATTTTGAAACATAATCAACAACCAGTAAAATGTAAGATTTACCAAAATATGTGGGAAACGTTCCCATAAAACAAATACCCTAGACATCAGATAGTTCAACCACTAAAATATTTGTAAGGGGTAATTCATGAGCTTAGATATATTTTCCTGCATCCTTTTAGAATTTATCACATGATTTCACCAAGGAACAAATTTCCTAGATGCTCCAAAGTGACCCAATACGGTGAATAATGGCACTATTCCATAATTTATTTCGCTTCAGTATAAAAAACTTATCTCCTTATCACATGATCCGAAAACTTCTTATACACAAACGGATCATCCCACAGATAGAACTTGACATCATGAAAGTTTTCTTCCTCTAGTGATGATTATGATCTGGAGGCAAAATACCACAAGAAAGAAAATTATCAGTATCAGCCAACCAAGAGAGTTTAGAGTTTACCTCAAAGAGATGCTCATCTGGAAATTTTTCTTGATGAGTTCGTATTTAGCCTTTCCTTCCAACTTCAAACACGACAAAGGATCCGCTACAAAATTTTCTGTATTAACCCGTTTTCCGAAATAAGAAATTAAATGTCTAAGCATGATTAAAATGGTTAAAACATGATTAAGAATGCTCGAATGAGATTATTAAGTAGAAAATCAAATTATGGAATTTCAAAAAATGGCCAAAAGGGTTCCAAGTAATCGAGCAGTTCGGAAGCTCCGAACTTAAGTTAGGAATAAACTAGTAGTTACGATCCCTTATAAGGCAATAATTGGATTTCGGAACCTCCGATCTAGAGTTCGAAAGATCTGATTGTTTCTCGACAGTCAGGTATATAAATTCTGTGACGCCCGGGGCTGAGGAGGCGAGGAGTGATCGCCTGTGCCAAGAGGTTGCACGGACAATGAGCGGCTTCTGGTAGGCTTCTAGGCAAAGGGAGACATGAATGAACCGATCCTGCCAGAATTAGAGGGATTCTTAGACTGTGTAGGTACTCATATCAAAAAGGTGCATCTTATTTTCTGGAGCTCATCATATAAGAACTCCTAAGTTAAGAGTGCTTGACTTGGGGAAATTATAGGATGTTGGGAAGTTTCTCAGGGTTCGTATGAGTGAGGACATAAGCAAGCTGAAAAGACCCGTCTTGATACAGTGGGTCGTTACAAATGGTATCAGAAACAACCTCTCTTAGTACGGTATTGTTTGGGGACAAACCAAGCGAAAGCTGGTGGGCATGTGACGCCCGGGGCTGAGGAGGCGAGGAGTAATTGCCGGTGCCAAGAGGTTGCACAGACAATGAGCGGCTCCTGGTTGGCTTCTAGGCGGAGGGAGACATGAATGAATCGATCCTGCCGGAATGAGAGGGATTCTTAGACTGTGTAGGTATGAGACTGCATAGTTGAGGAGAGTTTAAAAGATTTCTTATGTACTACTCATATCAAGAAGGTGCATCTTCTTTTCGGGAGCTCATCATATAAGAACTTCAAAGTTAAGAGTGCTTGACTTGGGAAAATTATAGGATGGGGGACCCCCTGGGAAGTTTCTCAGGGTGCTTGTGAGTGAGGACATAAGCACGCTGAAAAGACCCGTCTTGATACAGTGGGTCGTTACACATTCTGAATTGTGATTTGATATTTTGAAGTTCGTTAGCTCCAATCCCTTAGTTCGGTAGTTCCGAACGTTGTCGGCAGTCATTTCATCCAATCAAAAGAAAGGTGTTTGGTGGAGGGAGGTTGGAAGCACGATCAAAGCTCTGAACGTGAGATCGGTAGTTCCAAACGAGGTCTATATATAGCGGCCAAGAGTTCACTTGTGACGTTCCATATTTTTAAACATTTTCAAGAATTAAGATGCGCAAAATTGTGGGGAAATTTTTCAAATACAAAAGTGCAGGACATACATCGTGCTTGAAAGTTCAACAACTCAAGATTTAAATTAAAATATATGTATATAAGACTTAAAAAAATCTAATGACTCTAACGTGCATAAAAAATTTGAAACAAAGTTTGCAACCCTCCAGTCAACAACCGGTACTTATATGAGCACGTCAAAGTCTACTACTTGCATGGAAAACTTGAACATACATTTAAAATCCATAGAAAGCATGTGAACCATGAGTTTTAATAAAATAAAATTAGTGCGGAAATACTTTTAAAACCATCGTGATACCAAGAATAAAACTATCAAACTGAACTAAACAACATAAATGTTAAAAACTTAAAAGCATTAAAATCCATTGACACGAGGTTGTAATTGAAAATACTAACTTTAAATTTTTCTTTAATATTAACTCTTAAATGGCATGCATCAAACTGGTGTAATAGCAAAAGAACAATAAATATATGCCAATTCTTCTTGCTTTAAAATGTCAAGATTTGAAACGGTCGTGTCATGCAATGCTTTCGCCATTTGGACTCTTCAGCCTTTCCACCAAAGCTTTTAATTCGTTTACATCTCAAATCTAATTGCATCAATCAAGTGTAACGAGACTAAATACACAAGAAGCATATACATACATACATATATCTTATATGAAACATTAAACTTACTTCAATGGCATAACATAAACATAAAATAAAAACTTTTCAACGTAGGTTGATGAGATACGTGTAATTGTGGCAACCATCATTATGAACCCATCATTGTTTCTCGTGATCACGGTTGTTGTACAAAAAGCATATGGCATCGGTCATTAAAACTTTTATTCTTTGGAAAAGCCCCTCCAGAGCTCATCTCGGTGTACCAGTCCCGTATTTTCTGTCTCGTGAGAACATAGTTTGGAAAGGACCTTACGGAGCTCAACCGGGAGTCCCAGTCCCGTATTTCCACCACAAAAACACATACAAATTCACAATATCTTTCACGAATCATCATAACATCATTGTCATCATAAACTTTGTAAATAAGTATCATGTGTTGAATCTTAACTTTTAGTGATAACAAAACAATATATCATTGTTATATGATTGCCGCCTATTCATTGTAAAAATAGGTACATGTCAACCGGTCATCCAGATATCAACCGCTTAACTCAGGATGTCAACCGATAACCTGAAGATATCTACAAATTTGAGTATATCTACCGACTCTTCATGTCTTAGCATTACAACTAACCCTCAGATGTCAACCGCTCTAAAGACTACCAAAGTCACATGTGGAAAGTATTGATGTCAACCAAGTACAAGAATATATCAACCGCTTCAGATATGGCTACCGATCTCCTAAGCCACAAATATTGACTAATGGAACTTTGACAAGACAACTTAAATGAAAAAATACAAGAATTTAAGGAGCCTCCTGATAAAAGATTACAAGCCGTATATAGCATTTATTGTGGAGGCACATTGAATGGACAAAATTGAAATTCCAGTACAGATATTCAAACTCAAGCACACTTTACTCCACCTTAAGAGAAAACTACTCTGCAAAAGTATTTTCTTGATAAGACATCACTCAAAACATTGACAAAACAACTAGGGCAACCACAGATATCAAAGAAAAAGAGACGTTGGATATTGAGATATAAATATAAGGGAAAAATGAAAGGTAACAAAAATAAAAGAACCATCGCATTATCAAAATCATCGATCTTGAGCACTCAAAATTTACTCAACACTCAAATCGCTCATTAAACCCATTGCAAAGTGGAAGCTTATCTGATCATCAAGAGATCTTTCAAGGGTTACTCAAATATAGTTGCTGATTGAAGAGCGTTAACTAAATTTTAAGTACTTGAGAATCTATGTTTCCAAATCTTAGTCACAGACATCATCTTTCGAATAAGTTTGATGAGAACTTAGGATCTTTTTATTTTAGGCATTGACAAGTCCTAACTTGGAGTGGGCATATTACAAGACGTTTTAATAATCAAAGTTTTATAGTGTATCATTCCTGTGAGGAAGAATGGGTGACGTAAAAGAATGAGCTTCGAACATCCATAAGCAAACTCTTGCATATTTACGTTACTGTCTTGCATTAATTTTCAAATATTATCACTTAGCTTAGTGAGAGATATTTTCGAACTATCACATAGTAGCTCTTATTTTTCTTGGAAGTTGAGAAAAATCAGTTAAGTATACTAACATATACTTAACTACATATCTTTAAAATATTTTTAAGAGTGTGTATTCACCCCCTCCTCTCTACACACACAGCCGATCACCAAAAACTGGTATCAAAGATGGATTATTTCTCAGCTAATTATATTTATCCTTGCATCATGAATCCCATAAATAAAATCCATATGTTCTCCAAAGAATATTATGATGACTGAAAAATACGTATGCAGACACATCTAGCTGCACAATACAATGACATGTGGTATGCCATCACCGATGACCCAATGAAGATTCTTAAAGTTAATACAACTATGGCCGTTCTAGGTGGTGAACAACAAATGGTAGAGAAACCTAGATTGGAGTGAACTGCTAAAGACAAGAACAAATCAAATCTTGACAACATAGACAAGGATATTCTCTATAAGACGCTGGATAAGAAAATGTTCACAAAATCAAAACATGTTTAACAGCTAAGAAAATCTGGAAAAATCTCACTCAACTATGGGAACGCAACAACTAGACCAAAGAAAACAAGCTTACAGTGGCTATTCAGAAGTTTGAAAATGCCAAGATGAAGCCAGGGGAAACCATGGCGGAGTTCGATGAAATATTTAGCAATATTATACGTGAATTTATTTCTCTTGGTAAGGTTTACTCTAATCGTGAAATTACATTGTGTTATGCTTGCATTGACAAGAGAATGGGACATCAAAACCATAGCAATGAGAGGATCAAAAGATTTGAGCAAACTAAAGCTTCATGATCTTTTTTCTGATGTCAAAGCCTACGAGTTTGAACTCAAATAAAAACTAAAGAATAGCAATTTACTTCTAATCCTACTAAGGATTTGTAAGGGAATGGGGGTTGCCCATAAGAAGTTTGAGGTGTTTTCATAAGGTGTTGACAACACCTATAATAACACCTTGAGTAATTTGCAGCGGAATATAATTTAAGCGTGAATAAAATAAATAAGCAACCAAATAAATAGACTCAAATGATTTAAGCAAGAGTATAAAATACTCTTGCAGCGCCTCAGGGCAAAACTTTCACTAGAAAATAATTCAAAGAGTTTTACAAACCCTAAAACTTGTGCTTATTGTAAAATCAATTTTCTCCAACATATGAGAAAATAAGCCAAAGAAAAAACATCTCCAAAAATTCTATACGAAATAGAATAAACAAATAAAACAAGGAGATGAATCCTTGATGCCAAAACTCGACTAGAACCCTTCAAAGTTTGATCTTCGATCTTCACGTGTTTTTTAAGGCTTCAAGGTTACATGTTCAACACAGCTTCAATAATTCTCTCGAAATTTCTTAAGCTTGTATCAACGTGTATATCTCTAGGTTCTCTCTTTTCTTCTTGTGCACGCCTATCTCAATATATAGGCAAGAATCCTTCTTTTCTTGGTTTCCTTGTATGCATAGGATTCTCTAGATTTGATCATATCAAATCTACACAAATAAAGAAAGATGCACGTTAGATATGATATGATAAAGACTATACTAAGCTTATCAATATCTCAAATAAACTTATTCAAAGAAATAAATAACTTATATAAAAGTTACTTCATGTCCAAGAAAGGCAAAAGATATTAAATAAAATCTTTTCAAAATTTGAGAATTTTAGGAATAAAATATTCCTTTCAATCTCTCTCTTTTTGCCTTTCTGGACAAAACCTATTTAATACAAAAACAAATCAACTTAACTCCCCCTTAATCAAAACTCCTCCTGAATACTAAACCAGATTCTCCCCCTAAGTGTAAGCAGAGGTGTTGTCACGAGATGTTGGCAACATCTAGGTACGACACTTCATATCAACAAGTGAATGAAAAACGGAGAAACAAAAAAAATTATCAGAGCAAACACATATAAAATAGTTTTGATTAAGAGAGCACAAAGAACAACTTAAACAACCTAAGCAGAAAGAAAAAAAAATCAAACTAATAAATCCCAAACCAACTAAACACTCTAGAATTGATTGCTCTCAGATGAGCCATCATCAGCAGCAGCTTCTTCACCACTTTCTTCTCCCACTTTTTGTTCAGAAGGGGCAACTCCACTTAGTAGAGACTCGTAGTGAGTCTTCAATCCTTCATAATAGGCTAGATCAGCCATAGCCTGTGTTATCTTCTACTCAACATGCAATATTTGAGCTTAAATAAATGTAAAATAAATGTTCTGAGCAGCAGAGGGGGGGTACAAAAACTGCAGTGGCAGTGGTGGTGTTAGCAACATCTGCCACAACACCTGCAGCAACACCTGATTCAGACCAAGGGAGGTATATCTTTTTGTTGCCTCGCAGCAAAGCAAGTGAAATTTCAGCAGCTCGCCAGAGTCAATGAAAACCTCATCATCATCTTTTTCAATATCTTGAGACAGCAGCATAGAATAGATGAGTGATGGATAAGGCAGCTTCAAAGTTGGTTGTGCGTAGTCTGCAAAGACCATGACTGTGTCAAACACTAGTCGACCATAGTTGAAATTTAATCATGTTCCAATGGCATACAAGACTAGAGCCTGATGCTTAGTGACAGAGGAGGAATTTCCAGATGGAGTCCATGTCTTCACCGAGGTCTTGTGTAGAACAGAATACAATGAAGTGAGCTTGGTAGCTGGCAGCTTTTTAGGATGAGCTGGAAATAGTGTGACTTGACCACCTGTGATGACAGAGGTCATCTCATCCAAGGTAGGCAGTGCCGCATCATCAACAACAGGAGTATAGAGAAAACAATTTATGACAGCAGGACTAAAAGAAACAATCTGTTCTCGCACATAAACTTTTCCAAACTTGAAATATTGTGGGTCCTTCATGGCCTTAGTAAGGTTGCAATAGAACTCCCGCACAAGTTCTCTGCAGTATGGACCAACAGTAGTAACTGTTGAAAGCATGTTCCTTACTTCAAAGAATCTGACCATGTTCTGGGCTTCATAGCTCTCCACATCAATATTATGTTCCTCAAGGAACTCACGGTCAGAAAATGTAAGAGGAGAAATAGTGAC
Organism: Henckelia pumila; assembly: GCF_033568475.1. Classification (NCBI taxonomy): domain Eukaryota; kingdom Viridiplantae; phylum Streptophyta; class Magnoliopsida; order Lamiales; family Gesneriaceae; genus Henckelia; species Henckelia pumila. Next base: position 20,252,093 of record NC_133123.1, on the reverse strand, counting down.
AGTCTCCTCAGGAACAAGAACAGATGCAGAGGCATCTTTCTCTTCAGCAGCAACAGATTAAGTCTCAGGCTCTGTTTATTCCTCATCTTCAGCGGATGAATCACCTACTGATTTTCTTTCAGCAGCAAATGGAAACCGGAATAGCTTCTCCAGAAGGTTCCTGGGTACTTGATTTTCCCCTTTTTCGGCGTACAAGCTTGAAATCTTCATCAGAGCTTTCATCTCCAGAGGTAAACTCAGTGTCCCCAGAGATGGTCTTGAAGGCTGTCCTTTCCCACAAAATCTCTTTGATGTCGTGTAATCTGGATTATAGCCAGTCTGTCTTTTGGATCTACGGGTCAAGGGTTTTGAAGGAAACACCTTGTTCAGCACGCTCATATCTGGCAAATTCTCAACATCAATCTCATTTCCTGGCTCTTCTGGAGCATTAGAGTCCAAGGGTACTGGTTCTTTAGCAGCTGGAATAATGGCCTGCTCGGATAGAGGGTGTGGTGACATAGGTGTTGTCACACCTTCAGCATTATCTTCCATTTGGCCCATCTCCGATCGAATATCCTGGGATCAAAACCCTTTCCTGCCATTAAATCTTACGAGAGTGAACAACATAGAAGAAAAATTAGGGCAATTTGTAAGCAACGACGAGAGAGATAAGGAAAAACGGAGGAATAAACAAGGAAATAAAGTATTTCCTAAAACAGATAGATACCCAACTATATATATCACTCAACCTTTCCTAACTCACTCATATTCTCAGTAGGCCCCAACGGCAACAAAATCCCTAATGGTAATAAATCCGATTTAAATCGGGCAATAAATCTCTTCGATTCTCACCGATAATCTAGGCCCAAATATTTCACCAAATATTTCCAAATTAAAATCCTCATCAGAATATAACACCACTGAAACAAAATCCAATCCCTTTCAAATTCAAAAATTCAGTGGATAGGGCAAAATTCAAAATTTTGTTCGTTTAGAATTAATAACCTTTCGACCAAAGATATTCACAAACACAAATATGCATGTCCTAATTATGTCTAAAACAGAGTGTGACATAAAAGTAAAATGCGATTACATGAAAAAAAATGTTGACAAATGAGGTGTTTTCAACGATGTTGGCAACATCTTCCAGCAACACTTCAGGATTCAGAAAAATTTTGGTATCCAATTCATTATTACAGAAGTGGTAGCATGCACACTAAAGAAAACGATCTTCAATGGACCCCTAATCATTCTTGTTCTTTTGTGATTCTGATTTTGCAAAGTCACTTTTCATTTGGGACAAGATCATGGAATACACGAACGTCTCTCCACTACTTCGTAACTTAGTCAGAACTCTTCTTCAATTAATCCAAATTAAAATGTAAAATATTTTGCAAAGAATCCTGAGTGAAAAATAGTAGATGGTTACAAAGTATTCAACACATCACAAAACAGAATGAATGCATGAATTCAATATGCCTAAGATTCTAAAAATGCACATGCATGAAAAGGTGTTGTCACAGGGTGTTGGCAACACTCCTGACAACATCTCGGTTCTGTATATAATGCACACATACTGAGAGATTTCCTTAGACTGGAGAATCTCTCGAAATCCAAAGCTTTTGTGAATATATCAGCTAATTGGTTATTTGTTCCAACAAACTCAATTAAGATCATGCTTTTCTCAACCAAATCTCGAATGAAGTGATGTCTAATGTCAATGTGTTTGGTTCGAGAGTGTTGTACTGGAATTTTGGATATATCAATGGCACTAAAATTATCACAATACACAATAGGAGTATCAATCTTAACTCCATAATCATTTAGCATTTGGCTCATCCAAAGGAGTTGTGAGCAACAACTACCAACAACAACTTACTCAGACTCGGCAGTATAAAGTGAGACACAGTTTTGTTTCTTACTATACCAAGACACTAGGTTATTCCCCAAGTAGAAACATCCTCCCGAAGTGCTCTTTCTCTCATCTAAATCCCCAGCCCAATCAGCATCATTAAACCCTACCAAATTCGAATTGGTTTTTTTAGTGTACCACAAACCCAAATTCAAAGTTTCTTCCACATATTTCAGTATACGTTTCATGGCCTTTAAGTGATTAATGTTTGGGCTAGACTGGTATGTAGCACACAGACAAACGCTATACATGATATCAGGTCTAGTAGCATTCAAATACAAAAGACTACCAATCATGATTCTGTAGAGGGTGTTGTCAACACCTTCAAAAACATGCTCCCTAGACAGTTTTTCATTAGACTCCATAGGTTTGCGCATGTGTTTAGTGTTGTCATTCAGAAACGTTTTCACCAAATTTTTAGCATACTTTCTTTGACACAAAAATATACCATCATGCATTTGTTTTACTTTCAAACCCAAGAAATAAGTTAACTCACCAACCATGCTCATTTCAAATGTAGAAGACATGCACTTCACAAAATCATCAACAAGTTTATCATTTGAAACACAAAAGATTATATCATCTACATAAATTTGGAAAATTAAGATATTACCTTGAAACCTTTGTACAAATAAAGTCTTATCAACTTCACCTCTTTTGAAGCCAATATGGAGCAAGTACTCGGTTAGCCTTCCATACCATGCACGTGGTGCTTTTTTCAATCCATACAATGCCTTTTTCAAATTATACACATAATAAAGATGATTTGGATCCTCAAACCCTTTAGGTTGTTTCACATAGACCTCTTCATTTAGGATCCCATTTAAAAAGGCACTTTTTAAATCCATTTGAAAAAGTTTCATTCCCATGTTACATGAAATAGCAAGCAGAAGTCGGACTGACTCAATGCGGGCTATAGGAGCAAAGGTTTCATCAAAATCCACCCCTTCAACCTGTGTATACCCTTGAGCTACCAACCTAGATTTATTTCTAATGATGTTTCCCGACTCATGAGTTTTATTTTTGAAAATCCACTTAGTTCCTATGACATTACCATGAGCAGGACACGGTACCAAATACCAAACATCATTCTTAACAAATTATTCTAACTCTTCATGCATAGCATTGACCCAAAATTCATCCTTTAAAGCTTCTTAGACCTTTTTGGGTTCAATATTTGACACGAAACAAGAAAATCTTACCTGAGAATACGTAGAACTCATGCACATTAAACATGCAATATTTCGATAATCCACTTTCTTTTTCCTTTGAGTTTGCATGTTTCCATGTACATCTCCAATAACTTGTGAGGTTGGATGATTCTTCTGAATTTTTCTTGGAATATTCTTTCCAACTTCATTCACCTCACTGTCCTCATCAGTATTCTCAACAGTAGGTTTCTCAACTTTTGTTTCTGGAATTTCTGCAGAAGGTGTTGTCGGAGGTGTTGTAACACCTTGGACAACATCTAAATTTCTAGAATTATCAAGAAGATCATCAACTTCATCCTCAGCTGTTTTCTTCTTTAGATATGCAAAATCATAAAATACAACATTAATAGACTCAAAAATATTCCTTGTTCTCAAGTTATACATCCTATAGGCTCGGCTATTTGATGAATATCCCAAGAACATACACTTATCACTTTTTGCATCAAACTTAGCAAGATGATCTCTATCATTCAAAACGTGACATACACATCCAAATACATGAAAATATTTAAGGTTTGGCCTCTTTCCCATGAGAATTTCATAGGATGACATAGTAGTACAATTCCTCAAATAAACTCTATTTGAAATATGACATGCAGTATTCAAGGCTTCAGCTCAAAAATGTTTTGAAATATTCTTCGAACTCAACATCACTCTTTCCATTTCTTGCAAAGTTCTATTTTTCCTTTCAGAAATTTCATTTTGTTGTGGAGTTTTAGGAGCAGAAAATTCATGAGAAATACCCTTTTTATAACACAAACTCGCAAAAGAAGAGTTTTCCAACTCCTTACCATGATCAGTGCGAATACGAATTACCTTCAGATTATGTAGATTTGAAATCTTAGTAAGCAACTTCTTGAAAGCATCATACGTGTCTGATACCCATGTGTATCGCATGACCCAATTTTTGATGCCATAGGTCAAATTCAGTCACTTTTGTGTGCCTACAAGCCATCTCTTCTCCAATTTGATAGCAATTGTCAGATGACCTTGTACCTGTCATGACACACAAATTTAAATTATCAAATACTTTGAACATTTTCTTATCAAATTGCACATGTAAATTATCATCACAAATTTGGCTTATGCTTATTAGATTTGCGGTTAATCCTTCAACATGAAGCACATTGCGGAGCTTAGGCAAACCAACAACATTCAATGTTCCTTTTCCAACAATGTTTCCTTTTGAACCACCTCCATATGTTACTTTTCCACTTTTTTGTTCAACATAATCAGTGAGAAACTTTTTGGATCTTGTCATATGACGTGATCTACCTCTATCAAAGTACCAAGCACCTGAAACATTAGTTCTCAAAGCAGTATAAATCATATAACAGTGAATATCAGCTTTTGGTACCCAAACATTTCTTACAAAAGATCTATTTCTATAGATGTTGTGGGAGGGTGTTGGCAACACCATCAATGCAGATCTATGTCTGTAGTCATCCTGCAACTTAAAACAATATGGTTTATTATGACCAGGTCAATGACAATAGTGACAAATGTACTTACGTTTCCTTCTAGACATAGAAGGAGCAGTCGACTGTGGCTTTGGTTTCGGAGGAACAATTTGTGAGGCTTTTTTGGTTGAGCTCTCAGTACAGCTACTTTCCTTGACAAACAAAGGGCCTTTTGAACTTTCACCAACTTCAAATGTGCTGTTTTCAAAACCTAAACCAGCCATACCATCTCTTCCCATCATGAGTATAGAATCAAGCTTGGAAATGCTTGAATTAAACTTAGCCAATGTAGCTTTTGCTTTTCCGAGTTCTTCTTTTACTTGACTTAGTTCCATGTCTTTCTTACTCAGCATAACTTCAAGGCTTGACACATCAGCCTTTAGATCAGAATTTTCTTTTGAGAGAATAATATTCATCTTATTTCTTTCAATCGAATCAGCATGTAACTCTTCAAACATCATCCGAGCTTCTTCCATGGATATAATCTCATCACCTGAATAATTATTACACACATTATCAGTAATGGAAGAATTTAAACAGACTGACTTTGGAAGGTGTTACGACCAGGTGTGGCAACACCTGCGGCAACACCTAAAGGATTGACTTGAAACTTCTTCTTGCTTTCCAATAGGTCAGATAGAGCAGTGTGGCTTTTTTCATCTTCCTATTCTTCTACATCAGACTCTTCATCACTTAAAGACGTATTCATACCTTTCCTAAGCGTGTTAGCACTTTCATTTGCATAATTTCCAAAGCCTTGACAAGCATGACATTGTACCGTATCTAACTTCTTTGGAACTGACTTCTTCTTTCCTTCCAACATCATTCTAGGCTTAGGAGTATCAGTAAGCTTCCTTGGTGACTGTTCTGGTCCAGTAATTCTCAGAGGCTTGTTAGAGAACATTGGAGCCTTGAGCTTTTGATCCGTCTTTTTGGTCTCTTTCATCTTCATCAGATAATCATTGAATTTTTTAGTCATGAGAGAGATCGAATCATCCTCTAAATCAGACTGATGAACTTCTTGATGAAATTGAACATATTCCTCGTATGAAGGCTTTGAAGCTTGAAGAGCTATTGATTTCTCTTTATCCTTCTCTTGTGTAGTAAGATTCATCTCAAAAACTTGAAGGATACTAATTAGTTCAGTCATCTTCATTTTTGAGGTGTCTTTTACTTCCTTAAGCGCCCAGATCTTCCCATTGAATCTCTTTGGCAAAGATAGAAGAACCTTGTTTACCATATTCTCACTAGCAATAGGTCCTCCAAAAGCATGCGCCTCTGTATCTATCTCCCTAAGTTTCTTATCATAATCAGCAATAGTCTCATTCTCATCCATCCTGATATTCTCGAATTTTGTGTTCAGCAATCTCAGTCTTGTTCTTCTCACACTATCAGTTCCTTCACAGTGTTCTTGAAGAGCTTCCCATGCATCCTTAGCAACAGTGCAGTCAGCTATGAGTCCAAAATTTCTCATATCCATAGATGAAAAAATTGCATTGAGTGCTTTAGCATTGTAGCTTGAACTTTGTGTTTTCTCGGCGGTCCAAGTTTCTTCTAGTTTGATAATGTATTCTTCATCTTGATCTAACGTCTTTGTAGGATTCCAACCAGTCAGAATTCTTTGCCAAGCAAGAACATCCATCGCTTTAATAGTATATCTCATCCTTGTCTTCCACAATGCATAATTCATGTCATCAAGAAACGGAGGTTTCAAAAATGAGTTCGCAACAGACGATGAGTCCATCTTATTCCCTGTAATAAAATAAGCAAACCAGGATCAGTTCTTAGTATATCAAGAATATGTCTTTGATGCCACTTGTAAGGGAATGGGGGTTTCCCATAAGCAGTTTGAGGTGTTGTCACAAGATGTTGACAACACCTACAATAACACCTTGAGTAATTTTCAGCGGAATATAATTTAAGCGTGAATAAAATAAACAAGCAACCAAATATATAGACTCAAATGATTCAAGCAAGAGTATAAAATACTCTTGCAGCGCCTATCTCAATATATAGGCAAGAATCATTCTCTTCTTGGTTTTCTTGTATGCATAGGATTCTCTAGATTTGATCATATCAAATCTACACAAATAAAGAAATATGCACGTTAGATATGATATGATAAAGACTATACTAAGCTTATCAATATCTCAAATCAACTTATTCAAAGAAATAAAAAACTTATATAAAAGTTACTTCATGTCCAAGAAAGACAAAAGATATGAAATAAAATCTTTTCAAAATTTGAGCATTTTAAGGAATAAAATATTTCTTTCAGATTTGACCTCAATTGTCTTACCTCAACCGATCAAGGAAGCATCAACAAAGAAGATAGCTGAGTAGTTGAGCAATGAGGTGATGTCTCTCTTTTTTAAGAAATTTGGTAAGTTCATGTGTAAAAATCAAACAAAGTTTAATAAACCTTACTATAAACAAGACCATACAGACGATGGTCCCTCGTGCTTTAACTGTAGCAAGAAAGGCCACTTCATTGCAGAATGTACCAAGCCCAAGACGATGAAAAAACAGCAATTTGCAAAGAAGAAATGAAAGAGGGAAGAAGAACCTTCAAAAAGAAAAAAAGAACAAAGAGTGTTGGTTGCTGATAAAAGTACAAGGAAATGGGCAGAAATCGAATCTGAGTCATTTGGCTCAGATATTCATAAATAAAAAAAAAAGCAAGGATGAGCAAGTACAGTGCTTAATGGCCAATTCTCAATAGGAAGATGACGATAAGTAGGTATTTGATTTTGACTCATCTGAATTTACACGTGAAAATTTAGTACAAGCACTAAATGACATGGTTAATGAATACCAGAAGCTCTCTGATCATTCGAGGAAGTAAAGGACAAAAAAGCAAGTCATGTTGACAAGTCAAGAGAATCTAGCTACTTGCAGCGAAAGAAACTTGACAATCTAAAGACAGTGCTGAATCTTTAATCAACTAATAATGAGAACATGTGACAAATATTCCTAGCTAAATTGAATGAAAATCAAAAGTTGGTTAAAACAAGTGACCGATCCTAACAACATAAGAGTGGAACAGTTGTACATTTTATTTATAACTCAAATTATCTCATTTATATAATGTATATCCAATATAGTCAATATATAATTTATTATAACAAGATTTTGTAGATATAACGTATAAAAGAAAGTAGTAAGATTTGATTGTCAATTCTTATTAAGTTATAAAATCATTGTTTCAAAAAAAAAAAGTTATAAAATCATGAAATATTTCGTTAATTTCCAAATATAATTCGAATCTCCATTTTCATTAATGACATATTTACACACTTATATATTTCATTATGATATATATCCTTAATGTATTTTGTAAAGATTTTTTTAAAATCAAGTGGAGGGATAAATTTATAATTTCATGCGTAGTGTGTAACCAATGTGTAACTTAATGTGTACATGTAGAATTTCTCTTTCATTATAACTAAATAATATCTAATTTATATATTGTATATCCAGTCTAGTCAACACTTAATTTTTTATAAAAAATCTTGTAGAACGAGCAAAGGAAAATTTGTAAGAATACATATTTAATTATGTTGTAAAATGATAAAATATTTAATTAATCTTAAATATAATTCACTTAATATTTTTAAATAAATATGATTTTACTTGCCAATTGATACCATCGAATGCTTATATATATATATATATATCTATATATATACACACACACACACTTCCAGCCGACAATCCAAAGTCTTGCATCCTATCTTTAAATACTAAAGATCCTCAAGAAATCAAATATTAAAATGGCAACCTTTAGGGGTTTTAAGCTAATTCTCTTATTTGTGGTAATATTTTTCATAGGTGTGTATTTTCATCTTTATTTTAATATTTACGTTATATTATTCTATTTTTTATTTAAAAAATTTGATTTTAAATGAATTAATTCTTGATTTTTTTAACATGTGGTTGAATTTCTTTAATTTTGTTCTTAGGTAATAATCATATTTATGCACAAGAGTACTTTGACTGTAGCAATGCACATTATTACATTGGTCATTGTGATTTCAAAAATGGCGCGGAGGATACCGTATGCAATGGATTCTGCCGTTTTCACGGTTGCACATGTGGGGGATGCATAAACTCGGATCCGGACATCTCAAAACAGCGTTGCATGTGCCTTGCCATCTGAAGGGTGATCATCGTAATATGAAATTTTAGTTTTATATTGGGAGAAAAATAATAAGGAAAAATGATTTTGTAAGAAATGGATGCAATGAAATTTGCTTTTTAAGTCCAGAATTTCTTGGTGACGTGAACTAAGGTGAAATTGAAATAAAAAGGCAATGGACTTACCTTTAGTGTCATCTTCGGTCTCCATGTCCATCTCATATGTGCGAAGAGAACTTATCAACTCATCCAAACTCATTATAGATGTATCTTTGGATTCATCTATAACACAAACATTGGTGTGAAATATTTTAGGGACAAAACGAATCACTTTGGACACAAGTTTCTCGTTCGAAATAGGATCAACAATAACAGATGCTTCGTTTGCAAGGCTCTTTAATATTCCATTATATTCCAAGATGGTTTCTGATTCCTCCATTCTTAATTTCTCAAATTTTGAAGTTAGGAGACGCATCCATGTCTTCTTGACAATTGTCGAGCCTTCACAATGGGTTTGAAGTTTCTCCCAAGCATCTCATGCACAAGTACAAGTACTAATTAGATTAAACATATTCATATCAACAAAAGTAAACATAGCATTAAGAGCTTTTGCATTATAAATAGCCGCAGTATTTTCATCGGCTGTCCATTGTGCTCTTGGCTTTGGTCCGGGTACATCATCATCTCTCATAGGAGGTGTCCAACCATCAAGAACATGTTGCCAGGCCCTGGACTCAATGGATTGAATATACATGCTCATATTCAATTTCCAAGGGCCGTAATTTGTCTCATACAAAATAAGTGGACGAATTGCACTTGTGTACGAAGTGTCCATAACTAACCTGTAACACAAACCAGTTACTCACTTAGTAAAGTCAAGTGTGGCTCTGATGCCACGTGAAAGAAACGGTGTACGTGGTTTGTTATGTGAAAACAGGTTTTGTTGTCCTTTGTGTTATAACACCACAGACAACACAGTGCAGCGGAAATTTAAAGCGTAAAAAAACACAAGTTATTAATTTTTCACGATCATAAAATTCGTGCTGGTGCCTTAGGGCTAAATATCACTAGTAAACGTAAGATCAGTCTTACAAAGTAATCCTAGTGATTTTACTAAAAGTCATTAAATCCTAAATTTCTCAACAAGTTGAGAAATCAAACTTGCATCCTAAATAAATCAGAGTATAAAACAAATCAGATGCAACTCCCGTAGCCTAAATTGAAGAGACAAAAAAGATCTTCGATCAACACAGTTCTCACAGTGTTGTCTCTGATATCTTCAACACGAACGACAACACGGGGACATGCAACAACGAAGGTTGCAAACCTTGCTTCAGAATTCTTCAAATCTTCAATGAAATTCTTCAGAGATTGCACCGTGGTTCGTACGTCTAAATCTCTATTTCTTTTGTGCGTGAAAACCTCCTTTTATATATAAGCATCCAAGTCTTGAAGGTTTCCTTAGATAGAGTCCTACATGAATAAGGAAACATGTTTAAGTAGGAATAAAACTCTATCAAATCCAACAAATCATATCTTGATAATTATCAACTCATAATATATCGATTATCTACCTTATCAAGATAGATTTGATCATGGAAAATATATTTCATAAGATATTCGAAATATACATAGGATATTTGCCAAATATTATAACTTGTCTAGAAAGCAAAATCACATAATATCAATTATTTCAAGGGCCAAAATATTCAAGGAATAATATTCTTTTCATCTTCAATGGATGCTCTGTGAATGTACGTATGAAACTCTTAATTGTTTGCTAGTAGAAATCCTCTTTATAGAATAAAGTCCAAAGATAGATATGATGAGATATAATTCTATTATGCATATCAAATCACATCATGACAATATTTCATATCTATAAATCACTTAAATTCCTTATCAAGATATAATTCAATCAAGGTAAATATATATCCTTCATATTTTTTTAAAATCATAGAATATTTCTCTAAGATCCTATCTTTGTCTAGAAAAAAAAATATCCAAACATTATCTAATAAACCATCGGTGGAAATTTCAAGAAATTAAAATTTCTTTCATTAATATCTGGTCTTCGAGGATTGATTTGTGCTAGAAACTCTCTTGTAAAATCATTGTATTCAAGACAGTTACAATGCTCTTTGTTCACTTGAGTTCTAGGAGTTTTAGTTTGATAGTTTTTATGCCCAAATTGAATCGAGATTTTTTAAATTGTTTGTAAAGTTCAAAACTCTATAGTTGATATACTTTATGCATGTGTGAAGAAAAGAAGGGTTGACGTAGGAGTCATTGCATTCTCCAAACATCCAAAAACAACCTTTTGTTAATTTACTTTGCAGTTAGACCTTTCATTTTCATGTGCAACCCGATTTCTTATTGTTAAAATATGCCAGTTAATCTTATTCTGCATGTTTATGGTTAGCCAGAATGATATTGACATTCGAGAATTTTTAAGTGTTAAGTTCAGTTTTTATCCTAGCTGAACTGATTTTTAAGAAAAATTTATTCAGCACTCTTTTAAACAACTCACCGATCCTAACAACATAAGAGTGGAACACTTGTACATTTTATTTATAACTCAATATTATCTCATTTATATAATGTATATCTATTATAGTCAATATATAATTTATTATAACAAGATTTTGTAGATATAACGTATAAAAGAAAGTAGTAAGAATTGATGGCCAATTCTTATTAATTTATAAAATCACGAAATATTTCGTTAATTTCCAAATATAATTCGAATTTCCATTTTCATTAATGACATATTTACACACTTGTATATTTCATTATGATATATATCCTTAATGTATTTTGGAAAGATTTTTTTCAAATCAAGTAGAGAGATAAATATGTAATTTCATGCGTAGTGTGTAACTCAATGTGTAACTTAATGTGTACATGTAGCATTTCTCTTTCATTATAACTAAATAATATCTAATTTATATATTGTATATCCAGTCTGGTCAACACTTAATTTTTTATAACAAGATCTTGTAGAACGAGCAAAGGAAAATTTGTAAGAATCCATTGTTAATTATTGTAAAATGAATAAATATTTAATTAATATTACATATAATTTCACTCAATATTTTTAAATAAAATATGATTTTACTTGCCAATTGATACCATCGAATGCTTATATATATATATATACACAAACTTCCAGCAGACAATCCAAAGTCTTGCATCCAATCTTTAAATACTAAAGATCCTCAAGAAATCAAATATGAAAATGGCAAACTTTAGGGTTTTTCAGCTAATTCTCTTATTTGTGGTCATATTTTTCATAGGTGTGTATTTTCATCTTTATTTTAATATTTACGTAATATTATTCTATTTTTTATTTATAAAATTTGATTTTATATGAATTAATTCTTGATTTTTTTTAACATGTGGTTGAATTTCTTTTGTTCTCAGGTACTAATCATATTTATGCACGAGAGTACTTTGACTGTAACTATGCATATTATTACATTGGTCATTGTGATTTCGAAAATGGCGCGGAGGATACGGTATGCAATGGATTCTGCCGTTTTAACGGTTGCACATGTGGGGGATGCATAAACTCGAATCCGGACATCTCAAAACAGCGTTGCATGTGCCTTGCCATCTGAAGGGTGATCATCGTAATATGAAATTTTAGTTTTATATTGGGAGAAAAATATTAAGGAACAACTGATTTTGTAAGAAATGGATGCAATGAAATTTACTTTTTAAGTCAAGAATTTCTTGGTGACGTGAACTAAGGTGAAATTGAAATAAAAAGGCCAAAAAAAAAAAAGGTTCAGCTACAACTACAAAATATTTGTACAACAATTTTTAAATCATATTAAAAAAAATCATAATACATTAAATACAAAATTTCACGATATAATTGTTGTATATCAAAAAAATATCTAAGTTCAACACTCTTTTTTGAAATACCAGGAGACCACACGAATTAACCTCAAGTAATCTATGCGAAAGGCCCTTAAATTCGAGAGATGTGTTCCAAAAAAACAAAATATGGGCACGGTTTTGGCCTGTGTGGAGGAATCCGATTCTTTGGTGATGTCTTGTGCAGATGCTCTGGAATAGAGATTAGGGATGGCAACGGGGCGGGTTCGGGACGGGTTTAGATAAACCCGAGACCCGCCCCGCCTCCCAATGGACCCGCCCCGTCCCCTGGACCCGACGAACCCAATTCGGGTTAGATCCGTTGGAACCGTCAAATTAAATATAATTTAAAATTATATTAAATGAAAATTTTAAATAAGTTAAAAATTAACAAATCATTATTAAATTTATTTTTTAAATTTATATTAATAATATTTAAGATAAAAAAAATGTTTTATAAGTTAAAATATATCATTTTAATTTAAATAATAATTAATATCTAAGGAAAAATCATAAGAATATATTTTAATATTAAAAATATCATAATATATTAAAATTATTTAAATCCAAAATATTATAAACTTAAATTAGGGATAAAGTATTGATTATGTAATATAAATAATATAATTATATATTATTAATATATATACATATATAATTTATATTTATATTTAATATATATTTTTTGGTGGGGCGGGTCCGGCCAAACTCTGGACTCGCCCCGGACCCGCCCGCCGGGCCGGGTTCAATGCAGGTCGGATTTAGAACTGACCCATTGTCATGCCTAATAGAGATCGCTTCGACTGATGCACTACGAGCTGTTTTTAAAAAAAAAACTCTGACAGGAGGGCGCAGAGGCACTGCTTGGGTACTGAGATGGTGCAAAGGCTCTGTGAGAAGAGCGCTGAGGCGCTGAGTTTTGATGTTTAGAATAATGGTTGATGCGTATAGAGCAGCCGCGCTATGATACAATGTAGAGGATCCGTAAGGATTTCAGGATGACATGTTGGATGTCTTAGTTTGTATCCCACATCGGTTGGATAAATAACTTGGGAGTCTTTTATATAAACAATGACGAATTTTCCCTCTTGAGCTAGCTTTGGGGTGAGTTAGGTTCAACTCAATTTTTAACATGGTATCAGAGACCAGGTTCTGCTGTTTTGTGTTAGACTACCTATAATTGAGTCCACCCATCCCACAATTGGGAAAATGATCTTGTTATTCCAAATAGTCAGTTGAGAAAATTTATATACAATTGCCTAAACTCACGACTTCACTTAAACACAATTAACTCGTTTTACTTAACTACAGTTAACTAATTCAACTAACAAAATGAGTAAACATAAGTTAGGTTCTAATATGCCCCCTCAAGATGTACTATAAATGTTTTTTATAGCCATTTTTAACATTGTATCAGAGCCCAAGTTCTACCGTTATGTGTTGCATGATCCATACCCGTTAATATCTCCACAATCTAGTCGTTTCATTCATGGTCATGAAAGAGGTGTGTTGATGTTTAAGTTTGTGTCCCACATCGGTCGAATAAATAACCTGGGATCCGTTTATATATACAAGAGCAAACCTCCCCTCTTGAGCTAGCTTTTGAGGTGAGTTGGGTCCAAGTCAATTTCTAACATGTTATCAGAACATAGGTTCAACCGTTATGTGTTGAACTACACATTATTTGGTCGACCCATCCCATATTTTGCACTCGTTAGTATCTCTACGCTCTAGTCGTTTCATTCCTGGGTATGAGAGAGGTGTGTTGGTGTGTTAATTTGTGTCCCACATCGATGGGTAAATGTATTGAGAGTCCTCAATATAGACATGGACAACCCTCACCTCATGAGCTAACTTTTGGGGTTGAGTTAGGTCCAAGTTTTATTCTTAACAATGGCACAGGGGCACGATATGAAAATCGCTTAGTCTTCGAATTTCCATAATATTTTCTAATGCAAGTAGCGCAGAGGCACTGATTCGCTCATGAAAATTTAAATTTGATATCGACGACAGGCGCAAGGACGGGCACTAGAGACGGGTGCAAGTGAACTATCCGTAGACACAAAAAAATTACAAAATTAAAATAGACATATTATTAAAATTTAAAATATTTAACACTAAAAACAAAATAAAAAACGTAAAAATTAAAATTAAATCTAAAGCTAAAAAACAAATTTGGGTTGCGTGTCAAAAATTTCTTGGTTTAACGTCGCCATCCCGACTTTCATGCTTCTTTGTTCGATTCGATCAATGGAACGCTCGCTATGTTCCTGAATTCATCTCCATAGTAATATTTGAGCCGCTGACCATTGACTTGAAATCTTCTCCTGTCGTGACAACGCAACTAAATGGTGCCACAATGATGCATTTTTTCCACTTTGAAAGGACCAAACCATCACGATTTTAACTTACCAGGAAATAATATGATACAAGAATTAAATAAAATTACATGTTTTCTCGGCTCAAATTCTCTCCTCTGTATTTTTTGTTATGCCATTTTTGGTCTGTTGTTTATGAATCTTAGCATTTTCATATGCAGCATTGTGAAATTCATTCATCTCATTCAGCTGCAACAACAGTTCTTTAACATATGATTTCATATCAAAATTCAATTTCTTTATATTCCAATATGTTCTATTTTCTTACTCCACTGGCAGATGATATACTTTCCCAAAAAGAAACCTATATGGAGACATGCCATGACATGCCAATTGGATTTTTGAACGCATTCCTATAAATCCATAGTGCATCATCCAACTTTGATCAATCATTTCGGTTAGTCTTGACAAACTTCTCCAGAATTTGCTTAATTTCCCGATTCGACATTGCAACTTGACCATTGGTTTGAGAATGATATGCATTTGTAACTTTATGTATAACACCATTTTTTGTCAGCAATGAATTAAATATTTTATTGCAAAAATTCATAACTTCATCTAGAATTGCCCGTGGAGTTCCAAACCGCATGAAAATATTTTTTTGCACAAACTTCACTACTACACGAGCATTATTACTGGGGGTGACGATTGCTTCCACCCATTTTAAAACATAATCAACAACTAGTAAAATATAAGATTTACCAAAATATTTGGAAAACGTTTTCATAAAAAAAAATACCCTAGACATCAGATAGTTCAACCTCTAAAATATTTGTAAGGAGTACTTCATGAGCTTAGATATATTTCCCTGCATTCTTTTGAAATTTATCACATTGTTTCACCAAGGTACAACTATTTTTAAACAAATTTGGCCAATAAAAACCATATTTAAGTACCTTAGTTGTTGTCCTAGATGCTCCAAAGTAACCTAATACGGTGAATAATGGCACTATTTCAAAATTTATTTCGCTTCAATATCAGAAACATATCTCCTTATCACATCATCCGAACACTTTTTATACACAAACAGATCATCCCCCAGATAGAACTTGACATCATGAAAAAATTTCTTCCTCTAGTGATGATTATGATCTGGAGGCAAAATACCACAAGAAATAAAATGATCAGTATCAGCAAACCAAAAGAGTTTAGAGTTTACCTCAAAGAGATGCTCATCTGGAAATTTTTCTTGATGAGTTCGTATTCAGCTTTTCCTTCCAACTTCAAACACGACAAAGGATCTGCTGCAAAATTTTCTGTAGTAACCCAATTTCTAAAATGATCAATTAAATTTTTAAGCATGCTTAAAATGGTTAAAACGTGATTAAGAATGCTCAGATGAGATTATTAAATAGAAAATCGAATTTTGGAATTTTGAAAATGGTCAAAAGGGTTCCAAGTGATCGAGCAGTTTGGAAGCTCCCAACTTAAGCAAGGAATAGACCAGTAGTTCCGATCCCTTCGGAAGAAAGAATGGGATTTCGGAACCTTCGATCTAGAGTTCGGAAGATACGATTTTATCTCGACAGTAAGGTATGGATTTTTTGAATTGTGATTGGATATGGTGGAGTTCGTTAGTTCTAATCCCTTAGTTCGGTGGTTCCAAACGTTGTCGGCAGCCGTGTCATCAAATTAAAAGAAAGGTGTTTGGTAGAGGGAGATTGGAAGCACGATCAAAGCTCTGAACATGAGATGCAATGCCTTCGCCATTTGGACTTTTCAGTCTTTCCACCAAATCTTTTAATTCGTTAACATCTCAAATCTAATTACATCAATCAAGTATAACAAGACTAAAAACTCAACAAGCATATACATACATACATACACATACATATATTGTATATGAAACACTAAACATACTTCAATGGCATAACATAAACATAAAATAAAAACTTTTCAACTTAGGGTCATGAGTTACGTGTAATTGTGGCAACCATCATTATGAGCACATCATTATTTCTCGTGATCACAGTCGTTGTACAAAAAGCATATGCATGACATCGGTCATTCAAACTTTCATTCTTTGTAAAAGTTTCTCAATAGCTCATCTCGGTGTACCAGTCCCGTATTTTCTGTCTCGTGAGATCATAGTTTGGAAAGGCCTCTCCGGAGCTCAACCCGGAGTACCAGTCTCGTATTGCCACCACAAAAACACATACAACTTCACAATATCTTTCATGAATCATCATAACATCATCTTCATCATAAACTTTGTAAACTTCATCGTTCTTTCTCATCATAAGCATCATCATCAAAAACTTTTTCATAACTTCATCATTCTCATCATGAGACATTTCTATCATAAATATTATTATCGCTCTAAAGACTACCAAATTCACATGTGGCAAGTCTTGATGTCAACTGAGTACAATAATATATCAACCGTTTCAGGGATGCCTACTGATCTCCTAAGCAACAAATATTGACTAATGGAACTTTGACAAGACAACTTAAATACAAAAGGACAACCATTTAAGGAGCCATCTGATAAAATATTACAAGCCGTATATAGCATTTACTGTGGAGACACATTGAATGGACAAAATGGCAACTCCAGTACAGATATTCAAACTGTAGCAGACTTTACTTCGCCTTAAGAGGAAACTACTCTGCAAAAGTATCTACTCAATAAGACATCACTCACAACGTTGAAAAACAGCTAGGGCAACCACAGATATCAAAGAAAAAGAGACGTTGAATATTCAGCTATAAATATCATGGAAAAATGAAAGGTAACAAAAAGAATAGAACCATCGCATTATCAAAATCATCGATCTTAAGCACTCAAAATTTACTCAACACTCAAATCGCTCATTAAACCCATTGCAAAGTAGAAGCTTATCTGATCTTCAAGAGATCTTTCAAGGCTTACTCAAATCCAGTTGTTGATTGAAGAGCATTAACTACATTTTAAGTATTTGAGAATCTAAGTTTCCAAAGCTTAGTCACAGACAACATCTTCCGAATAAGTTTGATAAGAACTTAGGATTTTATCAGTGTAAATATAAGAGTTCAATTTTAGGCAGTGACAAGTCCTAAATTGGAGTTGGTGTATTACAAGACGTTGTAATGACCAAAGTCTTCTAGTGTATTCTTATCGTAAGGAAGAAGGGGTGACGTAGAATATTGAGCTCCGAACAACCATAAACAAACTCTTGCATATTTATGTTACTGTCTTGCATTAATTTTCAAATATTATCATTTAGCTTAGTGAGAGTTGTTTCCGCACTATCACCTAGTAGATCATATTTTTCTTGAAAGGTGAGAAAAATTAGTTAAGTAGACTAACATATACTTAACTACATATCTTTAAAACATTTTTAAGAGTGTGTATTCACCCCCTCCCCTCTACACACATAGGCGATCCCCAACAACTGGTATCAGAAAGGGATTCTTTCTGAGCTACTGATATTTATCCTTGCATCATGAATCCCCTAAATAAAATCCATATGTTCTCTAATGAATATTATGATGACTGAAAAATATGTATGCAGACACATCTAGCTGCACAAGACAATGACATGTGGTATGTCATCACCTATGACCCAATGAAGATTCTTAAAGTTAATACAACTATGGCCATTCCTGGTGGTGAAATACAAATGCTAAAGAAACCTAGATTGGAATGAACTGCTAAAGACAAGAAGAAATAAAATCTTGACAATGTAGCCAAGGATATTCTCTATAAGACGCTGGATAAGAACATGTTCAGCAAAATCAAAACCTGTTTAAAGGCTAAGAAAATTTGGGAAAAGCTCACTCAACTATGTGAACACAACAACTAGACCAAAGAAAACAAGCTTACAGCGGCTATTCAGAAGTTTGACAATGCCAAGATAAAGCCAGGGAAAACCATGGCTGAGTTCGATGAAATATTTAACAATATTATATGTGAAATTATTTCTCTTGGTAAGATTTACTCTAATCGTAAAATTGCATTGTATTATGCTTGCACTGACAAGAGAATGGGACATCAAAACCATAACAATGAGAGGATCACAATATTTGAGCAAACTAGAGCTTCATGATATGTTTGCTGACCTCAAAGCCTACGAGTTTGAACTCTAAATAAAAACTGAAGAAGAGAAATTTACTTCTAACCCTATTAAGGCTTTGAACTCAACTGTCGTACCTCAATCGATCAAGGAAGCATCAGCAAAGAAGATAACTGAAAAGCTGAGAAATGAGGCGATGTCTCTCTTTTTTAAAAAATTTGGTAAGTTCATGCGTAAAAATCAAAAAAAGTTTAATAAATCTTACTACAAACAAGACCATACAGACGATGGTCCCTCGTGCTTTAACTATGGCAAGAAAGGCCACTTCATTTCAGAATGTACCAAGCCCAAGAACGATGAAAAAAAACAGCTTTTTGAGAATAATAAAAGAAAGAGGGAAGAAGAACCTTCAAAAATAAAAGTGAACAAATTGTGCTGGTTGCTGATAAAAGTAAAAGAAAATGGGCAGAAATTGAATCTGAGTCATCTAGCTCAGATATTCATCAAAAGAAAGCGAGGATGAGCAAGTACAGTGCTTAATGGCCAACTCTCAATATTGAGATGACGAGAATGAGGTATTTTATTTTGACTCATCTGAATTTACACGTGAAGATTTAGTACAAGCACTAAATGACTTGGTTAATGAGTACCAGAAGCTCTCTGATCATTCAAGGAATTAAAGGACGAAAAAGCAAGTCTTATTGACAAGTCAAGAGAATCTAGCTGCTTGCAGCAAAAGAAACTTGACAATATAAAGACAATGTTGAATTTGTCATCAACTGAGAATCACAACATGAGACGAATATTCCAAGATACATTGAATGAAAATCAAAAGTTGGTTAAAACAATCAACTCTTTGAATAAATCTTCTACCTCGTTAAGTAAGATGCATGAGAATCAAAAGCAAGAAGATGACAAAATCAGCCTGGGATATGGTTCGAATGATTGTACTCCTACTAAAGAAGGTACTCAATCGTATCCTGGTAAAGACAATCATAATTTTATAATATTTGTCAGATCCAGTACTATATATTAATACAATGAGCCTGAGATTAATTTAGAACAACCATTATACTATGAGATCAAGGCTAAACACAAAGGGCTGGGTTATGTGGAACCTCAGAATCATCGGAAAGGAAAGACCTAGTTCAAACCAATGATGAATAAACAAATAGAGGAAAACCAATCTGAATTTAGACAGGAGAGGTTTGAACAAAGTCAATCTAAGTACAAGAATCATATGTTGACATAGATACAATACTTCAATTGCAATTCTGTTCAAAAGCGGTATAGACTGAACAACAAAGATCAAAAGTTCAAACAACACATGGTAGTATCTAGACCACACACAAGTACACGTAAAGTCCCTCAACCGATTCACTTTTGGGATGCACACACGAGTAATCCTATTAGGATAATTCAGGTGTGGGTCTCAAAAAGACTAATCCAGCTCGAACCCAAATAGATCAGGGTACCATAGTCATATGTTCCTTTTTTCAGGTACTCTCAGTCAAATCGGTTGAGAAGAATAAAGTAGTAGAAAAGACTACATGGTATCTTCATAGCGGATGTTCCAAACACATGACTGAAAACAAAGATTTATTGTCTAAACTTATATACTACAAAGGACCAAAGATAATTTTTGTTGATAACTCAAAGGGTAAGACCGTGGGTAAGGGTAAGATTACCCATGGAAACATTATTATCAATGATGTTATGGCATAAAAGTTTGAATCATTTAAACTTTAAGTCCTTTAAACATCTGAGTAAACATGAACTGGTTCTTGGTTTGCCCAAAGGAGATTTTATAAAGAACAAAATATGTTCAGCTTGTCATCTAGGCAAACAAGTAAGAGATACCTTTGAAACCAAAGGGTGTATGTCTTCCTCCAAATGTTTAAACTTGTTGCACATTGACTTGTTTGGTCCTATACCAGTCAAAAGCCTAGGGGATATGAAATATACTCTGGTCATTGTGGACGATTACTCTCAATTTAATTGGGTAATCTTTTTGTTTTCCAAATACTAAACAACCACTCACTTGATTAAGCTTTTAAAATGTTTGCAAAAAGAGAAATGTAATGGGATAGATCAAATCAGGAGTGATAGAGTCACTAAGTTTTTAAACAATACCCTTGGATCCTATCTAGATGACCGGGGAATTAAGCATGAGTTCTCCCCATAGCAAAATGGTATTGCTGAGCAAAGGATTCACAATCTTAAAAAATCAGCTAGAAATATGATTGCAGATTCCAATGTTTCTCAGAGACTTCGGGTTAAGGCAATTAATACAACTTGTTACACTAAAAAAAGATCTATGATTAGTAAGAGACATAACAAAGACACTTTATGAGATTTGGAATGGCACAAAACCCGATATATCATATTTCAAATACAAACACGACTTGACAACCTTTGATGCAAAGACAGATGAAGGCATATTCATTGGATATTCCTTAGTCATTCGAGCTTACAAAGTATTCAATAATAAGTCACTGACGATAGAGGAAATTGTTCATGTTATTTTTTATGATTGCATTGTATGTGTAGATCAATCACAAATGAACATTAAATATCTTACAGATAGGCTGGAAACAATAGTTCTCAATGATGAAAGTGAAAAGGATGATTACCCTATCAGTAATGATGTACAGGAACCTTTGACCATCGAACCAACCATCAATGAATACCAATTCAGTCGAGATCAAGCACCAACGGTTGAGGAGGACATTGTACCACCTGACAATAAAATTAAATTTGAGGATGATACTCTAAGGAATCAGGACAAAAATCCTCTTGGACCATGTCTCTGGTGGAATAAAAATCATCCACCTGAACGGGTCATTGGTAACCTTAACGCTCCATTATGAACAATAGAACAAAATATTGATGAATTATTGCATGTAGCATTCATATCACAGCTAGAACTCAAGAAAGTTGATGAAGCATTACAATATGCTAGCTGGATTGAAGCAATGCAGGAGAAACTAAATCAATTCACAAGAAACAAAGTATGGAATTTGGTTCCTTGTCCAAACAATAAAAACATTATATGAACGAGATGGGTGTTTTGCAACAAACTGGATGAGCATGGAACAGTGATAAGGAACAAAGGTAGATTAGTTGCTCAATGATTTAGACAAGAGGAAGGAATTGATTTTGATGAATCATTTGCCCCGCTTGCAAGACATTAAGCTATTCGAATATTCTTAGTCTATGCTTCTTACAAGAACTTCAAAGTATATCAAAAGGACGTCAAGTCAGCATTTTTAATGGACTCCTTCATGAAGAAGTCCATGTTGAACAACCACCATGTTTTATCAATCCATTAACTCCTGATTATGTTTTTAAACTTGATAAAACACTTTATGATTTAAAACAGACACCAAAAGCATAATATGATACATTATCCCAGTAATTATTAAATCATGACTTTGTGATTGGAAAAGTTGATAAGATCCTCTTCAAATTCACTAAGGGAGATCATATTTTACTTTTCCAAATTTACATATATGATATCATATTTGGCTCAACTAATTCAATGTTTTGCGAGAAATTTTCCAAGATCATGCAGGAACAATTTGAGATGAGCATGATGGATAAGTTGAATTTTTTCCTTGGACTACAAGTTAAGAAACTTGACAATGGTATTTTCATCAACAAAGCCAAATACACCAAAGATCTTATCAAGAAATTTGGGATGGAAAATTGCTCAGCAGCATCTACTCCCATGAGTTCCTTCAATCAAGCTTCATAAAGATGAAGCATGAGCACCGGAAGAGGTAACTATGTATTGCGGACTAATTGGATTATTACTATACCTTACAACAAGTAGACCAGAAATTATGTTTGCAGTATGTCTGTGCTAGATTCCAAGCCGCACATAGACAATCTCATTACACTGTTGTTAAAAGGATAGTTAAATATCTTAAGGGAACTTCTAATGTTGGTCTTTCATATTCCAAAAACTCAGGATTTAATCTAGTTTGTTATTTCAGATGTAGATTACGCAGGTTGCAAGATTGATCAAAAAAGCACTAGTGGCTCATGTCAATTTTTGAGAGATAGACTTATATCATGGTTTAGTAAGAAGCAAATGCCTATCACCACCTATACCACTGAAGCTGAGTACCTAGCAATTGGTAGCTATTGTGCACAAATACTATAGGTACAACAACAACTTCAAGACTATGGAATCCAATCATGTGAAACTCCCATATTTTGTGACAATACTAGTACCATTCACTACAACAAATATAGCTTTCCCCAGCGCGACATCAACAGCACACAATAAAAGCGTGTTGTTGATGTTATTATTAACAGCTCACACATTTATGTGCGTTGTTAATATTTCGATATCTGCAATAATTGAAGCGTGCAATAATTGCACGCTGCAAATAATATTTTCAACAGCGTGTCCAAAAGCGCATGCCGTTAAAATTTTATCAACAGCTTCCCGTTCGTATGCTGTGGATAGCAAGAAATAAAATTGTTTCTTCATTTGCAGCATGCCAAAAAACGTACGCTGTTAAAATTTAATTAACAGCTTTCCATTCGTACGCTGTGGATGTGGATAGCAAGAAATAAAATTATTTCCCTATTTCCAGGCGCGGAATCGCCCAATTCTCATTCCACCTACAATTTCTTCGGCGCCCTCTCTCTATATACCGTTTCCCTCAAATCCCAATTCTCAATCAATCGGCGCCTTTCTATACACCGTCCCCTCAAATCCCCAAATCTCATTCACAATTAGATTGTATCTGTGCGCTTTCTATCTCAGTCTCCCTTCGATCGATTTAGTCTCTGAAATGGCGAGCCTCGTAATCGTTTTGATATGTCCTTTTCTCCCATCTTCCTCCCAAAGGTGCGTACCCATCTGTGATTTGTTCTTACTTCGGAGCTGCAAGTCAATATTTGCTATGTTCATATAGGTTACGCAGCGCCGTCACGGAGTTCTTCTCCTCTAAACTCCAAAATCGAAGGTTAGCAGTAATAATTAGGAATTCGTTTTTCAACTCGTCTAAGGGAGTGTTTGCAATAGATTGTGATTTTGTAAAAGTGATTAATTTATAGATTATAAAAAAGTTAAGAAAAATCAAAAGTTGGTAGTGTTTGAAAACAAATGTGAAAATCTAAAAATCAAAGTTGGGTAGTGTTTGATAAATAAGTTATTAGAGTGATTTTAACAATGACCTTCTTATTAGAATCACTTTTGGAGAATCATAATCATCATATGACTAGCTTTTGGATTTCAATTAAGTTAAGTATAAGCTAACACATAATCTAGGTTTAAGAAACACACAAAAATGATTTTTTTAAGTTAAAAGCTAACAATCACTTTTTTTTAGTGATTGCAAACACTCCCTAAGAATGGTTTTTATTATGATAAATTTCGTTTAAGTACACATAATGTATCCATATTTATTCGCTTAATAAGCGTTTTGAGCTGTCACACTTTTTCTTTAAGTATAATGCAAGAAAATTGGAAGTGATTTGGAAATGATGTTGTATAATATATGTTCTGAAATGTGAAATGATGTTGTTTTTATTGTAGATTGAAGTCTAATTTATTTTACTGGGGCAAACATTAAAACTATAAAGAAAATTAAGTTGTGTTATCGAGTATTTGAGTGGTTGGGTTGGCTCTTGATGCTTATGGATGTTTATTTGATCGATCATTCGGTTAAGTTTAATCTTGGTAAAGCTAAATTGTTTTTGAATTGAATTAGCAAATTGATCCTGTTGATTTGGGACACTGTTCCATCTTTTAAGGTACTAGTGATTGAAGAAAAATTTAAATTTCATGAAGAAATTTAAGGTCAGGAATATGGAGACTGTTGCATATTAAAGAAAAATTTAAATTTCATGAAGAAATTTAAGGTCAGGCATATGGAGACTGTTGCATATTTTTCGATTGCCCAACTGCATCTTGTCTAATGTCCTACATACTTTTGGAGTTTCGTAGCCGAGGATACCTGTACTGTTGTTTTTTTGTCGTTCTCCGCCGCTGCACCACCGCGAATTGCCTCTTCTATTCCAACTTTTTTGCTTCGAGTTCAGTATATTGTTATATGTTTTATTATTTCATGTTTTCGATTTTCTAAATAAAAATTTAGCTGATATAAGCTCCAAAAAAGTTGAGTCTGACATAGTAATATTTACTCGGAGGAATGTCGGGCACCATACAAGTTTCAGGTATTATTATAACTGCATTTCACTGCAAATTTCTTTCACTTTTTAACTCCATGCATGTTGTGTTCTTGGTTTGCTATCGTAGTTCTAGCTAGAATTTCAAGGGAGTTTCTTCTTCTTCAGACCCTTCTGCAATATCCGTCAAACGTAAGTAGCTCATTTTTCTGATAACACCTGGATTGCTTTTTGTCGTGCATAGGCATTAATGAAAATAATTGATGTCCGTTAAGTGTGTTTGAAAAAATGGTATGACTCGTAGCCGCCGACCCCAAAGCAGCTAGCCCTCACAGTGTGCAGTTTGCTCACCGACATCGCCTTCATCGCTGTCGGAGCCCACCAATCATTTACCAACATTGGGCCTCAGCAATCTCCCACGCAGGCTCGGAGAGAGTTCGTCAAAGCCCCTCTCAGAAAAACTTCTCGAACGCTAAACTCTGTACAGGTAATCAACTTTCATTTTAACATTTAAATAAATTATAAATATGAACTTTCTTACACGTAGATCAACAATTCATACGTTCTAAAGCTTTAAGATGAAATATGTTCGTATCTCCATTTTGATTTAAGGATGTTACAAGGTATGTTGGTTCGATTTGGTTTATGTGAATGTGGCAAGTCGAAATCTTTTGTTATGTTCCAGCTATATGAATTTGTTTGTATTTCTTTTGACTCGGTTTTAGTGTTTTAGTCTCTTAGACTTAAGCTATGAGAATTATGTATATATTAATATATTAGTTCCTTAGACTTAATAATTTAATTTAGGAGGTTTTATGCCTAAGAGGCCCCAATAAAACAATTGATTAGTGGAATAAATTAATAAATTTCAATACATTGTCATAGCTAGACTTTAATTGGCTTCGAGTTTTATAGACTTGAATTGTCAAAGAGTAGGCTATCAGCATGAATTTGTATTGATTGAAGTATAAATGGGTTTTCAGATTTGGGATTTTTGAAAATTCCAGCATGTTTAATTAGGGATTTTCAGATCTATTGTGTTGGAGAAATGATTTCGGTAGCTTAGAAGTTTATATATGAAACTTATGAATGTTAGTCGCTTTAATATTATATTAAAGTTAGTTCAAAGCGAAAAGGAATATTATGCTACCTGGTCGACACTCGTTTATGTTTGTAATATTGTTGACAATATTGTTGAGTTATTTTGAGTATTTGAATTATTCCGGTATGCCCTAATTACGGGGAGATCATGCCGAAATTTTATAGGCCCAAACGAAAATTTTTAATTAATTTTTTTTTTGTTTATCACTTAACGATGATTGCATGCTAATTAATCTTGATTAAATAACGGGCCCTCACATATTCTCTATTCCTAGTAGTTGTTTTTTTTGGTCATCTGTTTGCATTTCATGCCTGTGTTTTGGGACTTTGTCCCCTTTTCATTGAATGCATTTCACATACCATAATGTATTCAAGTCTGTCTTTTGGTATTTTGGGATCCATCGATCATTTATGTTAGTTCCTAGCTCCGATCGACTCAATTAGTAATTGCATAATCATTATTTTATATCGGTCATGCTCCAACCATTGGTATCTAAAGAGTTAATTTCTTAAATAAAAAATCAAAAGTGAATTTTACCTTGTATTTAATCCTTGGCTATCTCGCTCTTTCAATGCAATATGAGAAATTTTATTATTATTTGTATTTAAATATGTGAATGAAGGGTTTTTTTTAGTCAATACATGAATAATATGTTACTATTAATTTGTGATTTCAGAGTATCTTGAAGAAGGAAAAATAATCCCAAAAAATAATTTAAAGATTCATTCAGGTATATATATCTTTTTCTTTTTCCCACTCTTCCCAATTTACTAATGTAACTTTGTTGCTATAAAATTTTAACCTTCAATAATTTCATCTTATTTCATTAGTACACTATAATTTGGCACAAAGCTCTCGGAAGAAGAACCCAGAACTTTTTGGTTGAGAGAATTATTTTTTGCCTTTTATTTGTAGATTTTATTTTTTTGATTAATCATTGGTGGAATATTTTGTTTATGATTATTAATTAATTGCTCTTGATTTTTGTGAAGTGATTTGATTTTATTCAAATTATTTTGAAGTGATAAGTAAGGGAGAAATTTAATCAATTGAACTACTTAATTTTTTGCTAAATTTGTTAGCAATTAAGGATTTACTGTTGGAAAACGCGGCTCTCAGATCAATCACGATTGATACCCGGTGCAGCGGAAGTTTAAAATTTTATCATGGAACAATTCCATGGTGTGGGTATCAACCATTCAACGATTAAATTATTGTGTGTGTAAAATTCAAATAACAATTAATTAAATTTTACCTTCAATCTCGCAACGAGATTACTGGACACCAACAGATTTTATCTGCTCTTGTTGTCTCTCCCTGGAACCGATGAACTCCTTCAATCAGGTCCACGAACAGAGGTTTAATCCCTCTGATAGATTGCACTAGAAAATCTATCAGAAGTTTTCTGCGAAGAGATTACACGAATCTGATTCGTTATTCCTGACCGCGATTCAAAATCACAGACCGGAATTTTCTCGGGCAGAGGGGGAGGGTTCGGCCGATTTGTTGAGAGAGAGGCTAGGGTTCGATTTTTGCTCTGTCTCAAAAATTATGACCTGTTATGTGTAATTTCTGTACTGAAATAACTTATTTATAATGCAGGCCACTAACACCTTAGGGCCCATTAGTCATAAGCTGGGGCCCGACAAGCAAAGCCCGCTCGTTCAGAAATTAATATAAAATTCATCGTGACTCCGATTGATGAACTGATTTCACCAATGTGCACAGAAACCATTTCTGCACATTTTAAAGTCAAAATAAATTTTCCTGAATCCGAATTCAGTGGTTTCCAAAAATGTCCATCCCTATGTCATTTTAGGAAATCCTACTCCCTTACTCTTATTTAAGAAGTCCAACTCCTTAGTTCATTAAATTTAA
The DNA here is from genome assembly GCF_033568475.1 of Henckelia pumila. Classification (NCBI taxonomy): domain Eukaryota; kingdom Viridiplantae; phylum Streptophyta; class Magnoliopsida; order Lamiales; family Gesneriaceae; genus Henckelia; species Henckelia pumila. The sequence goes on along the minus strand of NC_133123.1, from coordinate 20,224,012 downwards.
CTATCTCAACGGGGATTAAAACTCCATTACACTGTGTGACCCTCAATGGTTCAGGGATACAGCTAGCCGTGGGCTCACAACTCCTTGTGACTCGGAACAACACTTTCCGACTTGCCCAACGAATCATGGTAAAGCGCCTAGCAACATCGCCCCATGATTCCCTAGGTATCACTGATAGTGCCTACAAGAACCAGTAGATTTTGGTTAGCGTACAGTACGGTCCCTTCATCCATATATCCCGATCGAATCAACAACCATTGGTATATCGAGAGTCGCTCAAGATTCGATAACTATGCAATACATCTTGAAGATCAAATTAGTGACATCGCATGTGCTACTAAGAAACCATTTCTTAAATCACATCAATTACTCTGGCCAGAGATTTATCACACTAATATCTCCTCAGATCGCATAGGATATCCACACTCGCAAGTATGTGGTGAATCCTTGACAACAATGCATTGACTCCTATATGTGTCGTGACTGTACCCAATCTCGACACCTGATGACCCCCATAGAGTCGGTAAACGAGTCAAAGCACAGCACTAGCATATAGAGTCTCCATGATGTTTCAAGTCGTAAGGACTAATGGTGTACAACCAAAACCGCGGACTTTATCCACTCGATAAGTGATAACCACTTGGAAAGTCCGGATAGGGTAGTTCGATTATTCATCCTATGAATATCCATTTGCATGCTTCGAACATCTCCATGTTCCCTACCAATGAAACGTGGTACTCCGCATCGCAAATGCTAGTCTCAAACTCGAGCGATCCTTATCCTTATTATCGGACGGCTCAATCGACTAGGAACGGTTTTTAGAATATACAGTGACTATAAGATGTATTTCATGATAGACATCTCCATGTTCTACCACATCTTACATACACTATAGTATATTCAAGGTCTTTATCAAAACAACAATAGTATATCACAATATAACAATATGAAGTAATATAAAGTCATTGCCATAAAAGTGTAAATAAGATTAAACAAAAGATTGTTTATACAAAGAGTCATCAAAGCCCATAGCCACACAGTTGGCTCACTGGGCACCCACTCTTACAATCTCCCACTTGCCCTATAGCCAACTAGTCATACTACGTAGACCCATTGCTTCGCGATGTTTGTCAAACAATGGTCCTGGCAAGGGCTTAGTAAGCGGATCAGCGATATTGTCTGCAGAGGCCACTCGTTCGACAATGATGTCTCCTCTTTCCACAATCTCCCGGATTATGTGGTATTTCCTCAGTACGTGTTTGGATCTTTGATGAGACCTTGGTTCCTTTGCTTGAGCAACGGCACCCGTGTTGTCACAGTACACCGGGACTGGACCAACAAATTCAGGAATGACGCCCAACTCTTGGACGAACTTCCTCATCCAAACGGCCTCTTTAGCAGCAGCTGATGCTGCAATGTATTCAGCCTCAGTGGTGGAATCCGCTGTGGTGTCCTGCTTGGAACTCTTCCAAGAGACAGCACCGCCATTGAGCATGAACACAAATCCAGAGGTTGACTTCGAGTCATCCACATCACTTTGGAAGCTAGAGTCGGTATAGCCTTCCAATTTGAGTTCTCGTCCTCCATAAACCATGAACATATTCTTAGTCCTTCGCAAGTACTTAAGAATGTCCTTCACGGCTTTCCAATGCTTTTGACCAGGATTAGACTGATATCTGCTCGTGACACTCAGAGCAAATGCTACATCCGGTCTGGTAGATATCATCCCATACATGATACTACCTATAGCTGACGCATATGGTACATGTGTCATATTCTCTATCTCTTCATCAGTCTTGGGACACATAGACTTGGATAGAGAAACTCCATGACACATGGGTAGATGTCCTCTTTTGGACCCATCCATTGAAAACCGTTTCAATATGGTATCGATGTAGGTTGATTGAGTGAGTCCTATCATTCTCTTAGACCTATCTCTATAGATCTGTATCCCAAGAATGTAGGATGCCTCTCCCAAATCCTTCATCGAAAATCTACCTGATAACCATATCTTTGTTGACTGCAACATCCCTACATCATTCCCAATGAGTAGGATGTCATCAACATAAAGTACTAAGAATGTCACAGCATCCTTAACTACTTTCTTGTACACGCACGGTTCCTCCGGGTTCTTGATGAAACCAAAATCTTTTATTGTTTCATCAAATTTCTGGTTCCAACTTCTTGATGCTTGTTTTAGACCATAAATTGATCTCTGAAGCTTGCATACCTTATGCTCGCTTCCCATGGATGTGAACCCCTCTGGCTGCTTCATATAGATTTCTTCCTTAATGTCTCCATTAAGAAAAGCAGTCTTCACATCCATTTGCCATATCTCATAGTCATACCATGCAGCTATGGCAATAAGGATTCTTATGGACTTGAACATAGCAACTGGTGAAAAGGTTTCATCATAGTCAACTCCTTGCCTTTGAGTATAACCTTTCGCCACCAATCGCGCCTTGTAGGTCAATACCTTACCATCAGGCCCAAGCTTTCTTTTGTAGATCCATTTACACCCTATTGGAACAATTCCATCGGGAGGATCTACCAAAGACCAAACTTGGTTTGTATGCATCGAATCCAATTCTGACTGCATAGCTTCAAGCCATAAATTCGAATCCGCATCAGAAATTGCTTCCTTGAAGTTTCTTGGATCACATCCAATGTCGGGTTCATCTTGATCCCCTTCAAGAAGAAGACCATATCGAACTGGAGGTCTAGAAGTCCTTTCGGATCTTCTAGGTGCAGGCGTGTCCAGCAATGGTTCCTGAGGTGTAGGATCGTTATTTTGTATTTCGGGTTCTTCTCGAAATTCTTCGAGTTCCATCATCTCGCCTTTCTTATCCAATAATAATTCCTTCTCCAAGAAGGTGGCATTCCTAGAAACAAACACCTTTGTTTCAGCAGGATAATAGAAATAATATCCGATTGAATTCTTCGGATACCCTACAAAATAACATAAGCTGGATCGACTATCCAACTTATCTCCCACTGTCCGCTTCACGTAAGCAGGACATCCCCAAATCCTCAAGTACGAATACTTAGGAGCTTTGCCATTCCATAACTCGTATGGTGTTTTGTCCACTGCTTTAGTGTGGACGTTGTTCAACAACAATACCGCCGTTTCAAGCGCATAGCCCCAAAACGAAGGTGGAAGCTCAGTGAAGCTCATCATAGATCGAACCATGTCCAACAAAGTTCGATTACGACGCTCCGATACACCATTAAGCTGTGGTGTCATAGGAGGAGTCCACTGAGAGAGAATCCCATTCTCTTTCAGATAGTCCAAAAACTCGGTACTTAAGTATTCTCCACCTCGATCCGATCGAAGTGCTTTAATACCTTTACCTAGCTTGTTTTCTACTTCAGCCTTGAATTCTTTGAACTTTTCAAATGCTTCAGACTTATATTTCATTAAATATAAATACCCATACCTTGAATAATCGTCAGTAAAGGTAATGAAGTAGGTGTGGCCATATTGAGTCCCAACTCTAAATGGTCCACAAACATCTGTATGGATCAAATCCAACAGATTTTGACTACGCTCAGGTTTCCCCTTAAAAGGAGATTTAGTCATTTTTCCTTTTAGGCAGGATTCACAAGTAGGTAGAGAGTTAATATCAGACATATCAAACATGCCCTCTCCCACTAGCTTGTTCATCCTCCTTGAGGAAATATGACCTAGTCTAGCGTGCCAAAGGTTTGCCGGGTTTTGACTATCGATTTTCCTTTTGTTTGTTGTCGCCGGTTTGTCAATACAATTCACTGGAACGTCTTTTAGTTTTAAATTGTATAGATCGTTTTCAAGTTGTCCATTTCCAATTAAACATTCATTCTTGTAAATATTGCAAATCCCATTCACAAAATTACAAGAATAACCATCTCTATCAAGCATAGAAATAGAAATAATGTTTTTAATTAAATCTGGCACAAATAAAACATCTCTCAACAATAATTTAAAACCATTCTGCAAAATCAAACAAACATCTCCAATGGCCGTAGCTTCAACTCTGGAACCATTCCCGAGCCTCAGCTGGGTCTCACCCATTCTAAGCCTGCGACTTCTTGTCATCACCTGCAAATCATTGCAAATGTGAGATCCACATCCGGTATCCAATACCCAAGAAGTTGTATTAAGTGACATGTTTATTTCGATATAGAACATACCCTTTGCAGTTCCTAACTGCTCAAGATACTCCTTGCAGTTGCGCTTCCAATGACCCGGCTTCTTGCAGTAATGGCAAACATCCTTGGACTTTCCATTGTTTGAAGCCTTTGTCTTTTGCTTCTTCTCGGGTTCCACTTTCTTGGGTGGGGCAGAACGTTTCTTGCCCTTCATACTTGGCCCCTTCTTAGCAGAAGATGAGGAGCCCACCAAGAAAGCTGGCTTATCCTTCTTAAGTGTGGATTCATATGTAACGAGCATATTGACCATCTCTTCAAGGGTGGCCTCTATCTTGTTCATATTAAAATTTATCACGAATCCATCAAATGAAGAAGGAAGAGATAGAAGCAGCAAGTCCACATTGAGTTCATGCTCCAACACCAAATCAAGGGTCGCTAACTTCTGTATGAGCCAAATCACTCGTACCCCATGATCACGGACCGAAGTCCCTTCACGCATGCGGCACGTCATCAACTCCTTAACAGTAGAGAACCTTTCAGCCCTCGACTGAGCCCCAAAAAGTTCCTTGAGTTGCGCGTGAATGTCAGCAGCATTCACCGTGTCCTCAAATCGCCTCTGGAGTTCATCAGACATCGAGGCTTGCATATAGCATTTGGTCTTGATGTCATGGTCACACCATGCATCAAGTTTGGCCAATTCCTCCGGACTTATGTCAGCTGGTGCTTCCTTCGGAGGTGCTTTCTCTAACACGTAGAGCATTTTCTCCGAAGTTAAGACAATCTTCAAATTCCGGAACCATTCCGTATAGTTGGCGCCAGTCAGCTTGTTTTGTTCGAGGATCGAGAATAATGGATTTCGCGAATTCATTGTATGAAATACTGAAAAGGAAAACAGACATATATCAATGATTGTTTAACAATTTACTAAGACATAAAATAGGCGAATTTAATTTTATGAATCTCACTCCCACTATTTTAACGATTTCACCACCCTCTAGTGAAAACGGGAAACTTTTTCCTTAGTGAGAACATGGAGTCCAATTGACAAACTTATGGTCCCGAATAATATCAGCCAACCATAATTCTCAAAAGGTAGAGCCCAATTGCTTCCAAAGCAACCCCCATGTGTTTACCTCATGTCCAATAAGGGCCCAATAATATGACGCCGTTTAAAGTGACATGTCAAGATGACCCATCAATATTAAGTTGTGATGGACGGTCGCCATGTGGATCCCCCAATAATATGAGCCGATCCCATGGGAGTTCCACCCAACTTACAACATTTGTCGATCCAATGTACAGCTTTCCGACGGACGGGCCCCCCCAATAATATGAGCCGGACCGTATCCGCGGGTAGCATCACATACATTGACCGTTGATGGAAGGTAGGAACATTTAAACAATATTTAAATTTCCTTTATTTATCTTGATATAAATTTTAAATCATATTTAAAATGAGGGATTTTATTTATAAAAATATTTGTCTCATCATATTTAATTTATTGCATGCATTGCCGGATTCACGCAATTTATGTCTAAACATGCATACAATCATAATATCACATATTATATAGGATGATCGATTCCATTTCTAATTGACCCGTGGTTGCCAATCACGGGTCTTAGTCCAATCCTAGGTAATATGCAGTATGCAAATGCAATCCTATTACATATGCTTCCAATTTACATTTCTTCAGTCTTCATTGTCTGCTGGGCCCACCATCTTCAAATCTTGATCTCCCACTAAATCTAATGTATTTACAATAAATAACAATGACAAGTAGGGGATACATTTTTAGGGGGTGGGAACGGGCTATAAACCAAACCCACTTTTATTACATATGACATTCATATCGGGCCATAAACCAGGCCCATTAATAAAACCAACAATAATAAAGACAAAATGTAAATTCCTAACATACACCTACAAAATTGGTCATGGCAATCGATCATCCTTATCCAATAACATTTAATTCAAAATTAATTTATTGGATAACATGCTGTGGCAATTCAAATTTAAACAAGATAAAATCATATTTTATATAAAATCTCATTTCACATATAAAATCATATTTTATCTCTATATCAAATAAAATCATATTTTATCTATAAAATCCAATTTTACAAATAAAATCATATTTTACTTAATATATCATAAGATCATATCTTATCATCAATTGTACCAAAATAATTGATTTCAAAATTCAATTTACGGATAAAATATTAAAATTTTCCAAAAATTCAAATTTATCCAAAATCAATTTTAAAATTTACGGACTCGAACAATTCGATCCGAAATCTCGTGAACCAATCAAAAACAATTTTTGACCGGACCAAAAATAAAATTTCAACACATTAAAATTAATTTTTAAATAAAAATAAAATTTTTCCCGCGGGCCGCCCGGGACACTCCCGGGCCGGCCCGCACCCGGGGCGCGGGCCGGGGGCAGCCCGGCTGCCCCCTTAGGGCAGCGCCTGGCGCCGTGCGCTGCCCTGGGCGGCGCCGAGCGCCGCCCTGCGCTGCGCTGGGCGGCGCCGAGCGCCGCCCCTGGGCAGCGCCGAGCGCTGCCCTGCGCAGCGCCCAGCGCTGCCCTGGGCGGCGCCGTGCGCCGCCTTGGGCGGCGCCGTGCGCCCCCTTTGGCGCCGCCCGGGGCAGCAACAATTGCTGCCCCACCGGGCAGCGATCCAATCGCTGCCCGGGTTTTGCCCCGAAAATTTTTTTTTTTTTATTTAAAAATATTTATTTTGTTTCAAAAACCGAGACTCAAAAATTTTGTACAATTGATTAATTTAATCGTTTGATCTGAGCAACCTGGCTTTGATACCACTGTTGGAAAACGCGGCTCTCAGATCAATCACGATTGATACCCGGTGCAGCGGAAGTTTAAAATTTTATCATGGAACAATTCCATGGTGTGGGTATCAACCATTCAACGATTAAATTATTGTGTGTGTAAAATTCAAATAACAATTAATTAAATTTTACCTTCAATCTCGCAACGAGATTACTGGACACCAACAGATTTTATCTGCTCTTGTTGTCTCTCCCTGGAACCGATGAACTCCTTCAATCAGGTCCACGAACAGAGGTTTAATCCCTCTGATAGATTGCACTAGAAAATCTATCAGAAGTTTTCTGCGAAGAGATTACACGAATCTGATTCGTTATTCCTGACCGCGATTCAAAATCACAGACCGGAATTTTCTCGGGCAGAGGGGGAGGGTTCGGCCGATTTGTTGAGAGAGAGGCTAGGGTTCGATTTTTGCTCTGTCTCAAAAATTATGACCTGTTATGTGTAATTTCTGTACTGAAATAACTTATTTATAATGCAGGCCACTAACACCTTAGGGCCCATTAGTCATAAGCTGGGGCCCGACAAGCAAAGCCCGCTCGTTCAGAAATTAATATAAAATTCATCGTGACTCCGATTGATGAACTGATTTCACCAATGTGCACAGAAACCATTTCTGCACATTTTAAAGTCAAAATAAATTTTCCTGAATCCGAATTCAGTGGTTTCCAAAAATGTCCATCCCTATGTCATTTTAGGAAATCCTACTCCCTTACTCTTATTTAAGAAGTCCAACTCCTTAGTTCATTAAATTTAACTCTTTAAATTTAACTATCTCAACGGGGATTAAAACTCCATTACACTGTGTGACCCTCAATGGTTCAGGGATACAGCTAGCCGTGGGCTCACAACTCCTTGTGACTCGGAACAACACTTTCCGACTTGCCCAACGAATCATGGTAAAGCGCCTAGCAACATCGCCCCATGATTCCCTAGGTATCACTGATAGTGCCTACAAGAACCAGTAGATTTTGGTTAGCGTACAGTACGGTCCCTTCATCCATATATCCCGATCGAATCAACAACCATTGGTATATCGAGAGTCGCTCAAGATTCGATAACTATGCAATACATCTTGAAGATCAAATTAGTGACATCGCATGTGCTACTAAGAAACCATTTCTTAAATCACATCAATTACTCTGGCCAGAGATTTATCACACTAATATCTCCTCAGATCGCATAGGATATCCACACTCGCAAGTATGTGGTGAATCCTTGACAACAATGCATTGACTCCTATATGTGTCGTGACTGTACCCAATCTCGACACCTGATGACCCCCATAGAGTCGGTAAACGAGTCAAAGCACAGCACTAGCATATAGAGTCTCCATGATGTTTCAAGTCGTAAGGACTAATGGTGTACAACCAAAACCGCGGACTTTATCCACTCGATAAGTGATAACCACTTGGAAAGTCCGGATAGGGTAGTTCGATTATTCATCCTATGAATATCCATTTGCATGCTTCGAACATCTCCATGTTCCCTACCAATGAAACGTGGTACTCCGCATCGCAAATGCTAGTCTCAAACTCGAGCGATCCTTATCCTTATTATCGGACGGCTCAATCGACTAGGAACGGTTTTTAGAATATACAGTGACTATAAGATGTATTTCATGATAGACATCTCCATGTTCTACCACATCTTACATACACTATAGTATATTCAAGGTCTTTATCAAAACAACAATAGTATATCACAATATAACAATATGAAGTAATATAAAGTCATTGCCATAAAAGTGTAAATAAGATTAAACAAAAGATTGTTTATACAAAGAGTCATCAAAGCCCATAGCCACACAGTTGGCTCACTGGGCACCCACTCTTACATTTACATCCTATGTTGCTAATGAGACCCAACTGGTTTATTTTATTGAAAATTTTTTACTTAATTAAACTGTTTTCCTAAAAAGTTGTTGCCGATTATTTTTTACTTCCTTGCATTTTTAGTTTTAAAAATTAAAATTATGGAGTAGACCACTCAACATCCAAATTTATTAATCATATTATAATCTGCTTTACTGGTGTGTTGATGGATTAACTGTTGCAGAAAGTCGAATTGTATTAGATCCAAATGCAAAAGTGCATCATGTTGTTTTTGGTGGATCTTGTTGGAAAGCTTGGGTTGATAGGGTTTTTGTGTAGAAGGTGGACTTGATTCGACCAAATGACGAAATGCGTTTCTCGAGGATGCAGTAGGAAGTACTGAAGCATGGCTAACAAAATTTATTGTCTTGTGTGATTGATATACATTCTACCGATTTGAGTGGATTGAAAGTGTACACATTTTAATGTGTAGTTAGTTTATGAGGGATTTTATATCTTGTTTTTTTTTGTTAAGACATCTATGTTGGTAGCAAATAAGTTAGTTTTATTAACTTTATATATATTAGAGCTAAGTTTGCGTTTAATTTGTGTAAAGATTTTTTTTTTTTTCATGAATGAAATATGAATTGTTTTATTTAGTTTTTTTTTTTTTTTTAAGTTGGATTTTTTGTTACATTTGAATCATAGAACGATATTAATGATCAATAAATAGGCTGTGAACACTATTTTTTAAGCATGCCAAAGTACGCTGCCAAAAATATTTTTGCAGTGTTGAAAGTATGATGTTAAACTATTTCGCAGTGTGCATTGTAGGCTGTGAAAAAATATTCTTGCAATGTACCAACTCTTTTCGTAGCGTGCATTGTACGCTGTCAATAATATATTAGCAGCGTATGTTGCTTCCTACGGATTCAAGTTTTCGCCGTGCGCATTGTAGGCTGTCAATAATATATTAGCGTTGCGCAATGCGGATGCAAGTGTCCGCAGCTTACGATGAGCGCTGCGGATGTTAGTTTCCGCAGCGCACATTGCACGCTGCAGATATCCCATGATTTTCAACAGCTTGCTAGTATGCAATGCGCGCTGCGGATAGCTAATTTGCACGCCGCAAAAACTCATTTTTGTTGTAGTGATTTCCATCACCCAGAACCCTGTGATGCATTCGAAAACCAAAAACATTGATGTGCGTCATCATTTCATCAGAGACCACGAATTTAAAAAGTAGATTCAAATGGTCTACATCCCTACCGATCAACAAGTAGCATACATATTTACTAAGCCATACACAAAACATTACACCAGCAGTTGATAATCATAACAAAAGACAATTTATTAATTTATGGTAGCAAGCTCTATTTCCCTGCTTATTGCAGCACCCCACCTGACCATCAACATAGTCAGTGAATCCATGTCGTTGTAAACATCATCATCAAGGTAGATGTTTTTCATATCATTTTGCTCTACATAGAGCATCAGCAGAACCCCAACAGGCTTGAGCACATCCCTAGTGGAATTGGTCCCCAAGAGAGGCCTGAAATGCTCCATAACTTGATAATGTCATGCAGTAACAGTCAAACAAGGAGAAAAGTTGGAAGACAGATGGCATCAAAGCCTCTATAAGCTGCTCCACACCTTCATTACTCTCAACACAGATCTATCTTTATACTGTTTCGTTCGGATTACAAACTCTTGAGCAATACATCTATCGCTTGAACCACGGCTTAGCCAAACCATTTTGCCTGATTTTTTTGTCTTGAAAAATTAATCCTTGCTTTTGTTATTAATTATACGCGAAAGTAAGAGAAGATGAAAAGTCACCCAATCGAAACTTCAGCCATATGTCCCATCAACGCTTTTCATCTTACAGACATTATAATGAATTATCTTCATCAAGCGCCTATACTCATTTAATAAGAAGCGTATAAGTGGAGATAAATTATGGGGAATCTCGATGTTTTTTTAAAAAAATATTATGTGACGTATCTATCTCAACTTACTCGTTGAAGAAATTTAGTACTCAAGTAGTTAATTTATGCACAACCTTAAGGGGATTTGATAGTAGTTTTTACATTGCATATTTTAATATCATTATGTTGTTGTTTTGCATGTATTTATGTGTTTTAATTATGTATTTTGTTCGTATTTCATTTATCGTATCTTCATAACATGCTCCCGGGTTTATTTTGTAGGACGTGACATTTTGAAGAACATTTGGACAAAACTATTCTCGCTCGATCTGCGGGACTTAACAAATCGAGCGAGAGAGGTGAACAAAGACGAATTGAAAACAAAGATTTGGTCCCTCAATCTGTTGAACTCTACCGATCGAGTGGCAGGAAGAAAAATTGCGGAAAAATTGAACAGAGTTTGGCTCGCTCGAGCCGCCAACTTTTATCGATAGTGAGCCGCGCAGTTTTGGAAAAACTTTTTAATTTAGGAAACTCTGTTTTTAAGGATTCTAGTAATTTATTAGGTCTTATATTCCGTTTTTCTAGATTATTATCAGATTTTTGGGCAATAGAACACCAAGTATTCATTGGCGGCTAGTTTTTATTCCAATTTTTCTTAGATTTCTTCTTTTCTTTTGATTTTCTTGCTAATTTTCATGAATATTTGTGGCTAGACTCTAGAACTTGGTTGAGGAATAAAAGCCCTCGATTTTATTTATTTGTGAGATTCGAATTTTTCAGTGTTTAATTATTATTGAGTATCAAAAGTTGTTTTGGATTATTTCATGCTTGTATGTGGAATTTTCGGATTGATCACCCTAGGATTTTTCTTTACAATCTACTACTAAATTAGAATTCAAATCCGGAATTGTTTGAATCAACTAATTTGCGAAGCAACTACAATTGATATTTTCCGCTTGTGAATTTTTTAATTTGTAGGGACAACAATTGACTAGATTAAATATATCCGCTTGTGTATGTGTTATCTAGATTCATCAGTTTTACTAGTTTGCATGTTGCCTTGAATTTAGATCTAATCGCTTGTATTGGGTTAATTTATTGGTAAGGGTTAATTTAGAACGCTTGTGTCTAGTTAACTAAGATTAAAGTGAAACAAGAATTAAATTTCCAATGATGAATATTCAATTAGAATTATTTATTTCTAGATAATCGATGATCGAATGAATATTTCAAGGGTGTAGTCGACCGATACCAAGGCTTATTTTTACTTGATTTCTTTGTTATAATTTTTAATCTTGCATGTTAGTGATAAAATTTATTTTTAATTGCTGCTACTTTTTAGTAGTTAATTCAAAACTCAAAACCCCTTTAATTTTATTTTAGAATACGCTAAATTTCAATTTTCTCATGGGAACGATCTCTACTCTCACTACTGCATATTTTGTTTATCTTAGTTGAGTCGGGTAATTTGGGCGTGAAACGACAGAGCGCTGCCAAATTTTGGCGCCTTTTTCGGGGACGGTGTTTAATTTATTTTGTTCTATGTATTTTGTTTAATCTCATTTTATTTTATTTTCTTTGTTTCTAGTACTTCTCAAGTCGTTCATGCTTTCAGGTGACTCTTTTGAATAAAAATTTTCATACGACCCGGAGATAGAAAGAACTTTTCATAGGCGAAGGAGAGAAGCTTGTAGGAGACAAGAAGAGGACGAAATTCAGACTAAAATTCCTGAGGAAGAGATGGCTGCCAACGCAAATCTGAGCCTGAGACAACTGGGCACTCCTGATCCAAATCAACAACCTTTATGCATTAATTTTCCTGCTCTAGAAAATAATGCTACATTTAAGTTAAATTCTGGATTAATTCACTTATTGCCTTCTTTTCATGGTCTCGCAGGTGAGGAACCTAACAAGAATTTGATGGAATTCCATGTGGTTTGCACGAGTATGAAACCCCATGGAGTAACAGAGGAGCAGATCCAACGGAGAGCCTTTACTTTCTCTTTGAAGAGTGCTGCAAAGGATTGGTTGTACTATTTACCCTCGGGATCCATCACAACATGGACTGAAATGAAGAGGATTTTTTTGGAGAAACATTTCCCAGAATCTAGAGCAGCAAATATCAAGAAAGAAATATATGAAATCAAGCAATTTACGGGGGAACACTTTATGAATATTGGGAGCGATTCAAAAAGCTATGTGCTAGTTGTCCGCAACATCAGATAAGTGAAAACCTGTTAATTCAATATTGCTATGAAGGTTTGTTACCCCATGACAGGAGTAAGTTAGATGCGGCCAGTGGAGGAGTTTTTCTGGACAAAACTCCAGTACAAGCAAGGAACTTAATCGAGAATATGGCGGCCAATTCTCAACAATTTGGCACCAACATGAGTGATCATGAACCTAAGAAAAATAATGAGGTAAATGTCTCTTCCCTTTAGCAACAATTGATTGAACTGACATCTCTCGTACATCAAATGGCTATAGGGAATGGACAGACTACAAAGACATGTGGAATTTTCACTGCAGTGGGACATGCAACTGACATGTATCCCACACTTCAATAAGAATCGGTTGAACAGGTGAATGCTCCTAGCGGATTTCCTGGACCACCACAGCGGAAGTATGATCCGTACTCCAACACATACAATCCAGGTTGGAAGGATCATCCAAATCTGAGATATGGAAACCCTCCAGCGAATCAACCTGGAACTCTGGCACAACCGTAGATCAAGCTTACGGGCCATTTTATCCTAAACAACAACAGCATCCTAAAATTCTAGCACCAGGTGAGTTTCTCTGAAATATAGTTAAAGATCTTGCAACTAATACTCTGACTTTCCAAAAGGAAACCCGAGCAAGTATCCAAAACTTGAATAACCAGATGGGACATCTTGCCAATGCAATCAACAAGTTGGAAACACAATATTCCAATGCTTTACCATCCCAAACAGTTCCAAACCCAAGGGAGAACACAAGTGAAATTACTCTAAGGAATGGGAAGGAGTCTAAAGTCAAGGAGAATAAAGTTGATGCTTCGTCCAAGAAGGAGAAAAATGAAGAGTAAAAAGTGGATGATAAAGAAGCAACTCAGAAAGAAGTGCCAAAAGGTAAGTTCTCTCCTCTCTCTGAATATAAGCCTGTAGCCCCTTTTCCCTTAGCACTTAAGGAGTCTAGAAAAGATGAAGAGATTAAGGAACTTTATGAAACTTTTCGTAGATTCAAGTTAAACATTCCATTGCTAGATGCTATTAAGCAGGTACCTCGATATGCAAAGTTTTTGAAGGAATTGTGCACGGAGAAGAGGAAACAGACGTTGAAGGGATGTCAAAAAATGGAGTTGGGTGAGAATGTATCTGCAGTGATCCGAAGAAAATTTCCTGCTAAATGCAAGGATTCAAGTATGTTTTCTATCTCATGCACTATAGGGAATGTTAGACTAGAGAATTCCATGTTAGATCTAGGAGCATCGATTAATGTTATGTCGTATTCCATTTATGCATCTTTGAAACTTGGTCCTTTGAATAAAACTAGAATTGTCATACAGTTAGCTGATAGGTCTAATGCATACGCTAGGGGATTAGTAGAAGATGTATTAGTGCAAGTGAATAATTTGGTGTTTTCTGCTGATTTTTATGTGCTCGACATGAAAAATGTGATAAAAATAGTCCAATTCTGTTAGGCAGACCATTTTTTAAAACGTCGATGACTAAAATTGATGTTCACAGTGGCACACTTACTATGGAATTTGATGGTGAGGTTGTAAAGTTTAATATCTATGATGCCATGAAATTTCCTAAAAGTGATGATTGTGTTTATTCTGTTGATATTGTGGACTACTTGGCACAAGAGTGTTTGGAGCATTCAAGAAAATATGAGCTAGAGGTGGCTATTATAGCACTCATTCAGCAGGATGATGATGGGATTGGTTGCAATGAAGAAGTGAAAGAAATTTTGAACATTCTGAACAGTGCCCCTGAGCTACCTCAATTAGGTAATCTTGCTTACCTCTCTTTACCAATTTCTATTTAATACTCGGCGTCTTCCATCTGTTGTGCATGCGCCAGTTATTGAGCTGAAAATGTTTCCCAATCATCTTAAATATTTTTTCCTTGGAGAAGGAGAAACATTGTCAGTTATCATCTCTAACAGTTTGGAAGTCTAACAAAAGGAGAAACTCATCAAAGTATCACTACAACAAATATGTTAATTAACCACACTAAAAAGACAACGGTTTTATATCTAAACTGTTGTCTTTTGATTTTTAACAACGGTTTTTACAAAAACCGTTGTCGTTGGCCGTATTTTAATTAAAAACGACAACGGTTTTTAAAAAACCGTTGTCGTATATATGTCAAAGACAACGGTTTTAAAAAACCGTTGTTTATGAGCGGGTTTTTTTAACCTATGACAACGGTTTTAATTAACCGTTGTCAATGTGCGTTCTTTTTGGCGTCTATGACAACACATTTTGTAATCCGTTGTCGTTGATATTTTTTATTTGTTTTTATTTTTTAAAAAAATTTACACCTATATAATAACCTACTACACGCTTGAGTGGTTTAAGAGAAGAAACAATGGAAAAAAAAAAAAAAGAAACCCAATCCCTAGCCCCAACCCGTCGCCCCTTCAATCCAGCTCATTTCCGGCGCCCTAGACGCCGATCGATCGCCAGAAACTGGTCGTCTGACCTTCTTTCAGCTAGCCCAAGCCTTAAAAACTCCAATCGTGACTTCAATCTCGAGTTTACAGCTTGGATCGAAACTGCACTGTCGCGACCATCACTGTGTAAGTTTTGTTTCTTCGTTCTCTTGCTTCGTTTTTTTGCTTCGTGGTCTTTTATTAGATGCTGAGGTCTACGTTTACTGTTGTTTGGGCTTTCGGTGAATGGGTAGAGAAAAGGGGTTAAATATTGAATACGTATGTTTTCTGTTCTTTTTTTGGGTTCCTTCTTGAGGTCTGTCTTCTCCTAATCTTTGCTCCGATTTTCCTTTTATTTACCTCAATTTTTCAAGACCTATAGAGATTTCGACACCACCCGCCAGCCGCGGCGGTATGGTTTCTATTTTTATTTTATTATTTTTCTCGAAGGAGTATGAATTTTTATTTTCTAATTTCTTTCAAATAACGTTACTTATGCTGCAGATTTAATTATTTTTACGCTTCTGAATCTTGTTGTTTTGGTTGTGTCTGCAGGGGTTTAGGGCCTTAGTTTAGAGCTGCATCAACGGGTCAGCAATTGGTCTTATGATTTTCTTGTTAGTTGTTTGTTTGGAATTAATAATGTGCTTGATGGTTTTTTGTGGGGTTTGGATGTGCTTTACGCGATTCTATCGTTTTTTGGCAGAGTTTGTGGTTTTGTTCACGTTCTTGCTGTTTTTTATATCTCAAGCATGTGTGCGTATGTACTGTTCTTTGCGGAAGAATGTCAAATAAATTTTTTTTCCAGCTGGGCTTGATTATGAGTTTTCATTGGACTGTTACTGCTTTGAATTTTGAGAGAAAAATGGTTGATCTGTGAGAATTGATTCCAGACATTTATTACGAGTTTAGACTTGGATTTGTTTGAGAGGTCGTGGTGCTATTGTATTTCTTGTTTCAGTGCCATCTGTTCATGCAAGTAAAATGTAGTGCTACTCATCCTAGAGAGTTTTTTCAGTTATTTAATGATTTTTTATGTGTTTTGGTAGTCTGGTGGAGTGATCTTAACGATCTTTGCTGCTATGATTCTGTGCTTGTGCGGTTTTATTCTATTTTACAAACACCATATGGCTGATCTCTATTTGATCATATAATTACTTGCAATCCTACATGTCTTTCACGGAGGTCTTATGTTCCAGTGTCAACTGTTGATAGAAAGTAATGTTAATCAATCGTATGTGTTGAGTTTTATCAGCATGCAAGTGGGGTGATGAATTTTTTTGTTCTTGGCAGGTTATGGTTTAAAGGCAATTATGAACATTTTGGGTTTGATTTGTGATATTAGAGAGAATGGTTTTTGATGCATAAGTCAGTCCATTGGCTGGTGCCTAGTTATGGCTATGCTACCTCTGGTATTAGTTCCCTAAATCTTTAGTTACGCCTCAAAAAATTGTTGATTGTGAAGCTCATTCTATCAATTAATTTCATCTAAGGATCCTGAGTGATTTAAATTGGTAGTGACTAGTGCTTATTAAACTATTAGAGAAAAAATAAATTAAAACGAAAACCTTGCCAAGTCTCTTCATGTATAGGTAAAGGGAACTTGCTAGGGAATGTGTGTAATTGATGATTGATGATTTATTTCTAACTCTGAATAGTATGAAAAGATCATGGAACTGTACTTTTTTGTTTCTGTTTTTTTTTTATGCTTCAACTTTTTTAGAGATACATTTTTTGCTCTCGCTGTTGTATACTTTGTTTATCCATTTTTTGATCTTCCTATTTTATTGCTTCCCGATTACTAAGGAATTTATCATCTTATAAGTCAATTAACTTGGTCTCCCCTATGTAAAATTCATAGCCTTTTAAAATCACATGTTCTAAAAAAAGAGGAATATTTATTTACATTACCCCTTTTGCGGGGGCTTTACGCCTGATTTTTAAAAGCAGAGGATCGTGAAAGATCATTCAGTTTATATGTTATATGCTATTTGCCCTCCAAGAATATATCCTGATTTTTATTTCTTCATCAGGATTTAGGTGGTCCAATATGGTGTTCAAAAGTTTTCAACTTGAAAATAATCTATCTTTGTCTTGTCATCATTTGATCAAAGATATAAAATCCCATTTTGTCTAATCCAGCATCTCCGCAGAAACTTGATGAATCAATTTGTTGGCACTATAAAGGGATTCAATCTTTTTACTTTTCTGCTTTATTAATGCACCTCTTATTATGAATGTCATGTACAAAACTGTCCGACCAAGATCCTCTAGATTATATATATTTCTACGCATTAGAATTGCCCAATATGTGTTCAATTGGATTCAGCAACCTTTGTGCATTTTGCTCTGCTGAGTGCCGGGACTTGCAAATTGCAAAAGACCAATTGGTTGAGAGACAATCAGGAAATCCACGGGAGAAGATAGTTCCAGGCCCGGGGATCTACAATGTGAAGGGTTAGTCTTGTTCTTTTTTTAAGTTCCCTGCACATAAAGTGTTGGTGATTAATGATGGTTCTCTAAAGAGTTGTACTTTATATGCGTGACTTTCTGAAAATCATATTATCATTGCATATTGTTATAATTTTCGAGTAAAATAAATTTGGAGTTCACTACCTTTAGGCTAGCTTACTATGTTAGTTTTTCGATGTTACGTTAGAATAGAGTAAAAATCACTAAAAGCAGAAGTGAAAATTAGTGAATTAAAAATATGGATTCATTGACAACGTTTATATTATGAGATTATATTGATAAAAAATAGATAAATCAATATTAAATACGGAAAATAGACAGAATATTTGGAATTAGAATAATATACATATATGTATGTATGTATGTAGGACTGCATATTAAGTTGTGTTATTGATGTTTCTCTTATTGGTGTCGCGACGCATGCGGTACCTAAGAATTAGTAGAATAGATCATTTCTAGCTTTGATGTACAGTAGTGCATCAATTTTTAATATTAAATTATTATTATTATTTCCTAAATGCAACATATTAAAGTAGTAAACGAGTAAAAGGAATATACAACTTTAAAACTTGAGTTTTTTTTTATGTAAAGTTTATTTTGATTAATATATTTGGTACAATGAGGTATTATTTTAGGAGTCTTTCTTGTGGCGGCAGTTGATCTATCTACTTGGCATTTTATATTTTGCCTCATTCAAACCATGTGTTGCACGTGTTTTGTGCTTATCATTTTCTTTCTGTATGCTATGTGATATTGATGATAGGAACCTTGATGTGATAAATTCCTGTTTCAAGTCTTTTTCATATTCTTGTGATTGCTTTCTTTTATCTTTGAGAAATCAATTGTTGATGTTCAAACTTATATTCAAAATTGTTAATACAACTAAGAAAGATTGTTGTGATGCTTTCCGAGCAATTGGCGAATGACAGTTGTTTATCACAAATGCTAAATGAGTTGAATAAATCCTCTTGATGTGCATTGCCCTTCCCTTTGGAGTTGCTGAGTTTTTTTCTTTTCTTTTTTTCCCATAGCAAGCGAGATATTATTTTGCTATTTGTGATTGGATTCCATGTTTTTAAATTGGTCTAAGTTTGTGTTGATAATTTGTAAAGATGGTCTCTTCTGCATTCTCACAAATTTTGAATTAAAAATGTTTTTTCTTGTAGGAAACCCGGGAGTAATGCATAAGGGTTTTGATGCAAGAAGGATTGAGTTGTGTTTCAGATCGCCTTGGTAATGCGTATAAGTCATGTCGTGAACATCGTTATCAAGAACATATGATTTATGTTTTGATATGACTATCCTTTGGAACTACTACTTTCGTTACATTATCTTATTAGCTGGGATATTTTGAGTTTCGATTACATGGCATTATCTTCCAAATTAGATGTGTGTAACTCTTTTGGAACTTGAAGATAACATTTTCATGGATTGAATGTAGTAAATATTTTATTTTATATTGGTTTCTTTATTTATATTATAGTTCGTATGAAGATTCATTAAAGACAACGGTTTTAACATGTGGTCGGATAATATAAAATTTTTTGTTCCAGTAAACGAAAACAAATTTAACATGTTGCAAAACGACTCCAAAGACAACTGATATACACAATTGCAAAACCGTTGTCGTAAACAACAAAACACAACGGATTTACACTGTTGCAAAACTGTTGTCGTAAGCCACAAACAACAACGGATTTACACTGTTGCAAAACCGTTGTCTTACACAAAAGACAACGGATTTACACTGTTGCAGAACCGTTGTATTTGGAGACATACGACAACGGGTATAAACTGTTGCAAAACCGTTGTGGTATACTACCAAAGACAACGGATATAAACCATTGTCGTAGGGCATGCTTTTTACAACGCCTACAATTACAACGGTTTTATCCCCCCTACGACAACGGATAAAATCCGTTGTCGTTTTGCATTTTTCTTGTAGTGTATTGAAGGAACACAAGACTGCTATTGGGTGGACCATCGCAGATACCAAGGGAATCAACCCTTTTACGTGCATGCATAGGATTCTAATAGCGGTAGGGGTGAACCCCTCGTGTCAGCCGCAAAGAAAGTTGAACCCACCTATGATGGAGGTGGTGAAGGCCGAAATTCTCAAAATCCTTGAATTTTGAGTAATTTACCTAATCTCTGACAGTCAATGGGTCAGTCCTGTCCAAGTGGTTCCCAAGAAAACCGGGATTACAGTTGTGAAGAACAAGGATGACAAATTGGTTCCCTCCCGTATTCAAAATAGGTGGAGGGATTGTATAGATTATAGAAAATTAAATGCTGGAACCCGAAAGAACCATTTTCCTTTACCCTTTATTGATCAAATGAATGAAAGGTTAGCATGTCATTCTTATTATTGTTTTCTTGATGGATATTTTGGTTATTTTCAAATTGTGATCACACCAGAAGATCAGGAGAAGACGACATTCACTTGCCCGTTCGGCACCTTTGCATATCGACTTATGCCCTTTGGACTCTGTAACGCACCGGCCACATTCCAACGGTGTATGGTTAGTATTTTCTCTGACTTTATTGAGCATATCTTATAGATTTTTATGGATGATTTTACTGTCTATGGTGATTCATTCGAAAAATATTTGTCTAATTGCTTCTATCCTAAATCGGTGTGTCGAAACCAACTTAGTTTTAAATTATAAAAAATGTCATTTATGGTTGGATAAGGTATTGTTTTGGGTCATGTCGTCTCATCTAAGGGAAGTAGACAAAGCAAAAATTGATATTATTCAGTCTCTACCTTATCCCACTTGTGTGCGGGAAGTGCGCTCTTTTCTTGGTCATGCAGGTTTTTACAGGAGATATATCCATGAGTTCACCAAGATCGCATCTCCCATGTGCAAATTGTTGCAGAAAGATGTCCCGTTTGAGTTTGATAAGCCATGAAAAACGTCGTTTGACAAACATAAGGACTCATTGACTTCAGCACCAATCATCCAACCACCGGACTAGAGCAAACCATTTGAAATCATGTGTGATGCCAGCGACTATGCTGTAGGAGCGGTATTGGGACATAAAGTTGGCAAAGCATCGCATGCCATCTACTACGCCTCACAAATTCTAAACGATGCCCAACGGAATTATTCCACCACTGTAGTCTTTGCTTTAGAAAAATTTTGTTCTTATTTACTTGGTGCAAAAGTCATTGTTTATTCTGATCATGCAGCACTTCGTTTTCTGATGGCAAAGAAGGAGGCAAAACCAAGGCTAATAAGATGGATACTACTCTTGAGAGAATTTGTTGTGGAAATCAAGGATAAAAAAGGAACAAAAAATTGAGTAGCTGACCACTTGAGCCGTCTGATTCATATTGATGAGGAGCCAAGCTTTCAAGAAGAATTTCCTGATGAGCAACTATTTTCAGCGAGCACAGTATTACCCTGGTATGCGCATATCGTGAATTATTTAGTTGCTAATGGGTTTCCCCCTGAATTTTCCAAAGCGCATAGAGATAAGGTCAGAAGCAATGCTAAGTACTTTGTGTGGGACGACCCATACTTGTGGAAACACTGCCCTGATCAAGTCATACGATGATGTGTCCCAGCAAGTGAGGTAATTCCTATCCTCACATTTTTTCAATCGTATTCTTGTGGTGGTCACTTTGGAGCGAAAAGAACAGCGAGGAAGGTGTTAGACTGTGGATTTTTTCTGGACATCCATATTTCGAGACGCTTACGTTTTTCGTAAGTCATGCTCTCAATGACAGAAGACAGGTAATATATCCCAACGAAAGAAGATGCCTCAACAACCCATTTTAGTTTGGGAAATTTTTTATGTTTGGGGCATCGACTTCATGGGACCTTTCCCCAATTCCTTTGGATTTTTATATATATTACTTGTTGTGGATTATGTCTCGAAATGGGTGGAAGCTAAGGCCACCCGTACTGACGATTCTAAAGTGGTTGCAGAGTTTATCAAGTATAATATTTTCTCTAGATTAGGGATTCCAAGAGCCATCATCAGTGATAGAAGAACTCACTTCTGCAACCGCACTGTGGCTAGCTTGCTGAAGAAGTACCATGTGACTCACAAGATCTCCACTGCATATAATCTGCAATCAAATGGCCAAGCTGAAGTATCGAACAGGGAAATCAAATCTATCTTAGAGAAAACAGTAAATCCGACAAGGAAGGACTGGAGCTTGTGATTGGATGATGCTCTGTGGGCCTTCAGAACTGCGTACAAGATGCCAATTGGCATGTCATCATACCGTCTGATTTTTGGGAAACCATGCCATCTGTCCGTGGAATTGGAGCATAGAGCCTATTGGGCTATCAAGAACTTTAACATGCAGATGGATGAAAGTGGCAAGCATCGAAAGTTTCAGTTGCATGAACTAGAAGAGATACGCAATGATGCATATGCAAGTTCCAAGATCTACAAGGGAAATACAAAGGCCTTCCATGACAAGATGATTCCTAGAAGTGAGTTCGAAGTCGGTCAAAAATTCCTGCTTTATTACTCACGACTTCGATTATTCCCAGGTAAGTTGCATTTCAGATGGATAAGACCTTTTGTTATTACTAATGTGTTTCCTCATGGTGCAGTCAAGATTCAAAGATTGGAGACCTCGAAGATATTCAAAGTGAATGGACAGCGTTTGAAACATTATTATGAAGGGGTCCAAGAGAACGAAGGAGAGAACGAGCATGATCTAACACTCGATACTCCGCCAGAGATTGAATAAATCACAGCATAGAGTCGAGCTATAGACTGTCAATTTAGCACTGACTGGGAGGCAACCCAGTGTTTTTCGTCTTATTTTTATTTTTTTTTTTGTTCATTGCATATTTTTTTATTTTGGTTTTTTTGAAAAATAAAAATACAAAAATATTTTTTAAATTTTTATTTGTTGGATCAGTTGAGTTTAATCAATCGAGCGAGAATTTCTCTGCCTCTGAATTTTTTTTGGAACTTTTACCTCGCTCGATCGGTCATACTCTACCGATCGAGCGAGAAATTCTCTGGAATTTATTTTGTGTAGTTTTATTTGCTCGCTCGATCGGTCACTTTCAACCATGGTTCGCAGTAGTGGTTGTGGGCACTATCGTCCCATTTACAATGTCATTTCACGGAACGGATTAAAAAAAATACAAAATAAAAATATAGAAAATTAATAGAACAAATATATAGATTAAATTAATAATAATGATGATAATAAATTAAAGTATAAAATACAGTCCCTTAAAAAAGTATAAAATACGAGGATTAATAAAAATTAATAAATCAGCATATAATGTCTTCCAAAATCATAATATATTAAAATTTATAATATACATACATATATATATATATATATATATATATTAGTTTTAAATAAACCTATACATAAAAATAAATCAATGATTTTAAATAGAATTTAGTTGAATAAAAATTGTGAAGGTAAATTTCCTCTAATACTATAACCAAAAACTAAAAAAATTGAAATAAAATAAAATTATTTTTATTTTTATTATATATAATATATATTATATATACATTAAAAATAAAAAATTTATTTCATTTTATATATTTATATACATGAAATAATCAAATTATTTTCTAAATAATAACTCATATTTTATAAATTATAATATAATAAACTTTAATATAATATAAAACAAAAAATAAAATAAAATAACAAAAAAAAATTTACGGCCCCAGCCCAGCCCATTTCTATCATCGCTCATCTCACCTCACCGTCTAACTCTCTCCCCTTTAGCTCGTCAACACAAAACAGACACAGAGCACAGGAATAAAATTAGGGTAAATGTTCCTCTCCTATTTCTCAGAAAAAAACCGATCCGTTCCACCGTTCCGATGTTATTTCACCATTATATCCCCGTTTTTTCCCTCTAAAACGGCGACCCAAGACAACACCATTCAAGCTCCGGAATAGCGTAAAGGTGGAGAGTGATACGGTTCTGGAACGGCCGAAACGGCCATTCCAATACCGTTTTTGCGAACCATGATTTCAACCGATCGAGCGAGGCCCCTGTATCGCGATTAAAATCGCGATACCCCCTCTTACCTCTCTCATTCTCTCTTCTCTCTTTTTCTGAAATCCCTAAATCCCCAAACCCTTACCATCTCTAATCCCCTTCATCTCAATCGCAGGAACACCTCTGTCACTGTCTTCATCCATCTCCGGTCATCCCCTCCGTCTAGAAGACTCTCACGCCGTGTCTTTGCGACTCGCCGGCTGCCATCACTCACTCAAGCCGCACGCCGCCATCACTGCTGACTCACCGGATGCCACATCTCTCCACCTCCGTTGGCCAGTTCTCTGTTTTTCTATCGTGTTTGCGCTTCATTCACACCTGTCGGCCGTTCCTCTGCCCGGTTGCCGCCCCTGTCCTTTCCGGCCACTACCCGGTTCCTAGATGTCGCCGCTTCTATTCCCGCACCGTGTTCTACGTCTCTATTACTGATTGATCATGAGACCCAAAAGAGTTTGACTCACCAACGAGACTTTTAAATCCAAGCTCCATGGCCGCTGCCTCTTCACAAGCCCTCGCCAAAAAATTCGTTAACCAGGCGGCACGTGATCGATACGATCACGCCAAGGTACACCGCTCTCCTATCCCCGAACACGGGATTTAACTTGCTTATTCTGATAGTGTGGTGTATCGTTTTATTGAACAACATGGTTGGGAATCATTTTGTAAACAACCGCAAGCCTCTATCGTTCCTATAGTGTGTGAATTTTACGCAAATGTTGCGGAGAGGACCGATGGGAAAGCGTTTGTTCGAGGCAAATTGATATCTTTTGAGCCGAATGAGTTGAATTCTCTGCTTGTGACTCAGGACGTCGATGATACCCTTCATCAAAGCCTAAAGATCGACCCGATTTAGATGAGGTAATCGGCCAACTGGCCTACATTGGAGCTTCGTGGCTTGATCATGTATCTTCCCTGATTTTTAAGGAGCGTTACTTGACCTTGAATCCGGCCACATGGTACATCTTTCTGACTAAACCCTTGATGTCGATATTGCACACTAGCGATGTTAATCTTGAGCGTGCCTTACTTATTTATGCTCTCGATATGGGATGGCCGATAAATGTGGGCCGCATGATACACAGCGAGATCCGATGGTCGATTTCCTCCGCCTCATTGGGTCTCTACTTCTCGCTTATTATTACATAACTGTGTATCCGCGCCAGTGTTCCCACTCGCTTCGATGAGGAATGGTTGCAGCCCATGCGTCCCGTGGACAAAGCTGCAGTTTATGGTAAGAAATCCTACAGGGTCAAGCACTTTGTGGAGGATGGTCAATTTGTTATTCGTCAGGCTCCACCTCGGCCACCTCAGCCTTCTCATCACTCTCAAGCTGATTCTATCCGCGAGCTCACAGCCTTTGCCCATTACCAAAATGAATTCAATTATGTGGCTGCGCATAATTCTCAAGTTGTGGATGCTCTTCTACGGGGCATCTCTATGCATCTCGGCCTTGATACAGCCTCTGTTACGGCTGCTTTACCCTACCCTCTACCATTCCAATTTCAGTATGTCAATCAGGTCCTCCCTCATAAGTTCTAAGAGAAGGATGACGCCAACAATTAAATTAGGGGAGTTTTGTTTTGCATTTTGCATTTTGCATTTTGCATTGCATTGCATTGTCATTTTGTTATTTGTTTGTGTTTGAGTTTGTGTTTTGAAGCATTGAGGGCAATGCTTTAGCTAAGTGTGGGTGGGTGCATTCATGGTTCTTCATTTGTTTTTGTTGAATAATTTCATAGAGTTTGTAAATTGTTTGTCGTTGTTTCATGTTTGTGTCGTATGCATAAGTTGAGGATGAAGATTGTTAGCCTATGATGATGAAATTGAAAAACTTGAATTTTTGTGAAAATTTTTACTCTTGATTGGATATAAGAAACATAGGTTGATTAGTGAATATATTTCAAGCACACATGTTTAACCAGTGAATTGTAGTGATGTATTAGATACTGTGGATGTCTGTTGGACCATTGCACGGCAATAAGTGTTTGTGGAACTTGATATTTTCTTGAATCTTGATGATCTATTTGATGTGACATATATGATCTTGGGCGCACTAGTTAGAATATTTTATGAAACGTTTATGAAATTCCAATTAACTCCATCCGGGTTGCGAGCAAGAAGATTGATATCCTAATCGTCTTGTTTGTGGCTAAGTATGCGCATAAAATGGGGTTAAACTTTTTGAAAATTTTTTAAATAACAATTCCATCCAGGCTTGGAATGTGGCTGAAATTCTAGTCACTATTTCATAGCTAATTTTGCGGACTTAATGAGATTATAGTTCCATCCGGGCTATAGACGAGGGGCTTGAAATTCGAATAATATCTACTTATAGCTAAGTATGCGGGCAATTATTGGGACTTTTAAATTGTCGGATGCAAAATCCGATGGTGCATAACTATATATCAAGAGAGTTGTGTTTTGTTGAAAGGTTATTGAGAGGAGAGTTCATAATTGTGAAACTTACACTGAATTGTTATAGGTCGGTGAACAGTCTTGAAACTTTGTCTTTTGAAGTTGCATGTAGCTGGGGTAACATGTCACACACACACGTTCACATTCGACCGAAGGTGTATCATTGATAATCGAGAGTATGTGTAAAATTTTTATTTGTGTGAGGAACTTCTTTGAGGCTATGTTATGCATGATTCGTCCTTGCTTATGTTTTTGTTATGTTTTCATTTTGTTTTGCATAACTTGCTCGAGGGCGAGCAAGGATTTAAGTGTGGGGGAATTTGATAGTCATGTTTGTGTTGAATATTTTAATATCATTCTGTTGTTGTTTTGCATGTATTTATGTGTTTTAATTAGGTATTTTGTTCGTATTTCATTTATCGTGTCTTCATAACATTCTCCCGGGTTTATTTTGTAGGACGTGACATTTTGAAGAACATTTGG
Organism: Henckelia pumila; assembly: GCF_033568475.1. Classification (NCBI taxonomy): domain Eukaryota; kingdom Viridiplantae; phylum Streptophyta; class Magnoliopsida; order Lamiales; family Gesneriaceae; genus Henckelia; species Henckelia pumila. Next base: position 20,197,268 of record NC_133123.1, on the reverse strand, counting down.
ACAGAACTATTCTCGCTCGATCTGCGAGACTTAACCGATCGAGCGAGAGAGGTGAACAAATAAGAATTCAAAATAGAGATTTGGCTGCTCGATCTGCTAAACTCTACCGATCGAGTGGCAGGAAGAAAAATTGCGGAAAATATAACAGAGTTTGGCTCGCTCGATCCGCCAACTTTTACCAATCGCGAGCCGCGCAGTTGGGGAAAGCCTTTTTAATTTAGGAAACTCCCTTTTTAAGGATTCTAGTAATTTATTAGGTCTTATATTCCATTTTTCTAGATTATAGTTAGATTTTTGGCCAATATAACACCAAGTATTCATTGGCGGCTAAGTTTTATTCCAACTTTTCGTACATTTCTTCTTTTCTTTTGATTTTTCTTGTGAATTTTCATGAATATTTGTGGCTAGACTCTAGAACTTGGTTGAGGAATAAAAGCCCTTGACTTTATTTATTTGTGAGATTCGAATTTTCAGTGTTTAATTATTATTGAGTTTTGGATTATTTCATTCTTGTATGTGGGATTTTCGGATTGATCACTCTAGGATTTTGCTTTACAATCTACTGCTAAATTAGAATTCAAATCCAAAATTGTTTGAATCAACTAATTTGCGAAGCAACTACGATTGATATTTTTCGCTTGCGAATTTTTTAATTTGTAGGGACAACAATTGACTAGATTAAGTACGTCCGCCTGTGTATGTGTTATCTAGATTCATCAGTTTTACTAGTTTGCATGCTACCTTGAATTTAAATCTAATCGCTTGTATTGGGTTAATTTATTGGTAAGAGTTAATTTAGAACGCTTATGTCTAGTTAACTAAGATTAAGGTGAAATCGGAATTAAATTTACAATGATGAATATTCAATTAGAATTAATTATTTTTAGATAATCGATGATCGAATGAATGATTTCAAGGGTGTAGTTGACCGATCCCAAGGCTTGTTTTTACTTGATTCTTTTCTATAATTTTCAATCTTGCATGTTAGTGAAAAAATTTATTTTTAATTGCTGTTACATTTTAGTAGTTAATTCAAAACTCAAAACCCCTTTCATTTTATTTTAGAACATGCTAAATTTCACTTTCCTCGTGGAATCGATCCCTACTCTCACTACTGCATATTTTGTTTATCTGAGTTGAGTCGGGTAATTTGGGTGTGACACGACTGAGCTCTTCTTAACCGAGTATGGGTTGATTACTTGCTTACTAATTCTTTCACCCAGCAGTAAACTAACACAATATTCGCAGAAAAATAAAGATTTTTTATTCAAGAGCCTCAAAGACCAGCAAAACTTTTGTGATTTCCCTATCTACAGTCACCCTCCATACATTCATAAAGGTTGTAAGCTCGAGAGTAGGTGATCTACCAAAGCCAAAATCATTAGCTTGGATGACTTCCAATTACTCCCGCTCTTTGTAAAGCAAGAACAGATAGACACATTCAGAACAGAAAATGTAATTGGTGCGGGAAGTCCACAACACCTCTTTGTAATGTCGCTCCAAAGCAGCAAAGAGACGACCAGCAGCAGAGGAAAATGGTGGTGAAGCAGGAGACAAATGCAGACGAAGCTCCTCCAAAGCTGATCATACTGTCAGGACCTTCTAAGTAACCCTTTCCTCATAATCCCTCTTCCGAACATGGGTTAGGACAGCGTTAAACTCCTCACATATTCTACTACAGGGCCGGGTATTTTTTTGCTATTATGTGTGTTGGAAACAACTGATGCCTTTAATCTTTGAGTGACTGTGTATTTATAGGAACATGTTGGAAGATGAAGAGTTATCAATGTCTTCTTGCCTCCTCATATCGACCGATCACAAGATGTCCACAGTCATTATAACTACTGATGACTTACCTTACACGCCATTTTAGCATTTATCAATAGAGGATAGTCATTGGGACTTGAGTTAGCCGTCGATTTATATTATTTAATATTAAATGTCCTTTCACTTAACATCAACCCATATATGACACATGGAATTTGTAATTAAATCCCTACTGCCCAAATAACTTTACACGGTAGTAGCGCAAATTTTCAAATTTCAAATTTCAAAATCTATTACATTTTGAGCAAGCCACATCGGATCAGTTTTCTACTCCATCAAAAACTATAAATACACACATCTCTTTGTATTCTCACTTTTATGCATCAAACGCAATATTATCTCTCAAAATCATCCACAAAAACACTTGATCTTGTTTAAGGTTATTATTACCAATAAATATTTATTTCAATTCAAAAGATGTGTTTAGGAATCCACTTTGATGAAGTCTATTCAGTCAACAATCCAGAAATCACTGAGATCTTTCAGATGCTTGAAGCATCAGGACTTCGAAAGTTCCTCAGAGATTGTTCTAATTTTAATTACAGGATAGTCATACAGTTCTTTGCTACCGCACAGATCAATCGTGACATTATCTCATGTGTAATCTATGGCAAAAAATATGAGTTCAATCAACCATTCTTTGGGAACACTTTCGAGTTGCCCACCAAGGGTTTGGCTAAATGCTCAAACCTACCATATGGAAATGTTTCACACTAGGCAGAACATTTTACCTTGGATAGTGTACCCATCAAGGTTAATGGACTCAAGCAGAGCCTAAAGCCCGCCTATCGACTTTAGCCAACATCGAAGCCAAGACTCTTCTCGCCAAAGCAGGTTCCTACGATAAGATTACGCTTGAAAATTTCAATATATGGCTTTGATTGCTTCCACGTTAAACGTCAATTGGTCTTCTATCTTATATTCTATCCTATGTGAAATGATAAGGGATAAAAGGCAATCAGTAGGCTATGCAAGGTAGATTTTCCATATACGCGGGTTTCTAGGCATTGATTCTTCCGAGTTCGAGCCACTGCATGTATCTAAATGGCTCAATGTTGTCACTATTCCAATATTTCTTCAAAAGAACCGAGTCATATCTGACAATCTTTGCAAAATTAAACAAGAAATTGGTGTTGAGCAACAAACAACAATGGTTGCAGTAGCTTCAATTAAGAAGCAAAGATCCAAGGCATTCAAGCGTGTCATTAATCTTGACCCTGATGGCATAGAAGAAGTTATGGACAACATACTCTAGTGAAAGTATTTGGTACTTTTTTTCCATCTCCAATGAAAAAAATCAAGATTGTAAAAGACCCCAAATAAGAGCCAAAAAATATGAAATTGCTATCAACAGTCACCACTCCAACATCATCCACCAAGGAAATCAGCTCTTCAGTAAGGTGCCTATTTCTTCATTAGAGGTACCTATATATTGGTTGAGGAAATCATTACATCGGTTGATATCACTGTCTCCTCAACCAAAGTCATCAACTTAGCGGATCAGGTCACCATCATATCAACCAAAGATCCATTCACAATTTCTCATGCATCTGATTCACAGAGGACAACTGCCAAGACATCTTCTACTAATGTTGTGCTCCTCTACACATGCTATCCACCACAATCAATAGCTCTACAATAACAGTTGAGATTGTATCATCTTTATCTATTGAGGAACCGATCTTTCCATCGGTTAGCTGTATACATCTATTGACCAACACATCAATGCACCTTTAACCTCATTTTCTGCACCTTTAACCTTATTGAGCCATATACTCAGGGATCTAGACATATTCCCACCAATGATCCCAAGGATAAAGGCAAACACATTCTTCTACCAAAATTAAAGCCACCACAAGTTGACAAAGTTGAGGCTATGCTTATCCTATCAATTATTCTTTGAGAAGTTCATTTTTGATTGAGAGAATTTGATGAATGGTTCATATGCATAACACAAATCTCATAATCTAAAATTCTCAAGGAAAAGAAGCCAAGCTACCTGGCCAATCTAGAAGATAATATGTTCGTTCTCACAGCTAACTCGCATCTTGAGACAGCGCTAGGACGATCAAAACTTGTTGACGTCCAACTTTGTGACAGCCTAACTCGCTATATTAAAAGAACTTTGATCCTCTCAGGAGAATTGCCAGATATGATCTTGACGTAATTTAAAGACTGAAGTGATCTACCGAGATCACTACCAAATTTCTTCATGCATACCGATCAAAGCATCACATCTCTTCCGTGTTATCAGATGAGTACATCCAAGAATATCTTGAAGAATCATAAACAATGATATCTGCTATGCATGCTCACGATGCCTCTGATGAAGATGAACCCATTCCAACTGCTGAGGAACAAACCTTCTTGACAACACAATATGAACCTCCATCATCTTCAATGAAAGTCCCCATGGACCTCGCAACTTCGTCCGTGGTATCAACAACTATATTTTAACAGGAAGTATCACATCAACCATCCTCAGTTATCACCACAAATTTTATAGTTGAAGATACTCTGCCGGAAATTCCTTTAACATTTGTTACCAAAGTTCTCCAATCCTTATATGATTTTGAAGTTGTTCTATCACACTTCACATCATGCTTCTCCGGAAACCATTTTCTAAGAATCCATGCCAACAGATGAGGCCAAAGAACATAATCAGGAGATTTGAAACTTTTAATACCAAAACATACTGAAATCTTGGACGAAATTCATGAAGTTTCTCTCGTTTTACCAGATGCTGCAGGAACCACGGACACTCAGTATCATATCCGGCCAGCCTTCTTTACTCACCTCATCGGGTGTCAGCTCTGATATTTGTGAAACTATTCTAGCTGATCCAAGCAAATTTCTTAACTGTCTTTGACAAATCTTCTCAAGACAGTTTAGAAGACATCATTGAGAATCTGTGGCTTACCATGAACACGTTGAACAATTGTCTTCAAGGCCAATATGCTGAAATCATTGATGTGCGATCAAATCTCATCTCTCACCTAAATGGTTTCTCTTCTAATCTTCAAAATTTGTCACCGAATTAAAGAACTACAAAGAGAAAAACCAGAAGGCTATGGAGGTCGTCGCTGATAAAGTCGCTCAAAATGTGCAACACACAAATGATCACACCTCAGTTTGCCTAAAAATGTTTCAAGCTGATTTAACTGCTCATATCGACTCTCACATCAACTGATTTCAAGTCACAGTCGGTGCTCAACTAGGAGAGATCATCTCTCATTTTAATTGTGATGATGCCAAAAAAGGGGAATAATTGAGAAATTCAGCTGATATAGAATGAAAAAAATGCGAAACATCGCAGCACAAGCAAAGAGAATCTGATGTCAAGAAAAGCAAAGGCGGTGGTAGCAGAAGCATTAGTTGGTTCAAAAGGTAAATCTTATTTTTCTTATCTTAGTAGGTGTAATATGATTTACATTGCGTTTTGATGTTGCCTTGTAAAAATTCCATATGTATTTATGAAATTCATTTTCTTAATGAATTCATTACTCTGTTCTCATGATTTATTTTTGGGGCATAGGTTTTTTCATCTCTAAAAAGTGGAAAATTTTTGAATCCTAACTTTTGGTTATAACAAAAAAAATATATATCATTGTTATAGGATTTTCGCCTATTCATTGTAAAAACATATACATGTCAACCGGTCATCCAGATATCAACCTCTTAACTAAGGATGTCAACCGATCACTTGAAGATATCTACTGATCTGAGTATATCTACCGACTCTTCATGTCTTAGCATTATAGCTAGCCCTCGGATGTCAACAGCTCTAAAGAATACCAAAGACACATTTGGAAAGTATTGATGTCAACCAAGTACAAGAATATATCAACCATTTTAGAAATACCTACCGATCTCCTAAGACACAAATATTGACTAACGAAACTTTGCCAAGACAACTTAGATGCAAAAGAACAAGCATTTAAGGAGCCGTTTGATAAAATATTACAAACTGCTCTGCAAAATTATTTGTTCAATAAGACATCACTCACAACATTGACAAAACAACTAGGGCAACCACGTATATCAAATAAAAAGGGCCGTTGGAGATTGAGCTATATATATCAGGGAAAAATGAAAGGTAACAAAAAGAAGAGAACCATCACATTATCAAAATCATTGATCTTGAGCACTCGAAATTTACTCAACACTCAAATCTCTCATTTAACCCTTCGCAAAGCATAAGATTATCTGATCTTCAAGAGATCTTTTAAGGGTTACTCAAATCTAGTTGCTAATTAAAGAGAATTAATACATTTTAAGGATTTGAGAATATCTTCCAAAGCTTAGTCATTGACAACATCTTCCGAAGAAGTTTGATAAGAACTTAGGATCTTTCCACTGTAAATTTATGAGTTTCATTTTAGGCAGTGACAAGTCCTAACTTGGAGTGGGTGTATTACAAGATGTTGCTAAGTGTATTTTGTGCACTTAATTTGAATATGAATTTAATATTTAATTGATTTGTTTCGAGTGGAATTATGCGTTATTTGTTCTTATTTTTGTTGAGTACAAGGAATGACAAGAAAACATGATTTTGTGTTGATTGGAGCCAAAACAAAACCAAGAAAAAAAATAGGAGCAAGAATTGGACCAAGGAATGAAAGGAAAAGAGCTTAAGGCTGAGAAATTTGCGCACCCGCTCGTATCTAATGGCGCGCCCGCGCCTATGAAGGAGGAAAGATATGATATACCCGAGAGCCATGCACACCCGCGCAAAAGAACACACGCGCCCACGCGACATGAAGAAATTTGAATCTACGGGACAGATAGCTATGCTAGCCCGTGCATGTCTTACTGTGCGCTCGCGCTGCCACGATTTTGAGAAGTTCGGAGTCCGATTTTAGAATGAAACTTGGGGATTCTTTTGGGCTTTTATTGGACGATTCTAAGGGCATATAAAAAGAGATTTTTAGACACAACAAAGAGAGGAAGCAGCCACCACAATACATCATATAATTCTTAGAGTTTTTATGTGAGATTGGAGAGAAAAGATTGGGATAAAATTATGCATAACAAAGAAGAACAACTCAAAACAAAGATGAAGGTCAAGAACAATTCTGCGACTACGACTTTGTTATTCTTATCTAAACTTTTTTGTATTATTGAGTTGATGTTTGAACTTTTTAATATGAGTTTTGTTTATTTATTTTGAGTATGAACTAAATTTTCTTAGTCTAGAGGTTGACGTAGCCCAGTATAGACTCTTCTACAAGTTTTTGATTTTATTGGATTGAATTATTTTAGATTAATTATTTTTTTCTAGTTTTGATTGTTTTTTTAATTAATTGAACACTAATTAAATTGTTATATTTATTTGAAATCATTGCTCGGGAGAGGGGATTTTGAATAGGACCATTAGAAATTACACCATTAATTATTTATATAGCTCGGGAGAGTGTATAACATTAATAGAGATTTAGAAAGAATATCGTTTTACACATATCACTAAGACTAGATTTTTAATAGGGATATTGGAATTGAATCTTTGTTGATATAAATTATTTGTTGCTCGGGAGAGGGAAATAATATAATTAAATGTTCTTGGCTATTAATTGAATAGAATTCATAAAAATGAGTTAATTAAGAGTAGTTGTCGAAACCAGATGAAATCAAAACCTCTAGACAATTACTCTCTTGTTGATATTTATTTGACATTGTGTGCGTGCTAGTTAAAGTTTATTTTTTATTTAATTTTTCTGCAAAATCTCTAAAACTTGATTTTCTAAATAAATTTCGGATTGTTTTAATTACAAGTACCAAGTAAATTTCAATATTACTTTTTGTGGGAACGATACTCTACTAACACTTTATTAAAACTTGACTTCGTGCACTTGCGGGCACAAAAATACGCAACATTCTTTCACCCTCTCTCTCTCTCTCTCTCTCTCTCTCTCTCTCTACACATCCCAGATCCCCAACATCATGTCATCATGAACCTTGAAAATAACTTGAAGCTTATCGTGTCATGCCCTTAAAATAACTTGAGACTCTTATGATCTGTGAAGATCTCAAATCTCTTTCCATATAGATAATGAAGCCAAATCTTCAACGCAAAGAGAATAGCAGCTAACGCAAGATCATGCACTGGATAATTGTTCTCATGAAATTTCAACTGTCTAGAAGCATATGCAATAACATGTTCATTCTGAGTCAGGACACAACATAACCCTTGCAGAGAGGCATAAGTATATACCACATACTCTCCATAAGACGATAATGCCAAGATAGGCGCAGAAGTCAACCGTCAATGAAGTTCACAAAAATTATCTTCACATTCTGATGATCATTCAAAAGCTACACCCTTACGAGTAAGTTGCGACAGAGGTCGAGCTAGAGGCGATAAATTCACGATGAAGCGACGATAATATCTTGCCAAAACCAGAAAACTACGGATCTTTGTTACCGTCGTCGGATGTGACCAATTCAATACAGCCTCAATTTTGCTTGGATCTACAGCAAATCATTCCCTGGATATAACATGGCCAAGAAATACCATCTGATTCAGTCAGAATTCACACTTGCTCAGCTTTGCATATAATTGCTTCTCTTGAAGAGTCTGCAATACAATCCTCAGATGATATGCATGTTCATTCACGCCACATGAATATACCAGGATATCGTCAATGAAGACAACCACAAAATTGTCCAGAAATTCTTGAAATACTCGATTCATCAAATCCATGAATACAGCGGTGCATTAGTCAACTCAAATGGCATCACCAAAAATTCATAATTCTCATACCTGGTCCTAAATGCAGTCTTGACTGTATCTTGATTTCTGACTCACATCTGGTGATATCCAGATCTCAAATAAATCTTTGAGTAAACTGAAGTACCCTGTAACTAATCAAATAAATCATCTATATGAGGCAAAGGATACTTATTATTTATGGTCACGCGATTCAACTGTCGAAAATCATTACACAGTTGCATAGACTCATCTTTCTTCTTTACGAAAAGTACAGGAACTCCCCACGGAGATACTTATTATTTATGGTCACGCGATTCAACTGTCGATAATCAACTCCGAAACGTCCAAAAATGGTAGGAAGGGTCCCGGGGGTCTCGGACAGTTCAGAGGCACCGAAATGAGTTCGGACCATCCGAACTCAAAGACCAAGTTCGGACCATCCGAACCTGGGTTCGGATAGGCTCCGAACTCAGCCAGTTCGGAGGCTCCGAACTCCCCCAGACAGCAATGCTAGATGACTAATCCAAAATTTTTGACAAGTGTCGGGCATGCAGGTTCGGAGGGCCCGAACCCCTGTTCGGAGGCTCCGAACTCCAGCATATTTTGACTATAAATAGGGCCATTCGGACGAGAAATTAGATATAAATAAAGTATTTCGAGTGTTCAGTTATATAGTGTGAGTTATACACTTGAGGGCCCTATCGGTTATAATAGAGGTTTTGGAATAACCAAGGTGTGGTTATGGTCATCCGGGACTAGCGACTCCAAAGGGCTATCTACGGACGAAGGTATGGTCCGGGAATCTATTTAAGTTTTGGGAGTACTTATTAGCTTAGTTAAGGCTTATAGAATTTATGTAGTGATACGGTGAACTTTTAAATATAGACTTGGAACCTAGGATCCTACTATACTTGAACTAGACTAGAGGTACGTACACATTGACTGAGATTGCCAGCGAGTATACATGTTTATATGTTGCATTTATTTGGCATTATTATATGGCATGATATATGATTTACCGCTTTCTATATTCATATGTCATGTGCATATACACGTTGAGCTTATACCTTTGTTATACCTGACTATAGAGCCGCTCAGCTCTATATTCGATAGTCTGTCACTGAGAGTACCGCGACGGCGGGGGAATTTATGTCTGACTACTCTGGTGTACTTGACGAGTGTGGTTGTACCCAGAGGTTGATCCGTGCGGTGGCAGCACTCATGTGGCACCGGTTCTGAGCATGACTTTTCAGATGACCCTTTACCAGTCATCATGTTGCATGCATCATATTTATACGTGTATTCATGTTTATGTACTGGGCGTTAGTGCTCACGTCCTAGTTGTTATCTTGGACACCCTATTCTATGGGGCAGGTCGCAGGATGGACGGAGCTGGTGGTTCAAGGCGGGATTAGGGAGCAGGCCTTGAGGAGTTAATTATACAGCAGGATTCGATATAGCTGTATAATGTTTACTTTTAAGTATTTCGATATGGTTGTATCACTACTGATGAATAAGCTTGACACTTTTATACTAAGCTGATATGTAATTTATGGTTATGTTTCCGCACGTTTACTCTGTTAAGTTATTTTGATGTATTAAGTTTAATGCATGCTATTAGTTGCCAGTTAGTAGGTGATACCATGCAGGGTCACTACATTTTTGGTATCAGAGCATGCTTAGATTTTGGGATTAGTACTTGGGATTTAGAATTAGTTTTGAGTAATTCTTGAGCATTTGGGATTTTAATGTGCAATTCTTTTCAGGATATGGCTGACGAGAGTCACGGTAGTGTTGGCCAGGGAGGTGGTCATCATCATCGTCATCACCGCCATCATGATGATCAACATCGTCATCATGAGGGTAGACGTCGCTACTCTATTAATAAATTCATGCAAGTAGGACCGAAACCTTTGGTGGGAGGCGAGAATCCTGAACAAGCAAGAAGTTGGATGTCTAAACGCGAGAGTACTTTTCGTGCTTTCGATTGCACTGAGGATCAAAAATTGGAAGTTCTAGAATTTGTTCTAGAGGATCGAGCACGTTTTTGGTGGGATGCCAAATCTGTTCAGGCACGTACTGATAGAGGACAGGTGACTTGGGGAGATTTTTGTCAGCAGTTCCAGAAACTGTATTTTCCTCCAGCTGTTCGCCAAGCACGATCGATGGAGTTTCTTACTCTGAGGCAAGGATCAATGACTATTGATCAATATCAGCAACGATTTCTTGATCTGCTACCTTTCAGTCCTCATATTAATGAGAGTGATGCATCGAAGTATGATCTCTTTCTACAAGGTCTGAACTAAGATATCTACTCACAGGTTGTTGTCTGTGATGACCCAGTATCTTATGAGACTTTGGTGAACCGTTGCCGTCTTGTGGAGACCAGCCACAGGCGTGCACAGTTGTTGATGCCAGCTCAGCTCTATATTCGATAGTCTGTCACTGAGAGTACCGCGACGGCGGGCATTTATGTCTGACTACTCTGGTGTACTTAACGAGTGTGGTTGCACCCAGAGGTTGATCCGTGCGGTGGCAGCACTCATGTGGCGCCGGTTCTGAGCATGACTTTTCAGATGACCCTTTACCAGTCATCATGTTGCATGCATCGTATTTATACGTGTACTCATGTTTATGTACTGGGCGTTAGCGCTCACGTCCTAGTTGTTATCTTGGACACCCTATTCCATGGGGCAGGTCGCAGGATGGACGGAGCTGGTGGTTCAAGGCAGGATTAGGGAGCAGGCCTTGAGGAGTTAATTATACAGCAGGATTCGATATAGCTGTATAATGTTTACTTTTAAGTATTTCGATATGGTTGTATCACTACTGATGAATAAGCTTGACACTTTTATACTAAGCTGATATGTAATTTATGGTTATGTTTCCGCACGTTTACTCTGTTAAGTTATTTTGCTGTATTAAGTTTAATGCTTGCTATTAGTTGCCAGCTAGTAGGTGATACCATGCAGGGTCACTACACCTTATCTAAGAGATTCTGCAACTGATTCTTCAATTCGTGCATCTCTGACGGATCCAGATGATACGGTGCTCATGAAATAGGTGAAGTTCTTGGCATTAACTCAATAACAAACTCGACTTTTCTAACATAAATAAAACCCAAAATCTTATCAGGAAAGACATCAGGAAATTCATTCACAACTGGTAGATCCCTTATACCAACTCTCTCAGTGGACAAATCAATAGCATAGATGAGGTAGCCTTCCCCGCTAGACACCAGAGCACGCAGGCTCTCAAAGATGATAACAGTGGCATCGAGGGTCATGCTCCCTTGCCATAGAAAAACCAACTATCACCACCAACCGGGTGAAACTGTACAAATCTTTGGTAACAATACACTGAATCTCGGTACGTGGTCAACATATCAATTCCTGAAATACCATCGAAATCCTACATTGCTAATACCATGAGATTGGTTGCCAAAATATTACCTTCTAACTCTAAAGGACAACAGAATACTAGACGCTTAGCCAACACGGCTGACCCGTTGGTGTAGAAACAGAAAGTACCACGTCTAGGGCAATGAAAGGTAACTTATGACGCTTAAAAAAACGTGCAGATATGAAAGAATTTGATGAACTCGTATCATTAAGAACAAAAACAGATATTTCATATAAAATAAACGTACCCAATATCACTCTCTCATTCTCCTCCACTGCCTGGTCATTCTTTAGAGAAAACACTTAGCCTGAAGTATGAGGTCGCAAATTAGAACCTCTTGCAGATTGCCCTAGTGGTCTCTGTTGAACAGTAGTCTGGGAACCAAAACTAGAACCACAACCAGAACCTACTCCCCCGGCCTATGGAAATCCTTCTTAATATGACCAATCTATTCGCATAGAAAACAAGACTTTGAAGCTTTCTGACACTTGCCAGATATCCATCTTTCCACAATGGCTACTCTGACCCTTCTTTCCAAAATGCATCACTCTCTCAGATCCGGAGGAATAAAAAGAAGCAGATTTTTTGAAAGACTAAGTACAAAAACCCAAAGATCTCACAGGTCTAGAAGGGAGAAAAGACCTGTTACGATGAATATTGTCCTCTGCCTAGCGACATCGGCTAACCAATCTATCGTAATTCATGTCATTTCCCACAACTATCGATCATGGATTTTTGGATTAAGGCCTTGGAAAAACAGATTGTACTTTGCCTCAGTGCTGTCAAAAATCTTGGGACAATAAGGCAATAGCTCAAATAACTTCAGCTGGTACTCTTCAATCGACATCGAGCTCTGCTTTAAATTTAGAAATTCACTGGCTTTTGCTTGTCGGAGTGCAGGATAAAAATACAACTTATGAAAAGTTGTGCAAAAATCCACCCAGGAAACAACCCCTCGTGCTGAGATGATAGGCGCAGACATGGATATCCACAATTTCCGAGCACGTCCCTCTACCAAAAAATTAAAAGTCTGCATATTCTTCTCTTCTGTACAATGAAATTCCCGAAAATAGTTCTCCATGCGTTCTAGAAAATTTTCTACATCCTCTGGAGACTCGCCTCCAACCAATTGCTTAGGACTCATCTACATGAATAGATTCATAGTGAAGCGTCTACGGTCCTCATGGCGATGGTGATGATGGCCCCGATGATGCTCACGATCGTCCTCAATGCCCCAGCGTCCACCCACGCCACCATGCCTACTATCATCATCATATCCCGCCATCTACATGATGATCAAAAGGTTAATTCCTAATGAAAATTCTAGATCCAAAGATTTTTATGCATTCTCTGATACCATAAATGTAGTGACCTATACCATGATCACCTACAAATCAAGAGGTTACGCATGCATTTAACTTAATTAAATAGTAATTAGAAGTAAACAGCAAAAAACATAAACAAACTACAATCCCAAGAAAAGGAATCTGTAAATACTTAAGTTTTACAACCAAATCGAATAACTGTAACAACAACTCTCATCAGAACCAAACTGAAGTACCCATCTCTGCCACAGCAGCCACCCTGCAACTATAGTCTCCTTGAGCCTCCTGCTCCATCAAGTTTGAGACAGGCCCCATAGAATAGGGTGTCCAAAAACAATACAATGATGTGAGCATGAAACGCTCAGTACTATAGTATTAGCATACAATATTATATGTGCATGTATGTAAGTGTACAGGCTACCAAGACTCGAGGTCAAGAATATCGAGATAAAAAATGGGCCCTGGGTAATGTAGCACTCTGCGTTGTCGCCCAGGCGGTGGCTCACAAATTCGACAGTGGAAATAATACTGGTGTCCTTACATGAGTATATGTGTCCAACTGAAACACTAATAACCTAACAATTATCAATATGTCCAACCATCCACTAAAAAGATAGGGTGATAGCTCAAGATTCTCATGGAATGTAGTAATAACATGTCATAATATATGCAGATAAAAATCATGTCATATAATCAATGCAAGTTTGCAACACATAATATATGCATACTCAGTCAAGGTATCTCAAACAGTACTTTCATACCTTAATTCTACTAGGAAAGCTACACCAGCTCTATGTCCAAGCCTATAGTTGACACTACAATGCAAAATACTCATGCATCATAATCTTATTTTAAAAGTCTTACCTAAGTTATAGCATACTCCTTATTTCTATAAGGAGTTAGAGTTATACATTCGTCCGTCGTCAACCCGCTGATGATGACTACCTCAGAACTTGAGCATCACTCTGCTGCGACTTCGGAGCACCTTGTAAACTCTTGGACCAAGCCTAGGAAGGCTGAAAACCCTAAAAACACCACATAGGAATTGGTGTGAAAATATGAAGTTTGGACCTCCTATTTATAGGTGGAGATCGGACCGTCCAATCTTTTGATCGAAGCGTCCGATCCTGCATGAGGGTCACGTCGCCTGCATGCGAAGTTCGGACGTTCCGATCCCTCATCGGATTGTCCGATCGGCTTAGTGATGTCAGCCATGATGTCACCCATTTGACTGGATTTTGACATCTGTCCACTTGAATTCGGAGCGTCCGATCTCTATCGGATCATCTTATCTGTCATGGGCTTAAGTTCAAACCATCCGAACTCTCCGAGCCCAATTAAACCCACTAACCACTTTTAGGCATTGTGGATCCGATTTCTTGGTCCGATTGATCGAATTAATATTTCTTAATCATATTTTACTTAAATCTAAATCTTGTAAAATGGAACTGGGCTACTACATAGCTAATGAGGTTGTTTGCTTTATTCAAAAAAATTTTAAAATATTTTAAGAGTGTATTCACCCATCCTCTACGCATACAATCGATCTAAAAATAGTCTATGCAGCTCATCCTTGAACGCAGGGGTGGACCCCCACATAGGGAAAAGGCCACGGTCCCCCTGAACTTTTGAAATTTTTTTAGCATATGTATACATTTATATTAATTTTTAAAATTATATTATATAACTATTTGGCCCCCAAAGTGAATGAAAATACTCCGTGGAAAGGGCTATATATTCATCATGAAAAGTGAATACTCATAATCATAATTTTCTTGTTGGATTGAAATAAAATTACTAAGAGCAAACAAAATATCACATTCATCCAGATTTTCATTTTTCTACTTAATCATTATTTTGTAAAATATTTTTCAATTTAATTAAAGTCACATCAGTTGCTAAATTTTGATATTTTAGAAGTTAGCATTGTAATATTCTCTTGATCAGCTGCCTAGATTTTATTTATTTGTGTCAATAGTTGGTAAAAATTAAAAAAATTGCTATATACGACCTTGCTTTTAGGTTGATATTGCTTGTGATTATTCTGTCGGTTTATACAGCTACTACAAAACTATCATTCTCATGTATGAATATTGTCAAAACTAGGCTTTGGAGCGATTTTCTCTCAAATGCATTGATGATATTTATTGAAAGAGACATATCCAAAAAAATTTGTATTGATGATATCATTGAAGATTTTAAAAAATTTATAGAACGTCAAATTCCTTTTAGCTAAAAATATATTTGTTAAAAGCAGTTTAATTTTTATCTTTTGTCTTTTAATCTTTTGTCTATATTTTGTAAGCGGTCTTCCCAAAGCCGAAATCATAGATTCGCCCCTGATTGAACGTCAAGTTATTATTCATAAAAATAGCGACAAATAATAGATCATACTTTTACTAATAATTAATTACAAATATATGTTTAAATCAATATCAAGTCAATATATTTTTATAAATCTTAGATATTTAATGAATTTTTCAGGAATATTGACAAATTTATATCTTATATTGATAATTTTTAGGAAATTGCAATATTTCTCAATTCGTATGATTCTTAAAAAGTCATTCAACTGAGAGCATTCAGATTCCTCAAAAATATTACCAAATTTTGTATTTTAAATTAATATTTTTCATAAATATTATCACATTTTGCCTCTTTTGATCAATACTTCTTTGTAAATATCGATAACTTTGACATAGATTTATATTTTTATAATACTTATAGATATTGGATCTCATATCAGATCTCAATTATGAATATATTCAGTTGCTCGATATACTAAATCATGTAACAGCCTTTGTATCATACGATGACATTCAAAATGGGCATTCAAAAGAACTGGTTTGACTTCACAAGTAACAGCCATGAAAGTTAAGGCTAATGATCATGGCCTTAAAATAATGTTGTAATGGCCTTGTATTACAGCGTCTTCAGATCACCTCCTCGGCCAGGGCCGTTCCTTCCTTGAGGCTCAAGAATCAATGGACTCTAGCCCCAAAATTTTAATTTTTTTAGGGCCCATTTTTTTAGGGGTTATATAATTATATAGTAATACTAATAAATACAAGTTCATTAGTTTTTTTATTGTGGAGTGGCCCAATTATGTTTAAATTAAATGATATACTTTTAATTTTCAGATTTTGTACTTCCAATCGGCAATTTTTTCTCCATTCAACCATTCTCATTTGATGTGTACGCGAAAACTTCTTTTCCAATTTTCGTTTATTTGAAAGAAATAGTTCTAGCTTTAGCTTGGAGCTTTAAAGTTTGTATCATAATTTATCAAGATTTGTGGAGAAAAGTTCATCAAATCAATAAAATCTACCTTTCACAGTTTAGTATATATGTAATTTTTTTTGTGTTTTAGATTTGGGAGCCCTAACTTGATATTATTTGTTTGTTTTGAGTTTTAATATTATGAAATTATAGTTTGATGTATTTCAAAATTTGTATTGAATTGATAAACACGTTTCTAAATTATGGTGTTGAATTTATAGATTATAGAATTGGGTTACATTTTTGTTATTTTGAAGCAATAATGTATATGTCATTCTATGACTTGGACTGGGACTCGGACTATATATGTGTTGATTTATTCTTCTCGGATTACTCATCTTGTTTTGGAAAAACTGGGCACTTTGTTTGATTATACTATGAGATGAGATGAGATATTTAGATTGTAATTTTTATATGTTTAGGCTTACTGTTGGATATTGGGTTTTTTGGACCTTCTGATTTAACTTATTTTTTAACCATTTTCAAGATGTTTATTTAATTATTTCTGATGCAATTATATAATTGTGATTGCACTTTTACAACTATTACATTGTTATTTTGTCAATTTTTGTTCCTTGAGGTAAGATATTTGTAATTATATTGGTTATTTTGTTTCATTGTTTGTTTGTTAGGAAAATTCATATAGCATGCCTTCCAAGTACGTACATGTCGTGACAGCAAAAAAAAAAAAAATTGAGGATAGAATCATTAATTCAAAGTCAACCTAGAGATATATGTAAGTATTTTACTCCCAATATTGCAGATAGTAAAAATGTGGGTGGAAATTTGGTGAATGAAGAAGAAGATATTGAATTAAATGATGATGATGAAGTGTTTGAACCTTTAAATATGGATTAAACAATAATGAAGAGGGGTTCTTGAACTTCTAATTGTGGAGGAATCCAATTTTTCTGAGAAAAATGATTAGCAAGTTCAACATGAAATTTTAAGTCAATGGAATTGTTTTGATGATCCAGGAAAGTGGAATAATATTGATAAAAAATGATATACCTTTTGTAAGAGAGAGGTCCAAATATTGTGTTTTCACCTAATATTTTTTCCACATAAACTGTATTGTGAGTTGTATTTAAGTGATCATTTACAATATGTTTGCACATGATTGTTTAGTTATAATAGAAATATTTCATTGTATAAATTGTCTTTATTTTTGTTGATTTAACTTAAGAAAATTTCTATGAAGTGTTATGACTTTATAGAGGTTTTTTTTAAGTTAGACTCAAGCTCGGTTCCAACTATCACAGCACGGTACCCATTGACTGGTCTTGATCTACTCGCCCGGCCTTTTCACAGATAGCTCTCTCGACCGTTTGTATTATTGAAGATCTTTTGTAACTTTCATAAGATGTATTCTGATTTAAGTTTCATCTATTGCAAGGTGTTCAACACATTCTGTCATAAAAGTGATTGTAGTAGTCCAGTTCCAATTTACATGATTAGGAAACTTTAATTTGATCAAATGGACTAAGAAATCAACTCTGGGATGTCAAACTTGGTCAAAGGGTCGAGAGTTTGACTTGGGTTCGGAAGCTAAGCAGCAGTTCAGAAGCTATGTTGGTGTTTGGAGCTTTCGATCGTAGTTAGGCCATGTGAATTATCAAGGTGTCAAGGAGTTCTGACACACAGGAGATCGGAGCTTCCAAAGAGGAGTTCGGAACTTCCGATCGTTGCATTTTTGCAACGTGGCTACCATGAAAGATTGGAGCTTCCGATCATGCGTTCGGAGATTCCGATCTCTGCCTATAAATATAGGGTCCGAGATTTCATTTTCTTGCCAATTCACACTTTCTCTCTCAGTTCTTGGGTGGTTTAGGGGCTTCCTAGACTTAGTTATCGAGGGGTGGAGCTTGGCGAGGCATTCAGAAGTCATAGCGGAGTTGAGTTCTGGGGCATTCGACAATAAAGGGCTGACGACGGAATGAGGTATACTTGAGTTAATTTAAGACTTTTAGATATTGTTTAGTGATATACTTGTCTTGTGAATATAGGCTTGGACATAGAGCTAGTGTAGTTTTCCTAGTAGAATTAAGGTACGGAAGTACTGTTCGAGATATCCTGACTGAGTTTGCATGTATTATGTATTGAATTGATTATATGGAATGATCTTATCTGCATATATTATGACATGTTATTATGCTTCATGCATGATCATCTTGAGCTTTTATCCTTTCGATATCCGGTAGTAGGGTGTTTACACTATCTTGTTAGTTGATGGTTGGACACGTGGACTCGTGTCAGGTCACCATTATTCCATTGTTGGGTATGGGAGTCACCTCGTAATATTTTTGAACACCGTATTCCATGGGATAGGTCTCAGACTTGATAGAGCAGGAGGTTTTGGGAGACTGTAGTTGCAGGATGGCAGCAGTGATGGAGATAGGTTCCAGTGGGGTTTTTAAGTTTTGTGTTTGATTTGTTGATACATTTATTCGATATGGTTGTATAACTATTTCAAATTTAGTTCTCTTGGGTTGTTATATTTTAAGTTTCCGCTGATCTAATTTGATTATGTTCTGTTAAGTTAATTGCATGCTTAAACTCTTATTAGTAGGTGATCACGGTGTGAGTCACTACTGTGATTGTCAAAACATGCACAACTAACAAAGTATCAGAAGATCAGAATATCTTCCCAAAATTTCCACAGCCACATTTTATTCACGGGAGCTGTCTACAACCGTTGTCTCCTACATTTGGAAAGATCCAAACTCCACATTTATTGAAGTGCACTTTGTATCAATAAAAAAAAGGCAAAAATAGTGCTTTTTCATGTATGAGCCTACAGATGATTGATGATTTGTCTCATGCAAAAGTCACTATGAATAGAGATGCATCAGAGAGACAACTACGAAGATTGAATCTAAGCTATCTATGTCTCTCTTGCTTACAAACTGTCATTCTCACAACATTTGAGCACACTTGAAAGGTCCATATTAATCTTTAAAACCAACCCTCACTTACTTTCATATATCAGATCTTCAGGATTACTCAAAAGTTCATTAAAGCTTCTTGACCATTTCAAATGGAAGGCTTTCTGAAGAATAAGTTTGATAGTTAATTTGGATCTAAGGATTCAAACAAGTGACATTGTGTTTCATGTAGTTTGATAACAGCTGTAATTTTTTCTTGTGGTGTACTAGGTGTTCCAAGTTAAACCATATACAAGTACTAATATTGGAGTGGGTTGCTACAGTGTTTGTAAAACCAAAGTTTTCTCGTGAATTTCTTCCTAAATGGAAGAAAGGGAGACGTACAAGGATTCAACCTACAAACTTCCATATATCTTGTGTTATTTACCCTCTTTATTTTCTCTCTTATCTTGTTGTTATATTTGTGATAATAGAGCCTCATTGAAGGCTATCAAATTATTTCAATACTTTTAAAGTTGTTTGAGTATCTTCAAAATTGAGAACTTTGGTCTAGTTGATTAACACCTACTCGACCGGTCAAGTATTTTTAAGAAATTTTTTAAATTGTGTATTCACCCCACCCCCTATACACACATCTTTGATCCCAAAAAATCCTGTTTGATCCATGTCTAGATTCATGTCGCGACATGTTCTCTGACATGCCAAATTTGAACTCATATTATATGTATATTTTGATATTCTTGTGTACGATCCACTCCCACTTACTGAATGTTTTCTCAAACACTCACCACATTACTTTTTTCCCAGATAAAGGCGAAGATCAATTGGGAAAGGATGAACAACACATGCTTTGTGGTTGGTGATCAAGTTCTAGACTTGAAGTTTCAAGCATCTATCTTAGTTTTATTTTCCATAAGTTATCGCTTCTGCATTTATGTTTTGCACTGTAAAAACAGTCCTGTTTTATGTAATATGTTGGTTTTTTAGCTATTTTATATAGTGTGACTTGTTTTTAATGATTTTAAATTTTTAAACGACGTCGATTATGCGTCTTAAGTCTTGAGGTGTAATAATATTATATAATAATCATAAATCTCTTTAGAATCTCAATTTATTTAATCTTATATCAATCTTAATCATAAATATTTTTCCATATAAAATCATGTTGTAATACTTTAAAACCATCAACATCATAAAATCGTGATTTTCAAAGGGACCAATTTATAATTTAGTTATTTCTAGAGCACAAATAAAGATCTCATAAAATTAAGTATTTTTCATTTTCAATTGTTTACAATATCGTGCTGATGACATAGTATAAATCATAAAAGAAAAGAAGGAAGAATAGAGAGAATAATGAGAGAAAGATAATTATCCTCACATACATTTTTTTATTGAACTAAATCACCCTATTTATTAGAGAATATTACAATGTAAAAATAGAGTAACATTGTTGTGAGACGGTCTCATACGTGAGACGGGTAAACTTTGACTATATTTATAATAATAATAATTAATAATTTTGACATAAAATGTAATACTTTTTAATGAATAACCCATATAAAAGATTTGTCTCAAAAAAATGACCATTGACACCGTTTTATAGGAGTTTTTGTCATAATAATATTGCTAGATTTATCTTGACAACAAATCTTTCAAATCTAACTAATAAGATAATAATAATTTACAATAAAAATATATTTATAACAACTATCTATGTTTAAAAATTAGATTACAACGTATAAATTTAAAGAGATTTAACTTGCTATATTTATATATCTTGACCACAAATATTTCAAATCTAACTAAATAACTAATCATCTACAACTATCTTTTTTGTAATAAAAAAACAAAAAAAATGGATTATGTTATAAATCATCATAGAAATAGAGAGACGAATAGAGAGAATTTATGAGATGAGAGAGAATTAATATTAGTCAATACTCAGGTGCAATTTTCATTTAACTCAATCACCCTATTTATAGGAAAAGATTACAAGATACAAATCTTTACAAATATTATCTTTATATATTTATCTTGATCACATATCTTTAATAAGATAATCATCTATAATAATAATATATTTATAACACTCCCCCTTAGATTATTATTTGCACAAGCAATCGATTCTTCAAAATCTCCATTTGGCAAGATGGATGCTCGAAAACTTCATCGGGACTCAAGTGTTGCCTCATTAAAACCTTGACAGTAAAACCCCGTGGGAAAAATCTGAACGAAGGAAAAAGAGTACAACAACATATATTTTTTTTGGATATCTTACCGACGATGGATGCGCCTCGTTAAAACTTTATCAGGAAAAACCCAGTGGGACAAAATCCTAATGAAGGAAAAAGAGTACAACATCTCTTGATACTTGTTAATTTTCTCATTAAAAATCTTGTTATGAAAAACCACGTGGGAAAAATCATAGACAAGGGAAAAAGAGTACAACTTTAATTGCTCCCCCTCTTGCAAGCATCACTTTCAATTATTAACTCTTAATATTTCAATCTTATGCACTAATTTGCCAAAAATTGATTCAGATGCTGATTTTGCCATATATATGGTACTTCAAGACCAAATATCTTTTCTTCTTCTTCAAGTTGGCAAAAAAAATATTTTGAGCATCGAATCTTTCGAGGATGTTTCTATATGTATCACCATCAAATCAGTGCATTCACGATAAGTGCAATTATTTTCTCATAATTCGCTTGAAATACTTTGAGAAACTTTGCTAGTATTTGCTCATATTGTCACATATCATTGTTATTGAAAGTTCAACAAGTTGTAGTTCAAAATAATCATTATTTTGTGTAATAGAAAAACACACGAATGATTATATCATTTCGATCCCAAATAATTTGTGAAATATCATATTTTGATATACTTGTTATTCTTCATGAATTACATAATCCAAATTGGATTCATTGAAATAATTGGTCGTTCACGCTTCTAGCGTCCTTTTTCATTTACTTGCAAGTAGTATAAGATATGGTCCGACATGACATCGATTCTTTTATAACGACCAGCCTCCGTTATTCTTTTCACATTGATATGTTCACTCATTTTCTTTAAAGGGGTTCTTCATCACTAAAGACGATTTAAATTATTCAACTTGAACATAAATGAAGCTAAACGATCTTATACACAAGATCAAATAATGTATTTGAGATTTAAACTTTGAACATCATGTTCACTTTATATTTCATTGAGATCGATCTCAAAAATATTCTTGTAGCTTCTATTTCCTCCCCCTCAATGTTGGAAACATTGTTTTACAAGAATAATAAATGAGAATTTTGCGTCATAAAATTTCATTTCTCAAGATAATTGATCATAAGATTCAATTTATTTCCAACATATTTACAATCCATTCAAGAGATTTATTGTACTTCATTTCTAGTACAAACATTAACTTTCAGTACATGAGCATTTGACATAATATTTATAATATATCTTTCAGATATCCCCAAATATGACGCATTTATTTTCATGATTTAATAGTTGATTGGAGACAAAATAAATCAACTAAACCAACGTATTTATAATCATAAAATTGATATGCATATCCTTGTTTTTGATCAAGCTTGTATTGATTACATATTCTTGAAGTTTTTCTCAATACGTATTTTTGCAAACATTATTTTGCGCTTCGTGGGCCCACGTTCATTCCAGATAATATGGGGATTCTATATCAATTTGAGCTAATGATAGTGATATCAAATTTTATAAGCCAATAAAAATTCATAAAATCTTCTGGATCTTTAATTCAAAAACTTTCATATTTATCGATCCAGAAACTTTTGGCTTATTCATTAACATCTTTGCGCACTATCAATAGTTTTTCAACTATTTATATAATTTGAATGCTCAATTCAATCCATTATGCCAAACTCTGAAAGTATTTGTATCAATGATACTTATGGAGCTTTCTAGCTCTTCTAGAAATATTGATTTTTAATATAATATTTAAACCAAATCAATATCTACTAGATTCAAAAATCCATATACGTCAATATTGTATATCACTATTTTATAATATCAAGCACATCATATCAAATTTTTTTCATCGTCAATCAAACGATCTTCAAGATCTTTCATACATTCATATCAATATACGATGAAATATATAATTTCGGTAGACATCAATGGTCTCCACAAACTTTTATATTTTTCTTGATAGATATCAATAAATTCTCTTTACGTACTTCGGGTACGATAGTGATACGAGAGACCAATGTACATTTAGTACAATACTTGATTATGACGTATATCTCAATATTTTGTGCCGAATTTATGATTCATACCTCGCTTCATACGAGATGACATTTTCTTCCTTGAAGAATTAAACTACAGTGTATTAACTGTGTTAATTGGCACTGTCACATTCACTTAAAAGAATGGACCATATTAATCAAAAAATTTTCATAATTGTCTTTCCTTGAACAAATTACTATAAATAAGATATTATAATAAAAGAATTGAAATTGAAAAATCGGACGTACCTTTTCAAATTCATGTATGCATCAAGTAGATATTTTACCTTCAACAGTGACATTTGATCTATCACAAATATCATTTCACATTGAATTTGTATTCATTTTCAAATTTTTGTATGCACAAAGTAGATCTTTTACCTTTAATAATGACATTCAATCTATCATGAATGTCATTTTACATTAAATTCATGTTCCTACATCTAAGATAATAACATGTGATAAAAATACTCTATCATTCATTTTGAAAAAAATTCAAAATTTATATCCACGATCAAAATTGAGGAATTTAAATCCATAATCCCATTTTATGGAATAAAGATTTAACAACCCAATATATCCTCAAAATATAAAAATTCTCAAATCAAAAAATTTATCACCAAATTGCATAATCAATATCTCATGCAATATATTGACTAATAGAATAGATTCACAAAATTTGTAGTTCTTATTTTATATCATCATAATAATTTATGTGAATCAAAACACAATATATGCTAGAGTTTTCCACAATTTAGTTTAAACAAAAAAAAACTAATTTACAAAAAATAATTAGTTCAATAAATAAATAAAATGACTTGAAGTTAGTCATAAATCAACCCATTGACATCATCATGCATAGGCTACCATCAATCCATCATCGTCGTTGCCCAATATAGATGATGGTCCAATTAATTGGGTTTAACATTTATTTTTCTTTTTCGGTTGATAGTGTTGCGATCTTAATACCGCACATTCATAATTTTCAATCAATAGCCTATGCAGTTCATCATTGAACATCAAGTCGCTATTCATAAAAATAGTGACAAATAATAAACCATGCTTCTTCTAGAGCATTAAAAACAAATATATGATTTGAATCGATATCAAGTCAATATTTTTATATATATCTCACATATAACTTTAATAATATTTTCTTATGGATATTGACAATTTTAGATCATATATCGATATTCATTAAGAAATTGTACTAAATTTCCCAATTCATAAGATCCTCAACAACCAAAAGGACATTATATTATATTCTTCGAGAATATTTCCAAATCTTGGATCTTATATTAATATTCTTCACGAATATTTTCAAATCTTGCATCTTTTTATCAATATTGATATATTGATATATTTTGACATGAGATCTATTTCTTCAATAATATTTGTAGATATTTGATATCATATCAGATATCAATCATGATTTCTTCAATTTTTCAATATACGAAATCATATATCACATCTTTATCATGAATCTATTCAGATTCTCTATATATTATATTATAACTAGGAATCTCTTTAGATTCTCAATATATTTGATCTTATATAAGATCTTAATCTTGAATATCTTAATTTTCAATATATTATATCATTAACTCATGAATATCTTTCGATATATCAAAATTGTAATCATGAATCTCTCAAAATTCTCAGTATATTATATCATGATCATGAATTTCTTCAAATTCTCAAAATCATGTTGTGCTACTTTATAGACATCAACATATTCATGATATTTCATGGACACCAATATATCAATTATTTTCATTGTGCTACTTTTAGAGTAGCAATGAATATCTCTTTGTGCTATTTCTAGAGCACCAATGAATATCTCTCATAAATTTGAGTATTGACAACACGTTGTGCTATTCCAATAGCATCAATAAAACGAGAATTATTTTCATTCTCAGTTGGTTACAGCATCGTGCTGATAACGTGTTATAAATCATCATAGAAATAGAGAGGTGAATAGAGAGAATTTATGAGATGAGAGAGAATTAATATGAGTCAATACTCAGGTGCAATTTTTATTTAACGCAATCACCCTATTTATAGAGAAAGATTACAAGATACAAATCTTTATAAATATTATCTTTACATATTTATCTTGATCACATATCTTTAATATGATAATCATCTATAATAATAATATATTTATAACAGATTACATGATGAAAATATTTAAGGATATTATTTTGATATATTTCTTGACCAGAAAAATTTTAAACATAAATAAATAAGATAATCATCAACAATAACAATATATTTATAAAAATATCTATTTTTAAAAATAAATATGAGTGATAATGATTGTTAAAATTAAAAATTTTCATATCTTTTTTTAATTTTTTCCTATCAATAATGATAATTTTTATAATAATTTTGCTCTAAAATACTTTAATCTAATTTGTATAACGCACCTACTTTAATTTTGGAAATAAACGAAAGAAAGCTTAATTAAACATACAAATCTCACTATATAAACATAATATACTTTCCCAAATTTGACTCACACAACCACGTAACAATTAAATCGAAAAGAGAGAAGTAATTGTTTATGAAATAATAAAATTTTATTTTTGGAAATAAATGATAGGCCAAACTCAACTTGACATAGCTAAGCAAAGGTGAATGGTTAAACTAAAGTGGGGTTGATTCAACCCTACCTTTGGGATGTACTCATATGCTAGCATAGACTTTTCCGAGTATTATCTCAATGGGTCACATGATA
Organism: Henckelia pumila; assembly: GCF_033568475.1. Classification (NCBI taxonomy): domain Eukaryota; kingdom Viridiplantae; phylum Streptophyta; class Magnoliopsida; order Lamiales; family Gesneriaceae; genus Henckelia; species Henckelia pumila. Next base: position 20,170,845 of record NC_133123.1, on the reverse strand, counting down.
TGAACAAATAAAATGATTCCACCTACCCCATAAAGGTAATACTCATGGGGTAGGATCGAATTTTTCCTAAAGTAGGGATGGCAATGGGTCGGGTATGAGTAGGATATCGTATCTCCATTCACATATTCATTTATTAAATTCATTCCCATACCCATACCCATACACATACCCATCGGGTATTAAATTTCATCATCATCCTCATACCAGTCGGAGGATCGGATATCCATACTCTATCCATATTCTCATTTATCGTATCTACTCCATACAAATACATTGTTTCAAATTTTGAATTATTTTGATAAAATTATACTTATTTACTATATTTTTATACCAAATTTTTTTAGAGAACATTAAAAAATATAAAACATTGAAGAAAATCTACAACCTAAGAATTATATAAAAAATAATACTCCTACAAAATAGCATTAGATTTATAATAATAATTTTCATTGTTTCATCCAACTAACATAATTTAACAAAACAAATTAAATTAGCATTTATTTAATATAAATTAATATGCACACACACACACACACACACAGATATATATATATATATATATATATATATATATATATATATATATTATATTTATATTTATATTTAATCGGATATCGGGTCGAATATGGATAGGATATTATTACATCCTCCTCCATCCCCATATACGAGATTCACATACCTTTTTACCCATTTATTTAATTGGGTCCAAAAAAGGCCTTCATACCCTCCTTTATTCGGGTCGGTATCGGATTCTCCATCGGGTTCAGAAAATTGTCATCCCTAATCTAAAGTCTAAGGAATTATAATTACAACAATTAAATGTCGGGTAGGTCAAAAGTTGCTAAATATAATGATATTTTCTCAATTAATAAATGTTATCTAAGATATTTCATATTTCTAGCATCTCTTAATTTCCTACAAGTTTTAGTCAAGAAAATAATTAACCAATTTAATTATTTCTTTATGAGTGTTATCCACCGTATGAGATTTTAAAACTTAATTTAGAAAGGACAATGCTACATGTACACGGAGGGTTACACGTTGGGATACAAATTGCATTTGAAATTATATGATTATCCTTGCACTTTATTTGAAAAAAATCTTTCAAAAATGCATGTATGATAATCATGTAATTTCAAGTGTGATGGATAACTCAACGTGTAACACTCCGTTTACATGTAGCATTACTCATTTGACACCGTAAGATAGGTCAATACTAAAATGCATTTTAAATTTTATCTCATGGAACACAACCTTGCTATTGTAACTAGTAGATACACTTCGTAGGAAGGACATAATCAAAACGTGTCAAGGCGCTGCTAAAAACTCACGATATTATTTTAACGATGGAGACCAAAGGTTAATATTGTCATATTACCCCCTCCCATTCACTATTTAAAAAAATGTATTTTATTTATAAAATAACTTTTATTTTATAATACGTAGTGAATTTAAACATCTTAAAACACTTTTAAAATTAAATAAATTTTATTTTATAAAATTCTCAATCACGTAAAAAAAATTAAAAAATTTAAAATAAAAATAAAGCATATTATGAATGCATCACCAAACAAAAGGCGTGAAAAGCACCGTAAAATAATAAAAAATTAATGGGGTTTCCAAGTTTGTGGAATAAGTAAACTCTTGACCAAATGTCAGGAATTCAATTCCCTAAACCAACACCTTCGACTAGTCTGTCATACAGGACTTGCCTAGTGTGATTTACTTGATTAACGTAGTTTGCAGGTTATTGCGTTAGTCCGAGAATTACCCAGTGTGCACCAAAGATCGCGGCCGTGGATTTCCACGTCACAAAAATAATTAAATCATCATGGAAATATGGTATACTATGCACGAGTCACAAGACCCATGATATAATTGAAACAGAAAATTTTAGATATGCAGTATAAAATTATAACTAGATAAAAAAAATATTATTACAAAATCCAATATTATAAAATAACATTTAGTTTAGATAGGAATGTAAATGAGACGAACAGTTCGCGAACTGTTCAGGTCTCGACTCGTTAAAAGCTCGTTCGAGCTCGTTCAATGAGGTTCGTTAAGGAAAACGAACCAAGCTCGAGCTTTACAATATTCGGCTTGTTAGCTCGTGAACATGCTCGTTAACAGGCTCGTTAACAAGCTCGTAAGTCATCTCTTAGACGAAAAAATAATAGTATTGATATTTAATTTATAAATTTACACTTTATTTATGAAAAATATTGAAAAATCTATAAAAATTAATTTATTAGAATAAAATTACAAATTTTAATAATAATATTATATTTTTTTCAAATATATAATTTAGTTTTTAATTAATTTAATGAATATTTAAATTTATAGTTTAAATATATTAAGCTCGTTTAGTCTCGATAAAATCTCGAATAAGCTCGTGAGCCATTAATATATTCGTTAAATAAGCTCGGGCTCGGCTCGTTTATATATGAACCGAGCTTGAACATTCAAAAGATCGGCTCGGCTCGGCTCGTTTACATCCCTAAGTTTAGAATCATGGATTTAATTGAAACATAAAATTTTAGATATGCAGTATAAAATTATAACTGGATAAAAAAAATGTTATTACAAAATCCAATATTATAAAATAACCGTACGTTAGTTTAGAATCCTGGATTTAAACATTTTAAACCACAAAACTTTTATAATTTTAAACATTTTAACTGATTATGAAAATAACACATGAAATATAAGTTTAAAACCCTTAAATTAAATCAATGAGAAATGCATACACATAAGCATTCATCATCATGAATATACCAAACAAATTGCATCGTGCAACAAAAAACTTAGGAGATGATGTCAAAAGCGTAAGACATAGTCCGACCAAAAATTCATCATTATAAATACAATAAAAGTTGGAAGATAGGCCGTAATAGCTTCAAAAAAAAATGTAATAAATCAATATATATGAACCTCTCTGATATCATGTGTTGGTTACTTGGTTTCGTAAACCGAATTTCAAAAATTTTGTAGTGAAAGCCTGGTACAGATCGAATCATATAAAAAAAACAATTTTCTTTTAAAATTATTTAGCAATCAATAACTATATTAATTTAACACATTATCAACAAAGGATATAAATATATCTATATTAAACGAGATTGATAATGTTTGAGGGTTGACATCGTAGTTCTTCCAAGCCTACTATAAACAAACTTATGTGTGGGCGTTACCAACTTTTCTTAGTATTGTACTGATATAATAGTATTAGATATACACACTCCAAAGCATACTTCAAAAAAAACTCTCATATCACCATATGTATATATAGATTGTTGAACAAGTGTCTATTAAAATCTGGTTACTGGGCTTTATGCAAGGAAACCGAATCTGCTACTTGGTTAAAGGGGCTTGGGCTGGGCCCTAACTCATCTCATTCGGCTAAGAGCATGTTCAATTGTGAGATGATGTTGGTAAGAGTAAGTTGGTAACTTCATTGCATGATGATGTCAGCGATGAAGACTACATTGCTTGGTTCTGCGAGGGTGAGATGATGTCGTAGAGAGGATGTTGAGATATTAATTTTTTATTCTATTAAATATATTTTTATTGAAACTCAAAATAAATTTGCACTAAAATTACACATAATTAAAATTTTAATATTACAAAAAATTAAGAAATACACAAATAATTTTTATTTCATTAAATATATGAATAATTCAACACAATAAAATTTCATATTTAAAATTTTATATTACACATAATTAAAATTAAAAGCTTACACAAAGTTAAAAACATAATTTTTAAAATCACACAAATAATTAAGAAAAAATACATTATTAATTATTCATCTCCATGAAAACTCCAGATATGTTCGATCAAATCCTTCTGAAGCTTATTATGCAAATCTCTGTTCCGAATGCCGACACGTCGCTCCAAAAAAGCGTTAAACTCTGCGGTAGGATCTCTTGAAGTAACAATATACGGTGGCAAGTATCATTATCACGAGCAGGAAAATCACGATTTCGAGCATATCTTCTCTTTCGTCCTACACAATCATATAATGAAGAATTATGCAAGTCTTCATTATATAATCTAAATCAATTAGATACCACATGCAGGATGGACCTCTCACAAAGTACCAACGCGCTTGAAGTACACCAAATGCTCGTTCAACATCTTTTCTCACACCTTCTTGATATTTTGCGAATATCTTATGTTTTTGTGAGAAAGGCCGAGGGATGGTCTTGACAAAGGAAGCCCAAGATGGATAAACACCGTCGGCAAGATAATACCTCATGTTGTACTCATTCCCGTTCACATCAAACCGCACTGGAGGGGCTTCACCCTTTGCAAGGTTTAAGAACAAATTGGACCTTTCCAGCACATTGATGTCGTTATTACATCCCGGTACGCCGAAGTATGCGTGCCAAATCCATAAATATTTCGATGCAACTGTCTGAAGTATGATTGAAGGTTCTTTTTGATGTCCACTTTGATATTGTCCTGCCCAAGCTGTTGGACAATTTTTTCAAGCCCAGTGCATACAGTCAATGCTTCCAAGCATCCCGGGAAAACCCCTTCGAGCATTTTCAGCAGTGATCCGAGCAACATCCTCACGTGTTGGTTGTCTCAAATATTGCTCAGAAAATATATCATACACCGCCCTGCAAAATATTTTCAAACATTCTAACGGAGTCGATGCGCCTATTCTCAAGTATTCATCGGCGACGTCACCTGCTACATCATATGCAAGCAGTCGGACTGCAGCCGTAACCTTCTGAAGTGATGACAAACCAAGCATACCGGTTGCGTCCCATCGTTGGACAAAGTAAGGCACATTCATCTGTAAAGCTTCAACGATTCTCAGAAACAAAGATCTCCTCATTCGAAATCAGCTTCGAAAATCTTTCTCGCTGTAGACGGGGCTATCAGCGAAGTAATCTTTATATAATCTCTCAGCCCCCACAATACGTTCTCGATCTTTTTGTTTTCTTTTGTAGCCACGTTTGCGGCTTGACTCTCCCATTTCATGCAAAGCGACGTGCTCCAAAAATCGATAGCTCGGTTGTCATATTGTCGTGAATAAAAATTGATCAATCATGGGATCGGAAATTTCATCATCCGATGATGGTGATGAAGAAGAAGAACTCTTGTATGCCATGAACAACAAATGCGTTTGAAATTTGTTTGAAGGAAATTGTAGTGTTTTTGAAGCTATAGTGAAGTTAATTTATAGGGGATTCAAGAATATAGCCGTTACTTGCCGTTGGATATTTTATCCATTTTTTAAAAATAATTTATCTACTTTTTTAAAAAATATTCAATGCTAAAATAATATTGACCATTGATCTACAACGGCCAAATCATCGCATCCACTCTTTTATATTAAACAAGTATTTCACCCCGTGCGATGCACGGAGTATTAATATTTTAATAAATGAAAAATTATTATTATTTTTTAGAATATATATCATAAAAAATTTATATAAAGTTTATAATTAATATACATATAAAATTGATTTACTAACAATGAATATACAAAACATTCACAACGATACTCTTTTAAAAATTAAAAAAAGTAATGTTATATAAATTTTTTTATATATTTAATATGATAAATATTAGTGATAACTAAAAATATAAAAGTAACACAACACTCAAAATAATAACATAAATTGAATAAAATGATACATCATTTTATATAATGCATCCTATATTTTTCAGGTGGGTCCAGCCATAACATCGATTATCTTAAGCAAAACCTAATTATCATTTATAGCATTTATGCAAATTTTAACATATATAGGGGCAAAAAAATTTAACTGAAATTAATTGAAATTTACACACATAAATGGTTACAAAAAAAATTAGCAGAAATTATAAAGTATTAATAGCATCCTTTGAAATTTCAATATTTAAACCGAAAATTGGTACATTATTATATATAAAATTTACAATTTTTTTTTTTACATATTTGACCAAAAATTAATTGAAATTATAAAGTATTGATAGCATACAAACATCCAATCAAATTTCAAATTTGAACAAAAAATTGGTATATTATCATATATAACATTTATGAAAATTTTCACTTATATATATGAACATAAAATTTAATTGAAATAAAAAAAAACGGCAATAATATACGATCAAATTTCAAATTTTGAACCGTAATTGGTACATTAAAAATTTTTAAATTTTGAATCAAAAATTTTAAAATTTTGAAACATCAGATAAATTTTGAACAAAAGATCATGATATAAAAAAAAATTTTGAAACCTAAAATATTGAAACATTCAATAAAATTATAAAATTTGAAATATCCAATCAAATATCAAATCTTGAACCGAAATATATATATATACAATTAATGAGAATTTTCACACACGTAAATAATTCACTGAAATTAAATTAATAATATTTCAAATAAATATTTTAAATTTTATTGATAATACTTATTTATTTAATGAATTATAAAAATTCTTAAAGACGGATAAAATTATTTATTGCAATTTTGTTATTATTTGTTGTATAGCTGGTAGTTATTATTGATAACATGTATATGCTGATCACGATTCACACATGCAAATATATTAATTTTATTTTGTTTAATATTATTTCAAAATCAATATATTCACATAAATATATGAGAAATAATTATGAATTATTTTTTTTTAAAAAAAAATACATCAATTAAAAAACAATAATAATAATAAGAAAAAAATCGATAAACCTAAAATAAAAAAAATTAATGAAATAGTATAATCGATGCAGATATATTTAAAGTTATTTTATATTTTCAATGTTCTTAATTTCAATCTCAATATGAATTTGAAAAGTTTTGAAATTAATTTTATATTTGGTAGGTGAATATAATTAATGAAAAATTTTGCATATATATAGGCATAGGAAATAAACAAAAATTATCATATATCTATATATATATACAGATTTGATATTATGAGCACCCATGATATCCACTTTTGTGTGCACCGCTGACGTGACATCTTTTACATCCAATATGTGAACGCCACATCAGCAGGTACACACATAAGTGCGCATGATAGGTGCTCACCATATCAAAACTCTATATATATATCATTTATGAAAACTATATGTAAGCATATATAAATGTTTTAGGTTGTGTCGTAAATTTTTTATTATTAATTTGACATATATATACACGATATTTAAATTATTTATGATATTTTTGGTAAGATTAATTTGTATATGGACACAATAAATCAATTGAAATTCAAAAACAAACATTGATAAAAGTAGTAAGTATAAATTTTTTTTTACAAATTTAACCAAAAATATTATTAGTATTATTTGAACCGAATACATTATCTATAACCCTAATCATCATATTATTATTATTATTTGAACCGAAAATATTATCTATAGTTTTAACAAAATTTCATCCATAATTTTCATTTATAGTAAGTATGTTTTGGCGGGAAACTGCTATATTTAGTAAAAACTCTGCTTTTATATATATATATATATATATATATATATATATATATATATATATATATATATATATATATATATATATAGATTTAAAATTATGTTATTATAAATTTTATTTTAAAAATATTTTTAATAATTTAAAAGGCTAGATTAATCTGGACCGTTGGATCTCCAACGGCCAGATTAATCTGGCCATACAATTTTAAAAAAAGAAATAAAAAATTAAAAAATAAAAAACAGCCCGTTTGATACATTAAAAAAATAATAAAAAAACAAAAACAAAAGAAGGGGCATCACCGCGCGGGCCCGCTTCTTCTTTGCACGCGGATGATTCTCGCCCCTTGAAAGGAGGGAGAGAGAAAGTGGGCCGAGGATGTGGACATCCTCGCTCCACATCCTCGTCCCTTGTACATGGCCTAAGGGTTGAAATAGATATATCAACCCACTACCTTTGCAAGTGGGGAAGCCCATTTCTTGGGAGAGCCGTTGGGACCTTTTAATTATAAGCTTGTATGCTGGTTAGTTGGTTGATCGGTTCGAGAGAGAAACAGAGAAACAAACACACGAAGATCAACTTGGGAGACAATCAATCTGAAGCAGGAGAGAGTCAAGTTCAAAGGGAGTATCAATCAAAGAAGAAGATCAAGCAGCTGGTGTAGCTCGGAAATCTTCTGGTTCATGTATTATGATACAAATATTGTTTGAAATTGGAAATACTTTAATGTTGTTACAAGATTATATTTTAAAAGTATGTTAAACATTGGATGATCAAATTTGAGTGATTGTGGCGTCTCGACTATTATAAATTATATGTTATTCTATTTTTCATATTATACAGAATAATATCAAGTATATTTTAAAAATAAATGTTATTCTATTTTTCATATTATACAGAATAATATTACGGAAATTTCGGAAAAAATCCCCAAACCTAATTTTCAAATAGAGTTCAGTCCCTATGTCAGAATTTTGTGTGAATCAGTCCCCAATAAATATTCTTTCTTAGTTTTAACTCCCTGTTCATGTAATAATACCATATTATTCTTGAGTATTATTTAAATCCACAATAATACCTTATTATCTCTGTGTACCATTTACTTCCCTCCATTTCAACAAATACATTAGTCCGTGGAACTATCTTTATTTGTGCTTCATATTTCTTAGCTACTTTTCAACGGAGAAGAAGAGAATTCAGGCCCAAGTGTGTAGCACCATCGTTCTTGTAGCTAGCTGAACGAAGGTTAGTCAGATAATCCAATATTATTGACATGCACCGATACCCATTTTCCCTTCTTTTTTGAGATTTGGAGATTGAAATTCCAAAGAAATGTGTAATTTCTACTAATTTTTTGATACATTGCGTTTATTAGTGTGTAATGTTTTATTTTGTTTCGATTTTAAGATGATTTGAATATTTTGAATGAATGCACAAACTCTAGGGTTTCAGAATTTGAACAGTAGAAAAACATAAACTATAGCTAGCTCTTTATGCGGTATTTTTTTTTCATGTTTTATGGTTGAAAATGAAGCATTGACCTAATATGATTTCAATGTGTTCAATACTCAATTGTGTCAATGTGGAGCTCAATTTTTGTGATAAAGTGATTCAATCATAATTATTTTTTCTGGTTGTGCACATATTGTTGGATTATAAGAAAGGTTTCGGTTGGTTAGTATATTCGATTGAACATGATTTTTAGGATGACTTTAATATATTTAATTACATTCGTTTCATGAGACAATGGATTACATTTATGACTTTAAATAGTTAAAATGCTCTAGTTTAGTTATGTGATTATTTTTTCTTATGTAATTTTATTCAAGTGTACATTGTTTAAATAATAGATTTACAATTCAGAAATATCCCGGAACAAGGAAAAGATTGATGATGGAATTAAGGGTCGTCGAAGTATTGGTAAAGGATCCTTTTCACGTTGTTCTACAACTAATTTTAGAGATGTGATGAACATTCTGTCGCCAAAGTTAGGTGATAGACAGGGACAGAGAATTTCAAAAACACCGCTTGCAGAATGGTTGGAAATGCCAAAGTTAGCCATATTTAGTACACGAGTGGATTTCATCATGAGAAGATTTGATGCAGAAAATATATCGTTCTGTTTTGGACCCGATATGAATGTGCCCTTCACTGCTGCCGAGTTCTCAATTATTTTAGGCTTGCCTCAAGTAGGACAACCTGTGGACATGGATATGAATTTGGGATCAGATTTCCTGGATCGTTATTTCCAAGGAAAACGATCAATTGGTGACAAAGATGCTATATCCACAAAACTTCTTGATTTAGCTAATAAGGAGTCTGATCAAGAAGTAGATGACTTTGTCAGGTTTTTTATTTTGTTTGTGTTTAATTGTGTGGTATTTCCAGCGAGAAACTTATGTACACCACAATATATTTGGTCTTATTTGGATGATTTGGATACATTTTTCGAATATTATTGGGGTGATGCTGCATATAGATTCTTGTTGGATGATATTTTAGATCATTTGGGGTTCTCGAAGAAGAAAAAGAAGGTTAGCAAAAAATATGTCGATGGATGTCTTGTTGGTTTGATGGTAAGACATATTTACTTTCAATGGTTATATTTTGTTAAGTATACAATAATGTTTTGAGTTTTTTAAGCTTGGGTTTATGAACATGTGCCTATGCTTGGCAAAGCTCGTTGCATACGTTGTTTTCCAAGGATGTTCAAATGGGAAGAAAGCAAGATCCCTTTACAATCGAAAGCAGCTGAATCATTCCTGCAATCGATAACTTCTACGAAGGTTCTCACAATTTAAATAATGTTTATTTTATTTTATATAGATTGACAATTGCAACTGACAAAGATTCTATTGTGAAAAGATTGTTTGGATAAAACCATTTTCTCAGGAGAAGAAACTTGTTCTTGCCACCATGGATTGTGTTGATCCGGTAATTGAAAGAATCCAATAAATATTTAATTTTTATTATGTTAAGCAACCATAAATTTTATTAAAGTTCAAATTTTTTTGGTCGGGTTAGTACGTTGAAAAATGGTGCCAAAATAATGTCACATATGAGAAGATTAGAGAATGAGTTGAAACGTTTAAAAGAGAAACATGTAACTGAAGATAGTAGCAACAAGGTTGAAAAAGAGAATGTAGAAATTGATGAAAATGGTGATACTAGTTTAGTGATTCTTTGCATGTTCTTCTGTTGTGACCTTTTCTATGGCACCGACCACAGTTCAATGTGCGTATTTCAGTTTGAGATGGAAATCTTTTTGTTCTTCTACGGCCATGCTGACTTCGAGAATCAGGTGCATATATCGCATCATCTTCATCCAGTTAAGATTAATACATGTCAAATGTTGGTATCGGATTTATGGTCGCTCTATATGTCTCACGATACATTCTTGTAGTGTAATACTTATCACAAAAGTCATAAAAATATAACGACTTAGACTCAATCGTTGCACAAGCATGCTTTCAAGGAATTTAAAGTACTTGCCAAGCACGACACGAGAACCTATGATGTTTCAAATCAACAGCATATGTCTTATCACCCTCAACAACCTCAAAACTTGAATTGCTAGATCTATCAACTTTCAAACTTCTAGAACTAATGCAGGTAGAAACTAATAATTTCTCCTTCTCCGGAGTAAGTTCTTTGTTCAATACCAAAGATGCCTCACGAAGTTGATGCATCATATTCATTATTTTTTTGCGTATATGATCAACCATAGGGACAATAGAGAGAAACCTAGCAGCCTTCACCTAGCTATTCCAGCACTATGCTATATTATTGTTGATCACTCCCTACCGATTACCAGGAAATAAAGAATTGGCCCAACATTGTGGTTGTGAGTTAATAATGAAGTCTCTTGCATTTGGCATTGATTTGATGATGCTATTAATGTGTTCAACATAATCCTGTCTGGAATAGGCATAAGCAGCTTTCTTGAAAACGGAACTCCAATGTTTTTTGTTGTGCAAAGGATATCTACGCATAACCTGAAATCAAATATAAACAAATATTGAATATAAACAAATATTTCAATTAATCAAAATGACTATGATTTGAAAAAGTTTTAAAATAAATCAAGTGCAATACATACCTGTTTTACAAAATTATCAACCAAATGTCTGAGACGGTATGCATGATGGCTACTGGGAAATACACTTTCAATTGCCTTAATTATCCCAGGATGCCGATCCGAAAAAAATGTATAATCATCGAACATCGTCACATTATTGTACAAGAGTACTTGTCTCAACTTATAACAAAACCACAGCCATTTCTTATCATTCTCGGCGTCAACAACGGCGTAAGCCAGCGTGAATAAGTCATCATTACCATCTTTTGTAACTGCTGCCAATATGCATCCTTTATACTAGTTTTTTATGTGAGTTCCATCTAGAAAAAGAAATGGTCTGCACCCATTAACAAAACCAATAGCACACGCATTCAAGCAAATAAAAAGCCTTTGGAACTTCTGAGTAACATCATCAATCTCACAATCTGCAAAGCTCCCTGGATTAGTCTCTTTCACAGCATTACAATACCAGTGTAATCTTCCATACGCTCCTTTATCAGTCCCATGTATATCATGCATAGCTAATTCTTTCCCCATCCAAGCTCTGTGATACTCTAATTCAACACCATATTCTCGATGGATGTCCTTTATTATTTCACATGGACGATACAAGGGTTCAGCTCGTAACTTATCCTTCACTACATTGCAACCCAAGATGAATCAGCCCTAGGATGCCCACGACTGCACAAATGGTCATCGCCACAGCTATGTTCAAGATTGCATTTACGAATGCCAAAGAGATGATCAGATTTATGTTTTGATGCATATATCCTCCAATTACAATTGCTATCACTACAAACCACAATAACCTTCACGCTATCATTTTTTTTGTACAAAAAAGATCTTCTAGTTGCAACAGCATAACTCTTAAGATAAACCCTAAACTCTGCCGCATCTTTAAATGTCTGACCCTCACCACGTATGCAATGACTCCATGAATCCAAAGAATTTCTAAGAGTACGCACTGTCATCTGCGACTCACTGGTCGAACCGGTGTTCTCTTCAATAAGTCCAATCCTTCTCGGTTTCAAACAACCACAATACAGTCATCTCTTTTCGGATACTCATATAACATGCAGAGCTAATTTATACAGATGTATAATCATATTCAGAAAATTTATTTCCTAATTCACATAAATGCTGTAGTATAAATGAATTTATAGAATATTTATTGGATTTGGAATACAAAGTAACATATTTTAAAAATGAAATTACCTTTCATACTGCCTATTGCCCCTAGATGAATCATTTCTCCTCACCGCTCTCATATCAATGATTGTCAGCTTCAAACATGTGTAGAGATTAAGCATAGTAGCAACGTTATCGTCCTCATTCAAAGTAACAAAAATTTTCTCATGCGGAGCTTGGTATTGTAGGAAAATTAGTTCATGCCTCATATCCACACATTTTCTTGACAGGGTGAAGAAAAGCTCCATCAAAGTGGTCGGATTGCTGATTGAAATCATATAGAGTTCACCATTGTAGTGACAACTACCAATAAAACCAGTATTTGAACTTCCAGCCCCTAAATTCATTGCTATAATAAAAAAAATAAAAAAATTCATTGATGAGAATATGGTGTGTCTCAAGCTTATAATGTCATTGTTGTGATGCCAAATCAATAAAAAATTAATACATTTTCGGATTTTTTCATTCATTCGAAAATCTGGTCACCAATGAGAGAATAAAAATTGAAATGCATTATTCTTGTTCGAAAATAATATCAAATATTAGGTGCAAATTGAAGAGCACGAGTTAATAAAAAACTAAAACATGTTTTATAACCCAACAACAAAATATAATTACACCGCAGTTTTGGACACAAATTATTGAAGTAAAATCGAAGATTTACGTAATTTTTGGGGAAAAATTGAGGAACACAAGGTCATCAAAAACTAAAACATGGATTATAACTCACCAAAAACAAAGCAAGAATTAAACCACTATTTTATGGAACGAATTGGTGAAATAAAATTTACAAGAAATTGCTCAAAAAATATAGGCGAAATAAACACACACACTTACTATAGTAGAAAATACGCTTCAAACTTTCGAAATGTGGAGCGCAGAAATTTTGCCCAAGAGTGGAAGCTACAATTATACAAGAACAGATTAAGATTCAATCTTCGGTTGCGGATTACATGCTTGTGAAGAAGAAAGGAAATTCAGGAAAAGTTATGGCCTCGGAAAAAGAGAAAGTGAGCTAGCTGTACTCACATATGAGGGCATTTAGGACTTTTGGTTGTATTAAGGAGTTAAAACTATTTTTTTCAGCAATTGGGGACCACTTACTAACATGTAAGGACAAAGGGACTGAATCACAAATGAAACCTCAGCTTGGGGATTTATTTATAGATTCCCCATAATATTAATTATATTTTAAAAATAAAATTTGGGACTCACGTCGTAATATATTTAAAAATCACATTTTTCGTTGTATATAGTTAAAATGATATAAAAAAATTGCATGATAATTACTTGTGTGTGTCGAGAGCCTCACACTCCGGGTCAAACGAACTGACACCATATGTATATATAGATATATATATTTTTCTTCAAATTTTTTGAGAAAATAATATATATATATATATATATCGTATATTTTATCTAAATTGGTATATCACCTTCATCAAGTAAAATGATGTTTTTGTTTAAAATTTAAATGTCACTTCCCTCTTTTGAAGGAAGTGATTGACGTGGAGGAGGCATGATCTCCTCCTCCATTCATATTTATTTTTTGAAAATTTTAATTTAATTACCATATAGTATAAAAATAAATATAATATAAGATTTAGTAAGATAATTCTTTATATAAAATATGAGAAATTACGTATCTCTACAAAATTAAATTAAATATGTTTAGTATTTAATGTATGAAAGGGTAGGTTTGGAACTAAAAAAAAGGTTTCACCAAAAAAGCAATTATTATTCACCCCTCTTGTTTTATTATTAATAATAATAATAATAATAATATATATATATATATATATATATATATAATCATTTACCTATATTCATGTATATCATATATATACCTGACCGTGAATAGTGGAGAAAATCTCATATGTTTCACAATTCAAATCACATTTCTCAGCTATTTATCTAACAAATATTTTAAAGAGAAAATTATAGGTTTCAATAATTCAAAATTAATTATTTGGAATACATATATCCTTTTGTGATCTGCATCACAAAACAATGGTAGACAATTAATTCAAAATTAATTGACTGAGATAAAATATAAATTTGTAATTAAAACTACAAGGAAAACATTTTTCTTTATGATTTTATGCATAAAAAATGTGTGCAATAACTTAAAATTCAATAATTTTAAGTTAATAAATTTAATACTCATATCATAAATGTTCTTAAACCAAAGATGGCATGAAGAACTATAGACCTATAATTTCAAGCTCCAATAAAATTGATAATAAATTATACTCTTTAATTTATATATTAGTTTTATTAATTCCAAAATTATTCCACTATAAACTTGGAATTTCACTTTTGAAGAAATAGATATAAAATTACTCAACGAAATTGAATAGTACATTGATATAGTCACTACATAAGTACATATAAATTAATCTTTCATAAATGGTTCATAATTAAAGCTAGGTAATTTTCACTTAACTTCTTTAATTATATTTTTTAAGTCTTATTGATTCTCTAATGAATAATATATTTATGATCTAATTACTAATTGAGCGCATTCAAGTAATGAATCAACACTTAAGGAAACCACTTATCTGACTTCTTTACGAAGTAATTGATTTCATCTTATATATTAATATTCCCAACTATTTATTTTATTGTATTTCCAATGTACCAAGAAATTTGACACCATGTAATTTGTGTTATTACTTGATATGTCCAAAAATACAAAACCATAAATAAGAGTTTATTAATCACTCACAATTAAGATTGACTCATATATGACCATCAGATTAATATTGAACTCTCAACATTATATGAAAATTTATAGATATTAAAAATTAATCATGTTCCAGTCATATATAATTAATTTATAAGGGGTGTCCAAGTTGGCGGAGTAGGTGAACTCTTGACTAGAGGTTGGAAGTTCAATTTCTCTTACCAACATCTTCGTGTACTAGTCTGTCACACATGACTTGCCTACGTTAGTTTACCCGACTAACGTAGTTTTCAGGCTATTGCGTTAGTCCAGGGGTTTATTCAGTGCGCAAGCAGCTGCGGGTTTCAACGTCATAAAAATTTATATAAAGCATTTTCATTCCAATAATCTAATTATCAACAATCGGATAAGATTGTTTTATTCAAAATATAATGAATTACGCTAGCAATTTTAAATTAAATATCCCAACTTTAATTTCTAATTGCGGGCATATTTAGATTATTATCATTTAAATATTACCCTCCTGTATATAACACTTATATATAAATATTTAAATTCACATAACATAATATTGGGAATTTCTATATTTATAAAGCATCAAAATTATGCATGAAAAAATAATATTGAAATATTTCTCGCATAAAACAAAACATTTGTTTATGGATATAAATCCCACCACTAACACAACATCAATAGAACGAAAATTATTTTCATTCTCAATTGTTTACAACTTCGTGCTGATAACATAGTATAAATCATAAAAGAAAAAAAAAAAGGAAGGATAAAGAGAATTCATAAGAGAAAAATAATTATACTCACATATAAATTTTTATTGAACTAAATCACCCTATATATCGAATAATATTACAATATAAAAATTTGGCTAGATTTATCTTCCTAACAAATCTTTCAAATCAAACTAATAAGATGATAATCTACAATGACAATATATTTATAACAACTATCTATTTTTAAAAATTAGATTACAACATATAAATTTAAACAGATTTTATTTTGCTATATTTATCTTGACTACAAATATTTCAAATCTAAAAAAATAACTAATCATCTACAACTATCTATTTTTTTAAATAAAAAATAGATTACAAAATACTAATCTTTACGGATATTATCTTGATATATTTATTTTGACCACATATCTTTTAAACCTAACTAAATAAAATAATCATCTATAATAATATATATATATATTTATAAAAATTATGTATTTTTAAAAAATAAATATGATTGAGAATATTGATTGTTAAAATTAAAAAATTTCATATCTTTTTTTATTTTTATTTTTTCCTATCAATAATGATAATTTCTATAATAATTTTTTGCTCTAAAATACGTTAAATCTAATATTTATAACGCACCTAATTTAATTTTGGAAATAAACGAAAGAAAGCTTAATTAAACATACAAATCTCACTATATAAGCATAATATACTCTCCCAAATTTCACTCACACAACCACGTAACAATTAAATCGAAAAGGAGAGAAGTAATTGTTTAAGAAATAATAAAATTTTATTTTTTTCAAACAAATGATAGGCCAATCCAATTCCAACCCGCTGCTTTTTTAAGGTAAGGCGGTGTGAGTAAATTAATCATGGTTAAGAAAAGTTTGACCAGGGTGAATGAGCAGCGTGTTCTTGTACATAAACGGATTGTTCTCTTCTCTTCCTGATTTGCAGTTTCATTTTGAAAATATATAATAATTCCATTACTTATATAATTGATAATCATGTCTAGTTTGGAATTGGTGAAACGTCCAGTTTGTTCAATAAATGATTCTGTGTTGCAAGCTGGGATGAATTCGCTCAACATCATCAGCCCTTTTGAGACTGATCATCATGTTGATGCGCCTTTAGTTTCTTGTTACAATGATCGTATTCGCCCGCTTCTCGATGTTGTTGACAAGCTCCGCAACCTAAATATCATGCAAGAAGGCATTCAACTGCCTACTATCGTGGTTGTCGGGGACCAGTCTTCTGGCAAGTCCAGTGTTTTGGAGTCTCTTGCAGGAATCAACCTCCCTAGGGGCCAAGGAATTTGCACAAGGGTTCCACTTATAATGAGGTTGCAAAATCATTTCAACCCTCAGCCCGAGATAGATTTACTTGGAGTTCGATGGAAGAGTTGTTCCTACTGATGAACAACACATTTCTAATGCTATAATTGCTGCCACCGATGACATTGCTGGGGAAGGCAAGGGGATTTCTAATACTCCCTTAACATTGGTCGTCAAGAAAAAGGGAGTCCCGGATCTCACCATGGTTGATTTGCCTGGGATAACTCGTGTTTCTGTTCATGGGCAGCCAGAAGACATCTACGAACAGATTTCCAAGATAATCATGGAATTCATCACTCCAGAAGAGAGCGTGATATTGAATGTTCTTTCAGCCAGTGTGGATTTCACCACTTGTGAGTCCATCCGAATGTCTCAAAAAGTGGACAAGAATGGGGAGAGGACTCTGGCTGTTGTCACCAAAGCTGACAAATCCCCTGAAGGCCTGCTGGAGAAGGTAACTGCCGATGATGTCAACATAGGCCTTGGATATGTCTGTGTCAGGAATCGTATCGGGGAAGAGTCTTATGAGGAAGCGCGAGCTGAAGAAGCCAGGCTTTTCAAAAATCATCACCTTCTCTCCAGTATAAGCAAGTCCATGGTTGGAATACCTGTCTTGGCGCAAAAGCTGGCTCGAATTCAGGCTTCAATCATTGTTAAATGCTTGCCAGACATTGTCAGGAAGATCGATGATAAGCTATCCACAAGCATAAATGAAATGAACAGGTTGCCCAAGAATTTGAGCTCTGTTCCCGAAGCTATGACAGCCTTCATGCACGTGCTTGGTTGCGCGAAAGAATCTCTACTGAAGATTCTGCTTAGAGGGGAGTTTGATGAGTATCCTGACGTGATTGAAATGCATTGTACCGCAAGAATTGCTGAAATGCTGAACAACTACTCTGCACAACTTAAAACTAACTGCCCCGAAAATGATGCTCAAGGGAGTTTTTTACTCGATGAGATCAAGGTTTTGGAGGAAACCAAAGCAATTGGGCTGCCAAATTTCCTCCCTAGAGCTGCATTCCTCTCACTAGTCCAAAAAAGATAAAAGGAATTCATTCGACACCCTTTGAATTTGTGGGTAAGATATGGAACTATGTAGAGGCCGTGTTGGTTAGAGTCTTGACTCATCATTGTGAAAATTACCCACAACTTTTGCCATCAACAAGAAGGGCAGCACAAAATCTTGTCGCAAATAAGAAACAACAATCCATCGAATGGGTAAAGGATGTTGTCGAGATGGAGAAACTGACTGAATATACTTGTAATCCTGGATACGTCACTACATGGAATCAACTAATGTCTCATCAAGGGAGGCTAATGGAACACGCCAAAGATCATTATAAACCCCCAACGGTGAAGATTGACGGGTTTGGGGAGGTATCGGTTGCTCACCTGCGGAGCAAAGTGGATATTGTGCAAGAAGCATTCGACTTGAAAATGAGGACGACCGCATACTGGAGGATTGTCCTTGGGAGACTAGTAGATTGTATGGCCCTGCATTTGATGTTTGGCATACAAAATCTTGTAGACAAAGATATGGAAAAAGAGATCATTCATGAGCTGATGGGACCCCAAGGAAATGGATTGCAACGGATGTTGGACGAGTCACCATCTGTGGCAAAAAAACGTTCGAGGCTGCAGAATAGCATCAAATTGCTCAAGGAGTCGAAGGATGCAGTAGCGAATATTTTGGACCGGATTGCTAGTACCTACGAGTAGTTTGTGGAAATATTAATTTGTGTTGCTCTACTGATATATAGCTAGCTTTTATGTCCGTATGTGGTGATTTTGGTTTGGTTTTTAATTTTTTGCTGTCTTTACTACTAATATCGATCAGCTACTAGGAATCGGTTATCTATGAGTATTTAATATCTTTCTGGCTTTATTCATTTGAAGTTGAATTTTTGTCCATTTTTGTCTTTTGAGAATTGAATCTTTCGGATCGGAGTTGTTTACAGCAATATTGATAAATGCCCATGAACCCAAGGAAAGATTCAAGATGCAACGAGGCTGTCGGCGGCCCAGTCTTTTAGTCAAGTGCGCACCTTAAGCTTGGCGGTAAAGAGTCTCTTTGAGTTTTGAGAAATACAATATATATGTTTGTGTAGCTAAGTGCCGGATAATAGATAACAGTCACCAATATCATATGCATGCCTCTCTTCAACAATGCAAATGTCTCGCTGCTGCATGCTTATAGTCTACAACACTCAAACCATGAAAATTCAATTCCATAACCTTCGATAAAAATCTATCAAGAAGAAGCACATGAGTTGCTATATCGGCTACTTTCTGATTTGTCATTTTACCATTAATTTTGTGTTCAAATGAAGAATTTTAAAATCATACTCGTGAAATCTGGTGAATATTGACAAGATATATAGAATTTATCAAGACTTGAACTTTATTTGCGGAGTTGTTGTGTGCATGTTTTTATTTGCGCCGATGACTATTTATCCAAGAATTTTTATGTCGTCAAATACTTTTTACGTTGTGTCATAAAACACTAAAAATACTACCCAAAAAAAGACATCACAAAAAGTATTTTAAGTTCATTGGTTCTAAACAAATAAACCAATTAGTAATTAATCATATTAATTTTAAAATTTTATTGAATGTTTTATTTCTCGACATAGCACAAAGTAAACCGATGCATAAAAGAATTGGGACGCTTGGAACCTATCAATTAGTGACTGGAGTGCGATTTTTTTTTAAAATATAAATTATTTCTCAAAAAATAAAAGACCCAACTTTCCCCAAAATCACGTAAATTTTTGTACCTTGAACAAAACTTTGATTATATTATCTAATTTTTAAAATAATTTTGAATGTTTTATTTCTCGACATGGCACAAAGTAAACCGATGTATAATTAAAAGAATTGGGACGCTTGGAACCAGTGGCGTACCCAGGATTTTTAACCAGGAGGGGCGAACTCAACAAATTTAAAAAATTAATACAACGCAAAATATATAACAAATATCATATATAATTAACTTTATATGTTTTTACAATAACACTTACCAAGATTTTATAATCTGAAAATAATGAATAATACTCAATAAAAAAAATGATTAATAATATATATATTATCAACTGTCTCAAATACACATAGCTCAATATATGGTATCAAACAATCATTTAACAACATATCATCTCCCAACCTATTACGAAGTGATGTTTTTATGATTTTCATTGCTGATAACACTATCTTTAGAGTTGCAACAATAATAATAATGCTAAATTTAAAAGTAAATCTGTGTACCAAATGATATAATTGATTTTTTTTATTGAACCATTCTTTTAGCAAGTTCGCTAATCTCAACAACTTCAGAGAACTAATTGTTATTTTCAAATGTAAAAAAATAAAGTTATCAAGTTGGTACTAAAATATCTTTAACATGATGAAATCAGATGGATAATTAAAATAAATTTCTCACATTCAAGTCAAAAAAACTTTTCGTTTTCGATCTTTAAAAAGATATGGGACAACAAAAAGCATAATGCCAAATTTATTATATCCCAAAATAAATTTATTCTCTCTATTCTCAAGAATTCTCTCTACTCATATTTTTATTTCTACTATGATTTATAACACGTTATCAGCACGATGATGTAACCAATTGAGAATGAAAATAATTCTCGTTTTATTGATGCTATTGGAATAGCACAATGTGTTGTCAATACTCAAATTTATAAGAGATATTCATTGGTGTTTTAGAAGTAACATAAAAAGATATTCATCGGTGCTCTAGAAGTAGCACAATGAAAATAATTGATATATTGGTGCCCTTGAAATATCATGAATATGTTGATGGCTATAAAATAGCACAACATGATTTTATATTGAGAATTTGAAGAAATTCATGATCACGATATAATATATTGAGAATTTTGAGAGATTCATGATTACAATTTTGATATATCGAAATTTATTCATGAATTCATTATATAATATATTGAATATTGAGATATTCAAGATTAAGATCTGATATAAGATCAAATATATTGAGAATCTAAAGAGATTTTTAGTTATAATATAATATATTGAGAATCTGAATAGATTCATTATAAAGATGTGATATATGATTTCGTATATTGAGAAAGTGAAGAAATCATGATAAATATCATTGAAGAAATTGATCTCATGTCAAAATATATCAATATTGACATATTGATAAAATGATGTTGTATCAATATTGAAATATTGATAAACGATGCAAGATTTGATAATATTGATGAAGAATATTAATATAAGATCCATGATTTGGAAATATTCTCGAAAAATATAATTTAATGCCCTTTTGGTTGTTGATGATCTTATGAATTGAGAAATTTAGTACAATTTCTCAAAGAATATCGATGTATGATCTAAAATTGTCAATATTCATAAGAAAAATTTATTAAAGATATATGTCAGATATATCAAAAGATATTGACTAAATATCGATTCAAATAATATATTTGTTAATGTTCTAGAAGAAGCATTATCTATTATTTGTCACACTTTTTATGAAAAGTAACTTGATATTCAATCATGATATTCAACGATGAATTACATAGGCTAATTATTAAAATTTATGAAAGCGTGGTAGTGATACCGCAACACCATCAATTGAAAAATAAAATATTTCAATTGATTGAGCAACGATGATGGTAGCACGTAGCTTATGATTTACTATTGGTTAATTGATAATTGATTATGGAAATTTTGATCCACTTTATTTATTTATTTATTAGACTAATTTATAGTGGCTTATTTATCGTTAAAATCACAATAACAATGATACTAATTATATATCATATCATAAATGTATCATATTTCTATCTTATATTCCATATTTGATTTTATTATTTGGTTGATTCATGTTTGTATTTTTAGTTCGGAGTATGAATCCTAATGTATTGATTATATATATTTTAGATATTAAAATTCTATTTATATATTGCATGAGTTATTGCATAATATGTAATTGGATGATAATTTTATTGATTTGAGAATTTTTATATTTTAAGGATATATTGAGTTGTTACATCTTTATTCCATAAAATTTGATTATGGATGTTAAATTACTCAATTTTGATTGTGGATATAAATTTTGAACTCTTACAAAATTTTATTAAGTTATTACTCTTTAAATGAATGATAAAATATTATCTTACATGTTTTGCAAATGTAGGAATACAAATTCAATGTGAAATGATATCCATGATAGATCGAATGTTATTGTTGAAAATAAAAGCTCAATTTGGTGCATACAAGAATTTGAAAAAAGGTACAATTGATTTTTCAATTTCAATTCTTGTAATATCTTATTTATGATATTTTGTTCAAGGAAAACAATTATGAAAGATGTCTGATTAATGTTGTCCGTTCTTTTAAGAGAATGTGACAGTGCCAATGAACACAGTTGATACACTGTAGTTTAATTCTTCAAGGAAGAATATGTTATCTCGTATGAATTATGTAATTCGACACAAAATATTGAGATATACGTCACAATGAAGTATTGTACTAAATGTATACCGGTATCTCGTATCATTATCGTACCTGAAGTACGTAAAGAGATTTTATTGATATCTATCAAGCAAGATATAAATTTTTTTTGGAGACCGTTGATGTCTATCCAAAATTATTCATCGTATGATGATATATAAATGTATACAAAATCTTGAAGATCGCTTGATTGACGATAATAAAAGATGATGTGCTTGATATTATAAAATAGAGATACACAATATTGACGTATGTGTATTTTTGAATCTAGTAGATATTGATTTGGTTTAAAAAGTATATTACAAATCAATATTTCTATAAGAGCTAAAGAGCTCCAAAAGTATCATTGATACAAATACTTTCAGAGTTTGGCATAATGGATTGAATTGAGCATTCAAATCATATAAATAGTTGAAAAATTATTGATAGTGCACAAAGTTGTTAATGAATAAGCCAAAATTTCCTGGATCGATAAATATGGATGTTTTTGAATCAAAGATCCAGAAGATTTTATGAATTCTTATTGGCTTATCAAATTTGATATCACTATCATTAGCTCAAATTGGTAGAGAATCCCTGTATTATCTGGAATAAATAAATAACATGGGCCCACGAAGCGCAACATGATGTTTGCGAAAATATGTATTGAGAAAAACTTCAGATATGTAATCAAAACAAGCTTGATAAAAAAAAGAAGAGGATATGCATATCAATTTTATGATTATAAATACGTTGGTTTAGTTGATTTATTTTGCCTCCAATCAACTATTAAATCATGAAAATAAATGCGTCATATTTGGGGATATCTGAAAGATATATTATAAATATTATGTCAAATGCTCATGTACTGAAAGTTAATGTTTGTGTGAGAAATGTACTACATAAATCTCTTGAATAGATTGTAAATATGTTGGAAATAAATTGAATCTTATGATCAATTATCTTGAGAAATGATATTTTATGACGCGAAATTCTCATTTATTATTCTTATAAAACAATGTTTCCAACATTGAGGGGGAGGAATTAGAAGCTACAAGAATATTTTTGAGATCGATCCCAATGAAATATAAAGTGAACATGTCGTTCAAAGTTTAAATCTCAAATATATTATTTGATCTTGTGTGTAAGATCGTTTAGCTTCATTTATGTTCAAGTTGAATAATTTAAATCGTCTTTAGTGACGAAGAACCCCTTTAAAGAAAATGAGTGAACATCTCAATGTGAAAAGAACAATGGAGGTTGGTCGTTATGAAATAAATCGACGTCCTGCAGGACCATATTTTATATTACTTGCAAGTAAATGAAAAAGGATGCTAGAAGCATGAACGACCAATTATTTCAATGAATCCAATTTGAATTATGTTATTCTTGAAAGAATAATTAGTATATTGAAAGGTGAGATTTCACAAATTATTTGGGATCGAAATGATATAATCATTTGTGTGTTTTGCTATTACGCAAAATGATGATTATTTTGAACTACAACTTGTTGAACTTTCAATAACAATGATATGTGGCAATATGCGCAAATATTAGCAAAGTTTCTCAAAGTATTTCAAGCGGATTATGAGAAAATATTTGTACTTATCGTGGATGCACTGATTTGATGATGATACATATAGAAACATCCTCGAAAGATTCAATGCTCAAAATATTATTTTTGCCAATTGAAGAAGAAGAAAAGATATTTGGTCTTGAAGTACCATATATATGAAAAAATCAGCATCCGAATCAATTTTTGGCAAATCAGTGCATAAGATTGAAATATTAAGAGTTAATAATTGAAAGTAATGCTTGCAAGAGGATGAGAAATTAAAGTTGTACTCTTTTTCCCTTGTCTATGATTTTTTCCACGTGATTTTTCATAACAAGGTTTTTAATGAGGTAATTAACATATATCGCGAGATGTCGTACTCTTTTTCCTTCATTAGGATTTTGTCCCACTGGGTTTTTCCTGATAAGATTTTAACGAGGTGCATCCATTGTCAGAAAGACATCCGAATAAAGTATATGTTGATGTACTCTTTTTCCTTCGTTCAGATTTTTTCCATGGGTTTTTACTGCCAAGGTTTTAACGAGGCATCACTCGAGTTCCGATGAAGTCCTGAGCATCCATCTTGCCAAAAAGGAGATTTTGAAGAATTGGTTGCTTGTGCAAATAATCATCTAAGGGGGAGTGTTATAAATATATTATTATTATTATAGATGATTATATTTTAAAGATATGTGATCAAGATAAATATGTCAAGATAATATTTGTGAAGATTTGTATTTTGTAATCTTTCCATATAAATAGGGGTGATTGAGTTCAATGAAAATTGCACCTGAGTATTGACTCCTATGATTCTCTCTATTCTCAAGAATTTTCTCTACTCATCTTTCTATTTCTACTATGATTTATAACATCTTTGATATATAAATGGGAACAACTAATCTACACCATATATACATGGATCGATTAACATAATAGAGAAGGGTGAATCAGAATTTCAAATTGATCTAGCTAGATTTAATTAATATATATATATATATATAGTTTCTTTCAAGTGCCCACCTACCATGCCCACCACTATGCCCACCAATGATGTGATACTATTCTATTGGACCTACAATTTATCACATCTTTATCACATCCAATAGAATAGTGCCACATCATTGGTGGGCATGGTAGGTGGGCACTTGAAAGAAACTCTATATATATATATATATATGTATATATATATATATATATGAGTATCATCGATAAGTATCTGTGTAGATGAAGCGTCATTGTAAAGATAGAGGATTTATTTTCAAACTCGATCCTTATCGGCGTTCTCTACTGAGCGAAGCGGCGAGGCAAACAAATTTGTATTGTGAGTTGATAAAGATGTAAAATATAGTTTTGTTTGAGGAGCAGTACTTTTAAGGGAAAATTGATGTGACGACCCGGTTCTTAATCTCTATAATCAAAATAAGAGTCCAAGGTTCATGGATTAAGGCCAAGCATCAAAGCTTAAAAAAAAAATTTTTTTTTTATAAATGACCTGCGCGCGCGCAGGGTCACCCCTCGCGCGTGCGCAGTTCAATGGGGCAGCGGCTCCCTTGGCTTGGCTTGGCTTGGCCTGCGCGCGCGCGAGCAAGGGCTCGCCCGTGCGCAGGCCAAACGGCCAGAAAATTTCTGCACACACACAGCTGCTGTCAAAGCTATCCTAGATCCATTTTACAAGCTCAATCACATGCTATAAACAACATAAAAGTTTCAAGAACCATTAACAAAGGTGAGTGAAGCTATTAACAAGATCATATCCACATCTCAAGGCAAGAGTAACACAACTAATTCAAGTGTAATTACAAGGTCAAGTAGCAACACTCTAGACTAAAGTTCAAGTCTAAGTTCTATACAAGCATAGTCCTTGAAACTAACATAATATGACAACAACTTCATATCTACACCGGATCATCACGCTAATCTCTCAAGTCTCGATTCGTCAAGCCCGTCTTTGCCCTGTTCCTGAACCACCTGTTGTCATGCACACATACAAACATGACAACAGCCGGATAACTCCGGTGAGAAACATATTTTCCAGTAAAAGCAACTAACATGCAAATCATTTTATATATACCAAACTCATGATATAAAATAAAAGACAATGCATGATTTAAAAACAGGGTTCATTAAAGAATTTTCTCATTTCATCGGTTGGGATCCCGAGAAGAAGATATCGTAACTAAACCACCGACTATCCCGATCGAGGTGGGGCTACTTATCTTGCTTCTCTAGACTTTGAAGCCACCATACATGTAAATCAGACGCTAGGCTAACTCAACCACCCAGGCCATACATATATAGTTCCTCAAATCGTCTAATCGAACGCTTCCGTTCATTTCAAAATCAAAGGATTGGTCTCACAAGATGAATGAAACATATAACATCAATATAGCATTCATTAACATCATATATTCATTCAACAATTCACATAACAACAAATAATCAAATACGTATGTGATTTAGGGAACTCGATACAAACCATCTCGAGTTGTAATCCCATTCATGCAAAAGTCCACTTTTACCTTTCAAGTGTGATGTTTAAGGTGTCTTCTAGCTGTCCAAATCTGTACAATTAACAACCATAAGCTTTGTCTCACAATTTTTATTCAAACCCAATCAAACTCCATTGTAGAATAACTCCAAACCTTGCTTCAAATATCTACCGGTTCGAAGTTGACGTTATCGAGATCGATGGCATTCAAACACAATCTGAAATGAATTGTTGAAAGTCTACAAATATCAGCTAACAACTCAACAATTCCTATCTCAAGACAAAATAACCAAAACAGCCTCAATCATAATTTCGGCGGCATAACGGCTAAATTCGGCAATCCAAAACTCAACTATAACAATTATAACAATCATAAACATCATCTATCATCTTTATATCAATCAAAACCCAACATATCAATAGGTATATAACTCAATTCACCCGCTGGAACTCATAAGACTACAATCAATAGCCGTTCGTCGATTCGGTTTTGAAAATAAACGTTACAACGCTTCAAAAACTCATACCCAACCAAACGTACTGATCTCTGACATTTATGGATTCTCAAAACATAATGAAAGACATAAAGACTTACATAAAATCGAAGCCCTTCTTGCAAGGAGTCCAGAACACTTTTCGGAATCGAATTCGGGTAACCGGAACAAAAGATACGGCAATTGGAAGATGAAGAAGAAGCTTGGGGTTCCTTTCTTTGCACTCTCGGTTCTACCTCTGAAATTTCTGATGAAGTTTGGTAGCATACACGTGAATACATCTCACAATAACAACTGTCCAACAAATTTTCCAATATTTGCACTTTGGCCCCTCAAGTCTTCAAAAATTGCAATTTAATCCTCAGCCTCTCATTTCATTCAATTTCAATCCTAAATAATTTAAGAATATTATAATTTAAATCAAAACTCTAAATATTCCCAAATTAAATATTCTCGGATTAAAATTAAATAATTTCGGGCGTTACAATTCTCCCCCGCTAAGATACGATTTCGTCCTCGAAATCTCAAGTACTATCAGCACATAATATAAAACGAATAACAGAAAGACTGAATAAGAAACTCACATCATTGAAACATTTCTGGAAATCATTGTCTCATATCCGATTCAGTCTCCCAGGTTGCTTCTTCAATACCATGACGACTCCACTGAACTTTCACAAGCGGAATAGTCTTCGTTCGAAGTTGCTTCTCCTTACGATCAAGAATTTGAATTGGCTTTTTGAAATAACTCAAGGTTTCGTCGAGTTCAGCCTCATAAGATTGAAGCACATGAGATTCATCAGCAAGATATTTTTGAAGCATCGATACATGAAAGACATCATGTATTCCAGATAAAGACGGAGGAAGAGCTAATCGATAGGCAAGATTGCCTATTTTCTCAAGAATTCATACGGACCAATATAGCGTGGAGACAACTTCCCTCGCTTGCCAAACCGTACAGTGCCTCTGAAAGGAGAAATCTTCAGAAACACCATATCCCCTAGTTCAAAAGACAAAGGTCGACGTCGAATATTGGCATATTTCGCTTGTCTGTCCTGAGCTGTCTTCATCCTTTTATGAATAATCTTCACCTTTTCTATCATATCTCGAATCATATCAGGTCCAACGTCAGGTACCTCTGAAATATCATCCCAGTAAAGAGGATATCAACACCTCTTACCGTACAAAGCTTCAAACGGAGCCATTTCAATACTCGATTGATAGCTGTTGTTGTACGAGAATTCACAAAGTGCCAGTGAATCTTGCCAACTAGTGCCAAAATCAAGCACTACAGCTCTCAACATATCTTCCAGGGTCTGAATAGTACGCTCAGACTGTCCGTCTGTCTGTGGATGATAGGCTATGCTCAAGTGTAGCTGAGTACCTAAAGCACAATGTAAGCTGTGCCAGAAGTGTGATGTAAATCGAGGATCACGATCTGATACAATAGACTTCGGCACTCCATGCAATCTAACAACTTCTCGGACATAAATCTCTGCCATCTGGTCGTGTCTATACGTCATACGATAAGGAATAAAACACGCTGATTTTGTCAATCTATCAATAATCACCCAGATAGCATCGCAACCTCTAGCAGATCGAGGTAACTTCGTCACGAATTCCATGGAAATATGATCCCATTTCCATTCAGGGACTGGTAAACTATGCAACAAACCAGGCGGTTTCTTTCTTTCAGCCTTCACCTGTTGGCAATTAAGACATCGAGAAACAAAATCAGTGATATCTGACTACATTTGTTTCCACCAGTATTGCGTCTTTAGATCATTGTACATCTTTATGCCACCAGGATGAATGCTATAACGAATACAATGCGCCTCTTTCAAGATTTGTTGTCGCACATCAGAAATATCAGGCACTACAAGGCGATTGTTTACATATAAAAGTTCATCTCGAACCTGGTATTCGGATACATGCCCTGACCAGACTTTCTCAATTGAATTCTGCACATTTTGATCAAGTTTCTGAGCATCTTTAATTTTCAAAAGTAACTCTGGTTCAACTTGAATTTGATAAAGTCGAAAAGACTGACAATTCGTTTCAAATACCAAACCAGAAAGACAACACTCTTCAATCAAATGTGATACACCAATTGTCGATAGAGACAAAGTACATACCTTTCGACTCAGTGCATCAGCAGCTGCACTGGATTTTCCCGGATAGTATTTAATCTCACAATCAAAATCTTTAAGCAAATCAAGCCATCTACGCTGTCTCATATTCAGTTCTGACTGTGAAAACAAATATTTCAGACTCTTGTGATCAGAATAAATCTCAAATTGTTCCCCATACAGATATTGTCGCCAAATCTTCAAAGCAAATACAATGGCGGCCAATTCAAGATCATGAATTGGGTATCTGGTCTCGTGAGGCTTCAACTGTCTCGAGGCATAAGAAATCACATGCCCTCGCTGCATCAATACACATCCTAAGCCTCGATGAGATGCATCACAATAAACAGTGAAACCACCAGTACCTGAAGGAATCGTCAAGACTGGTGCACTGGTCAATCGTTTCTTTAACTTAAGAAAACTGAATTCACAAGCTTCAGACCAGATAAATGGAGCATTCTTCTGAGATAACTGAGTAATTGGCTTCGCAATACTAGAAAAATCTTTAATGAAACGGCGATAATACCCAGCCAAACCCATGAAACTACGTATCTCAGAAACAGATGTTGGTCTAGACCAGTTAATCACACCCTCGACTTTGCTTGGATCAACAGATATACCATCTCCGGATATAATATGTCCAAGAAAAACTACCTGTTTTAGCCAAAACTCACATTTTGAAAGTTTAGCATACAGTTTCTCAGCTCTCAGAGTCTTTAACACAGTTCTCAAATGCTCTGAATGATCAATCAGATTCTTTAAATATATCAGAATATCATCAATAAAAATTATAACAAAGTCATCAAGATATTTTGAAAAACACGGTTCATCAAAGCCATAAACATAGCTGGAGCATTCGTCAAACCAAACGGCATAACTATAAACTCATAGTGGCCATACCTAGTTCTGAAAGCAGTTTTCGGAATATCAGAATCTCTAACTCTCAGCTGATGGTAGGGGTGTTCATTCGGGCGGTTTGGACCGAACCGAACCGAAATTTCGGTTAAACCAAAAAGCCAAACCGAAAACCGAACCGAACTGGGCGGTTCGGTTTTTAACCGAAATTATTTCGGTTTTTCGGTTTTTTTTAAAAAAAAAAATTTTGAACTTTTTTTTTTCTTCTAAAAATCGGTTTTTTGAAATAATTTTTTATTAAAAAAAACTAAATATTTTTAGTTATTCGAATAATTTTTTGAAAAAAATTAATGGTTAAATCAAATATTTGTGATTTAATACTTCGAAAAATATATTTGAAAATAACTGCACTTAGAAAAAAAAATTGCTAACGTTTTTAATTTCAATAATAATAATTTATGAATTTATAAAAATAATGTAATATATAATGCAAATATGTGTATATATAATATAATAAAATAACTTCATTAATTTTTAATTATTTCTATTTCAAAAATCAATATTTTTTAAAATCACTAAATCAATACATTTTTCAAGTTGAATCCACAATTCAAGTATGTTTGAATAATTAGATAAGCAATTAAACCAATTATGTTTTTTTTTAAAAAAAAGAATAAAGGATGACTTTTGTTCTTTCAGTTTTTCAATATAATTAATTTTATGGGCACACAATATTGATGTACATATTAATTGATTGGTAAAAAAATTCAAATTCAAAAACAAAAAAAAAAAAAAAAAAAAAAGCAAAAAAAAAAACGGTTTTTCGGTTCGGTTCGGTTCGGTTAACCGAAAAAAAAAACCGAACCGAAACGAAAAACCAAAAATCCGGAAATTCGAAAACCGAAAACCGAACCGAATTTTCCGTTCGAACCGAATTTTTGGTTTCGGTTTCGATCGGGCGGTTATCCGAACCGTGAACACCCCTAGCTGATGGTAGTCAGATCTCAGATCGATCTTAGAATAAACAGCAGAACCCTACAACTGATCAAACAAATCATCAATACGAGGCAAAGGATATTTATTCTTTACCGTTGCCTTGTTCAGTTGCCGGTAGTCGATACACAATCTCATGGAACCGTCTTTCTTCCTGACAAATAATACTGGAGCACCCCAAGGAGAAACACTGGGTCGAATGTATCCCTTGGCCAGTAAATCTTCCAACTGTTCTTTCAATTCTTTCAATTCTACTGGTGCCATTCGATAAGGTGCTTTAGAAATCGGTACAGTACCTGGCATCAGTTCTATGCTGAAATCTATCTCACGATACGGAGGTAATCCCGGAATTTCATCAGGGAAAACGTCAGCAAATTCACTAACCACTGGCAAATCAGCCAATCTATGGCTAGTTTTCAGTACATCAACTGCATATACAAGATATCCCTCTGCTCCTTTCTGTAAAAGTCGAGTCATAGATAATACTGAAATCAAAGGAATCTTAGCACGAGAACCCTTACCATAGAATTTCCATTCTCCAACCATCTCAGGTCTGAATCTCACAACTTTTTGGAAACAATCTACGGTAGCTCGGTATTTGGTTAGCATGTCAATCCCGATAATGCAATCAAAATCAGACAAACCAAGCACAATACAGTTTATCTCTATTCCATTACCATCATACTGTAGCAAAAAAATTTTAACCCTCTCCATGGATATAAGACCTCTCCCCAAAGGTGAAGAGACAGATACTACAACAGGTAATGATTCAACAGGCAAAGCATGTAATAATGCAAATCGTTCAGAGATAAATGTATGGGATGCACCTGTATCTATCAATACATATGCAGGATAACCACAAAGAGAACAGTTACATGCAATCACATCATCTGGTGCTCCTTGTGCCTGTTCCTCAGTCAGTGCAAACACATGAGCTTGTTGTCTCGAGGGTTGACTACCAGTCTGACTCCCTCTTGGCCTTGTCTGTTGCTGTGGATGTGATGGTTGGAAGGAATGAACAGAAGAGGCTTGTCTCTCAGGCTGAGTCACTGATCGTGATGACTCTGTACCTCGTGATCTTCCAGAACCTCTCTGAGGACACACCCTCGCAAAATGGCCAGTCTGATGGCTTATGTGACAATTACCAGATACACCTCCGTACTGATCAGTCGGATGACTTCCACCACAACTGCTACAATACACTCCAGACTTCGGTTTTGAGCCACTGGAACTCGAAGAACTGCTCCCTAACTTTTTAAACTATTTCCCTCGAGCTTGTAAATATCCCTTCTTCCCACTGCTACTACCACCACTTTCAAACCGAGGAGGTTGTTGTGGAACCGGAGCTGGAGGTTGTGACTGTCTCTGAGGCTGAGCGGCATACAAAGTTCCTCGCTGTTTTATCAAACCAGCTTCCGCTCCTTTGGCACTGTTCAGAGCATCAGCAAAAGTATTTGGTCGCCTTGTGTTCACCAAAGTAAATACATCTGGATTCAGTCCATTAATGAACTGATCAGCCATTGCCTCGTCACTATCAACAACATGTGGAGCAAAGCGTAGCAAGGTAGAAAATTTTGCAACATATTCTTCAATGTTTAAATTCCCCTGCTTCAGATTGGCAAATTCAGCACTCTTGTCTTTGCGGTAAGACACTGGAAAGAAGCGTTGGTAAAACTCAGTTTTGAAGACTTTCCAGGTAAGTACAGTCCCTCTACGCTACAGAGCTCTCTTGGTTGTGATCCACCAACTCTTTGCAACTTCTTGCAACTTGTGCCCTATCAATCTGACTCTTCGTTCATCACCGTAATCAAGGGAATCAAATAACATTTCCATATCATCGAGCCAACCTTCACACTCAACCGCATTCTCAGTACCCTTTAGTGTTGGCGGCTTGTAGGATTGAAATCGTTTATGCAATGTTTCCATTGGAGTGGTAGTCATATCTGTCATGTCTCTAGAGGTACTTCCTTGTTCAGTGCTCGGAATTTCTGTAGCTTGTGGCACTGTCGGTGCTACAACTGTTTGTTCAGGCAGAGGAGTAGGAACTTGTGGTCTAAGAGGTGGTCGTCCTGGTCGTCGAGACATATCTGATTATCAAAATGGTTAGGATACCATAATCATCAAATGTATCTCAGTCCTCCTCTGATCATCTTACCTCTGATCAAGACTCAGTTCTGATTCAATCTTAAATAAAAAATCAAGGTAAGAATACCAAAACATGCTTCCAATCAATTCAGATAGTCAGGTAGCATGCCAAAAAAAAAAAACAACAGAACACATGCCTCTAATCGTTTCAGATATTCCAGAAAGCATTCGTCTTCAACAATCGTAAAACATACTTTCAAATAAAAATACAAAATCATGAAATCAATTACTTGAAAGCAAAACATGCTAGCATTTACAACATATAATTCAATTATGTAAATAAATCATAGCATGATAAAATAAGTAAGCAAGGAAGAAGACTCGATCTACCCCACTCACTATCTATCTCTGTCCAGAATTTTATCGCTCTGATACCACCTGTTGTGACGACCCGGTTCTTAATCTCTCTAATCAAAATAAGAGTCCAAGGTTCATGGATTAAGGCCAAGCATCAAAGCTTAAAAAAAATATTATAAAATGACCTGCGCGCGCGGGGTCACCCCTCGCGCGTGCGCAGTTCAATGGGGCAGCGGACCCCTTGGCTTTTCTTGCGCGCGCGCGAGCAAGGGCTCGCCCGTGCGCAGGCCAAACAGCCAAAAAATTTCTGCACACACACAGCTGCTGTCAAAGCTATCCTAGATCCATTTTACAAGCTCAATCACATGCTATAAACAACATACAAGTTTCAAGAACCATTAACAAAGGTGAGTGAAGCTATTAACAAGATCATATCCACATATCAAGGCAAGAGTAACACAACTAATTCAAGTGTAATTACAAGGTCAAGTAGCAACACTCTAGACTAAAGTTCAAGTCTAAGTTCTATACAAGCATAGTCCTTGAAACTAACATAATATGACAGCAACTTCATATCTACACCGGATCATCACGCTAATCTCTCAAGTCTCGATTCGTCAAGCCCGTATTTGCCCTGTTCCTGAACCACATGTTGTCATGCACACATACAAACATGACAACAGCCGGATAACTCCGATGAGAAACATATTTTCCAGTAAAAACAACTAACATGCAAATCATTTTATATATACCAAACTCATGATATAAAATAAAAGACAATGCTTGATTTAAAAACAGGGTTCACTAAAGAATTCTCTCATTTCATCGGTTGGGATCCCGAGAAGAAGATAACGTAACTAAACCACCGACTCTCCTGATTGAGGTGGGGCTACTTATCCTGCTTCTCTAGACTTTGAAGCCACCATACATGTAAATCAGACGCTAGGCTAACTCAACCACCCAGTCCATACATATATAGTTCCTCAAATCGTCTAATCGAACGCTTCCATTCATTTCAAAATCAAGGAATAGGTCTCACAAGATGAATGCAACATATAACATCAATATAGCATTCATTAACATCATATATTCATTCAACAATTCACATAACAGCAAATAATCAAATACGTATGTGATTTAGGGAACTCGATACAAACCATCTCGAGTTGTTATCCCATTCAAGCAAAAGTCCACTTTTACCTTTCAAGTGTGATGTTTAAGGTGTCTTTTAGCTGTCCAAATCTGTACAATTAACAACCATAAGCTTTGTCTCACAATTTGTATTCAAACCCAATCAAACTCCATTGTAGAATAACTCCAAACCTTGCTTCAAATCTCCACCGGTTCGAAGTTGACGTTATCGAGCTCGATGGCATTCAAACACAATCTGAAATGAATTTTTGAAAGTCTACAAATATCAGCTAAGTCAACAATTCCTATCTCAACACAAAAGAACCAAAACAGCCTCAATCATAATTTCGGCGGCGTAACGGCTAAATTCGACAATCCGAAACTCAACTATAAAAATTCTAACAATCATAAACATCATCTATCATCTTTATATCAATCAAAACCCAGCATATCAGTAGGTATATAACTCAATTCACCCGCTAGAACTCATAAGACTACAATCAATAGCCGTTCGTCGATTCGGTTTTGAAAATAAACGATACAACGCTTCAAAAACTCATACCCAACCAAACGTACTGATCTCTGCCATTTCCGGATTCTCAAAACATAATGAAAGACATAAAGACTTACATAAAATCGAAGCCCTTCTTGCAAGGAGTCCAGAACACTTTTCGGAATCGAATTCGGGTAACCAGAACAAAAGATACGGCAATTGGAAGATGAAGAAGAAGCTTGGGGTTCCTTTCTTTGCACTCTCGGTTCTACCTCTGAAATTTCTGATGAAGTTTGGTAGCATACACGTAAATACATCTCACAATAACAAGTGTCCAATAAATTTTCCAATATTTGCACTTTGGCCCCTCAAGTCTTCAATAATTGCAATTTAATCCTCAGCCTTTCATTTCATTCAATTTCAATCCTAAATAATTTAAGAATATTAGAATTTAAATCAAAACTCTAAATATTTCCAAATTAAATATTCTCGGATTAAATTAAATAATTTCGGGCGTTACAATTGCTTTTTTGGTCATGTATGTTTGTCACTTTGCGATTTCAGTCCTTTATATTTTCAGATTTCAGTTTTAGTCCGCTATCTTTATTTTTTTGGCAATTTTAGTCCTTTTTCCGATGTGGCGCTGATGTGGCACCAATTCAGTGCTGATGTGGAGCTGACGTGTACAGTGCCACGTAAGCATTTTTAAATAAAAAAGACCGAAATTGCCAAAAATCAAAACATGCAGGACTAAAACTGAAATGTGAAAATATAGAGAACCAAAATTGAAAAGTGACAAATATATAGGACTAAATTTGCAATTTTCCCTACTTTTTAATAACCCCTCAAAAAGGTCTAAAAATATGAGCGATTTTTTCAACCGCTGCAAAAAAGAAATATTTTAGAGTGGTATTACACGCTTTTGAATGTTTATGAATTATGCCAGTTAGAGCGATTTATAAAAACCTCTCTTATTGATCTACTATTGTAGAGCAGTTTTGTAACCACTCTTATATAAACGATGTTGAAACCTAATTTTTCTGCAGTGGATGAAGCATATAAATCGGAGCTTCAGGAGCTGTTTGCAACTGTTCCTACATACTGCTTTTAAATGCGATTATGACAACTGCTATTGCACAGAACGCAATCGCTCTTGTACAAAACTCCAAAAGCGGTTGCATAACCGCTCTTACCGAGCATTTACAAGAGCAGTGTTAATAACCGCTCTAATATAAAACTTCGTAAGAGAGTTTAATACAAACAACAGATATTTTTAGAGAAATCCTTATAACCGATATTTACCTTACATTGCGGTTCTAAAACTCTGGGACAGAGCTCTTCAAAAACAGTTACTAAAACTTCTCTAACATACAATTTGTAAGAACTCTGTAAAACAGCTCTAAAAACCAACATATTAGAGCGGTAATTATGAATTTACCGTAGAAACACTAATGAGAAAATATAATTTATACTAGCAATCAAGGTACACGCGATGCGTGTGTAACATCGTACATGAATATTATGTATAACATATGTAATAAATAATAAGTGGGTTGAGAACTAAAATTGTGTCGAGATTGAAAAAGGATTAAAATAATAAGTATATTTTGTCTCACAATTTGCACCATTGTATCCTGATGTCCTGAAGAGAACTAATAGCACCATTGTATCGGTTCGCATGATGAATGCTAAGTACGTCACAAATCAATATTTGTGAGTTACATTACACTACTAACCCATTAGATGGTTCAAACTGGAAGAAAATCCCTTCAAAAGATTAGATACTTTAATAAATTTGAATAATCATTTATAAAAAAAAATCAATTTTAGTTATAACATCATGATCTAGAGAGTCAAATTAAGTTATTCTTGATAAATTTACTAGTCAACAATCTAATGAGTCCAAAAGAACAATCTTGGAAAAAGATTTAGAGTAACATAAGAAAAAGGACAAGAAAAACAGTTTCAAATAGCAATACACTCTATTCCTAGTTCAGATTTTTAATAGCTGTGAATTCATGTACTGCACTAACTTCATTACAACTAGAGTACCAGTGTTATTTTAGAGTAACATAAGAAAAAGGACAAGAAAAACAGTTTCAAATAGCAATACACTCTCTATTCCTAGTTCAGATTTTTAAAAGCTGTGAATTCATGTACTGCACTAACTTCATTCTTTCACACCGGGAAATAAAACACCTCTATTAATACAACCAACTTTAATCTCAAAAAGGTAAAGCCACCCAAGCACATCACGAAACACATTCAAAGAAACTTAAAAACACTACTTCCAGTTACAAATAATCAAGTATCATAATTACTCAATAAACAACCTAACAAAAGATTTCTGGTGAAAAAAACATAATAATGGCAAAGCTAAATCCTCAACACAAGTACCCTTTTCAATCAACTAACTCGTCGAGAATCACAACGTAAGAACCACAACCATACTGTGGTTGTGGAAGGTGACAAAAATGATGCAAATGAATGTGACGATTCTTGAATTAATTAATTAATTTTGGCTGGGATATGGATGTTCATGTGATGAATTAAAATCCGTGATTTTTTGTATTTTAGTTGCTTTATAATCGAGTACATTAAATATTTTTTAATAAATAAATTCAATATATACCAATAAATCTCTCTCCTCTGCCAAAATCACAAGGAGAATTTGAGAAAATAAATTCCGTCAAATATTTATTTTTAAAAAAATATGAAATTATTTATATAATATAAATATATACATTTTGTATATATAATATTGATCCGAGGATCATAATCGCACAAGTAAATGAAAAAATTTAATAATTTCATATATATTGAATTTCGAATTCTATCACAGTTATAGTTAAGTTTACGGGTAATTATTGGGGTTTAAGAAAGTCGGGTGTAAAATTCGATGGTGCGTAATTAATCTCAAGGAAGGTGTGTTCTGTTAAAGGTAATTGGAAGAAAAGGATGCATGCGAGTTACTCTTACACTGATGTGTTATTAGGTCATTAAGCAGCCTTAAAACGGATTCTTTCTAAGTTACATGTAGCTGGAATAAACATTGTACACACACACGTTCACGTTAAACTGATGATGTATTGTGAAGAGTTGAGGGTGTTGTTCTTTTAGTGGCGTGGAACTTCTCTGAGGCTATTTATCCCATGAATATTTCCTACTTTGTTGTTTGTTGTGTGTTTGTGCATTTTCTGTCTTGCTAGAGGACGAGCAAGATTAAGGTATGTGAAAGTTGATAAGTGTGTTTTTATGCATCATTTTGTGCTAGTTTCGAGTCGAGTTTTCATGCATTTATTATGTTTTAAGAGTTGTTTTTGTTAAATTAATTTATTTATTTCATTCATGTAGTCTACATTTCATTTTTACTGGTTTGAATGAAGGAACAATGAAGAAATCAAGAATTTGGAGCAAGAAAAAGCCGCAAGAATGAATTATAGAGCAGCCTTGGTCAAAAAAATCATTTTTAATTTTAGATTTACACAAATCCGATTTTCACTGTTCAAACTAAATTTCAAGATGTTTTGAAGCTGCTTTTTAAATTTCAGCTTGATCCGACGGCTAAAACTCTAGATATAAATTTTTCAAAATCATTGCGCGCAGCCAAAAAAATGTGTGAAGCTCGAGCGGGAAAATCCTGCGCTCGAGCGCGAAACCTGATTCCAGAAAACTGCTTTCAATGGCGCGCTCGAGCGGGAATTCGGGGAATTAATTATTCCAAAAAAGTCTTGTACGAAAGGAAATAATTTATTTATGGATCATGGCCTTATAAATAGATTATATATCATATTGTTTAGGGGTCAGAAGTTCCAGAACACGTGAGGCGGCTAGGGCGGAGGCTTGGAGATTGAAGAACGCTTGAGTTTTTCTTCCTTTCTTTTTTAGATTATTAAACTTTTGTTGAATATTGTTTTCGTTATTTGAGTAGACTTTCAATCAAGACTGCAAGATTGGGCCGAACAATTTTATGCCGAACATGTGGATGTTTATTTGTGATTTTTTATTTATATTTAATTACTGATTGTTGGATTTATAGTTTGTCTTGTGAATAATCTGACCAATTATTTGCTTGCATGTTAATTGATTCTTAGTCGACAGATTAGGAATTGATTTTGATCACTCCAATAATTGACATATGGTTAAACTGACTAGAAATAGTATTCGGTTTCAGTATGCGGCTTTAGGTGAAAGCTGAATTATCATAGTTCCTAATGCATTTGAGTTTGATTATAATTATAAAAATTAATATTTCATAACTTGAATAGGTTTAACAATTCTAAAAATAGACTGTTAAATAGATTAGGAGAATTCGTTGTGATTTAGATTAAAATTGGATCCTAGATTTGCCACTTGTTTGCATAAATTGTTCGGTACCTGCGTGTGTTTTGATTGTCTCATTTTAATTAAATTTATCTTTTAGTTATTTTAATTCTTATTATTTTTAATAATTAAATTTTTATTTAATTCATCACACCCATTTTTATTATTCTGTCTAAATTAAGCTAAATAATTAAATCTTGAGAATTAACTACAGTCTCTGTTGGATCAATACTTGGACTCATTGTCCACTTACTATAACTTGACCTGATACGCTTGCCAGTAATTTATTTAATACCAATTTAAGCGGTCATAGTGCTCTTGTTGTGGAGAATCAGCCAGATTTATCTACTCTGAACAAGGTGTTTCCCGCGAAACCCTTGGCTCGCCGTTCAAAGCGACAAGCTGGATACAATCCAGACTACACTGCCTCCAAGAATTTTCGTGGTAAGGGCCAGTCATCTCGCCCCTCTTTGGTTGATACTGAGTATTCTTCAGGGGATGACAGTGCCGATTAAGACTTTGTGATGAAGGTTCGTTCAAAGAGGAAATCAGGGTCTACTGCCACACCAAGTTTTGCAATTCCAGTACTTTTTGCTGCTGAGAGTGAATCACCTGATGATTCCTCGTCTTCTGGTGAGTCTTCTTCAACAGAGACTCCAACTAAATCTCCCACTGTTGCTGCTGAAGATGCGTCTGCATGTGTTCCTGTTCCTGGACACCATCCATCACTGCTACTCTTGAATTCTCTGATGATGAGGAAACCTCTATAGCCAAGTTTATGGCTAATCTAAATCAATCCATGAGCCAAAAATCTCCTCCTCCTGCCTATGATGTTGGACCTGAAGAAGAGATGATGCAGGAGTATGATGATAACTGTCCACATCACTCTGACAGTTCAAGTTCTGAATCTAGTGAAGATTCGGATGCTGAGAAGGAATTAGAGGATGAAACCTCTGAAAATGATGATGTTTCTGAAGAAGACGTTTTTTAAGGTGCTGCCAGCACTCCTGACAACACCTTGGAAGTTGCTTTTGTGAGGAATATTCGGTGAGCCGCTCCAACTCCTCTTCCTTTAATTCTGAGAATACTGCAAATGATTGGCAACACTATGCCAATCATGACTTCTTTGAGGATCACAACATTTATTTGGAAGCATATGGAGCGCAGAATCTGGTAAACTTTTTCAAACGTAGAAATATGCTCGCTACTATGACATACACTACTCCTTATTGTAGACCTCTGGTCTTGGAATTTTTCTATAATCTAACTGAAGCTATGGAGGACCCAGGTACGCCAAATATGAGAAAGTATATGTGAGGGGACATATTTTTTAATTTAGCCCTGCTGTGATCAATGGGTCCTTTCAGTCTCCTAATGTGGATGTTGTTGAGCTGCCTACACTAGATGTGATGACTTATGTTATCACTGGTGGCTTAGTTACCAAGTTTCCAGTATACCCACAAAAATTGTTTGCTGCCAAACTTACATCCCTATACTCTTTTTTGACAAGACCGACGTGAAGATCTGGACTCCCTCTAGCAACTACACCAGTGTCACAAAGCATCAGACACCGGTTTTGTATGTCGTTGGAACAGGTCCAGGCTTTAATTTTGATATATTCGTGTTTGACACGGTCATGGTGAAACGTCTACTACTAATAAATGCGGAAATTTTTTTTTTAAAATAATACTAAGTAAAATAGATGTACATACATGCCCATACATATATGCACAAAATAAACAGATTTAAAATTAATATAAATAAAACGCAACATTTTTACTAAAATAACTAAGTCAAACTTAATTAAAATACTGTCAGACAATCTACCTAAAAGTTTGCATGCAATAAAATTACTTAATAAAAATAATACTAAAATTCACCACTGACAAAACATAAAAGAAACAGAGTTTTAAAATTCTTAAAAATGTTCTCAAGACTCAGCCGGCGGTCACGGGGGATCACTGCGCGTCCGCTCATACGTCCTCACCACCGGTAGGAACTACATCTTCCTCTACGTACTCACCTGCACCATATAAGTGTAGTGAGCCTAGAGGCTCAACATGTCTAATCCTTTATAACAAGATTAAAAATAATGCATCACATAATTACATTAATACATATCATATACATGAATGAGCATGCTTAAAAATCATGAATTATAACTTAAAATCTTGCTTAAACTTGAACTTAAATATAATCATATATTACATACATAAACATTGTTGAGCATAACATTTTTTTTTCTAACATCGCATGGTCATATCCGTAGTGTAACCTTAAACTTAAAAATTCGACTGATCAGTCTCTTAGAACCAACGTACGCGGCAGTGACGAATCACCTCTTACTGGTAGTAAACTACCCTTAAATTGACAGTAAACTGCCCTTAACATGTGGGGACTGGTCCCCCTTAAATTGTCACACTACTTCAACTTCCAACATAAAAATTATTTTCTAGCTCAATC
Organism: Henckelia pumila; assembly: GCF_033568475.1. Lineage (NCBI taxonomy): Eukaryota > Viridiplantae > Streptophyta > Magnoliopsida > Lamiales > Gesneriaceae > Henckelia > Henckelia pumila. The sequence goes on along the minus strand of NC_133123.1, from coordinate 20,128,543 downwards.
TTAAATATTAAATCATGCCATAAAATTATTTCATGAATGCATGCACTGAAAATATGTCCGTAATATATATTTAATTAATTTTTCATAGTATAATATACTTATACTTAAAATAGACTTTATGCATAAAAATAATTAAATATATATTTCGGACTTATTTATTTTTCATGGGTTGGTCCAGACTGCTGGTCACTCACTCTAAGCCCAATAAAATTCTAGACTGGCCCAAAAATCTACTGACTGGCCCAAAAATTCTCATGGGCTTCCAAGCCCATAAAAATCATTGGGCTAACTTAAATAAATTATTTAAGGCCCAAATAAAATTATTTGGAGGCCCAAATAATTTTCTAATTAATTTAAAAAAAAATCCAAAATACACCTAAACTATTAAATACTTAGAAATTAAAATACCCGAGCCCGACCCACCGAACCCAGACCCGGACCCGGACCATCTGACCCAACCCTACTACTACCCAGACCCCCAGGACCCGACCCAACCCCCACCCATAGCCCAACCCGATCCCCCCCTTTCCCTTTTCCTCTCGGCCGCGAGCAGCAGCCCCTCCAGGGCTGTTGCCGCCTTGCTCCGGCCATGGCCGGCCGGAGCACTGCCGGCAGTACCTTCCCAGGGTCCTGCCGGTTCGAACCATACCATGGCTTGGCTGGTCTATAGCCTAGCCTGACCAGCCGAAGCCTTCTTCCATTAAACCCTAAACCTGCGCAGCCTTGACCAACCTTAAACCCAGCCCTTCACCAGCCGACTCCAGCCCTAACCATCGAGCCAAAACCCATCCTAGGGACCCTAAGACCCCCTCTGAACCATGGACCAGCAGCCATGCACGCCCAACTACAAGAAACGTGAGGATGAGCATGAAAAGTGCAACAACCATGTGTCAAACGAGTTCTCACCTAAAAATTATGAATTTAATTCGAACCAAACCATAAACATTCAAATAAAAAAAATCTGACATGAACAGAATAATAGCTTATATGGTGTTCAAGGAAGGAATTAAACATGCCTTATGATTAAATATGAAGATTATCGCGTGTACGGCACCCGGACGACGAATCAACGACCAACTCTCAATTTTTCATTGAAGAACTCGGCTATGAGGGCTTGTTTTTCTGATAAAACGTGAGGATGGGGTAGAAGGAGATGGTGTCGGCTGATGGAGATTTGTGTAGGGTAGGAATAGATTTTTAGGTTTGAATTTTTGGTAGATAATAAGTTAATAATAGATATTACTCAATATAAATAAATTATACCTTAACTTAATCTTTAAAACTCTTAAAATAATAATAACAATATCAAAGTATAAATCCCGAAATAATATAATAGGGAATTTTTAAAATTTAATAAAAGTCACTAAAATGACTTATTTGGCTAAAAATCAACCCTTAAATAAATATATAATTAAATACTAAAATTTTCTTGACAAAATACCTTAAAATATTATTTTAAGGCTCATAAAACTCATAAAATATTTTTGGCTAAATAATTTTGTATCTCGTCCGTCCACGGTACCGTCTACGCTATAAAATAATTAAATTTCCATAAATCGTGAAAATCACTAATTATGGGTTAAATGCTTGAAAATAACTTAAAACATGCACAAATAATTTCACATAAATATTTAACCCATAATCTAAAATTTTAAATAAATAAATTCCCTAATTATGCATGCAAATTTACGTGCTAAAAATACTGGGTGTTACAATTCTCCCCCCCTTAATTTGAATTTCGTCCTCGAAATTAAAGTACTTACCCGAACAACTCCGGGTAGCGAGTCCTCATGTCTGCCTCGGTCTCCCAAGTAGCTTCCTCCTCCGAGTGATTCAGCCACTGGACTCTGACCATCGGTATGACCCGCGTCCTAAGTCTCCGCTCCTCCCGAGCCAAGATTCGCACTGGCCTCTCCTCATAAACTAGATCAGGTGGCAACTGCAAGGGCTCAAAATCCAACACATGCGACGGGTTAGAGACATATCTCCGAAGCATGGATACATGGAAGACATCGTGCACTACCGCAAGTCCTGGTGGTAAGGCCAAACGGTAGGCCAATGTGCCAACTCTCTCCAAGATCTCAAAAGGTCCGATATATCTCGGATTAAGTTTACCTCTCCGGCCAAATCGTACCACTCCCTTCATAGGTGATACTTTCAGAAACACATGATCACCTACTGCGAACTCCAAATCTCGTCGTCGAGTATCTGCATAACTCTTCTGACGACTCTGAGCAGTCCTCATACTCCCGAATCTGAGTCACAATGTCAGCTGTCTGCTGCACGATCTCAGGACCCAGTAAAATCCTCTCACCAACCTCATCCCAATGCACAGGAGATCTGCATCTCCTCCATACAATGCTGCATAGGGAGCCATACCTATAGACGACTGAAAACTGTTGTTATAGGTAAACTCCACTAATGGCAATCTCGTCTCCCATGAGCCCTGAAAACCGATGACACAGGCTCTCAGTAAGTCCTCAAGAATCTGTATCACCCTCTCAGACTGACCATCTGTCTGGGGATGAAGCTGTGCTGAACAGTAATCGAGTCCCCAATGCTGTATGTAGACTCTTCCAGAACGCGGATGTGAATCTCGGATCTCTATCGGATACGATAGACACTGGTATGCCATGCAGTCTAACAATCTCCTTGATGTAAAGCTCTGCATACTGTGTCAAGGAGTAGTTAGTCCTCACCGGCAAGAAATGAGCTGACTTGGTGAGTCTATCCACGATCACCCAAATAGCTGTGCAACCTCTGTTACTCCTCGGAAGGCCAACTACAAAATCCATCGTAATGTTTTCCCATTTCCATTCCGGAATAGGAAGAGGTCTAAGAAGTCCTGCTGGACGCTGATGCTCTGTCTTGACTCGCTGACAAGTCAAACACTCTGACACAACTCTCCCGATGTCTCCCTTCATCCCGGGCCACCAATACAATAGCTGCAAATCTCTGTACATCTTCGTACTCCCGGGGTGAATGGAGTACGGAGATGTGATAGTCTCTGCTAAAATCTCAGCTCTCAACTGATCGACGTTTGGTACCCACATCCTACCACGGTACTGAACAATGCCATCCACAACTGTATAAAGACGACCACCCTTGGCCTCATCTCTCTGCCTCCAACGCTGTAACTCCTCATCAGTAGTCTGTCCAACTCTGATCCGATCTCGTAGAATCGGTTGCACCGTCAACACTGACAAGCTCGGTGCATGACCACTCGAGTAAAACTCCAAATCAAACCTCTGAATCTCGCTCTGTAGTGGTAACTGCACTGTCAAACACGATACCACTGTCGAATTCCGACTCAAAGCATCGGCCACTACATTAGCTTTACCTGGATGGTAGCTAATGTCACAGTCGTAATCCTTACCCAACTCCAACAATCTCCGTTGCCTCATGTTCAACTCCTTCTGAGTGAAGAAGTACTTGAGGCTCTTGTGATCAGTGAAAATCTTGCACTTCTCGCCATACAGATAGTGCCTCCAGATTTTCAAAGCAAAGATCACTGCTGCTAACTCCAAATCATGTGTCGGGTAGTTCTGCTCGTGAATCTTCAACTGCCTCGACGCATAAGCAATAACCTTACCACACTGCATAAGTACTGCGCCTAAACCTAGCTTAAACGCGTCGGTGTACACCACTAACTCCTCGTGTGGTACTGCCATCGCCAAAACCGGTGAGGTATTGAGTGCTTCCTTCAGCTGATCGAAGCTCCTCTGACAGTCTGGACTCCAAATAAACTTCGCATTCTTCTTGGTTAAGGAAGTCAAGGGTACTGCAATAGAGGAAAAACCCTTGATGAACTTCCTATAATATCCTGCCAAACCCAAGAAACTGCGAATCTCCGAAGCATTCCTCAGAATACCCCATTTCTGCACTGCCTCAACCTTCGACTGATCCACTGCGATCTCATCTCTCGAAATAATGTGGCCAAGAAATGTCACCTGCTCAAGCCAAAACTCGCACTTGCTGAACTTGGCAAACAAACGATGCTCCCTCAAAGTCTGCAAGGCTGTCTGTAGATGCTGCCTATGCTCCTCAACGCTCCTAGAGTAGATCAAGATATCATCAATGAAGACTATGATGAACTGATCAAGATACGACTGAAATACCCGGTTCATGAGATCCATGAAAACCGCTGGAGCATTGGTCATCCCAAATGGCATCACTAAGAACTCGTAATGCCCATAACGTGTCCGAAAAGCAGTCTTGGATACGTCTGCATCTCTAACTCGCAGCTGATGATAACCAGATCGCAGATCGATCTTGGAGAACACTGAAGCTCCCTGCAACTGATCAAATAAGTCCTCTATCCTCGGTAGTGGGTACTTATTCTTCACCGTGACTCTGTTGAGCTCTCGATAATCGATGCACAGTCTCATACTGCCATCCCTCTTCTTCACAAATAACACTGGAGCTCCCCATGGAGAAAAGCTAGGATGAACAAAGCCTTTCTCTAATAACTCCTGAATCTGCTCCTTCAATTCTTTCATCTCGGTAGGAGAAAGTCTGTACGGTGCCTTTGAGATAGGCACAGTGTCTGGCAATAAGTCGATACTGAACTCCACCTCTCTCATTGGTGGAATCCCTGCAACATCCTCCGGAAAGACGTTTGGAAAGTCACGAACTACCTCTATCTCTGATAATGATCTACTGGCTGGTTCTGAGGCCGTGACAATACTCGCTAGGAAACCTCGGCAACCCCGTCTCAACAGCTTCCTCGCCTGAATAAGAGATATCACTTGAGGAATATCACTGCTCTGAGATGCATGAAAAGTAAACGGGTCGCCTCTCGGCGGTTTCACTAACACTGTCCTCCGACGAAAATAAATCGAAGCTCCATTGACTGTCAACCAGTCCATACCCAATATCAAATCAAATCCGCTCAACGACAAAACCACTACATCTGCGCGAATGGAGTGCCCCTGTAGCTCCAACTCCAGCTCTCGAATGACACTAGAGGTAGAAATAATCTGTCCTGACGGCATAGTGACATCATAACCACTGTCGGCAATCTCAGGTGTGATGCCTATCCGTCTGATAAACTCTAGGGAGATAAACGAATGCGTAGCCCCTGAATCTAGCAACGCAAACGTGGAGTTGCCTCCAACTAGAATTCTCCCTGCACGCAGAAGAATCCCAACAACTTCATACCACTACTCAAATTTTCCCCCAAAGATGAGTCACTAATAACCCTTAATTCTAATCACAAGTAAAACATGATTCCTATTCTAACATGCAGATAGAAAAATCCCAAATAACAAATTATTCCACAAAGAAAAAAATCGAAATTCTTAACCAAAGGAAGAAATTATAAAATACTAAGGGTAAGATATACCGGTGATCAAGGAGGTATCTGGGTCTGCCTCCTCAGCCTGCATCACGAACACTCTCCCTGTAGTGTTCTTCTTCCTTGGGCAATTGGCCATCTGGTGCCCTGGCTCCTTACAATGAAAACAGACGCCCGCTCCTAGAAAACATGGTCCTGGATGCATCTTCTGTCACTTCGGGAAAGTAGGATATCCTCCAGCATTAGGGGCCCCGCCCCTAGGCTGCTGTCTCTGCTGCTGTGGCTTCTGCTGGTTTGGGCCCTTAGACGGCCCAGTATACTGCTTCTTCGCAGGAGGCTGCGAAGATGGTCGCTGATATCCAGACTGAAACTGCCTCTTAACCTGCTGCTCCCTGTGGATCTCTCTCCTACCATCCTCCGAACGCAAGGCTCTACTGACTGCCGTCTCATAAGTAAGGACGTCCGCCATACGAACGTCATGCTTGATCTCTGCCCTGATTCCCTCGATAAACTGTCTCATCTTCTCAGGTGCACTGTCAGCAATCAATGGCACCAAGTGACAGCCCCTCTCGAACTGACGGATGTACTCCACAACTGTCTTGTCTCCCTGCCACAGACTCATGAAATCTCGAATCATCCTACTGCGCACGTCTTCAGTGAAATACTTGGAGAAAAACATCCTCCGGAATACTGCCCATAGCATAGTAGTCAGATTCACTCCCCGTGATGCACTCTCCCACCATAAGTCTGCATCACCCTTTAGCATGTACACTGCGCATCTCACCTTGTCCGCATCAGTCAACCCCATGTAAGCAAAGATGCTCTCCAAAGAACGGATCCACCCCTCAGCAATGAGTGGATCTGTGGCACCTGCGAACTCCTTAGGTCCCTTCTTCTGGAACCTCTCCGCCACATCCTTATCGTGAGACAGTCTCGGACGTGCTTCCTGCTGCTCCAACAGAGCAGTAATCCCGGCCATCATGTTTGCATTGGCCTGCTCCAATGCCGAAAGCGGATTCTGCGGAGATGGAGGTGGAGGTGGAGGTGGAGGTCCCCCGCGTCTGTTAACTGGTCTCGGAGGCATTCTGCACCACCACATATTTCTTTACGTAAATCGATATGCATAACTAAGTACTTAAAGATTTTCTGCTAACATAAATGCTTAAGTCTTAAACATGATACTACTAAATCATACTAAAAGCAATTAAAACTTACAGATCGGTAGCGTGGATTTCTGAGCTCGCATAGTAGTGATGACCCCTCCAAGAACGCAGCTCTGATACCAATTGAAACGTCTACTACTAATAAATGCGGAAATTTTTTTTTTTTAAATAATACTAAGTAAAATAGATGTACATACATGCTCATACATATATGCACAAAATAAACAGATTTAAAATTAATATAAATAAAACGCAACATTTTTACTAAAATAACTGAGTCAAACTTAATTAAAATACTGTCAGACAATCTACCTAAAAGTTTGCATGCAATAAAATTACTTAATAAAAATAATACTAAAATTCACCACTGACAAAACATAAAAGAAACAGAGTTTTAAAATTCTTAAAAATGTTCTCAAGACTCAGCCGGCGGTCACGGGGGATCACTGCGCGTCCGCTCATACGTCCTCACCACCGGTAGGAACTACATCTTCCTCTACGTACTCACCTGCACCATATAAGTGTAGTGAGCCTAGAGGCTCAACATGTCTAATCCTTTATAACAAGATTAAAAATAATGCATCACATAATTACATTAATACATATCATATACATGAATGAGCATGCTTAAAAATCATGAATTATAACTTAAAATCTTACTTAAACTTGAACTTAAATATAATCATATATTACATACATAAACATTGTTGAGCATAACATATTTTTTTCTAACATCGCATGGTCATATCCTTAGTGTAACCTTAAACTTAAAAGTTCGACTGATCAGTCTCTTAGAACCAACGTATGCAGCGGTGACGAATAACCTCTTACTGGTAGTAAACTACCCTTAAATTGACAGTAAACTGCCCTTAACATGTGGGGACTGGTCCGCATTAAATTGTCACACTACTTCAACTTCCAACATAAAAATTATTTTCTAGCTCAACCTTAAACATTAAATCATGCCATAAAATTATTTCATGAATGCATGCACTGAAAATATGTCCGTAATATATATTTAATTAATTTTTCATAGTATAATATACTTATACTTAAAATAGACTTTATGCATAAAAATAATTAAATATATATTTCGGACTTATTTATTTTTCATGGGTTGGTCCAGACTGCTGGTCACTCACTCTAAGCCTAATAAAATTCTAGACTGGCCCAAAAATCCACTGACTGGCCCAAAAATTCTAATGGGCTTCCAAGCCCATAAAATTCATTGGGCTAACTTAAATAAATTATTTAAGGCCCAAATAAAATTATTTGGAGGCCCAAATAATTTTCTAATTAATTTAAAAAAAATCCAAAATACACCTAAACTATTAAATACTTAGAAATTAAAATACCCAAGCCCGACCCACCGAACCCAAACTCGGACCATCTGACCCGACCCTACTACTACCCAGACCCGACCCAAACCCCCAGGACCAGACCCAACCCCCACCCATAGCCCAACCCAATCCCCCCCTTTCCCTTTTCCCCTCGGCCGCAAGCAGCAGCCCCTCCAGGGCTGCTGCCGCCTTGCTCCGACCATGGCCGGCCGGAGCGCCGCCGGCAGGACCTTCCCAGAGTCCTGCCGGTTCGAACCATATAATGGCTCGGCTGGTCTATAGCCTAGCCTGACCAGCCGAAGCCTTCTTCCATTAAACCCTAAACCTGCGCAGCCTTGACCAACCTTAAACCCAGCCCTTCACCAGCCGACTCCAGCCCTAACCATCGAGCCAAAACCCATCCTAGGGACCCTAAGACCCCCTCTGAACCGTGGACCAGTAGCCATGCACACCCAACAACAAGAAACGTGAGGATGAGCATGAAAAGTGCAACAACCATGTGTCAAACGAGTTCTCACCTAAAAATTCTGAATTTAATTCGAACCAAACCATAAACATTCAAATAAAAAAAATCTGACATGAACAGAATAATAGCTTATATGGTGTTCAAGGAAGGAATTAGACATGCCTTATGATTAAATATGAAGATTATCGCGTGTACGGCACCCGGACGACGAATCAACGACCAACTCTCAATTTTTCCTTGAAGAACTCGGCTATGAGGGCTTGGTTTTCTGATAAAACGTGAGGATGGGGGTAGAAGGAGATGGTGTCGGCTGATGGAGATTTGTGTAGGGTAGGAATAGATTTTTAGGTTTGAATTTTTGGTAGATAATAAGTTAATAATAGATATTACTTAATATAAATAAATTATACCTTAACTTAATCTTTAAAAATCTTAAAATAATAATAACAATCTGATATCAAAGTATAAATCCCGAAATAATATAATAGGGAATTTTTAAAATTTAATAAAAGTCACTAAAATGACTTATTTTGGCTAAAAATCAACCCTTAAATAAATATATAATTAAATACTAAAATTTTCTTGACAAAATACCTTAAAATATTATTTTAAGGCTCATAAAACTCATAAAATATTTTTGGCTAAATAATTTGGTATCTCGTCCGTCCACGGTCCCGTCTACGCGATAAAATAATTAAATTTCCATAAATCGTGAAAATCACTAATTATGGGTTAAATGCTTGAAAATAACTTAAAACATGCACAAATAATTTCACATTAATATTTAACCCATAATCTAAAATTTTAAATAAATAAATTCCCTAATTATGCATGCGAATTTACGTGCTAAAAATACTGAGTGTTACACATGGCCTTTGCAGACTGTAACTAGGTCAATTTAAAGCTTCCATATCCGTCACTGATTTATGCCATGATGGTAAGTAAAGGCATTGAAAAAGATGATGATGAAGGTCTGACTGAAGCAGGAGAAGACCTGAATATTGCCCCTGCCCTACTCTAGGGAAACAAAAAATTGGATCTCCCTTGGTCGAAAACAGATGTTACCTCAGGTGTTGTGGCAGATGTTGCCAACACCGCCCCTGACACTGCTCTGTTTGTTCCACCATCTTCAACTCCAACCATAGACACAATCTTCATTGAAGAGCAATTATTGCATGCTGAACAGAAAATCAACCAATACAAGGCACACATTGCTTACTATGAGGCTTTGACAACTCATTATCAAACTCTGCTTGGTGTTGGTCCCTATTTTGTACAAAAAAAGAGGAAAAGATGCAGATGTAGGTGCTGTCAAAGGAGAAGATGCAGAAATAACTGCTGCAAATGAGGATGAGGAAGAATCCTCAAGCAATCTATTCTAGTTTATTTGTTTTTTTAACTCTGCCTCATAAGTTTTTTGTTCTATTTGTTTTGTTATTTTCTGGTCCTAATCAAAGTTTGATTCTCTCTGATGTGTTTTAATTGTTTGATTCGTTGTTTTACTTTATTTTCTTCCCTGATGATTGTTGGTCTTAAGTTTTGTGGAAAGATGTTGTCAACATCTTACCCAACACCTTTGCTTAGAATTAGGGGGAGAATACATTTTTATATTCAGGGAAAGTTTTGATTATATAATTAAGGGGGAGTTGACTCTGTGTGAACATAATGTGTTTTGTCCAAAAAGGCAAAAAGAAAGATATTGAAGAGAATATTTATTTACTTGTAAAGATCTCTTACGTTTTCAAATAAAATATTTATATCTTTTGCCTTTTCTTGAACTCAAAGTTTCAATAGTTTTATTTCCTTATTCGATAAGATAAGAGATATTATATGCTTATGATATTATCTTGTATTTCTCCTATCTTAATCTCTTGTTACCTTAACATTGCAGATAAAATTTTAAAATAAAAGAAACAAGATCATGCTAACTATAGATAAAAGAGTTCATTCATATATGGAAACAAAAAGAGAAAGAATTATAAAAGAGGGTTGAAGGCTTGCATAGAAGGGAGAGCTTCAGCGTGAGATTTGAGAGAGCTTCTTGAGAGAATTACATGTGCTAACTAGAGATTTCAAAAATATATTTTGAAACTCGATTGTGCAGCCGTGGTGCTGTTGATTATCTAATTGATCGACTTTGAAGCTTTTGAGAACATTGAAGATTTGATCGTCATTGTGTTGTTCTCGTGTTTAATCGTCAAGAATCAACTCCGATTACTAATTTTCTTGTTCTACTCTACGTAGATTTTTAGGAGTTGTTTTGATTGTTTTATTTTGCTTTTGAGAAAATTTCTTTTACAATGACTCACTAGTTTAGGGTTTTGTAAACTCTTTGATTATTTTATCTAGTGAAAGTTTTATCCTAAGGCGGGTACTTGTGCTTAAATATTTGAGCATGTTTATTTGGTTGTTTGTTTATTTTACTCACAGTTTCATATATTCCGTTGCATATTATGTAAGATGTTGACAACATCTAGTGACAACATCTGAATTTGATTTTATGTGCAACCAATTATTCCTTACACTATCAACCCGGACTTATTATCTCGGTCAACTTGAACCAATCCGATTTAATTTTTTATTTTGTAATAAAATTATTAAATAAAACATAATTAATAATAATATTTTAATTTAAACATATAATAACAAAATCACACTTATGTATGATTTAAATTTAAAAATATAATTATAAAAAATTTATAGTATAGTTACTACACTAAATAAAAAATTTGTTTTAAAAAAATTAATATTTTACAACATAAATACTACATGATGAAATTAATGTTGGTTTCAGAGTACTGTGCAAATCTGAGATGATTTTTTGGTTGTTGTCTTGACTGATGTCGGGACTTGAGACAAGGAAAAAATTTGATCTGAAATTTTTAGTCGAGGCTAGACTTAAACTCTATGTCCTTAAGACGAATTTGTCCCACACACGGTGCTTATTACGGCAATCGTCTCCTAAGATACAACGACTTTGTTTTGTAATAAGAGCACTCCAAATTACAAAACCCGGCAAACTTTGAAAATGCTTTTTGAACTTTCTGAAAAATGATGTACAAATATGATATGCAGCAATATGTTTCAATGTGTGTAACTACCAACAACCATCTGCAGAATGTAGGGGCTTTATATATATAATATGTGAAAAGACTTGAATGAAAGAACACATCTTTCCATGAAATAGTGCAATCATTGATACACATCATTTCTCTTCATACGCATGACCCTTCGGTCATAACTGAATGATTTGGTATATCTTCCAATGGAAAGGTGTCACCTCACACAATCAATTCTCAATTCACACTTTGAATTTGAATTTTGAATTGAAACGTAAATTTGCACTTATTCCTTAGTTTTTCATTTAATTATATATTATATAATATATAATCTTTTTCTATTAAATCTCTTCACTCGATAAAATATAAACAATTATTTGTGAACACTTTATTATTTTCTCATTCACCTTCATTGGTTATCGAAAAATAATTTCATCTCAAATATTTTATCGATTCTAAATGGGTACACAATCCAAATTTCCAACAATCCCCCACATGAATGAAAATTAATGCATTTATAAAATGCAGATGATTTAGAAAGTCCAAACGAAAGATTACTGCATCGGGAGAGGTAGCTTTTGGCTTTGAACCTTCCATAGTAGAATACCATCGGATTTACTAGCTAGTTAGTGAACGCGATGTCTTGAACTACCCAGTCGTTTGTGTAAACCAAGACAATGGTATCAACACAATAACCTTTCTCACATCTTACTAGTTCTTATGGTTGTGTCTGTTTTAAGTGTTTCATTGAAGCGACTCGTCTTCACACTTACATAGGTGATCTCTTATAAAGAGTATCCTACCATACCCGACTTTTTCAAGTATAGGAATCATTAATAGTATAAGCTTAACCACACTACATGTGGTAGGCAGCACGTTTTCACTTTAGGAATGAGAATACAACTTTTTATAAAGCTTGTCTCAAGTGTTGTTGCAACAACTCTCATAACATCGTTGTCCCATTGAACCAAGATATTGGAATCTCCAGTCAGCAAGGTTGGGTTTTCGTTATGATCGTTTTATTTGTAGATTTTTTTATTCTCATTCCCCTTGATGAGCAGTTTACTAAATCTCTACTCAAACCTTTTTTCAACGGATCCGCTAAATTGTCTTTCGATTTTACATAATCGATGGAGATTACTCCATTGGAGATCAACTGCCTATTGGTATTATGTCTATGATGTATGTGTCGAGACTTACCATTGTACATGCTACTTTGTGCCCTTCCAATCACCGATTGACTATCACAATGTATCATTACGGCAGGCACATGTTTAGCCCAACACGGGATATCCTCTAAGAAATTTTTTAGCCATTCAGCCTCTTCAGCGGCTTTATCTGAGGCTATAAACTCAGATTCCATTGTGGATCAATCAATACACGTTTGCTTTGTGGATTTCCATGTCACAGCTCCACCACCAATGACAAACACATGTCCACTTGTAGATTTGGAATCATTCGTATCCGAAATCTAGTTTGCATCACAATAGCCTTCCAATACTGCTAGATATCTCGCATAATGTGAACCATATTCTGAAGTATGTTTCAAATACTTAAGAACTCTCATCAATGCATTCCAATGCACATTAATTCGATTACTCGTAAATTTACTGAGTTTATTGACTGCACATGCAATATCCGAACGTGTACAGTTTGACATATACATCAAGCTTCCAATAACACGTGAATAATCCAGTTGTGATATGGGTTCACCGTGATTTTTGCCCAAATTCACATTTAAATCAATTGGTGTTGCGACAGGATTCAAAACTTGAGCACCAAACTTTTTTAACACCGTCTCAACATAATAAGATTGTGTGAGGACAATTCTTTCTTTTGTCTTCATGATCTTAATTCCAAGAATTACATATGCCAAACCCATATCTTTCATATCAAAGTTCTTAGTCAACAACTTTTTCGTGTTCATAATTACATTACGATCAATTCCCATAATAAGCATATCGTCTACATATAAACATACTATGATGAATGATTCAGGTGTGTCTTTGATATATACACATTTATCACACTTTTTTATCTTGAAACCATTTGACAACATAGTTTTGTCAAATTTCTCTTGCCATTATTTTGGCGCTTGTTTCAATTCGTACAACGACTTAACGAGTTTTCACACTTTATGCTTTTGTTCGGGAGCCACAAACCCTTCAGGTTGCTCCATGTATATTTCTTCATCCAATTCACTATTTAAAAACGGGGTTTTCACATCTATTTGATGTATCTCAAGGTTAAGCAATGCGGCAATGGCAATGAGAACTTGAATGGAGGTAATTCTAGTCACTGGTGAATATGTATCAAAGAAATCCAGGTCTTTCTTTTGATTGAAGCCTTTAGCCACCAGCCGAGATTTATATTTATCTATAGATCCATCAGCCTTGTATTTTCATTTTACGATCCACTTGCATCCTAAAGGCTTTGTTCCTTGTGGAAGATCCACCAATTCCCATGTATGGTTTTGCATGATGGAATCTATTTCGCTATTAATAGTTTTTTTCCATAATGGTTTCTCGGGACTCAATAATGCTTCCATTATTGTTCTAGGTTCATTCTCTAACACATAAGTCAGAAAGTCAGGACCAAAAGTCTTTTCTTTCCTAGTCCTTCTACTGCGTCTCAATTCGTTATAATTTTCATGATTTTCCGCAGTTTCATTTTCTCTTTTATTGCTACGATTCTCTTCAGTAGTAATCTCTTTGTCATTTTCAATAAGAGGTAGTACAGTATCATCCCTATTTCCATTAGGATGAGTTTCATTGGTATTTTCGTTCACAGATTTTTCGTGACGACATTCTGTCTCATTCTTGTCTTGATACATGTCCCGACATGCTTCGGGACAAGATACAGTTTTTTCTTCTTTTTAAGGAAAAATTTCCTCAAAAAACATATCATTCAATGCACATTACTTGGATTACTCGTAAATCTACTGAGTTTATTGACTGCACATGAAATATCCGGACGCGTACAGTTTGACATATACATCAAGCTTCCAATAACACGTGAATAATACAGTTGTGATATGGGTTCACCGTGATTTTTTCCCAACTGCACATTTAAATCAATTGGTGTTGCGACAGGATTCAGAACTTGAGCACCAAACTTTCTTAACACTGTCTCAACATAATGATATTGTGTGAGGACAATTCCTTTTTTTGTCTTCATGATCTTAATTCCAAGAATTACATATGCCAAACCCATATCTTTCATATCAAAGTTCTTAGTCAACAACTTTTTCGTGTTCATAATTACATTACGATCACTTACCATAATAATCATATCGCCTACATATAAACATACTATGATGAATGATTCAGGTGTGTCTTTGATATAAACACATTTATCACACTCATTTATCTTGAAACCATTTGACAACATAGTTTTGTCAAATTTCTCGTGCCATTATTTTGGTGCTTGTTTCAATTCGTACAACAACTTAACGAGTTTGCACACCTTATGCTTTTGTCCGGGAGCCACAAACCCTTTAGGTTGCTCCATGTATATTTCTTCATCCAATTCATCGTTTATAAACGTGGTTTTCACATCCATTTGATGTATCTCAAGGTTAAGCAATGCGGCAATGGTAATGAGAACTCGAATGGAGGTAATTCTAGTCACTGGTGAATATGTATCAAAGAAATCCAGGTCTTCCTTTTGATTGAAGCCTTTAGCCACCAGCCGAGCTTTATATTTATCTATAGATCCATCAGCCTTGTATTTTCGTTTTAGGATCCACTTGCATCCTAAAGGCTTTGTTCCTGGTGAAAGATCCACCAATTTCCATGTATGGTTTTGCATGATGGAATCTATTTCGCTATTAATATCTTCTTTCCATAATGGTGCCTCGGGACTCGATAATGCTTCCATTATTGTTCGAGGTTCATTCTCTAACACATAAGTCAGAAAGTCAGGACCAAAAGTGTAGTAGCTCATATCCAAAACTAACAATTAATGAGTAATTAATTGAAGGATCATGTTTGGATTAAGTAAAACATGATTAAGGAAATTACAAATGGATTAACGGAGTCCAGAAATGGATCCAGGACACTCAAAAATGGTGGGTATGGTTCGGCAAGTTCGGGCGCTCCGAACTTGAGTTTGGAGGATCCGAACATGGAAGGAGCCATATTTCGGAGGCTCTGAAGACTTCGGACGGTCCGAAGTGGGTTTGGACGATCCGAACTCATGCGGCCAGCTGTCCCAAAATAATACGTCATTGGTGACATCATCGGGAAGATGTTCGAACGATCCGAAGAGCCAGTTCGGATGACCCGAACAGTGTATTGGATAGGTGTATGGTTGCATGCGATTGGTTGGACTCGTGGTGGAGATCGGACGATCCGATAAGGCGATCGGATGGCCTAAAGCAGTTCGGACGATCCGAACATGCTCTATAAATATGAGGTCCGAGCTCCTCATTTGGTGCGAATTCCGAGTTCCTCTCCTTCACCCACGTGGCTCTATTTTAGGGCTTTGGGTACTCTTATTATAGAGTTGGAGTAGGGAAAAATATTATAGTATATTCATACAGTGTCTGACATAGTAGCGGAGTAGTGCTCGTGTAGCGAAGCAGTGCTCGTGTAGCGGAGCAGTGCTCGAGGCTGTGGAGCTGCAGCAGGGGTGTGCCCCTAGTTGCGGGATAGTCGCCATCAGTGGGCTGACGACGGACGCATGTATAGCTATAGTATCCTTAAATTATTTAGGAGTATGCAATAGCTTAGTTAAGGCTTTTAGAGCTTAATGAATGATGCATGGGTATTTGCATTGTAGAGTTGATGATAGGCTTGGAACCTAGAGTTTGACTGCTAGGACTGCCTGTAGAAAGGTACGTAATTACTCACTGAGATTGCCAGCGGATATGCATGCTTATGTGTTGCATTTATGTGTTTGCATGTTATTTTTATTGATATATGACATGTACATATCATCTTGTGCCTGTACGTCTGTACCTCTTTTGAGATGAGCCAGTTAGGGTTACTCAGCCCTGTTTGGACATTTGATATCGAGTACCCTTAGGTACTGATACCTAGAGGACTCCGTGGTCTGCGTCCGAGATTCGGGAGTGAGTGGTCGCACACAGTTGTTAGCTACCCCGATGTGACGAGCTCGTACTCCAGGCACCAGTCTGAGCAGTTTGTATACACTTATCCCAGATATGGATACCCTATCATTTGCATGCATCATATTTGTATGTTTATTCGTGCTTTCATATTGAGCTTAGTTCTCATGTCCAGTATTTTCTGTGTATCTGGACACCCCATTCGACGGGGCAGGTTTAGGTGCGGGATTGAGCACCAGGAGCTTGGAGAGGCCAGTAACCCTTGAAGACAGCAAGATTAGCAGTAGGTTTATTTAAGTAATTCGATTGGATTGTATAATCGAGTTTGTTTAGCCGGTTGTATTCTGCCGGTATTCTTGTATTTAAGTCTTCCGCAGCGATTTTATTTAATGCATGCTTAATTATGCTCTTATCTCTGATTAGGTAGTGGATCCGGTATGGGTCGCTACATTTATGGTATCAGAGCTGCATGCAAGGGACTTAGAAAATGATAATAAGACTTTTGATTATCCTTGTAGGATTGATGAGGCATAGCGAAAGAAGATTTGGTTCTTCATTGCCGAGGTTTGCGACAGAAGTCTTTACTATAAGGAATGTAACAGTGATGAGAACACCAGTAGTAGCATATCGATAGATAGATTGACTGTTGTGTACGGATCATCATTCGGTGCATTGGGATACAGATCGAAGAGCATATGGATTCCAGCCGGGAAAGACTGGAATAGAAAAACGAGTATATCGTGTCAGATACCTTTGAGGGCTTTTTGGAACGAATGGTGTGTAATAACCCATTTGGTTTCAGTCCGAAGATATTCTCCACTCATAGTTGGAGAGACTGTCATATAGACCTTCTCCAGGAAATTCCTCGAGTGCTTAAGGAATGACGGGTTTTGAGTGTAAGGTCATTAAACTCATGCGGAACATGGTTTTGCCGGTATGCTTGTATCGATGCTTTCGGTAGGCAAATGGGAAACTTCATGTTCAAAGGCATGATATGGATACAAGTAGAACGCTGATGGTAGATCGTGAGCAGAAGAAGTCGACTGACGTGCACTGACGCAGAGCATAGCTGGTTAGCTATCACGTGCCATTGCTCCGGAGTTCTTCGTAGGAGGGCATGTAGAGAGACTTGGACGGGAGTATGCTTGTATCAATGCGTGTGTCGATTAGAGGCTTCATGCTCAAGAAACAAAGACTAGTACGATGATTTCAAATACTTTATTGTTGTAGTTGTAAACAGTATTTCAGTTGTAATGAATCATCAGAATCCGGTTGTATCATTTCAAGTTATTGGTTGTACATTTCGTTGTATTTTGAATATTGTATGTATTACATGGGATTGTAATAAAGAAGTTGTACGTAACTTGAAGTAATGTATATGTATTAATTATCTAGGAATTTGTGAATGACTGCGGCGATTTTCTAAGTTTGGCTTGGTCCTAGTTGATTAGTGATCAACTATGCTAGCTCATGGGTTTTGAGTAAGCCAGCTGTAACTGATTGACATGGGGTTAGTCTAGGTGTTTCCTACGATTGAACTAATTAGCCATTTGACTGGGCTAATGCTAAGTGATGAGGTGATTCATCTGGAGGTACGTAAATATTGTTCGGATAGGAAGTTTGGGCTTTGTTCTAGGTTGTTCACTTAGAACGGTAATCTATTTGACCTTCGTTAGGTTGAGAATTGCGATGATGGGATTTCATCAGGAAACAGGTCGAGTATATGTCGAGTTGTGGACTATGATCATGACTAGACGCGATGGGGCGCGACCCTATGCCGGTGTTACTCTGGTAGTATTCGTACTTCGGAGGTTGTCTGGAAGCCCTTGTGCTTCAGGATCGGCGGTGGGAAGGCTTCTCAGTATTGAGTCTTGGTAACAGTCACGATGGGATATGACCTTGGATTAGGTGCCTGGTTAGGTACCAGTGGTTCAGATATTGTCTGACTGTCGTCGGAGATATTGGTTTGGATTTTTGCCATAAGGACTAGTCCTGGAGGGATTTCCTTGACGAGCATGTATTTTGAGCAGATAGTTTTAGTCAATGGGATACTGCGAGACTAGTGGATCTAGTCGATGATTGGATTCTCTTGTGGTAGGAGTTATCCAGGAGATGGTTTTGTAAAATTGTCTGAAACATTGACCCAGGGGAAGTATTTTCCACAATGATGGTTTCCTTCAGTAATGAGCTATATTTGATGCTAAGGATTGTACATGACTATTTGAGACGTGAGGGAAGCGTGACTTGTGACAGTGTACACTTGGTGGTCATTCCAGGTGAGACATCATGGTAGGTTACCTCAGTCTTGATTTGTTTTGGTCTTAGCGAAGGATATAACTATCAGGAGTGTGTTCAACGATAGTTGGAATATTTCGGAGTTTTATTGCATCCTGAGTTTAGCAAGTCCTAATGATCATCTTGAATGAATATAGACAGTGGATAGTATGTCTAGACGGGTGCAGGCTTGGCACTAGTTACTACGTGCAGCTGTTGGTTGACTCTGTCAAAGATAGAGGATTAAATCAAGTGTGATTCTTTTGATTTCAAGTATTTAGGATTTGCGGACGTGCGGCAGTGAGATCATCGATACTGATCGAGCCCTGAGAGTTCTTCATTGATAAGTAATTGTCTGATTTTAATTGATATCGTTAGACCAGTAAGATACAAGGTGTTGTATCTTGTTTTTCTCGTTGGGCAGCGATGGAATTCGTGCGTGTCTAGAGATAGCTGAGAACTAGTTACGATCTTAGCAGGAGTGTCATCGCTAAGATTTGGAATCAGTGCGGATTCTAAACCAAGTATA
The DNA here is from genome assembly GCF_033568475.1 of Henckelia pumila. Classification (NCBI taxonomy): domain Eukaryota; kingdom Viridiplantae; phylum Streptophyta; class Magnoliopsida; order Lamiales; family Gesneriaceae; genus Henckelia; species Henckelia pumila. The sequence continues at coordinate 20,109,345 of NC_133123.1, read as the reverse complement.
TGATCTGATGTGATTGAACAGACCCGACAGGTTAGCGAGGTTTGGGGTTGTCAAGGTTATATGACCAGATGTTTCGAACTGGAATTATTGGTGGATTGGGCAAGTTGTCTATGTTATGTTTTCGGGGTTTACCCTAGATTTCGAGGACGAAATCTTTCAAGGGGGGGAGAATGTAGTAGCCCATATCCAAAACTAACAATTAATGAGTAATTAATTGAAGGATCATGTTCGGATTAAGTAAAACATGATTAAAGAAATTACAAATGGATTAACGAAGTCCAGAAATGGATCCAGGACACTCAAAAATGGTAGGTATGGTTCGGCAAGTTCGGGCGCTCCGAAATTGAGTTCGGAGGATCCGAACATGGACGGAGCCGTACTTTGGAGGCTCTGAAGACTTCGGATGGTCCGAAGTGGGTTCGGACGATCCGAACTCATGCGGCCAGCTGTCCCAAAATAATACATCATTGGTGACGTCATCGGGAAGATGTTCGGACGATCCGAAGACCCAGTTCGGACGACCCGAACAGTGTATTGGATAGGTGTATGGTTGCATGCGATTGGTTGGACTCGTGGAAGAGATCGGACTATCCGATGAGGTGATCGGACGGCCCGAAGCAGTTCGGACGATCCGAACGTGCTCTATAAATATGAGGTCCGAGCTCCTCATTTGGTGCGAATTCCGAGTTCCTCTCCTTCACCCATGTGGCTCTATTTTAGGGCTTTGGGTACTCTTATTTTAGAGTTGGAGTAGGAAAAAATATTATAGTATAGTCAGACAGTGTCTGACATAGTAGCGGAGCAGTGCTCGTGTAGCGGAGCAGTGCTCGAGGCTGTGGAGCTGCAGCAGGGGTGTGCCCCTAGTTGCGGGATAGTCGCCATCAGTGGGCTGACGACGGACGCAGGTATAACTATAGTCTCCTTAAATTATTTAGGAGTATGCAATAACTTATTTAAGGCTTTTAGAGCTTAATGAATGATGCATGGATATTTTCATTGTAGAGTTGATGATAGGCTTGGAACCTAGAGTTGGACTGCTAGGACTGCCTGTAGAAAGGTACGTAAGTACTGACTGAGATTGCCAGTGGATATGCATGCTTATGTGTTGCATTTATGTGTTTGCATGTTATTGTTATTGATATATGGCATGTACATATCATCTTGTGCATGTACGTCTGTACCTCTTTTGAGATGAGCCAGTTAGGGTTACTCAGCCCTGTTTGGACATTTGATATCAAGTACCCTTAGGTACTGATACCTAGAGGACTCCGTGGTCCGCGTCCGAGATTCGGGAGTGAGTGGTCGCACACAGTGGTTAGCTACCTCGATGTGATGAGCTCGTACTCCAGGCGCCAGTCTGAGCAGTTTGTATATAGTTATCCCAGATATGGATACCCTGTCATTTGCATGCATCATATTTGTATGTTTATCCGTGCTTTCGTATTGAGCTTAGCTCTCACATCTAATCTTTTATGTGTATCTGGACACCCCATTCGACGGGGCAGGTTTAGGTGCGGGATTGAGCACCAGGAGCTTGGAGAGGCCAGTAACCCTTGAAGACAGCAAGATTAGCTGTAGGTTTATTTAAGTAATTCGATTGGATTGTATAATTGAGTTTGTTTAGCCGGTTGTATTATGCCGGTCTTCTTGCATTTAAGTCTTCCGCAGTGATTTTATTTAATGCATGCTTAATTATGCTCTTATCTCTGATTAGGTAGTGGATCCGGTATGGGTCGCTACAAAAAGTCTTTTCTTTTCTTGTCCTTTTACTGCATCTCAATTTTTTATAATTTTCATGATTTTCCGCAGTTTCATTTTCTCTTTTATTGCTACGATTCTCTTCAGTATTAATCTCTCTGTCATTTTCAATAAGAGTTAGTACAGTATCATCCTTATTTCCATTAGGATGCATTTCACTAGTATTTTTGTCCACATATTTTTCGTGACGACATTCTGTCTCATTCTTGTCTTGATACATGTCCCGATATGCTTCGGGACAAGATACAGTTTTTCCTTCTTTTTAAGGAAAAATTTCCTCAAAAAACACATCATTTCGTGATTCAATAGTAGTCCCTTTGTGGATATCAGGAATGTCTGACTTATGCATCAAAAATCGATATGCAGTACTATTATTGGCATAACCAATAAAAAGGCAATCGACTGTCTTTGGTCCAATTTTCACTTGTTTCGGCTTAAGAACTTTTACCTTAGCCAAGAACCCCCACACTTTTAGATATTTTTAGGCAGGCTTGTGGCCTTTACACAATTCATAAGGAGTCTTATCTCTTTTTTATGAGGTACTTTGTTTAAAATATAGATAGCCGACAAAATCGCTTCCCCCCACAAACTCTGTGGTAATCCAAAATTTATAAACATAGCATTCATCATCTCCTTAAGTGTTTGGTTCTATCGTTCCGCTACACCATTGGATCGAGGGGAGTAAGGTGCGGTCGTTTGATGAATTATGATGGACTCCGTACAAAATTCATCAAAAGGAGCACCATATTCTCCTCCTCTATCGCTACGAACTACTTTAATTTGCTTACTTAGTTGATTCTCAACTTCTGTTTTATACACTTTGAATGCTTCCAAAGTTTTATCTTTGCTTTTTAACAAGTACACATAGCAATATCGAGTATAATCGTCAATGAATGTAACAAAATATTTATTTCCTCCTCTTGATTGCACAAATTTTAGATCACATAGATCACTATGAATTAATTCGAGAGGAGCGGTATTTCTTTCCAACAAATGAAAAGGTAATTTGGCCATTTTTTATTCAACACAAACTTTGAACTTGTGTGTTGGATCAATATCAAACGTTGGCAATAAGTTCATCTTCATTAATCTTTGCAATGATTTATAATTCACATGCCCAAGTCTTAAATGCCATAAATTTGAACATTCAAGAAAGTAAGAAGAACTTATAACTTTATTGCCATTGAAATCACGGAGTATATTGATTACATTCATCTCAAACAAACCATTGTCAAGATACCCCTTGCCTATGAATTGCCATTTTTAGAAAGTACAAACTTGTTGGACTCAAATACTAACTTAAACCCGGCATTTATAAGAGTCGACCCCGACACTAGATTCCTCCAAATATCAGGAACATGGAGGAAATCACGCAACGTCATTTCCTTTCCAGAAGTCATCTTTATTACCACATTTCCAAGACCCACGATATCCGATGTTGCTAAATTTCCCATAAAGATCTTTATTTCGGTAATAGAAGAGTAGGTTAAGAATAACGCCTTATCAGAACATTTGTGACGTGTTGCTCCAGTGTCTACCCACCATTCCTTAGGGTTGTCCATCATATTGGCTTCAAAAACCACAGTAGAAAGGTTTGTACCCATTTCTGTCCCACCACATGTTGCAACACGATCTACAATTGACATGTTTATTTGGTCTCTATTGGATTTCTTTGGACGTCGGTAGTCCTTATCCATATGATTTGGCTTGCCACAGTTGTAGCATGTTTCATTGAATCTCTTAGCATTCACTTGAGTTTTCCCTTTCCCGAAAAACTTCCTCTTTTTGCTAGAATTTGATTCCATCAATTTTGCCTTTGCATCCATAGGTGATTTTCCTTTAGGATCAGACTGCTTGTGATTGTCTTCTTCAATTCGCAGCCTCACAATGAGATCCTCAAGTCCCATATCCTTTCTCTTGTGCTTTAGATAATTTTTGAAATATTTACACGAAGGCGGAAGTTTCTCAATTATCGAAGCCACTTGGAAAGCCTCATTAATTTGCATACCCTTAGCATGCAAATCATGCAGCAAAAGTTGCAGTTCCTGGACTTGGCTCAACACAGATTTAAATTCAATCATTTTATAATCCAAAAACTTACCAACAATGAATTTTTTCATTCCGGCATCTTCGGTTTGGTACTTATTTTTTAGAGACTTCCACAGGTCCTTTGACGTCTTGGCTTGACTATACACATTGTATAGTGTGTTGTCCAAGCCATTCAAGATGTAGTTGCGAAAAAGGTAGTCTCCATTTTTCCAAGCGTCATAAGCAGCCCTCTTATATTTATCCGTCTCTTTGTCAGATACAGCAGCAGAATTCTCTTATAGAAACTTCACGAGATTAAGAGTAGTCAAGTAGAACATCATCTTTTGGTGCCACCTTTTGAAGTCAACACCAGAAAACTTCTCTGGTTTCTCAAAGTGTGACGCAGGAACAATAGGCTGAACAGGGGCAGTAGATGCAGATTCCATCTCAGAATGAGCACAAAATTCTTCTTAAGAATGTTGGTTTCGGAATACTGTGCAAATCTGTGATGATTTTTCGGTTGTTGTCTTGACTGATGTTGGGTCAGGACTTGAGAAAAGGACAAAATTTTGATCTGAAATTTTTAGTCGAGGCTAGATTTAAACTCCATGTTCTTAAGACAAATTTTCCCCACACACGGTGCTTATGGAATACGGCAATCGACTTCCAAGATACAACGACTTTGTTTTGTAATATGAGCACTCCAAATTACAAAACCCGGCGAACTTTGAAAATGCTTTTTGAACTTTCTGGAAATGATGAACAAATATGATATGCAGCAATATGTTTCAATGTGTGTAACTACCAACAACCATCTGCGGAATGCAGGGGCTTTATATATATAATATTTGAAAAAACTTGAATGAAAGAACACATCTTTCCATGAAATAGTGAAATCATTGATACACATCATTTCTCTTCATACACATGACCTTTCGGTCATAACTGAATGATTTGGTGTACCTTTCAATGGAGATGTGCCACCTCACACAATCAATTCTCAATTCACACTTTGAATTTGAATTTTGAATTGAAACTTAAATTAGCACTTATTCCTTATTTTTTCATTTAATTATATATTATATAATATATAATCCTTTTCTATTAAATATTTTCACTCGATAAAATACGAACAATTATTTGTAAACACTTTATTAATTTCTCATTCACATTAATTGGTAATCGATAAATAATTCCATCACAAATATTTTATCGATTCTAAATGGGTACACAACCCAAATTTCCAACAATTAATGATATCAATGTGCAATAAATTTGTTTCAAACATACATAATATATAAAAATGTAGTAAATATTTATTAATTGTATAGTTAAATAATAAAAAGTTTAGGATCATATAGGATATAGGATTGACCCCGAACCAGATTAATTTTTTCAGGTAAGATTTTGGGTCGAAACCTCAATCCTAACTTAATATTTTTCGGATCAACACGGGTCGGGACTATTTTGACACTCCTGCCTTATGCATCAATTAGAGACCCTTATGCATATAGATTTTTTTTCCGATGTGAAGCATCCAATGGATTAATAGTATAGACAATTTTATAGGCATACTCAAAGCCCAATTCATTAAGATCTGAGTCTAGCCCAACATGATACCCCATATAGATTGTATCTAGGGATGACAATGGGGCGGGCGGAGACGAGGATGTCTTCCTCATCTTTGTCCTAAATACAAAACCCGTTCTCATCCCCGCTCCATTCCCCATTAATTTTAGGCGGGGTTTCCTATCGCCATACCTGCGGAGACTTAATCCACATCCTTGTCCTCAAACCAGAATATATATATATATATATATATATATAATTTTATGTTTACATATATTATTAGTCAATTTTATTGTAAAATACATAAAATAATTTTGGGGTAACAAATTTTGATTGTAAAATTAAAATTTAACATTAATCACAATATCTTGAATTAGAAATATCCTTATTAGTCAAGATAATTTTTCAAGTGAATGAAAATTATTCTTTTAAAATAATAAAAATTAATAAAAACTATTATTTTTAATTTTAATTTTAATATAATTTATATATTATTCAAAGATTTAATAAATTTTGATAAATAAAAATTATTTGTACTTCAATATTTGATAAATAAAAAATATTTATACTTAAACATGATCATCATCATCATCATCATCATCATCGGGACGGGTCTGGGTGTGGGGATGTTGTTCGGGGATGGAGATAACATCCTCATACCCGCCCCAATATAAAACCCAAACCCAGTGGCGGAGCCATCTTATGGGCTAGGGTGGGCTCCAACCCCACCTAAATTTAAAAAAAAAAGTGTTGTTTTTTTTATTATTTTGTGTTTGGTATCCCTATGTAAAAATTAAAAATTTTATCTAGCATCAATATCAATTACAAAATAAATATAAAATTACTTAAATTAAATTAATATGTTAATACACCATTAAATTTTCATATTTCAACTTGAATACATCATGTCTTGAAACATTTATTTGCTAGTTTTTCTGTCAATTTTTTCACATAATTTTACCGAAATCTCCTTAAATTTACTTGTTGAGACTTTTTTTCATTAACAGAAGATTTTAAGCTACCAACCTATTATAACATAACAATTATTTTATATACTTTTTTAAAATTTTAGATTATTTCAATATATATATAATTTATTATTTACGTATTTGGTAAAATGTGTTTGTTTGTTTTTTTAATACAATGTGATGTATTAATAAATTTTCGAGTTTGAATTTTTAGCCTAAAAATCTATTGTTGCGAATTTTGAGAAAATAATTTATTGGTTGCGATATTTAAGAATATTGATATAAAATTATTATTGGGCTTATATTGCGATTTTTAGTTAAACAATAGAAAGTTGAATAAGTGTGAAATTTGAAAAATAATTATTTGTTGAAAATTTTTGAATTTACAGCTGGGTAAATCATAAAATTAAGAAAAGAAAAACCATAAACTTAATTTTAAATAAAAACCATATATCGATTTTTTATTTATTATATAAATTATAGTTTAACATTGGGCGGAGCTAGGCAGCCAGCCCCAAGTAATTTTTAATCTTGGCTCCGCCCCTGCCCAAACCCATACCCAAAAAAGCTTCCCCATACCCGCCCCATTTCGGATTTTCTCGACGGGTCCCCGAACCCGTGGGAAAAATTGGCATCTCTAATTGTATTAGTGTTTTAAGATTCTTCTTAAGAATAATAATTATTTCATTTTATTTTATTATCAAGAGTTTGTTATAACATATTGGCTAGCTAGATTCTAGCCAGGTGTCAAACCATTGTTATATATATATATATAAACCCATAATGAAATGAACATTTCATCATTCTTGGGTGTCAGTTGTTCTACTCTACTCACTATCTGCAAAATTTCATTCTCGATTATCTCTGAGAAAGATGGGGGCAATGTTGATGCCCCCTTAGTTTCTTGTTACCATGATGGTATTCGACCGCTTCTAGGAGTTATTGACAATCTCTGTGAGCTAAACATCATACAAGAAGGCATTCAATTGCATACGATCGTGGTTGTGGGCGAGTTGTCTTCTAGAAAGTCCAGCGTTCTGGAGTCGCTTGCACGAATCAGCCTCCCGAGGGGGCCAGGAATTTGCACTCGAATTTCGCTCATAATGAGGCTACATAATCATTCCAGTCCTCAACTAGAGATTTTCTTGGAGTTTGATGGAAAAGTGGTGCCTTCAGACGAGCAAGGCGTATGTGATGCTATATCTACTGCCACAAACAATATAGTCGGCCAAGGAAAGGGAATTTCTCACCGTTCTTTTACATTGGTCGTCAAGAAAAACAGAGTGCCAGATCTCACCATGGTCGACTTTTCTGGCATCACTCGTGTTCCGGTTCATGGGCAACCCCAATACTCCACGAGCAGATCTCCAATATGATTATGGAATTCATTGCTCCAGAAGAGACTGTCATCTTGAACGTCTTGTCTGCCAGTATGGATTTCACCACTTGTCAGTCTATCCAAATGTCTCAAAAGGTATACAAGAGTGGCGAGAGGACTCTGGCTCTTGTCACCGAAGTCGTCAAAGCCCTGGAAGGCCTGCTGGAGAAGTTCACTATCGATTAAGTGAAAATAGGCCTTGGCTATGTTTGTCTCCGGAATCGTATCGGAGACAAGTCTTATGAGGAAGCGCTGGCTGAAGAAGCCATTATTTTCAACAATCATAACCTTAGTTTGCGCAAATTGAGTTTTAATAAAGTTGCAGACTCGGCGATTGAGGCCCTAGCACCGTATTTTTGCGATGGAATCCCTGGGATTCTGTTCCGGGATTATGTTATTTCCTCTTTAGCTTAGCCTTTTAAATTTTCTCTGACTGGGCGTATTCCGTCTTGCGACCGTACTCCCCAGGCGGAGTGTTTCACGCGTTAGCTGGGCCCCTGATCCGCGTAGACCAAGGGCGAACACTCATCGTTTACGGCATGGACTACCAGGGTATCTAATCCCTATTAAAAATCTAGAATTACTATATGTGATAAACGATGTTCTTTCATAAGCTCTGTTAAAGTCATATGCCTCCCGAACTATATAAAAATTAACTGTATATTTTATAATGCTCCTATTCAAAATCCCCTCTCCCGAGCATTGGATTTCAAATACTTATAACAATTCAATTAGTGATATTGATGGATTTTTTTCACAGGATTTTAAAAAGGTTCAAAATAGAGTTCCAAAGAAAGCGGAATTTCTTATTAATTGCTGGATCAGACTTTGATGATAGCTTCAAGTGAAGGGCATGCACTTTCCATTGAAGATGCAAGCTTGGATTGCAGTTCGAAGTTGCGATCCTAGTTTAGCTGAACTCGTATCTGTCTCTTCCTTATCTGTTTGATGTCTGTCTTGGCGCAACATAAAAAAATTTGGATTGTAAAATTAAAATTTAAAATTAATAACAATATCTTGAATTAGAAATATCTCTATCGTTCATGATTATTTTTTAAGTAAATGAAATTTGTTCTTTTAAAATAGTACAAACTAATAATTAATATTATTTTTAATTTTAATATTTAGTATAATTTATATATTATTCAAATATTTAATAAAATTTGATAAATAAAAAATATTTATAATCCAATATTTGATAAAATTTAATAAAATTTGATAAATAAAAAATATTTATACTTTATTGTTATTATTATTATTGTTGTTATTATTGTTGTTGTTGTTGTTGTTGTTGTTGTTATTATTATTATTATTATTATTATTATTATTATTATTATTATTATTATTATTATTATTATTATTATTATTATTATCGTGGCGGGTTCGGGGATGGAGATAGCATCCTCATATCCACCTCAATATACTTTGGGGGTTTAAAAAAATCCCCGAACCCAAATCCATACCCAAAAAAGCTCTGCCATGTCCGTCTTGTTTCGGGTTTTCTCCGTAGGTCTCCGAACCCATGGAAAAAATTGTCATCTTTAATTGTATCGGTGTTTTGAGATTCTTCTTAAAAATAATAATTATATAATTTTATTTTATCATCAAGAGTTTGTTATAACAGATTGGCTGGCTATTTTCTAGCCAGATGTCAAACCATTGTTATATATATAAACCCATAACGAAATACGCACTTCTTCATTCTTGAGTGTTAGTTGTTCTCCTCTACTCACTAACTGCAAAAATGTCATTCTCGATTCTCTCTGAGAAATATGGGGGCAATGTTGATGCCCCCCTTAGTTTCTGGCTACCATGATGGTATTCGATCGCTTTTGGGAGTTATTGACAAGCTCTGTAAGCTAAACATCATGCAAGAAGGCATTCAATTGCCTACGATCGTGGTTGTGGGCGACCTGTCTTTTGGCAAGTCCAGAGTTCTGGAGTCGCTTTCAAGAACCAGCCTCCTGAGGGCCCCGGGAATTTACACTCGGATCTGCTTATAATGAGGCTGGATAATCATTCCAGTTCTCAACCGGAGATTTTCTTGGAGTTCGTTGGAAGAGTGGTGCCTACAGACGAACAAGGCATATGGTATGTTATATCTGCCACAAATGAGATTGTTGGCCAAGGAAAGGGAATTTATCACCGTCCCTTGACATTGGTTGTCAAGAAAAAATGAAGTGTCGGATCTCACCATGGTCTAATTTCCTGGAATCACTCGTGTGTCGGTTCACAGGCAACCCCAAGGCATCTACGAGCAGATCTCGAACATGGTTATGGAATTCATTGCTCTAGAAGATACTGTCATCTTGAACGTCTTGTCTGCCACTGTGGATTTTACCACTTGTTAGTCCATCCAAATGTCTCAAAAGGTAAAAAAAAAAAAAAAAAGGTGGCGAGAGGAATCTGGTTGTTGTCACCAAAGTTGACAAAGCCCAGAAGGTCTGCTGGAGAAGGTCACTACCGATGAAGTGAAAATAGGCCTTGGTTATGTAGGTTTTCGGAATCGCATCGGAGACGAGCCTTATGAGGAGGCGCTGGCTGAAGAAGCCATTATTTTCAACAATCATCGCCTTAGTTTGCAAAAATTAAGTTTTGATTAAGTTGCAGACTCGATGATTGAGGCACTGACACCATCTTTCCGCGATGTCATCCCTGGATATGGATGGCAATGGGGCGGAGTGGGGTGGTGACGAGGATGCCTTCCCCATCCTCGAATACAAAACTCGTCCTCATCCCCGCCTTATTCCCTGTTATTTTTAATCGAGGATTCTCCATTTCCATACCTGCGGGGACTTAATCCTCATCCCCGTCCCCATACTTAAATAAATATATAAATATATATTTAGTTTTATTTTTATATATCTTGTTAGCCAATTTAATTGTAAAATACATTAAAAAACATTATTGTAAAACTAAAATTTAACATTAATCACAATATCTTGAATAAGAAATATCCCTATCGATCAAGATTTTTTTTTTAGTTGTGAAAGAATAGTATCATAATTGGATCTCGAACTCGATACCTCATCCCATATTAGTACCTTTGGATCTCAAACTCGATACCTCATCACATACCCGAACCAAACCCATACCCGAAAAAGCTTCTCCACACCACCCCCCCCCCCCCCCCCCCATTTTGGGTTTTTCCCGCGGGTCCCCAAACGCGTGGGGAAAATTGTCATCCCTATTCCTGGGATTCTGTTCTTGGATCAGGTTATTTCCTCTTTATCTGAGCCTTTCTAAATTATCTTTGATTAGGCGTATTCGGTCTTGCGACCGTACTCCTCAAGCAGAGTGTTTCAAGCATTAGCTGGGCCCCTGATCCGCATTGACCAGGAGCGAACACTTATCTTTTACGGCATGGACTACCAGGGTATGTAATCCCTACTGAAAATCTAGAATTAACAATATGTGATAAACGGTGTTCTTTCACAAACTTTGTTAAAGTCATATGCCTCCCGAACTATATAAATATTAACATTGTATTTTATAATTGTACTATTCAAAATCCCCTCACCTGAATGTTAGATTTCAAATAAATATAACAATTCAATTAGTGATATTGATGGATTTTTTTCACATGATTTGAAAAAGGTTCGAAATAGAGTTCCAAAGAAAGCAGAATTTCTTATTAATAACTAGAATCAGACTTTGATGATAGCTTCAAGTGAAGGGCATTCAATTTCCATTGACAAGGCAAGCATGGATTGCAGTTCGAAGTTGCGATCGTGTTTTAGCTGGACTCATACCTGTCTTTTCCTTATTTGTTTGATGTCTGTCTTGGCACAAAAGTGGTTTGGATTCAGGCTTCAATCTTCCTTAAATGCTTACCGGACCTTGTTACAAAAACCAATGATAAACTATTCTTGAACAAAAAATGGATAAGTTTCCAAAAAATCTGAGCTCTGTTGCCGATGCCATGATAGTCGTCATGCACATGCTTGCTTGTGCAAAAGAATCCCTACAAAAGATTCTTCTAAGGAGGGATTTTGATTAATATCCTAAAGAAATGGAGATGCACTATACAACACTGCTTGTTGTAGTGTTGACCCAGTACTCAGTAGAACTGCATGCAAGCTTCCTTGAAAATGATCCCAAGGGGAGGTTTTTACTCGATGAGATAAAGGTTTTGGAAGAAGCCAAAATATCGAGCTGCCAAATTTCCTTCCTAGAACTGCATTCCTCTCGTTGCACCAAAAAAGGTGAATGGCATTTATTCGGCACCCTCTAAATTTGTCAATAAGATTTAGAACTATATAGAGACTGTAGTCATCAAAGTATTGACTCATCATTGCGATAAGTACCCACAGCTTCTGCCAGCGACAAGAAAAGCAGCAAAAAATCTTGTAGCAAAAAAAAAAGCAACAATTCATGGACTGGGTAATGGATATTGTCAAGGTGGAGAAATTGAGTGACTATACATGTAATCTTGAGTATATCAGGACATGGAAGGAACTACTGTCTGATCAAAGGATACTGATGGACAACATGAAAGTTAATTGGAATGCTTCCCCAACGTTGAAGATTGATGGCTTTGGGGAGGTACATGTTGATCACCTGCGGAGCAAAGCGGCAGACATCGTTAAAGAAGCATTTAACCTGAAGATAAGGGTGACTGCCTACTGGAGGATAGTCCTTTGGAGGCTGGTGGATTATTTGGCCCTCTATTTAATGTTTGCCATACAAAATATTTTTAACAAAGATATGGAAAAATAGTTCATTCTTGAGCTGATGGAACCCCAAGGAAAGGGAAAGGAATTGCAGGGGATGCTGGACGAGTCTCCCGCTATGAAAAAACACGTTCGATGCTGAAGAATAACATCAAATTGCTCGAGGAATCGAAGGATGCAGTGGCGGATGTTATGGACCGAATTGATAATATTCAATGGTATTTTTGTGGAAATTCTTGTGTTGCTTTACTCGAATTAAGATAGCTTTTATGTCTCAAGTGGTTATCATGGTTTGGGTTTTTAAGTTTTTTGTTATCTTCACATTTGAGTTGAACTTTTTGCCTGAGAATTAAAGTTTTTGTTATCATCAAATTTGAAGTTGAAATTTTTTGTCTGGGAATTGGAGTTGTTGTATACTGTTGAATCATAACTTTTGGTGATAACAAAACAATACATCATTGTTATAGAATAGCCACCATTTATATGTTCTGATAGGGAAACATCTACCAAGTTGAAGACGTCTACTGACCTGAAGGATATCAACCGACTCATGTAAAGACGTCAACCGATCAAAGTCACACATAATCAGCATTGATGTCAACCAGGATATATATATATATATATATATATATATATATATATATATATATATATATATATATATGACATCTCAAAGATGTCTACCGATTTTATAAGACACAAATGCTTAGTAACGGATCCTTGACAAGACAATTTATGTAATACCCGGGAAATCCATAAATCTATTCATGATTTATTAAATGAATTTTAAATTAATTTTAAGTTATTTTATTTTATTTAACCATGATTTAATGGTTATTCGTAGATAAATTTATGTGTTGTGTAAATGATTCAAAAGTGGATAATTCATGTGTTAAAAATATACATTTATTTATTGTGTTAAATGATTTTAATGGTTTTATGCACTTCATTTATGAAGTGCAAAGTTATGATTTAAATTCATTGATGTTAGGTATATGCCTAATATATTTTTATGTCTTGCTAAATAATTTAATGTTTTTGTGATGAAATTAATCCTTGACTGAGAAAACGAGACTAGCATATGATCGAGGTTGGAGAAAATAATTCTACGAGTATTTTGAGTATAATATTGATATGGTTTTATTTTTATTATCGAGAGAAGAAAATTTTAATAGCCTGATTTGAAGCGTGTTGGATAGACTAAGTATTGATGTAGTCATTCCAACCACCGAAACATTATTTTCTTCTCCTTTGTCCCACCATGTTTGTATTGGTTTTCTTCCAATAATTATTCTCCTTTCTCTCCCACATTTATTTCTTCTTTCCTATCACTTTCTTTTTTTTTTTATCTACTCTCTCCATCAATTGATTATCTTGTCCTCTTCATTATTGCTTTGTCTCCCCTCTCCTTCCACGTTCTCCCCTCCATTTTTCATTTCCAAGCCATTTCTGAAATCTCAAAAAGCTTCCAAGATCTTTGAGGTTTCCAAGCAAAGTTTTCATCCGTGCAAGGTTTGTCTGTTGCCAAAGTCTAGACTCATCCCAACCTCTATCATTCAGCTCGCCTCACTTGGAGCAGCTGCCATACATGACTCATATCCCTTCATCTGGTGTCCAAACTTCAATCCGTTTGAAGGGTCATCTTTTTTACATCCGTACCTTTGATTTGAGATATGAATCGCTATGTTTGTTGGATTTTTCAGCCTAGTTCAAAGCCATCTTGTAAGACATTTCTGCACAGATTTTCTATTCCCTTTCTTCATATATTTTGTCTTTGATTCTTGGTGTATTCTCACCATATAAAAGTGTTATTTTGATCTTAGGAACAGCTTAACAACCTCTTGGATTTCATCTTCCTTTGGTTACCTTTTTATAATGTCTCGATTCCTTTTGATTAAGGCTAGATCTCTACAAGTCCATGTTGATTTCGTTCTTCAAAGATCAAAGGCAAGTTTTTTTTTCAACAAATATTTTAAGGTTTTGAAACCCATTCAAGATTATAATTATTTTAATATGAAAATGTATGTTTATGATAATGTTTTAATGGTTTATGATTTTGAAGAAGCATGAAATTACGAGTATCAAGTTATGAATTGTTGAAATTGTGAAGCGTGGTCGTTCTTGACAAGTTTTTATATATTTGTAGAAAATAATGATTCTTTTAAAGATTATGATGTTATTGGAAGTTTTAAAGGTGAGAAATTGATGTTTAATTGAAAGAAAATGAATTTTTGAGATTTTTAAGAAGTTGAGCAATTTTGATGGTAGTTACGGTTTAAAGGTTTTGAAGCAAAATCATTTAAGATTTTAGTGTTTTGAAGTTAGTTAATCCATGTTCAATTACAATAAAATGAGTTTTGATGATTTATGTAGTTAGGATTTTGGGTAAAAGAATTTTATGTTTGAAGTTTGAAGTGTTGAAGTTGTGTTCGGTGGCACCGGATTACCGATACTTGCTATGATTTTGAGGATAAAAATTATTGTATTGATCCAAATGATATGAGACCAATTCTATTTGAAAAATAACGTATTTATATATAAATTTCGTGTTTTGAGTTTTTTCAAAATCATTTTGGAAGATTGGCTAAAATTGCCCCGAAGTGTGTCAAGTGATTTGAATTTCTGGCAGTGACACATCTCGGGAGAATGAGCATAACTTTTTACTGAAATTTCAATTAAGGTAAGGTTTTCGGCATTAGACAGCCAAGAGCAAGGGCTAAAACTTTCATGTTTACCACTTTTCCAAATTCCGAATGTACAATAGAGTTTCAGAGCGAGCAAGAAGACCCATTTGCGCAAGTCATGCGCCTTGCCTTCGAAATTTATGATTTGTTTATGTTATTTTAGGGTCCTAAATTCATGGTTATGATATTTTAAGGTTTCTAAAATATATTTAAGAGTTTTTATGCAAAAATTTTCAAGTTTTAAGTCAAGAACGAAAATAACGACTTACGTGGATCGATTACGTTATGTGATGCATGTACATGTCTAAGTTTCATTCATGAAACCTATGTTCAATATGAAAGTATGATTTTTATCATCTATGACATGCATGAAGTTATTGAGTAAAGTTTTATGTTCATGAAATGAAAGTTATGACGGAAGTTACGATGAAACAATGATGTTTCATAATGAATGAAATGATATGATGAATGATGAAAGTTATGATGAAATGATAAGATGATGAGACATGAATGAATGATGTTAAGATGAAGCATGATATGATATGTTGACGCACAAAAACACTTTTGATGTCTTATGTGTCTTTGTTGTGGCAAACACGGGATTGGTGCTCCGGTTTGGGCTTCGGAGAGGGCCTTTCCAAACATGGCTCATGAGACAGATAAGTACACGGGACTGGTGCTCCGGGATGAGCTCCGGAGAGGGTCTTTCCAAAGAACGAATGTTATGAGGCTTAGTGTCATATGCTTGTTGATCAACAAGAAAAGATGAATGTGCCCATTATGACGGTTGCCACAATTTCACATAAATTCATCACCCCAAAATGATAAGTTTTTATGTTATGTTCACGGTTTGATGTTTGTCCAAGTTGCATGATTTTCATTAGATGTTAGTGCAAATGTTTATTTAAGAATGAAATGGTAAAGTTTTGAGAATATGCATGAAGTCTATTTTCAAGATTTAAAGTTAAGTAAGTTGATGTCCATGTTTAAGTTACTTGCATCTTTTAAGAGTTTTGAAGTTCATGTTCAAGATTTTAAGTTTAAAGTTCCATGATGTTTACGTTAAAGTTTCTCAAGTTCAAGGTATCATGTTATGTATGTTCAAGCTATTTTAAGTTTATAGTATTTTGAAGAAATAATGATATTGATATGCATATTTTAATCTTGCTGGGTCCTTTAGACTCAGTATACTTGAATGGTGCAGATGGTTTAGCAGTTTTGATTTAAAAAGCTTTGGTAGCATGGCTGAAGAGTCCAAGAGGCGAAGACACTGCATGACACGACAGTTCTGAAGGTCTGATGTTTTTAAAGAAAAATATTTACATAATGTTGTTACAATATTTATGCACGATATTTAAAAGTAAAGATTTTACTATTTTCATTGTCAGTATTTTAAATGCCGAGTTTAAGGGATTCAAATGTTTAATCTTTTAAATGTTCATTTCAGTTTGATATTTTTGTGAGGTTTCCCCGATCATTTTCAAATGTATTTTATGTACATAGTTATTTATTTGAATTCACATTTCTCCATCCTCTTTAGATGTTACTAGTAAGTTTTGACGTTCCGTATTTTATATGGTCTTTGTTATATGATTTCATCGACATTTCTTAGATATTGTGAACGTTCAGTCAGGAGTTTTATTGTTATAGATTTATATTTTAAAATCTTTTGGAGTTAGTGTGATGCACTCCCTGTATTGTTTTAAGTTTTAAAAAAAATTCCACTCTTTGTCCGCAACTCTTTTATTAAATGTTTTAAAATACGGGACTCCACAATTTAAATGCAAAAGGACAAAGCATTTAAGAAGTCGTCTGATAAAGCTCGAAAGGTCATTAATAGCATTTATTGTGAAGACACATTGAATGGATATTAAAGCAATTTCAAGTACAGATATCTGAAGACGAACAGACTTCACTCCACAAAAAGAGAAAATTGTTTGTTTTATATCTGCGCGAAAAGACATTTCTTACCGTTGACAAAGAGAAAGATGCGTTGAGGATTGAGATATAAATATCCGATCAATACGAATCAAAACAGAGATTGACACAACTATCATATTATCAAAGCATCCGAGCACACGAATTGTCTCAACACTTTATTGCTCATTCAACCTTTCGCTAAAGCAGAAGCATATCTGATCTTCTAAGAGATTTTCAAGAGTCACTCAAATCCAAGTTGTTGTTTGTAGAACGCTGACTATACTCCAAGGATTTAAGATTCTAAGCTTTCAAGTATAGAACCTAAAAATCCAATCTACTAAATTGCATGCAATAAATTAAATAAATATTATGATTTTTTTTTTCATTTTTATTGATTTAAATTCTTTAGTTGAATTATTTCTTAATTAATTATTAATTATTTATTCAAATTATTTTTATTGTACTAACTATTTAATTAATGTTTTTAATTGCTTAAGTCTATTTGTTTAAATTATTTTATTGTGCAATTTAATTGTTTTAAATATTTTAAAGGTTTAAGCTTTTATATTTAAATTATTTTAATTATTAGTTTATTCATTTAAATGATTTTAACTGTTTATCTTATTTATTTAAATATTTTTGATTGTCCAACTTATTTATTTTAAATAATTTATATTTAGCGGTTAGTTCTTTTAAATTACTTTAAATGTCTAAATTATTTATTTAAATACTTTTAACTGTCCAAGTCATTTTAAAGATTTTTATTTCGCTTGTGTATTTATTTAAAGGAAAATAAGTTTTTTGGTCCAATAACTTGTCCAAGTTTTGGTTTTGGTCCATTAACTTTTTCGATGTGGGTTTTGGTACACTAACTTTGAATTTTTAGTGTTTTTTGGTCCAACTGCATACGTGTCAACTTCTGATTGGTCCAAAATGATGACGTGGACCAATCAAAAGCTGACAAATATGCAGTTGAACCAAAAAACACTGAAAATGCAAAGTTAGTGTACCAAAACCCACATCGAAAAAGTTAATTGACCAAAACCCAAATGGGGTAAAGTTACTTGACTAAAAAACTTATTTTCCCTTATTTAAATTGCTTTTAAACGTTCATCTGTTTTGTTTAAATTATTTAATCGCTCTGTTTATTATTTAAATATTTTATTTATTGCTGCGACCTCGAAATATTTAAAGTGTTGATCTAAATTTCTAAGTTAGTGTTTAACTTCAGATGTTTAATTGTTTAATTATTAAGTTAATTATTTTTTAGATTCTTGAGTTCAGTAGCTTCCGGTTCTGGCATGAGGTAATGGTGGATTTTGGCGGTAAATTCCTATATTTTATTTCAAGAGTTAATATTTGTGAGAACTGAGGAAAATAGATGAAATGTTGATTTTAGAAGTTTTCGGGTGTCAAAAATTGTTTTTATCGCATTCTTGAGCTGATTTTTAAAATTTTTTGAAAATTAGCATTTTTAAACCCGGACTAGTAAAATCTAATTTAATATTTTAATTTGGGATTTTCCAAACTTGGGTATTTTAAAGATACAAGTTAATTTAGGGCCAAAAGTTGCTATAGTTGAGTGACACTTTTTAAAAGTTAGTAGCACTTTCAAATCAGACACACCCCCATTTATGCATACATACACATATACATTCACACACATATACACTTCAAACTTAAATCCCAACACAAAAATAAGAGATATGGTAGAGGTACATCCATTATTGTACATCAATTTGTACACTCACCTCTAAAATGACCAAATTACCCTATAATTCAATTTTTTGGAAATCATTTTGCAGTTTTAAAGCGAAATGGTGTAGCAGATGATGCTTCTTAAAATTCCTCAAATAAATGATTTAGGACCCAAAAATTCTTAAAATAAAGCCTTAAAAATTCTTAAAATAACGCCTTAAAATTCTTTATTACATGCCCCTGAACAAAATTTTGAGAAAGTTTGTGTTTGTTACTACTACAGTAATGATGATTATATAATTTACTGGCATAATTTATAATCTATATTTTGAAATTGATGTAGAAACACCTAAATAAAATGTGTTTAAATACATGAATTAATATAAATTGGTGGTCAGCCACAAAAACTAACTACATTTGAAATTTAAAAGAAAATAATCTCAGCAACTTCCATATCTTACTGAGCAAATAATCGTGAAATTATACAAAACTTGTTAACCTTAATGTTGATGATTATCAGGTTAATCATCCATTTACCTGGTTATAGGCATATTTGGATCTTAATCAATAAAATCCTATATTTTGTATAGCGTGAATTACATATGTTTATAAATATCTCCCTTTGAATAAATATATTTTATTCCAATCTCTTGATGATTTAATCATATACGCGAAAAAATATCTCAAGTCCATAGGAAAGATTTCAAAATGATTGGATAAGGTAAAATGACACACAATATATTAGTTTTGTCCACATAAATAACCATAACATATGATGAATCTACTATTCGTGTGTTCATCCCCCATATTATCCACAACAAAGCGATCAAGGTGAACAAAACCAAGGTGACCAAGATGACAAAAACTCAAACTAATAAAAAACACAAGCTTCGAGAGTGTTTGTCAAGTTTCAGAAAGCAAATCAATTTCAATAAATGTAAGCTATTGGTTATTGAAATAGCTAGTGATAATTATCTAAAACATGTCCCACGACACTAGGGCACTTACAAGCTTTAAGGACTTGCAAGAAAACTTGCACTGTTAAATTTACAAGCTTTGGATCATGTTCAATATCATATGCACTGAAACAAAGAATCATCTGGGAATATGAACGAAAATCTGCCTGAAACTATTTCTCTACTTTTCTATGCAAAGGCCGCTCATATTGTTCAACAAATTGTTTCAAGATGGTTTTAGAATTCACATACCCATCGAAGAAAGCATTCATGCTCTCACTACGCTGCATTGACGACATTCCAGCCCAGAAACTCGTGTTTAAAAAACATGGGATCCACCATGATCTTTCATTAAAAATCCCAGACAACCAATCATTTTCGTGCAAAGTGTACTTGTCAACCATTGCAACCAAGACTGAACAAATTCCTCAGGATTTAATGATTCGTATACAGAATTATGTATATCCTTAAAAATAGAATCTTTTTCTTTGTGATACCCAAAATTTTCAGGCAACTTTCTAAGTATATGCCATAAACACCATCTATGTATTGTGTCAGGGAATACAATCTCTATAGAATTTTGCATGGCCCTGTTCTGATCTGTGATAATACCTGTGGGAGGTTGATTCTCCATGCAGTCAAGCCACATCCGAAATAACCATACAAAAGTGTCAGTATCCTCACCTGCAATCATACCAAATCCAAAAAGGGTCGATTTTCCATGATGATTAACACCGACAAAAGGAGCAAATGACGTATCATACTTGTTTGTCAAGTATTTTGTATCGAATGTGACAACATCACCCAATTCCTTGTACGCTAGTCTACATCTTTTATCAGCCCAAAATACATTTTTTAGGCGACCATCCTCATCATAATCAATAGAGAAGTAGAAACCAGGACTCTGATTAGTTTTTTTTCAAAGTATGCATGAATAGCAGTTGCATCTCCTTTTCCCAACCTTAGTCTTCTAACCTTATCAATGAAGTTCCGACAATCCTTTTCAATGAAAGTCATGTTTTCATATCCCCCAGCTTCAACAACAATCGATTTGTAACTTTTATTGAGTGGAATTCCAGCAATATCATTAAGTTCTAGCTTCCTTTTAACATTTTCAGTCAGTTGTCGATTGCATCGATACATCCTAGACTTTGAGGGGCTTATTTCGTTATTATGCTTTAGCTCTTTGATTGTTACTCTCCAAACACCGAAAGCATCTGCAGCTGCATTCAACCTATCTTTGCATCTTGTTTGACTTGTGGCACTAGGCTTCAGAGAAGTAGTCGCACCTCTTGATCGATTTCCTTCTCGGCCACAAGTGAATGCCACATTTCGGATGACCCCATTTTTTCCTTTTCTAGAAGTCCTCCTTCTGATTGGAAAACCCATACGATACGTATACTTCTTGTATATCTCATATATTTCATCTACACTTCTAAATTTCATCCCAACCTCAGGTACGACTTCATTATCTTCTTCGAACAACCCATCATTCACTGTAGCACAATCCTTAATTCCTATTTCATTTTAAACTATATGTTAATATTCATCAGTTACATTATACAAAATTAATACAAATTCAGGAATACACGAAATCCTAATCGATGTCCACAAAGAAGAGAATAACATGAATGTATGCAAAATTTCAAAATATTATTGCAATTACTGTGAATTAACTTTTCTAGTGTTCTTACGAGGTTTCATCAATTACCCATAACAAATTCTCCACAAACAATTAGTTTTATTTTCAAGAATTCATCATCTCAAATCATCAATTAATTTTACAAATAAAAATTACTCAAATATGATAGAATCATACCTAGGTTAATCACTTTCTGGGCAATATTTAAAGTGAAATGGGTCACCAACTAGCCGTCGCCGGAATGTTGAGTTGTCGTCGGAACCGCAAGCTGTCTTCGGAGTGGTGAGTGGTGGTCAGAATGGTGAAAAGCATGAGTTGAAGAAAGTTTTGTCTCCAAGAAGAAAAATCTGACTGAGTGAAATGAAAAAAAAGGGAAAAAGATAGAGAAATTGTTATTTTTGCTGTCAAAATATCGCGAGAAAATGAATACAAATCTCGTGATAAATTGGATGTAAATCTCGCAGTAAGTATATATGGGTTTACCCATAGAAACACTCCAAAAATAAACCCTCGCCCCCAAGAACTCTCACGTCGTCTCACTCTCTCTCAAATCCCAACCCATCGGCTTCACTTGGTTGCACCACCTCCGATTGCCGCCACCGTCGTCCATCACCATAGCCGGCTGGAGCACATCCCGAGGAGGTCGAGCAACTGTACTTCTTGTTTCTTTCCATCTGGTTCTTAATCCCATTTCTTGAGTCTTCAAGGGATAAGCAAGTATACACCCTTCTTTGGCCACCAAGCAAAGTCTATATGTTTGTGCCTTGTTCTTGATAATGATTCGAAATTTTTCTTGAATACAAGCTGGTGTTTCTTTTTTTATTAAGATTTCATCAAGGGTTCAAGCCATTAATTCAAAATTTGCACTTGTATTTGAAGCTATATTAGTTGTATGATGGATTAGAGTTGAGGCTTGTGTGTTTGATTGCATCTCGAAAATTTCAAAAATGTGCAGCAGGGTTTTTATGCCTATGTTCGAAAATTTTGATGTGTTTTGATTGATTTTTTAGTTGTGTTATGAAGTATGCGATGAACTACACTAGCCTTATTGACGTCCAAGATTTTGTTGCATTTTGGTGTGAGTTTTAGTGGCCTTTTCGAAAACTTGACTGTGGTGTTGAATGGGCTGCCCTAGCTAGTTGCTTGTGATCTCATTGTGGTGTTTTGAATGTGTTTGGAGTGGTCCAAGTGTGGTCATGAAGGGCTGATCGGATTGGTTGGTGATCAAGGGAAGTATGATTGTGTTGGGGCTCAACTTTGGGTGACTTTGATTGCTGCCTCATGAGGTCTAGGGGTTACGAATAGTTCTAGAGGTGTCTCATGGTGTGTGGGAAGGTCCGGTCTTGAGTAAATTTATGGTGAATGGGTTCGTAAAAGGTTAAGATGATTTTGGACTAGATCAGAATTCTGGTTGTCCTTGGATTGGTCTCAAGTGTTTGGAAAGATGGGTTAGGATAAGGAGGTCTGAAGACTGGACGGGGTGTAGATTTTTCCCAAGTCAAGTTCAAGATGTTGTGGTCATGTCGGTTTAAATTGGGATCAATTCGGTTAAGTTTTGATTATGATAAGGACGATTTAAGTTAAAGCGGTTGGTGCAGATTTCTTTTTTTTGGGCAAGTTAGAGGCTGTCCAGAAATTTGTTTCTATCGGGCTGCTTGGGTTGTCATTGGAGGTCATAACTAGTCCTTGGGTTAGTTTAAAGTGTATTAAAAGGGCCGGTTCAAGCGGGATAAAAATCGGTTAAGGTAAGGTTTAGTTAGGGACTTTTCGGGGGAATCGCTCGAGATAAGCCATGATTGAGGAAAAGAGAGCCTTGGTTGGGTAACCGTCTTAGGGGCAGCCACTTACTAACCAATATTTCTTGTTTTTAACTTGTGTTTCATCCCCCAAGGTCGCTTATTTGCATGTGTGTTCTCATCTTTGAGTTGAATAAGGTTTAAGTAAGTTGAATTATTCATTTGCATTTCGAGTAAAAGTTAAAAGTTTAAAGTCAATGAAAGTAAAGTTTGAAGAATGAAGTGAGTTGATTGTGACACTAGACGTGAAATGATGGGTCGAAAGATGCCTCGGCTTACTTGCCAAATTAGACGTGTAGATTGGGGTCTGGATACATCTCGGCTTCCCTACCAAATCAAACGTGTAGTACGGGGTTGGAAGGCATCTCAACTTCCCTACCAAATCAGAGGGGCAATGTGGGGCCGAGAAGAACTCAGTTTTCTTGCCAGCATAGTACTGTAGACATTGATCGATCAAAACCATGAGTCACAATCAAGGATCTAAATTCACATAGGAAAGTTAAAAGAAAGTTAAAGTTAAAGATTATGAAATTTACAAGGAAAGTTCAAAGTAAAGTTTAAGAAAGTTCCAAGTTTAAAGTGTGAGTTTCAGTTTATGTTTAAAAGCGTGAGTTTGAGTAAAGTTGCGTGAGTTATTTGTACGTGATCTCTTTACAGTTTCAAGTCTCATTTCCCGTTAAAGTCATGAAATTTTATGTTTTAAAGGCGTGAGTTCATTGCATGCTACTTTCCTTTTTAGTCCCAAGTCTCACTTCCTTCCATCTTTAAGACCTTTATCGAGAAAGTTTCAAGGTATTGTATATACTAGTATTTTAAGTATTACGCATGTATTTTTTAAATCATTTTTATTACATGGTATATACTTGATGGACCTTTAGGCTCACTACCTTTTCTTGGTGCAAGTTAGATTATCGTTGAGGTCGAGGGGCATGACTATCGAGTGAACTGCGATGCGGGCACGGCACATCCCTCAGACCTATGCTAGACTTTCGCAAAAGTTATTCAAACTTTAATGCTTTAAAGTCTTTTATTTTTTGATTGATAAATGTAAATTTAAGTATTTACATATTTGTATTTATGGCATGTAAACCGTTTAACTATTTCATGCTTTGTTTGGGATTGGCATTGTTTTGGAAATTTTTTTGTTATTTTTGTTTCGTTTCCCTGTCTGGTGTTAATTTATATTTGAATTCTGAATTGAGACAGGTGGTTTCGTGTAAAACAGATAGGTCGTGCCGAATTTTTTTTAAAAAAAATCGTATTTTATTTAAATATTAATTATAGTAGAGTTAGGGTGGTTTCATCAAGATCTTAGGCATTCAACATCATCAACCGAAGAAGTTTGATAAGAACTTAGAAATCTTATCAGTGTAAATCTAGGATTTCTATTTTAGGCAGTGATAAGTCCTAACTTAGATTGGGTGTATAACAAGACGTTGTAATAGTCAAAGTCTTCTAGTGTATCTTTCTCGTGAGGAAGAAGGGGTGACGTAGGAGATTGAGCTCCGAACATCTATAAGCAACTCTGTGCACATTTACATTGTTGCATCACATCATTCTTTAATTATTATCACCTAGCTTAGTGAGAGTCATTTTCGCACTAATCTTAGTAGCTCTTACTCATCTAGGAAGCTGAGAAAAACTAGTTAAAAAGACTAACATCTTCTTAACATCATCACGAAAAAAAAGTCAATACTTTTTAAAAGTGTTTATTCCCCCCCCCCCCCCCCCCCCTCCTCTTCTACACACGCACCTGATCCATAACATATACAACAATATCGATGAATGCCCACGAAACACGCCTATGCCCAAGATCCACCAGTATAGTCTAGTTTCAAAATTACAAGTGTCTAGTTGGTACTTACACTCTACAAAACTCATGATGAAAATTAAAAGGCAAGCTAGGGTTGACGGCAATATTTCTTAATAATTCTATAAATAAGTTAACAATAAAAATTTGGGTCATTTTGGGTTGACTCAAATCTGACCCAACCCGATTGATTTTTTCAGGTTAAATTTTAGTTCCAACCCGATCTGACCCGCACCCAATAATCTCAACCTTAATCTGGTATTTTTCTGGCCGATTAGGGTTGAGTTCAATTTTGACGCCCCTAATAAAATTTCACAATAAATAATAAAATAAAAAATATTTCATTAAAAGTTTTTTTGAGCAAGACAAACAATTGTAAATTGAAAAGAATGAATTTTTTAAAAAAAATTGGAATATTTTCCTTCGGATAATGCTACGTGTACATAGAATCTTACATAGAGGGTTACACGCCTTTTAAATTAGGAAAGTATATCATGATTCTTTTAAAATTTCTTTCTTTTCAACCTATAATTCTTTTAACTTGCTCAAAAAATCTTTTAACGAAAATATTATTAGTATTTATTAGTTACTTATAGAATTAATTTTTCTTTGTTCAAAAAAAATAATTATTTTATAAAATTTTAAAATGTAATTATGAAAATATAATTATTAACTGAGTTGAACAAAAATAATAATTATCTATTTTTTTATAGTAAATATATTTTAAAATTTTAAAAATTAAACTTTAAATTTACATCATATATAAGCGAGATTCTATTATTAAATATTTAAATTAATATATATATATATATATATATAGCGACCTACTCGAACTCGACTAACCCGATCAACCCAAACCTACATGATTTGATTTTTTATTTTTTAACAAAATAATTAATTATTAAACTATATATATATTGTTTAATAATTAATTATTTTGTTAAAAAGTAAAAAATCAAATCATGTAGGTTTGGGTTGATCGGGTTAGTCGAGTTCGAGTAGGTCGCTATTGATTTATTTGGATTTGGTTTGAGAAATTTTTAAAAAAATTTTGTACTTATTTATAGAATTAAAAAATATTTAATATATTTTTATATATTATATGTTTGCAAAAAAAAACTTATTGTAAATTGTATCATAGATTTTCAAATTTTTATTGTCAACCGAAATGACCCAATTTTTTTTATAGATTAAATTATTTATTCATAAACAAAAAAAACTCAAATCAAGTTAGAGTTTGGGTTGACCGAGTTAGTCGAATTCGGTTTGAGTTGGTAATTATTTTCGGATTTTTTCGGGGTTCCGGTTGAGAACTTTTTTAGCAATACCTTGCCATCAACCCAACTTGTACCCATCCGACTAACCCGAATTGATACCCCACACAATATTTACGTTGACGTGAATTTTTTAAAACAGTAAAATAAATAATATAAAGATTTAAAAAATAATTTTTCCATTAAAGTATTTTTTAACAAGACAAACAATTGTAGTTTTAAAAAATCATTTTTGAAAAGTTTTGAGATAATTTCCTAATTTAATAGCGTGTAACCCAAATCCAAAAAATCTCAACTTTAATCCGATATTTTTATTATCTACTCAAGTCAGGTTCAATATAATTTTGACACCCTTAAAATCTCATAATTTATAATAAAATAAAAATAATATATTTAACTAGATTTTTTTTTAAGCAAGACAAACAATTGTGTTGAAAAGAAAATGATTTTTAAAAATATTTTTGGATACTTACTTAATTTAATAAAGTGTGTAACCCTCTATGTAAGACTCTATGTACACATAACATTATCTCTTTTCTAATTTAATAGAGCTTGTAACGTACACATAGCATTATCCCTCAATTATTGTGTAAGTTAAGAGAGTTGACTCCTAATCAAATCCAATATTTTTTTTCATCTATGCCCCTATTAATATTTCCATGCATTTTCCATCTCTGTCCCTCTTTTTTTGTAATTTGACTTATATAGCCTTCATTGATATCTCATTCATATGGAACAATAAAATGATAAATATGTAAATTGACAATGCAAAAACTTTACCCTTTATTTATATTTTTTATGGTATAATATAATAGAATAGAAATAGATTACAATAGAAATAGATTATATGGAATAAAATAGTAAATATGTATGTTCACAATGCAAAAACTTTACTCTTTATTTATATTTTTATAGTAAAAATAAAAAAATTACAAAAATTAGTTTTGACGCCAAGTCTCAAAGCCAAGAAACCTAAAAGAAGTAAACAACTTATTATAAAAAAAAGTACATATACCTGAATTAAGATTTTTCCTTTCATAAAGAGAAAAAGACAACTAATAACTAGAAAAGAAACAGGAAAGATGACATCCATGAAGATCAAGCAAGGAACAAATTAAACCAATCAAATCATATGAATCTAATGTGGTGTTGTTTTAAAATTTAGATTGTTTTTAGGAAGCGCTTTTGAATTTTTGTCTTCACAAAATTTCTTTTGTTAATGAGAGCTCAAAACATTTCCTAAAAATATTCTCAAATGCTACCTATATATACGTACGTACTCAGATTTGTTTTTGTTATAATTATTATTGCTAACACCAGAAAAATTTAGGTAGACGTGGCAACCTTTTTCAGTTATATATTTCTCTTCCACCGTGGCTTTGTAACTCAACTGGACTTCTGCACACAATAAACAGCTCGTGAATGGGCGTCGAAAGAGTTTTTTGGCGTGGTCACTCAAATAGCTAAGTCAATATAGGGCTTATTAGAGATGAAAACTCAAGAAATATGTAGCAAGGCGTGCAATATATTGTGTATGAAATTGTGTATTATCTTAATGTTATATCAAGAATGAATCAAACATGGTATTTATAGGCGAAAGCTATAAGAGTCCAACCAACAGTAAATATTTACTTTCCTAGTTGAATTCGAACTTTATCTTTATCAAAGATTATTTACTTATCTTGCTAGATATGTGGGTATCTAGATAAGAAATAATATATATGATTTATCTTTCAAGACCCAGTATTTATGGGGATATCACAAGTCCCCCTCCTAGTCGGCCTAGAATATTACTCGATGTCCCGATTTAAACAAGTGGATCTGAACCTGGATACTTCATTCTCGAAAACAATTGCGGATAAGTGGTTAGGGTCAAGGACCGAGCCAAAAAGTAGAGTGCCGATTCACTCGGGCTTAAAGGTGGCAAAATCTCATACACTTGAGTTTAAAGGTGCCAAGGCCTCATTCACTTGGGCTTAAGGGGGAGGGTCAGGGACCGAACCATAAATATAGTATCGAGGCCTCATTCACTCGGGCTTTGATGGACAGGGTCAAGGACCGAGTCATAAATATAATGTCGATGCCTCATTCACTCGGGCTTAAGGGGGAGGGTTAGGGACCGAACCATAAATATAGTGTCGAGGCCTCATTCACTCGGGCTTTGATGGACAGGGTCAAGGACCGAGTCATAAATATAGTGTCAAAGCCTCATTCACTCGGGTTTAGATGCCAAGGCCTCATACATTTGGGCTTAAAAGTACCGAGACCTCATTCACTCGGGCTTAGATGCCAAGGCCTCATACGCTTGGGCTTAAGGGATGCAGCCAGGGACCGACCCAAAAATACCGTGTCAGGGCCTCATTCACATGGTTTTAGAGATATGGTCAGGGACCGAGTTAAAATATATTATGTTCTAAATGTTGCACCAAAACACGAAACCAATACAGAAAAATTTCAAAAATAATAATAATTTAAATGTATGATGTATCACAATAAAATTATTATAGAAAATCCACCTCGATCTCATCTAATTAGATCTAGAGCTCGCAAATATCTACCTCCAAAAGGTAACCAAATCTGGTCTTCACCATCCAGAATATTCAACAAGATGTTCTTCAAAAACGATATAAATTTTGGAAAATTTCAAAGGTTAGATTTTCCGAAATCGCGTTTTCAAAAACGCAGCACAGAACCTATGCGAGAAGAACATCAGACACTGTTCGGCCATAAATATCCGAATATTCAAAAATTCAATAAAAAATCTCCACCGTTAAGAATTTGCATCAAGATGTTTTGAGCATACTGCATAAATTTCGAAGAATTTCAATGGTTAAATCTTTCACAAAAGCCCATTCAAGAAGACCGCACAAAAACTGTGCGAGAAGAGCAGCCTCTGCTCGGCGGTCAAAAACCGATCCTAAAAATAAATATGCATACCAAATTTAAACCCGATCCGATGGTTCAATTCTTCCCAACGCCTTTCTCAAGTTGGCTGATATGCAGGCCATGCGAAAATCCGAAAACCCATGTTCTCTTATTCTTGTGTTGTTTGCTCATCAACATCTTAGACTCAATTCCCACAGACGGCGCCAAATGTTAACACCAAAAAAAGTTAGGTGAAGGTGACAACCTTTCCTAGTTATATCTTTCTCTACCACCATGGCTTTGTAACTCAATTGGAATTCTGCACACAATAAACAACTCGTGATGGACGCCGGAAGAGTTTTTCGACGTGGCCACTCCGATGTCTAAGTCAATATAGGGCTTATTGGAGATGAAAACTCAAAAAATATGCAGCAGGACGTGCAATATATTGTGTATGAGATTGTGTATATTCTCAATGTTATGTCGAGAATAAAACAAAACAAGTGTTTATAGGCAAAACCTATAAAAGTCAAACCAACAGTAAATATTTACTTTCTTATTTGAATTTAAACTTTCATCTTTATCAAATATTATTTACTTATCTGGCTATACGACTATCTGGATAAGAACTAATATATATGATTTATCTTTCAAGACCCGAGAATTTATGATGATATCAATTATTATGTATGGTTTTATATTTCCTAAATTACAACGTACGAATATATATTTATAATAATTATTATTCGATTAAATGATTATATAATACTATCACGTTGTGTCTTGGATAATAATTGTTATTTGACTTGACTTTAGTTCTAAATATACAAAATTAACTAGGGCAATAATGAATGGACAACCATGTGTAACGCAAGCGCTTCTTTCGTACTATGTTAAAAGACCTACTAATAGCAATCGATGAACAATTCACAATCTTAGAATTAATGCCTACGTGTATAAGGCTTAGCTTAGTTAGCAAGTAGTTAGTCAACAAGTTAGTTGATTGGATTGTGTTGGTATAAATAGTTTTTCTGTCGTTGTACAAATCAGTTTTTCCAGATATAATGAAGATCTTCTTTCTTCATCTTTTTTGTTGTTTTGTAATATGGTATCAAAGCTAAATTTTCGCAAATTTTTCTTTCGATCGAATTCATCTGTATTATTCAATCGTGATTTGACAAATTTCTTTTTCTCGATTGATTTTTGCTTTGGAGTTTTTCTTTGATGATGGCGCGCGGTGGAGGTCCGATTGCGAACAACTACAACAATAATGCTCCAGCTCAATTGAATCGTGTGTGGGTAGAGGATTCGAGCAGTCCTTTTTTTCTTGCACAATGGAGATCATCCTGGTCTTTCTCTTGTTCCTACTCAACTCACGGGATCATGTTCGAATTATAATACTTGGAATCGAGCTATGGTTATGGACTTGGCTGCTAAGAATAAGCTAGGTTTTGTTGATGGTACCATTCCTCGCCCAATGTCTAATGATTTACTGTATGGAGCATGGACGAGATGCAATAGTATGGTAACTTCCTGGATTTTGAATTCTGTGGTACGAGAGATTGCAGAGAGTCTTTTGTATATGCCAACTTGTCGAGAAGTTTGGGTTGTTTTGTATGATAGGTTTCATCAAAGCAATGCACCACAGATCTACCAGATTAAGAAGTAGTTGTTGAGAAGTTTGCATCAAGGATCTATGGATATTAGTGCTTATTATACGAAATTAAGAATACTTTGAGATGAGTTGAAGGATTATCAACCGACTTCGACTTGTCAATGTGGTTCGATGAAGGATTGGATCAATTTTCATAATCAAGAATGTGTCATGCAATTTTTGATGGGGTTAAATGATTCCTATGCTGCCATACGTGCACAAGTACTGATGATTGATCCACTTCCAGTTATGTCAAAGGTGTTTTCTCTTGTTGTTCAAGAAGAACGTCAACGTTCTATATATCCTGCTGCTCCCTCCAAAGTGGCAGATTCTCCATTTTCTTTAGATGTGTCTGGTGTTGTGGGAAATGTGAGGAAATTCCCGACTTCGAAGGGCAAAATTGGTGGACTTCTTTGCTCTCAGTGTGGATTTACAAATCACACAGTTGATAGATGTTATAAACTTCATGGTTTTCCTCCTGGCCATCCGAAATATACTCAGAAACAGGTTTTGGGACAGCCTAAAGCTCCTCAGAATTATGCTATTTCTGCCACTGTCACTTCTTCATGCACTTTGATTGATAGCTTTTGTCAACAAATTATAGAAGTTCTGAGCTCCAAGTTCCCTGTCCAGAATTTTTCCCCTATGGATCATCAGCAGCAAGAACCCACAGTGTCATGCTTCAATGGTATCCATTCCTTGTCCCATCTTTTTCCTGTCATTAAACGATCGGATTGGGTGATTGATACAGGAGCTACTCACCATATATGTTGGTCTATGTCTCTATTCATTACATCTCGGCCGTTTGTTTCCAAAGTAGTACTCCCAAATAATTTTTCTATTCAAGTTTCACATATTGGCACTATACATTTTGTCAAATGATCTTATTCTTCATGACGTCCTGTATGTTCCACAATTTCACTTTAACCTTCTTTCCATTAGTTGTCTTACTAAACTTCTTCCTTGCTTAGTCCTTTTTGTTTCCGACTTTTGTCAAATCCAGGATATCAAGAAGAACCAGGTGATTGAGATGGGTAAACGATTTGGAAATTTATACACATTCCACAAACCAGAAGTCAATTCATCATTCGTTTGTACCACGGCCAGTTCTAAAACAAACTTGTGGCATTTTCGTATGGGCCATCCTACCTCTGTTAAACTTTCTGTTGTTGATAACGATTTTCATTTCAATCATATAGATGATGTTGATACACATTGTTCCATTTGTCATTTGTCAAAGCAGAAACGTTTACCTTTTATATCACAGAATAATGTTTGTCAAACTACGTTTCAGCTCATACACATTGACATTTGGGGTCCTTTTAGTCCTATAACAGTTGAGGGTTATAAATATTTTCTTACCATAGCTCATGATCATTCTCGATATACCTGGATTTATATGATGAAAGCTAAATCTGATGTGCAACAACTTTTTCCCATTTTTTATCAAATGGTGCATACTCAATTTGGAGCTAAAATTAAGGGTGTCCGAAGTGACAATGCACCAGAACTCTCCTTTACTGATTTCTTTCAACAAAAGGGTATTTTTCATTTTTATTCTTCTGTTGAAAGACCTCAACAAAATTCAGTAGTGGAGAGAAAACATCAACATATTCTTAATGTTTCTCGAGCTCTTCTTTTTCAATCCAATATACCTCTTGTTTATTGGGGAGATTGTGTTCTCACAGCGGTTTATTTGATTAATCGCACACCCTCATGTATTCTTGAACACAAATCTCCTTTTCAACTGATATATCACAAATGTCCTTCCTATTCACATCTCAGAGTATTTGGTTGTTTTTGTTATGCATCCACTTTTCCATCTTCTCGAAACAAATTTTCTCCTCGATCCATTAAATCTGTTTTCATAGGTTATCCCCTGGTTATAAAGGTTTCAAGTTACTGAATTTCGAAACAAATGAAATCTTTATTTCAAGGGATGTGATCTTTCATGAAGATTCTTTTCCTTATCAGCAGATGTCTTCTTCTTCTTCTTCATCCATGGATTTCTTTTCTGATACACTCTTACCCACTCATATTTCTCCTTCTGTTTTGCCTTCTCACTCCAACACACAGCCTCCTTGTACTCATTCTCGGCGTCTTGTCACTGCTCCTCATCATTTAAAAGACGATCATTGTTATACTGTTACATCTCCTCTTCCCTCGTCTATATTCATCCTTTAACCTCATATCTTTCTTCTACCAAGTTGTCCTCTTCTTATCGTGCTTATGTCCATTCTATTTCTTCCATCATTGAACCAGAACACTATTCTCAAGCTGTTGCTTTTCCGGAATGGAGACATGCTATGACTGAGGAACTTAAGGCTTTAGAACTCAATGGTACTTGGTCCATTGTTTATTTACCTTTAGGCAAATCTGTTGTTTGTTGTCGATGGGTTTATAAAACCAAATTCTCTGCTGATGGTTCTTTGCAACGCTACAAAGCTCGTTTAGTTGCTAAAGGATATACTCAACAAGCGGGCATTGATTATATCGAAACTTTTTCTCCAGTCGCCAAGTTAGTCACAGTTAAAATCTTACTTGCTATGGCTGCTTCAAAGGGATGGTTTTTGTTACAACTTGATGTTAACAATGCGTTTCTTCAAGGAGACTTATCCGAGGAAGTCTATATGTCTCTTCCTCCAGGATATTCTCAACAGGGGGAGATTTTGCCACCAAATGCAGTATGTAAACTCCATAAGTCCATCTATGGTTTAAAGCAAGCGTCTCGACAATGGTTTGCCAAATTTTCTACAATATTATTGAGCATTGGTTTTATTCAGTCACATGCTGATAATTCTCTGTTTCTAAGGACACGAGGCTCTGTGTTTGTTGCTATTTTAGTCTATGTCGATGACATAGTAATTGCTACCAACAATGCCTCAGCAGCAAAGGATTTAAAAATGTTTCTTAATGACAAGTTTTGTTTGAAGGATTTGGGAGAGCTAAAGTACTTTCTGGGAATTGAGGTTGCAAGGTCTGCAAGTGGTATATCTATATGTCAACGGAATTATGCATTGAAATTGCTTACTGATGCAGAATTATTAGGGTGCAAACCAAGATCTACTCCAATGAACGTTAACACAAAGCTTACTCATGATGCAGGAGATTTGCTTCCTGATTCTTTTGCCTATAGAAGATTGATTGGTCGTTTGTTATATCTTGCCATTACCCGTCCCGATCTGACTTATGTGGTGAACACATTGAGCCAATTTGTTTCACAACCTCGGTCTGTCCACATGGAAGCTGCCTTAAATGTTCTGCGATATATAAAAGGTACTGTTGGTCAGGGTCTTTTGTATAGGAGCAAATCTTATCTTAAGCTCCATTTTTTCTCTGATGCCGATTGGGGAGCATGTTTAGATACACGACGATCGGTTACTGGTTTTTGTGTTTTCCTTGGAGAATCCATGATTTCTTGGAGGTCCAAGAAACAACAAACAGTTTCCAGGTCATCTGCAGAAGCAGAGTACAGATCTATGGCTGCGCCTACTTGTGAAGTAATGTGGATTCATTCTTTGCTCAAGGATTTTGGTGTGCAAAGCAATACACCGGCAGTCTTATTTTTTTATAGTCAAGCTGCCATACACATTGGTTCTAATCCTATTTTTCATGAACGAACCAAACACATTGATATTGATTGTCATATTATGCAAGAACAAGTGCAAGCCGGGGTCATCAAACTACTGCATGTGTCCTCAGAGTTACAACTTGCTGATTTATTCACTAAGCCCTTGTTACCATTTCGCTTTCGATCTCTTTTGACCAAGATGGGAGTGCATAATATACACTCACCTCTTGAGGGGGAATCTTAGAATTAATGCCTATGTGTATAAGGCTTAACTTAGTCAGCAAGTAGTTAGTCAACAAGTTAGCTGATTGGATTGTGTTGATATAAATAGCTTTTCTGTCATTGTACAAATCAGTTTTTCCAGATATAATGAAGATCTTCTTTCTTCATCTTTTTTGTTGTTTTGTAATACACAACTTCACATTTGCTACAACGAGAGATGCGCAAGAGCACGTAGTGAAGATGAGGGATATTGAAACTCAGACTTTGAAACTAGAAAGACGACTTCCAAAGAGAAAATTATGCACCATTTACATTTTGCTCTATCTTTTGATCTATAGCCCTCCAAAACATCATTAGAACACAAAATTTCTGAAAATGCTTAGCTGATGGACAACCACCAATAATTATACATAAATGACACATTTGACATTCCCGCGAAAATTTGGTAACTCCCGGTCTGAGGCTGAGCAAGATACAAGGTACCGCAACGCACATCTGCAAAAATAGATAGAAAGGTATAAGCCTACATTTTCTAGTGTGCTGCAAGACATGATAGTATATGCACAATCTCAAATGTTTCGATGGCAGAAAAATAAAAAGAGAAAAAAGAACCGAAGCTTAGAAAGTACACAAGGGAATTCAAAAAAATACGATAGTGATATCTATTGCATACCTGAAAGTGAAAACGTCCCTTTTTACATTGCGGTTTTGCTCAAATTTTCACAAAACAAGGCTGTTCTGGCAGACGTGGTTTTTTTCTGGAAGCGCATTGGTTTCGTGCTCGTCTGTCATACTGGCTCTCTATCATCGTCTGGTCCGGACAATTCAACATATCGAGGAATAGACAACTAATGGCTCTCAGGTAACCTGTGACAGCAGACACACAGTAATACGCATTCAGCACCTGATCTCTCATATTGACACTATTCCAAATCGCATGTTTCCATCGTTATAATCTACTCCATTTTTGTTTCTTCTTGATTTATGGTTGGAAGTGAAACACATTCGTCCTATAAGATGTGCAGGCAGCATTTGATGTACACAACATACCTCCACGGGAATTCACTTGTATCAATTCCAGCTCGGTGAAGCTCGTCAACATACTGCAATGCCTCCCGGCATTCCTCTCGATCATCAAAGAAGTCCTTCTTTTCACCTTGTATCTGATAGGTTTCATGGCCTTTACCAGCAACCACCTGCGCACGAAAAATCATTATAAATGTAGGATTGGCAAGAATGAGCATTCCTAATTCAATAGTAATATAGCTAAACTTTCCAAATTAATCAAGAGGATGTAATCTCTCTGCCATAAGTTTTCCAAGGATTTCAATTTATGAGATGCATATCAGGCTTATATTTTCTTTTCAGAAAAGAATATGCACCTTAAATGCGAAACAGTAAGTGGAACGCACGTAAAGGCATTTAAACATACCACCATATCGCCTTCCTCACCCATTGCAATAGCACATCGTACAGCTACGAGTCTAATATCATGTAGAAACAGTCTATGGCCATTGGGAAGAGGTGGATAATAATCATTTTCTCCATATTTCAGGTAATCTTGCATTGTCCATCCTACACCGGCCAGCATGTCATCCAAGATGTCCACTGATATGAAATGAAACCAGTTATTGCGAATAAAACAAACAGTAAAAGAGATGTGACAAAAACACTATATTTATCAGTTGACTGGCTACAAAAAATTCTGCTCTCATAATCTATTGAGTAAGTTGGGAGTGAGAATCTTCCGAATGAACAAGGGAGGATAATTTTTATCTAAAGTTGTCACGTAACTTACATCAACTAATGGATAATAGTCACTTAAAGCAATGAGCGATGCCAAACACTCGACATTTTAAATGAAGAAATAAGTTCCTGTTTAAATATGTGGAATTAACCTATTGTCCACAATGTTGTACATATTTATTTTACTTTTTCCCCTAGGATGGTGCTACACAAAAGGAGATGTCCTATAATGAATGTATTGTCCTAAATAAATTCATCTTTTGTACAAAATTTTGAACAAATTATTTAAGACGCATTTCAGTTTGTGAACAGACATGCGTTCTTGCACAGAGTAAGTCAAAGGGAAACTTCAACAGAAAAGTACCACAGAATGAGAAAATAAAGGTTGTAAGCTAGATCTTGGAGCCAGTAGATGAATATATCATAGATGCACTTACAAGGGTCTTCATTTTTTGGATTGTCTGATGTCAAAATGGTGATATCACTTTTATCTGTTGCGATCTTTGTCATCATCGGCCTTTTCCCTCTGTCGGTTTCGCCAGGACAACCAAAAACTTGAGAAACCATAATAAAGACTGGGTCAGAGAAAAGAAGATAAGAAGACTCCATAGAAATTGCTGTTAAAAAATCGGCAATGATTGAGGATTTGCTTTCATGTTTTAAAATAGAATATGAGCTCACATACTAATACAAAAATGGTCCAAAAGAAGAATAAGCAGAAATCACGGTAATAAAATCAACAATATTGAGGATTCACTTTCATGTTTCAAAAGAGCCTATGAGACCACATTCTAACATAAATGTTCCAAACAACATGAATAGAATTGTTAGCAAATCGTGTTTTAAATGGAAAGCTCCAATCAAATTGGAATCCAAGAGTTATGTGCAAACCAAGAGAAATTGCAAATTGCAATCGATCAGTCGGCACTTGAAAGCTTTCGATGTTTAATTATTTTAATAACTCGGTAAGATTTGGAGAGAACACGAATTCTACGACAAAATTCAGCATCCGTGGCATTATGTTGTACCAGTGCTGAATTTTGACAAAAAGAAAAAATCAATGTTGAGGTTGATTCTAGAGTTCAGTGGTTCCTTAAATAGAAAAGGAACTCACGAAGCATAATCTTTAAACTCCAACTGACTCCAATCTAAATGAATATCAATGCCAATATCCTATAGTTCTTGTAAGTCTAAACCACAGGATCAACTTAATTGACATTGAATGCATTTTACTTTCCTTCTGATATCATCACAGAACCAAACTTTCACACTAAGAACAAAATAAGGATATTGCCCCCAAGCCCCTAGGGCAAGAATATCCATAAATAATATCTTTCTATTCTCTCCCTAGAAGTGTTAACCAGTAACTACCATCACTCATAAGCTCAATGCCAAAAAATAACAAACTTTTTTTATTCTCTCCACTACATGCATAAAGCCTATCCTTTCTCCTTTTTTGATATAGGAGGCTTTGACCTGATTCCACTTCTCTATATTTCATTATTTCTTGTCTTGGCCCAATTCTTCAAATCCTCAGCCTCGACCTTCATTTGTATCACCATAAAACATAAAATATTCATTTGCTGTTTAGTTTACTCAACTTTCTAAACTAAGTAGCACCAGGTCAAAACTGTCTATTGAAAGTATGTACTAGTTTGAAGAAAGAAATGATGTCGACCACAAACACTTCCAGACTATTGAGAAACAACAAACTTGGATGCATTCCAACCGAGAGACAGATTTAGAGAGTCAAAGGTTATGAGTCCATACCGGTTATAATTCTCCTGGGGGAAAGTTCTCTAACATGATCAAGAAGTCTAGACAAAGCACCAGGAGTTTGTGCATGGTCTACAACCACTCCAAAAGCCTGTTCCTCATCTATCAACTCACACCTGCCCGGCACCGCATCAACCTCTTCAATCCCTCGTACAATATCCTCCAAAGGAGCCCCAACTGCAATCCCAACAGCAACTGCTGCAAGCATGCTGTAAATATTATGCCTTCCAAGTAGCCCTGACGAAATTTCCAATATACCTTGAGGTGTATTGACTAGAACTTGGGTCTCAAACAAAGACAATTCAAACTTTAGAGGATGTACATCAGCATTCTTATTCTCCATTGCAAAGGTCACAACCGGTACCTCAGGATTCCCTTGTGAGATAAAGAAAGTTGCATTTGGATCATCTATATTTACTATCTTGCGATGGCGTTCTGGATCAACCATCCTCGAAAAAAGTTTGGCCATGGCATCTCTGTACTCCGCAACCGTCCCATGAAAATCCAAATGGTCCCTTGTCAAGTTAGTGAAAACTGCAATGTCAAAGTCAACCTCATCACACCGTCCCAGGGCCAGTTCATGAGAAGAAGCCTCCATGACCAGTGCCTCTGTCCCATTGTGCAGCATTTTTCCTATCAACCTCTGGATCAAAACTGAATCCATAGTCGCCTTGGTTGACTCCAGCTTGTTGTCTCCATGAACATAATTCGCCACTGTACTCAACATTCCTGTCCTCAATCCCATTGCCTCGTACATCCCTTTAATCAAATGGGAAGTTGTTGTCTTCCCATTTGTCCCAGTGATCCCAATGACGTACATGCTCTTTGAAGGATACCTGAAAAAGGAAGATGCTAAAGTAGCCAATACAGCATCCGTATCCTCCACCATTACCAGTGCCCTACATCCCAAAGTATCCCCTATATCCATCTCCTTACTTGCCACAACTGCAACAGCACCTCTCTTATCTGCTTCCGATAGATACAGGTGCCCGTCTGTTTTCTTCCCAACACGACACACAAACAAATCTCCACTCTCAACAAGGCGAGAATCATGAGAAATCCCACTGATTTTGACCTCCAAATCACCAGACACCAATATAGGAACAACTTTACTATCATCCAACAGCTCAGCTAAGCTGATCTTAAACTTAGGCTCAACAATCCTAGTCTTGGTCTTTCCAAAATCATCCAAATCAATATCAAATGAAGATAAATTGCTCGAAACCTCACCATTGCCCACCTCAAAATCCAAACTTTCCTCATCTTCATCCACGCTTTCATCATCAGAAACCTCGGCCAACCCTTGAAGCTCACTAATTTCCTCCAAATCAACAACTTCCTCCGGCTCCAACTCATCCACACTCTCAAGTTCGGGCACCGGCTCTTTCTTGGGGGCTGGCTTAATCAACCCCTTCTTGATAAATTCTTGGCGTTTCAACGTAATAGCCTTATCAATCTCCCCAAAAAGATCATCCCCAGAATCATCATTGTTAAGAGAAGCGGGATTATCCTCCGTCTCCTCGAGGGCTTTGAGGAAAATGGGCTGATCTTTTTTGTACTCTTCTTCTTGAACCTTGCGAGCACGGGCCGCCTGGCGTTGGATTTGCTGAAACTTGTTGACGCCGTGCATGGAGTCCTCAGAAGCTTCAGGTGGGTCATCGTCAGCTGAGGTGGGGTAGTATTTGCCATCAGGGCCGATTGCGGAGGGAATGGGTGGCTTCAGAAGGAGAATGCGGTGGTTAACGGTGTTGGATTTGAGTTTCGGAGAGAAGGAGAGCGGTGGCCGCGGTGGCGGGAAGGGCCGTAGAGAGAGGAATCCAAGCGCCATGGTTTTAGTAGAAAGGCAGACGACTGGATAAACGGTGTTGCTACTTTATTACTGACTACTGTTGCGAAGAGAGGGATACAGCGACCCAACGACGTCGTATTCAAAATATATATTTTCTTTAAGAATTATATTTTTTGAAAATTTTTCTAAAAAAAAGATTATTCGTTTTTTATAATTTTTTTTTTGAGTTGAAGAATAAGATTGTTCCAATTGCTCACAAACCGGAGACCTCAATGTCAAATAAGCTATTTGTCATCGGCTTTTATTGATTTTTTTAATCATACAAAATTTATTTTTTTTATGATTAGAATATAAAATTTGTTTTCAATAGTAGCATAGTAGTTTATTGTATGCTTTATTTTATTTTAACGAATTGAATGCGACATTTGTTTCTGAACTCACACGGCCAAATGGGCATTTAATAATTTTTTGGGATAGTTGTAGATATTATCATGTGAAATTATTAAAAAAAAAATTCAAATTTTGAGCACAAACACATCTGAAAACACGAATAAACAGAAGATAATGCTCAAAATTTAAAAACTTGGAATGTATGCGCTCAAGATTTGAGAACACTATGAGTTAATAGATAATTCTTTTTTTATAAGAAGTTCTTGATCTCGAGATTTCATAATGTTGATGTATGCAAGTAACCCAATATTTTTTTCATTTATAATTCATATACTAAATAAATAAATAGTGATAGTTAAATAAATAATATTTTGTTCGCTTTGGTTGATTAAATTTTAAATAAGATGATAAATTAGCATTTTGTCCTTGAACTAATTGATCAAATATGAATAACATTATTTATTAAAGGTGAAATTGTAATTTAAATTCAATAATTTGATTAACGTACGGTAAATAATTAATGATTTGATTGATTTAAAATAAATAATTAGTAAATTGATAAATAATAAAATTAAGTAAACTTGAGATCGGATAAGATAATTGAATTATCAATAGATTAATAACGTGTAACTTGAAACGGTGTCTTACTGTATTATTAAACTTGAGCATCTCATACTAACTAATTTAGTATATAAAATGATATTAAAATTTGTTTATAATATTTTTGGGATAATAGTATACACTACTCCTGTGAAATCGTGATATAAGTCCCTATGTTTTCAAATTTCTAGCATACAATCCATTGTCCGTACGCAATGACGAATTTATGAATTAGAGTTAGGGTGGATTTGAACTTAAAGTAATAAATTATATATTATTATTAAAAAAACATAATATATTGTGAAACTCATCTGAAAATTTCATGAATTTAGAGTTATACAAAAATAAATAAAACTCAAAATTTTCATTTTTTTCCAACCACTATAATTTATTTTGATGCAACAACGAATAATTTCATTATTCAAGTAATATATTTTTCTCTCAAATCATGAAAAATATCACTTCTTAATATATTCATATCACACAACTATTATAATTTTAAAAATTAATCTCAAACAAAAAAGATATTTCGTTTGTATATGTATTTGAGACTTGAGAGGCCGAAGTCATAAGCTGGATTTTATAGAATTTTTTTAAAAAAAACAAGCATACAAGATTTCAAATTTAGTACACTATTAATTATTTTGAAATTATATATATATATATATAACACAAAAAAATAGTTGTGCTATAGCCAATCACAGGATCATATGAGAACGTCATGCCGATGCTCAGGTGCCATAGGCTGAAATAGCTTAAAAAAGCTAAAGAATAACTGTTTCTTTTACTT
The DNA here is from genome assembly GCF_033568475.1 of Henckelia pumila. NCBI lineage: Eukaryota > Viridiplantae > Streptophyta > Magnoliopsida > Lamiales > Gesneriaceae > Henckelia > Henckelia pumila. Next base: position 20,067,788 of record NC_133123.1, on the reverse strand, counting down.
ACCACACATTCTTTCTAGAAGAAAATCCCACTCATGGTTATGAGAGGAATCTGAGCTTGCTTTTTGAATACAGTCAAAGCAGGACTTCCCTTGTTCTCGCATTCCTTGCCTTGGCCCGGCCTTCAATAGTCATCATTAGCTCATAGCTAGCCATGCTTTATGGTGAATACTGTAAGGTTTAAATGCTTTGAGATCGTAAAGACTGTAATATTCTTCAATAAGGAAGAATCGTCGTGATTTATGACTTCGGAAAGTACTTGATTTAAAATAATCTAGCATCATGATAACATCTTTTCGACTTTGTACAGACCATTGATAGTAACCATTTTGACTACTATCAAAGTAGATATTTCCTCCCAGCACAGCCCATATGTAGATCCGTCCATGTTCGTATGTGTTTTTAAGGGTATGTGTACTTAAAATTTGAAATGACAAGAGATTAATAGTTGAAGAAGTTTTCAACAATCTCATGATTTCACAAGAGTAATGTATGTAATTATACCCTTTTCATTTATAATATTTGTTATTTAACTTTGTTAATGTAAATTTATTAGTACTTTTTGTTCCTTTCTCAATATTTTTCCCATTTTTTCTTCAATTTCTCTCTTTTGCATCTTAAAGTTTAAATTATCTCAGTATATCGTTACTTATTCACTCATATTGATAAGTGTTATTGATTATTGAGTAGTTTTTCTTCAACTAAGGCCGTAAAATTGGGCCGAGACTGATTTATGTTTGACACGTAGATGCATGTTTGAGATATTTTGAATATTTTCAATTATTGATTGATGTTAGTTTAATATTTCTTGTAAATAGTTTGATCACTTAGTCACACTTTTATTGATTAATCATGAATCAAACGAGGACTGATTAAAGATAGCTTTAAAGATTTCAATCAACATATGGTTAAACTAACTAGAAATAGTATTCGGTTTCAATATGAGGTTTTATATGAAAACCGATTTTTCATAAATATTTAATGCGTTTAAGTTTGATTATAATTAATTAAAAATAATTAATCCGTCCAACTTGAATATGTTTAACAAGTCTAGAATAGATTGATGAATAATATAGAAAAATTCACCGTGACATGTATAAACATAATTTTCAGTCTGTGCCAAGTGGATGCATAGATTAGCTCGATACATTCGTGTGTCTTGGTTGTCTCGTTTTAATTCATGAATTTATCACCGAGCTCTAATTTTTAGATAGTTTCATAATTATTTTTTACTTTAATTCTTTTTTTTTTTTTGAATTTTTATTCAACTGATCATACTCTTTTTTATTATTTTGTCTAGACTAGATTAAGTAAAATAATTAAATTTTGATAATTAATTACAGTCTCTGTAGGATCGATACTTGGACTCGTCATCCATTTACTATTACTTGACCTAGTCCACTTGCTATATTTATTCATAATCGAAATTGTCGGTCACATATCATTAATCAATATCATCCGATTTTTGGAACTTTCAAATATTTTATTTTGATCGACATTGTTGTAGTTATTATATTTTAATTAAAAAATTCTATTAAATAAAAACTTTTTTTTAGAAGAAATGAAAACAATTATTACACTTATAGGATGGTTATATAACACACTAGCAACTTTGGCACATGCGATGTGTGTACATAAATATAAAATATGAACGATTTTTTTAATAAAGAAATATGATTATATAATGTTGAATTATTTATAATTGTGGCGGAACAAATTCAAACATTTTTTCAATAAATAAAAAGAAAATAAAGTTTAAATAAATAAATTTAAAAGTAAATCAAATTTGAATTGAAAAAACAAAAGCCACAACAAATTAAGGGTATATTTGAAATATTAAAAAAAGTTTCACCAAAAGTAGTTATTATTATGTTCTCTCCCTTTATTAATAGTATAGATAACGTGAGTTTTAGGTACATTAATGTGTGTATGTATATATATTTGTGAGACAGTTTCATGGATATTTATCTAAGTTAATTATGCATATATTTATAATATAAACTAATATTTTTTTAATGATGGACCCAAATAATAGATTTGTTTCATATAATTGACCCATATAAGAGTTTTTTATTTATTTATATATATAATAACAATTCTGCATGTAGAGCTGTCAAATGGGTCAACTCATGATGGGGTGGGTCGGCCCATAAAAAACCCATATTTTTGCGGATCGAGGGCGGGCCGGTCCACCATCTCGGCTGGCTGAAAATCTTCAACCCAACCCAAAGTGGGTTGCGGGTTAGACGGGATGGCTCGCAGGTTGGCTCAATACATATAAAAATAAATAAAAATCATTATAATTAATTATAAATTTTATTTCATAAATAAATATTAATAGAAAAAAATAATAAAAATTTAATTATATATTTTATATGTGTAAATTTTATATAAAATAATTAATACAAAAAAAATTACAACTTTCATTAAAAAAATACATATTTCACAATAAAAATAAAATAAAATATTAATTCTCCAGGCCAGCAGCGGGCCAAACTGCGCGGGTCGCGGGCCTAGGAGGGTTGGCCCACTTAGTTGGAACCCAATTAAATTGTGTGGCGGGGCAGACCGACTCGACGAACCTAACTCAAATTAACGGCTCTACGTGCATGTGAATTTACATTCATAAATAATTATATTATATATAAAAATAAATTAATATATTTAATAATTTTAAATTGACAAAAATAAAGTTGAGAGATGAAGCTTTTGGGAAAAAATACAGTTTTAGTCCTTATACTTTCACATCAAAATGTTTTTGGTCCTTAAACATTTCAAAGTAACACTTTTAGTTCTTAAACTTTACAAATTGCAACACAATTAGTCCTTATAGTTTTTTTTATGATTAAATATATTTTTGGGAATAATTTATTATATTTTTCAATTATAGGGACCTAAATAAAATAAACAAGAAAAATAAAGATCACAAATAATCACATATTTACAGCATAAACATTTTTTAGTAACATATTTTTTCTTTTTTATAATTTTATTATATGTAAATAAAATTTATTATGGTTTTTTTTTATTTTAACAAAAAATATCTACTTTAGAATATGGAGTTTTTGCATAAAAATCATCAAATATAATTTTAAAATTAAAATATCCTATAAATATTTTAATAAGAACATTTTTTAATGTGTTTTCTAATAATTTTTTTAAAAACTTATTCAATATCTTTCATACTAAATAAATGATTTGATATTAAATATGATTAATTATTTACTTTTATTTAATAATAAGATACAAACTAGATAAATTTTCTTAAAATATCAAATATAAATATGTAATATATATAATTATGTTCGTAAATATTAAACATTAATAATAAATTACAAAAAAAAAATACATATGTTATAAAAACTAATCTTGAAACTCTAATTTTAATTTTAGTTTTTAATTTTTTTTTCAATTTGAATATAAAGATAAAACATAAAATATTTCTTAAAAAATAGAATTTCATTTACTATTTTTATATTTTATCTTTTCACAATATTTTATTATTAATTTTATTCATTTTTAGTCCCTAAAATTTAATAATATCATAAATTAGTCATCACAAATATATTTAACTATAAAATAAATGACAAGGACTAATTTTGTTACAATTTTTAAAGTTTAAGGACTAAAAGTGTTGTGTTGAAATGTTTAAGGATCAAAAATGGTTTGATAAAAAAGTATGAGGACTAAAAATTTATTTTTCCCAAGCTTTTGCATGCAACTTTTAATGGGATAAATTAGATGTCAAGACAAATTTTCATTTACCCTATTTATTCGCCTCGCCCTAGTATCTATAATAATCTCTCCCCCCTTTTTTTGGTTGTAACCCGATGGTAGTTCCTTTCCGCCGCATTCATACTCCAAGGTAGCGCAAAGGTATCTCCATTTTCTATTTTCTCTTTCGATACCTAAGCAAGCCACAGTCAATATTTTTCTTACTGTTTCTGTTTCTCAAGGGTTCATTGGAGACCAGGTTTGGACCGTTTCTCAAGTTTTTTGCATCCATCGTCTTCTTCTTCTTCTTCTTCTTCTTCTCTTGCTCTGAAATTTTTTTTCTTGTTTCAATGACTGTCCACCGACAGATGAGTTCTCCACTGCATTTTTTAAATAGATATGCTCTGCTCTGCTATACATGTCAAATAACTCCTTGGTTTGCGAATGATTGAAAACATAATTGGGAAATTACTTTTTGTTTACTGTTTTCAATTTCCCTTTTATTTTGCTGTCAAAAAATCATGTTAGGCAGATGCTTCAAAAATAATGGCGAGTTTGATTTATACAATTTCGAATATGAAAGTAACTATTAATCCTTCTACAAAAATCATCACTGGTTTAATGCTGGGTTACAGTCATCTGGGAACATAAAGCTGAAGAATTTGAAGAGAACTCTCCTCGGCAGCAGATCTGGGAAGGGTAAGTGGCATTCGAATTTCATTTGTTGGGAAGAGGGGTTTGACGGAAGTCAAATTGCAGGGGTAACCTAGTAATTTCACACTTTTATCTGCTGCGCCAATGGATCCTCAAGAAGTCAAATTGAACCTCGTACTGATTCTGGACTTCGGCTCGCAGTACACCCACCTCATCACCCGGAGGATTCGGGCTCTGAATGTCTTCTCCCTCTGTATCAATGGCACTTCCTCCTTGAAATCCATCACAGACCTGAACCCACGAGTGATCATTCTATCAGGTGGCCCCCACAGCGTCCACGCTCCCAACGCGCCTTGTTTCCCGCCCGGGTTCATTGAGTATGTGGAGTCTAACAAGGTTCATGTTTTGGGTATATGCTATGGGCTGCAGTTGATTGTGCAGCAATTGGGGGGTGTGGTCAGGGTTGGGGATAAGCAGGAGTATGGAAGGATGGAGATTGACGTAGAGAAGGTGGGTGGGTTGTTTGGGAATAAAAAGGAAGGGGATAGGCAGAGTGTGTGGATGAGTCATGGGGATGAAGCGGTGAAGTTGCCGGAGGGGTTCGAGGTCGTGGCGAGGAGTAAACAGGGGGCTGTGGCAGGGGTGGAGAATGTGGACAGAAGGTTTTATGGGTTGCAGTATCATCCTGAGGTATGATAGTTTTGGTTTATGTGGAACTTGATAGATATTTGTGACAAAAAAAGATTTTTATGAGTAAAGGCAGCAGCTTTTTTAATAATTGTGGGTAAAGGAGACAGCTTTTTTAGTATTTTTTATGTTAATTAATGAGTAAGTATATGTGTGTGGCATGTTTAGGCATTTATGTTTTGCTCTTCTGTTTGTCTATATGATTGTTCTTGAGTGCCTAGTGAATCTTTTGTAGGTAACACATTCTCCAGAAGGAATGGAAACTTTGAAATACTTCCTCTTTGATGTATGTGGAGTAACTGCTGGCTGGAAGATGGAAGATGTTCTGGATGAAGAATTAAAAATTATTAAGGACACAGTTGGAGTTGAAGATCACGTCATCTGTGCATTATCTGGTGGTGTGGATTCCACGGTAGCAGCTACGCTTGTTCATATGGCAATTGGAGACAGGCTTCATTGTGTTTTTGTTGACAATGGTTTGTTAAGGTTGGATAAAATTCATCAACTTTTACTTATTTATTTTTTTAAATATAAAAAAAATGCTTGAAATTTCATGGAAAAGTTGAATTCTAAATTATAACTGCTCACGAATGATTGAAGACTGCTTTTTTATTTGTGTTTATTCGCATTTATTCTGATGGGATAAAATGTTCTTATACATAGGTGGAAGGAGAGAGAAAGAGTGATGGAGACCTTCCAAAGGGATCTTCACTTACCCATTACTTGTATTGATGCGACTGAGCAATTTCTTAGCAAGCTAAAAGGTGTTACTGAACCTGAAAAGAAAAGGAAAATAATTGGAAGTGAATTCATCAACACCTTTGATTCATTTGCCCATGATTTAGAGCAAAAATTAGGAAAGAAACCTGCTTATTTAGTTCAAGGAACCTTGTATCCAGATGTGATTGAATCGTGTCCTCCCCCCGGAAGTGGAAGGACCCACTCCCACACCATCAAAAGCCATCATAATGTCGGAGGACTCCCTAAGGACATGAAATTGAAGCTAATTGAGCCGCTTAAACTTCTGTTCAAGGATGAGGTATTTGGCTTAAATTTCCACCGTCAACGTAGTTGTGTGAAATTTATCTCTTAGTCATTTTTGTTTTTCCTCAACATCTACTTAGCTGCAGCTTTCATACAAGACTGTGGGTGCTTGTTAGGTTCGTAAATTAGGAAAGATAATGGGGGTACCTGAAGCCTTCTTGAAGCGTCACCCATTCCCTGGACCTGGCCTTGCTGTGCGAGTCCCTGGCGATGTTACTTTGGAGAACCGGTTGGATATCCTTCGCAAGGTACATAAAGCCCAAGGCTAGCATTGTGGTTATGGTGCTTGAATGATCTATTTAATATGTTATTATATGACCGATCTGCATCAGGCCGATGATATTTTCATTCAAGCAATCCGAGATGCTGGGATTTACGACTCCATATGGCAAGCATTTGCTGTGTTCATGCCAGTATTAACTGTTGGAGTTCAAGGGGATCAGAGAACCCATAGCTATGCCATTACACTAAGAGCGGTCACAAGCCAAGATGGAATGACGGCAGATTGGTATTACATTGCTTCTAAACCTTGTTTACTACATCCATTAGTATCTGTATTGCTAACATTACTAGGTCGTGTTTCGGTCCTTTATGTTGTATTTCAAAGTTTGATTTAAGGTTTAATTTTTATTTGTTTTCCTTTTCATCCTGCAGTGAACTTTTTAACAGTTGTGTCCCTGCCATCTCAGGGATCTCATTTTCATTTCTTGATTAAGAACAATTGCATTTTATGTTGTATGTATTATTCATGAACTGAACAGGAAGTGTATTTGTCTAAAAGATGGAAAAGCAACTGAAACGAGTGAAAAGGGTGGAAACGAATCATCGACTGAATCTACAAGGATCTTAAAATTTGAGCGTCATTAGTCCCTCTCACCACAAGTTGTATTGATCTGATTTGAAATCTTTAAGTGGACACTTACCCTATGTTCTATCCATTCACATGCAGGTACTACTTTGATCACAAGTTTCTTGCCGAGCTTTCCACTAGGATTTGCAACGAAGTCCCTGGAGTAAACAGAGTTCTTCTCGACATTACATCGAAGCCTCCATCAACTATTGAGTGGGAGTGATTTGATATGGACTATCAATAGTCCGCCATTGCGCAAATCCAAGTATTTATGCATACATAAACCTAATCGTGGCGAGATTCAAGAGATATATCAAGTCATAGGAAATGAAAATCACTAAACCAAGAAGGTATGCTGGATTCTTTCTACAAAATCATTTTTCACCTGTAACATACGTAACTTTCGTTTATTACAGAATTTGTTGGTGAAAGGTCATTTTGTCTGGTCATCAAATCTTTTGATATATTTAGTATCACGTGATTTATTACGATGTTAAATGCTATGAATATGCAGTCGGTGTAGTATCCACAGTTTTGTTTTATTATTTTCTTGTAGTATTATAAATCTTGGGGATGGAAACTCACTCGTGTATTTTTGTTACAATCATATTGAATTCAATTCTTATCCATTGGAAAATAAGTTAAATCTCTTCAAATTTAATTTTACATGAATTTGAAAGATATTAAAATAAGAAATGATAATATCCTAATGGTTTCATAGACCGAAATTGTTAGAACAATTATGTAGTGACGAAGTGTTGCAATATCTAAAAAATGATTATAGATTTTTGTTTCTTAGTAAATTCATAACTATTTTTTTAAAACGAGGTTACAAACACTTCAATAATGTATTAAGGTAGTAAATTATGTTAGCGCTCCGGCCATCATTATATTATAATCCACCAACTTGGGGAGAAGCAAACAGAAAGTATCCGACGTTGATATGTGATCCATGTGCTTCTTGCTAGATTCTACAAAGTTGTATGCCGCTCATTTGCTTCTTGCTAGATTCGATGAGTTTATCGAACATAGAACTTCTAATGGTAGAGAATAAGCACCGACGACACACTTGTGATATTGAACGGATGCATATTAAGGGGGAAGACACTAGACTAGTGATTTTATATATCTTAAGACAATAACAAACTCAATAATTTATATATAAAAAGTTAATAATCATTTTCATAGTGATGTTGACACATCATATGTTTTTAAAATTCAAAGAAGCTCTTCATCGAGGGTAGAGCCTGGTTGCATCTTGTTCTTGTCCTGTCCTACTTGCCTAGTCGCGGTGGTCGAGCTTCTCCGCGCATTGGGATTAGGCTGTTCTTGGACATTTATCAGTATTGATGTGGCAACTCCAATTCTCAAAGACAAAAAAGGACACCTTCGAATGAATACAGTCGTGGGATAATATAAGTAGGCATAGTTAACCAATTCTGACATTACTAGTAAAGACAACAAAAACTTAGAAACCAAACCAAAATCACCACTGCAGGCATAACAACTATCTTAAGACCAGTAGAGCAACACAAATTTTTCCACAAACTACTCCCAAGTACTACTGTACTAGCAACTCGATACATGATATTAGCTAATGCATCCTTCGACTCCTCGAGCAATTTGATGCTATTCTCCAGTCTTGAACTTTTCTTGCCACAGATGATGACTCGTCCGACATCCACTGCAATTCCTTTTTGGCACATAACCCTTTTAAGAGGGGAATTCATCTTGATCTTGATTGTCCTCATTGCAATGGCTTTCCGGAGGATTGTGCTCATGTTTTTTGGTTTTGCAAATTTGCTTGGAGAGTGTGGAGATTAACTGCTTTATGGCCTCTTTTGAAACAGTTTAAAGGGGGAGCTTTTGTGGACTTGTTTTGTTGGGTGGTAGAGTATGGCCAGAATGATGATTTAGGTAGCTTTGTGATGATATGCTGTGGAGTATTTGGGGTGCACGTATTCTTCAGTTTTTGAGGGAAAATCATCAAAGCACTCCGAGGTTCTCGCTCGTGCCGGACCTGTTTGGGGAGCTTTCTCAATGATCTCTCATGCCCTGACACCTACTCTCTTACATACGAGCCTACCACATACATGGATCCCACCTGTTCCGGACTCTATTAAGATTAATGTTGATGCTGCACTGTTACCTTCTCATGACTGGTATTATGTCGGAGTGGTGGGACGCAATTGTTATGGCCGTGTTCTATAAGCAAAAGCACGAAGAATAGATGGTCGATTTTCACCTCATATAGCCGAAATGTATGATGTAAATGAAGGAGTGTTAGTGGATACTCTAATGAATTGGCTTAATTGGCGGGTAGAAATAGATGCTCAAACCGTGATTCATGCAATCAATTCTCCCTCTCTTTTTGCTTTGGAAGCCTTCTTAATCTCCTCTATCAGATCTACATGTCATTTTAAACCAGAAGATAGAATTCACTTTTGTCCAAGAAGTGCTAATCGTGTTGCACATTTGTTAGCTCATAGGGGCATCTTAGAGTGCCAAGATTTGGAATATATCAACATGATACCATCTTTTTTACAAGATACTGTAAATTTGAATGTATGTCATATTTACTGGAAAATGTTTTTTATCAAAAAGAAAGTTAGAATTCAGTGTCTAAAAAAAATAAATTGTGTGTACATTTTTAGTGGAAATAAAGCACACAACTATTAGATCTCTGACTCGATCTACAAACAAACAAACAAGCCCTCGAACAAATCCCACGAAAGATCCTTTGTTCCTTTTGCGGTCATCGAAATATTATTAAAATATTTCGATTACGTGCTAACGTGCATACTTAAACCCTTGAAGATTCTGACGATGCTACAAGAATTATTAGAGAGAATATTTGATTGTATATTGTGTGTTGTGAATTCGTTCGGTTTTTTTGCCAACTGGAGACTACCTGTATTTATAAGATTCCCAGCTTGGCCTAATAAAAATTTTACTCCACCTCAAACTATGGATGCACTTTGATATATTAAAAATTCTATATCAAATAATATATTTTGGGATAATATTCTTGATATATATATATATATATATATATAATCTAATCTTTTAATTATGGTATATCTAAAATACGAAATACATAAAAGATCAAACTAATATCCAATAACTCTCACTTATACGCATTTTGAGTAAGTGAAGATCACTTGCTTCAATACATTCTTTCGTATTATGGCACATTCTCTCATACAAAGAGTAAAGTGTGCGACAAAAAGAGAACTAACATTGAGGAGTGTTAAATTAAATCATCACTAAACTAACATAACCCATCAAATTCCAAATCTAGATGCATATACCTTAAACCATGTGGTTGCATCAGACCAAAAATCTTCGACCCCTCATAATATAGAGCATGCTTGAGTCTCTCAATTATGTGTCTATGCTAATGACTCTGTCAAGAACAAATCACAACTCATTCGGCCGACCTATGAGATATAGAACAAAAGGATGCATTACCATCTTAGTTTTTTTCTCGGTCACTCATGCCAATTAGCTTGGGCTTGTCTGCTTTCCTAGACATGCTCAGATAGGTCAAATCAACTGTAAAGCCCCAAATTTATCTTAATTGAGCATATTTGAGATAATCGGAGATTTCATAGTTCAAGAGCCAACTTGATTTCGACCAGGATCTATTTTACAAATTTCGGATTTTTCAGGGACTAAAACGCAAATATGGACTTAATTAGATATTTATAGTTTGTTTTGGCTTCTCCTTCACTCCAACCTCTTCCCTTCCATCGACTCCCCCATTGAAGGGGCCCCAACTCATTTTCAAGCTTTCAGATTTCTTCCCGAGCTCGATCCGTCCGTTAGAATTTATTTCTGAAGGAAGATTAGCGATTACGGCTGCGAGGGCTTCGTTCTATAGTAAGTTTTTCTTCGATCGGACACGTTCTATTTTTCGGATGTTGTTAGAATCTATTGAGTTTCGGTTATGTTGTTCTTGACCGAGTTCTTATCGTTTATTCTCAGTCGGTCTCGAGATAGAGCGTCATTCGGAATTGTTATGATTTTTGGAAGCCTATTTTCGAAAATGAGGTTTTGAGATGTGTTGGAATTGCTTTGTTGTTGTTGTCTTAGCATTGATATGAGATGATATCGATATTGTACTGCTATCTGCGTTTTCGATTTGATCAGAATATAGTTGTTATGCCGCCGGTTTGAGTTTTTGGGCTATAGTTTGGTTTGAATTGAATTGAGCCATTTTCAGTCGAGTTGGATTGTCGATATTGATCTCGAGCCTTTATTACTTCTTTTTGCAGATTCGTTTGAAGGCCGTTGAGTTGCGAGGTTGCAGAAGTTGTATCGTTTTAGAGATTTTAGCCGGTATAGTATCGATTCTCTTATTATCGACTAGGAAGTTTGATTGAATCTTGAATTAGTATATTGTTGTTGTTTCCAGGTTGGAGCATCGACGTTTGAAAGAGATATAAGACGACTTAGACTGAAATGGAACGAGTAACTCGAATTCGACTTGATTCGAGTGTTTCGAAGAAATCACATACTTGCATGATAATTGAATTTATTGAATGAGTTATGATTTGAATTGCATTCATATTGAGCCAAATGATTTATTTCATTTTGATTTAGACGTTCTGAGAATTATAGCAGGGGGCATTGGCAGGCGATTTACTGCAATGACCGACTTAACTCTCTATAGTTGCTGCAGAGTCTAGATGATTGAAATATGCACTATCCACCTCGAGGGGAGAGTCGGTGTGATTTGTGTGATATTTTATCCTCGGGATCCCAATAAGAGGAAGAGAATAACCGGAGTACCTTTTGATTATCCAGACTTGATAATCCCGGATTTTTAAAGTCATGCATATCATTTTAATTCCGCATTTGAATGGCTTTCTTATGTATATCTTGAGTTGATATATTATGTGGAAGTTGATGCATATCATGTTGTGATATGTTTATGTGAGATTGAATGTTAGTCTCTTTTACTGGAAATATTATTCTCACCGAATTATTCGGTTGTTGTCTTGTCTTTGTATGTGTGCTTGGCGACAGGTGGGGAAGGACCGAGTCAGAGATCGCATGGCTAGATGGTTGAGTTGATAGAAGTGAGGACTTGGTGTTTCGTTTAGAAGCCGAATATGTAATCGAACTTAGATTGTATTTGGACTCGTTGTGTTTTGTATTGCATTGAATAAGCTAGACTGAAGCATGTTCTATTAGTTTTGAGATTATATAACCTAGAACTATCTTGTCTTGGACTTGGACTATGTATGTTGTTTGAATGAGTTATGCTTTGTTGGAATGATTTGGAATTGGATTTGAACTAGAATCTTTTGCTGGTTTTTCTGTGCAGATGTGGCCGCTCGATCGGTAGGATTTGACCGATCGAGCGGTGGAGCTGCAGCCATGTTTTTGCTTTTGGAAAAAGAGAGCCCGCTCGATCGGTTGAATATTACCGATCGAGCGGTGCTGGGTTAATTTCCCGGGCAGTATGTTTGAAAATTCTGCTTGCTCGATCGGTTGATTTCTACCGATCGAGCGAGACCCTTATTTAAAAAAAAAATTCCTTCTCTTTTAAATCTTGGTTGTTGTTTGATTAGTGATTATTTAACTAAGATTAGTTGTTTAGAACCGAGGCCTCACATCAACCATGACCATAAGATACATGCTAAAGTAGTGTCATCAAACTTACACCTCATGACACGGTCCAAAGTCCCAAAGGGTACAAAAATAACAATGAAGCGCTCACACAGTAATGAAGGAGAGACCCATTCTGTCACTCTGCTTTTGTGGTCGAACTTACTAAGTACATGTAGTATGTATACATGCTATGATGGAGCTCCCACTAAATTTGGGCATGTCACGCTCAAAACATCAAATGAACCTGACTCCAGTTGCTACTAAAGCTACTGAACTGCGCACTGCAACACCGAATCTACCAACAAGTCAAACGTTCGGCTGTAAATAGACTTTTTATGAAGGTGGACACACTTTATAGTCGATCTAATCAAATCTCATCCTAGTCTCTATGCTAATTTGATTATAAATTTATTATAATAACCCTCATCGCTCTTCTAAGCGTGAAGGAATCACTTACACACAGTCTCTATGTGAACTCATGATCTTGAAGTTTCATCTCGCTTGCTACCAAAGCGCCTGGGCGATTTTTTGTGTGAGTAGACCAATCAAAGTCTGGTGACATTCTCATGTGGACACAATTCCTCAACAAATCAATAAGAAAAAAAATCATCTTGTGCAATACAGTATCAAATAAAGTGACATCATTTACATGCGCCGAAACTCAAAATCTTTGTAGAGATCCTTTTAACCATATTGTCCCATGTATTGCTAATGTGCATGCTATTATTCTGCAAAGATAGTTATATACAAGGTCACTTCTCATTATTTCAAGTGATTATTGAGTATCCCACTATACATGCATATCCTTATGTGGATTTGCGTTTATCTCTATCACTTGAACCATTAACATCATTTTATCCAACAAATCTCAAACTAACTCCATGCTCACACAAAGAAGCGACATTTTGTGTGCCATATAATAGGCGATCTCAAGAAATGCTCTTTTTAGGATAGATCTATTTCCGCTTTACCAAAATCTATAGCTGGTGGTAATGATGCAACTCAAATATTTTAAACTACACAGCAACCCAAGCGTCATGGTTCGGTCGTTGATAAGTGCAATTTTTGCACTTATATTTTATATGGTTTAACTTGAATTTTATTATGTATCGAGCGATATTATGCGTATTTTGTGTTGTTTGTGTCGTTTGTAGGAATTTTAGTGATGAAAATTTTATTTGGATTAAAAAGGTGGGAAATATGTGAAAAGAAAGAAAAAAAAGTGTGTGAAAAAGCAAACAGAGCACAGGGGTGCCCTAGCACTCGACATCCCAAGATCTCAACGCCCCAACACGGAGAAACAGGCACCAAATGCCTGACGTCCTCTTTTTGAAAAATAAAGTTTCGGCGATTGGCGCCGTAGAACCGAAAAAGTGGTGCCGGAGTATTTTGGAAACTTTTTGAGACGGTTTAAAAAAGAATTTTGGGCATCTTTTTGAGGACTTATTGAGGGTTTGCAGCAGACAAGACAACTAGGAGAATTTTGGAGCTCACAAGAGACAGAAAACTCGGTACGAAGACGGAAGACAGCGGCATCCAAGGACGGAGAAGTTTATTCTAACTTCGTTCTTGTTACTCTTTTATTCTATTTTGTCGTTTTGATGAATTGTTGGAAGAACATACTTTGTTTTCTGGCTTGTAATGTAAGGCCCGACTGCGGGAAATTCCAGAAACTTGAAGATTGAGAAGCGTAGCTGCTTTAAAATGGAAGGAATTCTGCGCGAAAAAACAAAGATATGGAGATCATTCAAGCGCAACTGCGCTACGAGAGTAGTGCATCTGCGCCGTTGGAGATTTTGGATTGAAGGGCAGCTGCGGAGCTGGAAGGCGCATCTGCGCTGATGCTGAGTTTTCAAAGAACAGAGCACGCGCATCTGCGCGGGATAAAGAGCCCAGATGCGCCTGTTTGTTTGTATGAAAAAATTAGAATTTTGGAAAGTTTGGAGTATGTATTGTAAGGTTAATTGGTTGGCCCTCATGCATGATATAAAAAGGGATTCAAGGGATCGAAAAAGAGCTATCAACCGCCACACACATTAAACTTTGGAGAGAACGAATTGTGTGATTTTTGTGAGATTTCTGAAGATTGTGAATTGAAGAATTCTTTGGAACGAAGACGGAGGCTTTTCAACCGAACACGGAAGAAAGACTACGGCTTTGTTACTCTATATTTTTTCATCTTTTGATTGTTGAATTATGTTTGAATTATTAAACATGATTTGGTTGTGCTTGAATTTTATTATGAACTAAATTTTCATAGTCTAGAGGGTGACGTAGCCTGGTTGAGACATGTTTATGAATATTTGATTTTATTGAATTGAATTTTTCTAGATTAATTGTTCTTCTAGATTTGAATGTCTTTTCAATTTACTGAACATAAATTGATTAGTTAAATTTATTTAGAATCCGGCACTCGGAGATGGAATTTTGAATAGGATCGATAGAATTCACACTATTAAATGTTATATAGCTCGGAAGATTTATAACGTTAATACAACCTTAAAAGAACATACTTTTACACATATAACTACAAGTAGATTCTTAATAGGGATATTAGAATTGATCTGTAGTATATATATTTTATTTGATACTCGGGAGAGGGAAATAGAATAATCTAAGTGTTTTTGGTTATTAATTGAAATAAGTTCATGAAAATAGGTTAATTAGGAATGAATATTGTCGAGACTAGGTGAAATCAAAACCTCTAGAACATTTCTATCAGATTGATAAAATCTTAAAATTTGAGTGTGTGTGTGTGTGATTGATAAAATCTACTATTTCTTTAATTTTTCAGCGAATCTCTAAAATTTGAATTTTTAAATAAAAGTAGGACTATTTTAATTACAGGTATTGAATATTTTCACATTATTCCTCGTGGAACTCATTCTTTACTAAAACTTGACAACCGTGCGCTTGCGAGCATAAATTTTGCAACATGGCAGCATTCTCGTACTTGATGATAATCTACAAATCTTTCTCAATCTCTCGTCATATATTTGGTTGCTCCGGTTTCTACAAAATATCAAGGAGAGAGTTATCAACAAAAAATACGTGTACTACAAAAAAGTACTAGGAGAGCAAGGGATATGTGTTACCTTCTTTGGCTCAGTGTAATCACGAGAAAAGTGACCCATCTTGTCATCACTTCAGACGCTTTACTTTGTTATGTTTTGTTTTCCACCCATTTTTACTCGGTGATTCACTTTGGTCTGGACACTTCATGGGGCTAGGTCTCGATTTCTCTCATTTTCTTGTCCAGTACCCATTGGCTTGTTCCATTGTCCACTTTTTGGGGTTTTCGTTGACTAGCATGTGTGACAAGAGCAACTGTTTGTGCACGTTCAGATTCTCTACGGTCAGCCTCAAATCTTAAGTGACTGGCGACACTATCGGACATTTTAATTTGCTCATTGTGGGTTAAAACAAGTTTAACATGTCCCCAAATCTGCTCAGGTAGCGATCTAAGGACTGCCAATACTTATTGTTCATCAGTGAGCTCACATCCAACATTCTGAAGCTCTCAAAGCATATCCTTCATCACATCAAGATGTTGGATAATCGAGTGGATTGGGTCTAGTACATATTGATAAAACTTGAGGGCAAGAGCCCTTAATCTGATAGCCGAAGTGCTACCGTACTTGACCTTCAGAACTTCCATAAATCTTTAGTCGTAGAATGCTTCTAAAACTCAATGATAAAACTATCATGCATGCAACTTATCATAGTAAAGTGCACACTTTTATCTTGATCCATCCACTTATCGTATGCGTCCAAACCGCGACGATATTCGGTAGTCTTCCATATTTTGGCTCAGTAGGTTTAGCCATAATAGTGGTGAGATGATCAAGCAACTTTTCTCAGTGAAGTATTATTATATGCCACATTGCAAAATTTTGGCCATCAAATTTGCCACTATCATGTAGTTCAATAAAAGCTGGTTGATTTTTTATAACTATATTTTATGCACAATAAAATAAGGTATTTATCCACAAAAATACTTTTATTTCGGATCCAAGTAATTTTTATTATTTTCTTTAATTTATTAGGGTCGAAAATTTCGCAATAAGCTAGTAATCACCCATCTCCAAATTAAAGATCCTAATAAAATTACCGATCTCAGAATGAAAATAAGTCCATATAATTATGCATGACATAACCGTTTAAACAATAAAATCATAAATTTCATACTCAAATAAATGCAAAACTCATATATGATATTCAAATTTTAAGGTCATAAAATGTATAAATAAATGCAATAAATCATGCATAAAATATATCTCCAAATATATCTCCTTTGGTGAGAAGCCTCTCTCCCGAAAAATCTAGGATAGTCGCCCCGTCTGGGGAATTTGGGAAAATAACCTAAGTCAACTATTTTTTTCAAAAAAAATTAACCTCTTATAGTAAATCAGGAGATTGGGCATAAGTCCTTTCGTCGTTATTTCTTCCGACGAGTCGCAGAAAATCTTCTCCAGCGATTCTAGAGCGATGGAGTGGTGGGCCTCTATCGAAATCACATAATCAATTTTGGCTTTAATTTAAGTTATTTTTTGAAATTAGCCTTTTAATTATGCTAATTAGTTACAAAATATCCTTTAAACCCTATTATTCATCTACCACAATCAAATTCTCGTCCTATTTTCTTCTCCCACAGTCATATCGTCAAATTGTGAGATGTAATCTTATTCTCTTCGTTTATTTCATCTTCTTATTCTTAATGTAATTTTATATCTTTTTTCTGTATTGAAATAAATGATGATTATATAATAGTTTTATAGGCATATCGCACAAAACTGATTAGGTTAGTGAATTTTTAGTTTATTTACACAAATCGGGAAAAAAAAGAAGAGAAACCTTAGGTAGCTATTTTGACTCA
The DNA here is from genome assembly GCF_033568475.1 of Henckelia pumila. Lineage (NCBI taxonomy): Eukaryota > Viridiplantae > Streptophyta > Magnoliopsida > Lamiales > Gesneriaceae > Henckelia > Henckelia pumila. The sequence continues at coordinate 20,050,346 of NC_133123.1, read as the reverse complement.
GTTGCGAATTGTCGTCTCAAAATTGTGTACTTTATGATTTGAAGTAGTTGAGTATATGATTGGACCATGATAAATGGAATTTATCATCTTAATTTATATATGATTTGACTTGCATTTTGTGATGCATCTAGTGGATAGTATGCGTGTTAGTTGTTGTTTTTGTGAGTTGCAAGGATTGGAGCAAAAGTAACAAGAAGAAGCGGAAGGATGAAATACAGAGCAGCAACTTCAAAAAATTACTGAGAATTATTGAGACATTTAAATCCGATCTCCACCGTTCATAATGAAGTTTAGGATTTTTGAAGCTGCTGTCAAAATTTCAGCTCGATCCGACGGTTAGATTGTGAGATATGAATTTTTGAAAATTATCGCGCGCTACAGAATAGCACATGCGAGAGGCATGCGCGCCCGCGCTGTCCTCGACGTGAAATAAAGTGCAAATTCGAAGCTCATGCATGCCCGCGTCATTGCGAAAGTCAGATTTTTTGATTTTTCGGGAAGGAAACCTTTGAAATTTCATGGGCTTTTATTTATTTGATTGGAAGCATATATAAAAGGGACTTGGATGCACATAATTAAGGAGGAAGCCGCCGCACAACACAAGAGAAATCAAAAGAGCTTAAACGTGAGATTTGGAGGAGAAAATCTGGGCAAAACGTGAAGAACATCAATCAACAAATACGAAGATCGATCGACCAAACACGAAAGACCGACTACGGATTTTTTTTCTTTCTTTTGAATTTATATTATTAATTTGATGTCTAGTTTCATGAACATGATTTATTTTTGCAATATTTTGATTATGAACTAAATTTCTTAGTCTAGAGGTTTATGTAGCCTGGTTGAGACGCTTCTACAACATTTTGATATTTTTGGATTGAATTTTAGTAGATTAATTGTTTTTTCTAGATTTGATTGTCTTTTTAATTAATTGATCACTAATTAAATTGTTAAATTTATTTGGAATCCGGCACTCGGGAGAGGGAATTTTGAATAAGATCATTAGAAATTACACCATTAATTGTTTATATTGCTCGAGAGAGTATATAACATTAAGGGAGCGTTAGGAAGAACATCGTTTTACACATATCACTAAGACTAGATTTTTAATAGGGATATTGGAATTGAATCTTAGTTGATACACATTATTTATTGCTCGGGAGAGGAAAATAATATAACTAAGTGTTCTTCGCTATTAATTGAATGAAATTCATGAAAATAAGTTAATTAGGAGTAATTGTTGTCGAAACCAAGTGAAATCATAACATCTAGACCGTTTTTCTCTCATTAATAATTTCTGAAAATTGTGTGTGTGCTAGCTAAAATTCACTTTTTATTTTATTTTTATGCAATTCTCTCAAATATTGATTTTCTAAATTAAATTAGGACTATTTTAATTACAAGTACTTAATAATATTCAATTTTTCTCATCGTGGGATCGACACTCTATTTACTCTTTACTAAAACTTGACAACCGTGCACTTGCAGGCACAAAATTACGCAACAAGTTTTTGGCGCCGTTGCCGGTGATTGATTTAATATATTGTGCACTAATACTGTTACCAAGTGATCTTGATTTTGATTTAGAATTATTATTTTTTTATTGTCTATTTATTATTATCATTATTTTTTGGATTAATTTATTTTGTTTTGTTTATGTCTGCAGTTTATTTACAGATCTTAATATTTTGAAAGTGCAGACGCAGTCGGGCTGAGGACTATAAACTAAGCGCTGCTTGGGAGGCAACCCAAGAGTTTTTAGTATTATTTATTTATTATGTTTATTTGATTTTTATGTATTCACTTCTTAATTTTTTGTCCCTTGTCATTTTTTTTAGGTTGGGTGGAGATGAAGTTTGGTGGTGTTACCCCTACTATACCCCAATGCGCTGCAAATAACGATGAAAAAGATGATGACTATTGATGGTCGTTGTCATAGGTACATGCATTCCTCTGTTATTTCATTTATTTATTGTACATTGAGGACAATGCACTTTTTAGATTTGGGGGGTGTTTAAAAATTTTGAAGATTTTGAAATTTTTTGATGAGTTAGTTTGAGTTAAAGGCATGATGTTGTAATTGTATTGGCCGATGATGAAAATAATTTTTTGTGCTGAAAGGTTAGTGTTAGCTATATTTAATCTTGAGTTCTCACTCATATACACTATGTCTTGATTGTTTAGACCCTAGTGATTAGAGAAGCTTTGTGATTCTGTGAGTGGATTGGATGATTTGATTCTTAACTTTGGTGATTTATATTCAAAATCGAGGTAGACTAATACGAGCTTAGAAATGATTTAGGAAATCTTATTGAATTCATTGAGTAGCTAAAAAGTTGAAAAAGCAACAAAAAGAGAAAAAAAATTTGCAACTTCATCCGGGCCTGAAAAGGGATTGAAATCCTAATCACCAATCCATGGCTAAGTTTGCGGAATAAACGAGGTTGATGCTCCATCCGAGCTATAGACGAGGGGATTGAAATCCGAATCCTATCTTTAGTTGTAGCTAAGTTTGCGGGTAATTTATGGGGCTAAAATAAAACCCGATGCAAAATCCGGAGTTGTTTTGAAAAATTTGTTATATACCTTGAAAATTCCTTTTGATCTTAGTGAGTAGAAGTTGAACTTGCTAGAGAGTGTTTTGAAACTAGAGAGCAGAATTGATGAATCTATGAAACAAATTGTTGCACTAGTATATCGAAAGCGAGGAGGATAAACAATATTGGCAAATCACATACACACGAAAACTCTTGAGAAAATTAGCTTACATGTGGATTGAATCTTGCATGAACTGTAAAAATTCGAAGGTCGACTATATTACATATTATTGTCTTGCTCGGGACTAGCAAAAGTCTAAGTTTGGGGGGATTTGACAAGTGCAATTTATGCACTTAATTTATATATGATTTGACTTGACTTTTGTGATGTATCGAGTGGATATTATGCGTGTTAGTTGTTATTTTTGTGAGTTGCAAGGATTAGAGCAAAAGTAATAAGAAGAAGCGGAATGATGAAATACAGAGCAGCAACTTCAGAAAATTACTGGGAATTATTGAGACATCTAAATCCGATCTCCACCATTCATAATGAAGTTTGGGATTTTTGAAGCTGCTGTCAAAATTTCAGCTCGATCCGACGGTTAGATTGTGATAAATGAATTTTTGAAAATTGTCGCGCGCTGCAGAATAGCACATGCGAGAGGCATGCGCGCCCGCGCCATTGCGAAAGTCAGATTTTTTGATTTTTCGGGAAGGAAACCTTTGGAATTTCGTGGGATTTTATTTATTTGATTGGAAGCACATATAAAAAGGACTTGGATGCACATAATTAAGGAGGAAGCCACCGTACAACACAAGAGAAATCAAGAGAGCTTAAACGTGAGATTTTGAGGAGAAAATCTGGGCAAAACGTGAAGAACATCAATCAACAAATACGAAGATCGATCGACCGAACACGAAAGACCGACTATGGATTTGTTTTCTTTCTTTTGAATTTATATTATTGATTTGATGTCTAGTTTCATGAACATGATTTATTTTTGCAATATTTTGATTATGAACTAAATTTCTTAGTCTAGAGGTTGATGTAGCCTGGTTAAGATGCTTCAACAACTTTTTGATATTTTTGGATTGAATTCTAGTAGATTAATTATTTTTCTAGATTTGATTGTCTTTTCAATTAATTGATCACTAATTGAATTGTTAAATTTATTTGGAATCAGGCACTCGGGAGAGGGGATTTTGAATAAGATCATTAGAAATTACACCGTTAATTGTTTATATAGCTCGGGAGGGTATATAACATTAAGGGAGCCTTAGGAAGAACATCGTTTTACACATATCACTAAGACTAGATTTTTAATAGGGATATTGGAATTGAATCTTAGTTGATACACATTATTTATTGCTCGGGAGAGATAAATAATATAACTAAGTGTTCTTGGATATTAATTAAATAAAATTCATGAAAATAAGTTAATTAGGAGTAATTTTTGTCGAAACCAGGTGAAATCATAACCTCTAGAATGTTTTTCTCTCATTGATAATTTTTGAAAATTGTGTTTGCTAGCTAAAATTCACTGTTTATTTTATTTTTTTGCAATTCTCTCAAATATTGATTTTCTAAATTAAATTAGGAATATTTTAATTACAAGTACTTAATAATTTTCAATTTTACTTCTTGTGGGATGGACACTCTATTTACTCTTTACTAGAGCCGTCAATTTGGGTTAGGCCCGTCGGGTTGGCCCGCCTAACCCGCAACCCATCTTGGTTGGGTTGGGTTGAGGATTTTCAGCCTGCCATCGACCTACCAAAAGGTGGGTTTTTGGTGGGACGGCCCGCCCCTCCGCAGGTTGGCCCGTTTGACAGCTCTACTCTTTACTAAAACTTGACAACCGTGCACTTGCGAGAACAAAATTTACTCTTTGAAAAACAAGAAAATCTTTGAAGATTATGCAAGAAAAAGTTATATTTACATGTGATAAATAGAAAACAAAGATTATTCTCCAAAAATAAAAAGAGGTAACAGAGATCGATACAAATACAATGTTCGATTGAAATAGTTGTATTGAATCAAATATATATATATATATATATATATATATATATATATATATATAATGTGAGTATATGTACATGTCATGAGAAATGCAAGGAAAACATGTAGATGCATTGCCCATGATTCGAATGGTTGGGAAAAAATATTTTTTTTTATAAAATATAAATAATAATTTACGTTAAGGCTTTTTGTGTTGAGAATAAAATGATATGCCATTACAAAAATGTTGATGTATTTGAGAGTGAAACATTTTTTTCAAAAATTTGCAGGAATGGATTCCATCAAAAGACTAGTTCTTTCTTACTTCGGTGAATTTATAGAGACTACAATAGTTCATTGGGTTTGGAATGAAAAAAATACAAAGTCTTTAGCTGTGACAACTACAATTTCATATATAGAATTGTATGATAAGGTTCGAAATCTTCTCAATATTGATTGTTCGGCTTATGAGATTTTGATGCAATTTGTTGTCTCGGGTATGGTACATGTTCATGTTTCTCCAATTGAAATCATATCAGATGATGACTTACAATAGTTTATTTCTATTCATGAACAAGTTCCTCTTTGTATATCTCTTAAACACAAGGCATCGATTGATTCAACGTCACTTATGGAGCCAAATGTTTCTATTCATCATTCTTCTTCTTGTGTCGGAGTGACATTGCAAAATTCTGGTATTGAAAATGTTGCACAAGTTTTGGATGTTGAAGAAAGTGGGATGATGAATGATGTGTCAGATATGGGTGATGTGACGCCCGGGGCTGAAGAGGCAAGGAGTGATCGCCGGTGCCAAGAGGTTGCACGGACAATGAGCGGCTCCTGGTAGGCTTCTAGGCGGAGGGAGACATGAATGAACCGATCCCGTGCCGGAATGAGAGGGGATTCTGAGACTGTGTAGGTATGGGACTACATAGTTGAGGAGGGTTTAAAAGATTTCATATGTACTGCTCATATCAAGAAGGTGCATCTTCTTTTCGGGAGCTCATCACATAAGAACTCCAAAGTTAAGCGTGCTTGACTTGGGGAAATTATAGGATGGGTGACCCCCTGGGAAGTTTTCCAGGGTGCGTGTGAGTGAGGACATAAGCACGCTGAAAAGACTCGTCTTGATACAGTGGGTCGTTACAAATGGTATCAAAGCCGACCTCTCTTAGTACGGTATGGTTCGGGGACGAACCAAGCGGAAGCTGGTGGGCATGTGACGCCCGGGGCTGAAGAGGCAGGGAGTGATCGCCGGTGCCAAGAGGTTGCACGAACAATGAGCGGCTCCTGGTAGGCTTCTAGGCGGAGGGAGACATGAATGAACCGATCCCGTGCCGGAATGAGAGGGGATTCTGAGACTGTGTAGGTATGGGACTACATAGTTGAGGAGGGTTTAAAAGATTTCATATGTACTGCTCATATCAAGAAGGTGCATCTTCTTTTCGGGAGCTCATCACATAAAAACTCCAAAGTTAAGCGTGCTTGACTTGGGGAAATTATAGGATGGGTGACCCCCTGGGAAGTTTTCCAGGGTGCGTGTGAGTGAGGACATAAGCACGCTGAAAAGACTCGTCTTGATACAGTGGGTCGTTACAGGTGAAGTCTTAGAAACAAGACAAACTTATTAAGAATTTGAAGGTAAAGATATTTACTGTGAAAATGTAGACAATTATTTTACTGATTGTGTAATTGTTTCAGATGACCACCGAAATCTCAGTCATGCTTCTATACCAGTTTCAAGGTATAAAAACATCATTGATCATTTATCTGATCAGAATAACCGTGAAAATAAAGTATAGAGTTCTACACCGGTACCAATAGATGAGAACATTATTGGAACTTCATCAAGTCACTCAAAATTATGCAGAAGGTCGGAGAAATTGGGATCATCTGAATCATTTCATGAAGCATATGACGTTCAAGTGAATCAATTGTGTCGGAACAAAAAGGAACTGCAATCGAAGTTTCACATGCTTGTCTTGAGGAATAAATTTGAATTCAAAGATAAAAAGTCTAATAAGGCCGTACTTATAATTGTATGTGTTGATGATAACTGCAAATAGAGAATGAGAGCAACGATGCTTGAGGATTCAGACTATTTCCAGGTTCGTAAATATAAATCTGAACATACATGTTCATTGGATTTCCAACATGATGGACATAAGCAAGCAAGTAGTAGGGCAATTGGTAAGCACATAATGTCAAGGTTGCAAGATCTTAACCAGGAATATAGGCCATCTACCATCATTGGTGATATACGCAGAGAATTTGATATTACCTTGAGTTATCAAAAGGCGTGGAAGGCCAGGGAGCATGCACTTGAGCTTATTAGGAGGTCACCTGAGCATAATTATGGGAATTTACCATCATATTGCTACATCTTGGAGAAGAATAATCCTGGAACTGTTACATATATTGAAACATACCAGAATGATCGTTTTTTTTGTACTTCTTCCTGTCTTTTGGACCAAGCATATGCGGTTTTCGTTCATTAATGAGACCTATTATATGTGTTGATGATACCTTTTTGAAATCTAAATATAGAGAAACATTAATCATTGCAACATGTCAAGATGTCAATGGACAAATTTATCCTATTGCTTGGGGAATAGTGGATTCTGAGAATGATTCATCATGGTCATGGTTTATGTCAAATTTAAAAGAACAGGTAGGTGACTCCAACCAATTGGTATTTATATCTGATAGGCACAAGAGTATTGCTAAATCCATAAAAATGTTATTTCCACAATATCATCATGGTTTTTGTATGTGGCACATGGAGCAAAATATTAAAGTAAAGTTTCACACAAAGGGTCTCATACCTTTGTTCAAATCTGCAGCAGAAGCTTATCGGATGTCTGAGTTTGAAAGTTGCATGGCAGAAATTTGTAGAAAGAACATGCAGCTTGGAAAATATTTAGAAGATGCAGATTATGATTCTTGGTCACGGGCTCACTTTAAAGGTAAGCGCTACAATATATATCATGACATCAAATAATGATGAGTCAATGAATTCTCTGTTAAAATCCCAAAGAGATTATCCAATCACTATTTTGATTGAACATATTCGATCAATTATGCAAAGATGGTTTTATGAGCATCGTACATCGGCAGAATCATTCACGATCCAGATGACCCCAAAGTTTGAAGAAGTTTTACGCTATCTCACTTGATGTTTCTTCAATTTTTAAAGTGAATCTTATAGCAACTTACAAGTTTCAAGTTGGTTTGGATGCAATTAATATGGATGTTGTGAATATTACACTAATGACGTGTTCATGCAAGAAATTTGACATGTTGGAAATTTCATATGGACATGCAATTGCAGCTGCAAAGTTAAGAGGGATTTCGATTTATAGTTTGTGCTCCAAATATTACAAAACTACATGTTGGAGAGCCTCCTATGCTGAACCAATTCATCCCGTATATAATGAGATACATTGGTTAATTCCAAGTGAAGTTCAAGAGAGAGTTATCTTACCTTCATTTGTGAGAAGACCACGTGGAAGACGATGGACAAGAAGTATAAGATCCATGGGTGAAATATCTTTAAAATTTTGTTGCTCTACATGTGGTTCCACTGGGCACTATGAGAAAAGTTGCAAGAATCCTACTCCAATTTGATGACATGATTATTTCATGATTTTTCAAACATAATTATTATTTCATTAGGATTTAATTTGTCTTTATTTTGCTTTCTGGGGTGATCTTGTGAATTGACTCGTATATTTGACTAGATGTTTTCTAAATAGTCATGTTTATATCAGAATAAAGCTAATTCTAGTATTTCACAAGCCATTTTCTCAATTTTTCGGAATAAATCTTAGTGAATTCCTGAGTAAGATTATAAAATCCATAAAATAAAGACAACCAAATTATTGTGTATTTAACAAGTCAATCACGTGATTAGAAATTCATTTTATTCTTTCCACAAATCGGTTCCAATGAATACAATAAATATTTCAAAAGCAATTTTCTAACGTTTCGTGAATAAAGTTTAGTGAATCCGTAGTAATTTATTGGTTATTAGTAATAGAATTGCGATGGACAAATTAATGTCTAAAAAGGGTATTTTAGGATTTTAAAATTGTAGAAGGCTATATTGTAAATCATTTATGAGATAAGGCTATTTTTAAAAATATGATATTGAAATGGACTAGAATCTTTAATTTCTCTTATTATAATTCAATAAGATAACTAATTGACCACAAACAAAATGTTTCCAAAAAAAAATGCACGTTACAATGAAATGATCTTTTAAATTTATAATTATAAAACTCATGCCTAAACCCTCGACAAATTAGGCAAAAGTGCCTGAATTTTAAAGACACAAATTTCGAAAATACAATGAATGATTTTCAGATATTTCATGCGGATGATATACAATTTATCCTACAAAATCTATTTATCAAGCAAATTACTAAAAAAAAATTAAATATATAATTTAGCATATCTAAGTGGAAAAGTGACGAATTCAAAAAAAAAAAAAGAAGGAAAAGTGACCATTATTATAAAACAAAAAATAGATAGATAAATCACTCAAAAATAACAGGTCCCAAGATCGGATTGAAATGATTTTAGGTCCGTTTTCAAGCACCCTAATAATGCAATTCAATATTGATGCCGGATTAAACCAAACCGAATTGAATTCGATTTCAATCGATAACTAATTAGTATCCTAATTTGTGGCTTTGTGGATACGGTTATTTTTAATCTAACATCGACCAACTATTTTTTTTTAAAAAAACAATATTCTATAATACATTTCAAATATATTTGAAAATATCATTATTATTTTTTAAAAATAAATATATAACCGAATTTATTTTCCCAATTTCTCTTGTGACTATTGCAGGAGAAATTGATGGGTTGAATCTCACGTAACTAATGGTGCCACAATTGATTATCATCGGACAGAATATGCTTATATTTATGGGTATATATAGAATTTATTTAAAAAATATTTAATGCACTCAGATTATAAAGCAACTAAAATACAATGACAGTGAAAATAATGCAGAAATAATTTAATAAAATAAAATTCACATCCATATCCCAGCCAGAATTAATTAATTCAAGAATCATCACATTCATGATTCATTTGTGTAGATGTCAAAATGGGCCACCCACCGTTAGGCGGGGCGGGATGGCAGACCCATATTTTAGTCAAATTGAGAAAGCATTAACCTAACTCACTTATTTTAGGTGGCGGGGCGGGCCAACCCAACGGATTTACGTGTAAATTGATGGATTTTTATAACCCAACCCGCAACCCACCACAATCCACTTTTAGGCTGAACGGTGCAAACCGATCCATCTTTTAGATGTATTGAAAAATTATCAATACAATTCACCATTTTTATATGGCAGGGTGGGCAACCCGACCTACCAAACCCAATTTGACTCTGTTCATTTGCATCATTTTTTGTCGCCTTCCGGCTTCCACTCGCCTGTCTGTACTCTGGATTATAATACATGGGAAATTCCCAAACTCTCCCATACAATTACCCTTGTGTAAATCGCACATTTTTCTGTCGTCAGAAGTCCCCAGCAAAAAGCTGTAAACTTTTGATCGAAACATGTGGATTTTTGGAAGAAAAGGGGCATCGGGTTTTTCGGCGTGTTCAACAGCTGCCGAAGTTGCTCAAGGGATTGATGCATCAGGCCTTACGGCTATTGTTACGGGTTGCTTTTCTCACTTGGGTTCATTTTACTTTCTTGGTTGATCCTTTTCTTATCGAGTATATGCTTGATTGTTGCTATTATTCTGGGTTTAGAATATGTTTTTTACAGTATGGCTTGGTTGATCCTTTTCTTATCGAGTATATGCTTGATTGTTGCTATTATTCTGGGTTTAGGACATGGTTTTTACAGTATGGTTGTGGTTCTTACGTTGTGATTCTCGATGAGTTAGTTGATTGAAAAGGGTACTTGTGTTGAGGATTTAGCTTTGCCATCATATTTTTGGTATCTGTTTTTTTCCACCATAAATCTTTTGTTAGGTTGTTTATTGAGTAATTATATGTCCTGATACTTGATTGTTTGTAACTGGAAGTAGTGTTTTTAAGTTTCTTTGAATGTGTTTCGTGATGTGCTTGGGTGGCTTTACCTTTTTGAGATTAAAGTTGTTTGTGTTAATAGAGGTGTTTTGTTTCACTTTTCCCTCACTGTAGATTTCCCGGTGTGAAATAATGAAGTTAGTGCAGTACATGAATTCACAGCTATTAAAAATCTGAACTACGAATAGAGTGTCTTGCTATTTGAAACTGTTTTTCTCATCCTTTTTTTTATGTTATTCTAAAATAACACTGGTACTCTAGTTGCAGTACTCATATTATTATACCTTTTTCTATGAAATTAATGTTATTTGGTGACCTGAAATTTATTTTACCACTTTCTAGTCATTTTGAGCATACCTGCCTAAATTTCATCGAGCAATTTACTCTAGCAGAATGCAAATTTTTTGTGGTTTTAGTGCCTTGGGTATTTTAGTTGATGACGTAGAGAATGGAACGAGGAATATAACAGCCGCATTACATTAGTAAGGATTATGTTTTGATGAGATGAATTGATCTATCACATGGTTATGTATAAACTTAGCTGGACAATTTTCTTCTCAGGAGTGTACAATAGTGCAAATGCATCTCTGTCATCAATCTGTATTGTGTCAAACACTTAGACATCTAGTGGTTAAGAAAGTTGCTGGCATAGAATAAATCTTTTGTTTATGCATGCTCAGGAGCATCAAGTGGCATTGGAACAGAGACTACCAGAATCCTCACACAATGTGGCGTCCACGTGATTATGGCAGTACGCAACGTGGACAGTGGTAAAAAAGTTAAAGAAACCATAATCAAGGAAAATCCCGATGCTAAGATTGATGTTATGGAACTTGATCTCAGCTCTATGACATCAATCCGGAAATTTGCGTTGGAATACAACAACATGTTGTTGCCGTTAAACCTCCTCATGTAAGTTTCCTGAGATTTAATTACTTTCTAATTTACGACTCACTTCATTCTTTTGCACCAACTGCCTCTTGTTTCTTAGCCATGAACTAAGTTGATTCACTTTATTTCTCATAATAAATTTTTTTACTTCTAAACTCTTACAGTCTTTTGTATTTATAAGAAATAATGCAGGGGTAATGGCTCCGCCATTCACACTTTCACAAGACAACGTAGAGTTGCAATTTGCAACGAACCATTTAGGTATGCCTTCCTGCAGGTTATCCAAACTTAAATATTGATTTTCAATTTGTAAGCCAGTTCTATGACCGATTACGATTAGTCTAGCTCATTGATTTTTGAATAAAGGGCTGTTGTATTGAGTAATACAGATTTTCCTCAATTTTAGAATTGATTTTGGTGGGATTTCTTGGTCTTTTATGGTTGAGTTCCTAAATATCTTTATTTTTTACAAACCAGGACAATCTCTTTTGGTATTTCCCCCATATGGTGTTACGTAATTATCGTGTCTACTTCACATTACAGTGATCTCTATTCGACAAGAAGACCCTTATGCATCTATTCCAGACCCTTGTGCATCTCTTCATATAAATCTTTTTCCAAGAGTGTTCTTTTGGACTCATTAGATTGTTGACCAGTAAATTTATCGAGAATAACTTATTTTGACTCTCTAGATGATGTTATATTTTTTTTATAAATGATTATTCAAATTTATTAAAGTATCTAATCTTTTGAAGGGATTTTCTTCCAGTTTGAACCATCTAATGGATTAATAGTGTAGACAATTATATTTTATAATGTAACTCACGGATATTGATGTGTGACGTACTTGGCATTCATCATGCGAACGGATACAATGGTGCAAATTAGTTCTCTTCAGGACATCAGAAATCTTTCTTTTTTATAAAGTAATCCATCTCGAATTCTGCCTTTGCGTTTTGTTTCTCCAATCTGGTTCCTTTTCAAATTAATCAAAATTCTAGTAAATGAAATATTCAGACTTCAGAGTACGAGCTCTGCTGTCATCTCATTTGTCAGTAGTCATCAGTTTTGTGATTCGTACTGAAACTTAGGTGGATCCTTGGAAAAGAGCTGAAAAATAACAGCTCTTTACTTGGAAAGGGGTAGACCTGCGGCAAACAATCTCTCCTCCTAAACCATATCTATGTTGTTTATGCTAGAACGTATATTCATGGACTTTTCAAGTTGTATTTATTTATATATTACGTGTGTGTCTTCTGTCAATATCATTATGTGTTTGATATATTTCGATCCTGATCTACTTCCCTGTTCAATTGCCAAGGACTTTTCCAATTGTCAAAAGATAAGTTTACATTTTGGTGCAGGACATTTTCTTTTGACAAATCTTTTGTTGGATAACATGAAAAGGACTGCTAGTGAGAGCCAGAAAGAAGGAAGGATTGTCAATGTCTCATCAGAAGGCCATCGTTTTGCATATCGTGAAGGAATTCGTTTTGATCAAATTAATGATAGCTCGAGGTAAGCTTCACTCATTATCCTTTAGTTCACTGATCATTCAGAATTCGTTTTTGGTCTAATTGAAATAGAAACTTGCATGAACTTACATGTATATATATATTTAATTCTTATTCAGTTTTTAGTTTCTTAAGTCGCATGGTCCGAGCCAAGTATGCAAACTTTTTGATAATTTTACTCACTTCATCAGTTTATTATAAAATAATATACATCAGAATGATCACCTCGTTGGAGATAGTGAAACTGCTTCTGATTACTTTTTTATATTTAAATACTTTTCATCAAACCTTTTTTAATTATAGCAATTCACTTAATACTTTGTCGTGTGCCTTTGATCTATAGTTACAACACCTTATTCGCATATGGACAGTCCAAGCTGGCTAACATATTGCATGCTAATGAACTCGCGAGTCGCTTGAAGGTAATGTATGCAGCCTGGTATTGTGGCATGAAAGATTTTTCCTTCATTGGTCATTGGGTTTTGGATGCAATAAGAATTGCAATAGTAATTTGGCTACAATTTGTTTTGCAAGTGTACATTTAGATCTCTTTCGCATGAACATGGAGAGAGTTGAGTGAAAATTACGTTTGGTATGACTATATTTATTTCTTGTCACCCATTATAGTTAATTGAGTTGGATTTCATACGGCCATTTGTTTCTTTTCATCTGCTGAATTTGTTTCTAAAGACACTGCTTGAGTTGGATCTTGAAATCAAATTAGGACTAAGTTAAAAATTGTCAACATAGTCAAGTCTATTGGATCTTTTTTTGGAATTACAGATTGATGCTTGTAGTTCTCCACGTTCTTTTTTTATTGGCTAGCTAGGCAAGGGACCTAATATTTTAAAAACAGTTCATTTTTTGAAGAACTTGGATAATAATGGGTGATTTCTGCTGTTAACATGTCATTGCTCATTTGAGAACCAAGCATGAAGCTTGGGGCCGTCAGCCGTCTAGTCTGCTGCTCCAGGAAAACTTGGATGTACCTAAAAATTCGTGCTTGTTTTTCTGCCTAAGCATAGAGCCAACTAGTCTCTCTGTTCCAGGAAAAACTGGGATGTACCTAAACTGGTCATAAAATTCTTGCTTGCTCTTCGCCTAAACAGTGAATATTCTAGATGCTGAAGTTTTAGTTAATCTAAATTGAACTAATGGCTGCTGTTTGGTCTTCATGACACTTGTTTTACTGGTAATAATAGGAACCCTTCACATTAGAAAATAGAAATGCTGACAAACTCATCACAGCTTTAGGCTATCAAATCATGTGAGACCTAAATTTGTGTTGTGGAGTGAACAGGATATTTACCATGAAATTGAAAACTCTTTATCTTTTTGGATACTGGTAAAGTTTCTGTATTAGCGGAAATGTTGTTCACGCGTTCCGGAAAGCTGTTTCAGTGATGTGTACTCAGTAGCACTAATAAGATGTGATATCTCTAATGGCAGGAAGAAGGGGTTGAAATAACTGCAAATTCTCTGCATCCTGGATCAATTGCCACCAACCTTATGCGGCATCATGGTTTCATTGAAGGTGAAGCTCTGAAATGTTTTTATAATCTCATATAATGGTAGAGGATTACTTTAAAATGGGTTCAATAGTATAGACAATTGGGAACAAGCATGTTTGTGTCACATGTCTGAAGCATTTGCCATCTTGCAATGCTAGCCCACCAAAAACCCGAAGATGTTGAGAAAATACGAGTGAGTTACCCATTGTGAATAACTATGAATAAACAAAGTGGCAAATTAAACCATCCATCATACACCTTCCACTCTGTTGGGGAAAAATGGCAAAATGGTATGAATAACTATGAATAAACAACGTGGCAAATTGTATGAATGACTATGTGCATTTGGGTTCTATTTGCGACTTATTGAATAACTTATGCAAGTACTAGGTTAATTTACATTCACATGATATAATTCCTCTCATTGACAAATCATGTTGTAGGAATTCGCCATTTGCTCCACGTAAGTATCTACTATTTTGGTACATCACAGAGGGTAAAGTAAGATTCACCAAATACTTAGGTAGTTTGCATTTGAAATACCTCAGCCACCAGTCCAGCTAGTAGCGTCAAAAGAATCTAACATCAATAGTGGATTTTCCCAAAGAAGGGAGAGTGCAAATTGATGAGTCACGTCTTAAAAAATGGAAAGGACTCAAGTATTAGAAAGAACAAAGTGTAAAGTGATAGCTATCCACTGATGATATGTGATGGGAATTTGTCTGTTCAAAGCAAGTTTCTGCGTGTGCATGCATAAAATGCTCCTCGACTAATAAATGTTGATTATTTCTTTTACAGGCATTGTTAACTGGGTTGGCAAATACTTCATTAAAAATATTCCTCAGGTTTGTTCAATCTTTGACCTCAGAAATCTTGATAAGAAGAAGAGTCGTGGTTTATTTTGAAAGCAAGACGTATATTTACAAAACAAATTATTCAGAAAATTTTGAAGCCTTTTGGTCTCCCCCCTGCTCGTGTCTAATACATATGTATTGAAAATAGGCGTCGATTTTTATTAGATGCATTTTTGGACTGAAGTCATATAGTTGATTGACATTAGGGAGCAGCAACAACGTCCTATGTAGCTCTACATCCACAGGTTAAGGGAGTCAGTGGCAAGTATTTTGCTGACAGCAACATTGCTAATCCGAGTTCACTGGCCAGAGATGTAGATTTGGCTAAAAAACTGTGGGATTTCAGCCTGAATTTGACAGAGAACAAGTAGTTTGTTTAACAGAAATGACAGTTTGACGCAAAGATTCCATGGTTGAGATTCTATATCAGGGCTCTTAAAATTCCAAGTCTTCCTTTCAAGCTTTCGATTCTTCAGTTAATATAAATAAACGGAAGTATTGGAATGAGTTTGAAAACTTGTTTGAACTGGTGCAAAGCGTTGTTTCGTGATTCTTATAACAGCTGGTTATTTCGATCATTTGGTTATCTCAGTCGTCTAGCTTTTGTTCTTTGACTAGCTGGGCATTTCGGTGTCCTTTTTTAATTGTGTTTTTTCCCCTTTGCACGAAACAATATAATATCTGGTAAGGCCGGACCTGAGTACATGCCGAATAGATGCATTTGTGGTTTTGAAGGCAACTAAACCCAAGGTTCGACCGCCGGTCGTTGCCTGTCCTGATTCAAAATGGAACCGTGATAGAGCCTCTAGTTATCAAATGTTTCCCATTCACCAACAAAAATGTCACTATTTCGAAAATGTCATGCCATGATATAATGCATTGCATATCCATGTTTAATTCATTTCAGAATATGATCAAATAATAATAATAATAATAATAATAATAATAATAATAATAATAATTAGTTGCTACCCTCGTCTATTTCATATCCCTCCTTGTGTTATGTCAATGTATTCCTCTCGGATGCCTATTTAATTTTCAAATATACCTATTTATCTCTCATTCAATTGTTGATTTGTTCTGCCTCTTATTTCCTAAAAACCACTAATTTTACGAAATCATACATTGTTTCCCTAAAAATTGTTTTGTGAACGATACGATATATCAAATGTTGATATTTGAAATAATCGTAGAAATAATTCAAAATCACGTGCAACATGTTCGCAATATTATTGGTTATGTATGTATCAAACAAAGGAGTCGTAAGATATCTTGCTGCTCGTGTCGTATATTAAATATATAATATCAGATTAACCATCTTTTATGCATAAATTTTAGAAAAAAAATAATTTATCATACAAAGATATCAAGCATGAACAAATAGAAAGATGGCAACGCTAATGTGTGTATATATATATATATATATATATATATATATATATGTTGCTTTTACTTTGTGAGATGTAATTACATGTGGATAAATCATACTAGAACTATTAAAATAATTTTGAAGGATGTGGAATAATGATGAATAAACAATAACACGTTTACTTTGATTTATTAATTTTGGGATTGAAATAATGATTGATGAACGAATTACAGTTTTATCCTCCACCTATGATAAATAATATTATGTTTAATTTTGTTTTCATATAATTTGGATTGAATTATTATTGAATATTGTAAATTATTATTAATTTTAATATGAATCATTTTCATTTATCGAAATCATAGGGTATAAAATTATGTATTTTTTTAAAAATAGATAAAATTGATAAAAATGAGTCAAAAAATATGAGAAATTGGGAGAAAAACAAAATAATTAAAGAAGAGTATATTAGGATTTCTATAGAATTTTTTTTATAAATATTGTGAAGGATATGTTATACCCCATGTAATTAAGTATGAGAAATTCCATGAAATCAATGTATAATTACCGGCCTTGAAATTTGAAAAAAAAAAATGATTTTTTGTAAGTAAACAATGGATTAGATTGGATTAATAAACTCATCATATGGTTATCAAGCCAAGTAAACACACCCATAGTCTTTCGTCAAAATTTATATTTTGTAATCCGAATTACAAGTTTGAGAGCGTTATTGATCCTCCATTCTCATACACAATCTAAGACAACAAATGATAGGAAAAGGTGATATTATGAAAATCCACTCTTTAAAATATCACAATGAAAAGAATAAAAACAACCAGAACCAATATTCATGAAAAATCAACTCATCTTTATTGTGAGTTCACTCTCCAATGCCAGCTCCAATCTGGAGTTAGAGGAAGGTCGGGGTACGTAAACCGATGATACGTGATCATAAAACATCATAGCTCTTCGCGCCGAGAATCTTAAAAAACGAAGAGTCGATAAAAGGCTAACAAGTCCTAGTCCCCTAAGAATTAGTTAACGAGACAGCAGATGCTAAGTAACTGCACAAAATTGTCAACAAAACAAAATGCAAATTGAGTTGCTCAAAATTTTATGAACATAGAAAAGATGCACTAAAGCTAGCAAAAAACAAGCTTTACATCATACATCACCAAGCTTGACTGGCGCGATTATCGTCTGAATTCTACAACATTGCCATTACGGCAGTACCTTGAAACTGAAACAGTTCTAGCTATATCAAATTATCTGACTTAACAAAAAAATAAAATACATATACGCCAAGAAGTTTCCGTTCTGGGTATTGAAGTATGGTCAGTAACCTAAATAATTCACTGTCTATTTTGGGTCAGGTCGGGAAGTGAGCAAAAAACGGCCTTCAGTAACAATCAGTCCTGCAAACGTGAATAGCTAAATATCCCATTTGCCAGTGTCACTTAAGCTCAAAATATAGCAAGTATTCACCGGATGTGTTCTAACTTTATATGAGCAATACCTTCTATCGTGTTTGCTTGCTGCAGCTAACTGACACCGGTCTGCACCATTGGGAAGAAAGACCAGTCATTCAATGACGTTCCCTCCTCACCAAGAATCTTCTCATTCGCCCACCAGTCAGACCCAACTACCGGTTCATCGCAGTGTCCATCTATATTGTCAAATTTGAACTCTTTGGCTGATCCAAGAGTAATTGTTCGGGTTTTTTCATGCTGCGGTCCATTCTCACTGTTGGTCTGAGAATTCTCAGAGATGCCAACGATAGTTTCTCCAGCTGAATCACCAGGTTCATCAGTGCATTGTAATGAGTTTTCTTCTCCTCTGTGTTCTACATCCACAACAGACACTGCTACGGCTTTGGGTGAGGTCATTGGCTCTTTTTCCACACGATGAAAAACTTCTTCGGCTGGTATCTCAAAAGAAACTCTGTGCTCAACCACGGTATCATCTTTTATCGATCCATTATGTGTATCTGGAAGAGAGGCAACATCTGAGTCTTGGCGCTTCATAAGGCAAGGCTCACAAGATGTAGCACCAGAAGCATCTGGAGTCACTGCACCTGATCCTTGGCGTGATTCCCATCCACGAAGAATCTTGTCAAGGTCTAAAAGTTTAGGTGGATTTCCAGTTCTGAACTCAAGGAAAAAGGGATGTCCACTGGCAAACTCACAATCAGGGAAAGGTGATGCGGTGCCCGAACCAGAGATGCCCGAGCAAGGAGAGATCAAATGGCTGACTGGACTGCCAGGCTGAAGCTGATAGGATTGAAATTCATACTGGGATAAAGGGTATCTTTGATCACTTTCACCATGGTGGAGGTTAGGTTCGAGAAGCCGAGCAAAAGGCACCTCAGGAGAGGAAGGCACGGTCAAGTGGACTGATTCTGGGGGAGGAGTATAGGGTGCAGTTGATGGTTCAGTGGTGAAGGTTGAGAAGACTGGAGGTGAGACTAACTGGGTCTCATGAGCATAAGGGCCAATAGCAAAAATTGAAGCAGGGCCACCAGGAGAATATATGTTTGCAGAGGCAGAAGTGAGAGATAATAAACCAGTTGGTGACTGAGTTGCAGAAGGTGGTTCTGAAGGAAGATATGATGCCGGAGATGAAGGTGGAGCAGCAAAAGGCAGTACTATGGAAGGAGGCTGGGATGGATGTCCAGGTACGGAAGCATCTGCTCCTGCAGCTGCACTTTCAGGAACTAGAACTGCATGTCCAATTCGATGGCTATTCTTTTGCGATCCAAAACACCAATAAAGGCTCCAGCAGCTTCCCCACCTTCTTTTCTACATTAACATAGGACAAATCCCATTACATGAGAATGAGAATCGCATTACAGAAATTAATCCGATTTAAGAAAAATGAAGTCCTCAAAAGTTTACAGCACTAGACCGTTAAAAAAATAAACATATGGACAGCATCTTCTTTAAGTCCAAAGTGGAAAATTTACGCAAGATTCAGAAATTCACCCAGAATTTAGTATTATCGTTCCATGTTAGTAAAAATTAAAGACAAAATACAAGGCAACAACTAACAGTGCCCACAGGCCACAACCACACTGAAGAAACTTCCCCCCTTTGTCAAATTAGAGTGCACATCGGCAATTAGACATAGCAGCTCAAAACAAATCAACTACTATTGCTAAAACCAGAGTTAGGTAAACAAGTAAATTCAGTTTTGCCCACAAGTGTACTTTTGAGTTTCCTTGTAACCTCAAAGAGTGGTAGAATAGAAAAAAATAAGAGCACCACTGGGGCTACATCATGATACAGAGTCTAAAGTCAGTATTGAAGTCTAAGAATTAAAAAACTCTAATTACAAATTATTCAAAAATTCTGCAGCTTCACAAGAAGTTAAAATATTCAACAATCCATGGCCAGAAACTCTACATGTACCATGAGTTGTGCTCCTGTGTCAGGTTTATCCTAGCAGATACAGAATTTAATTAAAGCAAACATTGAATGTGATATGGTAAGATCCAGACTAGCAACCAACCCACAACAAAACAGGTGACCACTGTGATCAACATTCCTTTGTCATTTTGTGTGCGTATTATAAATTAAACAGCTATCTCAGTAGAGAAACATGAATTCTGTTTCTGCATTCTTTCCCAACTGATAACAAATCTTACAAACTCGGTATAATTTTGAAACCATTTCTCCTATCAAGAAACTCCAATAACAGATGACCAGGAACGTTCCGAAATTTCTTAAGATATTCTAAAATTTCCTTCACACCAAATCCGGTTCATGTCAAAATATCGACGTTCTCAACAATTTGCGTGCCTAAAATCATAAAATTCAAACTTTTCAACAGCAACTACAAATCATAAAGCTTAATCATCAGATCTCTAATCCAGTAAAAAAAAACCAGGAACTGAAACGAGCATTAAACACTCAACCAAGCGAATTCTAAAGCACCACAATCAAAACACAACAAAAAAAGTCAAAGGTAAACGAATAATCACGAAGTAGCTTTCAACACGAACACAGTATAAAACGATTGAATCATCAACCTTTTCCACGGAGAAACACACAAAAAAAAAAAGATCACCAAATATCTTAAATCAAGATAAACTCTCCACACCTGAAACGAAGCTTGAGGAACGCGATTCTCCAGAGAAGCGACCGCAGTGGCGGCGGCGCTTATCGTCTCTATCGCATCCGTTCCATTCACCACTCCTCTTCTCATTGTTGACCAGATCGATCACACAAATTTCACTCGAAGAACTTTCGATTTGCGGAGCTCAAATATTTCACATATTCATCCAACAAAAACAAAACAAAAATCAAATGAAATATATCGAGAAAAATGTAGATGTGTGTATGTATGTGTGTAAGTATAGATTGATTCGGAGGTCAAACACGGCAATGACTTAAAAAGAGGTTGTCCCTTATATAATAATGATTATTATTAGGGAAATTAGTAAAATTACATTTCTGTACATGGTCGAAATGGCATGAAGGAAGTCTCGTGCCACTTATTCACGTGCATTCAATACCAATGGCACGATGTCTCGGAATCCGTTGGATGATTCGATACTTTAACAAAACTCAGAATGAAGGTATTTGTTGGATCCGATTATATAATTGGTTAATAGGATAGACTAAAGTGTGATATTAACATTTTACTCATGTCATAGTTAAATTAAGGGCAAATTATTTTAAACTCTTCACTAACTCCCTACCCATCATTTTCTTTATTTTTACTCCTTAGTAGTCCTCATATTTGAATTAAAATATAATTAAAACTAATCCTTTGTACGTGGCTTTGTTATACTTATCGAACCAATCTCGACCATGCAAGACTATTAGTTACGCAAGTTTTCCAGCCAATATACTCCAGATTAGGATCCAACATGCTTCAGTAAGATAAATTAAATTTAAATACCTCTTTGACCATAATGTCGTCGGGTCATACCTGCCGAGTTTTACGAAGTGCTCCTCACACTCCAACCACGCAATCACAACAGATGGTTTCTGCACAAGCTCCTTCAACGACACCCAGTACAGCCTTAATTCATTTTTTACCTTAAGGCGTATGGTATATAAATTTAATTATAAAATATGAACATGAAAGAACAAAAGATTTAGGAAATTTATTCAGACATAATAATATTATTACATAAATCAACTCCTTTGAAGAGGAGAAGACGACTTGTTTAGCTACTCATAGTAGCCTTGTTCTTGAAATACATAAGAAACTTAATACAATAGAAAGAGAAATATTACAACAATTTATTTGTAAGAAAACTGAAGGGAATGATCGATATCTTCAGCTTCCTTGAACGCTTGTATTTATAGCTGAGATTTCACTCGTTTCACCGAGAAACTTCAGGAAATCTTACAGCTGTCTTGTATTTCTTTATGCCATTATTGATGACATCTTTTACTAGTGGAGGAATCACATGCCTGCCACTTTCTTTTGACTTTATTCTCCTCACATGCGTGTTTTATTGTTGTCGGGGCATCTTTTGCTTTTGAAGTAGGCCCCTGTGAAAACGCATCTTCAGTGGTCCTTGTCCACCTTTGCTTGTCTCGAAAAAATTCTTTCGATCCGTTTGGGGTGTAAAGGTTTTTTCAAATTCTGGCTCCTTCTGATTTGGGCATTCTGGGCAGATATTCTCTGACCATCGTCCAATATGAGTCATGTTACAAAATTTTCGGCGAGTTTCTTTACTCCCCGGCAGCTTGTTGTTCCACAAAAGATTTCTCTTCTTTTCAAAGAGTTCTTCCGCAAAGGCTGTAGTTTTTCCTGTCATTGTGTTTAACAGGAACGATCCATTCACAGAATTTTAATAAAATTTAAATGGAAACTTGACTTTGTCCATCTCAGTAAGACAGACCCAAATACCCCATGCCCTTCTGGTTGAGATCTCATTTTTCCCGAAAGTGGACACTAAGGGTATTTCTTCAGTTTTAGGATCCTTGATAAATTTATGACTATTTATATCAGGTCTCCTTAGCTTGATGAAATGAAAGGGTTCGTGTGATCCTTTCACTGTTGGTTCTGGAGCTGCACTAAAAAAGTATAATTCAAGCACATCTCCTCTGGAAAAATGATCGTTATTTGCCCATGTTTCTTGGACTGCTTCCTGAATCCATTTCGGTAACTTTTATATCTCCGGGAAGCTTGGTGACGTTGTATAAACTGAGGCCAAGGCTCCAAATTCATACCAGAGCTTTACATCCTTAGGATTGACATTGTTTTTTAGCCAAACTCTTGGATATATCCCTGCCACATCAACCCTACAAGTGTTAGGATTAATTTCACTTCTTGTACTTAATTTCTCCCACCTTTGTTGATAGACCTGAAATGGAGAAATAATAGCTGGGTTAGTATCGATCTTAGATTTGCCCTTGTCAGTGTTGGGTCTAAGATTGATCTCTTCCTCTTTTACCCCAGAGGCTGAGGGTTGACTTGATGAAAAAACCTCATCAATTGTTGCTTCATCCAGATCATCAAAAGCTGATGATAGATTAGCACTTGTTTCTTGAGTTTTAGCTTCCTCAACATCTTGTTTTCCAACCGATGGTTGTATTTCTTGTTTTTGTAAAACCAATGATTTTATCATATCTTGTTTATGAGAAACCAATGGTTTCTCTATAGCCTTCACAATTGGCCCTTGAATAGCAGCCCATAGTTGTGTTTGAATTGCATACATCCTGTAATTCTATTAGATACTTTGATCCGATCAGCTTGTTGTAACATGCCGGCCATTTCAGCATGAATGGCTAACTGGTTGAACTCGGTTTGAAGCAACTCAAGGGTTCCCTGAGATGTCTCTGCATTTTCATGATGGAATCCACGTCACTGCCTTCCATCTCTTGTTAAGAAATCTGCAAGAATATTTTCATGAGATTTAATAATAACAATATCAAAATATAATTTTGACATAATGCTTGTCATCTTAATAACCTAGCTTTCTCAGGTTTAGATTCAATTTTATTTCTTAGAAAAGCTTTTACCTGGGTGTTATCAACCTTCAGGGTGAATTTTTCAGCAAGTAAAAATAATGGTCATTTTTCAAAAGTCCTTTTAACTGCATAAAATTCCTTTTCGTTGATATGCCATCTGATGGCCTCTGATTCTTGAAAAAAGACCGCTACAGTATCTGCATGGTATTTCCCCATCTGGAGTGATCTTGGTAAGGACTGCTGCCCACCAATCGTCACTGGCATCCGTAAATAATACCAGATCATATTTATCTACGGGTATAGCCATTTTTGGGAGATTCTTACATATCTCTTTTAATTGGTTTACCCCTTTAGTATGATCATCGATCCATATAAACCTAGCATCCTTTTTTAACAAAGGACTGAACACCTTTCTGTACATTGCAAGGTTTTTAATGAACATCCCTGCAAAATTAACTACTCCAAGAAAACTCTGGAGTTGTTTTACGTTTTTGAGTTTATCTGGAAAATTCTTTACCTTTTCCACAATATGGGGTTGCAGAATTATTCCAGTTTCATCAATCTCAATACCAAGGAATTCAATTTTTCTTATTGCTATGACTGCTTTATTTTCAGATAAGACCAGCCCTTCTTGTTTACAAATTTTAGAGAAAATCTCTAAGTGTTTAACATGTCCGTCTATGTTTTTTGATGCTATAAGAATATCATCAATATAAACAAACAAAAAGTTGAAATAATCTTTAAAAAGGTTACCCATCTTTCTTTGAAATATCTGGGGTGCATTAGCCAATCTCATAGGCATAACTTCCCAAATATAGTGGAATTTCTTACTTCCTTCTTCCATTCGAATCTGGTAAAATCCAAACTTAAAATCAAATTTTGAGAACACTCTAGCATTTCGTACACAGCTAATTAGGTGTTCTCTACTCGGTATGAAGTACCCATCAAACTACAGGATTTTATTAATACCTTGGTAGTTAATAACTAGCCTGGGTTTCCCTTTTTTATTTCACCATGGTTTCTAACCAGAAAACCTGGGCTGCATATGGTGAAACTCCTTCTTTGATTAAACCAAGGTCCAAATGTTCCTTGATAATCATTCTCATATCCCTTTGATCTGTTATGTTCATCGGGATAGGCTTATATCTGACGAATTCATACTCTTTGCCTTCCTTTAGAGTAAGACTGACTTTGAGTTGATTTCTATCCCACCATGCCAAAGGATGCTCGTTGTAACTTTCTTTGACCCTTTTTTTGACATCTTCAAGGGATACTTTATTCTCTAACTCTATATATCTGTGATTTAGAGTTACCTTGAGAAGCTCCATATCCTCTGTTTGGAGTTCTTGTTCTGTTGTTATTTTCAACATGGTTTCTCCAAACCTTCTTGGATCTTTCATTTTTGGGTGAAGAAGTTGTCCGTTATCACCACGCTGGCTGCGAAATATTATCGGCAATTGTCGATAAAAATCAACCTTGAGTCTTTGAACGATAATTTTATGATCACAAATTGTAGTGAACATAAGTCTTCTTGACTCATTGTCTTGTGTGTACTTCTTAAACATTTGTAAGAAGTTATTTCCTAACAGGATATCAGCTCCTGTATCATGGAAATAGATTGGTGGTGTTTTTACCTTGTACCAAGGTGTTTGTCCTGCACCTCCCATAAGGATCTTTGCTTGTTTTATTCCTTTGCAAAGATTAAAATTCTTCGAGAGAAATCTTGTCCAGCAATTTTTGGCAATTCTTCTTCACATTCTTCAGGAAAGACTCCTCTTTTTGCTGTACAAATTCTTTCTCCTGAGTCAATATAAGCTGCAAAATACTCAGCCTTATATTGTTCATATAACATCCCCATCGGAATGTATATGGAGAAAGAACTTGTTGTCATTTTTTAAAGGGATTACTAAATGGCCCCGCCATTTTTAACAGACTGTGTTGTAACTCAGTAATCCGATTAAGACTATTTATCTTTAGTTTTCCTAAGGCCTCAGAAGGTAGAGTATGGTTACTCCTTTCTACTTCTTCAATGCGTTCTAGTAAATCATGTTCATGACTTACTAATTTCAATTGTTGCTTCTTCCTCTGTTTGTGAACAGAGTTCTCGAATCTGATTAAGGGATTGTCCCTTATCCAATTCTCTTGGTTTTTCATTTCATAGAATTCTTATTGAATCCTCCAAGTCTTTTCTTTTGTCATGAACTCTATTCCATTTTCAAGGCGTTTCCATGGTTTATGGTCCTCCAGGAATTCTAGACCAAGAATGAGTTGATTCATTTCTTTTCCTGGAATTCCCCAGATTTGAACTTCCAATTCTCCAATATTTATCACTCCTTGGTAAGTTCCTTTTTCCCGTTGTTCCAAATAGTAAATCGAGTTACAAGGGAACATGTTCCGATGACTTGTAATTTCGAATACTATTTTCACTTTTTTCCATCCTTCTGGAGATCTAAGTTTTCCTATTATAGAAAACTCTTTTTCTTCTGCTGGAATTTCTTGAATAGGAGATTTGTCCCATATCCTGCTTGTCATTCTGTCTCCTTGGAAAGATAACCTTTGAGGTTCTATTTTAAGGTCTCTTATTAGAACCGACCTGTCTTGAATTTGAATGTCTGTTTTCTGAATTAAAGGAAACTCGATTCTTTCTGGGTATATTGCTTGAGCAACTTTCCCAAAGATCTCTGGAATTTCAATTAACTCATTTCTAATAAATAATTCAGAATGGTGAGTATTAGAAAGAGAATATGAAATTTGATACGTAATAGAATATGGTCTATTACCTTCCTTCATTAGTCTTTTTTCCTTGAAGTTTTTATGTAAAGTCAAGGCTCGACAAAAATCTCTATCAGCTAAATTGTAGGCTATTCTTGGATAAATAACTCCCACAATTTTTTCTGCACATAAATTTTCCGAGATAGTTCCTAGAACCGCATCTTGTATATTCCCCATTCTTTTATCGCATACTACGATATCTATGTGTGAATTTATTCCATCTTTAAAAGTAGCTTTGATCATAATTTGGATTGCTCCAATATGAATCCAAGACATTGTCTTTGCTACTTCTGCTTTTAATTTCTGTAATTCTTCTCGAATTTCTTCAAAGGGAATTAACTGCATTTCAATTTGATTACTGGTTAATTCCATAGGGATCGCCATTTCCCTTCTGGATACCTTATAAATCAAATTATGTCTTCTTTGTCGTAGCCCTAGGTTTCCTAAGACTCTTTCAACTTGTCCTGCCGAAAATCCTTGGTACTTCTGTAATGTTGGATTTTCTCTCATAATCCTTTGGACCATATTATGAAATATCGTGGTTTGACTAAAAAACCCAGCCAAAATTTCATGTGTTTCATGGTGAAACACTTCCTCTTTACTCTGATTCTGATTCTGATTCATCCTCATAAACTTCTCGACTAAACAATATCTCTTTTCCTCGTATATGCTTTCATTTGAGGGGATATTCTCAAATTGATATACTTGGACTAGATCTTGAAAGAAGACCGCATCATCCATATCTGGTGTTACTTCAAAGAGTTTAACTCTTTTTTTCTCGTTTTCTGGACAATTTGTAGATATATGTCCTCTTGCTCCACATGTCCAGCAGTTGCAATCCTTGAAACTTTCACTTGCTTTTGTGTGAGTTCTTCTGAAAGTTCTTCTTGATGGTGTTCTTCCCCTGCTTTGTGATGAGTTTATTGCTGGGGATGTTCTTGTAGGTCCACTTCTTCCACCTGACCTATAGGATCTGGCCTTTTGTTTGGACCAAAATGTTCTTGGTTTCCAAGAATTTTTCATTCTTTTATTATAGGGATTATTTCTGAATTCTTCCTTTTAAATCCCTGTGATCTGTTCCCAATGATCGTTGGAAGATCATTTTCTCTACAACACAAAGGTGTACGCTTATCTATACCCTTTATTTTCTTGTAGTTCTTCTGTAATGCTGTCATATGACACCATTCTGTTAATTTTTCTTTCAAAAAAGAGGCACGTCTTGCTAATGTATCAAGATTATCTGGAACATATTCTTTAATCAGCATTTCTCTCCAGGGACTTGGCATTTTTGCGAAAAATAGCTGAATAGCTATATTTTCCTCGAATCCCGAATTTCATTTGTATTTAGTGAATAACATAATGTATTCATCAACTAAACAGATATCATGTAATTTGAGGCTATAAAGAGCTTGAGTATATCTTCTCTTTTTCTCTGTATCTTGATTATTGAAATAGTCTACCCCTATGAATTGTGCTTTAAATAGGGTGTCCAATTTTTCTCCAATCTCGCTGAGAGATTCTCCTGCTAAGATTGATTCCTTAGTTTCTGGCATAGTCATCTCCCATGCGATCTTAACAGATCCCATTAGACTCATTTCTAGAAGTTTAATGAATCCTTCTTTATTGAGATCTAATGTCTCTGCTGCTATCCAATTATCTATAAGATCTTCTCTATTTTTGAAGTCCAAAATATCAAGGTTTAACATAACCCCGTAAGGTTGTATTGGATCTAAAACAGTTTTTCCGTAAGGAGTTTGATGAAGTGAGATTTTACTCCTCCTCGATCTGGTTTCTGCTGGATGTGATTTTCTTCAACCTGGAACTCACTATGTGGTTCTTCTATTTTAACCACATATCTTGGGGGATTCCCTATGGGTTGTTCACCCTCAGGGGAATTCATTTTTAGATCTACTACTTTGAGATTCGCAAAAGAATCCGCAAGATCTTGTAGATCCTCGAGATTTAATCTTTTTAAAATAGTCATCAGATAGTGTTTTTCTCTGATACTGATTTTATAAGATTAATCATCATTTCATCATTGGTTAAAGGTTTTTGGACCATTTTGGTTTTACCTTTCTGATGTAACAAATGTTCGGTACCAAATGAGAGTGGTAACCTTCCTCCTGTATTTTCTTTTCTAGAACCCGAAGTGTGTTCTAGATTTATGATTTTATTTTGAAGATCCTTTAGGGTTCCAAGAATTTCTTCTTGTTTCTTAATGATTTCTTCAATTTTCCGAGGTATTTCATACAGCTGATTGCTGTAATATTGTACAGTCTTTTGAATTTCTCTAAGCTCTCCGGAGAGTTTAGAGGAATATGGAGTATTTCTAAAAATTGAGAGTTAGAAATCATTTTTTCTTTATCTCTTCAAAATTAAAAGATTTAATCACAACCTGTTGTAAGTAATCTATTGTGAATAGATTAACTTGTTTATAGGATTTCATATGAATAAAATCTTCTTGATTCAAACCTTCGTTTGAAGTCATCTTTTGTAAAAATCTTCTCCTCAACAAAGAAAAACATGAATTAACGAATAATATTATGTCTGAATAATTAACCTAAGGTTTTGATATCATTTTTACGGATAATTCTTTGTACCATGATTAAGCACAAAATCTTCAGATTTTAGCATAAAGTCTTTTGATTGTAAGCATAAAAAAGCATAAATTCAGTACAAGAATTAAACAATTAAATATTTAAGTTTGGTGGTCCTAGGGAGCTATTGCAAAGAATCTTATGGGTAGGGAGCTAGGTCAAAGTCAAGTTTGGGTTTAGGGATTTATCACCAATTTGCTCCTAAATTAATATATATACATATATACATACTTATTTATATTAAATAAATAGTAATTCTAATATGATTTGTTGAATGAAGATAAACAGAGGATAGAGTTGAACCTACTTGAAGTATTATTTTAATCATAGATCTAATGATTAGTGATTTTTCATATCACATGAGTAAAAATACGAATCATATGATACATGATTTGGATATTGCCTTAAATGTAAAGTCTCATTAACCAGTGAATAGATAAAATCAAAGAAAATATTACTACATATATGATGCTATTTTTATAGGATAGTATTGTTGGAATAAACTATTTCCAATATCTTGGCTTTAAAAAATATTTTGTTATTTTTATATCTTGTTTAGTTTCTTATTTTTTTATTTTTTTTTCTTATCGTTGTTATAAAAATTTGATAAATATCCATAGCTTAATCGAACTAATTAAATTTAAAAATGAAATTGCAGATGGTGATAGAAGATTTTAGTAGAATATGGATATTTGATCATCCAACGAACATAAGAATGACGATGAAAGTTATATACCCGACAAAGATAAATATTACTAGCGACAGAAGTACACGCAGATGCGTGTGCACTATAATACATAAATATTTTATGAGTTTTTTATGAAATAATGTATTATTATTAGTAGTTAAAAATTAATTATTGGAAAGATAATAAAAATTTAATATGCTAATAAAATCAAATTGATATTTGAGATATATACATTTGAAATTATATAATCATGGAAGCAAAAATGATATAAATTGGTTGAAAAAAAATGAAGATGTACGTGGAAAAAAGAAATTGAGCAACAAAAAATGGTAGAATTGAAATATGATTTTTGGTGTGTCATGACACACAAAAAAGTAGTTACTATAAAATATTCAGCCTTTATAGAATAGTATAGATAAATAAGGATGAGGACGAAGAATATAGAACCATAGAACCATATCCACTGTCATCCCTAAATCTCAAGGCTGATATAGATATTTCGGTTTTATATTATGGATGTTTATTAATTGATTTAAAATCGAAATAATCGATCTCTAAGTCCAAATCTATGAAAATAATATATGATTTATACTTTGAACTGGATCCATTATTAGGGTTTTTTTTAAGTGGAAAGAAAACAATCGATTTAATTAATTGGATCTATTATTAGGGGTTTTTTTAATCTTTTTTAATTTCTTGATCCCATTTTATATATATATATATATATATCAGGCTACATATATATGGTTTTGTCTCAATATATTTTTAGTTATTTTGTTCCAATCTATAATTCTTTTCAATATTTCAGGTGTTGCACTTACATCGTATAAACGAAACAAGAGTGACAAAAACCATACATAATCAAAAGTAAACAATTTAATTTTTGGATTAGATGTTTTAAGAAACAAAAGTAAAAATGAAATAAATTATATTACATCCAAAAGGTCAAATTTTAATTTAGTTATGTTGGTCCATATATTTTCATGAATCTCACATGTTCAAATCAATTTTAAACCAATCCGATTTCGCATTAGCCTGCAACTCAACCCTGGACCATGTCAAATTTGAACAGTAGAAAATAAGAGTAGGTTTAGAAACTATCACTTACAAAAACGCTCAAATAAGTTCAATTTTTTAAGTCTTTTTACTAAATGAAACAAAATTAATTTTGACTTTCGGATAAATACGAAAAGTGTTTTTTTTAAATTTTTAAATGTTAGAAAGCAGAAGGTATTTTTTTTTCAACACAAAAATCTTTGTAAGACGGATTTGCTATTTGAGTTACTATGGAAAAATATGACTTTATGCCAAAAATATTATTTTTTATTTTAAATATAAGGATGATTGACTAGTCTCACTAATAAAGATTCGTGAGACCATCTCACAAAAAGCCTATTTTTTCTTTTGGTTTTTATTTTTATCTAACAGGTGCAACAATTTTTTTTAAAAAAATATAACATCCTGCATCGTATTTCAAATTAAAGAAAAATGATTGACTCAGTCTATATTTTAATCTTCCTTTAGAAGCAAAATGCCAGAGCTAGAAATTATAGTTTCTGAAAAAATATTTTTAAAATGTTTGTTAAAACTGTTTTTATGATCAAAAACTAAAATTTTTAAAATACTTTTAACCTCTTATTTCTCCGATCAACGGGCTCGTATGGTTATTGTTTTCCTTTCATGGTTTGATTAATTATTAATAAATAGTAAATATTATATTATATTATATTATATTATATTATATTATATTATATTATATTATATTATATTATATTATATTATATTATATTATATTATATAAATATAAATATAAATAAAAGAGTTGAAGGGCATTTTGGTAATGCAAAAAGGCCACCAAATAACTTTTTTGAATTATTAAATATCAAATAGATGCTTCTTCGTAATTACCAAGGAAGCCTTTTTTGGTTGTAATCACTGAATGTGCGCACGTGCGGGCATCGTTTTTCGTGCGCACCCCGCGTATGATAGGCCCCACCGTTAAAATTCTCCCCCATTACCTGCAACCCAAACTAACTTGCACGGTTGGTTCATGTCTCCAACGCCACGCTTTTTTAGTCTTTTTATTATTATAATAATTATAATTTTATAGATTGATAATTTGGTGATTGACTATTGTTTATATATATATAAGTATATAACCCCACTTATTGGCGCAAAAGTTGTCTTTACCATACTACTACATTTACACAGACTTTTTTAACCATTGCTGATTGCATTTTTTTCCAGTACTTGAGCGAGTTTTTATGCCATGTCAATATTATTATATCTATGTTTCAACTTTCGGATGATTTTATGGGATATAGAAAATATTATTTTTTTATTCATTTTTATACAAGATGTTTGTATGAACATCTTGATTCGAAACACAAATTAATTTTTTAAGACTACTATGAAACTTTGACATTTTCTTCTCTTGGATTGTAGGATTTTTTTGTGTGAGTGAGTTTCAATAGCATGTCAATATTTTTAAGTCATGTGTATATGAGTTTGGTTCCTGATTTATTATTATTAGTATTATTATTATTTTGGATCAAAGGGGTAGGGGAATTTCCTATCTACTAGTCCACGCATGTGATATTTGAATCCAAGATCATTTGATTCCTGATGTTAATTCATCCTGAATAAAAAAAATTGAGAGGAAGATTGTAAAAAACATATATGGTCATGGAACCAAAGTGTTTTGCTCCCAAGTAACACAAAAATGTAATTATCATGTTAAAAAAACCAAATTCTGAGGGGCCGGGGAGGACAATAAGAAATTGTGCAAGTCTTTTTAATTAGTTTTTTTATTAATGAATTATAATGATAGAACAAATTTGTATAAATTTTACTAAGAAAAAATGTTTTATGTACAGTGATGTAGTTTTCAAAAAGTATATTTGAGGTAGTTTTGTAATCATAGAAGCTGTTGAAAGAAAAGTAATGTTGGAAGAGTCATACGTTTTGAATTAAAATTGATACACATATTGATGAAGTTGATTCATGTAACTTGATTCATTAATTAAACTAAATGCATTCATTTGATGCATTCATTTTTTCAACTTTTGAAACCATGTAAATGGGATGAAACGTAGGCATGAATGGTCACATGTCTATTTATACCCATTTTGATGTTAAAGAAAAAATATAAAAAAAAAAAAAAACAAAGGTGCTACATTTTAGTATATTGTTTCTTTTATTTTGTGTCAAAAGGTGATTAAAATCAGATATACTTTCTGTTCACTGGAGTAACAAGTTTGTGTTTATTTGTTATTGGTACTACCGTTGTATCCTGGGTGACAGACGTCTATACGATCCTCAAAACACCATCGGTGAGGAGGCGAATCTGTTTTAAGAAAACTGTGTTCTTCACAGGCCTCGGTCACCTACTTGTTCAATTCACTGAAGTCTACCACATTTCTTGTTCATCTAATTATTTTATATTTATGCAATTAAATATATACTTTTATTTAATTACTGAAATTAAATATATTATTTCTAATATATTTGTTCCTCCTTTCATATCCAACTAACAATCTTAAAACATATTCTTTTTTCCCAAACATTTGATCGTTTGTGTTGTGTTTTCAAACATGGACACTGATTCAATTGTATCAGCACCAAAGGTGACTCCTCCTGTTGCCAAGCTGTCAGCAGCACCAGTTAATGCTCATGCTGCTATAGTGCCGGTTAACCATGCTGCTAAATCGGAAAAATTCGATGGATCGAATTTTAAGAGGTTACAGCAAAATATGTTCTTTTATCTCACTACCTTGAGCTTGGAAAGGTTTTTGACTGAGGATGCTCCCAAATAAGCTGAGGGTGAGGGAGATGTTCAGGCTGTTAGTGCGGTTGATGCATAGAACTATTCTGATTTCTTGTGTAGAAATTATATAATGAATGGCTTGCCTGACTTGCTGTATAATGTCTATATTGATAAAAAAAAATACAGCTAAGGAGTTATGGGAGTCTTTGGACCAAAAATATAAATATGAGGATGCCAGAGCCAAGAAATTTATTGTTGGTCGTTTCTTGGATTATAAGATGGTGGACTCCAAGACTGTGATCAGTCAAGTTCAAGAGCTCCAAGTCATCTTGCACGAGATTTATGCTAAAGGTATGGTGCTAAGTGAATCTTTTCATGTTGCAGCTATTATTGAAAAACTGCCTCCAGGATAAAAAGATTTTAAAAATTATTTGAAACACAAACAAAAGAAATGAATGTGGAGGAACTTGTTGTTAGACTTCACATTGAAGAAGACAACAAGGACTCTGAGAAAAGATTTTTCAATCTTGATGTGGCTAAAGCCAATGTGAACGAGCATGGTCAGAGCTCAAAAGCAAAGAAAAATACCGGACATTTGGAAGAGGTTCCAAGTTAGGACCTAAGGAAGATACTTTCAAGAGAAAATTCTTTGAAAAATGTTACAACTGTTGTGGTCCAGGTCACAAAGCTTCAAAATGCAAGAAACCAAAGAAAAATAGAGAGATAAATATGGTAGAGTCCATATCTAAAGAGGTTTCTAAAATGAATCTATGTATTGTTATTTCTGAAGTTAACTTGGTGGGTTCCAATCCATGGGAGTGGTGGATTGATATTGGTGTCACTCGTCACGTGTGCTCTGATAAAGAGATGTTTTCGACTCTTGAGGAATTTAAGAACAGAGAAAAACTGTTCATGGGGAATTCAACTACCTCTGATATCAAATGTTAGGGAAAAGTGACCTTGAAAATGAATTTTGGTAAAGAGTTGACTCTTAACAATGTGTTGTATGTTTCGAAAATTCGAAAGAATTTAGTTTTTGGTTCGCTTTTGAATAAGTATGGATTTTGTATTGTTTTTGAGTCAGATAAAGTTGTTTTGTCTAAAAATAAAATGTTTTTTGGAAATAGATATGTAAGTGATGGGCTTTTTAAGCTCAATGTATTGACTATTAAACCTAAAATGAATAAAGTGAATGCTTCTGCTTACTTTCTCGAGTCTTCCAATTTATGACATGATAGACTAGAACATGTTAATTATGATACAATTCGTAGATCAATTAACTTGAAAAACATTCCTGCATTTCAAATTGATAAAAACCACAAATGCCAGACTTGTGTTGAGGCAAAACTAACAAGATAATCTTTTCAAACTATTGAAAGAAATAGTGAACCCCTTGATTTAATTCACACTGATGTGTGCGATTTAAAATCAGTGCAAACACGTGGAGGAAATACATATTTTATTACTTTTGTTGACGATAGCACAAGATTTTGTTATGTGTATCTTCTCAAAAGTAAGGATGAAACCATAGATAAATTTGTCATCTATAAAAACAAAGTTGAAAATCAACTCAACAAGAAAATTAAGGTGCTAAGAAGTTATCGTGAAGGTGAATATGAATCACCATTTGCTGAATTTTGTGTTCAACATGGAATTAGACATGAAAGAACTACACCTTATTCCCCTCAACAAAATGACATTGTAGAAAGAAAAAATCGTTCTTTGAAAGAAATAATGAATGCATTGTTGTTGAGTTCTGGTTTATCACAAAACATGTGGGGTGAAGCTGTTTTAACAGAAAATTACCTTTTAATTAAGGTTCCTCAAAAAAAGCAAGATAAAAGTCCGTATGAGTCATGTAAAGGAAGAACACCTTCTTACCAATACTTGCGAGTGTGAGAGTGTCTTGCCAAAGTAGCAGTACCTACTCCAATGAGGATAAAAGTAAGATAAAAAAACTGTTGATTGCATTTTTATTGGATATGCACAAAACAACAGTGCTTATCGTTTTCTTGTGTATGAATCTCAAATACCTGATTTCCACAAGAATACGATAATGGAATCAGGGAATGCCTCGTTCTTTAAACATCTAGTTCCATGCAAGTCTAAAGAAGAATCAAGTTCTTCTAAAAGATCATATGAGAAGCTGGAACAAGAAAATGATGTTGACTATGAGGTTGAACCCAGACGTAGCAAAAAATCTAGGGTAGAAAAATCCTTTGGTTTAGATTTTATTACTTTCATGTTAGAAAGTGAACCTCAAAGCTTTAAAAAACTGTGAATTCATCTGAGGGAACTCAATGGAACGAGGCGATTAATTCCGAAATTGAATATATTTTGAAAAATCATACATGTAAATTAGTGGATCTTCCATCGGAAAGCAAACCACTACGTTATAAATGGATTTTCAAGCGAAAAATGAAATCTGATGGAACGATAGATAAGTATAAGCTGGATTGGTAATTAAAAGATACCGTCAAAAGGAAGAGCTTGACTAATTTGAAACTTATTCTCGAGTAACGAGAATAACTTCAATTCGAGTGATACTTGCAATTTCCGCTTTGCGGAATTTTGAAGTACACCAAATGGATGTAAAACAGCTTTTCTAAATGGGGATTTAGAAGAGGAAATTTACATGGAACAACTTGAAGGATTTTCTGCACTTGGATAGAAAAAAAAAGTCTGTAAATTGGTGAAGTCTTTGTATGGAGTTATCTCTATTGATTATGTGAAGTCAAAGGATAATCTAGCAGATCCGCTAAACAAAGGGTTAAATAGTGAGCTAGTTGCAAAAACATCGAGAGGAATGAGACTTAAGCCAGTGAATAAGTTGGTGCGAAAGAAAATCCAACCTATGCTTATTGGAGATCCCAAGAACTAGGTTCAATGGAACAACCTACTTGCACTGACTTGGTGAATCACCGTGGGGGGTTATCCCTTGTCCATTCCTATGGTGAAACAGTGAAGATGGAGGATAAGCATACGACTTTTAATGATTCCTATGCGACATAAAATGAGCAAAAACAAAGGCAAATTGATCTTACAAAGAATCACCTATGTGAGAGAGAAGTGATGCTGCTTCGAAGAAATTGCACGACTCAATTTTAGATACTCTCACAGAACCAGACGAGTGTTCATGACCAAAACGAACATAATCATGAGAACAAAAGTGTATCAAGAAGAATCTTGTGTGAAATATATCAAAGTTTACACAAAAAGCAGAACAGTTTAAGGACATCGTGTCTACTGATCATCTAGTAAAGTAATATACTTTCACAAGGGAAGGTTCAAAGGATAACACCTACCTATCATATGAAACATTCAACTGTTGAACGTTATCACCTATTTTTTTTTTGTTCTTGATTAATTTTAATTCATGTGGGGATTGCTGGAAGAAACGTAATGTTGGAAGAGTCTTACGTTTTGAATTAAAATTGATACACATATTAATGAAGTTGTTTCATGTAACTTGCTTTATTAATTAAACTAAATGCATTCATTTGTTCAACTTTTGAAACCAAGTACATGGGATGAAACGTAGACATGAAAGACCACATTTCTATTTATACCCATTTTGATGTTAAAGAAAAAATATAGAAAAAACAAAGGTTTTACATTTCAGTATATGTTTCTTTTATTTTGTGTCAAAAGATGATTACGATCAGATATACTTTCTGTTCGCCGGAGTAGCAAGTTTGTGTTTATTTTCTACGGGTACTGCCGTTGTATCCTGAGAGACAAACGTCTATACGTTCTTCAAAATACCATCGGTGAAGAGGCGAACCTGTTTTAAGAAAACCGTGTTCTTCACAGGCCTCGGTCACCTATTTGTTCCTCCTTTCATATCTAGCTAACAGAAGCAACACATAACCTTGATTGTAATCTTTATTATATATATATCATTACTGAATTTCATCAATCGATCGAATTTTCCATACATCGCAAAATCAAATATGATTTTAACTCCAAATAGCACAGACGAAAAATTAAAACCCCTAGAAAAAAGTTTGACAGTATAAGCTGATGATATAATCGAGTCAAAATTGGAATTTATATAAAAGTGATGAGTTTAATAAAATTCTTGACACAAAATTGGCTCGAACCCAACGCAAATAAGAATACCCCAAATTTGAGCAAGAAAACTCAAATTCTTCCCCTATGTTGGATAATAAAGTGAATAACATATCATTAATTTAATCAGAAACGTTGTGTTATACTCTATCACAGATAAATTTTATAAGATGAATTTTTAATCCGACCCGACCCATTAAACCATTATTTTCATGTCCAAACCATTATTTTTCATTGCAAAAGTACATTTTTTGTTTGTTAAGTTATGAAGAAATATTGTGTAAATTGTAATATATGCTAATTTGAGTTAAGTATCCGATCATAAAAAGTATGACTTTTTACGTATAAAATATTATTTTTTACTGAAAATGTATCGGTTTTTTTATAGTTATGTTATGACAAAATACTATGTAGTATATTTTAATTTGAATGAGGTACGGCTCAAGTCGACCCGTCTCACGAACTGCACGGAAAATCTACTTAAAAAAAATAAAATAAAATTCAGTCAATTTAGAAACATAGAATATTTACTAAAGGATAGTGTCTTAAACAGCGAGCAAGATCAAAACCAAAAGTAAAAGATGATAAAATTGGGTTAAATCACCAATTTTTTTTTTTTTTTAAATGGTAAAATAATTAAAGTTGAGCTACTGCCTGGAACCTCCGCAAACATGACAATTGACATGCTACTCATTTTTGAATATTGACTTTTGATTACCAACAAATGTATTAAACAGTGACACATGTTTTCGAGATCTCTCAACCATCACACAGTTCACACTCCATTGTAATAATCCATTGTAATAATAATACCTAGCTACTGCAGTACACGTTTTGCTTATGTAATGAAATATATTTATATCATGTGTGACATAAGTATGTTTTATTTTATTTTTAAATATTTAATTTTTTAAAGAAAATATACAAAAGGAGACATAAAATTTAGTTTATGATTTTTAAAAATTATGAAACAAATGCATATAATAAAATTTTGGAAAGTACAGTACAAATTATCATGACTAAAAAATTTATAGTGGTGAAAAAAGTAGGTCTCTTGTGGGTTTTGAGACCTATGACAAAAATTGACGTGTCAAAAGTATTTTTTTAAAATTTATTTGGGTGTGTAGGTTTTCAAAAGTGATCAAAATGAATTTTTAATAAGAAAGACACGTGTAATTTTTATTGCTAAAGAAGGGTAATTAAATCTCAAGATTAAATTATTTTCTAAGGGACGGAGTATTATAATATAGAAAGATAATAATAATAATAATAATAATAATAATAATAATAATAATAATAAACCACCTACCATCAAATAATAATAATAATAATAATAATAATAATAATAATAAACCACCATAAGAACACCTGTTTATAAGTTTTTCGATTAAAATAGTTATTCAACTATTTTCCAAAGTACTGTAGTTTCAAGAATCCATAATACCTCTTTCAAACCCCCCAAAAAAATAAAAAAAATAAAATAAAATCCAAAATACCGACAACAATATATACAATATCACTATAGAC
This sequence comes from Henckelia pumila, assembly GCF_033568475.1. Taxonomy (NCBI): domain Eukaryota; kingdom Viridiplantae; phylum Streptophyta; class Magnoliopsida; order Lamiales; family Gesneriaceae; genus Henckelia; species Henckelia pumila. The sequence continues at coordinate 20,011,256 of NC_133123.1, read as the reverse complement.
GTAGTTTTGGTAAACCTTTAGTTTCTTGGGGAAAAAAAAAGTAACTAAGAAATTAGTAAAATGAGGTCATTGCTCGTCGAGAGAATGTTTGTATTTTTAACACAAAAACTCCTAAAGCTCCTATGATTGTTTTACTGGTTAATTTTGTAAGACAAATATATTATTCAATCCGATATATGAAAAAATATTAATTTTCACTATAGATATAAACTGAATCGACCCATGTTACAGATATAAATTCATAAAACTATTTCACAGAAGAGGTACTCTATTTTGAACAGGTACTCTATTTTGAACATTATTCCATTTAATCTTTGTTTATTCCTTATGGTACTCTAGTACTGTTGAGATCCTGTGTAATAGTTACTCCAGTATTGCTTCAAAAATTCTATAATATTAATTTGTCTTTAAGTAAAATAATAATTTTGGAATAACCGGAGGAAGAATAGAGGATTAATTTGCGAGCAAATCTAATAAAACTAAAATTATAGAATATAAATTTTCTATATATTTTGCTGGCAAAGTTCTGGCCGCAAGAAATAGTCTAAAGTTCTAGATCGGGAGTTTGGGATCGTTCAACTAAATTGAAAATTCTGTTCAATTAATGGACTAAAAACCACTCATCATCATCGATCGTCTGACAGTAACATTTCTCAAAGTCAAAAACAGAATTGATGATTCAAGAAAATTCAAATTCATCAACTACATTTTTATTATTATTATTAATATAATAAGGTAAAGATTTTTTCTTTTAACGAGATATCAAACTCACGTCTCTCCTATTGAGAGAGGTTTATGACACTATGTTACCAGAAGTACCTCTCCCACACGTATCCTCTATGAAGGAGCAAACAATATATTTCATCAATATATTTATTTCAATAAAATAATAATTGGATATTATAATTATTTTTTTCTTGTTTTGTCCATGATGAAATATTAAGGAAATATCAGACGAGAAAAAAAAAAAGGATAGAAATATGAATATATTCTTTTCCCACGATGAAAAATAAATCCAAAAATATATAAGTAATCAAGAAGCCAAGCTCTTTGATGCAATCTCGAAAACATTCTCGGAGAGCCCATTTGCAGACAGTATCATCTCCAGCTGAGACTGCACAGGAGAAAAGGATAGAAACATCAGACATGAATCCTTAATCTCACACAAGAAAAAGTGGCACACAAGAATAGACCTTTTTCTTACCTTTGCAAGAACTTGCCGGTTTTCATCGTATCGCTTCCACCTCGAGAAGGCCGACACCATTCCAGAAGCCACCTACAGTTAACATAATCCCACCACATTGTGAAACGATGTAGAATGAAATTGTAGCACTGAAGCGCGAAATGGGATCTAAAAATCATTTCAAATCATCCCCTGAAACTTCACGTTACAGGGCAGTTTCATTACATTGTTGTATCGTGTAGTTGTAATATTGATGAAATATTGTACTTGTACTCTAAAAAAAACTTCACGTTACCGGAAGCTCGCTGCTTGTTATTGTAGCAGAGAATGTAAAACTGGATATAGAAAAAGATTTGAAAGTGATATATGATGGAGCAATTTTGCACAGACCTGAGGATTCAACTTGTCGAGCTGTACGACCATTTCACCCAAGAATTTGTACCCGGATCCATCTTTCGCATGGAAGTTGACTGGAGATCCACGGAATCCCCCGATCAGCGAGTATACCTGTACGAAGTACGAAAAAACCGGTTATCATTCTTAATGATCTCGACAACTTGACGTCAAAAGAATAATTCTAGCTTTGTACACTTTACAAACCTTATTTGGATTACGAATGTCAAATGCCGGATGGTTTATGAGCTTCCTAACATTTTCCACGTTGCCAGGGATATCCGACGTGGCTTGGAGGGCAAACCACTTACTTACAACCTGAAGACAGAATCATGATCGTCGTGATAAAATTATCTTGAAAATTCTGGAATTCCTAAGATATTCCGAAGAAGAACAAAATAAACTATTTACATTTACGACATTGCAACAGGCGTTCAGTTAAGAACATAGTATCTGTTGTAATTATTCAAACCATAAGGGGAATTTATGTAAGAAAATCAACCATAGGGACATGTAGATCTGAGTTACCCTAAGACTTCTCAAGACCAGAAAGAGGGAGGCAAACTACTTTTAAGAATGCAACTATGCTTACCAAGAAATCATGCTGCCACTTGTTGTAAAAATCAGTGGCAAAAATCAGTCAAAACCTCATCTCGAATTTGACCAGGTGTCTGATCTAGAGCTACCAAAGCTCCAAATTGCTCGGTCATATTTGTGGCCATTCTATATTCCTGCAAAGCAAGCTCGGTTATCTTGGCATCTCCAAGTGACCCAAGATAGGCTGCAGAAAACAAAGACGTTACAAAACAAACAAACAAATATTGAAATCAAAAGCTAGGGTTAAGTAAATTGAGAAAGATAAAACATACCAAGGGCGATATTTTTAAGAGCACGCCTTGCCATATTCGAATGGTTGAACGCATATTGCTCAGAACTTCTATTGTTTTTCACCTACGAGACATGAACAAGGAAAAAGTGGTAATCTTCATAGAAGAAGTGTGGAGAAAAAAAGAGGTAATCCTCATAGAAGTGGTGTGGAGAAAAAAAGAGGAATTCTGAGAAACTAGAAGAGCCCCATACCACATTAAGTAACTCTTCTTTCAATTCAGAAGCGATCTGCTTTCTTATGAAAGTTCTAACCGCATGAATGGCATCAGGGTCCGCAACTTCCATCATGTCCATGATTTCCCCTTCACCAGGCAGAGTTATAGCCTTCGCGATGAATTCCTAAACAACTCGGGACATTTAAAAAAGTCAGCAAACCTATTTCTTGAAAAAGAAAAGTAGTTATGTTTGGATCCAAGATTTTGTTGTAACGAGAGCCAAAAGGGACAAAATCAATCAACCGAGACAGCTTTTAAATATTGTTGATTGTAGCTGAGTAGGAAAATGAGACAAAGAACAATTAGCAGAAATATATTTGTATTGCTTTTTGCTCCATAGATGATGGAAATAAATTTTTTAGCATTTTTCACCATAGAGTCCAAAACATTTTCTCACCTTATCCATGCTTGAGTCGCCAAGTATGCTTTTGATTCCATGTAAAAACCGCGGACTGAGAACCAATGGCTTGTTTAGCTGAAAGTCTGACACTAGGCTAAGCATCAATTTTCTGGCTAGCAACTGCCCAGCCTCCCAACTGAAAGAGCAGAAACAACGTTTTGGATTCTTTTATTTCTTGGTAAGTAAACGGATTTTACGTCTAAAATCACATACCGATTGAACTCATCAGAATCATTAGCAAGCAGAAAGGACAAATCAGCATCAGTGAGATCGGAATCCATCCGAACAGGAGCACTATAACCCCGAAGAATAGATGGTACTGGGCGCTCTAGGATGTCGCGGAACACGAATTCTTCTTCTTCCTGCACACAATTAACAACAATAAGATTAAACAAAACTTGCTGCACATAAACAAAATATTAGAGCATATCATTAAACATGGAGACAACGAGGTCGAGCGGCTCAAGCCAAATTTGCAAGAAATTTTCATTTATTTTACAGTTACGACTTATACAAAAAATAGTATATTAATAATTGCAATCTTTAATTATATTATAAATTGTACATTTGAATATCTGATAAGTATATAGTCAAAACTAGAATATCTTGTAATCCATAGCTCGTCAACTGGGTGGCGATCATTGCAACCATTTTGCAGAAAGAGAAGACACATTTACGCTCAAATAATTCAGAATTAACCTTTGTCACCCTGAGAACTATAGTGTTCACTGGCTGACCGTTGCTGATAACATTTTCCAATTTCCCATCGTGGTACACGGAGGATAGAGGCATATCCTTGCCATTAGAGTCAAGAAGCCCCAACGCGACAGGAATAAACATGGGTTCTTTGAGCGGCTGTCCTGGGGTCGGGGGCACCTCTTGGCTGCATCCCAGATCATACTACATCAATAGCGAACAAAGCACACAAGACACAGGTGCACGATTGTAGTTTCAAAATGATAAGTTATGATGTAGTATAAGTCTGCAAATATCTCCTCGGGTCAAAAAACCAATAAAATCACCCCAACATAGGATACTTCCACCCCTAACTTCGTGCATAAAAATTGAGGTTGTTTGGATCGAAACATCTAATTTGAAGAATGGATCTCAATCGACCCGAATAATTGAAGATTTGAGAAACACTGTTTTATATCCAAAAAAAGATTATTACGTCTGTTAATTTGTGTGGTCTCTCTGGATAACTCAAATTGTCCTTTACTTAAAATATTGTTATAGATTCATAAAAGCACTACCAAAATACTAATTATGTAAAAATGATTAAACACGATCTTACCTAAATTTGAGAGAAAAAGTACGATCTTGAGCATTATAAGCAGAGTTAACTTTCAGACGGGGTGTCCCAGCCTGGGAATACCTGCAATTTCCCTTAAAATAAAGCTTCTCCGAAACAATCACAAGTGATTATAAAGAGATAAAACCACTTTAAAACATACCACAACAAGAAATTGGACATATCAGCACCATTTGCATCCCTCATGGCAGCGAAGAAATCTTCGCATGTCACAGCTTGCCCATCATGCCTCTTGAAATACAGATCCATACCCTTAAAGGAGCTCCACAAATGCAGTAATATAATTAATGTGGTGTAATATAACTCTAGAGGAAGAGAATATTAAAAAAAGGTGAAAGGTTCAAGCAAAATATTCGTCTTTACCTTTCGAAATCCTGAACTGCTCAACAGCGTCTTGTACATCCTCACAACTTCAGCTCCCTGACAAAAGAAAATAAATTATTGAAACAATGATTACAAGAACATGATTCTACTATTTCTAGAGACTAATATACTCACCAACAAAAATAAAAATGACGAATTAACTAATTAAAGGTCCCAAACCAAACAAGAAAATAGAGAATGGACCAACCTTTTCATACACCTGTTGGGAAATGAAAGAGATGAACAATATAAAAAGGAGTTAGTTATTTGTCAAAATGCATGAGATGAAACTGCAACATAAAAACGAGAGAATGATGGAAGGCTAAGACATACAGTTACTGCAAGCCATGGGGCAAGGCCGACCATAACATCCAGAGCATCAGTAAAAGGGCCAGCAAAAAAATCCAAACGATCACCAATGTCAGACACCAAAAAGGGCAGGTTATAATTTGAAAATCATCGAATGGATGGAAATATTGTCCCCATCAAAAGACAGAAAGAAGAGACTTGCCTGTGTAGAAGTTATCCATCTGTTACGGGGTAAAGAGATATGATGTCAGAATAATTTCCAAACTATCAGTTCCTACAAAACTTTAATGGAAAAAAAAGACACACACACAATAGGAGATTTTGAAGAATGGGAGCGTTTGAAACCTTTATGTAAGAATGAGGTCGCACAGGATGCGCCATGGGACCAGCATCCTGTAAGATTAAGATAAAGGGTAGTGGTAACCAACTGTAACCAAACTTACTGAAACTTAATGTGCATACACATAAAACAACTTGATGAATGGAGTAATGCAACCAGAAAACTTTGCAAAACCTGAGGAAATTGATAAGTTCGCAGCTTTGAAACATCAGCTATCCGTTTTACTGGACGGCTTCCCAAGTCAGATGAAAATTCCTGAAAAATAGACATTGTGTTTAACACGTTCTTGCTAAACACATGACAAAATATTTGGTGCCCACTCCAACAAAAATTGTATCTCAACCTGATCACGGAAAACAGTGAGACCTTCCTTTAAGCTAAGCTGGAACCAATCCCGACATGTCACTCTGGCATATTCTTAGAAGTGAAACTATGTTTCAACATTGCAATAATTCAAGATGCATACTCGCTATTCTCTAACTTACAAATAGAATCACATAATCCGTTATATATATATATATATATATGATAGAACTTGCTGATCCCAAACGTAGAAGTTAGTAATATCTAAAACACGGGAAAGTAATATAGTTGGCAATCAAAAGTCACAATCAATTAGCATAATTTACAAGACAAGTAATATAATATTTCTGAGTACAAAAATACAAACCAACCTGTTGCCTGTCCAATTGTGGAAATACTGGAAACACAGAAATTGAAGGGCTAGTTAAAAAAGATCCCAGTTGCGGTAAAGATTACAAAATAAAGAAAAATGAGACGCAAACTTATATGAAAATGGCACACCTCATGCCCAATCACACCCAAAATTGCAGCATAATCTGCATCTGTTGCAGTTTCAGGAGATGCCAGGACAAGTTTGGAGTTAAAAATCTGTCAAATTAAAAAGACAAAATTAAGGAGAAATATCACCAGTATTAAGATTATATGATGATGTAATAGCTTTCAACATACATTCAAACTCTTGTTCTCCATGGCTCCCCTGTCAAAAAGAATAGACATAAACACCTCAGTAATGTAACATAATATCTATGTAAATACTGACTACGAGTCAATGAGTCCACAAAAGGGGTAAACTAACATATTAAAATCTGGAACAGCCACGATGTTAAAGAGATCCAGATCATACTCAAGCCCAAACACCTAAGTAGGCAAGAACGAGAGAAAGAGAGAGATGGTATAGGTCATTACTACCAGATTCAAAAATCTTCAGAACACTTCATATAATGCATAGAGATCTTACATCTTCATCCCATTTCATTGCTGCTTTCAAAGAGTACATGGCATGTGCCGTTTTCGGCAGATCTTGGGAAGGGGCCCAGATTTTAAGTATGACCTTCCGGCCAGAACATGTAATAAAAGAATCATCTCTGCTCTCTAATTGTCCAGCAACCAATGCAAAAAGATAGGATGGCTTCTTGAAAGGATCCTCCCAAATTGCATAATGCTTGCCCCCCTGAAGTAATACAACAGAAAACGCTAATCAATTTGCATCTATCTAAAGTTCAAATTCACGATCAATTAGAAACAAAGCATCTCACCTCAATCTCTCCTTGCTCTATGAGATTTCCGTTAGATAACAATACAGGATACAATAACTTATCAGCTTCAATACGACAAGAGAATTTTGCTATGATATCCGGGCGGTCCTAATGTTGCATAAAAGTATCAAAAGCTATGAAGAAACCATATCAAAGCAAAAGTATCAACATCATTTAAAAGCAATACCTGAAAGAACGTAATTTTCCGAAATCCCTCTGCTTCACACTGTGTGCAGAAATTCCCAGATGACTTGTAGAGACCCTGCGTTAAGACATGACAATATGAAGAAACTGAGAAATCAAGGAAAAGATATATATAACAAGTACAAATTAGTACATATAATGTATGAAGATTGAAAGTGTAAAATCCAGGCAGAACCTCCAAGGATGTGTTCTTCTGAGGATAGATTTCAGTGACAGTTTCCATCGTAAATTTACCACTTGGAGGAGAGCAAACAGTCAGATGGCGTGAGTCCTGATGGAAATCATCCTCCTGGAGCAAATCATCCTTACTTTTTTAGGCAATAAGTGTCAAGTAAACAATATTCTTCATTTAATCATGCCAAGGCCTAAGATCACAGGTAGCTTAAGATAATCATTTTTTGTATGCTATCTTGAGCAAGGTTTAAGAAAGAAATCCGTATGCCACTTACCTTCAGCTCCTTTCCATTGACCTTCAATGAAATCAGTTTCAGATCAACCCCATCCAAGACTAGCGGTGAAGAACAACCTGTTAGAAAGGTCATTAGATGCTGAAATTATCTCACAGATTTTTTTAAACGTTTTGAATTGACCAAAGCATAACTCGGGCTCTGTGATAGAAAAATTGTAAAATAGAATTTAACGGACAAGTAAATATGAGGTTTTGTATAAGCACCACAAATGGAATTGCAATAGTGAGAATACACCTTTTGGCTTTTTTACTCAGAGCAACCGAACATGAACCACAAGTTGCAAGTTAATATTTTTATAGAAGGAAATAGGAGGCCATAAGGATTCATCCTGTGAATTTTAATTTATCAAAGCTCACTCTTCTGTTTATGGCACATTAAACTGCTTAAACAAGTATAACTAGACCCAATTTGAACTAGTATTCGTGCAACATTGGATAAGATATTTGAACTATTGTCCTACACTAGATATGATATAAGACAGGAAAAGTTCAATAAGAACAATCAAAATTTTGCATTAAAACTAATAAATACTACAAACAACCACCATATTTCAGAATTGCAGCAAATCCAGTCAATTTCGTGTCCGAATTTCCATCAGATAAACAGATGATGAATGCAACTCCAATGAGAACCAAAAGCTCAAAAATAAAATTCAGTAATTACCTTCGACTCTGGGATATACATCTATTTTTGAAGAAACGATTGTTTTTTCCTCACCCAAAGTAAAATTCAGGTCCACCTAAAACGCAATCACGTATATTTTTGCTCAGATTAGCTATGGGCAAACAAAGGGGATTTTTTTTTACCAATAAAGTAAATGAACGAGAATCAAGATGCAAATGGGCTTACAGTGTCAAAAAAGTAATCAGGTTGCTTATAATCCTTCAAAAAGATCTCTTTTGGTGTAGTCATATTAAATTCTTAAACTTGCTTAGGTAGAAGTTCTGTGGCAACTGAGCAATTGACTTCTGCCCAATAATCGTCGCACGCTAGAGGTCGTCAAAGAGTTCGACTGTTGGAGTAAATAGAATATGAGTAATCAAGTTAAAGAAACAATACATTGAACATAGAAATAATAAGCAGCTCTCGAGATAAATGAAAAGGTTTACAGGCAATGAGTTATGTGGTGGTTGATTACTCCCTCGATAAGTAGCCTGTTGGCATTAAAAGACACAAAATTGCTGAAAAATTACACAAGGCCTCCCAAAGAGGATTGATTCGAAATCAATTCACAGTCAGAGTTGGAATCGGAGTTGCAATATACATATTCATGCAAGAAAAATGTAAGAAAGCACAATTAAAAACTAAAAGAGAACTAAATCGCCATTAATGTTATTAAAACCCCAAAGAAAGGGCAGAACCCTAAAAGAACAAGCGAAAACAACAAACAATAAGATCACCAAGTCGGGCATACAAGATCAATCAATGGATATGGTACATCTTTCTCATTTTTCATATCTGGCAGAATAGGATTCACTTTCAAGTTTCGACATGCTTCGTAGCCAGATGATAGAAAGAGAAACTCAAGATCTCGTGCTAAAGAAAGAGAGGGGTTCAAGTCTTCTCCGAGACAAAATATTTTAGCATCGAAAAAATTTGAACATATGAAAAGGAAAACACACAGTTCCTCAAGAGTAAGATTAATAAAATAAAGAGCATTTGATCACTGGCAAACCATTTTCTTATTAAGCTACGATTCTACTAATACAAGAATTATCATAATCGAAGAGAAAACGAACTTCTCAGAAGCATTGAGCATTCGAAAAATTAATAACCCAACAGTTTTATAAATATTTTAACAGAAAACCAATGGAAGCTTCGCAAGGTTGAATCACACCAAACATCATAAATCCTACCACTTCGACTTCTGAAAAGTCTATGACCAATAAATTTCAAATACGCAATCAACTCTCGGAACAATCTCCGAAACGATTCAATATTTTTTTAAAAAAATCCAACACAAAGAAAAACCATTGTTCGCTACAGTTTTCACAAAGATACAATCTTTAACTCACATATGCAATACCCATATGACCTCAATCCACGTAAGTTCAAGAAACAACTTTGATCCCATAAATCAGCAGAATAAATGAAAAAAACCAAGAAAAACACCGAGTTACGCGAAGAGGGTATCTGAGTTTTCAACAATTCTGTAAAGGTCTTGTCAAGGATCAGGATATAATCCAAATTATTCGACGGGAAATTCAATCATGTAACTGAAATGCAGGATTAACGAATAATTATTCAAGTATCCACTGTTCTGCATCACCTTCTTTGATCCGACAACAGAAACAGAAGATCACTGCGAACAGAAACCTAAGAGGGAACTGATGCGATATAAATGTTTTGACGTACGAAGATGGATAGATAGATACCTGTAATATCCAAAAAGGCCTTGTAAAAAGTTTTATCATCATTTTCAGCCATTTAATCATTATTATTACTAGCATAATCGCACACGCAAAAGCGTGTGTATAAAATCATACAATATATTTAATATTATATGTTATATATAAATATTATTTTTTTAATAATATTTAAATTTATTTTTTATCATTTATAAAATAATATAAAAATAAATTTAATTTTTTTTATCAATTTATCTTATCTACAATGTTTAGTTGAGAAAAATATGAAAATTTAAAATATCAAAATTTCAAAATTCGTTCATTTGAGCATTAAAATAGACGAAATGGCAATATGCGATGGTATTTTTGTTTACCTATTCAATTGTCGGAGCACTCATATAGTAGCCGATTCCATTTTACAAGATTAAGTTGATAATCATGTTTAGATTCAATAGAACATGATTAAGGGATTTTTGTAATTGGGTCCAGAATACCCGAAAAATGTTAAATGAGCTTAATTGGGCTCGGGCAGTTCGAAGGATCCGAACTGGGTTCAGAGGATCCGAACCAGATCGGAGCCACCGATGGAGTTCGGAAGCTACGGGGCAGATCGGAGCGTCCGAATGTAGATCGGACCATCCGAACTCAATGTCATGCACGTGGCCATAAGGCTTGAACACGTAGCTGCATGCAAGGGATCGGAGCCTCTGAAGTAGGATCGGAGCGTCCGATCTTATCCAATCGAAACGTTGCACTCATGAATGGATCGGAGCGTCCGATCGAAGCCTATAAATAGGGGTCCGAGGCCTCATTTTGAAATGCAAAATGTATCCTATCCTTGGGCCATTGTTAGCTCGATTTTAAGAGCTTTTGGGTACTCTTATTTTAAGGGTTGGAGTAGTTAGTAGTTTTTATATAACGGACAGTGTCTGTAGTAGTGGCCAGGCGGCGGAGCTCTGGCGAGGTGTCCAGGAGTCGTGGCAAGGCTGTGCCCAAGCTCTGGGGTATGCGACATCAGCGGACTGACGACGGACGAAAGTATGGTTCTAGCTCCTTATAGGAAATATGGAGTATGTTATAGTGTAATTAAGGCTGTTAGAGCATGTTAGGTGATGTTTGACATGTTAGATAATACATGGTATTTATGTATTATAGTGCTGCATGATAGGCTTGGACCTAGATGGGAGCTTCTAGGATCTGCCTTAGTAAGGTACGGAAGTACTATTCGAGATATCCAGATTGAGTATGCATATAGTATGTGTTTGCATGTATTATGTGATTGCATGTTTATATGTCTTTATCTATACGAGCATGTCATGACTGTATGTTGCATACATGAGCATATTGATCCCATATCCTTGAGATATCCTGTAGGAGGGCGCTCACCCTACGAGTTGTGGATGGTTGGATACGTAAGTCTTGTGTTAGGTCACCGTTATGGTTGGACACTTGTACCAGTATCAGGTCACCATTATCCACTGGATATATGAGCCACCTCCTGATGCGATGGCGCAGCATGCTATATACCCTTGGCCCGGTCTATGAGCTTGTTTCTTGACCTGAGAGTCTTGGTAACCAGTAAACTTGCATACATGCACATATAATATTGTATACTCATACTCTCGTACTGAGTGTTTTATGCTCACGTCCGATTATTTTCTATTGTCTGAAAACCCCATTCGATGGGACAGTTGCAGGTAGTTTTCCTGAGGATTGAGAGGTTAGGTGGTTACCAAGGCACGATTGTAGGGTTGACCACTAGGTTATACATTTCTGGTATTAGTTTATTTAAGTTCCGCATTTTACTTTGATTAAGTTTATTTATTGTTTAATTTCATGCTTAAGATTCTGATTAGTAGGTGATCACGGTGCAGATCACTACATTTATGGTATCAGAGCATGCAATAAGATTCTTTGAGACATAGTACTGATTTTGGATTATCCTTTGTAGGATTATCAGGAATTGGATTAGCAAGGTACCTAGGATTTTCCAAGATCGTCATTGCTATGATTGGTAGCAGAGGTTCGTATTATGTGGATCCCAGCAGGATGGAGATGGAAGAGAAGATCCAGTATTCAACGCCAGGTGCTTCTCAGGGTTGAATGGAATGTGTGACATGTAGTCATCCATTCAGCTTCGACCAAGGAAGCCACCCCGGAAGATTCTCCACTAGTAGTTGGAGAGATTTTCAGAAAGACCTTGTCTCATCTACCAGATAAGGAACCCAACAATATTGAAAGGATCAGGTAAATTCGTGAAATTTTTTAGATCTTCCGAGGAAGAGGTCTGCTGACATGCTTATGCTTTCGGAAAACTTCACGTTCAAGATCAGTAGACAGAATGAAAGATTTCCGCATTTAGTCAGATTGAAAATCTCCGTTGTATTTGGGTTTTTAAAGTTTTGTTGTAATCAGTATTTCAGATGTAAGTATTTGAATCAGATGTATTAATGATTCTAGACATTTTGATGTATCAGTTATCATTTCATTGTACATTTTCTGATTTAATTGAATGTAGTTGTTTATTACATGCGATTGTATTAAAGATTGTATAGAACCTGAGTTAGTGGTTCAAGTATTGTAATTGTAATCTTTGGGATTATCTTGATTATTTTAAATAAAAGATCAGACTTTTGTTTAAACATGTGAATAATTAGGATTGAATTATGCATGTTTTCAGTTGAATAGTTCTAGAAGTACTTCCTAGAATATTCTATCGAGACGTAGGTTTTGCCAAGGATGATGTGTTTTCATCAGGGGCACAATGTTGAATTATACCAAGTGCTATGGACTGTGTAGATATGTGTCTAGATGGAGAGAAAGTGCGACCCCATGCTTATATTTCTCTGGGATCCTTTCGTGCATCAGAGGGTGTTTGGGAGATTTTCTAGCTTCAAATGGTTATTCAGGGGGAGACCATCTCCGTCTGATGTGTTGCAACAGTCACGGTAGGGGTATAGATATTCAATATTTGAATTTGCTTGTGAAGATTTAATTGATACTGAGATTTAGTATCCAAGGTAAGTAATTATCGTCTGACTTCGTCAGAGATATAGATTAAGGATTTTCTGTTATCAGAACAGTCTTGAAAGGGATTTTCATTAACAAGTGAACGTTCTGAGCAGATAGGTTTTGGCCTTCGATTTGGGATTTCAGGATTTAATTCCAATTGTAAATTGGTTTTCACTGGGTTGATTTGTCAGATGTTTGTAGACTCGGGATTTTATTTGTGCTTCTTTTCAGATGAATTAATTATAGGGGTTTTCCTAGACCAATAATGGGATTTTGATCCGGATAGGAGTGTTGCTCTGTAATGATAGATTTCATTAGAAACTCAAAGATGAGTTATGACAGGGTGCTGATGAATATCGGGTTTTGAGATGGTATAGTAAGTGCGACCTTATGTTCGTGTACTCTGGAAGGATTTTTCTGTTCCAGTTTGGTGTTATAGGGAAGACTTACTTCAGTCTCGATGTATGCACAACCATAGCAATGAGTATAACTACCAAGGGGATATTCAGATTTTATTTGAGTCTTCTTTATATTATTCTTGGTGCTAGGTTTGTACCAAGAGATGCGATGACTTATCGTCTGACTTCGTCAGAGATACAACTTTTAGTTTCCGTTGTTAGAATAGTCTTGGGAAGATGTAATGAACTGGGCTGGCCTAGTTCATTCTTGTTCTCATTATCTTCTCCCCCCTGGTGGGGAGTTTTTGCCCTCCCCAGGATTCGAACCTTGCACTCCAGGTCATAAATGCAATCTCCAGATAGTCTCTGGCCCCTGCACCTAATCTTGCCTCGAACCTCTTGGTCCGTCCAACTGAGACATGTCTCATCGAATGAGATGTCTAAGATAATGCCAAAGATATGAGTGATTAACGTCCAGTAAGATAATTATGAGTATACAAACCGATATGATGCATGTAACATAAGATGACTAGGTAACTGGTCAACTATCAAGTCCTGCCAAACTTGATGTCAATGATTATGTAGCATCATCTGGGAATTAGACCGTGGGCTAGCTCACTCACTCTTCTAGATCACCTTAGCATCAGTCTTCGTCATCACGGTAACTCCCGGTGTCAGATCATATATACAGGCGTAGGGCTGAGCGATCCTTCTAGAAAGGATATCTCGAAGGAGATACAACTCAACGTATATGTGCACATGAAATATGTATATAAAGCAGTAAAACATATACCATGACACATAAAATAAAATATATAAGCATGCATACTCGCTGGTAATCTCAGTCAGTACTTACGTACCTTTATATAACCGGTCAATTACACTCAGGTTCTAGAATCCAAGCCTACAGTCAAGCGATTACCATATCACTAATCATGATCTGAAAGCCTTAAATAAACTTAAATATACTCCTATCTTCTAACATGATTTTCGAGCCATACATGTGTCCATCGTTAGCCCGTTGATGTCGAAGGCTTTGGATTCTAAGCACAACTCCACTGCCATTCAAGAAGCGTCTTGCTATTGCTCGGCCCTCACTCGTATGGCTAACTCACAACATAGATTGAATTGGAAGGAAAAGCTTGTGAATTGTGATTCTCAAATGAAGCATCGGATCCCTATTTATAAGCGGAGTTTGGACGCTTCGAACTCGGGTTCGGACGTTTCGAATTCTGCATGCATGATACGTATTTGGGTGTCTGAGTTCGGACTGTCCGATCTTCTTTTCGGACATTCCGAACTCTGCATACAACGATGAGTCACCAACCTCAGACACCTCATGGATAGCTGGCTTCGGAAGCTCCGATCGGAAATTCGGATGTTCCTATTTGCCACACGTCCTTCATCCGAACAACAACTCACTTACCTGTGTGTCCTGCTATAGATCAGACGTTTCGATCATAGTTCGGATATTCCAAACTGTCTCTCTACATCCGAAAATGAACTGTGCTTATGAATACATTCGGACCTTCTGAACTTGCGTTGCCTGTGAATTTAAAGCCCTGTTCGGTGCATTTGAACTGCATTTCGGATCTTGCGAACCATTCGATGGATCCAAAGCTTGGAATTCATATTTTTATCCCAATGAATCCTTTGATTTGTTTATATAGTAATCCCTTGATCATGTTTAATATTTAATTAACTTAAAACATGATACGGATTACTACACATCAAGTAAAGAGTGATATTCTATATATCATCATAATAATCATCAAGGGACACCTACATGTCAGACCAGGTAGTATAGTTTCTAAACCAAGAAGCAATGGAGGGAGAGCAAGAGAAGTTAACTAGGAGCGAAAATATTTTTTAAAAATAAATTATTAGTAAAAAAAAAAATATAAATATAGTTTTGATATGTGTGAGCAAGAGAAGTTAACTAGGAGAGAAAATATTTTTTAAAAAATAAATAATTAGTAAAAAAAGCAAAAAAACATAGATATAGTTTTGATATGTGTACATAAAAATAAAATGATTAATTTATTTATATATATATATATGTATATTCTAATAAAAATATAGTTATGAAAATTAATCCTAATTTATTAAAATAAAAAAACAAAACAAAATAAATTACCTAAAAATTGAGATAACAATGTATACGACCAAAAATTTTTATATTTCACCCATCACATACATGGTTGCGTTTACTTGCCTTGATAAATGAAGGATTACATAATTAATACCGACTAATCCTATGTTTACTTGCAAAATTGAAAATGAGTATAAATCTTTCGGCCCGTTAATGATAGGATTCACAGATGATTTTTAGTCCTAAATTTTTCATGAGATTATAAATCTTTACAAGGTGAGAGAGTGAAAAAAAATTTTAATCCATCCAACTAAACATATTATTATTTATCAATAACCACTCTATATCCTATCAAATTATCTTAATAATCATATTTTAATCTATCCTTGTTCAATCTCATCATTTAAAGTAAACGCAACCATATGTATTAGCAATCAAATAAAGTAAAAAAAAGATAAAAGAAAATTTTAATTATCATTATCCAATTATTAATATAATACAAATCGAGTAACAGAGATTACCTATATAATCAGTTAATCACAGTTTATCAAGTTAGTTCTCATGATCGGTCATTTTTAAATTGTGGTGAACATTTTTTCACAAATTCATATTTATCAATAATTGTGGAAATTATGACAATTTAATTAATATTTTCTAATAAATATTACTAATTACATGTTTTTCATAAGATTAATATCGATAATATGTGATATGAGATATTGCAGAAAAAAGTTTAAAACATCTATAATCACCTCAAAAAGTTAAGAAAATAAAAACTCAAAAATAGAAGGATGACAATGGGTTAGGTTTGGTTAGGATTCTATGTTGCCGTCTCTATCTCCATTTATTGTATTTACCTCCACACTCATTTTCATCTTCATCTGGTATTCAACTTTTATCTCCATCCTCATACTCGTTGGAGGATCGGATATCCTCATCAAGTTAGGGCCTACAAAAATACCCTATTACCACCTACAATTGTATTTTTTTTTTTCAAATTGGAATTCTTTTGATAAAATTATACTTATTTATCAAATTCTTAAGAAAGAATAAGAAAAAATAAATAATAAAAAATAGCAATTTGTTAAAACAAGTTCTAAGAGAAGTCGTTCGGACAAAACTATAAATGTTAAATATGATTGGTCATATAATCGTGCTTATCTAGATACTTTTTATATACAACATCCTTCACTTGGTCGATAAGATGACTAACACAATTAACTAATTTTTTTTTGTCAAACGAATAATTGATAGAATATTACGAATGGGGTTGGTGTTATAAGTTTTTTTCAGAAAAATGTATCAAAATATATAGGGAGTGACCACACCTCTTCTTATATTTTCTTCTATCTTTCTTTTCTATCTAAACACCAAATAAGAAATAATAAAATATTATAAATAATTTAATACAATATCATTATTCTACAAAAATAACATTAGCTTTATACTAATAATTTTCTTTGTTCCACCAACTACCATCATTCAACAAAAGTAAATTAGAATTACATTTTTTTAAAATAATAAATACATAAATATATATGTATATATATTTAATAGAGTATTCGGGTCGGGTATGGATAGGATGTTACTACATCCGCCTCCATCTCCAAACCCGAAAATCCCAAACCCAATTACCCGTTTATTTAATCGATCGGGTCCAAAAATCCCTCCATACCCTCCTCTATTCGGATATGATATCGAATTTTTCATCGGGCTCAGAGGAAATTGACATCCCTATATAGAGAAAAAATATTTAGAAAAAAACTAATAAAAGATTTTTTTATTGGATAATTATGGAGTTGGGGCAAAAATCAAGGAGGTATTTGTGGTTTGGGCATATTCGTACTCAGGTATTGTAATCAATGTTCCAAAAGTAGGGGTGAGATAAAGTGGGGACTTGTCTCATAATCATCTTATCCAACTTCCGTCTTAATAAGAATCGAGAAATTATTTTTCTCATAATCCCATACTCGACAAGTGTCGGGACTCGAATGTTCGAGATTCCGTCGAGTAGAGAAGATATATCCTGATAAATATATTTTTCTCATTTATGGAGACTCTCGAATAATTTCTTGGTATGTTACAAATAAATTAAAACGATTGTTTGGTTCATAATCATTAAAAACTAAAACATATACAAATAAACTAAAACAACTTCTTGGTTAATCCAAGCAAACAAAATAACATATCAAGTCATTGCATCATTAATGATTAAATCACTTCATCAACTAGCTATTCTTCTACCATGAAGCCATTTAAGTACTTCACACTTGAGGATAATGCATTACTTTTCCTTGTGCACGAATGTACCTGCAAACAACAATGATCATCTACATAATCTATAACAAGATTAAAATTTACAGAAATCCATGTTGGATACTCCATAAACGAGACCTCAAACTCAAATTCTTAAAAAAATAAATGAAAGATTCGATTTTAATCTCTTACTATTTTATAAAGGATTAGAATGTAATAGAAACTGCCTTAGTACGTTTTGTATGGCTGGGAGGTTTGGTATGACAAAATACACTAAACAAAAATCATTATTGTCGCTCTGCTATCTATACATCGTGGGTAACATGGAGAAACCAAATCACCATCACCGAACACAACCAGATTTCTACTCTACGAATTCTTCATTCCATACCTCACTTTAATCCTCATTCACATCAATATTTCTACCGCAACGGAATTGGAAGTCCGACTACACTTAGAATTACATTTTCATATTTCTCCAAGTTCTGAAGGTTTTTGAAAGAGGACATGTGGAGTATATAACATAGTCATCAAATTGGGTCTTCTATAAGGTAACAAACACATCAGGGACGGACTAACAGTAGGGGCTGGACTGGGCTTCAGCCCAGTCTAGCCCCCACCCTTAACCCATATATTAATATATATATGTATATTTTTAAGGTTCAATATAATGTATTTTTTTCCTTTTTGGGCTCTTTCAAAAAAATTTATTTTGGGCTCTTTCAATGTTTGATATAGACTAAATTTTTTTTTTTTTTTGTTTTGGGTTCTATCAAACATATTTTTTCTGTTTTGGGTTATTTTAACTTTGATTTGGACTAACTAAATTTTCAAATGGAGTTTGAAAAGTTTCAATTATATTATACTAATAGTAAATTATATTATAAAGATAATTAATTAAAAAATTAAACAAGTATCCATCCGTTTATTAGATTTCAAATGGAAAATGCTTTATTTTTTTCAAAAAAAAATTGTGTAATGATATAATATAATATTCTCTATTAAGTTTAAGGGAGGGGAGCTAATATAATAAAATTTAGATTTTTATATCATTATTATGATATTGATATTTAATAAAATTAATAAATTATGAAAAACTAAATGATATATGAATTTAAAGAGTTAATTAGATTATATAAACATAAAAATATTGGTTAACATAAATAAAAACTAAATGATATATGAAAATTTTTTGATCGGTTATATTTATAAAAATATTGGTTAACATAAATAAAAATATCTTTTTATTATTTTTTATGAAGGTTTTTCAATTATATTAACAAACCTAGATGAGTTCATTCCGAAAATATTTTATGTTTGAAAAAAATGTATATTTAAAACATATTTTCATCATTAATATTTATTTTGTAAAATTTTGATTTTTGTTAACAAATATTTATTTATTTTTACTAAGTATACTTTAAATTTTAAATTAAACTTTCGCATTTTAATTATATATAAACGAGAATTTTTATTATTTGTTTAAATTTTAAAAAATAATATTAATATGACATGTGTTGAATTTTTATAAAATATTTTTATTTAGGTAAACAATATTTTTATAAATATAACTGATAAAAAAGTAATGCTATAATGAGAGGATAATTCCCAATATGTTTATATTTTTATTATAAAATATTTTTATTTAGGTAAACAATATTTTTAGTCAAAAGTAATGCTATAATGAGAGGATAATTCCCAATTTGGTCCCTCATTTTAGACCTCATTCCTGATTTGGTCATCCGTTCTTACATCGACCCAATTTAGTCCCTCGGCTTAGCAGGTCATTCCATTCGTTTTGAAGTTTAATTAAACGGATGGACCAATTGCGGAAAAACAACAAAAATCGAGGGACTAAATTGGGTCGATGTAAAAATAGAGGACCAAATTAGGAACGAGGTCTAAAATGAGGGACCAAATTGGGAATTATCCCATAAAATGATATAAATATTTTAAAACACAATAAACTGAAACTCACTATTATAGTCTCTTAATACAAATCCAATACCTCAAATCTATTTTCAAGTCTTTAAGAGAAGAGCCACCCCAAATCCATATTGTTGTTTTCCAATCTTGGTGTTTTGACCGAAAATCTAGTAACACCTCCATGCTTGACAAAATTTGATAGCCTCAGAAGATTTTCAATTGAATCAGAAATCTAAGCCTGATAAAGGGAGATAGAAAAACTCTACAGCTTCTTAAAATTTATGATTCGTGTTTTGAAGATTTCATTTGGTTCGTTTAATTCCAGTAGGAAAATTGTAGGTCGTGCAAGAAAATTTCAAGGAATAGATAAGTTTAAGAAATTCAAGCAAGATCTTTATCATTAATGAAAAGCATAAAATGTACAATACCTATTGGACAACTTCTTAAACTTATATGCCCCTTCAATTTTTCTTTTCCAGATTTCATACTTATACATAGATTACATGACTTAATATCTACTTTATTTCAATATCTTTTCTACCAGAATATGAATCAAATTTCGAATCAAAGTATCAAACCACGCTGACAATTCAATCTGCATGTCTTCTAACACTTCGTTCTAAGTTGATTACAAATTCAAAACACAAAGAACCAAAGTTAGGGACCAACCTTCATAAGGTACATGAACTCATACCACCTTCAAACTTTATAATGCTGCAGGGACAAACCTTGACAAGGTACGCAAACCTCCAAATATTTTATTTTAACTTCATGCTCTGCTTTTTTCTCATTTTTCCAAAATGCAATTGAAGTATTATATAGATGTATTGTATTAGCTTATAGAGATTTATTTAAAAAACTAACATACATAAAATGTAAAAACAAACTAAAATTAGATACCTATAAAAAAATAACAGAGATAGATTCATCATGTTATATGAGTTATATTTCCAGCATAAATATCCTTTTTCCGATTGTAAGAATGGGGAACTGTCATCCTTAAATAATGCACTACAATTGCTGGAGTGAAAGTTTGAAAATTAATTAAACAAAACTGATGATATGATAAAATCATATCATATGTTTATTTATATTTTAGAGATATATCATAATATTGCATGAATATGCAGGGATCTAGTTGTCTTATATATTAAAATTATATATGAACTGAGACTCTCTTCCTATAAATAAGGGGTCTCAAACCCTTATTACGGTACATTTTTTCCATACGCCTCCCATACTTTCTTACACATCTTATTTAATTATGTCTTTTTTCTTTTACATGTTTTCTATCCATTGTAATTTCCATACTTTTTCTATTGAATCTTATACTGACTTGAGCGTCGGAGTGGCTTCGCCTTCGAGCGGAGTCATCTCACATGTTTTCTTTGATATACAGAAATATTTTAGGAGCATTCGGCTCGGTTTATTTAAAAAATTGGTTCGTTGATTACCGGTTTGAGGTAATTTATTTGATGTAAAATTTTTGAACGCATCAATTGGCGCCGTCTATGGGAACAAAAACTAAACCCACGATTACTCTTCATGATTGACTCGAGAACGGAAAAGAGAAGGAAGAATTTTCGGATTTTACAACACATCAGCCAATGTGCAAAAGAAGTTCTGAAAAATTGAACCATCGGATCGGGTTCAAATTTAGTATACATATTGATGATTATGTTATCTAGGATCTGAACAGTGAAGATCGTGATTGGTGAAATTTAGGATCGGATTGTGACCGCCAAGCAAAGACTGCTCTTCTCCATAGTTTCTGTTCGGTATGCTTGAATAGGCTCTTGTGCAAGATTTATCCATTGGAATTATACAAAATTTACACCGTGTGTTTGGAATATCATGTCGCAACTTATGAATGGTGGAGATCTTTATTGAATGCTTGTAGACATAGGTATTTATGGCCGAGCATAGTCTGTTGTTCTTCTCGCATGATTTTTGTATGACCTTCTTGAAAAAGCGATTGCGGGAAATATATCCATTGGATTGCTCTGAAATTTATAACATGGATTTGAATTATCATGAAGCAAATTTTGAACGGTGAAGATCAAGGTTGAAGGCTTTTAGTCTTGGATATACATGGTCGAATAGGATTTACTGTTCTTCTCATATGATTATCATGCAGGATTTTTGAAAAAGTTATTACGGAAATCTAACTGTTGGATTGATTCGAAATTTATACCAGATGTTTAGGACATCATAACTCTAATACTTAATGATGGATATCGTGATTGATTACTGTTTTAATTCGTTTATTTGGTTAAAGAATAAAAGATGATGCTTTACCACATATTCAAAGTCATGTCATCGACAAAATGAGAGAGAAGTATTTCCATTACTCTGATCTTGACATTAAATTATCGATGTTTTTATTTTTAAAATTTATTATCTTTTCTAAAACCTCTCCTAGTATCAAAGTTCTATGTTTGTTTTCTTGATATCAGATTTGTTGGACTTCTATTGTTTTGTATTTTTGTTTGGGTTATTTTACAGACATTGGGAGTACAATCTTGCAGTAAGGCCCAATTTTATTATATAGGGCATGCAATCTCGCAGTAAGGCTCAATTACATCCACGGGGGTGCAATCTCGCAGTAAGGCCTTATTCTACGATATCGGGCATGCAATCTTGTTGTAAGGCCCTATTTTACATCCATAGGCATGCAATATAGCAATAAGGCCCAATCTACAGCTCGACACTTTATAAGCCCAACAAGTTCGACACCATGTAATCTCACGCCACTCGTGGTTATTTGAAAAGTCCAACAAACTCAACACGATGTAATCCCATGCAACTTGTGGTTATCTCAAAAGCCCGACCAGCTCAGCACGATGTAATCCCATGCAAATCGTAGTTATCTCAAATGCCCGACCAGCTCAGCACGATGTAATCCCACGCAACTTGTGGTTATCTTAAAAGCCCGACCAATATTGTTAATCTGGATCTCTGTGGAATTCTTGCGGCAATCAATATTTTCTTGGACTTCGTCTTATGCTCAGTTTTATGTTGGTTTCGGTATCTTGACCTGAATTTTTATTGAGCGGTGTAGTCAATATTGGCTTTTTTGATGACTCTTTATCGACTCGGTATAAAAGATCATTTTATTATTTCTTCAGTGTCTGACGACTATATTTTCCACATTATTTGGCACATCTCAATAAGCTAGCTTTGTTACGAATGCTCAAAGGAAATTGCAAAAAACAAGAATATTGTCGTACATGCTCTAAAATATAAAGTCAACAACTTCAAAGTTTCTCTTCATTTCACTCGTTGTCACTTTTTTTCGGGAGGTAGTATTGATGATATGATAAAAATCATATCATATATTTATTTATATTTTAGAGATATATCATAATATTGCATGGATATGCATAGATCTAGTTGTCTTATACATTAAAATTCTATATGAATTTGGACTTTTTTCCTATAAATAAAGGGTCTTAAACCCTTATTACGGTACCTTTTTTCCATACGTCTCCCATACTTTTCTTACACATCTTATTTATGTCTTCTTCCTTTTACATGCTTTCTATCACAATTTTCATACATTTTATATTGAATCCTATATTGACTTGATCATCAGAGTGTTTTCGCCTTCGGACGGAGTAATTTCAAATGTTTTCTTTGATACACAGAAATATTTTGGGATCATTCGACTCGATTTATTGAAGAAATTGGTTCATTGATTATCGGTTTGAGGTAATTTATTTGATACAAAATTTTTGAACGCATCAAAAACATTAGTGAAAGATTTAAATTGTTAAACTATCTAAACTATGTAAAAAAACTAACAAAACCATCTCTAACTAAAGTAAATATTGAATTAGCTCATCCATGTGAAATATCTAAATCCAGCAGCTCTATACATAAAGCCATAAAGGAACTAATTGAACTTATTAATCCATGCAAAAAAACCAACGAAAGAAAGTAGAAAAAAAAAACATTTCACTTCAAATCATCAGCAGATATTGAATTATTTACTGAATTCAACCACTCAATCATCCTATTAAATTCAAATAAAAACATTGAGAATTAAAGTGCTCCGACCTTTTTTCAATATCAACCAATTAATTAAGCATGCAGGTTACAAAGGGTTTAAAATTATAAACATATAATTATATTCGATTCTTTGACGAATTCAAACACTCATTATTTTACTATATTTATTCCGCCAAATCCAAAAAATAAAAGTGAATTCAATTTTAATTCTTCAACAAAATTATTTTATAAAACCACTCTCCAAAATTATAAAAAATTCAAATACTGTTAACTATATTAAAAAAAAGTACAAAAGAAAAGGCACACTACTAGAAAATTTGGATATAGTGACATTTTTGGGATGACATTTTTTATATAGTGTTGGCAAAACTACTTTTTAATGACACTTGTGAAAAAAAATAAATTTGATAAAATATAAATCATAATAAGTTATCTATAGTGACATTTTTATCATAATGTCATTAAATATCAACTTTTTATTATATCAATCCCTCTTTTATTTTCACAATTCCCTCCATCTTTTCCCACTAAAAACCATGTACACATTCAAACTCAAATAATATCAATTTCAATCTTTATTAATTCTTATTCTTTAACATCAATTATTAATTAAAACTTAGAAATGGGGAAAAAACCTGAACCCTAAGCCCCTTTCCCGTGGCCTCTCAATCCTAGCCATCTCCTACCTTTGGTTTTCGCCGCTCCGCCGCACGTAAACCACCGGAGAGGGTCCGACCACCTCTGTTCCAGCAACCCAAGCCTTAAAGCTTTTGATTATTTCCTAAATCGCAAGCAAGAAGCTTGAAATTAGACCCTGTTTCGCGACCGAAGCTGCGCGTCTTTGTCCTCACGAGTTCGTCCACTTTGTTAGCTGTTTTTTAGTATGTATATCCTTTTATCCTTGTTTCTCTTACGCGCACAGATTAAGATGGGTTTTATGTTGTGGATTCTTCATATTTTTGGATTTTAACATTTTCAGTCCATTTCTTGGAATTAATAAATCTTGATTGATTTCGAAAAACAAGGTCTCGTTTCTGATCCACGCGGCGTATGGAAGCAAGGTAACCCCCTTCTTGAACTTGTACTCGTCATGGAAGGACTTATCTGCTTCGATTGCATATATATCAAAATTCTTGATCTGCTTAGGATATTGCTTCTTAAACCAGCTGACAATGCTAGAACCGTAGCTTCTAGCTCCAACATCTATATACTTACCTTCGCTTAAAACTAATGTCCACCATCGAAGACAAGTACTTAATATTCTGCAAATTCTCCTTTAGTGTAATCCTAAAAAATATACTGACATCTTATTTATATGATCTCCGTGATACTGTATGATACCAACTAATTTTAAGATAAAATAGTTCTTTTTTCTTAATCTAGCGAGTGTTCATTGTTTATCGTTTTTTCTTAATCTAGAAAGTGATCAATACATTGAGGCAAAGGATAGAAATGAATGCTCCTTATAATTAAGGAGGATTTGAGTACGTTTAAGCTTTGCCATATTGATGAAATTTGATTAGTGCACGTATAAATAAATTGGTATTAGATGTTTTTCAGGAACTGGGATTGTTCTTGTTGCTACATTAACCAAGTAATCTTTGCATGTTTTGTGAACATAAAATAAATTTCGTATAGACTTTTGGAAAAAAATATTTATCCAGAAGGGAACAATAAAAGCAAGCCATAGTAATTGATATACATGATTCTATTGAATATATACATATTTCTGTATTTCTGCCTTTTTGCGAGCTGTTTCCTGCGCGCACTTTTAGTCCATGTGCGTGAATGGAATCCAGTGGACGGACGATTGCTTGAACTCAAAAGTCCTTGAGAATCAGAAGCCCAGAGGTTGGTTCTAATATACATATGACACTGTTTGACCAAGAACGTCTCTTTTATTGTGCTTTAACTTCAACTTTGTTTTAGGTTAAATCAAAAGATTTGTTTGAGGATGACATAGACGACCTTGAAAAACAGGTAGTCCGTCCTTTTCTCTTCTGAAAAAAAATGTTATGAATCTAAAATATTATTTTCGGCTAATACTCTTCTTATATAGTATGACTAGTATCTGGTATTGATCATTGGTGACTTGAAAAACTTAATTTGTATCTTTGACACAACTACACGTGTCTTTGTGCTATTTTCCAAAATGGGAATCGAGACCCTGATGTGATAAAATTGCCGAAAAATATTCGCCTTCATTTATTTGGTTCTAAAAGAAGTTTGAGTCCTTTGCTTAAAAAGGATCCAAGTAATGGTAATGATGGCCAACGTTGTTGTATTTTAGATTAATATCGCACTGATTTTGGACATATTTCATTGCATTTAAAACTTTTTAAGAACTTTGAAGCACTATGTTCTGATTCTATGCGAAAAAAGATTGTGAAAATACAGGAGGCATTTTGATGTCAATCCGAAGGTTGGAGGCTATTTGCTGATCTTTTAGAAAATGCTGCCTTTGGATTGAAAATATTGACCCCGACTTTTTCGCATCTGTTTGTACCAATTGGTGTGTCTGCGGGAGCTGGTAGGTCCGCTGCAGCATTAATCCAGGTGAGTTTGAAAATTTGAAATTGCACAAAGATAACATCTATAGTCAGCGAGGTATTAAGTCACGTCATAATCAATTTGTTAACAATCAATCTATGATTTATTATCTTCCAAGCCCCGGCAACTGATTTAGCTTGTTATTGTTTAGCTGGCTAAGCAGCCAGGACTCTATCCTAATGATCTTAGGTCTTACCTGCATAAAAAAATGTTTTCTGAAACCTTGTCACGGTGTGCAATTATTATGTTTGAAATATTATGTTTGAAACAGTGCAATGTTTAATTCACTTATGCCATTTTTTATTATGTTTGAAACAGTGCAATGTTTAATTAACTTGTGCCATTTTTAGTTCAATGCACTTGTTGATGAAAGCTGCGTGTATCTGTTGTGTTTTGTTACATCAATGAAACAATTGAGAAGCAAGCTGGCTAATTTTTTATTTTTCAAGGGAAGTATGAACTTATCAAAATAACATTCACCCATTATCATAAGTTTCTATATTTGTCTACTTGACGAACATAACTAAGAGAAAAAAAAAATAGTAGCTTTGAGACCATCTTATTAATGGGTGGGGAAACGTTTTCTTGATTCTCATATATTATTATGCATCTCCTGCAGTATTTTAGAGTTGCGGGCTAACATATCATTTCGATATCTTCTAATGTAAATAAATTTGGAATTGTCTTCATGTTGGACTATGCATGTGCTCGGTGTCTTTCATGGATAATTTGAGATCTCTTTCACCTATCACAGACAATCACAAGTTGTTTCTATGCTGGCTTTGCTGCTCAGAGGAACTTTGCAGAGGTAATGCCTACCATCAGAATTTGTAACTTGTTTTCTGGCTGAGAATTCTCATATATACAGTAGAAGAGTATATTCATTTTTAAAAAATGATTACTGCATTTACCCTGGTCTGGTTGAAGTTCTCTTCAACATTTACATCTCGAATGATTCTCTTTTTAAGCACCGATCTCAATTTAAGCACTTCCAATATGTTTTTTTTAGGTTCTTATTATATCATTTAATTTTAAACGTATAATTTTATTTGCAGTTGATGGTTGGTACAAATTTTATTAGGTAAGCTTATTCAAACGACGGTTTAATTCTCATTTGATATTGTATTCAATCATTTCAATTATCAATTGTTCACTTTACATTTTTATTGTTTTTATCTTACTTGTGCAAATATGTATTATTGTATTTGCAGGTATCAAAGAACGAACATTGGATTTTTATGAGGATGTGGAGGTTGAAGGTGCTATATGAATCAGTTTGCTGAATTTTTGCTATATTTTATTTTGTTATTAGCACAAAAACTAAATTTTGTGGTGTAATTTTTTGGTTCATAGCTACTTAGAAGTAAAAAGTTTGTAAGTTGAGAGACAAATAACAAATGTGACAATCATGTATAGCATTTTGATTTCAATGAAAATTTTATTTATGTTTTAAATTAATTTTATATTTACGAGAATAATGGTATCAAAATAGTTAATTGTTGACATTTTTTGATGTCTTGATAGGGCATCAAAATTTTATTAATGTGATTGTAAAACTGATAAAAAGAAATTTGAAATGTCTTTATAAATAGCAAATAGTTACATTTTTCAATGTCATAAAAATGAGTATAAAAGACATTTATAAATGTCACGATAGTCTAGTTGACATGACATTTTAAATTGACTTTATAAATTACTTTTACTGACAATTTTTATTGTTGTTATAAATAAACGTATAAGACATACATCAGTGTCATTAAAAATAACATTTTTTGACATTTTATGTTGTCTTGAAATCCGTAATTTATGACACTTTTAAAGTCCCTAATAATATTTTATCCTGACATTGCAAAATGTCACAAAGGCTAAGACGACATTAAAATAGAGGACATTTATTGTAAATGTAATCAAAACTTTAATGTCACTAAATGTTCCATATAAGGGCATTTATACGTGTCATTAGAAGCCATTATTCTAGTAGTGGCAGTTATCGAATGTAAAACAAACACGAAATAGATACTTATAAAAAAATTAGTATAGCATGATCCATCATGCTATATGAGTTATCTTTCCAGCATTAGTTTCCTCTGATTATACCAATGAGGAACTATCGATCATTGTGTTTTTTTTACCTTTCAAATTTCTGTACGTACCAAGTATGAAATATATCCTATATCACATCATCATGTTAGAACCATATCATGATATATGTATTTCGCTTCGATTTTTATTCTTTATTTTTATCTATGATTTACTTGGGTCTTAATTCATCTATTACCGTGAAATGATATATATTGATTTCTTTTAAGGTGTCCAACACTATATGCCCACTTTATGCCCATCATGTACAAGTCAACTCATCTATTGTACATGGTGGGCATGAAGTGGACACATAGTGTTGGGCACCATAAAAAAACTATATATATATATATATATATAGAGTTTTGCTATGCTGCCCACTTTCCGTGCCCACCTTCATGCCCACCTATGAGGTGGCACTCATCCATTGGATGAACCATTTGTATATGATTCATCTCATCCATGGGATGATTGCCACCTCATAGATGGGCATGGAGGTGGGCATGGGATGTGAGCAGCATAGCAAAACTCTATATATATATATATATATATATATATATATATATATAACACAATGATGTCTCACTCTCATTCTCATTCCAATAAAAATAGTGTAGAACGACGAAAAGTAAGTACAATTTGTGAACGTGAAAGAAGACATTCCATGAAACAAGAACAACGGCAAAATACCTTGCACGACGTTGATCAACTTATGAAAGAAGACGAAATCGGTCAGTCATACAAACAAATTCAAACTCATGATCATTGTCTATAGTAGGTGAAACCATCATATTTTAAATATGCTATATCTATTGTCGGTAATTGGGGGATTGAGAGCTGCGTACAAATGATTTTTTCTAATCATTTATACCATAATAGAAAATCTTATGTTGGAATTATATTTAAATTGTGTGAATTGTTTGTCGCCAGCACAATATAGTGATTATTTGCATAATATATCAATATCATTTTATTGAATCTAACTTTCGGTTCCCCATTGAGTAATTAAAAACATGTATCTGATCTTTCTCTTATGTCTTCACGAATGCTTGGGATACACTCTCCTTGGTTGATACTTGATATATTTCTTATGCCTTCACGAATGTTTGAGATGCAATCTCCTTGGTTGATGTAAGGACGTTGTTGAAGTTTAGTGCTTCATTTCCTTCAACATGTGTATAAGTGATACTTGGAGTTGGTATTTTCCTTCTACGTACAATTTGTTTATGTGGTTTATGATCCCTATCTATGATTTCTATTACACTTTAATTTTTTTAAAATGTATGATGATATCCTTGATTTTATTTGTGACTTGATGGTATTTTGATGATTTTTGTTAGTTATCAAGTGCTAAAGTTTTTTGGGAGATGTCTAACGAAATTGACTTGCTGGATTTTAACTTTTGTGACATTTTGGATAACGATTTGTCTCATTGGCCCGAGTTCTAAAAAGGAGAAATACTTTTTTTTTCTCCACTAACTTATTCATGTTTTGATTTTAGTCCATTAAATTTCGAAGTTTGGTTTTGGTACACTAACTTTTAATTTTCAGTGATTTTGGTCCAAATGCATATGTGTCAGCTAGACATTGGCTCACATCAGCATGTTCCGGCAAATGTCTAGCTGAAACGTATGCATTTGGACCAAAATCACTGAAAATTAAAAGTTAGTATATCAAAACCAAACTTCGAAAAGTTAATGGACCAAAACGAAAACATAGACAAGTTAGTGAACCAAAAAAAGTATTTTCCCTTTTAAAAACATGATTGTTCTACTGTTATCTCAGTACTACTGACATACTGCATGAGAGTGGAACTACAAATCATCTTTTTCATTTTCAAATTATTTCCTTCTCCGACGGGGGATGCATCAATGTATCATTACTACACCTGAATTCTGAAGCTTTTATTATTTTTCTACGCACTTATTTGCATCATTCTACAAATTACAAAGGAATCTTTGTGCATTTTCATTATTAAAGATATTTAATCTTTATTTTTTTAATTGCTTAGTCTTATAAATGATTTTTCTACTACTATACCATGACACCAAATTATTTATAAGGTAGAAACATCCTCCTATGGTGCTTTTTCTGTCATCCAAGTCCCCAACCCAATCGGCATCACTAAACCCAACAAAATTGGTGTTAGTTTCATTGGTGTTCCACAATCCTAAGTGTAAGATATCATCCACATATTTCAAAATTTGCTTCATGGTGTTTTAAATGTGTAACATTAATATTAGACTGTTATCTTGCACATAAACACACACTGAACATTATATCAGGATGACTAACACTCAAATACAAAAAGCTACCAATAATGCTTCGGTACAAGGTGTCATCAACATCGTCTACAACATCCTATTTCATAGTAGAACCACACTTAAAGTACACACGATTTGAAATATGGCAAGAAATATTCAAGGCCTCAGTCCAAAATCGTTTCAAAATATTCTTTGAGCTCAGCATCACCCTAGCCATCTCTAGCAAAGTTCGATTCTTCCTCTCGGCCACTCCATTATGTTTAGGAGTCTTTGGGGGTGGAGAAATCATATGAAATATCTTTCTTATCCAAAAAGTTGAAAACAAAAGAGTTCTCGAATTCCTTACCATGTTCCGTCCTGATTCTGCTACCTTCAAGTTATATATGTTAGTAATCCTTGCGAGTAAATTTTTAAAAGTGTCAAAAGTGTCTGAATTCACTCTAATAAAACTTACTCATATGAAACATGAGAAGTCATCAACACACACAAAATAATACTTCTTACCTCCATAGTTTTCCACTTCTATAGGACCCATTAAATCCATATGAAAAATTTCAAGACAACGTGTTGTACCAAAGTGTTGTAAGATGGGATACAACCGAGTTTTATTAACTTTTTGATGCGCTCCAAAAACATATGGTACCCAAAGTTCAGATTTGGCATACCTTGTATATCATCATACTTACACATATTCTTCAATGTCTTGAAGTTTGCATGTCCCAACTTTTGATGCATATATCAAGATCATTCGCTTTCGTGTATTTGCAAGCAAGCTCTTCTCAAAGTTGATATAAATTATCCGCTGATCTTGTAACTGACACAACACACATGTTGGCATGATCAAAAACTTCACAAGTATTTTTATTAAACTTGATATGTAATGAAGCTTATCAAGTTTGAGTTTAGTCTCTCGACGTGTTGCACATTATAAATCTTGGGGAGTCCTCCCACATTCATTGTTTCCTGCCAACAATCCTTTTTTTTGCACCACCTCCAAAGGTCACTCTTTCACTCTTTTGATCAACAAAGTTCGTGAGATGTTCTTTTGAACATGTCATGTGGTGTGAGCTTCTATTATCAAAGTACCAATGACCTGAAATGTTAGTTTTCAAATATGTATAAACAATATGACAATGATTTTTAACTTTTGGTACCCAAATTTTCCTCACTATTGGTATTTTGTTAGAGGTGTTGCGGTAGGTATTGTGCAACAATATGGGCAACATCTGCTTGGATTCCCATTCCATGTAATATTTTTTATGTTTGAAATAATAGTGTTTGATATGTCCATATTTGAAACAATAATGACAAACAAAATGACGTTTTATTTGCTTTGGCTTTTGAGTATAAACATGCTCTTGTGATGGAGATTTTTTGATTGCGGAGCGACATTTGGTGTTCTAGAAGTATTGATTTCTTTCACAAGCACATTTGGTTTTGATGATTCTTCGAATTTAAACATATTGTTTCCAAACCCTAGACTAGTCTTATCATCTTTATCTATCATAAGTATAGAATCAAGCTTGGATGTATTAAATTAAACTTAGCAAGTGTTATTGTTGCTATTTCAAGCTCCCCTTTAACCCTGCACAATTCAAAATATTTATTTCATAGAATCACTTTAATATTGGATACATCACATTTCAAATTAGATTTTTTTTAGAGAGAGTTGTGTTCAACTTGTTTCGTTGATCCAATCAGCATACGACTCCTCATAAATTTTTTATACACTCTCTAGATTTATATCATCATTTTCAGCTTCCCGATCTCTAAAATTACCAAGAGTGGATACATTCAAGCAAACTTATTTTTTGCTGGTGTTGCGGCTTGGTGTTGAAACACCGGAGGAAACATCCGGTGGGTTGACTTGAAAACACCTCTTTTATTTCAACAATACAATCAGGGAGGTATGATCTTCTTCTTCATTTGGTTCTTGATCTCCATCAGAGTTATCATCAATCAAGAAAAAGGTCACACCTTTGAGGAGTTTATTTGCAGACTCATTTGCATAGTGTTCATATCCATTCATTCCCTGCATTGCACAAAATCATAATTCTTGATGTTAAATTGATTCTTACCTAAATTCCTTGGTCAAGACGATCCTCGAGCAGGTGACACTCTTAACAGATTTTCAGGAGCAGGTAAACTAGGGTGCTTAGATTTTTTTGTCCAATTTTATTTTTTGTCTCTTATCTTCTCACATAATAGGAAATTGTATCTTCACACGAGTCTGACTCGTTGACTTCCAATGGCTGGAGTTCGATGTTAGATATAGGCACATCTATGATAGATTTCTGTAAAACAAAAAAAACAGCTGGAATCTCACTTAGTAAATTCAAGAGTTGAATTTAATGCCACTTGAAAGGATTTGGCGTCGTGGCGGGAATAAAGATGTGTGTAATTTTGAGTAGGTGTTGTCTTTGGTATTGTAGCGACCCATTCCGAAATCTCCTACTAAATAAATCTTACGCATGTAATTAAAACTTAAACAATGATAATCAGAGAAATTTCAAAAAACTTATACCATCTTAACAACCCGGTAGAATACAACAGGTAAATCACTAGAACCTAATCAATACAACCCAATCGAATAGATACTGAAACAAAGTCTAAAATTGAAAACATTTGGTAATATCTTGATACAAAGCCCTTATCACTAATCAATCACTGAACTCGATCCTGATCCACCTGCAAATATGTCCCATCGAATGAGATGTCCGAGATAAAAACATGGACATTAGCGCTAACGCCCAGGACACAAAGTACGAGTACACAAGTCAATAATGCATGCAACATGAAATAATGAATGCTCTGATACACTGGGATCAAGATCTGAAACATCATGCTCAGAACACATACGGCTTCATTATGCGCACGCTGCTCCAAAGATACAGTGGATGCCACACATATTGAAAACTGATCTTGGACTATCACCATCCTGGATAAAACCGCACGCGCTGCTCCTTCGAAACAGTGGGTGTCACACGGTACCCGATCGTACAAAAAAAAACCTAGGGATGAGCGGCCCTAGAAACAACTGGATATCTTTTGAAAGAATATACAGGCTCAACGTAATATGCTAATGCTCATATAAACCATGGACAGTAATATCATGCATCTCATGCAGATAGTAATGCAACACATAATAATGCAACATATAAACATGCATACTCGCTGGCTATCTCAGTCAGTACTTACGTACCTCAATACTAGCCTGAAAAAACAACTGTCTACAATCCAATCCTACAAGTCAAGACAACACCATATCACCAATACTTATCTAAAAGTCTTAACTAAACTAATTGCTACTCTCAATAACTACTAAGAGTTCGGACTTATACATGCGTCCGTCGTCAGCCCGCTGATTTCGAAGATCCTGAACCAAGTATGAATCAGCTACAAGCCCCATAGCACTTCGCTAACGCCCAACCCTCGAAAAGACGACCAAAACACTAAGAATCAGACACTGTCTCCAAACCCACATCTAAAGCATTCACTAAATATGATAAATCTTGCCTCTATTTATAGACAAAAATCTGACCTTCCGATCGTCAGTTTGGACATTCCGAACGCTCTTTGGAGCTTCCGATCATCCTTTCGATCCCCCATTGTCGAACGTGTGTCCCGGATTAGAAAACTCACTACTGTCAACACTCTTCAGAACTTCCGAACTGTCACCCGTCCAATCACCCATCAAAATTTATACCATGTCTGACTGTAGTACTTTGGAACTTAAGACCGTGGGTTCAGAGCTTCCGAACTCACCCTCTGTTTTCAAACTACATCACTTCTTCCGATCACTTCGGAACCACCGATCATCCTAGCTCTCAAGTTCGAACCTTCCGAACCACTCTGGTCCTTGAAACCTTATGGACCATCTCCGAACATTCTGAATTCGATTTCCTACTCAAATACACCCAAATTAAGATTCTCTGATCATGTTTTAACCATCTCAACATGTTAAGACACTTAAATACTTAAATCAAAGATCGGGTCACTAAAAGTATTGTCAACACCTAAGACAACATGAAGTAGAAATTTAAAACGTGAATTAAACTAAAATTAAGAATGACAATGGGTTGGGTCTAAACCCAACCCCGCATTGAACCCGACCCGACGGGTCAGGTCTAGATCCGGCCAAGCGGGGTCCACATGCGGGTCCAGGGCCGGTCCCGGGTGTAGAAACTAATGAGATAATAATATTTTCATATATCCCAAGAATAATTACATAAGATGTTTATATAAAACAATAAAGATTAAAAAAAAGATAAATATTACAAATAATAAAAGATTACAAGATAATAGGAAACATAATATACAATAAATATACAACATATTCCAATAGTCCTCCTCAAGATGGTGAACTCATAGAGACACCAATCTTGAAACATAGTAGACGCAGACGAGAACCAAAGAACGGCTTTGTTAAGGCATCAGCCAACTGGTCAGAGGACGAGACATGAGAAACACGAACTTTGTGGCTCTAAACCAGCTCACGTACAAAATAATAATCCAAAGCAATGTGCTTCATGCGAGAATGAAACACGGGATTTGCACATAAATAGGTAGCATCGATGTTGTCACAATAGATAGGAACCTGAGAGGATGCATGAACAACACCAAGTTCAGCAAGAAGGGATCCAACCCATTGCACCTCCGTAGCAGCAGAGGCGACAACACGATACTCAGCTTCCGTAGACGATCGAGCAACAGAAACCTGCTTTTTAGATCTCCAGGAAATAGGATTGGGACCGAGAAACACAATATAAGCACCAGTGGACGTGCGATCATCCACAACACTAGCCCAGTCCACATCACAGTAAGCATGGAGTGATAGAGAATTGTGAAGCTGAGAAGAAGACCATAAGAACGCGTACCATTGAGGTAGCGCAGGAGCCCCTTGACCGCCCCCCAATGCACAGAGGATGGAGAGTGCATAAACTTAGACAACTTGTTCATAGCAAAAGCAATATCCGGGCAAGTAAATGAGAGATACTATAAACTACCAACCGTCTGACCATACACAGTGGCATCGGCAGGGGGAGAGCCATCAGACTGGTGGAGCACAGGGGACGAAGCCATAGGAGACTGCACCGGATTTGAGTCTGCCATGTTAACTCGTGCAAGGATATCAAGCAGATATTTTTTCTGAGAGAGACGGAGGCCCCCTGAGTAGGAATCCATTTCAACACCAAGAAAATAAGACAAGGAGCCAAAATCCTTGACAG
This sequence comes from Henckelia pumila, assembly GCF_033568475.1. NCBI lineage: Eukaryota > Viridiplantae > Streptophyta > Magnoliopsida > Lamiales > Gesneriaceae > Henckelia > Henckelia pumila. The sequence goes on along the minus strand of NC_133123.1, from coordinate 19,975,456 downwards.
AGAACCGACGGCTTAACTGATCAATGAAGTCCTGGATGGCGCCAGAATTATTTTCTGTGAGAATCAAGTCATCAACATAGACAAGAAGATACATAGTAACACCCCGAGAACAGTAAATAAAAAATGATGTGTCAGCATGACAGGTAGTAAAGCCAAGACTGACTAAAAATTGCTGAAGGGTCGTGTAACAGGCACGGGGCGCCTGCTTAAGACCGTAAATGGCTTTGTTCAACTTGCAGACATATGAGGGAACATTAGGATCAACAAACCTAGGAGGCTGCCCCATATACACACAATCATCGAGTTGACCTTGCAAAAAAGCATTAATGACATCCATCTGACGGAGAGGCCATCCATAGGAAACGGCAAGGGATAAAAAAATGTGAACTGTAGTGGGTTTTGCCACAGGACTAAAAGTATCAGTGTAGTCAAGTCCAGGACGGTGATGAAATCCCTTCGCAACAAGGCAAGCTTTATAACTGTCAACAGAGCCATCAGGTTTTCGCTTAATCCGAAACACCTATTTGCAGCCGACCACATTCTGAGAAGAGACAGATGGAACAAGATTCCAGGTGCCATTGTGAAGAAGAGCATCAAACTACTCAAACATTGCGGCACGCCAACGGGGATCCTTGAGAGCTGTAGTGTGCCATGATGGCTCAGATGGAGTGGTGTCAGTGACAGAAGTGAGGGCAAAGCGAGGGTTGGGCTTGAATATATTATTTCTGGAGCGGATAACCATAGGATGAGAGGTCGAGGGTATGGGTGGGGTGGCCGTGGCTGGTTCGAGAGGTGGCTCAAGAGGCCGAGGGGTAGTGGGGCGGGATTCAGCGACGGGTGGAGACTGGATGGAGCAGGTGGGTGCAATGAGATACAACGCAAGAGGACAGGGAGGTGAAGAATCGCCAGACGAGGAATCCTCCACATGGACACTACCAGGAAGCACTTCAGGAGGAGAACCAGCATCAGCACCACCACTAGAAAAAGGATACTCAAACTCAACAAAAACAACATGATGCGAGACAAAGATTCTGCCAAAGAAAGGCTCAAGACACAGATAGGCACTCTGGGTAAGGGAGTAACCAAGGAAGACACAGGGATAAGAGCGGTGGGAGAGCTTATGTGGAGCATAGGGGAGAAGCCAAGGATAACACAGACACCCAAAGATACGGAGCTTGGAGAGATTAGGAGAAACAACGAAAATACATTCAAAAGAGGATTTGTAGGAAAGTTTGCATTTAGGTAGCCGATTAATGAGATAAACTGCAGTGGCAAAGGCATAAAGCCAGAAACGAGTAGGTACCGACGCATGGTGAAGGAGGGCAAGACCTGTTTTGACAACATGACGGTGACGACGTTCCGAGTAGCCGTTATGCTCAGGGGTGTGAGAGGGTGTCGTTAGGTGAGAAATACAGTGCAAACCAAGAAACTCTTTGAGGGCCAGGAATTTACCACCATTGTCAGTGTATAAGGTGATAATAGGACGATTAAACCATTTTTCGACGAGAGATTTAAAACATCGAAATACATAAAGAACATCTGATTTTTTTTTTATGGGATAAATCCATATATATTTACTATAATGGTCAACAAATATAACATAGTATTTATAACCATCGCAAGAAATAACTGGCGAAGTCCAAACATAAAAAAAAAATTAAATCAAGTGGAAATTGCGAAGAAAGAGATGAGTCATGAAAGTGTAATTTATGAATTTTATTGCACTGGCCGGAATTACAATTAAATTGATGCAACGGAGAACTAAAAGATGATAATGACTTAGACACAACTAACTGACGTAAAACTCGATCAGACGGGTGACCAAGACGACTGTGCCAGACAGGAAATGACACGACAGAGGACGAGAATTCCAGTGGTGGAGAATGCGTGGATGCAGACCAGGAGTAAACACCGCCCTTAAGTGAACCCTGATGGAGAATGGCCCCGGTTTGAGGATCCTTCACCTGAAAGGCAGTGTAAAAAAAAAAACAACAACAACGTCATTAGATTTGCAAAGTTGAGAGATAGAGAAAAGTTGCTTATTAATGGAAGAAACACAAAAGGCATGTGGGAACTTCAGGGAGCATGAATTAGAGGGCGGTAAGAGACAACCTGTGTGAGTGATAGGAAGGCCAACACCAACACCATCACCAACAACAACACCATCAGAGCCAACATAGGGAGCATGCATGGAGAGATTGGCAAGATCAGACGTCACATGGTGAGTGGAACCAGAATCAAGGATCCAGTCAGATAGAGAAGATGGGGTATGCATGTAGGCAGCAACATGGGAGGCTGGCGGGCCAGGGTGAGGCGCATGTGTAGGTGCAGAAGCTGGCAGATACTGAAAATCCGGACAGCAACGGGCAAAGTGGCCCTGACGACTATAGAGCTGGCAGCGCCCGGGATACGGGCGCGGAGCACACTGACCAGGCGCCGACTGGTTGGGATTCGCCGGCAGCCGAGAGAGCCAGGAGCCACAATGACGGCTGATGGAAGTGGGTTGCAGGATGGCAGCAGACGACGGATGGCGGTAGGAGCCGTTAGAGTGGGCGGAGGATAGTGTCATGGCTGGAAGGGGGACAGTAGCATCCCGGAGAGCAGTAAGATGAGCTTCGTGATTGAGGAGTATTTCATGTAACTCCTCAAACGAGATTGCAATGTCCCGCGCCTGCATGGCATTGGGGACTGGGGAGTTCCTTATAGTCATCATCCAGACCATGGAAAACCTTGATGTTAATGTCCTCAATATCAAGAGGTGCATTCATGAGAGCGAGTTCATCAGCTTTGGATTTGATGAACTGCATAAATTCAGTAATGGACTGAGATCCCTTTATCGGATTTCGAAGTTGCGTCTTGATTTGAGTGATGCGACCACGAGAGGGCTTGCCGTAGGTGAGGGCAAGAGTGTTCCAGGCGGCAGCAGAGGTGGTGGCAGTTGCAATAAACAGAATAAATGAAGGAGACAGTGATCCAATGATGATATTCAAGATCAACTGGTCTTGGCGGATCCAGGAGGTATACTCAATATTGAGAGAGTAATTAAGTGGCGGCGGTGGTGATGGTCTTGGTCGGACAAGGATGCGAGCCATCAATAAAGTCAAGGAGATCATGACCTGTGAAGAGGGTCGTGAACTGCAGTCGCCAAGAGAGTTAGTTCGAAGAGGTGAGCTTCAAGGGCGCATGGGCAACAACATTGAAGGAGATTGGAGAAGAAACAGTGCCGGTGGCAGCCATAGAGTCGGTCGGAAAAAAAGATGAAGATTTTTCGGTGACGGGATAGCGGCGGCAGCAGTGGCTGGAGGCTAGGGTTAGCGTTTATTGGCGTAGGCCGTGAGCTCTTGATACCATGTAGAAACTAATGAGAGATAATATTTTCATATATCGCAAGAATGATTACATAGAATGTTTATATACAACAATAAAGACTAAAGAAAGATAAAGATTCCAAATAATAAAAGATTACAAGAAAATATGAAACATAATATATAATATATTCCAATATCGGGTTTGGTCGGACCCGCCCCGCCAAAATATATATATATATTAATATATAATATAATATATATGTCTATATATATTAATAATATATATTTATATTTTTTATATTAAATAATCAATATTGTATCCATAATTTGAGTTTATAATATTTTTGGATTGAAATGATTTTAATATATTATGATATTTTTAAAGAAAATTGCTTTTTTGGTCCTGTATGTTTGTCATTTTGCGATTTGGGTCCTCTATATTTTCATATTTCAGTTTTAGTCTGTTATTTTTGTTTTTTTTGGCAATTTTAGTTCTTTTTCGATGTGGCACTAATGTAGTGCTGATGTGGAGTTGACGTGTATAGTGTCACGTAATCATTTTCGAAGAAAAAATAGTAAAATTGCCAAAAATCAGAACATGCAGGACTAAAATTGAAATATGAAAACATAGATAACCGAAATCACAAAGTGACAAACAAAAAGGTCCAAAATTATAGTTTTCCCTATTTTTAATATGAAAATATATTATTATAATTTTTCTTTTGTTATTAATTATTAATTATTAATTAAATAAAAAATGATACATTTTAATTTGTAAGAATATTATTTGTCCTAAGTATTATTAATATAAATTTAAAAAATAAATTTAATGATGTTTTGTTAATTTTTTAACTTAATAAAAATTTTTATTTAATAAAATTTTAATTATATAAAATTTGGCGGGTCCAATGGGTCTAACCCGGATTGAACCCGCCGGCTTCACGAGGTGGGGCGGGGTGGGGCTCAAGTTTTTCCAAACCTGCCCTGTTGTCATCCCTAAGTAAAATAAACAAAAAAAAAAAACTCAGAGATGATTATGCACAAATAACTCCTACTTTTTTGGTGCCTAAGGACCAAATAATCACTAGAAAAACGTAGATCAGTTTACAAAATAATACTGGTGATTTTCAGAAAAAGTTAATTTTCTCAACAAGTTGGGATAACAAATTGCATCCTAAAATAACTAGAATAATAAAATAATCAGATGCAAATTATGTATGCCAAAACTGGAGAAACAAAAAATGATCTTCAACCAATACTTTGAACTCAGTGTTGTCTTCGATGTCTCCAACACGCAAAGCAGCACGGTTTAAAGCAGCAACGAAGTCTGAACTAAAATCTTCAGAAAATTATTTCGAATTCTTCAATATAATTTTCTCTTTTATGCTCTGTTATTCGGCGTCTGAAGTTTTCTCCTCGTTTGTGTGCAGCCTTTTATTGATGAGAGTCCAAGTCTTGAAAAGATTCCTTAGATAGAGTCGTACAAAATAATAAAACAAAGTTTATTATGAAAGAGACTCTTCTAAACACAATAAATCATATCTTGATAAATATCGATAATAACAAGTCTTAGAAAATAAAAAATCTAGATATTAAAAAATCCAGAAAATATCCAATCTGGAAAGGCAAACTCATAAACTCAATCTTATTAGTATAGGAAAATATCATTAGGAATTTGTTTCTTGTAAGGCAAACCATATTTATTTCACACTATCATAAAATTTGGTTGTCAAGACTTGCACAACTAACAAAATATCATAAAATCAAAATGCTTTCATGAAGTACATAATGCAATATTTGCACACAGGAGCTGTCTCCGACCATTTCCTTCTACATTTGGAAAGATCCAAATCTCGCATTTATTGAAGCTTACTCTATATCAAGAAAGGACGACAACAACAATACTTTTGCATTAATGAGCTTACAGTCGAATGTTGAAAGGTCTTATGCAAAAGTCACTATAAATAGAGGATGCATCAGAGAGAGGGTTTAGTCCCGAATGGGAATCCAACGGCCCATATTTTTTTGCATTTGAGATGTATGCAAAAAAATTGGGCACTTGGATGCAGCCCATGGGCAATGCCCATTTGTAGCATAGACTAAACCCAGAGAGAGACAATAACAAGAACTGAACTTAACTATTTGAATCATTATCTCTCGCTTGCAAGAGCTTACATTATCAGGTACTTTGATCACACACACAAAAAAAAAAAACAATACCATTATCTTCTCAAACGAACCCTCGTTTATCATAAACACATCAGATCTTCGAGAATCAATCAAGGTTTTACTGAAGTCACTCGACCGCTAAATTCAGAAGGCTTTTGTAGAGGAAGTTAGATAGTTTGGATCTAAGGATTCAATCATTGTATTTGTGGTGTACTAGGAGTTCCGACTTAGGCAGTGTATAAGCCCTAATAATGGAGTGGGTTGTTACAAATAAATTGTAAAATCAAAATCTTCTAGTGAATTATTTAAGTAGAAGAAGGGGAGACGTAGAAGTATTCAACCTTCAAACTTCTATATATCGTGTTCTTTGCCCTTTATTTCTTATTTTATCTTGTTGATATCTTTTTTTGTTGAGTATAAAGACTCATTGAAAATTATCGAACCATTTCCGCACTTACTGTGGTTTGAGTATTTTCAAAAGTTGAAAACTTAGGTCTAGTTGGTCAACCCCTACTTCCGGTCAAGCTATTTTAAAGAAATTTTTTAAAAGTGTGTATTCACCCTCTCTGCACACATCTTCGATCCCAACAGTTATTTTAAATAGTAGATCTCCCGTGAGACCGTCTCATAGATCTATGTCTGTGATATAGTTGATCCGACCCATATTAACTATGAAATAATATTTTTCGCATAAAAAATAATATTTTTCATGAGTCGGGTCGAATAAGATATCTGTCTCACGTAATTGACCGGTGGGACCATTTCATAATTGTTTTTGTTATAAGATCACTTTTAAAGTTATAAATGTTAGTATGATATTTAGATTTTTCACACAAATTTATGTAAAACTATTTTTTAAAAAACATATATACATGCATCACGGCCAACCTAAGCAAAACAAATTATCTTACTTGCGTACGTTCTTAGATTTTACAACTTAATTCCAGAAATTTATATCTAAAAATAGAACATGAGCTGTGAGGCCGTCACACAAGAATTTATGTGTGTGTATGTGAATATATATTACTATTTCATTAAAAATATTTACCCTATATTAACTAAATTTCAATTAATTTGGTGAAATATAAATAAACTTACAATCATATCTTCATTTATATAATATTAATTGAGTATCTTGTAAGACAGTCTCACATATCTTTATCCGTTGGACCGATCAATCCGATCAATCATGGACATATTTACAATAACGAGTATTACAGTTGACATAAAAATAATAATATTTTCCACGAGTGACCAAATAAGATATCCGTATCACAAAATAGATTTGTGAGACTGCGTTACACAAGTTTTGTGATATCAATAATGTTAAAGAATATATTGTCTGGAATCTATCCATACTTATCATATCTTATCTGTTGTTTAATTTTTTTAAATTACTATAAATATTTTTATTTAATATATCATAATCTAAACTTTTAAAAATTTAGGTAGTGTTTGCAATTTTTGAAAATAAGTGATTATGGAGATTCTCTTAACAAATTTATTAAGAGAATCCTCATAATCACTTATTTTTAGAAGTTGCAAACACTACCTTAATTATCATGTCAATTTTGAAAATTAATTGACATGAATATATGCACGCATGACATGCAAGAGACCTTAATATATATTAGTATTCCGATGCACGTGTTATGTGTTCGTAAAATCCGTTTTTTAAAACAAAATTAAAAATTAAAGTGTAAAATTTTTAAAATACCAAAAAAATATAGTGTCTTTCTAAACAAATAGTAAAAAAAACACAATAGATACATCAATTTTACAAAGTGAGAGATATTTTCAAAAAAAAACAATCAAATGGTACAAAGTGAGTGTCATTTTGGTAAATAATAAAGCATTTAATGTCTCAAAAAGAGAATATATAATATAAAATGAATAATCTACCTAATAATTTTGGTTTTATTGAACATTAAATTAAGATATAATAATAACTTCAAATCAAATTCATTAATTTAGCTAATTAGAGAGCCTCTACTATAATAATAATATAAGGCTCCGTTTGGTAGAGGTTATTATTACTCTATGTATAACTTATCTTTTTCAATCTCACGTTCTTCTCGTCATATTATTTATTCATCAATTAATTATTTATTTTAAATTAATCAAATCATTAATTATTTATCTTACATCAAATCATTGAATTTAAATTACTATATTACCCCTTATAAATAATATTATTCATATTTTATTTAATATTGTTAAAAAACAAAATGATAATTTTGTATTTTTATATAAAATTCAATCAATCAAATCAAATAAACTATAATCTATCAATCAAATACTATATTAACTATCATTTCTTATTTATTTTTTATTACATTCAATTATTTATCTATATATTATTTATCCTATCACTCAAATCAAATAAAGCCTGACAATAAGATAGTCCAAAGTAATCCGAAGTTTCTTAGACCAATAAATTTAGAAAAGATGATACTATTAATGTAGAAAGCTAATTTTTTTTTTTATACAATAAAAAGTTATTAAATGTGTAGAGCCTATGAGTGAGTATGTGATTTATCTGCAACTACCATATGACATATCAAGGTTCCGAGTTTCGTTTGGATATATACTTATAAAATATTTTTATAAAAGTGTTTTTCAAAAACTTTTTATAAAATGTTTTTAAAATTGTTTTAAGAATAAATATGTGTTTGTACAACTATTATATAAAAACATTTTAACATTTCAAAAGTCATGTTGTTCATCTTTGTCTTCCATGGTTCCATGTTAAAAACATCTTTCAAATGTTCTTCAAAAACTATACTTGGAGAACACTTTTTAAATAGTTTTCAAAAACATTTTACAAAAGTTTTATCTAAACATATAATTTAAGTTTTTTTTATAAAACACTAAAAACATTTTTAAAGTACATGTCCAAACGAAACCTAGTTTTCAACGTGTTTAAAAATATTAAATTATTAATTTATCATTACTGTATTTTTAAATTATATATATATATATATATATATATATATATATATATATATATATATATATGTCATGTTACATCCACTTTCCAAAATTACTAAAATCCGCAACTACCAGGTCACATCTAGTTTCCAATGTGTTTAAAATTACTAAATATTATTATCATAATCCGTATTTTAAATTATAAAATATAATATATATGTGTAATGTACATTGTTTTTCATGTAATGAGTGGCTACATGTACAATGAAATTTTTATATCAAATCTTATCACATAAAAAATTCAATAAAAAAATTTAATTTATTAGAATCTTATGATATATTAAATACAAAATCTCGCGATAAAATAGTAAAATCTCACAATATTATTGTTGTAAATATTTTGGTATACGATATTTGTTGTATCTTTAGTATTATTCTCTGAGTTTACCGTACACCTAAAAGTCATGCCTATCCAAATAGAGACCGGTCTTTTGTGATAGTCTCATGAATTTTTATGGATGCGTTAATCTATTCATACTAGCGTATGTTGCACACACACGTGTTTATTTCAAGAAAAAATTTCACATAATTTTCCCACAATTGAAATTTTAAAAACTATTTTTCTGATAGCCTAATTTTAAATTTTAAAAATCTGAAAGAAGATATATTATGAGGGGCAAAGATGATAAAAAAAAATTTGTGTGTCATTAACTAATCAAAGCAGTTAGTATGTAGTGCTCAATCTTTATAATATTGTATAGATCAAGAAAAAAATTCACATAATTCTCCCACAATTGAAATTTTAAAAACTGTTTTTTGATAGCCTAATTTTAAATTTTAAAAATCTCAAAAGAAAATATATTATGAGGGGCAAAGATGATTAAAAAAATTTGGTGTGTCATTAACTAACCAAAGCAGTTAGTATGTAGTGCTCAATTTTTATAAGATTGTATAGATGTATAGATGTATAGATTTACAATAAAAATTAATACTTATAATATAAAAAATAATATCTTTTATGATAACACAAATAAAAAATTTATTTTACAAAATTAATCGATAAAATCGTTTAGCACGAATTTTGTGTCGAACGGATCTTCTACCTCATATTCAAAAAATAATAAACAATTAATTAATTTTAAAAACTATAGATATAATAAATTATTTATTCCGATGTATTTCCACCATTTCCAAGTCTTCTTCCTCTCAGTATTCTCCGAGTTTTTCGATTCTCTTCCTGCCAATTTCATCGCCTCCACGAGGTATTTATGCACAGTACACACGCATACATGTCTATAATTTCGTGTGTATTTGCGAGTTATACGTTCGGGCCGCGCAAACGTGTATGCGTTTGTATGTATACTTGCTTTTGCTGAACTGAATTTCTCTGTCGAATTATATGGATGATTAATCTGTTTGCCGGGGGTGTTTTTTTTTTTTGTGGGTTGAATTTGTTTGGCTTATTAATCTGTAATATGGGTTTCTTTTTTTTCGTATCGAGTAGTTTTTTATCGAATCGGTATTAGTGAGTGCAGGTGCGAGTGTTTGTTTGTTGTTTGTTGTTTTGATGTTTACTGCTGTGAATGATTTTTCTTTATTTCGTAGAATTGTTTTATGATTCTAGAAGTTTATGTGATCAGCGTTTATATGTTTCTGTTTGTTCATATTTGCTTGCTTGTTTTTGTTGTTTTCTACTATCTTTATCTTCGAATTTCGGGTAGCATATATAGTGTTTTATTGGAAGGTAATTGGGAATAATTGTAAGTACTTATATTTGTGCCTCTTTGAATCACGGGCTTTCCAAATTGAATTTATAGGTCTATGATCATGATCATGATCATGTTTGATGTAGTGTTTTCGTTATATCGATGTTTCTTGTATTCTTTTCGGATTCGAAAGGATGTGGAGTCAGATGGTCTTTAAGAATTTGTACGGCAGTGGCTTTCATTGAAGAAAGAACAATTAGAGGGAGTAATTTTTGCCTGGCGAAAGTCTATGTCCACTTAGGAATATTGAATACAATGATAGTTTGTTGTATTATTTACAGTAGATTATAAAATTGAATGTTTTTGTTCGGTTTTGAAATTATGTCTCTTTATCTGGATGTTGGAATCGACCATGGCTTGCAGTATGTGTTGCTGGTATTTTAATAATGTTTAGCTTTTCTCTTGCTATATTTCGAAAGAATTCTGATTTTTTTTATAATTGGTATGATGTTGCATTCTTCTTAATTAACTCTGGACTGTACATCTTTAACTTCTTGTTGACCGAGTATGGGTAACGCGGTTTGGCTTTTAAAATGACATTTTTCTTGACTTATATTATGATGTTTCTTTTGTGTGTGTATAGAGGCAGAACAATGATCGAATTCCTGGTTGCCTTAGGTGGACAAGAGATAATTTAAGCACTGATGGGAGGCTGCTGTTGTTGCTGTGCATCTGAGGCTACTGAACAGAATAGTTCACCAGCTTACTTTCATGTCAGTGATATTTCTGCCTAATCTAATGCACTTTCCTATCAATCTTAATAATATCGATGGATTCGTTCCATTAAATAAGACCTTATGAAATTTTCTAAATGCTTCTTGTTGTATGGATTGTAAAACCAGCGTTTTATTTATTTTCTTGATGTTTCTTTTTGTACTGGTTCGTTCAACCAGCATTCTATGTCATTTTCTCATTTGTAAAAACGATATCATTTTCCAGTGGACATTCGGTTAACTTTGCCAACTCGGTGATTGCGAGAAAGCTATTCTGCAGTATAAGTCTTTAGTTTGATCAAATTAACTGCTATTCAAAATGCGGATTCAGGATTTCGAAAAACGTAAAATTCACTGAATGTGTTGTAAATTTGTAATCTTGCTTCATGTGAAATCTGGCAATGGCTGTTGTGCAATGGTTGCTAGTGACATATTTAGGCAGTATTGCTTCTAAGAAGCACTTCTATCTGAAGAAAGTTACTTAACATGAAGATGTTAAATACATGATAAAGTTTCAAATTTTCCTAAAGTTTGTTGGGCATTTGACTTGTGTGTTGGTTTTTTTATCAGGGTATCAATTTGAAGCATACTTCCACTATTTTTAACATAAAAGTTTAAAATAAGATCTGTATCTTTAGGCGTGATTTTGACAGCTATCACGGCATGTGGTTAATTTGCATCGGAGAGTCTCTTTTCATTTACATTTCACTTATTAGTTTTCTTATTGCCTCTGAACAACGATGTGTTATGTGTACATTAGCTCTTGGTTTCTTCCATCTTTTCAGCTGTGATTTTGAGTTACTATCAATCTCTTCGGGACATTGTGTTATGGATATTCTGGATGCAGGTTCTTCACTAAGCCATTTAATTGTCTGTTGTGACGATTTAACTTGCAGTATCCAGTCTCTGAAGAGCATGAACCCTTGTCATCTCACATTTCAACAGTATCTACTCTCTCTACGGGGATCTTGGTCGATACAAATCTAGACACCTCAGTCCCCGATACTTACCAGCCTCTGCCTCCACCTCCGCCTCCGACTCCGCCTATGCCATTTGGACCCCCACCTACTCCACCGTTGAATCAAGAAATTCCTGGAAATAAAGTGGAAGTGGCTTTGCAAACCACAAACGCCTATGTTGAAGACACGAATTTAGAGTCCAAGTTAAAGAGCCTGAATTCTGATGGAAAGGCAGAAATAAAGATTGAGCGGGCTGCTTCAAAAGAATCAGAAAATGAAAATTCAGAACAACTTAAGAAGTCAGCTGAGCCTTTTGTTCTATCTTCGCAAGATGAGGAGGATGTTTGTCCCACTTGTCTTGAAGGTCTGGCAAAAGCCATTTTTGTAACTCCTCTCATGTATATGTTTCTGCTTCTGATAACTGAACTTTGACTTCTCCGCCCTTGCTGCAGAATATGACCCAGAGAACCCAAAAATCATCACCGGATGCGACCACCATTTCCATCTTGCTTGTATATTTGAATGGATGGAAAGAAGTGATACCTGCCCCATTTGTGATCAGGTTTGAATGCTAGTTACACCATGTCCGTGATTAACCGAGTCTGTGCTTCTGGTCGCGCCTAATTTCTTTATTCTGAAACACTTTTAGTAATTTCTCTATGTTTCTCAAATGCAGGAGATGACTTTTAGCCCTCTAACAGGAGAGTAACAAATGGAGTACTTCAGTTGATATCTTACAAATGCTGTTAAGAGTTTTCGATGCTTTTGTGGGAGCCGCTCAGTTTTGTGTCCAGTTGCTGACTAATATGCTCATTTTGTCTCTTGATTGATATTTTGGTTTTCTATTCTTTCCATTAACTTGTGAAGATTTTTAGATTTCGAAGGGGGAAAAAACACTGAAGTTTTATACTAAAAATGACAATTTGTGGCGAAGGCTGCGTAGTTTTTCTTGTACATATTACCTGGTATAGGTGGTCATCCCTGCTAGCGATTCAAATTCTACAGTTTGTATCGTTTCATTTGATTGATTTTAGTTTACGTGATGCAAAACCATCATTGGTATAGGCTTTGTTTAGTTTTGCATTTGCACAGAAGTAAGAAACTGGCCTATTTAGTACTTTTTCCGTTGATGCTAATTATATTTTTAAAACTACGATTTGAATTTAATGAAATTGCATTCGACCCTCTTAAAAACTCATAAATAAAAACAAATTTTAACATCTTAAAAAATCTCCAAAAATATATTTATATTTATAAAAATTGAGAGTAAAAAATAATTTTTTTATGGATAGAATGTCAAATTGTAACTTTAAACCATTAACAAAAACTCATATATAAATAAAATATAACATCTTAAAGAATACACAAAAATATTTATAAAAATTGAGGAAATATGTGGAATATGATAAATTTTTATAGCTACAATGTCAAATTATAACTTTAAACCATTAACAAAAAAGTAGTAGGAAAAAAAGTATTAAAAATTTTTGCTTCTAGTTTTTGTTTAAAATTTACAAAAGTTTAAGCAGAAGCCGATATTCACACACTACAAAACACTTTCACCTAGTTAGAATCCAAGAAATACTTTTTAAAACACTCGACAACTGTTCGTTTGTGTTGATTTTGTTCAAATAGACCTAATTCCAACGGTCCGATCTGGTCTGGTCTATATACCTAGTTGGGCTCTATTTTGAATTCTTTATAAATATGATGTGTCAAAATTTAGATCTCATGTTATTTTTGAGCTGATTAGGAAAAGTAATTAAGATAAAGTGACAAACTGTATTGATATATTTCATCCATGACGTGTGAAATGATTATTTTGGAGAATATCAAATTTCACGAACTTTCGAAATTTAGCTAATACGAAAGTTTGTATATAAGATTTTTACTATAAAGTCATTGCAATATATATGCTAGTGAAAACATAAAAATACATCAGACACGAGCCAAACAATTCAAAAGTTCCATTCACTATCTGAATTATGATGCTTTATTTCCTACTACGTACGAGTAGGGGCTTCGGCTATGCTAATCCAGGAGTAGAGCTCTCGTCTATTATTTGCATGACGCGTGTTCATATAACACTATTTTTTACATTTAATTTTATATCCCATTTTTTAACTGGAGTTAAGCTTATCTGGATAAAACTTTCCCACCCATTTAACATATGTTCTTCCCAACTTCCCGCCACAGTGCCACTGAAGTTTCCATAACTACGAGCCCACCCATTTAAAATTTAATGTCCTATAATTGCTAAATGAAAATGTATCTTATAATTAAAATCATTTTTTGTAGAAGAATATGTATCTATTTGTGTATGTGTGAGTATTATATCGGTTGAATTTAATTAAATGATCAAACCGAATGAATTCAGAAATTCGATTGGTTAATTCAGAAATTCGATTGGTGTTATAAAATTTCGATTAAATCGGTTAATAATTTGGTTCGGTTTTCAATCAATAATTTTTTTAAAAAATTGGTTAACCGACAGAATTAACTCGGTTGGTTAAATTTTTTTTTAAAAAAAATTGGTTAATTTCCTAGTCGGGGAAAAACATGTATTTCTAATTTTTAGTTTTTATTATATAATTTGAAAAAATAATATATAATTTGAAAAAATAAAAAGATTGTGAGTTAGATTTTTTAACTCTACCTACTCTCATTTTCCGTTCATGGTTAGAAGAATTTAAAATAATTTATAATAATAATAAATAATGAACAAATAATGAACACATGTCATCTTTTCCTCTTGAAGTGTATATCTCCAAGAGTAGCGTAGGATAAGCCACGAGTAGGACTCGTAACTATGTCGTGTCACTTCAAGTTCGGTGGGACAAATAATAATAAAACAGATTGTCATCATAATTGTCAGGAAACCGATGTTTACATCTTCTTTTTTATTTGAAGTTGTTACATATATATATAGGGGGTTATAAATTTATAAATTTGTACATTGAAAAATTGTGTTGATGTCATTCATGTTCTTGTATTTGTGTTGCTCAATCTTGGTATGAAACCCCTAATAGTTCTTTAAGCTAGGTGCGGATGACTGCGTATATGATGGATGCGTGAGTTTTTGCTATCATAAAGACATTATCTTAAGGATAGATTCTCGTGTGTTTGATTATCATTGTCCCATTTTTTAAATATAAATTATAAAATCAAGTGCGAATCTCAAATGTTTGAATGTTTGAACCAATAACAATATTTAAATTTATAATTTAGATAATCGCTGATAGTCTATGTTGTGTTTAGCTTTTTCGAGAGAGATTAGTTTCTGATCAATAAGTCTGAAAGCCAATAAATTTGATCGCATTTCTAGAAGACTAAAAATTTGGTAAAATTTGTACTACACTGTATGAAATATATGATCATATATATATATATATAGAGAGAGATAGATAGATAGATAATATTTTAAAACTTATGCGATACAACTCGAGCAAGAGAGGTGGTAATTGATATTAAATTTAGTTCAATTCTATTGGGTAGTAATAGTATGTATGCGAACCATAGGAACCGTGCTAAGGTGAGCTTCATGGAGAGATGGCCATCGCAGGTAGAAATTTAGCTTTTTTTTTTTTCATTTTTTTAAAGAGTATTTTAGATATATTTTTTTTAACTTTATCAAATTAATTTTAATATAATAAGATAACACAACATCGATACATTGAAATTTGAAAAAATAAATCATTTCGAAACTCTCATACCAAATTTTATTAAGTTGAGATGATTAAAAATCTAATTTCTTTGTGTAATCAGACGCCACTGCAGTAATCTTACAAAAATCGAATTCATTTTATCTTTGAAATTTTTGGGCACACAAAATAGAACATAATTTTTTTTTTTTGCTTTTATTTGAAGCAAATTAAATAAATTAAAACATCAAACCATCTCACAAGAGATCTACTTACTGTATATTAAAATTTTCTGAATCCCCATAGAACTACAATACACTAATATTGAAACGTTAGCACTGGCAGTGGTCATCGCAGGTAGAAAGTTACGCCCATATCTCCAATCTCATCAAGTAGTGGTGTTAGGTAATCATTCTCTGAAGAAAATACTATCCAGTCCAGAGACATCCAGCAGAATGGTTAAATGGGCAGTAGAATTAAGTGAGTATGGATTGGAATTCCAACCACACCCAATAATCAAGGCCCAAGTTCTCGCGGATTTCATAGTATAAATGGAGACGATTGATGCAGAAAGTTCCACCCCCACCTGGACAGTTTTGTCGATGGATCTTCAACCACATCAGGGAGTGAAGCTAGGATTTTGTTAGAGAACCCACAGGAGACAAATTCCGGTATTCAATAAAATTCCAGTTTGCAGCACGAAGCAGAGTATGAAACAATCATAGCAGGTATCAAGCTAGCTTTAGCTGCCGGAGCCAGGAGACTAGTAGCACACAATGACTCTCAGCTTGTAGTTAAGCAACTTCAAGGAAATTATTCGGCCAAAGAGAAGAAGATGGCTAATTACGTGCTTAGGATTAAGGAACTACTTTTGCGACTAGATAACTATGAAATAAAGCAAATATCCCGGGCCAAAAATGAGGAAGCAGACAAGCTAGCAAAAATGGCAAGTTCTATGGCAAACATTGACAGCCGAAGAATCACCTTTCTAACACTAGATAAGGAGGAACTAGAGGGAGCAATATCTGACATCCTGTGTACCGGTGATAATGAACCAACATGGAAATATGAAATCATCGGTTATCTAGTGTAGGGACACTTACCACAAGACCCCGCCTTGGCCCGAAAACTTAAAATGAAAGATGCTCGATTCACAATCATAGATAAAGAGCTTTACAAGAGAGGATACTCTCAACCATATCTAAAGTGCCTCGCTCCAAAAAAAAAAGCTGACTATGTGCTTCGAGAGTGTAAGGCCCGAGATTATTTAATTTTGATCCGAGTATATTTAATTTGGGAATATTTAGAGTTTCGATTTAAATTCTAATATTCTTAAATTATTTAGGATTGAAATTGAATTAAAATAAGGGTCGAGGACTGAATTGCAATTATTGAAGAATTGAGGGCTAAAATGCAATTTGGCTGAAGTTATCTGATTTTAAATGTAATACTCAGCATGTCAACGTGTAGTCCATTGTGAATTCAGAAATAAGAACAGAGGAGCCGAGATCCTTTCTTTTCTTTTGATTTCATAAATTTCAAATCGCTGTATCTTTTGATCCGGTTATCCGATTTCGATTCTGTAAAGTGTTCTGGAATCCTTGCAACAAAGGCTTCGATTTGACGTAAGTATTTATGTATTTCATCATGTTTTGAGAATCAAGATATGACATAGATCAGTACGTTTGCATATAATTATGTTCTTGAGGTGTGTATCGTTTATTTTCAAACCGAATCGACGAAAGACTATCGATTGTGTTCTTATGATTTTCAGCTTATGATTCGAGTTATATATCTGCTGATATATGGGATTATGATGATACTTTGCTGGTTTTTATAAGTTATATGCTGATATGAGTTGGGAAATGGTTTTGATATTTCGTCGGTTACCGATTTTCAATTGCTACGCCGCCGGTTTAGGTTTTGAGACTGTTTTGATAGCCGATGATTGAGCTGAGATGTTAAGTGATATGTTATTGATGTTGTAGCAATGTTATTTTCAGTTTCAGAGTTTATTCGGAGACTATTGACTCAAGAACCACAACTTCAAGTTGAAGGAAAAAGTGACGAAGGTTTGAAGTGGTTTTGATTGACGATTCTTGATGATTTTGGATTGATTCTGAAATGGTAGACTTGAACGAAGTTTGATATGTGTCTTTTGATATTGTGTTTCAGATTTGAAGCATTCCGAACTGAGAAATACGAAGGTATAAGACGACATCGCGAGTAAGGGATTTGAAACTTGGGAATGACATTTCTTGAGTTGTCCCGCAAAAATCACATACTTGATTATCTTTTGATTTGTTTTTGATGTTATCGATCCATCTCAGGTAGTGGATCTTTCAGTTTGAGTCGATATGATATGTTATTGAATTGATTCTATGCCAAGGTCTGAGGCGGCCTTATTTTCGAGTCAAAAATGACTACGATAGATGGATATTCATGTCAAGATCGTTTACGAATCTTGATGGCAAACGACGCTATATGAATCAATTCTTAATCGATATATGCGTTATTTACTCTATTGTTGAGTCGTTTATAAATAGAGTTGATATAATTTCTTTAACGCTTTATATATGTCGATTATACTGGGAATGATTTCTTACCGGAGTTTATTCGGCTGTTGCTTTATTTTGTATGTGTGAATGACAACAGAGGGGGCAGGAGCTAGTCAACGACGTCATTGATAGCTTGGGAACGAGATCTAGAAAGTGAGGACTCGGGTTTTAGAGGATATATGATAGTTGAACTAGCATCAAACTTGTGAAAGAATTATGTCTTGAAGTACACATTGTGTAGTCTATGGTTTATTGCCTTTGATATTATTAGTTTGATGTAATAAAGGCATGGAGTTATGCTTCATGTTTAGTACTATCATTATATGCATGTTCCTTAATATATTCAATCATGTTCTGTATTGTTTTGAGGTGATTTAGATTGAATGCTCAAGTTTTGACAGCACAAAACATTTCTGCAGATTTTCTGGGCAGAGTGGCCGCTCGATCGGTAGAATTTCACCGATCGAGCGAGGCCTGTTTTTCTTGAATAGAAACTTTAATTTTCTTGCTCGCTCGATCGGTAAGATTTGACCGATCGAGCGAGGCCATGATTTGCTCAGACCCGAGGGATGAGATCCCTTGCCCGCTCGATCGGTAGGATTTTACCGATCGAGCGAGGTACAAGATTTTTAAATTTTTTTTTTATTTGGTTTGAGTATTCTTTTAAATACATGATTAATTGTTTATTAATCGTTAATTGCCCTAAGACGTGATTAGCAACCCAATGAGCGGGGTAGATCGAGTCTTCTATTCTGATTTATTTATTGCTTTCATACTTGTATGGTATATGAATTCTTGTTCCCCGATGTTTATTTATCACATGATGTTGTGATAGAATGAGAAGAGTATGCCGTATAGTTTTCTGAATTACATGTTATTTGATTATTTGATTGAAGAAATAGCATGTATTGAACAAATATGAATCAGATTCAATCTCTTGAGAAGACATTATTGTATTAATCAGAGGAAGACTGAAACAGAAATGTGTTATGATATGATGAATTGTACACTAATCTGTTTGATTATCAGATATGCTTCCCCGAACAGCACCGAGATTTAGACAGACTTTGGCAGTGAATGAACCAGAACCGAAAAATGCTGCACAGGTCCCAGTGACAGCAACTGAACATGGACAAAGTAGTACTTCTGTTGATCTGTTTGGTGATGCCAATCCGATGGAGAATCTTTTGAAGCGATTTCAGTCCTTTAAACCACCGACACTGCAAGGGACTGAGATTGGCTAGAGGATATAGAGCAGTTATTCGAGTCACTTGATTATGCAGATGAACGACGTGTGAGATTAGTGATTCACCAGTTACATGGTCTTGCAAAGAGTTGGTGGATAGCGTCAAAGCGAGCGTTTGAACAGCAAGGTACTGTTATTACCTGGTTAGTATTTCGAACTGCTTTCTATCAACGGTTCTTTCCTGTTTCTTATCGAAAGGACAAAGGAGCAGAGTTTGCAACAGGGACAGTTAAATATCGAAGAATATGTTGCAAAGTTCACTAGCTTGTTGAAGTTTGCTCCACATATTGTTGTGAGTGGTGAAGCTCAAGCCGATCAATTCATCAATGGCTTGAATCCTGATGTGTTCACTCTTGTCAATTCGGGAAGACCGAATACTTTTGCCGATGCTCTGAATCAGGCAAAGGGGGCTGAAGCAGGAATATTGAGGCAACGAGGAGCACAGTTTGTGCCACAGCCGATAAGACAACCGCAAGAACAGCCACAAATTCCACCACCACCTCGATTTGATGCTAGAGGTAGTAGCAGTGGTAAGAAAAATTTCTTTAAGGGCAAAAACAAACAGTTTAAGCGTTCAGGTGGTAGCTCTTCTAGTTCCAGTGGATCCAGAAAGTTCAGAGGTGGAGAGAAATCCAGTACTTCTGATGTTTACTGTTCCAAGTGTGGGGGATGTCATACCAATGAGCAATGCAAAGGAGTGTTTTCCAATTGTCACATTTGCCAAAAACCGGGTCATTTTGCGAAAGTATGCCCACAGCGAGGTTCTGGAGGTGCACAGGGTGCAAGTGGATCTCGAACAGTGACACAGCTAGAGAGGAAAGCATCTTCAGTGCATTCATTCCAACCTCAGCCATCAGCACAGAGCCGTACTGGAGGAAATCAAGTTGGAAACCAGCAACAGAGGCAACAAGCTCGGGTTTTTGCACTGACTGAAGAGCAAGCACAAGGTGCACCAGATGATGTGATTGCAGGTAACTGTTTCCTCTATGGTTATCCTGCCTATGTCTTATTTGATACTGGTGCATCACACACATTTATTTCTGAGCAATTTGTTGCATTACACGAGTTTCCTGTTGAATCTTTAGCTACTGTAGTATCTATTTCATTTCCGTTGGGAAGAGGTATCATATCAGTGAAGTCTGTACGAAATTGTATATTACAGTCTGAGGGTCATGAGATTGAGGTTGATTGTGTTGTACTCGGTTTGTCTGATTTTGATTGTATTATCGGTATCGATATGCTAACCAAGTACAAAGATACAGTTGATTGTTTCCAGAAGATTGTAAGATTCAGACCTGATATGGCTGACGAATGGAAATTTTATGGTAAGGGATCACGAGCCAGAATTCCTTTTATATCTGTTCTTTCTATGACTGACTTATTACAGAAAGGGGCAGAAGGATTTCTTATCTATGTAGTGGATGTACTGAAGACTAGCCCGAAATTGGCTGACTTGCCAGTGGTTAGTGAATTCACTGATGTTTTTCCTGACGAGATTCCGGGATTGCCTCCATATCGAGAGGTAGACTTCAGTATTGAGTTGATGCCAGATACACAGCCGATATCGAAAGCACCTTATCGTATGGCACCGATAGAGTTGAAAGAGTTGAAGGACCAACTTGAAGAATTGTTGGCCAAGGGATATATATCAGACCGAGTGTTTCGCCCTGGGGAGCTCCGATTTTTTGTTTTTTAGAAAGAAAGACGGATTGATGAGATTATGTATTGACTACCGGCAATTGAACAAAGCAACGGTAAAGAATCGCTATCCTTTACCTCGTATCGATGATTTATTTGATCAATTGCAGGGTTCGTCAGTATATTCAAAGATTGATTTGCGATCCGGCTATCATCAACTGAGCCTAAGAGATGAAGATATCCCTAAGACTGCATTTAGAACCAGGTATATCCATTATGAATTTATAGTCATGCCTTTTGGTTTAACGAATGCACCCGCAGTATTTATGGGACTGATGAATAGGGTATTTCAAAAGTATCTAGATGATTTCGTGTTCATATTTTTCGATGATATTTTGATTTACTTGAAGAATTTATGTGATCATACTGACCACTTGAGAACAGTTTTGAAGACGTTGAGAGAAGAGAAACTGTATGCGAAATTATCCAAATGTGAGTTTTGGTTGAAACAGGTGGTATTTTTGGGTCATATTATATCAGGAGATGGTATTTCAGTTGATCCAAGCAAAGTAGAAGCAGTGATCAGTTGGCAGAGACCGACATCTGTGCCAGAAATCAGAAGTTTTATGGGTTTGGCAGGATATTATCGTCGATTTATCGGAGATTTCTCGTCTATTGCAAAACCTATTACACAGCTTACACAAAAGAATGCACCATTTGTGTGGTCTGAAGTATGTGAAATCAGTTTTCTTGAGCTGAAGAAGAGGTTGACTACAACACCAGTCTTGACAATCCCTTCAGGTACTGGTGATTTTGTTGTTTATTGTGATGCTTCTCACCGAGGTTTGGGATGTATTTTGATGCCGAAAGGACATGTTGTCGCTTATGCTTCTCGACAACTGAAACCACATAAAGTCAGATATCCAATTCATGATCTTGAATTGGCAGCTATTGTTTTCGCATTGAAGATCTGGTGACATTATTTGTATGGTGAGAAATTCGAAATCTTTTCTGATCACAAAAGTATGAAGTATCTGTTTTCACAATCTGAACTGAATATGAGACAACGAAGATGACTCGATTTATTGAAAGATTTCGACTGTGAAATCAAATATTATCCAGAGAAGTCAAATGCAGCCGCTGATGCCCTAAGTAGGAAGGTATGTGACTTATCCTTATCTACTATAGGTGTATCTAATTTGATTGAATATTGCTATATTTCTGGATATATATTTGAGACAGATAGAAGACCGATGAGAATTTGTGCTATCAGTGTTGAGCCTGAGTGTACAGAAGTCGATTGAAATGATCAGATCAGGACATCGGTCTGAGTACAAGGTTAGTAATGATGATATTCTGTATGTGAATAACCGAGTCGTTGTTCCCGATATTTTAGATTTGAGACAGAATATTTTGAAGGAAGCACATTGTAGTCGATTCAGTATTCATCCTGGAGGTAGAAAAATGTACAACGATTTGAAGAATCAGTACTGGTGGAAACAAATGAAGTCTGATGTGACTGAATTTGTATCAAAATGCTTGAACTGCCAATAGATGAAGGCTGAGAGGAAGAAACCAGGTGGCTTATTACAGAGTTTATCTATTCCTGAATGGAAATGAGATCACATTTCCATGGATTTTGTAACAAAGTTACCGCGATCATCCCGAGGTTGTGATGCTATTTGGGTGATCATAGACAGATTGACGAAATTTGCATGCTTTATTCCTTATCGAATGACTTATCTTCATGATCAAATGGAAAATCTCTATATTCGAGAAGTGGTAAGATTGCACGGTGTGCCAAAGTCGATTGTATCTGATCGAGATCCTAGATTTACTTCGCACTTTTGGCATAGCCTACAGGAAGCTCTAGGTACGCGCTTACATTTGAGTACTGCTTATTATCCTTAAACTGACGGAAAATCTGAACGAACTATTCAGACTCTTGAGGATATGCTTAGAGCTGTGATACTTGATTTTGGGATTATATGGCAAAATTCTATACCACTTGTGGAGTTCTCTTATAACAACAGTTATCAGACAAGTATAGAGATGACTCTATTTGAAGCGTTGTATGGGAAGAAGTGTCGATCACCATTATATTGGGATGATGTGTCAGAGATGCCTGAGTTGGGACCGGATATGTGAGACATCGTTTCTAAACAACTAATCTTGGACAAAACAACCAATAAGCATACAAGAACCAAGATTAGAAGCAACCAAAGAAATAATTTTTTTTTTAAAAAAACGCGCTGAAGTCAGCGCGCCCGCGCCGGAGCCTTGCCAAAACCAGTGCGCCCGCGCTCTCAGAACGCGTGCCCGCGTCCTAACCTCTCCAAGAGGCCGCGCGCCCACTCCGTCCTCTCGCACAGAAATCTAAGGCACCGAAAAGAAATCCAACCAAACCTAAACACTTGCATTTAAAGTATCTGATAAGCCAATAACAATACAAAAACAGTTTAGGGAAGAAAAACATTCGATTCGGTAGTACCTACATCGATTCTTTCTTACAATACAAAACGAGAAGTTCGAATGACAAAACATGATCGCAAAACATAAACTATATTGACATGCTGATTTGACTTCTAAACGAGTCTCACTTCTATCTCTTGCTCTTGATGCTAACCAGGTCTACGCTGACTTGATCCTGCCCCTCCTATTGCCAAGTACACATACAAAACAAAGCAATAGCCGATAAACCGGTGAGAATGATATTCCCAAAAAAGCAACATAACAAGTAATACAATCAATCAACATGCTTCCAAGGCAATACATGATCAAATAACAACGTAATGAAATGCATGTCTTTAAATCGGGATATCAATTCTGATAAACGAGGGATTACTGCTGTGATTTTTGGGATCCCGAGGATGAGATCACGTGACGACTCACCGACTCTCCCAATCGAGGTGGTGCCACGTATCCCACTCCTCTAGACTTTGAGCAACTATAATGAGTATGCTAGCACTAGGCACAACGACTACGTCCTAGGCCACTCGACTATAGCTCCCAAACGTCTAACAAAAGAGCTATTCTGCCCATCGAAACAATAGTGCTGGCTCAATATGAATGCATATGGGAACAAAAGGAACTTAGCCATATAATTCATTCAAATAATCAACAAAATACAGGTTCCATAAACTAGAACCAGTATCGATGCAATATGTGATTTTAAGGGAAACTCGAGAACCAACTGTCCCGAGTATGCTATCCCGCACAACGATGACTGCTTTTACCTTTCAAGGCAAGTAGTTCCAACTCTGGAAAAGCTACAACAAAATATTGTATCAACAACTATACAATCTAAACAACAATCGACGGCTCAAGGAAAACTCTTTACCGATCTTTGTCCAACTCTTGACGATCAAATGCTGTTAA
Source organism: Henckelia pumila (assembly GCF_033568475.1). Lineage (NCBI taxonomy): Eukaryota > Viridiplantae > Streptophyta > Magnoliopsida > Lamiales > Gesneriaceae > Henckelia > Henckelia pumila. The sequence goes on along the minus strand of NC_133123.1, from coordinate 19,951,149 downwards.
CCCTGGGCTTGACAAACTCCAAACGAATCTGTTCAGATACAATAAATGATCAATAACCACGATCAACTTACAAGCCAAGTTCAATAACTCAGAACGGTTCGAAATCTCGAAACTCAAACTGACGGCATAACGGCTATAAACTGAACAAACCGGAAACGCAAACAGCATTTCAGTATCGATATCAATACGAATCAATGCTAATACAACAACAAAAGATCCAAGCCAACCAATCTCAAAACTCAAACTTTCGAAAATAGCTTCCAAAAATCAAAACAATTCCGAACGTCGCTCTATTTCAAAACTGACAGATAATAAACGATCAGAACTCCGCCAAGTACAACATACTCGAATCTCGAACGATTCTAACAACATCCAAAAACTAGAATGTATCTGATCGTAGAAAAACTTACGATAAAACGGAGCTCTTGCTGCAGTGATCGCTAATCTGCCTTCAGAAATAAATTCCAACGGCCGGATCGAGCTCGGAATGAAATCACAAAGCTCAAAAGCTCAAGAAGGCATCTACAATGGAGGCTCTCGGTTGGAGGAGGAAGGAGAGTGCTTGGAATAGTCAACACAAGTGTAGATAATATATAAAACTCAATATTTGCGTTATAGTCCCTGAAATTTCCAAAATTTGCAAAATGGACCTTGATCAAAATCAAGTCGGCTCGTGAACTCTGTAATCTCCGATTAACTCAAATAAACTTATTTAAGATAAAAACAGGGCGTTACAGGATATGATCAGACAGATGACTGAGAAGGTGAAGTTGATTCAGCAGAGAATGAGAACAGCGCAGCACAGACAGACTAGATATGCGAATGTGCGATGACGACCGTTATCTTTTGAACAGGGAGATAGAGTATTTTTGAAGATTTCACCGTTCAGGGGCACAGTCAGATTTGGTAAACAAGGAAAGTTATCTCCGTGATATATTGGGCCGTATGAGATACTTGAGAAGATAGGCAATCTTGCTTATCGACTCGCATTACCTATGTCTTTATCTGGAATACATGATATCTTTCATGTCTCGATGCTTCGAAAGTATATATCTGACGACGCTCATATCTTGCAACCTGATGAAGCTGAGTTAGATGAAACTCTTAGTTATTTTGAACAGCCGATTCAGGTACTCGATAGAAAGGAAAAGCAACTCCGAACGAAGACCATTCCATTGGTGAAGATTCAATGGAGTCGGCACGAAATTGAAGAAGCGACATGGGAAGTTAAAGAAGATATGAGACAGACATTTCCTTATCTATTCCACTGATGTGAGTTCTTATTCAGTTTTCTGTTATTCTTTCTTCTTATGATTATACAGATTGCATATTTATACTGCTTATGAATTCGAGGACGAACTCATGTCTTAGTGGGGGAGAAATGTAAGGCCCGAGATTATTTAATTTTGATCCGAGTATATTTAATTTGGGAATATTTAGAGTTTCGATTTAAATTCTAATTTTCTTAAATTATTTAGGAGTGAAATTGAATTAAAATAAGGGTCGAGGACTGAATTGCAATTATTGAAGAATTGAGGGCTAAAATGAAATTTGGCTGAAGTTATCTGATTTTAAATGTAATACTCAGCATGTCAACGTGTATTTCCATTGTGAATTCAGAAATAAGAACAGAGGAGTCGAGATCCTTTCTTTTCTTTTGATTTCATAAATTTCAAATCGCCGTATCTTTTGATCCGGTTATCCGATTTCGATTCTGTAAAGTGTTCTGGAATCCTTGCAACAAAGGCTTCGATTTGACGTAAGTCTTTATGTATTTCATCATGTTTTGAGAATCAAGATATGGTAGAGATCAGTACGTTTGCATATAATTATGTTCTTGAGGTGTGTATCATTTATTTTCAAACCGAATCGACGAACGACTATCGATTGTGTTCTTATGATTTCGAGCTTATGATTCGAGTTATATATCTGCTGATATATGGGATTATGATGATACTTTGCTGGTTTTTATAAGTTATATGCTTATATGAGTTGGGAAATGGTTTTGATATTTCGTCGGTTACCGATTTTCAATCGCTACGCCGCCGGTTTAGGTTTTGAGAATGTTTTTATAGCCGATGATTGAGCTGAGATGTTAAGTGATATGTTATTGATGTTGTAGCAATGTTATTTTCAGTTTCATAGTTTATTCGGAGACTATTGACTCAAGAACCTCAACTTCAATTTGAAGGAAGAAGTGACGAAGGCTTGAAGTGGTTTTGATTGACGATTCTTGATGATTTTGGATTGATTCTGAAATGGTAGACTTGAACGAAGTTTTATATGTGTCTTTTGTTATTGTGTTTCAGATTTGAAGCATTCCGAACTGAGAAATACGAAGGTATAAGACGACATCGCGAGTCAGGGATTTGAAACTCGGGAATGACGTTTCTTGAGTTTTCCCGCAAAAATTACATACTTGATTATCTTTTGATTTGTTTTTGATGTTGTCGATCCATCTCAGGTAGTGGATCTTTGAGTTTGAGTCGATATGATATGTTATTGAATTGATTCTATGCCAAGGTCTGAGGCGGCCTTATTTTCGAGTCAAGAATGACTACGATAGATGGATATCCATGTCAAGATCGTTTACGAATATTGATGGCAAACGACGCTATATGAATCAATTCTTAATCGATATATACGTTATTTACTCTATTGTTGAGTCGTTTATAAATAGAGTTGATATGATTTCTTTAACGCTTTATATATGTCGATTATACTGGGAATGATTTCTCACCGGAGTTTATCCGGCTGTTGCTTTGTTTTGTATGTGTGCATGACAACAGAGGGGGCAGGAGCTAGTCAACGACGTCATTGATAGCTTGGGAACGAGATCTAGAAAGTGAGGACTCGGGTTTTAGAGGATATATGATAGTTGAACTAGCATCAAGCTTGTGAAAGAATTATGTCTTGAAGTACACATTGTGTAGTCTATGGTTTATTGCCTTTGATATTATTAGTTTGATATAATAAAGGCATGGAGTTATGCTTCATGTTTAGTACTATCATTATATGCATGTTCCTTAATATATTCAATCATGTTCTGTATTGTTTTGAGGTGATTTAGATTGAATGCTCAAGTTTTGATAGCACAAAACTTTTCTGCAGATTTTCTGGGCAGAGTGGCCGCTCGATCGGTAGGATTTCAGCGATCGAGCGAGGCCTGTTTTTCTTGAACATAAACTTTAATTTTCTTGCTTGCTCGATCGGTAAGATTTGACCGATCGAGCGAGGCCATGATTTGCTCAGACCCGAGGGATGAGATCCCTTGCCCGCTCGATCGGTAGGATTTTACCGATCAAGCGAGGTACAAGATTTTTTTAAAAAAATTTATTTGGTTTGAATATTCTTTTAAATACATGATTAATTATTTATTAATCGTTAATTACCCTAAGACGAGATTAGCAACCCGAGGTCCCCACAAAGAGATTCACGAAGGCGTCTGTGGAAATCATTTAGGGGGAAGGGCTTTAGCCAGGAAGACTCTGAGGCAAAGTTATTTCTGGTAAACAATGAAGCGAGATGCTGAGAGATTAGTGAAACATTGTAGACCCTGCCAAAAACATTCCAATATTAATCACCAACCAGCTACCCTGTTGCAGCCTTTGGAAAGTCCCTTGCCTTTTGTAAGGCCCGAAAATATTAAGTTCTTAATTACGGAATTTAAGATTTAAATTCCAAATAAGAGAAAAAATATGAATTTAAGAATGTATGGAAATTGGAGATTTCAATTTTGGGTCAGAAATATTTACTTTGAGGATTTTTGGATTTTAAGATGTTAATATCCGGAATTCGTAAATTAAAAGATTAAAAATATTTTAATTGATATTTATGGAATTTAAGATGTGAATTCCAAGATGATAAATATCAAAGATTGAATTTGAGGATGAAATCCGAGCAAGGACCCATTTGCAAATATTGAGTAGTTCAAGGACTAAAATGCGATAAGTTCCAAAATGATTTAATTTTAATCCGAGAATATTTAATTTGAGAATATTTAGAGTTTAGAATTAAATTCTATTATTCTTAAATTATTTAGGATTGAAATTGAATTAAATCACTTGTTCGGAGACTGAATTGCAATTAGGCCAAAGTTCAGGGACTAAACTGCAAATAGGCCAATATATATAAAAATTGACACATATTTCCTAGCAATTCACGTGAGAATCAGCATTGTGGCAGAAGCAAACGAGAGAATGGGGAGAAAGGGTTCCAAGCCAATTTTCAACCTTTCAAGCTCCCGTAAAAATTGAACCGCCCGGTAGAATTTCCGATTGAACATATATTTGCGATCACAGCTCCGAGTGCTACGTTTTGACGTAAGTATTATGAAGTTCTACCATGTTTGAATTTTAAGTTGTTGTCAGAATTAAGAGTTGATTATATAAATATATTCTAACATATACGACGATAGCATATCTAAGACGGATCGAGAAAAGATTGTCGTTTGCACATGTTTTCGATTTTTGAAAGAATTGTTGAAATTCTGAAAATATGGGGCTGTATATTTCGAAATTATCTTATGGAATTGATGACGATATAGTGTTGAGATGGTGGTATTGATGATGCTTATGGTTTGAGAATTTCCGAAATCATACCGTTACGCCGCCGGTTCAAGATTTTGAATTGATATGCATTCTAAAGGTCTAGAGCTCATCTTCAATTTTATTGTAGATGAATTGAATATGAGATTGAGTTTAGAATGTAGATATAATGATATTTGAATCAAAAGATTTATCGAACTCGAATAAGTTGCGACGTCGGTTTGAATTCCGATTGTATTAGCACGATTTGAACTGTATAAGCTTTAAAGAAACATCGATTCAGATTGGACATTGATGTTTAACTATGTTATAAACCATTTCAGATTTGAATTGAAGATTATTGAAGTCGAATCGACGAGTTCGAGTTCGAATGACTTGAAGTGTTTGAAGTTGAATCAAAAACATCTTCAAGTAGCACTGATTGAAATGAGCAGATTGTGATGACCGATTTGGATAGCTTTGAGATGATCAGCATTGGCAACAGATTCAAGATATTTGAATCGTGATGAAAGGTATGAGTTGACATTATTCTTGCCAGGTAGAACAACTCGAGAACGTGGTGGTTTTCGAGTTATCCTGAAATCACATACTTAGTTGTTTAAGTGCTCTTATGTGATTTACTTGCTTTTGTTGCTATGAATATTGACTTATGTGTTCAAGATGTTTATCAGTATTTATTTGATTAATGCATACAGATTATGTTGCATTCATCTTGAACCCTACCTTGAATAGCACAGAGGGCAGAATGGCCTAGAGTGCATATGACGTTTGGAGAACTGTAGTTGAGTGGCATGGAATGTAGATTTACTTCCAGAGTCAGATGACTCATGGCACGGAATATAAATTTATATCCAGAGCTAGATGACTCACTATAGTTGCACCAAAGTCAAGGGAATTGAGATATTTAACACCACCTCGATTGGGAGAGTCGGTGGTTAGTTAAAGATTTTATTCCCCGGGATCTCAAGAACTAAGCTTATTGGTATCAGATTTGATAGCCTATTCCTTGGCACATGCATTGCATTTATGCATTACCCTAGAGTTTTCTATGGTTTAGAATATGCAGTTATAAATGCTAGCATGTTGTGATATGCCATTCTAGATATGAATGTTTTATTATGCTTTATATGCTATTGCTTTAGATGAATCGTTATGTGTTAAGAATTTAAGAATCGATGATGAATCTATGCTCTACATGTTATTACATGTTTTATGATTTTAGAGTTTTATGGCATATAGATTCCATATGCTTTAATGATGTATATGCATGTCTTTCATACTGAGATTTATTCTCGCCGGAGTTATCCGGTTGTTGCTTTGTTTGTATGTGTGCATTGCATCAGGTTGGGGCATGATCAAGCTAGAGTTGGCTTGGATAGCTTGAGAAGAGAGATAGCATGTGGTGATTCGGGTTTTAAGCAGATGACATGTAATTATTATTTGGTAAACATGTTAGAAAGCAAGAACCTTTGTATATGTTGTTTTTGCCAAGTATTGATTTATACTTGAGAATTCATGTATTCTAGATCACTTGATATTAGTTTGAATGCATGTAAATTATCTAGAAGCATGTTTAGAAAGTTTATATGAAGTGTGTATGAGTTTTGGAATCACATTGTACAACAAAGATTCATTTTATTTTTCTGGACAGGGTGCCCGCTCGATCGGGTGAACTCCATCGATCGAGCGCGGCCTGTGATTTTCCAAAGCAGAGAAGTGAGTTTTTGGGCTCGCTCGATCGGATGATTTCCACCGATCGAGCGAGACCAATATGGATTCAGACCCGAGAGCTGGACTTTCTTGCCCGCTCGATCGGGTGAATTTACCCGTGCTCAGTTTAAAAAAAAAATAAAATTAGCTCTTGGTTTGAATATTTTTTTATTGTTCGATTAATTTTTTATTAATCGTTAATTGCCCTAAGATGAGATTAGCAACCCGGGTTCCCACAACAGGTGGTATCAGAGCATAAAGTCTTGGACTAAGATAAGAAGTTAAGCGGGGTAGATTGAGTCGCATGCATTTATAGTATTGCATGATTATGCTTTACTTGCTTTACAGAATTGTATGCGACAATGAGTATTGATTGCCACTGCTTGCTTTACTGATAGAATTACATGCTTATATGCTGATATGTATGCCTGAGTTATTGAATTCATTAGAATAAATGAATTCGTTGCGAGCATGTATTAATTGAAAAGCATGAGAATTTGCAAGCATGTGTTCTATTCAGAAGCATGAGATTATATGTATGTTATACTTAAATTGTATGTTATAATCTCTGCCATATATATTGCTTCTGTTCTCGAATAAGACAGATTGTGCTGATAGCATGAGAACATCAGACAGAACAGAATCGCAGATAGAACAGAACAGTGTTGAGGTACATTTTTGAACCGATTGCACTATGTTAGTTGAACAACTCCAAAGCTATTGATCATCAACTCAGAACGATACAGAATATGCTATGTCTAGAAAGGGGTTGATTTGAAGAGCTGGATCAGTTGTTCAAGAGAAGCATATTCAGATGAACATAGAACCAACCTGATTTTATATCAACTCCAGGACTTAGCAAGAATTTGGTGAAGTTGCCAGAAGAAGTACTGAAATTGTTTGGCAGGTAAGTAAACAGAATTGTTTCTTTTCGTATATGAAAAAGAAGATAGAACAGTAGACTTTGCAGAATAGAAGCATAAGTTGATTTCAAGCCAGTAATAGAAAAACGAAATCATGAACCGGTAGTATGAGGCAGAGTTGAATTTTTATTCACGCCTCTGTAATTATGAAAACCTATGATCATCACCTCCACTACAGCTTGCATAATAGTATAGCTATGAAGCAAGCGATAGTGACAATAACAGCAAATATTGATTTAGTCTAAACGCCAGCAGATGAAGACATGTAAGCATAACTTCCCCAGCTGAAACAGATCAAGAGAAAATTTGAATGACAGATAATGTCATAAGCAATAAGCAAGTACAGAAAATTAGGCTCAAGTTGTATCAGATAAGAATATTACAGGTAAGTGAGTTAATTCTAGTTAACCGCTTATATATTGATTGCATAACATACATTTATAGATCAGTGATTTGTTATGCTATAATCTGTATCTGATGAGCCTGTATTCATTGTATTTGCTGAAATTTTGCCTTTGAGTAGATGAAATACATTTGTAAGATTAGTCATAGAAGATGAAATGCAGACTTGAGGAAATAAGATTGAATATGCATTATAGATATTAATGCAATAACTGAGTAGCAGATAAGAATTGATTGATTCTGTGCAGTGATTAAGTTAGATCAGCAATATCAATGAGTAGAGATCTATTTGATATGAGTTGCAGAAATAAATTTCTATTATGTTGGTACTGTTTATATCACGATGATCGTGGAAGAATGTCAGTAGAAGTTTAGTCGATATATTGAACTAGTACAGAATTAACCTAGAATTGACAGATATGTCAATGGTTAGAATGTACAGAAATAGTTCAATGACATATATCGATTTTTCTACGACATGAATACAGTTCTATATAGAGTGCTGTCTAGTACAATGGTATTATGACAACTTGTATAAAAGAGCATTACGTGAACAAGAACTCCAGAAACAGCTAGAAGATTGAGTAGAACAGAGTTATGTAGTACCGAAATGATGATAAATTCTATGAAAATAAGTTAAGTCGAAAATATTATATTCGACTATTGTCAGCTAAGAATTAATAAATGAACTCATGTCAATAGAGAATAAGAAAAATCAGTTACAGTTGAGCTTTCTCTTCAATTTTGCTGAAGCTATTACATCATAGAAATCATGATTCTTAAATCTCTTGCTATCGATTCTGAGGTTTTTATATTCGACCTCGATCGAGTTTGATGAACTCTTATTTTTTTTACTAGAGTCTGATTTGATTCCTTCTTCTTAATTTTTATGATGCAAGTGATATGGTATCACTTAGCAGATTTATCATTCAGAATATGTAATTTTGGATGATCTTGATTTGAGCAAGTTCCTTTGAACTGAGATTTGAGAATTTTGATTATTTGATGTATTTATTCAGTGTATCTTGAAGTATTTGGCTCGTAACTGATAGAAATTCAGATTCAGAATAATAGCAAGATTTATGGGTTTTAGCTAATTGCTGAATTTATTGGGTATAGATCTATACTTGTTGAATATTTATGCTTGATCGATACTTAAACAATCAGAATTGTTGTGATCCAAGCTAAACTCGAATTAGTTTGGACAGATAAAAGCAACAGATTGATTGAGAACGCTAGATTAAGATAAGAGATAAGACAGTAGAGCAGAACAGATGAATTTTTGCGGTGAATAATCATTTTATTATGCCAGATATTCTAGATATGAAATATCAGATTCTGAAAGAGGCATATGACAACAGATTTAATATCCATTCAGTTGTCTCAACATGTATGACTTACATGTAGTCAGTACTTGGAAATTAGTATTGGAAGAAGAACTGAAAACAGATACGACATAATTAACATTACCAATACTAAAATTCCAGTAAAATAAGCAGAAAAGAAGAACTCAAGTGGTTTCTGTAACAGATTAGTTACATAAGAGTTGAAATCAGATCAACTTTTTGAACGACTTTGGTTCGAATCTACTCGAATCGTCATGATTTTGCGATTTAGAGTGTAGTAGATTTCGACAGATTTATGAATATGTTGCATTAGATATGATACAAACATAAAAGATACTTGTCATGCATTTAACAAGATGATCAGATTACAGGAATTATTGCAATCTATTGTCAAGATAGAGACTTTAGATTTGTTTTCTAGATTGTGGCATTGATTGACAGATGTTCTGAGTGTTTGGTTGTATGAGATTTCATTATACCATCCTCTGGTTAGTGGATTATCAGATGTGATTATCCAGATTTCCGAGGATATGCTCAGAACTATAGTACTAGATTCGGTACTAGTTGATTGATTATTTGCCACGTGATTACTATGATTCCTGTGACAGCTATTTGATAGATATAAAGACAATATTTTAATGATTGATTGATCAGAAACATAGAATTGTCTTTATATTGAAACAATCTTACAGAAATATCAGCTATCAGACCAGATATGAGTCAAAAAACGATAGAGAATGTGAAGATTGCTTCGAACAGAATAAGAATAGAGCAGCATTAACAGAGCTAGTAGATGAGTAACAGATAGAGATTTGAAGCCTGAACAGAATGATCAGAAAAGAAATTTTTTCCCAAGCATCATTAGGTTCAGAAAGATATTTTAGAAGCTATGAGTATTTGATCTAGCTAGTTGATTAATACTCAATCATGAATTGTCAGATAGATGAATTGTTATCCATATGCATTGGCTGAAGAATATCAGCTAGAATATGTATGTGCATTCAATTCAGATACAACAGAAGTCGATAAGATTGTAAGCAAGACAGACTAACTAATGCAGAGTTAGATCACGAGAAAGAGCAAATTAGATATAAGTTGACTCAGTGATTATATGTATTGCAGAAGCAATCAGAAAGAAGATTAAGATACGATAGAAGAGAAGATATCAGAATAGATATCGAAAGCTCAGAGAATTGAAGTCAGTATTACTTCAGTCAGCTATACAGCTTACGAGAATCCGCAGTCAGATCGAATGCGATTTCGAGGACGAAATCATTCCTTAGCGGGGCGGAACTATAAAGCCCGAAAATATTAAGTTCTTAATTACGAGATTTAAGATTTAAATTCCAAATAAGTGAGAAAATATGAATTTAAGAATGTATGAAAATTGGAGATTTCAATTTCGGGTCAGAAATATTTACTTTGAGGATTTTCGAATTTTAAGATGTTAATATCCGGAATTCGTACATTAAAAGATTAAAAATATTTGAATTGATATTTATGGAATTTAAGATGTGAATTCCAAGATGATAAATATCAAAGATTGAATTTGAGGATGAAATCCGAGCAAGGACCCATTTGCAAATATTGAGTAGTTCAAGGACTAAAATGCGATAAGTTCCAAAATGATTTAATTTTAATTCGAGAATATTTAATTTGAGAATATTTAGAGTTTAAAATTAAATTCTATTATTCTTAAATTATTTAGGATTGAAATTGAATTAAATCACTTGTTCGGGGACTGAATTGCAATTAGGCCAAAGTTCAGGGACTAAACTGCAAATAGGCCAATATATATCAAAATTGACACATATTTCCTAGAAATTCACGTAAGAATCAGCATTGTGGCAGAAGCAAACGAGAGAATGGGGAGAAAGGGTTCCAAGCCAATTTTCAACCTTTCAAGCTCCCGTAAAAATTGAACCGCCCGGTAGAATTTCCGATTGAACATATATTTGCGATCACAGCTCCGAGTGCTACGTTTTGACGTAAGTATTATGAAGTTCTACCATATTTGAATTTTAAGTTGTTGTTAGAATTAAGAGTTGATTGTATAAATATGTTCTAGCATATTCGACGATAGCATATCTAAGACGGATCGAGAAAAGATTGTCGTTTGGACATGTTTTCGATTTTTGAAAGAATTGTTGAAATTCTGAAAATATGGGGCTGTATATTTCGAAATTATCTTATGGAATTGATGATGATATAGTGTTGAGATGGTGGTATTGATGATGCTTATGGTTTGAGAATTTCCGAAATCATACCGTTATGCCGCCGGTTCAAGATTTTGAATTGATATGCATTCTAAAGGTCTAGAGCTCATCTTCAAGTTTATTGTAGATGAATTGAATATGAGATTGAGTTTAGAATGTAGATATAATGATATTTGAATCAAAATATTTATCGAACTCGAATAAGTTGCGACGTCGGTTTGAATTCCTATTGTATTAGCACGATTTGAACTGTATAAGCTTTAAAGAAACATCGATTCAGATTGGACATTGATGTTTAGCTATGTTATAAACCATTTCAGATTTGAATTGAAGATTATTGAAGTCGAATCGACGAGTTCGAGTTCGAATGACTTGAAGTATTTGAAGTTGAATCAAAAACATCTTCAAGTAGCACTGATTGAAATGAGCAGATTGTGATGACCGATTTGGCTAGCTTTGAGATGATCAGCATTGACAACAGATTCAAGATATTTGAATCGTGATGATAGGTATGAGTTGACATTATTCTTGCCAGGTAGAACAACTCGAGAACGTGGTGGTTTTCGAGTTATCTTGAAATCACATACTTAGTTGTTTAAGTGCTCTTATGTGATTTACTTACTTTTGTTGCTATGAATATTGACTTATGTGTTCAAGATGTTTATCAGTATTTATTTGATTAATGCATACAGATTATGTTGCATTCATCTTGAACCCTACCTTGAATAGCACAGAGGGCAGAATGGCCTAGAGTGCATATGATGTTTGGAGAACTGTAGTTGAGTGGCATGGAATGTAGATTTACTTCCAGAGTCAGATGACTCATGGCACGGAATATAAATTTATATCCAGAGCTAGATGACTCACTATAGTTGCACCAAAGTCAGGGGAATTGAGATATTTAACACCACCTCGATTGGGAGAGTCGGTGGTTAGTTAAAGATTTTATTCCCCGGGATCCCAAGAACAAAGCTTATTGGTATCAGATTTGATAGCCTATTCCTTGGCACATGCATTGCATTTATGCATTACCCTAGAGTTTTCTATGGTTTAGAATATGCAGTTATAAATGCTAGCATGTTGTGATATGCCATTCTAGATATGAATGTTTTATTATGCTTTATATGCTATTGCTTTAGATGAATCGTTATGTGTTAAGAATTTAAGAATCGATGATGAATCTATGCTCTACATGTTATTACATGTTTTATGATTTTAGAGTTTTATGGCATATAGATTCCATATGCTTTAATGATGTATATGCATGTCTTTCATACTGAGATTTATTCTCACCGGAGTTATCCGGCTGTTGCTTTGTTTATATGTGTGCATTGCATCAGGTTGGGGCATGATCAAGCTAGAGTTGGCTTGGATAGCTTGAGAAGAGAGATAGCATGTGGTGATTCGGGTTTTAAGCAGATGACATGTAATTATTATTTGGTAAACATGTTAGAAAGCAAGAACCTTTGTATATGTTGTTTTTGCCAAGTATTGATTTATACTTGAGAATTCATGTATTCTAGATCACTTGATATTAGTTTGAATGCATGTAAATTATCTAGAAGCATGTTTAGAAAGTTTATATGAAGTGTGTATGAGTTTTGGAATCACATTGTACAACAAAGATTCATTTTATTTTTTTGGACAGGGTGCCCGCTCGATCAGGTGAACTCCACCGATCGAGCGCGGCCTGTGATTTTCCAAAGCAGAGAAGTGAGTTTTTGGGCTCGCTCGATCGGATGATTTCCACCGATCGAGCGAGACCAATATGGATTCAGACCCGAGAGCTGGACTTTCTTGCCCGCTCAATCGGGTGAATTTACCCGATCGAGCGAGGTGCTCAGTTTTAAAAAAAAAAAAAAATTAGCTCTTGGTTTGAATATTCTTTTATTGTTCGATTAATTGTTTATTATTCGTTAATTTTCCTAAGATGAGATTAGCAACCTGGGTCCCTACACCTTTCATGCAATGGGGTATGGATATTGTAGGACCATTCCCACTCGCTCCTAAGCAAAGAAAGTTTCTTATCGTTGCTGTAGACTATTTCACAAAATGGGTAGAAGTGGAACCCTTAGCCAAGATAGCGGAAAGAGACGTAAAAAACTTCATATGGAAAAACATAATCTATAGGTTCGGGATACCGCGAGCTTTTGTCTTTGATAACGTAACACGGGTCTCAGGATCCAAATTGAAAGAATGGTTTCAGGAGAGTTCTATCAAGCAATTCTTTAATTCAGTGGGAAACCCCCAGGCTAATGGACAAACAGAAATAACAAATTTCACGATCTTGCAGCATCTCAAGACTCTACTAGGCGAAGCCGATGGGAGATGGGTTGACGAAATTCCAAGTGTTCTGTGGGCCTAATGAACAACATCACGCAAGTCCACAGGAGAGTCTCCTTTCAACTTGGTTTATGGGGTAGAAGCAGTAGATCCTGCAGAAATCGGATAACCATCGCTGAGAGTACAACAATATCTTCTGATGGAAAATGAACAAGTTATGACGTTATCTTTGGATCTCATATATGAAGGAAGAAGCATCAATTCGTGCAGAAAGATGCAGAGCAAGGATGGACAAAGCATATAATAACAAAGTGAAGCACATGTCGTTTCAAGTAAGAGATTTGGTGTTGAGAAAGGTAGAAGTCCTACGCCCAGTAGGAAAGCTCGACCCGAAATGGGAAGGCCCTTACAAAGTAATCAAGATAATCAAAGGAGGAGCATACCGCATTCAGCAGCCAGACGGGAAGTTACTACCGAGAACGTGGAATATCTCTAACCTAAAGAAGTTCTACGTAGAAACATCTAGAAGAGAATAGTGACATCCACAATCATTCTTTCCGATGTGTTAAGTTAACAATTTTTTTTTTCTCATATGAAGTTATAAATATAATTCAACTGTCTATTTACATTTATCTACATAATAGAGCAAAATTACACTACCACACAGTGGTACAAGGGGCAAGAGCACCATAAGACCCAAGCCGTCATAATGCACCTCCCACGCGTAAGAGGCCTGGCCAGCCCAGCAAGGAACTTTGACGCTGTAAGAGATCACCCAAGCACAATACAAGTCTCGGGATACCTCGCCAATAATAATTCAGGCAAGGATTTTCCGTCGACACGGATAATTTAAAAATCTAAAGAAAATCTTTAGCATCCGTAAGCATCAAGACAAAAAAACTTGAATTGTAATAAGACTAACGATAATGCAAAAATATCACGACGTAATAAATAAAAAGTTCTCACAAAACGACAGTGCGAATAAAGTATAGTCTAGACCCAGCAAAGCATAACCAAGAAAATTATAAAAGGAAGGAATAACTACAAGCTTGAGGATTATCACATAAATACAAAAGTCACGTGTCCTTGTCAGCAGGAAGCAACGCTTCGATCATCTCAATGTCTCCATCCACCATAAATGGATCACATGGAGGAGGCTCCACCATCACAGCTCCAGACAGCTCTGGGACTGAAGGTGATATATTCATAATAACCTTCTCAGGAACTAAGCCTGTCATACGAAGCTAGTGGCGACAATTACGGACAACCTCATCATGGAGGCTAAAGGCATGGCTAAAACTCTCATCAGTATAGGCAGGGGAAGCACGATAAGCAACTACGACTTTCTCCTCAACTTGTTTAACAAGAGACTTCCCCAAATCAGATGCCAAAAAATGCTCTCCAAGTCCGAACCTCATAATAGTGTGCCTCATATAAAGCACTGAGATCCTTTCGCAAGCTCTCATTGTCTCTAGTCTTTCCCTCAGCCTTCATGCTTGACAGGGACAAATCCTCCTTTAGCTTGGTAGTCTCCAATCCTAGGCGCTCATTATCATCCGTCAGCTGCACCAAATCTCGACGTAAATGGGCTTCATCATCCCGATGTTTCTTCTCTCGGAGCTGATAGATGCATGCCAAAGACACTGCCTAAGAGAAACAAGAGATAAAATTAGATCTCCGACCAATAACCCGGCTGACCAAAGCAAAGCAAAAATAGAGGACTACCTGGAAACCTATCGAGGCCAAGTAGTGAGACATAGTTGTAGGAGGCTGAGAGAACAGGTGAGCAACATCATAGTCATTAATCATCTCCCTCCCTTTTTTCCATGCCAGAGCTGGATCCTCTACATCCCAGAACGACTGCACATTCTCCTTAGAATTAACACCATCCAGCAGGAGAGGACTCCTGTTGCAACTCGTGAAGACGATGAGGACTCTCCTCGACCTTTTTTTAGCAACAGGAGGGGTAGCAGCATCGCTCGGCATTTTCCCATCATCAATCCCTCTGGCTCTCTGACCTCGTCGTTGATAACTGGAGTCACCAATAGCACGATGATCTATCGATGGATGAATAGGATCTGGATGACACAGGGAGCTGGATCCGCGACCACAGTCAGACAAAGGGACTGCAGAACGAGGGGAAGGAGGGCAGCGCCTATCCTCGCCTGTCTTCTCATCAGTAGATAAAGGCCTCCCAACGCTCTTTTCCCAATCTCAAAGGCTATACAAGCCTACACGTGTCCCTGCAAATAAAAAAAACATTGAATATAAAAAATAGACAAAAACATGCAGAAAAAAAAACTTTGGAAAGACACAAAGAAATTATCACAAGGCAAAAAACACCACCATAACATAAGCTTCTAGGATAAAAAAAGTTCTTCAAATAGACCTAGGGTTTGATAATGAACTTGCAGTCGTCGATGAATCTCTATCATTTTCACAATACTACAACTAGAACTCCAGGAAAGGGGAACCTCCCATCCACAGTCTTTTACGAAGAAGAACTGGTACCGCCAATCCCCTCGCGGAGCGCAAAATCTAGTCATGAACTTACAGCCAACACGAGGTTGAAAATAAACAGAAAAATCCGATTGAAGACATCGTGCGGAGAAAAGAGAATGGAATAAAAGAAAGCATTTGGCGTCAACTGACTAAAACTTATACCTAGGCTCTGGGCCACCTCGACTAACAATGGGTCAGGAGGGATAGAAAAACCACTGTTAAAATATTCCAGGGTCACAGTAAAGTATCTCGAAGGGGGTTTGTGGAAGGAGTCTCCTATCCCAGAAATCTTCCATTCACAATGTGAGGAAAAACCTAAAATATCATTCAAGCGCTTCACGTCTTGAAAATTCAAGAGACTCTGTTCTATATCCCCAGGGATGGTATCCCGGTCCACGACACCAGAAATAAGCTCAAGAGGAACATTCACTGTTGGGGGAGCTAGGGTGTAACGCCCCGTTTTTATCTTAAATGAGTTTATTTGCGTTAATCGGAGGTTTCAGAGTTCACAAGCCGACTTGATTTTGATTAGGGTCCATTTTGCAAATTTTGGAAATTTCAGGGACTAAAATGCAATTATTGTATTTTATATATTATCTACACTTGTATTGAATTTTCAAAGTATTCTCCTTCCTCTCAAAACCGAGATCCACCATTGTAGCGCCTCCAAGCTTTCTCCTATCCTTGTGATTTAAGTCCGAGCTCGATCCAGCCGTTGGAATTTATTTCTGATGGCAGATTAGCGATCACTGCAGCTAGAGCTCCGTTATATCGTAAGTTTTTCTACGATCGGATACATTCTAGTTTTTGTATGTTGTTAGAATCGTTCGAGATTCGAGTATGTTGTTCTTGACAGAGTTCTGATCGTTTATTATCTGTCGATTTTGAATTAGAACGACGTTCGGATTTGTTATGATTTTTGGAAGCCATTTTCGAAAATGTGGATTTTTAGATTGGTTGGGTTTGAGCTTTTGTTGTTGTATTATCATTGATATGAGTTGATATCGGTATTGAACTGCTGTCTGCGTTTCCGGTTTGTTCAGTTTTAGCCGTTATGCCGCTGGTTTGAGTTTTTGGAGTTTTGAACCGTTGAAGTTGTTGTTTTTGGGCTTGTGTATTGATCGTCATTGTTGATCAATTTTTGTATCTGAACAGATTCGTTTGGAGTTGTCAAGCCTGGTGTTAACAGCTTTCGATCGTCAAGAGATTGGACGAAGAACGGTAAAGAGAATTACCTTGAACCGTAGTTATTGTTTAGTTGGTATAGTCTTTGATACAATATTTTGTTGTAGCTTATCTGGAGTTGGATCTACTGCATCGAAAGGTAAAAGCAGTCATCGTAGCGGGATAGCATACTCGGGACAGTTGGTTCTCAAGTTTCCCTTTCAAATCACATATTGCATCTACACTTGTTCTAGCATGAGGAACTTATGTCTTGTTAATTGATTTTGCTTTTGATTATGTGGATTTTGTTTATGTTTATGTTATGCATTCATCTTGAGCCTACGTTGATTTCAACGGACAGAACCGCCTTTTTTGTTTAGACGTTTGAGAACTATGATTGAGTGGCCTAGGTCGTAGTCGTTTCGCCTAGTGCTAGCATACTCATTATGGTTGCTCAAAGTCTAGACGAGTGGGATATGTGACACCACCTCGATTGGGAGAGTCGGTGAGTCGTTACGTGATCTCATCCTCGGGATCCCAAAAGCACAGCAGCAATCCCTCGTTTATCAGAATTGATATCCCGTTTTAAAGACATGCATTTCATTACGTTAATATTGATTAAGTGTTGTCTTGAAAGCATGTTTATTGATTCATTACTTGTTATGTTGCTTTTACTGGGAATGTCGTTCTCACCGGTTATCCAGCTGTTGCTTTGTTTTGTATGTGTACTTGGCAACAGATGGGGCAGGAACAATTCAGAAGAGGCATGGTTAGCTTCGAGGGAAAGTTGTAGAAGTGAGACTCGGTTTAGAAGTCGATTTCAGCATGTCAACCTAGATATGTTAGAACATGTTTAGATATCGAACTTCATCATTATGTTGTTGTTGCTTGTCCTTTACTGTTGAACAGTTGTTGAACTCCAGAATTTTATGTATTAGTGGAGGTTTTGAGAGGTCTCACATAGGGAGATAGCAACAGTGCGTGTCCCAGGAGCATCAATATGCCTAGATTCACTCGAAGAACCTAAGTCACAAAAGAGGGTCAGGTCAACCAAAGAACCCAGGTCACTCAGAAGAGAGGGAGTATCAAAGCAATATGAACAAGTATCTGAAGCTTCACTCCAACTAGAGCTAGCCCCAAACGAAGAGTTATGCTTGCGGCTAGCCATTAATAAGGAATACTCTTTGACACGAGATGCGCACCCTACAAAATTTTTTTTTTACCTATTAGCTACATGAAAGAAGCCACTGTGACGAAGGACCCTTCTAAGACTTTTTATAAAAATTAACTTAAAACCCAACCCATCAAACCAAGCCCATAAACCATGCTCAACCAATTATCGTGCCCAACCCATAAGCCTTTAATCATTAAAACCTAGCCCATGCCCATAATCCACCTCAAACCAATCCCAAACCCAAAAACCATCCCAAGCCCATAAAAAATACATGCCCAAAACCAGCCCAACCCATGACCAAATCACAGCCCAACCGCCCAAGCCTCAAACCTCAGCCCAGTCCGTGACCAAAACCAAGCCCAGCCCCAAACCCCAGCCCAACCACTCAAACCCCAAGAACCAGCCCTGCCCGTGACCAAACCCCAACCCAACCACCATATCCCCAAACCCAACTCAGCCCAACCCATTTTCCCAATTACCATCTCCGGCCAAGCATCGGTCACCATCTCCGGCAAAACACTAGCAGCTAACCCTTTACAGAAATCCATCCCACGAGCAACCCATTTTCCCCAGAATCAAGAACCCGTCACTTTCTTTACAAGATAAAGATTCAACTATAAAATATTAATACCGTCCTCGGCGAAGATCTCACGGCCACCCTCATTCTCATCACGCAACCAACACTAGCAGCCGCCCCAACAAGAATCCGAGCTCCATCACCACCGTCGCAAAAAATTAATCAAGCCCATAGCGGATATAGCCCGAGAGTCCTCCAAGAGCTCGAATTCACGTCACCACACCATAATAGCGGCATTACGATACTCCATCTCCACCCTCTCCCACTTACAGACACAACCCATAACCAACACAGCCCCAAAGAGCAAACCCCTGCCCGATCCCCATCTCTTACCCACAGAGAACCAGCCCAAACCGTCTACGGCTAAACCCCAGATGTCTCCCCTACAACCATCAAATCACTATGGTCGTAGCTGCAAGAGTCAACCATCCACCCCACTAACCTAAGCTACGATTATCTCTCACTTAATCCATTGCAACTTACATCACCATTTAATCCAAGATACAACACAAAATGCATAAAAATAAATACGAATCGCAAAAAGATAAATCAGCAAGCTGGCGAAAATTTTAGGAGCAACGGTTTTCAAATTGAAAGAGCTAGTAGTTGCCCTTACCGGATCATCGAGAAACGGTCATTGCCCTCACAGAAAAAACTTTACACAGGGACTTCTTACAGCGAGGAGGCGTAGATGCCCCATCTCGCCGCCCTTAAAATTTATACAAATAAAAAAGGAAGAACAAAACCAAGAGCAGCCAGAAAAAACAGAGGGGGAGAAAATAAAAAAAACAAATAACAAAAACACAAAAAAAAACAGAAGGAAGGGGGAGAGTAGATACCGCTTGATGTTACCCCTCCCTCGCCACACTTTCGGATAGCGGCCACGACCATCACAACAGTAGCTTCACCCAAAAATTTTTAGGGTAAGGAAGCAGGGGCACCACTTATAGCCGCAATCTCCATTAAAACGAGCAAGAAGAAAAAACAAGTAAAGAAGGAGAAATGATAGCAGGAATACGTAAGAAAAAAAAAGAGAAAATAAGAAAATAAAAGCAAGGAAGAGTTTCACTAGGGATGTCAATGACGTGGGGCGAGGACGGGTTTGCCGTCCCAATTCCCATCCTCGAGACTAAAACCCACCCTCATCTTCGTCCCCATCCCCGATTCAACGTAATCGGGGAATCCCCAAACCCAAACTCATGGGGATTAAACCCCCATCCCCGTCTCCATCCCCACTATAGAGATGAAAAAGGGGCGGGGATGGGGTTGATCCCCGAACTCGTGGAGATTAAATCCCAGTCCCCGCCCCCGTTTGAAATATTTAAATTTTAATTATTCTCAAAAATAGAAAGAAAAAAATGCAAATTATAACAAAACACTAATATTACACTAAAATTAAAAACTCAATGCATGTAGTGAAAATGCAACTATTGCAGATATAAAAATTCAATGACATACATAATAACAAAAACACTAATATTACTTAAACAATATAAACATAACATTAATAATTTATGATTCAATAAACAAAAAAGATAAAATTCATAACTAGCATCACCATTATGAAATTAATTTCTTCTCTATTATGTCACAACACTCAATGCTTCATGAAATTACTTTTTTCTCTATTATATCACATCACATCACTCAATTAAGCTGTTAGTGTGTGACTCTGACTCCTAATAATTATAAAACAAAGAAATATATATATATATAAATTTAAAATACTTTAATACGATGACAAAAAAAACTTATTACTTACATCTATATCAGAATCATTGTCAAAACTTTGATCATTAGAAATTATAGAATCTAATAATTAATACAAAATAAATAATAAATATTAGTATATTACAAATGAAAAATAGAATATTAGAAATAATTTCGTTTTAAAACTAAATTTTAAGTATTATTGAAATTATTATTATTAATTTATTATTAGCATCCCCATACCCGCCCCAATCAACTTCGGGTATTTTAAAAAATCCCCAAACCCAAATCAAACCCGATAACACCCACCAAACCTAGGGATGGCAATTTTCTCCGAACCCGATGGGGAATCCGATATCCGACCCGAATGGAGGAGGGTATGGAGGCGTGTTTTGGACCCGATTAAATAAATGGGTATGGGGATCTCGTATATGGGTATGGAGGAGGATGTAATAATATCCTACCCATACCCGACCCAATACCTGATTATATATATATATATATATATATATATATATATATATATATATATATATATATATATATACGCATATTGATTTATATTAATTAAATGCTAATTTAATTTTTTGTTGAATTATGTTAGTTGGATGGAACAATGAAAATTATTCGTATAAATCTACTGTTATTTTGTAGGAGTTTTATTTTTTATACTCCCTCCGTCCCATATATGTTGTCTTGTTTTAGTTTTCACACGAATTAAGAAAAATTTATTGGGAAAGTAAATTTTATATAAACTTCCTATTTTATCCCTATTTAATGTATTAAAAATGATTGCACAATTTTCAAAGTGTAGTTAATAGCGGTATATTAGTAAAGAAGTGTAAAAAAGTATTACTAAATATGATATATGACTATATATTTGGGACAAACAAAAAAGGAAATGTGGACACTATAATTGGGACGGAGGGAGTATAATTTTTAGGTTGTAGATTTTCTACTATGTTTCATTTTTTCTATTGTTCTCTTAAAAATTTTGGTATAAAAATCTAGTAAATAAGTATAGTTTTATCAAAATAATTCAAATTTGAAAAAATGTATTTGTATGGAGTAGATATGATAAATGAGTATATGGGTAGGGTATGGATTCCGATCCTCCGATGAGTATGGGGATGGGGATGAAATTCAATACCCGATGGGTATGGGTATGGGTATGGGGATGGAGATGCGATATCCTACCCATACCCGACCCATTGTCATCCCTAACCAAACCCGTCCCGTTTCGGGTTTTTTCTGCGGGTACCCAAACCCACGGGAAAAGTTGTCATCCCTAAGTTTCACCTGTCATTGCGGCGCCCTTTTCGATGAATAAATTAATGGTGGATACTATATATAAGGGAATAGTGTGACTTACTATAGCGAAAATTCTGGAATGTACTCATAATTTTGGTTCAAATTTTTTTAGATAATGTTTTTCGCACTCTCGATCATCTTTAGTAGATTAAAGTTGATCGATAGTGGGGGATTATGATAGTAGTAAATACTGATTAAGGTTAATTCAATTGGATATATTAAAACAAGATTATTAAGCCCGTACACTTGAGCGCATGAAGAGGATCCATGATCTAGAAGGCCCATAGCCCATGTGTGAAAAGTCTATAAATAGAGGAATCTCTCATATTGCAAGGTATTCTCTCACTTTCCCTCAATTTATACTCTAAAAGCTCTCTAGTTTTTGTGGGTGAATATTTTGGGGTAGATCGCTGACTTGAGCATTGGAGGATTTTCGCCGGGCATCCCCCGGCGCCTCTAACCTTATTTCGTGACGCAGGTGACGATCCTATTATTACTGGAGTGGATACGTAAGGAGCGCTTGCCTTCTTAAAGTTGTGGTATACTTCAAATTGATTTAGCACGCGAAAGATCCTCTTCAGTGTAACAAAGTTTTGTGTAGCATCATATATATATATATATATATATATATATATATATATATATATATATATATATATATATATATATATATTTAAGGAAACAATAATTATCTTTACAAGCAAAGAAAACTGTTATATTGTATATATATATATATATAGATATATATATTTATCTCTACTATATTATAAAACTTGATAACTCTATAAAAATCGTTCTGTTGAGGACACCATTTTTCCTCCCAATTTTACCCCTCTTCTTTAGATTAGAATTCTATGTTTTATATTTTTCCTCTTATATTTTCTTTCTTTTTTCTATCCACCCTCTTCTCACTCCACGTTTCTAACAACCATCTCCATTTTCTATTACTCTCACGTTATCCTTCAATTCCATCTACAGTTTATTCTCCAAATTTATGCCTCCCAAATACCATGCTTTTGCTCGTGACCTCAATACTATTTACCAACGACATCTCAGGTTGCGGCTGTTATCATTGACAATGAATGTTCGTACAATTTAAGTAGTCGTGACATTATTATACAAGGAATTGGTGGTCATCTTATGAATATCTAAGATATCAATCGTCTCCTATTGTCATATGGAGCGTATGGTTAGGACACAAACAACAGAAACAACGATGGAACCCGGGTTACATGCTTAAACTACTACGCATACATGCTGCAGGTTACCAGAATAACATAATATCTAATAATTACTCAACAAATTATTTTTTGAGCAACTTAAAATTTTTGTATATCACTAAAGTCATGAAAACTATGATTTTGTACTAGATACGAGAAAATTCTTCATCATTACTACTTCGCGGAGGTCGGCTGTTACAACAATACGTGGTTGACAACTATGTAAAGATTTAAACACATAGACTAAGGTGGATTCGTACAAATCAGCACAACATTCGTTCTAACCTTTACCAAGGGCTACAAGATTGTTTAAATGGGGGCGAGAACAACACATGTATAATATGCTAATTTGAATCTAAAATTTTTTAGATTTATTTATTTCCTGTGTTCTAATAGATACATTATTCAGGAAATGTTGGTCACAAAATATTACTCCAATCAACATTCGTTGGAAGCCCACGCGATATTATCAACGATACCAAGATGCTATGACTTTAGTGCAAACATATAGGAAGCCAGATTTAATGCTTACAATGATATGCAATCTTGATTGGCATGAAATAAAAGAGCAACTACTTCCTCAAAAATCTACCCAGGATTGTCCATATTTGATTACAAGGATATTCAAATTAAAATTCGAAGAATTTAAAAAAGACGTGGTGGATAAAGGAGTTCTAGTAAGAGTTATATCTTACTCATATGTCATCGAATATCAAAAGATAGGACTGCATCATGTGCACATGTTAGTTATATTTGACAACAGTGATAAACTACATACTCCAACTGATTTTGACTCAATTGTGCGTGCTAAAATACCTTCACAAAGAGATAAACCCAGTCTATATGAAGCAGTTATACACCATATGATACATGGACCGTGTGGTTTAATCAATCCTCATAGTCCATGTATTAAAAATGGTAAGTGCAAAAAGAACTTCCCAAAGTCATTTGTCGCATATACTTCTTGAGGTAATGACTCATATCCTTTGTATCAGAGACGTGAAGGTACACGAGTAGTATCGAAAAACAATCATCAAGTCATCATTGACAATGGTTGGGTTGTCCCTTATAATCCGTGGCTTCTATTGAAATATGATTGTCATATTAATGTTGAATTATGTGGGGGTATTAAATGTGTCGAATACATATACAAATAAATTCACAAAGGACCTGATCGTGTCGCGGTAGAGTTACGTAATAGACATAGTTGTGATGAAATCCAATAACATGTGGATGAAAGGTGGATTTGCGCTCCTGAGGCACTTTGAAGAATTTATTCATTTGAATTCAGTAGGATGTATCCTTCGGTTATTCGGTTGCAAATACATTTACCGAATGAAAAGTTAATCCATTTCAATCCAGAACAATCCTTAGGCGATATACTTGTAGATGACGACAATTTGAAGGCGATGCTTACTGAATTTTTCAAAATGAATTCTAATCTTGCCATGGTTGAGAAGTACTTATATCGTGAGTTCCCACAATATTATGCGTGGATACAATCTGAAAAAATTGGATTCATCGACGAAGCCAAAATAAAGTTGTAGGAAGGATATATATTGTTTAACCATCTGAAGGAGAGAGGTTCTATCTTCGTATACTTTTGAACCATGTTAAAGGGCCAAGTTCTTTCGAGGATCTGAGAAAAGTAAATGGGATTACATATACAACATTCAAAAAGGCAGCTGAAATGAGGTGTCTTCTCCAACAAGATGATTATATTCGTCAATGCTTGCAGAAAGCATGTTCTTCTAACATGCCATCTTCAATAAGAAGGTTGTTTGTGTCTATATTGGTGTTTTGTCAACCAACATGAGTTAGAGAACTTTGGGATGAGTTTAACCTATATATATCTGAAGATTATGGTAGATCTATTTCAGGAAATAGTTTATTCATCACTAATAAATTGCTTCTTGAGATACGAAGATTGCTGCATCAATATAAAAAATTGGATGACTTTGATTTGCCATCAATAAGTGTCGAATTTTTAGAAGATTCCCCACTACCAAGATTAATCGAGGATGAGCTCTCAATTGAAATACCTGGAGAAGATTTGAGATCTATCGAACATTTAAATGCACATCAAAAGATGGCTTTTGATACTATAATGGAAATTATTATGCGTAATCACTCAAACATTTTCTTCATTGATGGTCGAGGTGGGACTGATAAAACTTTTCTTTATCGATCAATTATGGCACACTTACGAAAAAGTGGTAAAATTGAAATTTCAGTAGCAACTTCTGGAATTGCTGCAACATTGTTACTCGGTGGTAGGACTATACATTCACGCCTGCAAATACCACTAAGACCTATGGCATCAACACTTTGCAAGATTAACAAGCAGTCAGATCTTGCAGATTTAATCAAACGTGCAACAACTGCAGAGTTAATCAGACGTGCAACAGACGTGCTCCAATGACAAATCGTTATGCTTTGAAGCTGTCAGTCAAACTTTCCAAGATATAGTGGATAACCAATTGCCATTTGGGGGAAAGACTATTATTTTTGGTGGTGACTTTAGGCAAGTATTACCAGTTGTTAAACGAGGATCAGTGAGAGATCAAATTGCTACAAGCATTTCAAGGTCGTCGTTTTGGAATTCTATCAAGATATTACATCTACAACAAAATATGAGATCTGCCCAAGATATTGAGTTCTCCCAATTTATTTTACGTGTTGGTGATGGCTTAGAAGATACTGTGAGTGGTAATTTTATAAAGTTGCTGAATTCGATGATCATACCATGGGAAAGTGAACATTCAATTCATCAATTGATTGATTCTGTTTTTCCAAATATGACATATCATGTACATGATGCAAATGACATGGTTGACAGAGCTATTATCACTACAAAAAATGTAGATGTTGATGAAATCAATGAAATTCTCATTTTAAAATTTTCCGGAGAAGAAAAATTATACACATCTTGGGACTGCGTATAAGATGATAACAACAATATTTTCCAAGAAAAGTTTTTGAATTCTCTTTGTACGAGTGGTTTGCCACCTCATAGAATCACATTGAAAGTAAGATGCCCAATTATGCTCTTAAGGAATGTTACACCTGAACTCGGACTCTGCAATGGAACAAGATTAATATTCCGCAATCTTGGGAGAAACTTCATAGATGCAGAAATCATAACAGGTCCTCACAAGGATACACGATATTTCCTTCATCGAATGCCTATGAAAAGTGAAGAAAATTCAGGACTGCCATTTGAATTGACATGCAGACAGTACCCCGTAAGATTAAGTTTTGCTCTTACCATAAACAAGGCACAAGGTCAAACAATACCAAAATGTTGGTATTTTCCTGCATAATTATGTGTTTAGTCATGGTCAATTGTATGTCAAACTTTCTAGAGGAGTTTCTCAAAGATCAACAAAAAATTTAATAAAAGGCGGGAAGTTACAAAATCGATCAGGTGTGTACACCAAAAACGTTGTGTGCATAGACATATTGCTACCAAATGGATGAGAAAAACATAAATGTCAGATATCATGCATTCTTTTTCCTGATACTGTTAAAAAAAACTATTTACTAATTTATACAACTCATATTCTGTTTTTTGGATAGCAGGCGACAACTTAAAATATTTTACGCAGTTCAATCTTGACGCGACAAGAGATATTCATGTTGTGCAAGTGGATGCTATTACAAGATATCAACAAAATGTATTGTGGTTAAATGCTCTGTTGCATATGGTATATTTTAATTAAATGTTATTTTAATGCTAATTACCAAATATCGTATAATTTTAGAAATAAGTCTAATCGAACATTGACTTTTATAATTTTGAAGCCTACAAGGATGCATATAATTGGTTTGGGCTGTAAAATCACAATTGAGATGAAGATAAATGACTTTGGACGTTTGATTTTAAAATTTTTTCGAAAACTTAGGAGACATACGTAAGCAAGTTTATTACGCATTCTATCTATTTTATTTGATGTCTAGCTATTATAAATAAGTGAAAATTAGGGGATAAAACATGCTGCATTATGAAGGTGAAGATGAATATTTTATTCATTCTATATTTTTTTAAAATTTACAGTAGATATTCAATTTAAATCATTTATTGAATTTTTTACTTTGCATAGTGATGGTGAATTGGTGATATTGATAACAATAAAATTATTGTTCTAAAAAAATTGTAAAGTACACCGATAACTATATTTAATATAAGTACAACTACCAAATAATATTTATATTATAAAAACTTCATTGTACCGTATTAAAATATATGGTAAACTTTAATCATCTCACATACGCAGTGTGTGTGCCTCGGTCGCTAGTATTGATAAATAATTCTAGTTAATACCAAAAATTTGATACTCAGTTAGTATAACATAATTTTTAAATAAATACAATATTTGTAAAAAACATTTAGCCAATAAAATAATATTAAAAATAATAATGTGTTTCTAATTAAATTAAATTAAAATAATTGAACTTAAAAGCAATTGAGATAAAACTGAATTATATACTGAGTAATTTTTAATAATCCATATCAAATTATAATTCGTATAACAAAATTTTTTTACTATTAAAAACATATGTGACATACTATTGACTCGTATAAAATGGGTTAAAAAATTGCGAAGACAATTTAAATATCAAGATAATTTTTCTTTAATTATATTTTCTCATGTTAGATGATCTCACGTATGAGCCGGCCTGAATCATATCTATAATAAAAAATAATTAAAACTTTTGGCATAAAATTAATAGCTCTTTTAATGATAACTCAAATATAAGATCCGTCTTATAAAACTGACAATTGGAGCTTTTTTTTTTTTTTTTGGAGGTTCTATATCCATTTATTTTCAACCTACTCTAACAAACTGTGTTAATAGCCATTTTAGTCCTCCTTGTTTGTCGTTTTTCTCAAAATAATCCCTCTTCTTTCGGGCTTTCAAAATGATCCTTAATATTTCGTATTTTTTTTCTCAATTTGGTCCCTGTCATCATCTTCCCGTCAAAAAATTACGGTGATATATCCGGCATGCTTCCCCCTTAATTAATGCTTTTGAGATGGGTTAATACATTTGGTCCTTCTTGTTTGTCGCTATACCCAAAATAATCCCTCTTCTATTCAGGCCGCCAAAATGATCCTCATTGTTTCCTAATTATTTCAATTTGGTTTTTCTTGTAATCTACCCATTAAAATCTAACGGAGTTTCAACTCATCTTCCTTTAAATCTTATGAAGCAATATCCGAAAACAATTTTCTTCAAATTGAGAACCCTCGGACGGATGCACCATATTGCGATAACAACAAAGTAAAAATACACTATTCGAAGCATAATAGTGACTCATCCAAGGTAAGTCACATGTTATTCACATTAATTTGTTCATTTTATAATCGAAACAATGCACTGCTATGTAACATAGTAATCCGAATTTTCTATTTGTGTGTTACTGTTAAACTATAAAATATTTCTGTCTGAATAATATTTTTTGAACTTCTTTGCATGCAAGCCAATTATATCTTAAACTCATTAGTTATTTTTAATTAAAAAATTATTATTGTGTCATAGTACATAGGTTTTCGAAGAGAAATGTTAAAACTTGAGATTTTAATAATGAAAATCCATGATAAATTTTTTTCATATAACATATTAGTGAATAATAAGCTAAAATTATTGTTTGCATTTGGTTAACGTTTCATCTTTATCGATGTGATTTTGTAAAAATATTTTTTATATTGATGTGTATTTATTGACTAATTCATTTAGACACACACCTCTTAATATCTTAAATATTTTCGCTCGATAACCTGATAAAAATGTCAATATATTGTAGAGACCAAATTGAGAATACTTGCGAAATATTAGAGATAATTTTTTATGGCCGAAAAAAAGATGAATTATTTTGAAAAAAAAAACGAACAAACAAGAGGGACTAAAATTGATATTTATCTAAAAATGAGTTTTTTATCCGTTAGTTTAGTTTTTAGAAACATTACAAAATATTATGGATCAATTTGGCCAATAAAAAATAAGAAAGATCATTTTGAGAAAAAATGAAAATCAAAATAGGGGTGGAATAGGGTCAGAACCCGTCCCGTAAACCCCCTACCCAACTCCCGTCCCGAAAAGAATCGGGAAACTTTTTTCTCCCGATCCCGTACCCGAAACATTTCAGGATCCGATTATTCAGGATCCCGAATGTTCGGGATCCCGTCGGGTATGGAGAGAAAATCCCAAATTTTTTTTCATGTTCAAGATTTCGTTCAAAAAATAAAAAAAAAGTGATAATTTTATTAAATATACTATTTAGAAACTTATATTTATAAATAAAAATAAATATTCAACTTAAAACATATAATATTAAAATATTCCGAATAATGTTTCAAATTTTGTTAAGAGAAAAAATGTATCAGATAATTATTAATAAAATATTCGGATACAATTACTAAATAAATTTTGTTAAATAGATTGTCAAATTAATCTCTTGAGTATTGTTCTACATATTTGTTCTAATTATATAATTATAAATATGAATTAATTAAATTATTAATTTAACTTTTTTAAAAAATACACAAAAATAAAATGGCATTTCGTGATTTTACAATTTGATCGTCTCAACAATAAAAATTATGCGAATTAAGTCCAAAATTAAGCGTTATATGATTTAAAACCTAATAATATTTAGCTTATTAAATTAATAAAGTTATTAATAAAATATATTATTATATTATTTCGGGACGAGTCGGAAATCCCGTTGGAATAAGGTTTTATTCCCGATTCCGCTCTCGATATTAATCGGGATGGGAAAAATCCCAAAAGTTCGGGTCGGGAAAAATTTTGGGTTGGGATTTTTTCAAGACGAAAATGGAATGGGATTCGAAAAAGGGTCGGGATTTCAGAAATTTTTGAACCCCTAAATCAAAAGGGATCAAACAAGATGTTTTCACTAATCAAACTATTTTGTCATTCCGCGTGCTAATTAATTATTTTATGTAAAACTTTGACTGCTATTAATTAATAACATTTAATAAAATAAATATTATATTCAATATTATTCAACGTCCTATGAAACAAGTCTTTTCTTCGAAAACTCGCAAAAAACCCTTTTCTTCCCCACATTCCCTTTCCCAGCTGTATTACCACGCTTTCCTCTGAAATCTCAGTCCCATCTTTGGAATTTTTCTCTTCTTCCTCGCTCAAATATCGAAATTCAGATTCGATTTCAGTTTCCGCGGAGAAGAAGCAGCGGAAATGGGATCGCAGCAACATTTGGAGAAGATGCAGCAGCGTCAGAACTACCGGAACCTATGGCACACAGATCTTATGCGCACCATTCAGAACGATCCTCCCTGTATGTTTCATTGCATTCTAACTGTATAGTTTTTTTTATGTGTAGTTGTTTCTGTAATCGGTGGGTAATTGTTTTTACCTTTTCATGATTCTTTTTTTGTTTGTTTGTTTTGGGTTTCTATTTTGCAGATTGCTGCTTGGCGCTGTGGTGGTGAGTAATGGACTTTTGATTTGTTACACTCTGGTTTCTTGGTATTTTTGTGGGGATTAAAGTTGCTATTGCGTTCTGATCTGAGTTCTTGTTTGGAGTTCAATATTTCCCCCCCGAATATATGAAAAGTCAATTGCTCTTTTGGGGTGTGTACCATTTGTACAATATTATAAATTTTTTGTGGCCCGAGAGTTGTTTAGAGCGATTTTTTTTTTCATGTATTGATTAAATTTATTTATTTATTTCATTTCTTTTTCTTTTTGGTTGCCAGGTTTTAGATTGACTTTGACTTGCACAAATATTTTTATTTCCCGGTGCATGGTTAATGGTTTCACGTCACGGAAAATATATGTATATATTTCTGCAACGATTTTAATTCACGTAGACGACTAGGGAGCAAATGAATTTACCATTATTCAAAAGTTAATGTAGAATAATGAGAAATGAAAGTTTCTTATTCCTGACTCCATGAGCATAACTTCTTACTGTGAAATGGATCTCAGGATCCCTTATGCTTGAGAGGCGTTATGATGACATAAACACCTTATTCCTTATAATTCTATGTTTGGTTACGATCTTGACTGACAGCAGATCCATTTTTAATTTGACTTAGAGTATATATCGTTTTTGTTTTTTGCAATTGATTATTGGAATTAAATGCTGAGTGGTCCTATGAACTTTTGTTCTAGACGTACGTAACTAAAATTGTATACTTTCTGTGTCAACAATTGCCCGCAACTATTCAACTCTAAGATCTGCTTTAGAAGATAAACTACAAGATCTTCTATATCCCATTAGTCTTGTTTCACGTCAATATGTCATTAGCTGATTATGGATACCAGTTCATGGCTATCTCGAGAAACCTCTATTTTATTTCAAGATAGGCGCTTGACTGAGCTCGTCATGCTTCAGCGGTGTAGTCTGAATATGATATCCATAGAGAACTATGCTATTCTTAGTTTAGTATCCGAATAAAACTTTTTCCACTAGGTTTGATGAAGAAATATTATGATGCTAACAAGGGACCGTAAGATTACTTCAAAGTAAACCAAAATTCTGATTGATATGCCTCATAGTTAAATAATCATTGTAAAATTGAATCAAGGCCTGATTGTATGATATAAATGAAGCATTGTATATATTATGTATGTGAAATGGAATTTATGTGTTGTGGAACAGTTATACTGGCAGAAATGATTATTGATTAATGATTGAACAATGTCAGAGTTCTTTTGAAAAATTTTGTGTTGTAACTGATGTGATGAAATTGTACTTGTTTTGTGATTTAAAAAATTGCAGTGGACCGTGTATATCTTACATGCTTCGGAAAAGAGCCCTTTACAATGATATGTCTCGGTAGTTGATCCTCCCTTGCTAGCTTGTTATCCGATCTACCTGTTTGCATAATTAACGTGTAATTGAGTGTTCAACAGGTATGTCTGCTGTGCTGGCTATATGCCTTGCAGTGGTCGATGTGGAGAAAGTCGTTGCCCGGAATTTTGCCTTGCCACTGAGGTAAAATAAAATTTGATTTGATTGTTTCTAAGAATTAGTATTTTATCCTAAAATGGAAGCAGCATTATATACAATCTCCTTAATCGCCATTTTCCGAATATGAATCACAGTTGTGCACTGAGACCAATACTTACAGTCTATTTATTGTCTTTAAAATTTCAGGTGTTCCTATGCTTTGGAAATTCAGTTGCCTCAACAAGGTTTTTATTGCAAGATGAGTTTAACATACAAACGACGCAATGTGATAATTGCATAATTGTACTGTTTCTCTTTCTGGATCTATTCGACTCTCGTCTCCTCTACTAAATATGCCTGTATCTTTGAGGTTTTCGGTACCCTATTTGATCTTGTGTTGATTATTTACTTGTAGGGTTTCATGTTTTGCCTCCAACAAATTGCTTGCATTTTTTCAATCGTTGCTATGATTGTTGGAAGTGAGGAGCTTTCAGAGGCTTCTCAGATACTGTCTTGCTTGTCTGATATGGTGTACTGCTCGTAAGAAACTTAGCTCTAGCTCATCTGATTTCTGGTAAAAGGTTGTTGAGGTGTAATGATATCTTCTGAAAATAACTATATATTTTTATGTTCTGCAGGGTTTGCGCTTGCATGCAGGTGAGCACAGACTTCATATGATTACTTGGTGGATTATGATACATAAATTTAGACATTGTGATGAGAAATATGGGCGAACCAACGGGAGACATGGAGGGCGATTGCCTTGCTTCAAATGCAAATACGTTCAGTGTTAACTATATATTATATATTTGTCCAAAAACATAAGAAGTCGACTTCCAAAGTGTAGTAAGTTGCACCCTACATCTGATGTGACAGAATAAGGAAGTGAATATCTGAACATTCAGAAGTTGTGAAATGAAAATAAAACTCGATTTTATGAAAATACTTATAGCACTGTTTGTTGTAGACATTGATATTCGCTTTAGTCCTTTGTTCTATGTGGTAAAACAGTAAGAAAATCGCTGTTTTTTGGTTTGGTTTTAAAAACTTGAATCAAAAGTTTGCATTGTTGTGTTTTATATATATATATATATATATATATATATATATATATATATATATGTATTTTTCTGATTTTTGCTTTTCTTTTACTTTTCACCCTGTTTGACTCACCTACATTACATCTTTAGAATGCAGTCCTGACTCTTTGAGAGGAGAGTGGGTTAAAAATAAGTTTTCTATCTTCTCTGCCCTTCTCACCATCTCTACAAATTCATGGATTTAAATGTGGCCTAAGCATGTTGTTAACATTAACTAGCTCATGGTTTCTCCTCTTTGAACACTGCTTGTTTGGTCTTTGATATTTCAGACGCAACACAAGATCGAAATGGACAAGCGAGATGGAAAGTTCGGCCCACAACCAATGACGGCACCAAATGTCCAGCATATGTCACGTCTCGATCAGCAATATCCACCGTCTGTTGGATATCCACCTGCATATGGCCAACACAATAATCCTCCACCTCCTCAGGCCCCCGGCTACCCACCTGCCGGCTATCCACCTGCCGGCTATCAGAGGTGATGATTATTCCAGTTTTTTATGTCTTTCTACTACAAACTCCGGACCATAATCTGTCATTTCGTGCATGATTGGTTTGTTGCAAATGTATTGTCAATATCAATTTGGAACTTGAAAGAACATGTTAAATGGTGATATAGTTGCATATTCGATATGTTGTAAGTTTCTCAATCGATTGGTGAACATATGTGTGTGATACTCTAGTTTGCAGCATCTGTATTTGCGCTTGTAGCATGTTCAGACTTTTGGAATGAACCCAATATTTTGTTGTGCTGATATTTTTGTGTGAATGGGGTGAATATGCTATTCTATTAACTCAGTGAATTATGCGCCATTGGTTTCCCTTTTCCTTTTGTTTGGTTCGTTCTACCTTGAGCAATAAACACTGAATTGGTCAAGTGGCTTTTACTTGCTGCTTTTATTGAACTAACTTTAGATGCTTTTGAAATCCCTCTCAATTGCTATCACGTTTGTCAAAATTTACTTGCTGCTTTTATTGAACTAACTTTAGATGCTTTTGAAATCCCTCTCAATTGCTATCACGTTTGTCTAAATAAGTACATGGTGTATTGGAAATGCATTTATGTTGTATATGGAAGAATATACGAGGAATTATACAATAATGAATTTCAAATAACATTAATGTTACATATTATTTATTAAATTAAAAGAAAATAAACTCGAAATGCCTTGATTGAAATTAGGTAAACATCTTTGTTGCATTTGAAAACAGATTCATGATTTCAAAGAGTCAATTCAAATGCGTTAAATAAATTAAAAGAAAATAAACTCGAAATGCCTTGATTGAAATTAGGTAAACATCTTTGTTGCATTTGAAAATAGATTCATGATTTCAAAGAGTCAATTCAAATGCGTGGTTAACACAAATTTATCTAAACAAATGAAATATGAAATCCTGAAACCATGGCCTGCAAGCATTATTCATAGTTTTGTAGTACCCAATCTAAATGGTTAGGATACTCTTTTGGTGTTTGAGAATGAGTTAATCTTTCGTGAGATGGTCTGGCGGATATAAATCTGTGAGATGAATCGACTCATAATTAGGATGAAAATTAATATTTTTGGCATAAAAAATTAATGATATAACTTTTTTGGTTCAATAATTATTATGTTTTTTTTCTGGGTCTACTAATTTTTTTAATTTTTTTTTGTCTTGGTATAATAAATTCTGAATTTGGTTATTTTAACTCATCTACTAGTGAAATATTCAATCTTCGTTGGAAAACGCTTATTAGATGGTGGTTAAAGATGGTGTGTCAAAAATTTTTTTTTTTTTGACGATCTCTTGATTTTGAAGGGACTCAATTCACTTGGAAGCAACTTAATATAAATAAATAAATAAATAAATAGAAATCAAAGAAATCAAACAAACTTTACACGTTCTATGCATGCTACTAGAAAAAAAAAGGCTACTTGGAATTCAGTCCCTAAGTTCAATAATAACTTAAGATTCAGTTCCTATGTCATAATTTTTTGTTTTGACTTTCTGGTCCCACATTTTTTTTCATATATAAAAATTCGTATAAAAAGTTAAATATATGGTATTAATATATGATGTTTGAGTACTATCACTTTTAGATTTGGTACAAAAATTAAGATTTTGAGTATAACATTCAAACAAATTTCTTAACATCAAAAGCATATTGTACATACATGTTTATGTACAAAATATTTATATTAAAGTACTTTTTCATTATTATTCAGTACATACATTAGTATTTCAAGAATCACGAAAATCAACAATTTTATGTTAACTAATTTAAAATATTTGAGTACAAACATATTTAATTTGAGTATGGATCTATATATTTATGGCATCAACTGTCTCAAATTGAGTATCTAATCATGATTTATATTTTCGATTTTAGAGAGATGAAACATAACACAAAAAATTTATACCAAGAACACTTGTTTTTATACCAGATCTGAAATAGTTGGTACTTAAATTTTATATATTTGTACCTGATTTTTAAATTTTTATACTTATTTTTCACATCGAAA
Organism: Henckelia pumila; assembly: GCF_033568475.1. Lineage (NCBI taxonomy): Eukaryota > Viridiplantae > Streptophyta > Magnoliopsida > Lamiales > Gesneriaceae > Henckelia > Henckelia pumila. The sequence continues at coordinate 19,915,517 of NC_133123.1, read as the reverse complement.
ATGCTTTGTGGGCCCAGGGAGTTAATACAAATTTTTTGCTGAATTAGGAAGTGCAGAAAAATAAAATTTCTGACAGGGACTGAATGGTAATGAAACATATGAAATAGGTACTGAATCCTAATTAACTCAAAAAAAAATCTATGGTTGTGACACCAAAATGTGTTTAGCCACCATTTAATCGGTATTTCCTGGCAAAAAGTGAATATTCTGACAGTAGATGAACAAAATAGCAAAAATTTCAGAAATTATCGTTCCAATAACAAAATTGAAAAGTTAGTGAACTGGACTACAAATAAATTAATAATATTTATCTTAAAAATAATATATTTTCATGAATCTAATAAGAAATTTGTCTCATGTCTCGTCAAATTTTTTTTTTTTTTATGTTTGAGAATTAAAAAGAAAAGAACAAATAAAAAATAAAGGAAATATTTATAATACTTTTGTACTATCAGTTTTATGATATTGACATCTCCCTACTTGTATATAATTGACATCCATCCATGTGTACAGAATAACGTTAGATCATCTCACAAAGGCATAAACAAGTTGATAAGGTATGAGGTGACGTGGGAAGAAATTCTCCATCATTAAATGGAATCCTTCGAGGTCAACCCTTTTAAAAGAATAACAATTAGATCAACGTCACATTATTGGTGGGTCATCTGTGACTCGAATGCGTGAGTTTGAAACAAACAATCGCCTCGTGGGCACGTGGCAACGCCTTCTCCCATTGAATAACACACAAAAACACAATTCAAGGAGTGTTAATAATTTTAAAGAAATAAGTTATTATGTTGTCAAAAAAAAAAGAAATAAGTTATTATTGATTTTTTTAAGAAAATTTGTTGACAAAAAATTTATAATTATTTATTTTTTAGAAGTTATAAACCCTATATATTTTAATTCACGTGTCTATACTATATGTTATAAACCATGAAAAATATAGAATTATTAGTCATTTTATAGCTATACATTATAATACAGAAAAATTGTCATGAAACACCATAATTTTCTTTATAAAAATAACTATTCTAATTATGTAGTGACCTTAACCCGGATCCACTACTAATCAGAGTTTAAAGCTTAAATAAGCATGTAATAAACATAATCAGAGATATACAGCGAAAACTCAAATAAATACTGGATCGGCGGAATACAACTGGTTAAACAAATTCGATAAATACAACCCAATCGAATAAATCTTAATAACAATAAATCCTACAGCTAATCCTGCTGTCTCTTCCTGAACACTGACTACTCTGAGTCTCTTAGCGCACTGCTTGCACCTGCAACTGCCCCATCAAATGGGGTGTCCAAAAAATAGAAAACGCTGGACGTGAGCTCTAAAGCTCAATACGCTAGTACGGGTAAACATACAAACATGATGCAAGCAAATGAATATCTGAGTATCATACTGGAAATCAAAACCTGCTCAGTCTAGATGCCATGGATGGTATGTAGCACGCTGTGCCATCGTATCAGGAGGTGGCTCCTCGATAGAGAGGCGCTACCTGGATCATAGCATAGTTTTGCCTAGATTTTGAGGTCATTGTCATCAAAGGGATGACTACAGACGCATGTATATCGCTAGCTTCTGTTTAGCTTCAGTGAGTAGTTATTAATTTAGTTAAGGATTTTAGTAGTTGTTTAGTGATACAGTGATTGTCTTCTTATAGGTTTGGACTAGAGTGTCGTTATCGCTAGGTTGCTTATTCTGAGGTACGGACGTACTATCCGAGATACCTTGGTTGAGTATGCATGTTATATGTTTGCATGATTTTATATGGCATGACTTATGTGCATTTATTATGTCACGATTATTATACTGCATGCATTTATCATGTTGAGCCTATACCTTGATATTACCTATACAGGGGTTGCTCAGCCCCGAGGTTTTTTTTTTATGGATGGATGCCATGGATTTGGGTTCGGATAATCCACTTATTTCTTATGGTATGGGAGTACCTCCTAATGCGATGACCCAGTGCTGCATACCATGGCGCCATTTTCGGGTAAGAGTTTTTACTGTGATAATTTTCTGGTACCCGATCATTTCCAGTTAGCATTCATAGCGTGTGTATACTCATATTTTCATAATGAGTGTTGTTAGCTCACGTCCTCGTTTTTGGTTTTGAACACCTCATTCTATGGGACGGGACTTAGGTCGGACATACTGGGTGGTAGCGATCGTTGAACAACAGCATGGTGGATTGTACTGCACCAAGTTTCCCTTTATGGAGTTTAGTATTATCTTCGATTAGGTTGTATAACATTTATTGATACTTGTTTTTGGGACCAGTTGTGTTCATGCTGGTAGTTTTTTTTTAAGTTAAACTGATTAAGTTTCCGTTGGTTTATTGATTATTGCTTATCAAGTTATTTTGCATGCTTAAACTTTGATTACTTAGTGATTCGGGAATGGGTCATTATATTTTTGGTATCAGAGCATGCATTGATATTTGGGATCTAGGTAAACAGTCTTGGGGTTAAAATTATGTTACTTTTATAGATGGCAGGATGTGGAGATGAGAGCCATGGGAGTGTTGGTTGTCGTTGGGGAGACGACGAGGGGAGAGAGCATCACCGCAGGCACCATCACCACAGAGAGTACAAACACCGCTTCGATTTGCGTAGGTTTGTGTAGATGGCTCCTAAGCCATTGGTAGGCGATGAGACTCCGGAATACGTGGAGAACTGGTTAGATAGGATGGAGAACTACTTCGAGGACTACCACTGCACTGATGAGCAGAAGATGTAGGCCGTTAACTTCTTACTTTAAGGGAGTGCCCGTAAGTGGTGGAGGTCCACTCCGCACCCTTTATGTTTGCGTGAGGTTCAGCTAATTGGGCCGAGTTTCGAGAGGCATTCTTGAAACCGTACTTTCCTTTAGAACTATGTCAGTCAAAGACGAACGAGCTGATGAACTTGAAGCAGGGCAGCATGTCTATCGATGAGTACCATCAGAAGGTCTTTGAGCTGCTATCGTACTGCCCGTATGTTGCGACCAGCTCCGAGGCCAAGTATGAAATTTTTCTGCAGGGCCTTAACCCGGAGATACACGACCGTGTAGCTATCAGTGAAGATCCGATGTTGTATGAGGTGTTGGTTAACCATTGTCGGTAGGTTGTGGACAACATCAAGCATAACAGGAACTTTTCTGCTTCCCGACCAGGTAACTCTTTGGGTCCTAAAGCCCAGTCCTTCAAGAAGCCTGGTGTGTCTTCTTCTTCAGGTTCAGGTTCAGGTTCTGGTGGAGGTGTATTCCACTTTGAGAAGAAGAAGAGTCAGTGCAACGAGTGTGGGGAACGTCATCCTACGGACAGATGTCGTGGGGCTGCTGGTGCTTGTTTCCGTTATGTCTAGATGGGTCACATGATGAGGGTTTTTCCGCAGACGAGTGGAGTGTCAACATTCGGATCGGGTTATTAAGCATCGATTCCGCAGAGGCCATCAGGACAGTCAGTTGGGAGCACCAATCAGAGGTCACGAATTCTCGGACAAGTCTTTGCATTGAGCCAGAATCAGGTTCAGAAAGAGAATGAAGAGGTTATCGCAGGTACATTTATTTTGTGCAGAATTCCTGTTTTCCTCCTCATAGATATTGGTGCATCACATTCATTATTTTTGGCACGTTTTGTTAAGAGACATAGATTACCGTACATATCCATAGACGTAGTACTTTCTGTATCTACCCCGATAGGTCATTCGGTTTTGGCAAAGCATCTAGTGTTGTGTTGTTCTTTAGAGTTTGAGGCTTTGAGTTATCAGCGAATCTTATGATTTTAGTGATAGAGGACTTCGAATGCATTTTGGGTATCGATGTTGTAGTAAATTGGTCCCATTTTACAAGATTAATTTGCTAATCATGTTTAGATTTAATAAATCATGATTAAAAGATTTTTATATGATCAAACAGACCAAGAAATAGGGTCCAAAACACCCGAAAATGGTTAATGGGCTTAATTGGACCTGGATAAGTTTGGAAGATCCGAACTAGGTTCAGAACAAGCGAAGCAAGATAGGTTGCTACGGGACGATCGAAGCTTCCAATCTGTGGTATCCTGTACGTGGAATTGAAGCTTGAACACGTAGATGCATGCAGGAGTTCAAAACGTTCGAATTATAGATCGGAGCTTCCGATCATGCTCTATAAATAGGGGCGTGAGGGCTCATTTTCAAACCGTTCAAAATCCTCTCCTCTCCCATGATGGCTCGATTTTAAGGGCTTTGGGACTCTTTTATAAAGAGTTGGAATAGGTATTAGTACATTTATATATAACGGACAGTTTTCGTAGTAGTAGCCAAGCAGCGGAGCTTTGAGAAGGTGTCCATTGGTCGTAGCATGGTAGTGCCCAAGCTCTGGGGCATTCGACATCAGCGGGCTGACGATGGACGAAGGTATAACTCTAGCTCTTTATAGAAAATAGGAAGTATGCTATAGTTTAATTAATGTTTTTGGAGCATGTTAGATGATTCATGGTTATTATGAATTGTAGTGTTGTATGATAGGCTTGGAAACCTAGATGGGTGCTTCTAGGAGCTGCCTTAGAAAGGCACGTAAGTGACTGAGATAGCCAGCGGGTTTCATGCTTATGTGTTGTATATTATTTGGCATGATGCATGTTACTGATTTGAGATATTATGTTGTCTGTGCATTTCATATTGAGCTTGGATCTCATTCGATATAAGCCAGTGTTATGGGATGCTCAGCCCTTATTAGGACGTTTTGACACTGAGGGTCACTATGATTGACGGGTCTGTTGGACTCTAGTGATCTGGGTATATTTTGTCTACGTCTGGTTAGGAGTGAGTGGTCGTATCCAGTGGTTTGATTCTCCAAGATTATAGCTCACATCCTAGGCGCCAGCCTGAGTAGATTCTGATTTGTTTACCCAGATATGATACCCGTTCATTACATTTCGTTCATCATATACATATGTTTACCCGTACTAGCGTATTGAGCTTTAGTGCTCACGTTCAGTTATTTTCTATTATCTGGACACCCCATTCGACGGGGCAGTTGCAGGTAGGTCTTCTAGAGATCTGGAGATTGGTTGGTGACCAAGGCATGATTGCAGGATCAGCCACTAGGTTTTATCTTATTGATATTAAGTTATTTCGATTGGGTTGTATAAATTTGAATTTATTTACCGGTTGTATTCTGCCGGGTTTGGGATTTTATATATTTTTGCAGTTAATCTGATTATGATTATTTATTTTTTAATTGCATGCCTAAGTTTTTGATTAGTAGGTGATCACAGTACGATTCACTACATTTATGGTATCAGAACATGCAATAAGATTCTTTGGGACATAGTATTGACATTTGAGTTATCCTTGTAGATTACAATTTGGATACAATGACGATAGCATTAACAGAAGTTGGAATAGCAGGTACTTAGGCTTTTCCAAGATTGGCATCAGAGTTTTGCCTTATGTGGATCCCAACAAGTTAGAGTTGGAAGAGAAGATCCAGATTTGCTCTCTAGGTAATTCTCGGGATCTATTGGAGCATGTGAAGACGTGATTGTCTAGATTCCCTGTGGTCCATAGATACCCCTGAAGTCTCTCTACAAGTAGTTGTAGAGATTGTCAGAAGATCCTGCCAAGAGAATGCCTCATGAAGATTTGGGCATCTTTAGTAGGATAAAATATTTTAGATCTTGTGAGGAGGAAATCTGCTGACATGCTTGTATCGATGCTTTTGTGTGTAGCAGACGGAAACTTCACGTTCAAGATCAGAAGATAGAATTAAATATTTCTTCATATAGTTAGATTGTAAGATTTCCGCTTGTATTTGGGTTTTAAATACTGTATTAAAATTTTTTGTAAACAATATTTCAGTTGTAAGTATTTGGGATCATCGTATTTTGATTCTAGATAATTGATGTAATCATTGTACATCTTTTGATGTAAACTGTTTTGAAATTGTAATAAGAATTGTACGACACTTGAGTTTATCTAATTGTATTTGGTTGCTCTGTTTTGGGATTGTAATAAAAGATAGTTTAGAACCCGGATTTGTGCTTCAAGTACTGTAATCTTTGGGATTATCATGATTTTATTGATTAGTTGATCAATTATTCAACTACAATAATTTGATTGATGATTCGTATAATTGGGTAAGATTATACATGTTTCTAGTACAATAGTTCTAGATGTATTCCCTAGAATATTCTATTGAGTTAAAGATAGTTTTTCATTAGGGCAAGATTATACCATGTTTGTTGGACTGTATGAATTAACTAGATGAAAAGGAAGCGCGACCCTATGTCGGCATTACTCTATAAACCTCTCGTGTTTCAGGGGAAGGGCATTTATGGGGGAGGCTACCTTAGCCTAGTAATTTTATAGCAGTCATAGGAGTATTTTGACTTGTTGAATGCTTTCATAAGAAATGAGAATCGTCTGAATTCGTCAGAGATGCAGTTTGAGATTTTATGTTATCAGAATAGTCTAAAATGAATATTCTTCGACAACTGATCATTCTGAACAACTTGGTTATGAATGTTTCCAGTTGGAATATTCTGGAATAATCTCATGAGTTGATATACTTTGAGTAGTTACAAGAATGACGTATTTCATCAGGTAACTTGGTTATACCAGTTTGAAGTATGATTGACTAGGCGGTTTTCTTAAATCAGTAGATGTTGACTTGAACTTGTTAAGTTATTATAACAAATATCATTAAGGTACGATGGTGAGATATACCAAGTGCTGTGGACTGTGTTGTTATGAGTCTAGACATTGAGAATACACAATACTATGTCAGTGTATATTCTGGAAAGCCTTTCGTGCTTCAGAGATGACTTAAAGGAGAGGCAAAAACTCGGTCTTGACATTTTATACAGTGACAAAAGGAGTTTAGTACGTGTTATTTGAAATTATTTTGTAAGAAATATAATTTGATGATAAATTCAGTGTCTAAGAAATTAGTTATCGTCTGACTTTGTCAGAGACACAAAGTAAGATTTTATGTTGTCAAGATAGTCTTGGGAAGGGTATTCCTTGAGTAGTGATCATTCTAAGCAGATAGTTTATACAGTCGATACTGGAAGATATCACTAGATGGATTGATCTAGTAAGAGGACTTATCAAAGATCATTGAATTATTGTCTAACTTCGTTAGAATTATGGAATGAATCTTCTGGTAACTTGTTCTGAATAGAGAATGATCATTTGATTAAAATTAGTCCAAAAATTATTTATCTCTGTTGCTTGGACAAGAGCAGTCTTGTAAATAGATCAGGATTTGCGTCAGTGACTACTCTTGATTATAGTCTAACCTCGTTAGAGATAAGGTAAGTAAAATTTGTATGAGAATTTGATTATTCCAAGTATTTTGGGTTCAGATAAATTCTTGATAAGTATAACCACAGGGATCATAGTTGTTGATCTACAGATTTGGATTCAAATAAATCGAGAATGGATAAGAGGATTGACTTAATTGATCATGTCAGGCTGTGACTCAGTGGATCAGTATGAGCTGCAGTGGATTAATTATGATTGATACAGTCATTAAAGAATAATTAGCATCGATTCAAGTTATTAATAACTATGAGGCAATTGGATAGTTTTGTAAGCTTGTATGTTTAAGAACTTAGTCTGAGAAATTTACCTAGAATTTCTCACTTGTTTAGAAATTCTCGGATATGTGTTAGTTCAAATTTTGGATATTCTTCTGATAAGAACAACTGATAAGAAATAATACTTGTGATATTGGAAATCATTAACTAAGTTTTGGAGATTGAACTTAGTAGTTATTTCAGATTAATCTGAAAGGTATTAGTTTTGGAAAACTGTAGAGCAGGTACATTGTTCAAATATTTTATATAGTATTATGAGGATGTCATCATCAGAATATGATCTCGCAAGCATTTGGATTTCAATGGGCACTAACAGGAAAACTTCAAGTTTTTAGACATAAGGAAAGGACAGCAGCTGAGATCCATAGTTACCAGGTCTAGCGGGATTGTTGTCACTGATTTCCCAGGAAGTTTTTTGGATGCGTTGGACCATTGATGTATTTGATGTGATAGAATCAAGTCAAGATTTAGATAGATTATATTGGCCTGGAGACTTCGCAAATTTTGGGTGAACTATTTTTGTTCATCTAAGTATAAGCAAGTCAGAATCCAGTAAAAAAAAAATTTATCTGTAGAAGGATAACCGGTTTATTGTGTATCTCAAGATGTGAGATAGACTCAGAATATTAGTACAAGAGAAAGTACTAAGTAACTTTAGAGTCAGCAGAATAATATTGAGAATCTAAAAGATTCAAGAAAATAAGGAATTTTGGACAACAACGTTGTCACATGAGTTAGTGTTATAATAAGGAATCAGTTATTCTTCGCTATTTGTATTAGTATATTTTTGATGTACAAGGCTTACTTGGACATGGAGCACAATATGTATCCAAATATTTTTAGATATTTGGTTTGTCAACAGATTAAGAAAGAACACTAGCTACCTGTAAGATTTCTTCACAGTTTGTTCTTGAGTAGAAATGAGAGTTTATCACAATGAACTTTGTGACATATTTTCCAGTATCCTCAAGGAATTGTGATATTATCTGGGTTGTAGTGGATCGACTCATCAAGTCAATGTACTCCTTTTTGTATAATCGAGATGATACCATGGACAATATGGTTATCTAATACACTCATGGGATTGTGTGTCTTCATGGAACGCCTGGAAATATAGTTGATCGAACAAATACCAACACTTAAAATCAATATAAATATCTCTCAATTATGCTCAAAATTATCGCAAGTGCACGAATCAAGTTATAGTAAAGTGTACTATTATGAGTATCGTCCTTAGGGACTATGTCATAATAATTCGATTATTTTATTCCTCTACCCAAAGTAACAAAAATTTGATGAATGATTATACTCAAATGATAAACTAGTGAATTCAACTCAAAGTATTTGAAATTAAAATAAATAACAAAAGCTAATTTTTTAGAATAGAAAAATATAATATGAGAATATTTTGTTTGAATCTCGGTTCACCTTCCCCCTAATTGAACTGGACGATAGATATTTACTTTTATACACATAAATTTGACAGGAATTCCTGATATATCGACACTCTCTCTCGAGTTTATGCCAATCTAATTCAAGTTAATGAAATAATTAAATCTCTTTAATTATTCATCATTACTGATTGTTTTTCGTTCTTTGAATTCCTACAACTTTCAACCTGGTGGTCTATGGTTATCAACATGTACTAAATATCATATCTTTATGCATATTTTAAGTCCATGGATTGTGTCATTCGTTCTAATCATGAATTTATCTCTCGATAACAATTCACGACCTACAAATCTATGCTAAATTTAGCTACTCCTTAACATAGAATAATAAACCATGACAAAATCAATTAATAGTATAGAGCAAACTCAATTCGTCCAACAAATTCAATCACACAAACATGTTTCGGGGTTCGGATCCCCTAAATTCTAACAAAATAAAGTTTATCTACTATAACTCATAATAAAAATTAATCTAACAATGTTTTCAACATAAAAATTCAAAGTTTTGAAGAGAAGAAAACTCAAAACAAGCCGAGCGATCTTCCAATCCCTTCACAGCCGCCGTGCCTTGTTCTTATGCGTGTCTAACCCTCCAAAACGTCTGAAAATCTTCTCTTTATATTGCCCCAAAAGTTCTTTCCTTCTAAAACACCCAAACTAAAAAGTTTCCAAAATTATGCGAGAGAGCCCGAGCGGTAGAAATTCGCAGCTCGGGCGCTGGGTATTCCTCCACCTTACTGTCCCGTTTCCTCGAGCACGCGCTCGAGCGGTAATAAATTACCGCTCGGGCGCATAAGTTCTGCCTGTGTACTGTCTTCTTGATCCTGCCTGCGCTCGGGCTGCCTTATTTTGCAGCTCGAGCGCACCATGCTGATTCCCAAAAAATGCTTGATTCTTCTCATTTTCCTGCCAATTCATCCATAACTGAAAAGGAGTGAACAAAACACAAGGGAAAACACCAAATACCAACAAAACTAGATTTAACACGAACAAAATGACACAAACAAATGCACAACACATAAAAATCATGCAATAAAACACGCGAAAATGACTTCTATCAATAGTCATTAATTGAGACCTCAAATTTATTTCTATATTCTGCGGGAGATTTTAGTGTGCTCTAAGTACTACACTGAGTGAGTACAGTTACCACACCGAGTTTGATGAACAATCAGAACAAACTATTCGTACTCTTAAAGAATATGTTGCAAGCTTGTACTATGGATTTTGATCCAGCATAACAAGATTAGTTGCCATTAATCTAATTCATGTACAAACATAGTTATCATTAAAATATTGGCATGGCACCATTCGAGGTGTTGTATGAGTAAAGATGTCATATTCCACTGTTCAAGAAGGAAGTGGGAGAGCAACAAGTAGAAGAACTTGTGTTAGTCCAAAAGTCTACCGATATCATTGAAAACAGATTCAACATATGTAGAGTCATATGCAAGCAGAGTATCCAGAGATGTTTTAACAAGCTCTGTATCTTCTAAAATGTTCAGATGTAATAGAATGAATTAATATTACAAGTTCAGTTTGCATACTTAAGATTATTTTGAGGAAGAAAATATCTTAAGTGGGGGAGAATGTAGTAACCCGGTCCCATTTTACAAGATTAATTTGCTAATCATGTTTAGATTCAATAAATCATAATTAAGAGATTTTTATATGATCAAACGGACCAAGAAATCGGGTCCAAAACACCCAAAAAATGGTTAATGGGCTTAATTGGGCCTGGAAAAGTTCGGAAGGTCCGAAAAGATTGGAACAAGCGAAGCAAGATCGGTTGCTATAGGATGATCAAAAGCTCCGATCTCCGAAGAGGGATCGGAGCTTCCGATCTGTGGTATCCCGTACGTGGCATTGAAACTTGAACACGTAGCTGCATGCAGGATTTTGGAACATCCTAAGTGTAGATCGGGGCTTCTGATCTTGGCCGATCGGAACGTGTCATGCATGCGCAGATGAGCTTCCGATCATGCTCTATAAATAGGGGCGTGAGGGATCATTTTCAAACCGTTCAAAATCCTCTCCTCTTTCATGATGGCTCAATTTTAAGGGCTTTGGGACTTTTTTATAAAGAGTTGGAGTAGGTAATAGTATATTTTTTTATAACGGACATTGTCCATAATAGTAGCCAAGCAACGGAGCTTTGGCGAGGTTTCCAGAGGTCGTAGCAGGGTAGTGCCCAAGCTCTGGGGCATTCAACATTAGCGGGCTGATGACAGACGAAGGTCTCTAGCTCCTTATAGAAATAAGGAGTATGCTATAGTTTAATTAAAGATTTTAGAGCATGTTAGATGATGCATGGTTATTATGAATTGTAGTGCTGCATGGTAGGCTTGGAAACCTAGATGGGTGCTTCTAGGAACTGCCTTAGAAATATACGTAAGCACTGACTGAGATAGATAACAGGTTGCATGCTTATGTGTTGCATATTATTTGACATGATGCATGTTACTGCTTTGAGATATTATGTTGCATGTGCATTTCATATTGAGCTTGTATCTCCTCTGAGATAAGCCAATGTTATGGGGTGCTCAGCCCTTATTATGACATTTTGACACTGAGAGTCACTATGACCTACGGGTCTGTCGGACTCTAGTGATCTGGGGATATTTTGTCTACGTCTGGTTAGGAGTGAGTGGTCGTATCCAGTGGTTTGATTCCCCGAGATTACAGCTCACATCCTAGGCGCCAGTCTGAATAGATTCTGATTTGTTTACCCAGATATGATACCCCTTCATTACATTTCATGCATCAAATACGTATGTTTACCTGTACTAGCATATTGAGCTTTAGTGCTCACGTCCAGTTATTTTCTGTTGTCTGGATACCCCATTCGACGGGGCAGTTGCAGGTAGGTCTCCTAGAGATCTGGAAATTAGTTGGTGACCAAGGCAGGATTGCAGGGTCAGCCACTAGGTTTTACCTTATTGGTATTAAGTTATTTCGATTGGGTTGTATAAATTTGAATTTATTTACCGATTTTATTCTGTCGGGTTCAGGATTTATTATTTCCGTAGTTACTCTGATTATGATTATTTATTGTTTAATTGCATGCCTAAGTTTCTGATTAGTAGGTGATCACGGTGCGGGTCACTAAATATGTTTTGACTTTTTATCAAGCTACTGTTGATTGTTATCAAAAGGTTGTTTAATTTTGTCCGGTTGAGAGCGATCGTTGGTGAAACGAACCAAACTCAAAGGAATTTTTTTTTTAGGAATACTACATATATGCCCATACATATATGCATCTATACTTAAAATCGATTTTCATAAAATTTAATGCATAATAAAAATCGATTGCATCTTAAAAGTTTAAAAACTCGAACAGGTTAAAATCAATGCAAACGACTATAATCTCAAAAGTATGCAAACTAATGAGAAATAGTAAACATGTGCGGAAAATAGCTCAATAATAAAACATCTCTTCATAAACTAAATTAACTGAAACATGAGCTGGCGAAGGTCACGGGTGTGTTAGCTCACTACGGATGCACAGAGGTATTCACCACCAGTCGGGACCACAACCTCTTGAATAACATAAAACTCACCTGCGCACCATTTAGATCTAGTGAGCCTAAAGGCCCAGAATGCTCTACCTTTAATAACGAGTACTACTAAATAAAACCACAAGCAAACACATAACGTATATAAAAATAACCTGAGGATTCTAATGCATGCATGATCATAAAATCGTATGCATAAACTGCGTCGTAATCTATATCATAAAATAATACGTAACATAATACATAACATAAGCATTGACATGTCATAAACATAAAAATTATTTTCCTGTGGGTCATATCAGTGAAGTGTAACCTAATTTGATTGATCAATCTAAATCCATCGTACGTGGTGGCGGCCTGTGGGGTGTACCCCTAACGCCCTATGCCACTTCATCAACTTTTGGGGATCCATAGGCTCATAATCGTAAGTGGAAAGTTAATCGGGCCCGGTATCCCGACCTCCAGTCCCGTGTTTGTCACAAATCACTTCAACTTTCCAAAAATATTTTCATTACATGCCCGATATCTCATCATAAAATACATGCATAAATCATGAACTTAGAAATATCATTTTCTTAAAATTTTGCCCGTAAATATATATTTAATTCATTTTTCATAATAAAAATAATACTTATATCAAAATATACATATACATATATTAAATATATATTTACGGACTATTTTGTTTGCAACTGGCTAGTTCGAGTTGCTGCCCCTTAACTAAAGCCCATAAACTTTGATTGGATCATTAACGTTTATACTGGCCCAAAAATACTTAGACTAGCTCAATCACACTTAAAATGACCCAATCAGGCTTAGATTGGCACAATAGTACTTAGTCCAACTTAGAACTTAGCCCAACCAAATAATTAAACAACTTAGGCTCATAACAAATTTAGCCCAATTAATAAATTAAGTCCAATTGATATCTTAAGCCCAACAAGCTTGACCCGACAACTTGAACCAATGAACAAACTTGACCCAATAAAAAAACTTGTCCCATCAAACAAACTTGGTCCAATAAACAGACTTGTCCCAATAAAATAAACTTGGTCCAATAAAAAGACTTGGCCCAATAAAAATAAACTTGGTCCAAATAAAAAGACTTGGCCCAATAAAAATAAACTTAACACTTGGACTCCTAAATAAATTATCCGGCCCGTAATAAAATAACCCGAACCCAGACCCATACATATGACCCTAATTCACTTGACCCAACCCCGGACAACCTACCTGCCCGACCCTGCCCGAGCTGCCCGCTAGGTAGACAACCTTACAACCATCCAACTGTTCACCTAGCCGACACTAGTTCAAGACATCTTAAACCAAGACCCAAAGGGACCTAACCCAGTCATTAACCAGTGAACAACAACTAAGACCCAGCCATGACAGAAAAATCATCCACAATACATAAAAACGTGAATAATGCATGAGTTAAAATTTGAGCTACTATATCCACATACAAATGCAATGACACAATTTAATAATCAAAACAGTGAATACACTGATCTAAATGGTGTGAGAAAGGAAGGGTATAACATGCCTTTGCATTTAAAACGCACGAAAAACTTATACGGTTGCAGTTGCGCATATCGGGACTTGGGAATCTCATAATTATCCAATTCTGGAAGCACAAATCCCAAAACTGCTGATTCCTGCCTCTAATTATCCTCAACTGGCTTCCGATCTGCGAAAAATCATATAATGGTCAAAAGTCAACCCTAGTCAACTCTGGTCAAACTTTGACCAAAAATTACCAAACTTTATTGCGCTCTCACCGCTTAACGGTTTCGAATATCGACTCGAAACTTGGATATTCAGATCTACCATATCGAGGCGATAAAAAATGGTTAACATGTCGGAGGTCGCCAGAAGAGTGGGGGAGACGGCAGCGGCGCGGCGGCAACACGGCGGCGATGAGAAAATCAACTCCAAAAATTCTGAAATTTGGCAGGGTTGTAGATCTCAACGAGACGATTCCAATGCACTAAGCCACGACCGGAGAAGACCACCGTGGCGGCCGAAATCGACGAAAAATAGACGGCAGCGGCTGCAGCGTTCGAGCTCAGATCTACCCGATTCTTCAACGGAAAAAGCTGTAATAAGCTCGGAAAATGATCTACACACATCCTAAAACTACTTAACAACTCAAAAACAACAAGAATCAACCTCAAATCCGTCAATTCGCGCGAGGAAGATGAAGAACAAAGGCTGCCGCGATTTTGTCTCGATCCAACCCGAACGGACGTCAAAACTCACGATTCTTGGTATGGTTGTGACCGAATCGACGAGAGCTACAAGATGGGAGGGTCAATCGATGGAGAAGGGCGGCGGCTGGCGGTCGACGACGGGAGAGGCGTGAATGGGGGTTAGGGTTTAGTGTGTGTTTAAGGTGTTTCGTGTGTGAGAGAGAGAGAGCACCACTAAATATTATAAAAATTGATCCTAAAATGACTCAGTCTCATCCAATTCAATGTTCTTGTGTTAATTTACTCCAAAAAATAATTTAACACATTTTTACCATTATCTGGAATAGTGAACTTTGACTTGTCAACTAGACCAGTAAAGTTCCAATAAATAAATTGAGTCAATCTTAGACTTTGACCAAACAGCCAGACTGATTATTTCTCCAAATTATATTATATGAAAAAAAAATTATTTTAATTCCAATATCTCAATAATTATCTCAAAAGGTCAATATTACCAGATATCCAGAAATAGTCAAACCCATTGACTAATTGACACGTGTATTTTGTAAATACACTCTATAACTCATTTGACAGTAATAATTATTTTTACAACTCAATAATTATTTTAATTGCCAATTAATTCGGTAATAAATTTTTTTGGGGCGTTACAGTTGGTTTCTCTATGGTGAGGGAGCGTGACCTCTTATGTCTCTGGTATCAGCTCTGAAGTCTTGTTAGGCTTTAAAGGCGGGTGGGGAAGGTTATCTTATCTTTGTAATTGATACATCCGTTGGTAGCATGTCTATTGAGGAGTTACCAGTAGTTTGCGAGTACCCCAGATGTCTTTCCGAATAAGATTCCAGGGTTTTCTCCTGTTCTAGAAGTGTGCCAAGAACGACACCGATTTCTCGTGAACCTTATCGTCTAGCACCAACAGATATGAGGGAGTTGCAGCAGCAGTTGCAGGATTTGTTGGATAAGGGATATATCCGACTGAGCGTTTCATCTTGGGGGAGCGCCAGTTCTTTTCGTCAAGAAGAAGGATAGTTCCATGCGTCTCTGTATTGAAAACAGATAGTTGAACCAAACGACAGTTAAGAACAAGTATCCTTTGTCGTGCATCGATCATTTGTTTGACCAACTTCAGGGAATCTCTGTGTATTCCATGATTGATATGAGGTCAGGGTATCATCAGTTACGTGTTCGAGATGCAGATATTTTGAAGACAGCGTATCGTACCAGTTATGGTCATTACGAGTTTCTAGTGATGCTTTTTTGGTTGAAGAACACACTTGTAGTATCCATGGATTTGATGAACAGAGTCTTTCACGATTATTTGGACAAGTTTGTCGTGGTTTTCATTGACAATATTTTGGTATATTCTCGTAGTATTGACAAGCATTGCAACATTGATGCTTGTACTGCATATTCTCCGTGAGAAGCAGTTATATGTCAAGTTCAGTAAGTGCGAGTTCTGGATTGATCGAGTGGTATATTCTCGTGAAGGTGTATCAGTGGACCTGGGTAAGACTGAAGCTATATTGAATTGGTTGCGTCCTATGACAGCTTCAGAGATTCGTAGCTTTTTGGGTTTAGCGGGGTATTACCGTCGGTTCATTAAGATTTTCTCATGGATTGCTAGACCGTTGACACAGCTAACAAGTAAAGATATTTCTTTTGTCTGGTCAATCGAGTGTGAGCAGAGATTCGATGAGTTGAGGAGTCGACTGACTACCACGTCTGTTCTTGCATTACCATCAGGACCCAGAGTCTATGTGGTTTACACCGATGCATCTCTTAAAGGGTTGGGCTGTGTGTTGACACATAATGGGCATGTAATTGCCTATGAATTTAGACAGTTGAATACTCACGAAAGGAACTAACCAGTGAACTATCTAGAGATTTCAGCGATCGTGTTCGCAATGAAGATTTTGTGCCATTATCTGTATGGCGAGCGGTTTGAGATCTTTTTGAATCACAAAAGTTTGAAGTGTTTGTTCACTCAGGCAGAGTTGAACATGCGGCAATGTCGTTGGATGGACCTTCTTAAAGTCTACGATTTCGAGATTAAGTACCATCTGGGTACCGTGAATCCAGTGGCGGACGTGCTTAGCCGCAAGGTGAGTATTAGTTCTCTCCGCACTAGTGCAGTGACTAGTATAGTTCAGGAGTGTTGTTCTCTAGACTTCATGTTCCGACACAAGAAAGGACAACAGGAAATCCGAGTGTTTTCAGTGCTAGATGAGACATCTTTTTTTGCCCATATCCGAGAAGTGAAATTTTCTGATACGAAAACGCAAAAGTTATCGAGACTTGATCAGGGAGACAACACATCTGGTTTCCATTTTCAGATAGAATTATTGTTGTGTTTGTTTGGTAAAGTGGTAGTAACTGAAGATTCGACCTTGTGAGATGAGATTCTATCTCAGGCTCACCATAGTAGATTCGTCGTGCACCCAGGATGTAACGCCCCATTTTTATCTTAATTGAATTTATTTGAGTTAATCAGAGATTACAGAGTTCTCGAGCCGGTTTGATTTTGATCAGGGTCCTTTTTGCAAAAATTGGATTTTTCAGGGACTAAAACGCAATTATCGGTTTTTATAGATATTTATAAGGATTTTGGACCCACTCTATTCTCCATCATCTTCCTCTTCACGCCTCCCTCCTCCATTGTTGAAGAAATCGATTCTTCAAGCTTCCAGATTTCATCCCGAGCTCGATCCGGCCGTTGGAATTTATTTCTGAAGGCAGATTATCGATCACTGCAGTGAGAGCTCTGTTATATTGTAAGTTCTTCTACGATCGGATACATTCTAGTTTTTGGATGTTGTTAGAATCATTCGAGATTCGAGTATGTTGTTCTAGACAGAGTTCTGATCGTTTATTATCTGTCGGTTTTGAATTAGAGCGACGTTCGGATTTGTTATGATTTTTGGAAGCCATTTTCAAAAATGTGGATTTTTAGATTGATGGGTTTGCCTTGTTATTGTTGTTTTGGGCATTGATATGAGTTGATATCGGTATTGAACTGCTGTCTGCATTTCCGGTTTGTTCAGTTTATAGCCGTTATGCCGTCGGTTTGAGTTTTAGGTTTTCGAATCGTTTTTGTATTGATTGAAGTCTTGGCGTGTGAGTGATCGTGGTTGTTGATCAACTCTTGAATTCTTACAGATTCGTTGGAGTTTGTCGAGCCCTGTGTTAGCAGCATTGTTCGTCGAGAGTTGGATGAAGAACGGTATAAAGAGTTTTCCTTGAACCGTTGCCTTGTTGTTGTTAGATTGTGTAGTTGTTTATACAATCTCTTTTGTAACTTATCCAGAGTTGGAGCTACTGCATTGAAAGGTAAAAGCAGTCATCGCAGCGGGATAGCATACTCGGGACTGTGGTTCTCGAGTTTTCCCTTTTGAAATCACGTACTTGCATCTACACTTGTTCTAGCATGAGGAACTTGTGTTTTGTTTGATTGTTTTGGCTTATGTTTTATGTTTCTGTTATGCATTCATCTTGAGCCAATCTTGTTTTCAGCGGGCAGAACCGCCCTTTTTGTTTAGACGTTTGGGAACTATGATTGAGTGGCCCAGGTCGTAGTCGTTTCGTCTGGTGCTAGCATACTCATTATAGTTGCTCAAAGTCTAGAGGAGTGAGATACGTGGCACCACCTCGATTGGGAGAGTCGGTGAGTTGTTACGTGATCTTACCCTTGGGATCCCAAAGGCACAGCTGCAATCCCTCGTTATCAGATTTAATATCCCTGTTTAAAGACATGCATTCATTACGATGTTATTGATTTTGTTATTGTATTGAAAGCATGTTTGTTACTTGTATTACTTGTTATGTTGCTTTTACTGGGAATGTCGTTCTCACCGGTTATCCGGCTGTTGCTTTGTTTTGTATGTGTACTTGGCAACAGGTGGGGCAGGAACAAGTCAGAAGAGGCATGGTTAGCTTCGAGGGCAAGTAGTAGAAGTGAGACTCGGTTTAGAAGTCGAATTAGCATGTTTATCTAGTTTAAGATTGGAGCATGTTAGAACTCGAACTTGATATGTTTTGTATTCGAACTCTTTCTTGTAATTGAATACTTCGTTGTTGAAAAGTGTTAGTTGGATCATGTCGGAGCCTTTCCGGGTGTTGGATTGCACTTTTGGAGCCTTATTTTGAGCTAAAACAGCAGGCCATGCGCGCCCACGCCTGGTGAGGAGCGCCCGCGCGTTCTGCTCCCTTTATCGGAGGCCCGGGCAGGTCTGTATGCGCGCCCGCGCGTCACCCTGTGTAAAAAAAAAAAAAAAAAAACTTTGCTTTTAATCTTAGATCTTGTATGCGTAATTATTGTTTATTCTGAGATTAGATGATTAGAATCGAGGTCTCACATTAAGTGGTATCAGAGCCTTAAGATTCTTGGTCGAACTAGAGTGAGCGGGGTAGATTGAGTCTGTGTGCAATGACTCCTCGCATGTATTTGAATTATTTAATTGTGTACTTAATTCCATGCGAGCATGCTTTATTGTTTGAGCATTATTTGAATTACATGGTTGTGTGATTTAAATTAATAAAGCATGATCTACTTGAGATATAACTGTTTCTGTTCTCGACTGGTATTCGGTATTCCAAGCGGTTGTAAGGGCACTGACGGTAGCAATTGAGATATCTCATGTGCTAACCTTTGATTATCAGATGGGTCCTCGTCGAGTGATAAACAGAAATACACCACCAGTTATCCCTGCGACTGAGCAAGCTAGCACTGAGGTTGATCAGTTGGATGCTTCAGCGACTCCTATGGAAACCTTGCTGAAGAGGTTTCAGTCGTTCAATCCGCCATTGTTGATGGGTTCAGAAAATCCAGTTGACTGTGAGAGTTGGTTGGATGATATGGATCAGTTGTTTGATTCCATTGACTACACAGATGACCGCCGAATCAGGTTAGTAATTCTTCAGCTGCGTGGTGGTGCTAAGAGTTGGTGGATCATGACAAAGAAAGAAATTGAGAGTAGAGGTACAGAGGTTACTTGGACTCTTTTTAAATCTGAGTTTTATAAGCGGTTTTTCCCTATCTCGTATCGTAAGGATAAGAGAGCAGAGTTTGCAAATCTGAGGCAAGGGAATCTGAACATTGAAGAGTACGTGGCTAAGTTCGATAGTCTGTTGCGTTTTGCACCGCTAATTGCCGGAGATGAAGAAGCTAAGGCAGATCAGTTCATCAACGGGTTGAACCCCGATGTCTTCACGTTGGTTAACACTAACAGGCCTAGCAACTTTGCGGATGCCATGAATTACGCAAAGGGAGCAGAAGCAGGCTTGTGGAGGCAAAGAGGTAATCAGGGGGCACCTCAGCAGCAGAGGCATTATCAGAACCAACCATCTCAGTACCAGAATCAGCCACCTCAAGATCAGAACCAGCAGCAGAGGTATGAAGGTGGAAACAGTGGGGGAAACAGAAAGGATCAGTACAAGGCAAGAGGTAAACAGTTCAAGAGACAGGGGAACAGTTCGTCCAGTTCCAGTGGTTCAAAGCAATTCGGTTCAGGACCGAGTTCTGGGTCATCATCCTTGTACTGCAGCAAGTGTGGAGGAAGACACTCACCGGATCAGTGTGTGGGAGTCTTCGGCAATTGTAACACATGTCAGCAACCGGGACACTTCTCTAAAGTGTGCCCTCAACGTAATAGAGATAGAGCTCAGAGTGGGAGTTCGTCTAGACCTGCAGCTCAGCCGGAGAGGCAGTCGTCTGCAGTGCACTCTTTCCAACCCCAGCAACAGCAGAACAGACAGGGAGGTAGCTCTAGTGCAAATCAGCCTCCGAGACAGCAAGCACGAGTCTTTGCATTGACAGAGGATCAGGCTCAGGAAGCACCTGACGATGTCATAGCAGGTAAATGTTCGATTTTCGGTCATTCTGCTCATGTCTTGATAGATACAGGTGCTTCCCATTCCTTTATCTCTGAGAAATATGTGTTATTGCATGCTTTGCCAACTGAATTGTTGCCTACAGTAGTAGCTGTTACTTCACCTTTGGGTGGAGGAATTGTTTTTGTCCGACTAGTCAGGAACTGTGAACTTTGTTTCGAGGGGAATTTGTTAGAATTCGACTGTATTGTGCTTGGGTTGTCAGATTTTGATTGTATTGTCGGTATAGATGCTTTGACCAAGTACAGGGCAACAGTTGATTGTTTTCTGAAAGTTGTCAGGTTCAGACCTGAAAGGCAGACGAGTGGAAATTCTTTGGTAAGGGTTCTCGATCTAGAATTCCTTTGATTTCAGTGTTATCTATGACTCGTTTGTTACAGAGAGGTGCAGAAGGATTTTTGGTTTATGCGGTTGATGTACTGAAATCTAGCCCAGCTTTGGTTGACTTACCAGTGGTTAGAGATTTTGCTGATGTGTTTCCGGAAGATGTTCCTGGATTGCCACCCATTCGAGAAGTCGAATTCAGCATTGACTTAGTGCCAGGTACTCAACCTATTTCAAAAGCTCCTTATCGTATGGCACTTGTTGAATTGAGAGAGTTGAAGGAGCAGCTTGAGGATTTGATTGCCAAGGGATACATCAGACCTAGTGTATCGCCTTGGGGTGCTCCTGTTCTATTCGTTCGGAAGAAGGATGGTTCTATGCGGCTCTGTATCGACTACCGCCAATTGAATCAGGCTACAGTTAAGAACAAATATACTTTACCCCGAATAGATGACTTGTTTGATCAACTGCAGGGTTCTTCTGTCTACTCTAAGATTGATCTGAGGTCAGGCTACCATCAGCTGAGAGTGCGAGAGGAAGATGTTCCTAAGACCGCATTCAGAACGAGGTATGGTCACTTTGAGTTTATAGTCATGCCGTTCGGTTTGACTAACGCTCCAGCTGTTTTTATGGGTTTGATGAACCGTATCTTTCAGCGTTATTTAGATGAGTTCGTCATTATTTTCATCGATGATATTCTTATCTACTCGAAGAACCGTACTGACCATGCAGAGCACTTGAGAATCGTCTTGCAGATTTTGCGAGTTGAGCAGTTGTTTGCCAAGCTATCGAAATGCGAATTCTGGTTAGATCGAGTTGTTTTTCTCGGTCATATTATTTCTGAAGATGGGATTTCTGTCGATCCCAGCAAAATCGAAGCGGTTATGAATTGGCCTAGACCGACATCAGTACCTGAGATCCGAAGCTTCATGGGTTTAGCTGGTTATTACCGTCGTTTCATCGAGGGTTTCTCGTCTATTGCCAAGCCTATTACCCAGCTGACTCAGAAGAATGCGCCTTTTGTCTGGACTCCAGATTGTGAGGCTAGCTTTGTTGATCTAAAGAGGAGACTGACCAGTGCTCCAATTCTTACTATTCCGAAGGGTACTGGAGGGTTCACAGTCTATTGTGATGCTTCTAACCGAGGCTTGGGTTGTGTTCTTATGCAGCATAAGCATGTGGTGGCGTATGCATCAAGGCAACTGAAACCGCATGAGACTCGTTATCCGGTCCATGATCTTGAACTAGCTGCGATCGTCTTTGCTCTGAAGATCTGGCGTCACTATCTTTATGGTGAGTCTTTCGAGATCTTTTCTGACCATAAGAGTCTTAAGTACTTGTTTTCTCAAGCAGAGCTGAATATGAGACAGAGGAGATGGTTAGATCTGTTGAAGGATTTCGACTGTGAAATCAAGTAATATCCGGGGAAGTCTAATGCAGTTGCAGATGCCTTGAGCCGAAAGCTTTGTTCTTTATCTCTTTCTACTATGGGTGTTTCCCAGTTGATCGATGATTGTTGCACTTCTGGTTTAGAGTTTGAAACAGATAGGGAGACTATCAGAGTGTTTGCTATTCAAGCCGAGCCAGAGTTGTTTGTTGCAATCAGAGAAGCACAGAAGTCTGAGCCGAGCATCCAGATTTCAGTAGAGAAAGTCAGATCAGGCCATCAGTCTGAATTCCAGGTTAGAGATGATGTTTTGTTCGTGAATAATCGTATTGTTGTGCCTGATATTTCGGAGTTGAGACAGCGTATTCTCCGAGAGGCTCATTGCAGTCGGTTTAGCGTTCATCCTGGAGGTCGTAAGATGTACAACGATCTGAAGAGTCAGTTCTGGTGGAAGAGAATGAAGGACGATGTTGCGAGATTTGTATCTCGGTGTTTGAATTGTCAGCAAGTGAAAGCAGAGCGGAAGCGACCAGGTGGTCTTTTGCACAGCCTATCTGTTCCTGAATGGAAATGGGATCACATTTCTATGGATTTTGTCACGAAGCTACCACGATCCGTTCGAGGATGCGATGCTATTTGGGTAGTGATCGACCGATTGACGAAGTCTGCGTGTTTTATTCCGTACAGGATGACGTATCGTCATGATCAGATGGCTGAGTTGTATGTTAGCAATGTTGTGAGATTGCATGGTGTGCCGAAGTCGATCGTTTCAGACAGAGATCCTAGATTCACTTCTCACTTCTGGCACATTCTTCAGGGGGCACTTGGTACTCGATTGCATCTGAGTACAGCTTATCATCCTCAGACAGATGGACAGTCAGAGCGGACTATCCAGACGTTGGAGGATATGCTGCGAGCGGTAGTGCTAGACTTTGGCACTAGTTGGCAGGATTCTTTGCCTCTTGTCGAGTTTTCTTACAACAACAGCTTCCAAGCGAGTATCGGTATGGCGCCTTTTGAGGCTTTGTATGGTAGAAAGTGCCGATCTCCGTTGTTTTGGGATGAATTGTCCGAGTCACCAGATTTGGGACCGGAGATGCTTAGAGATATGGCAGAGCAGGTTAAGATCATTCAGACCAGAATGAAGTCAGCTCAAGATAGACAGGCGAAGTATGCGAATGTCAGACATCGACCTCTGAGTTTTGAGCAGGGAGACCGTGTATTCCTTAAGATTTCTCCGTTCAGAGGCACCGTCAGATTCGGTAAGAGAGGAAAGTTATCTCCGAGATTCATCGGTCCGTACGAAATTCTCGAGAAAATAGGCGATCTTGCCTACAGACTTGCACTTCCTCCGTCTTTATCTGGTATTCACGACGTTTTTCACGTCTCTATGCTGCGAAAGTATCAACCAGATATTTCTCATATCCTTCAGCCTGACGAAGCCGAGTTAGACGAGACCCTGAGCTATTTTGAGCGACCGATTCAGATCCTTGATCGGAAAGAAAAGCAACTCAGAACCAAGTTGATTCCATTGGTGAAAGTGCAGTGGAGCCGTCACGGCGTCGAGGAAGCGACTTGGGAGACAGAATCTGACATGAGACAGCGATTTCCGGAGTTATTCGGATGACGTGAGTTCTTCTTACTGTCTTTAGTTCTTTATTCTATCTTATGAGTTATGGTTCTTGTGGATTCGAGGACGAAATCTCTTCTTAGTGGGGGAGAATTGTAACGCCCCGTTTTTATCTTAATTGAATTTATTTGAGTTAATCAGAGATTACAGAGTTCTCGAGCCGGTTTGATTTTGATCAAGGTCCTTTTTGCAAAAATTGGATTTTTCAGGGACTAAAACGTAATTATCGGTTTTTATAGATATTTATAAGGATTTTGGACCCACTCTCTTCTCCATCATCTTACTCTTCACGCCTCCCTCCTCCATTGTTGAAGAAATCGATTCTTCAAGCTTCCAGATTTCATCCCGAGCTCGATCCGGCCGTTGGAATTTATTTCTGAAGGCAGATTATCGATCACTGCAGTGAGAGCTCTGTTATATTGTAAGTTCTTCTACGATCGGATACATTCTAGTTTTTGGATGTTGTTAGAATCGTTCGAGATTCGAGTATGTTGTTCTAGACAGAGTTCTGATCGTTTATTATCTGTCGGTTTTGAATTAGAGCGACGTTCGGATTTGTTATGATTTTTGGAAGCCAATTTCGAAAATGTGGATTTTTAGATTGATGGGTTTGCCTTGTTATTGTTGTTTTGGGCATTGATATGAGTTGATATCGGTATTGAACTGCTGTATGCATTTCCGGTTTGTTCAGTTTATAGCCGTTATGCCGTCGGTTTGAGTTTTGGGTTTTCGAATCGTTTTTGTATTGATTGAAGTCTTGGCGTGTGAGTGATCGTGGTTGTTGATCAACTCTTGAATTCTTACAGATTCGTTGGAGTTTGTCGAGCCCTGTGTTAGCAGCATTGTTCGTCGAGAGTTGGACGAAGAACGGTATAAAGAGTTTTCCTTGAACCGTTGCCTTGTTGTTGTTAGATTGTGTAGTTGTTTATACAATCTCTTTTGTAACTTATCCAGAGTTGGAGCTACTGCATTGAAAGGTAAAAGCAGTCATCGCAGCGGGATAGCATACTCGGGACTGTGGTTCTCGAGTTTTCCCTTTTGAAATCACGTACTTGCATCTATACTTGTTCTAGCATGAGGAACTTGTGTTTTGTTTGATTGTTTTGGCTTATGTTTTATGTTTCTGTTATGCATTCATCTTGAGCCAATCTTGTTTTCAGCGGGCAGAACCGCCCTTTTTGTTTAGACGTTTGGGAACTATGATTGAGTGGCCCAGGTCGTAGTCGTTTCGTTTGGTGCTAGCATACTCATTATAGTTGCTCAAAGTCTAGAGGAGTGAGATACGTGGCACCACCTCGATTGGGAGAGTCGGTGAGTTGTTACGTGATCTTACCCTCGGGATCCCAAAGGCACAGCTGCAATCCCTCGTTATCAGATTTAATATCCCTGTTTAAAGACATGCATTCATTACGATGTTATTGATTTTGTTATTGTATTGAAAGCATGTTTGTTACTTGTATTACTTGTTATGTTGCTTTTACTGGGAATGTCGTTCTCACCGGTTATCCGGCTGTTGCTTTGTTTTGTATGTGTACTTGGCAACAGGTGGGGCAGGAACAAGTCAGAAGAGGCATGGTTAGCTTCGAGGGCAAGTAGTAGAAGTGAGACTCGGTTTAGAAGTCGAATTAGCATGTTTATCTAGTTTAAGATTGGAGCATGTTAGAACTCGAACTTGATATGTTTTGTATTCGAACTCTTTCTTGTAATTGAATACTTCGTTGTTGAAAAGTGTTAGTTGGATCATGTCGGAGCCTTTCCGGGTGTTGGATTGCACTTTTGGAGCCTTATTTTGAGCTAAAACAGCAGGCCATGCGCGCCCGCGCCTGGTGAGGAGCGCCCGCGCGTTCTGCTCCCTTTATCGGAGGCCCGGGTAGGTCTGTATGCGCGTCCGCGCCTCGGGTGGCGCGCCCGCGCGTCACCCTATGTAAAAAAAAAAAAAAAAACTTTGCTTTTAATCTTAGATCTTGTATGCGTAATTATTGTTTATTCTGAGATTAGATGATTAGAATCGAGGTCTCACACAGGAAATGCCAAGATGTATAAGGATCTACGTACAAGATTCTGGTGGAAAGGTATGAAGCGTATCTTTACCAATTTGTCTCTTGATGTCTTGTTTTTCAGCAGGTCAAGGCTGAGCATCGACGACCAGATGGTTTGATGCAGAGCTTGGAGATTCCGAAATGGAAATGGGAGCATGTGACGATGAATTTTAACACCCACTTTCCAATGACCTCCAGGCAGTGTGATGTGATTTGGGTTATTGCTGATAGGTTGTCCAAATCTGCTCATTTGCTTTCGTATAACCGCGAGTTCACTTTTGATCGCATGTCGATGGAGTTCTTTTGAGCATATTCAGCGATATATATCTGATGTTTACGTCACAGTTTTGAGGTAGATTTCAGCGAGCCTTGGGTACTACTCTGAGTTTGAGTATTGTATATCACCCTAAAACTAAAGTTCAGTCCGAGAGGACTATTCGGACACTATGGCACCGTTTGGTAGGCCATATAAGGTAGTATTTAATGCTTTAGTCCCATTTAATACCGTGTTTGGTGCGAGGACAGCATTCCGATATTTATCTCAGGGCCCGTTATAGTTTACTGTTAGCATAGTAATAGAAATACGATGATGGCCCAGAGATAAGTAATGCAATATCTACAGTAACGTGTACAACGTGGGTAGTTTTACATATTTGCCCTCAAAACCCTAGATGACATTTTATAACGTTACCGACAAAGTTGACTCACTTTTTGCTATCAGCTTTTGTCCAAAAAGCAGAGCACTTGGAAGGCGCATCGTTTGAAAGGGTAAGATCTTGCCTTACACACAAATTTTCTACTAGATCCTACGTATTTATTCCATATTTATGGAACTTTGTTTTGTTTGGTTTTTGTTTTCTTCTCTTTTCGAGCATTTCTTTGTTCTGTACCATATATTTGCTATTCTGTTTATGGATTTCTTTTTCTATTTTTCGTTATGTTCATGTGTTCAAATTATTTTTTTTTGTTTTGCAAAAATAGAGATGTTTTAGTTGCAGGTCGGACATACAATTTTACCCAAGATTTCGGTTACATCAAGCTTCGATTTGAGTTATTTGGTACGATATAAGTTTCATCGTTTTTGTGGTTTTTCTCTGTTTTTTCACTCCAGGTTGAAGTGTGTTATTTTATTTATGGTTCTTTATCCAATGGTTTGAACTTCTACCAGAAATATTTTTGTAATGGATGAAGTACATCGCCACATCACAACATTTGTAGCCGTACACCAACATTTTGTCAGGTCGTTCGTGTTCTTAGTGATGTTAACCCGTTTTTATACGAAGTTTGTGCGCGACGACGTCGTAAGTACCGTCGAAGAGAACGCTCTTACAATGTTACAGGTAGAATACCTGCTCAAATCAATTACCTACAAAGGATTATTGAAATAGGTGATGTGCAATGTGTTTTGAATTTGCGAATGAACCGTAACGCGTTTGCACGTCTTTGTTATTTGCTGGAAAATGTGAGTGGCATAGTAGATTCAAGATACGTACGTATTCAGGAAAAGGTTGCAATGTTTCTCTCTGTACTGGCGCACCACAAGAAAAACAGAGTTGTAGGCCATGATTATTTACGAAGTGGGCAAACAGTCAGCTCTCATTTCCATGAAATACTTCGTTCAATTCTGAAATTACATCCAATACTACTTGTAAAACCTCTTCCAGTTGATGAGAGTTGCTCCAATGATAGTTGGAACGTATTTAAGGTCAGTTTATTTACTCATTATTGTGATCATTTATCTCTTTTCATGATATTGGAATCAATAGTAACATGCATTTGTTTCAGTATAAACTATATCTTTTATTTTTTCACTTCGAGGTCCAGCAAACACTATTTTTTTCCTACTAATTTGAAGGCGAACAAAATTATAGGGTTGTTTGGGGGCATTGGATGGTACATATATCAGCGTACAAGTACCCAACAAGGACAAAGCGAAATATAGAAGTAGAAAGGGAACAACATCAATAAATGTTTTGGGAGTATGCAATCGTGACATGCAGTTTATTTACGCACTTACTGGATGGGAAGGATCTGCTGCTGACGCTCGTATCCTACGTGATGCTGTCAATCGCCAAGATGGGCTAAAGATTCCGAGAGGTTAGAACTTATTTCTACTTATTTCATTAAGGACTATACATATTTTTTTGTTTAATTGTCGAAACATTAAGGCTCTCATTTTTCAGTATATATTGTAATATATATTTACAAAAGTATTTTGATTAATTTTCAAAAAAATTAATATTAGGATTAGTTGTAAAAAATACATGTTATCATATAATATAAAGTCATGTTTTATGTTTTTATTACAATATAGTTATTCGATCTATTGTTTAAACAATTTGTTATTATTGAGTTTGAATTAATCCAATTTTAAATTAAAAAATCAATGACACGATTTTTTTGGGTTAACTTCAATCACCATGGAAATTAAATATTAATTTAACTTAATGAAATATGTAATAACCACAATTCAAGCGACAATAGAACATCTCAAACTCAATTTATAAGATTCATGTAATTTCAGTTGCGTGCATTTGTAAATATTTGCACCGTAGTTCTTCATTTTGACTATATACGAATTTAACATATCAACATTGTTAAATTAAATATTTTTTTGTCAAATCACAGGTTGTTATTACTTATGCGACAATGGGTATTCGAACGTTGAAGGATTCTTGACTCCGTATAGAAGAACAAGATATCATATGGATCAGTGGGTTGGCGGTTCCTTAGCGCCTCAGAATTACAAAGAGTTTTTCAACTCAAAACACTCGCGTGCTCGTAATGTTATTGAAAGAGCATTTGGGTTATTGAAAAGACGATGGGCTATTCTTCGTAGCCCATCATTTTACCCCTTGAAAGTTCAAAACCGTATAATAATGGCCTGCCTTCTGCTACATAATTTCATTCGCTCCGAAATGGTAGATGACCCTGTAGAAGTAGATGATGAGACAGTTTTTGACTTTACCGAAGCCGAAGATTTGGAATGCATAGACAATGTTGACTCTTCTCCTGCTTGGGACACATGGAGAGATAACTTAGCGCTATCGATGTATCATAGTGCATGAAAAATGTTGTGCGTGTATTTTTATTTATTGGTCTTACTTTAGTTGGTCTGATCGTTGAAAACATGAATTTTTCAGATTAATTTGAAATGTGTTATGTAACATAAATCGTTTGTCAATGCTATGTTATTCCTGGTGCTGAAATTAAATGTTGTGGATTTCTTTTTCCTATTAAATTTCTCCAGCTTGCTAACCTCGTAGTCTATAGGGATTCTGGTGATTTGTACAATCACCATGGATTTTG
Organism: Henckelia pumila; assembly: GCF_033568475.1. Lineage (NCBI taxonomy): Eukaryota > Viridiplantae > Streptophyta > Magnoliopsida > Lamiales > Gesneriaceae > Henckelia > Henckelia pumila. The sequence continues at coordinate 19,886,180 of NC_133123.1, read as the reverse complement.
GCTCAGCAAATGCTACTGCTACTAGCAAAGCGAAGAAATCTGAACGAAGTCGCCGAGTTTGGACACAAAAAGAGGATGAGGTCCTCATCCAAGCGCTTAAAGAATTAGTTAGTGGTGGTTGGAAAAGTGAGAATGGTTTTCGCTGTGGCTACTTGACTGTCTTAGAAAAAGCTATTGGCCAGGCGTTCCCTAACACAGACTTACGAGGGAACCCACATATTAACTCAAAGATACATGTCTGGAAAAGGACTCATGGATCTTTGTTAACAATGCTCAGCAGGAGTGGAATTGGCTGGAATGAAACTGAGAAAAGGATTGAAGCATCTGATGAAGCTTGGGAATCATTTGTGAAGGTAAATGGCTCTTGCTGTATTTTTTGGTTGTATTGTTTATATGTTTCAGCCATAATAATGATTAACGATGAGTTATGATATATAGTATGATTAAAATTCATTTTTTTCTTATCATCATTTTGTTGCTTAAAACTGAGTTATATCTTTGTTATTTTACAATTATGATATAAACCAGGCTGACAGTAGTGTTCGTACATGGCGGTACAAGACATGGCCTTACTATCCTGATTGGTGCGAAATATTTGGCAACGATCGTGCAACCGGAGAGAACGCTGAGAGCTTTACTGATGCCCTTCAAGGCGTACTAAACATGACTGATGAGATTGTGGCAGATGAGCAAATTGAAATAAATCATGTTTTCCCTGCCTTTGAAGATGCTAGTGAATCTATGTCGGTGTCAAAGCCCACATCCATTAACCCTTCTACCAGTAAGTCGAAGGGCACAAAGAAACGCAAGAAGAGTTCAGACGATGAGGAGCTATTCATCGAGGCGATTAACAACTTCACTGAGATGTCAAGATCTACTATGACTGAGTTTGTGAAGCGAATTGGTGTTGAGTATGATGCAGTGAACGCAACAAAGGATGTGTTTGATGTGTTAGAAGCTATCACAGAACTTACTTCAGACGAAGTTGTTCTTGCAGCCGCAATGTTAGCAGACAACCCTAAGCAGCAGAATTTGTTGTTAAATGCTCCTCACCATGCACGACTGAAATTGGTTAGAAGGCTCCTCAACGAAGGATGAAGTTAGGGGCAGCGTATGGTAAGATCCTTGTTGTGCATTCTCATGGACCAAGGTTCTGAAGTAAAAAGAACTTATTTTGTGTTTTGATAGTGTGGGAGGGTCAAATAAACAGTACCATTTGTTATAGTGTTTTGTATTTTGAATGGTGTATGAAATATTTTGGCTCTTTCATTCTGTTAACTTTATTCAAAAACCTGGCTATGTAATATTTTGTAAGTGGATCATAATGAAATGTGAATGCACGTTTTTGTATCTATACTTGGTTATAGAACTCAATTGGTTCTGATATTTTTTACAGACTTTGTTTAATATTTTGAAATTATTTGCATTCATCTACAAAACAACATTCATTAATTAAATTTTGGAATCTCTAACATTAAACTTGGCTTAGTATGTACAAAGATCCAAAACAAGACCATTGGTGCCTATATGCACTACTAAACTAAGATACAATTACATGTACCCAAGTCAAAATGGTCGTAAGCAACAAAAGGAGCATTCCAAAACTAGCTATGTACAACCATGTCTACCTGCTTAAAGGAGCATTCCAAAACTAGCTATGTACAACCCATGACTACCACTTTTATGCTTTTTTGGGCTTTGAAGCACGGTTGGATGATGTCCAGCTCCTCTTTTCATTCGAATCACCATCTTTGACTTCATTCACAAGGTGCTCACTTTTACCATCCTTCTTTTCAACCAAATTGTTTGTATTGGCCACAATAGCATTTTGCAACTTTGGTTTCTCACATGTGCGATGTGGTGGCATTGAAGACGCCTCAGTATTATCTGGGACGAAGCTAGTGACGTTGAGAAGGGCAACACTTTCATTCACCTTTTTCGACGTTAGAGCAGTAGCCTTGGGACATTGGAATGCAACCTTTGTCTGCTTTTTCACATCTTCCTCGTTGTCCGATGAAATTAGTATGATTTCAACTTCCGGTTCATCATCACTTGATGTATTTTCGGAAGCATTTGAGAACACACCACCGTAGTTGCTATTCACGGACTCCTCCGAAGACACATCCGAAGAAGCAGACATCTTGGCTTCAATGGAACTTGGTTGTATTTACAAGTGAGCACAAGGCATTATAGCTTCATATACGGGAGGTTAAATAAGGGCTACAACATGTATTTATCACTCCACATCTACTACAGAACATGCTATGTCAAATCTATTTATTTTCCCCACCAACTAAACTGTTCAAGGGAAATGGAAGTATTAAATATAGACTACAGCAAAAATACGCAACACATTCTTATTTCCATCACAATAATGAAATTCCAAAAGTAGTTGGGAGCTGAATGTGATCCAATATTTAGGGGCACAACTATATTATGTGTGCATGTGCTAGTTTAAAAAAAAAAGTGATTCTACAAAATAACATGACAAACCAAATTGTATAATATTAAATCTTACGATTTTCACTATTTCGTATGAAATCAATTTTTTTTATTATGTTCCTTAATAAATCAACTATAACGGACAGGAAACGTGATAATGTCGAAATGTATATGAGCTTAGTATCGAAAGCTGGTAATGGTACCATTGTATGCAACTTGCATTATAAAAAAATAAAACATTGAACAAAATTACAGCATCACATTAAAACATTCTGATTCCATCCATTACAGAACTTGTAAACCAACACCATCAAACATAACTAATATTATGCATCATTCGATTTGAAAATAAATGCTGCGACAAACTTGTACAATCATATAACATCCCCTACCCCTTTTTGGACTTCTTACTTTGACATAGCAACACACAATAGTACGAAAAACAAGAACACACTTATGAAACAACAAGTGCACCCGAAACAACAACAAACGTCTTCTAATGATATTGGCTTTGGGACCACTGCATCATTGTCTTCAGCCTTTTCATTTGCGTTGTTAGTAGGTGCCCACGGTTTTGCAGGGGATATTGGTTCTTTCTTGGTTGAAACACACTCTTCAGTTACTGATTGCTGGTGTGTCGGGTGGTTGGGGTTCATTCCTTTACGATTCATACATGTTGGATTCGTACCACTGCTAGACATGCTAGTATAATCCATTGAAATGCTATTTTCACATATCACATTATTTCGTTGATACTTGTCGTACCAGATAAACTTTTTGGGATGGTTAAGTGAAGCAGGGCATATGTAGTAAAATTCTCCTAGACGAGTGGATCGATCTCCAGCCTTTCGTGTAAGCATTAATCCATTGCCACATTGGCATTGAGGTGGTGGCTTTGTCTCCATAAGAGCTATGAGCTGCACAACTTTGTACCACATTAATGAACAATAGAGACGGAACCCACATTATTAATAAAAAATACTAGCACTGATATAAGAAATTTATGGTGGGATGAGAAATTATAATTATAAGATGAGAATAAATAACAACATAAAATATCTTGTCAAAATACATACAAATCATTAGGTCACTCGGGCATGAAATGAGAAAGAAGATGAGAATGCATTTTAGCATTTCACTTTTTCTAAATAAACATACTGCATTCAATATTATAGTAAACTGAACAATAACAAAATAGGAATGTATGGGCACATTCTTCTGCGTTGCCTGCAAATATGTTGGTTGAGAAAACCTTGGAGCCCAAATCGACATACAACCAATCTGATAAAGAAATTTTTTTGGGGTTTCCTTGGAACGGGATATGAACAAAAATAATACTAGCATATTTTAATTCATCAATGATTTCACCTGAAATGATGGCCGTGAACTCCTCCTGCGTAAAGATGGAGCTCTCTGTTGCCTTACCGAGTGTTGAAGATTACGCTTTTGTGGTGAGAAAAAATGAGACAATTTTATCTTTAAATATTTAAAATAAATAAATGATAAGTAAAGGGCTTTTTAGGTATTACACATTTCAAACCAATTATATCAGTCAAAAGTAAAATCATACCAAACATCATATATTTTATCTACATACAAAAATTATCTGCATATTTTTATATTATTATCAATCTTATATAATATACTGTGTTATACCATCCCACGAATCAAACGGTGCCTATAGGATATGTTGAGGATTTCTGTGATGGATTTTGGGTTATTTTGGCAGGATCACTTGCCGATGATAGAGTTCGCCTACAGCAATAGCTATCATCGCAGCATTGGCATGATAACATTTGAGGCTCTTTATATCGCTATTGTCGGACACCTTTGTTTCAGAAGACTAGTTCAAAGAAGATACAGACTAGATCATGTTGTAGAAAGGATGAAACCACATACTGCACCACAATCATATCAAGCACGCACACAAATGCATCATTCATATGCACCTGTTTATCCACAATCCAAATGGAAAACTTCTACTGGTCGACCAGTTAGTTTGATCCAAGTATGGATTCCTAAGGGACTAATCTACCGAGAACCCACAAAGACTTGGGTACCATAGTCTAGTTTGTTCTTGTGCTTGCAGGTGACAGGAACTGAAGAATTCAAAAATCAGTTTGACATGAGTACATTGATCAACTGAAGAGCCAAACTAATACTTCATTCAGGTTTAAAAACAAATCATTCAACTAGATTAATGAGAATAAATAGCTTATAAAAACCTCGCAAGATCAAAAAATCAAAAGAAAATCAGTTTGAGGAAAAACCAATTAAGGGAGAACTTCAGTAGAAGTTTGGCACTCTAACTGATTATCCAGCACAGAAAGATGACGCATTTTATCCCAGTTCTCACAATTAGAATCTTGAGAGACATCACCTTTTAAGGGGGAATACCAGTCGATGCTAAAGAGAAACAGTTTATGATGAACATCAAATGGAACATTAACTGGAGCACACTTCAACTGATCAAATACAACGACTCATAACTAAGCTTTTTTATCCTTATCTTTTATTTTAAGCATCATTGTTTTTAGTCTATAGTGATATGATATATTGAATTTTAGTCATCAGCTAATATTAAAATAAAGCTTTGCATGGACTAAAATAATATGAATAACATAATAAAACTGAAATAGATTTTATTCATAATTGATATTTTACAATATCTATTTCTCATTCAACCGCCATATTCCAGAAGCTCATCCAAACACTCTGTGAGACCTCGGTTCTAAACATCTAAACTCGGATTAAACAATAATTAACCATACAAGATCCAAGATTAAAAGCAATAGAAGAAAAAAAAATTTTAAAAGAACATGCCCGGACCCCGTGCACACATCCGTGCACGGGCTCGTGCATTTAACTGAAGCACACACGGACCCCGCACCAACTCCGTGTCCGGGTCCGTCCTTAAACATTGCACTAAAAACCTGAGTTTCTCCCCGACCACACGGACCCTCACCCGAAGGTGGCACGGGGTCCGTGCACTCGAACAAAGGCATACTCCAAATCTTGCGAGGGGCACAGACCCTTGTACGGACGTGGCATGGGGTCCGTGCCCTGCTGCACCAAAAAAAGTTAAGCTTCAGCATAACAAAATTCATGCTAACACAATCCAATTCTTCAATTCCACAATGCTACAAACTCAATAAAACATGCATAAAGAGTACAAGGTAGATCTAGAGTTGTACATTATTCAAACCAGTAGAACATGCTTCGGTTCTAGATTACAATCCAAATACAAAACAAGTTTGAATTACAATTTGACTTCTAAAAACACCGAGTCCTCACTTCTACTCAACTCAACCCCTAGAATGCTGCCTGTAGTGACCCTTACCCGGATCACCTACTAAACAAAACTTATGCATGCAATTAACTTAATTAAACAGATATCAGAATAAAACTGCGAAAACCATAAACGTTATACAATCCCAAGTAAAGGAATCTGTAATTTATCCAAATAATATACAATCAAATCGAATAGCTGTATAAACCCAAACAACAGTAATAAAAACCTAGACGAAGCTCCAGCTGGCCAACCACTGACTAGCCCCTCCTGGATCCACCTTCCTCGTCCAATCGCAAACCTGCCCCATGGAATAGGGTGTCCAGAAACACAGAGTACGAGACGTGAGCATAAAACGCCCAGTACGAGAGTATGAGTATACATGCATGCAAAGTGAACTCCCTATAAACTCGAGGTCAAGGATCAGATAATAGAGACAGACCGGGCCCTGGTATGTAGCACGCTATGTCGTCGCTTCAGGAGGTGGCTCCCATACCGAGATAACCGTGGATACGCCAGACCCAAATCGATGGAAGTCCATCCACTAACAGGATAGGGTACAACCCTACTAACAGACATCTCGAAAGAGATACAGCAAGATGCAAATGAATGCAGAATAATATCATGGCATATAAATCATGCAGTCACATAATACATGCATACTCATTCAGGATATCTCGAACAGTACTTTCGTACCTCAAAACAGTGCAAGCTCTACCAACTCTAGGTCCACGCCTATAGTCTGCTCTACACTGCCAAATGATACTACTATCATTAAAGTGCTCTAAAAGCCTTAACTAAGCTATTGCATACTCCTAAATATTTATAGGAAGCAAAAGCTATACCTTCGTCCGTCATTAGCCCTTTGATGTCGATGCCTCCAGAACTTGGGCACAACTCCGCTACGACTACCAAACGCCTCGCCGACCGCCGGGTCAAGCCTAGGAAGGCTAGAACAACTCGAATAGACTAGAAAGGAGAGGGAAATACTCGAAATTGGCAATTGGAAATGAAGCCTCGGCCCTCTATTTATAGACAACGATCGGAACTTCCGATCCTTGATCGGAACGTCCGATCCTGCCATCGGAGCTTCCGAAGATCCTGATCTGCCACGTGTCAAAATATCACTTGTTGATTCCGGATAGGGGTGATCGGAGCTTTCGATCCAGATCGGAGCTTCCGATCCAACCACACGTTATGGATGACGTAATATCATCGGTGACTCTGATCGCTCATCGGAGCTTCCGATCCTGTTCGGAGCTTCCGATCCGTCCGATACCCAATTTATTTAATTAGCATTAATCTTTTAATTACTCAATTAGGGTACGGGCTACTACACTGCCTCTGACTTGATCATGCCCCACCTGTCGCCAAGTGCACATACAAAACAAAGCAACAGCCGGATAACTCCGGCGAGAATGATATTCCCAGTAAAAGCAACTTAACAAGCAATACAAGTAATATATCGACAACATGATTTCAAGACAACATATTCAAGTTAATACGAATGAAATGCATGTCTTTAAAATCGGGATATCAACTCTAATAAACAAGGGATTGCTGTTATGATTTTGGGATCCCAAGAATGAGATCACATAACGACTCACCGACTCTCCCAATTGAGGTGGTGCCACGTATCCCAATCCCCTAGACTTTGGTGCGACTATAAGGAGTATGCTGACACTAGGTGAACTTCTACAACCCAGGTCACTCGCAGTATAGCCCCCAAAACGTCTAAACAAAAAGGGCGTACAGCCCACTGAAATAAAAGATTTGGGCTCGAGATGAATGCATAAGAAAAAAATAAAGCATTAAACCATATAATAAAAGCTCAAACAACAAAATATAAATCACACATTCTAGAACAAGTATTGATGCAAGTATGTGATTTAAGGAAAACTCAAGAACCAACTGTCTCGAGTGTGCTATCCCGCTAACACGATGACTGCTTGTACCTTTCAATGCAAATAGCTCCAACTCTGGATACGCTACAAAAGAGGTTATAAAAAAATCTATAAAACCTAAACAACAACAACGCTCAAGGTAAACTCTTTACCGATCTTCGTCCAACTCTTCGACGATCGAATTCCGCTAACTCTGGGCTCGAAAAAATTCAAACGAATCTTTTCATAGGCAAAAGGTGATCAACAACGACGAACAAACCCAATTGCCAAAGTTCTACAATTCAAACGGTTCAAAATCCCAAAACTCAAACCGGCGGCATAACAACTATAAACTGATCAAACCGGAAACACAGACAGTAGTAAAGCATTGAAAACAACTCAAATCAATGCTAAAACAAACATAACAATCCGAATCCAACAAATCACAAAACCCCCATTTTCGAATTATGCTTTCGAAAAACATAACAAATCCAAACGACGCTTTATTTCAAAACCGACCGAGAATAATCGATAAGAACTATCTCAAGAGCAACATAACCAAAACCCAATCGATTCTAACAACATCCAAAAATAGAATTATAGCTGATCGGAGAAATACTTACGATAGAACGAAGCTCTCGCTGCCATGATCGCTAATCTGCCTTCGGATTGAAATTCTAACGGACGGATCGACCGGAAACCGGGATTAGAATGCTTGAAAGAGGAGTTTCCCAAGCTTCCATGGAGAGAACATGATTTGGAGGGGATGGTGGAATAGGAGAAAATACTTAGTCATGTAAAATAATATAACAATTCCACTTTTTGCGTTTTAATCCCTGAAATTTTTGAAAATTGCAAAATAGACCCTGATAAAAAACAAATCGGCTCTTGAACTCTGTAATCTCCAATTATCTCAAATAAACTCAATTAAGATAAATTTGGGGCGTTACACACTTAGTTCACCTTCAGGTGTCTCCAAAAATTCTGGAGAAGATGAGATCTTGTTTATAGTCTGTAGCTCCTTCATAAGCATCAGTAGGAAAATACCTTCATAGGTGAAGATGTCCTCAGAATTGGATATACCAAGTCGTTTATTGTACTTCATTTCTGTTCTAACAAGTTTTATTGCTTCTGTTGGCTCTCTTGGCAGGAGAGGTGCAACTCTATATGTTTGCAACTCCTCTATATTGGACTTAGTGGACACTGTCTTCAGAAAGACAATACTGTCACACTCATTCTTTCTTATTTCAAATGCGATCAGATCAGAAGACTTCAACAAGTCTTTTTCTTGAACATTTGGAGAAGATCCAGATGAATCCATTGTTTGCATCATTAATTTCTTCTTATCTGAATTTGTAATATTTCTCTGAGATAGATTGTGCTTAAACTCAAAAAATCATGTTGTTTTTATAGATCAACTTGGAGAATGTGTAGAGTAGTATGTCTATCCACTGCCTATTATATCTGTTCACCACCTATCATGTCTTTATAGGTATCAGGTGAATTCAAAAAGACGCAATAATTAGGGATAATTAATGAATACGTCCCTAAAGTTTCCTAACTTACCCAAAAATATATTAACACTTTTTTCGTTCCCAATTACGTCCCTATTTTAATAAAACGTTTTCCTGATATGTCCTCCAAACTAAAAATTTTCTATACTACCCTTATATTAATATTTTGTATTAAAAATTTCCTATACTACCCAGATTCCTCTAAACTCTCCGGAGATCTTAGAGAAATTCAAAAGAGAGTACAATATTACAGCAATCAGCTGTATGAAATACCTCGGCAGATTGAAGAAATCCTTAAGAAACAAGAAGAAATTCTTGAAACTCTAAAGGATCTTCAAACAAAAATCATAAATCTAGAACACACCTCTGTTTCTAGAAAAGGAAATACAAGAGGAAGGTTATCACTCTCGTTTGGTAACGAACATTTGCTACATCAGAAAGGTAAAACCAAAATGGTACAAAAACCTTTAACTAATGAAGAAATGATGATCAATCTTATAAAAGCAGTATCAGAAAAAAAAACACTATCTGATGACTACTTTAGAAAGATTAAATCTTGAGGATCTACAAGATCTTGCAGATTCATTTGCGAATCTCAAAGTAGTAGATCTAAAAGTAAATTCCCCTGAGGGTGAACAACCCATAGGGAATCCTCCAAGATATGTGGTTAAAACAAAAGAACCACAAAGTGAGTTCCATGTTGAAGAAAATTCACATCCAGCAGGAACTAGGTCAAGAAGGAGTAAGATACCACTACATCAAACTGCTTACGAAAAAAATGTTTTAGATCCGATACATCCTTACGGGGTTATGTTAAACCTTGATGTTCTGGACTTCAAAAATAGAGAAGATCTCATAGATGATTGGACATCAGCTATGAGAATAGCAGCAGGAACTTTAGATCTCAATAAAGAAGGATTTATCAAACTTCTGAAAATGAGTCTAATGGGATCTGTTAAGATAGCTTGGGAAATGACCATGCCAGAGACTAAAGAATCAGTCTTCGCAGGAGAATCTCTAAGTGAAATTGGAGGAAGAATGGCCACCCTATTCAAGGCACAATTTATAGGAGTGGATTATTTTAATAATCAAGATACAGAGAAGAAAAGAAGATATACTCAAGCTCTATATAGTCTCGAATTGCACGATATCTGTTTAGTTGATGAATACATTATGTTATTCACTAAATACAGATGGAATTCGGGAGTCGAGGAAAATATAGCTATTCAGCTATTTTTTGCAAAGATGCCAAGTCCTTGGAGAGAAATGTTGATAAAAGAATACGTTCCAGGTAATCCAGATACGTTGGCTAGACGAGCCTCTTTTCTTAAAGGAAAATTGGCAGAATGGTGTCATATGGCAGCATTACAAAAAAAATACAGGAAGATAAGGGGTGGGTTTTAATAAGCATATTCCTCTATGTTGTAGAGAAAATGATCTCCCTACGGTTATTGGGAGTAGAACACAAGGATTTAAGAGAAAGAAATTCAGAAATAATCCCTACAATAAAAGAATGAGAAGTTCTTGGAAACCAAGAATGTTTTGGTCCAAACAAAAGGCCAGATATTATAGATCGGGAAAAAGAAGTGAACCTACAAGAACATCCCCAACAACAATCTCGTTGCAAAGCAGGGGAAGAACACCATCTAGAAGAACTTTCAGAAGAACTCATACAGAAGCAAGTGAAAGTTTCAAGGATTGCAACTGCTGGACATGTGGAGCAAGATGACATATATCTACAAACTGTCCAGAAAACGAGAAAAAAAGAGTTAAACTCTTTGAAGCAACACCAGATATGGATGATGCGGTCTTCTTTCAAGATCTAGTCCAAGTATATCAATTTGAGGATATCCCCTCAGATGAAAGTATATACGAAGAAGAGATATTGTTTAGCCAAGAAGAATCTGATGATGAATCATAATCAGAATCAGGATAAAGAAGAGGTGTTTCAAAATGAAACACATGAGAGTTTGGCTGGGTTTTTTAGTCAAACCACGATATCTCATAATATGGTCCAAAGAATTATGAGAGAAAATCCAACTTTACAGAAGTACCAAGGATTTTTGGCAGGACAAGTAGAAAGAGTCTTAGGCAACCTGGGGCTTAGACAAAGAAGACATCATTTGATTTACAAAGTATCCAGAAGGGAAATGGCAATTCCTATAGAGTTAACGAGTAATCAAATAGAGATGCAATTAATTCCTTTTGAAGAAATAAGAGAGGAATTGAAAAGGCTGAAAAGTGAGGTAGCAAGGACGATGTCTTGGATTCATATTGGAGCAATCCAAATAATGATCAAGGCAACTTTTAAAGAAGGAATAGATTCACCCATAGATATCGTAGTATGTGATAAAAGAATGGGGAATATCCAAGATGCTGTTCTGGGTACTATCTCAGGAAATCTATGTGCAGGAAAAATTGTAGGAGTTATTTATCCGTGAATAGCCTACAATTTAGCTGACAGAGACTTTAGTCGAGCCTTGACGTTGCATCAAAACTTCAAGGAAAAAATATTAATGAAGGAAGGTAATAGGCCATAGTCTATTACATATCAAATTTCATATGCTCTTTCTAATACTCACCATTCTGAATTATTTATTAGAAATGAGTTTATTTAAATTCCAGAGATCTTCAGGAAAGTTGCTCAAGCAATATACCCGGAAAGAATCGAGTTTACTTTAATTCAGGAAACAGACATTCAAATTCAAGATAAGCCGGTTCTATACAGATATCTTAAAATAGAACCCCGAAGATTATCTTTCCAAGGAGACCGAATGACAAGTCGAAGGTGGGATAAATCTCCTATTCAGGAAATTCCACCCGAAGAAAAGGAGTTTTCTATAATAGGAAAACTTAGATCCCCAGAAGGATGGAAAAAAGTCAAAATAGTATTCGAAATTACAAGTCATGGGAACCAATTTCCTTGTAATTCGATTTAATATTTAGAACAACAGGTAAAAGGAAATTACCAAGGATTAATAAATGTTGGTGAATTGGAAGTTCAAATTTCGGGGATCCCGGGAAAAGAAATAGATCAACTAATTCTTGGCTTAGAATTCCTGGAAGATCATAAACCATGGAAACGCCTTGAAAAAGGAATAGAGTTCATGGAAAAAGAAAAAACTTGGAGAATTCAATACGAATCCTACGAGATGGAAAAACAAGAGAATTGGATAAGGGATAATCCCTTAATCAGATTCGAAAACTCTGTTCACAAACAGAGGAGGAAGCAACTTTTGAAATTAGTAAGTCATGAACATGATTTACTAGAACGCATTGAAGAAGTAGAAAGGAGTAACCCTACTCTACCTTCTGAGGCCTTAGAAAAACTAAAGGTGAATAGTCTTAATCGGATTACTGAGTTACAACACTATCTGTTAAAGATGGCGGGGCCATTTAGTAATCCCTTTAAAAAATGACAACAAGTCATTTCTCCATATACATTCCGATAGGGATGTTGTATGAACAATATAAGGTTGAATACTTTGCAGCCTATATTGATTCAGGAGCAGGAATTTGTACAGCAAAAAGAGGAGTCTTCCCTACAGATTGTGAAGAAGAATTGCCAAAAATTGCTGGAAGAGATTTCTCGAAAATAATTCTTATTCTTTGTAGAGGAATAAAACAAGCAGAAATCCTTATGGGAGGCGCAGGTCAGACTCCTTGGTACAAGGTAAAGACACCACCAATATATTTTCATGATACAGGAGCCGATATCTTGTTGGGAAATTACTTTTTACAAATGTTTAAAAAATACACACAAGATAACTAGTTAAGACGACTTATGTTTACTACCATTTGTGAACATAAGATTATCGTTCAATGACTCAAGATGGCCTTTTATCGACAAATGCCGATAATGTTCCGCAGCCAGCGTGGTGATAAATGACAACTTTTTCACCCAAAAATGAAAGATCCAAGAAGGTTTGAAGAAACCATGTTGAAGATAACAACAGAACAAGAGCTCCAAACAGAGGATATGGAGCTTCTCAAGGTAACTCTGAATCACAGAGATATAGAGTTAGAAAATAAGGTATCCCTTGAAGATGTCAAAAAGAGGCTCAAAGAAAGTTATAACGAGCATCCTTTGGCATGGTGAGATAGAAATTAACTCAAAGCCAGTCTTACTCTAAAGGAAGGCAAATAGTATGAATTCGTAAGATATAAGTCTATCCCGATGAACATAACAGATCAAAGGGATATGAGGATGATTATCAAGGAACATTTGGAACTTGGTTTAATCAAAGAAGGAGTTTTATCATATAGCAGCCCAGGTTTTCTGGTCAGAAATTGTGAGACCTCATTTCTAAACAACTAATATCAGACAACAAGCGATAAGTAATCAAGAACCCAATAAATATTTTTTTAAAAAGGAGGCTCGCGCGCCCGCGCTGACATCAGCGCGCCCGCGCCAAAGGAAGCGCGCCCGCGCTCATACCTCGCAAAGAGGCCGCGCGCCCGCGCTCATACCTCGCAAAAAGGCCGCGCGCCCGCGCCAACAACCACGCGCCCGCGCCGTCCCCTCGCCCAAAAAGGTTAAGGCACTGTAATAAACTCAATCAAAACCTAAACACTTGCATTAAGAGTATTTGACATTCCAATAACAATACAAGAAAGGTTTAGGGAAGATCAACATTCAATTCAATAGCACCTACATCGTTTCTTGCTTACAAAACATATACAAGAAGTTCGAATGACTAAACATGATCGCAAAACATAACTAGGTTGACATGCTGATTCGACTTCTAAACGAGTCTCACTTCTATCTCTTGCTCTGGACGCTAACCAGGTCTATGTTGACTTGATCCTGCCCTTCCTGTTGCCAAGTACACATACAAAACAAAGTAACAGCCGGATAACCGGTGAGAATGATAATCCCAGTAAAAGCAACATATCAAGTAATGAATATACAACATGCTATCAAACCACATATTCAAGTCGAAGTTAATGATATGCATGTCTTTAAAACCAGGATATCGATTCTGATAAACACGGGAGTATTGATCTGCTTTTGGGATCCCGAGGATGAGATCACGTAACGACTCACCGACTCTCCCAATCGAGGTGGTGCCACGTATCCCACTCCTCTAGACTTTGAGCAACCATAATTAGTATGCTAGCACTAGGTAAAATACTACAACCTAGGCCACTCAATCATAGTTCCCAAACGTCTAACAAAAAGGGCGGTTCTGCCCGCTGAAATCAAAGTAGGCTCAAGATGAATGCATAACAGAAACATAAACATAACCCACATAACAAAAACTCAATCAATAAACAAATACAAGTTCCACATGCTAGAACAAGTATCAATGCAATATGTGATTTAAAAAGGGGAAACTCGAGAACCAACAGTCCCGAGTATGCTATCCCGCTACGATGACTGCTTTTACCTTTCAATGCAGTAGTTCCAACTCTGGATAAGCTACAACAAAAGGTTTAATCAACAACTAAACAATCCAACAACAAAGGCAACGGTTCAAGGTAATCTCTTTACCGTTCTTCGTCCAATTCTCGACGACCAAATGCTGCTAACACAGGGCTTGACAACTCCAAACGAATCTGTTCAGATACAATCAAAGATCAATTATCATGATCGACTTACAAGCCAAGTTCAACAACTTCAAAAACGGTTCAAATCTCCAAAACTCAAACCGACGGCATAACAGCTATAACTGAACAAACCGACAACGCAGAAAGCAGTTCAATAGCGATATAACCTCATAAAAATTCTAAGACAACCAAAACAAAGCAAACCCATCAATCTCAAAATCCACATTTTCGAAAATGGCTTCCAAAAATCATAACAAATCCGAACGTCGCTCTAATTCAAAACCGACAGATAATAAACGATCAGAACTCTGTCTAGAACAACATACTCAAATCTAGAACGATTCTAACAACATCCAAAAACTAGAATGTATCGGATCTAAGAAGAACTTACGATATAACGGAGCCCTCACTGCAGTGATCGATAATCTGCCTTCAGAAATAATTTCCAACGGACGGATCGAGCCCGGAATGAAATCACAAAGCTCAAAATCTCAAAAGTGGCGTCTAAAATGGAGGAGGCGGCTAAGGGAAGGTGATGAATGAATAATACAAGTCATTTCCCTAATAAATATCTAATAAAACCGATATTTGCGTTTTAGTCCCTGAAAAATCCAAAATTTGCAAAATAGACCCTGATCAAAATCGAGTCGGCTCGTGAACTCTGTAATCTTCGATTAACTCAAATAAACTCATTTAAGATAAAAATGGGGCGTTACAATTCTCCCCCACTAAGAAGAGATTTCGTCCTCGAAATCAACAAGAACCACAACTCATAAGCTAGAATAAAGAACTAAAGACAGTAAGAAGAACTCACGTCAACTGAATAACTCTGGAAAACGCTGTCTCATGTCAGATTCTGTCTCCCAAGTCGCTTCCTCGACTCCGTGACGGCTCCACTGCACTTTCACTAACGGGATCGACTTGGTTCTGAGTTGTTTCTCCTTCTGATCAAGGATCTGAATCGGTCGATCAAAGTAGCTCAGAGTCTCGTCTAACTCGGCTTCGTCAGGCTGAAGGATATGAGAAATATCTGGTTGATACTTTCGCAGCATAGAGACATGAAAAACGTCGTGAATACCAGATAAAGACGGAGGAAGTGCAAGTCTGTAGGCAAGATCGCCTATCTTCTCGAGAATCTCGTACGGCCCGATGAATCTCGGAGATAACTTCCCTCTCTTACCGAATCTGACAGTGCCTCTGAAAGGTGAAATCTTCAGAAAGACTCGGTCTCCCTGATCAAAACTCAGAGGTCTACGCCTGACATTCGCATACTTTTCCTGTTTATCTTGAGCTGTCTTCATTCTGGTCTGAATGATCTTAACCTGCTCTGCCATATCTCTAAGCATCTCCGGTCCCAAATCTGGTGACTCGGATAAATCATCCCAAAACAGCGGAGATCGGCACTTCTTGCCGTACAAAACCTCGAAAGGCGCCATACCAATACTCTCTTGGAAGCTGTTGTTGTAAGAAAACTCGACAAGAGGCAAAGAATCCTGCCAACTAGTGCCAAAGTCTAGCACTACCGCTCGCAGCATATCCTCTAACGTCTGGATAGTCCGCTCTGACTGTCCATCGGTCTGAGGATGATAAGCTGTACTCAGATGCAATCGAGTACCAAGTGCCCCCTGAAGACTGTGCCAGAAGTGAGAAGTGAATCTAGGATCTCTGTCTGAAACGATCGACTTCGGCACACCATGCAGTCTCACAACATTGCTAACATACAACTCAGCCATCTGATCATGACGATACGTCATCCTGTACGGAATAAAACACGCAGACTTCGTCAATCGGTCGATCACTACCCAAATGGCATCGCATCCTCGAACGGATCGTGGTAGCTTCGTGACGAAATCCATGGAAATATGATCCCACTTCCATTCAGGAACAGATAGACTGTGCAACAGACCTCCTGGTCGCTTCCGTTCTGCTTTCACCTGCTGACAATTCAAACACCGAGATACAAACCTCGCTACGTCGCTCTTCATTCTCTTCCACCAAAACTGAATCTTCAGATCGTTGTACATCTTACGACCTCCAGGATGAATACTAAACCGACTGCAATGAGCCTCTCGAAGAATACGCTGCCTCAACTCCGAAATATCAGGCACAACAATACGGTTATTCACATACAGTACATCATCTCTAACCTGGAATTCAGACTGATGCCCAGATCTGACTTTCTCTACTGAAACCTGAATGCTCGGCTCAGACTTCTGTGCTTCTCTGATTGCAACAAACAACTCCGGTTCGGCTTGAATAGCAAACACTCTGATAGTATCCCTATCTGTTTCAAACTCTAAACCAGAAGTGTAACAATCATCGATCAACTGAGAAACACCAATAGTAGAAAGAGATAAAGAACAAAGCTTTCGGCTCAACGCATCTGCAACTGCATTCGACTTCCCCGGATAATACTTGATCTCACAGTCAAAATCTTTCAACAGATCTAACCACCTTCTCTGTCTCATATTCAGCTCTACCTGAGAAAACAAGTACTTAAGACTCTTATGATCAGAAAAGATCTTGAAGGACTCACCATAAAGATAGTGACGCCAGATCTTCAAAGCAAAGACGATCGCAGCAAGTTCAAGATCATGAACCGGATAACGAGTCTCGTGCGGTTTCAGCTGCCTCGATGCATACGCTATCACATGCTTATGCTGCATCAGAACACAACCCAAGCCTCGGTTAGAAGCATCACAATAGACTGTGAAACCTCCAGTACCCTTCGGAATAGAAAGAATTGGAGCACTGGTCAGTCTCCTCTTCAGATCAACAAAGCTAGCCTCACAATCTGCAGTCCAAACAAAAGGCGCATTCTTCTGAGTTAGCTGGGTAATAGGCTTGGCAATAGACGAGAAACCCTCAATGAAACGACGGTAATAACCAGCTAAACCCATGAAGCTTCGGATCTCCGGCACTGAAGTAGGTCTAGGCCAATTCATAACCGCTTCAATCTTGCTGGGATCGACAGAAATCCCATCTCCAGAAATGATATGACCGAGAAAGACAACTCGGTCTAACCAGAATTCACACTTAGACAGCTTGGCAAACAACTGTTCAACTCGCAAAATCTGCAGTACGGTCCTCAAGTGCTCTGCATGGTCAGTACGGTTCTTCGAGTAGATAAGAATATCATCGATAAAGATAATGACGAACTCATCTAAATAACGCTGAAAGATACGGTTCATCAAACCCATAAAAACCGCTGGAGCGTTAGTCAAACCGAACGGCATGACTATAAACTCAAAATGACCATACCTCGTTCTGAATGCGGTCTTAGGAACGTCTTCCTCTCGCACTCTCAACTGATGATAACCTGACCTCAGATCAATCTTAGAGTAGACAGAAGAACCCTGCAGTTGATCAAACAAGTCATCTATTCGGGGTAAAGGATACCTGTTCTTAACTGTAGCCTGATTCAATTGGCGGTAGTCGATACAGAGCCGCATAGAACCATCCTTCTTCCGAACGAATAGAACAGGAGCATCCCAAGGCGATACACTAGGTCTGATGTATCCCTTGGCAATCAAATCCTCAAGCTACTCCTTCAACTCTCTCAATTCAACAAGTGCCATACGATAAGGAGCTTTTGAAATAGGTTGAGTACCTGGCACTAAGTCAATGCTGAATTCAACCTCTCGAATGGGTGACAATCCAGGAACATCTTCCGGAAACACATCAGCAAAATCTCTAACCACTGGTAAGTCAACCAAAGCTGGGCTAGATTTTAGTACATCAACCGCATAAACCAAAAATCCTTCTGCACCTCTCTGTAACAAACGAGTCATAGATAACACTGAAATCAAAGGAATTCTAGATCGAGAACCCTTACCAAATAATTTCCACTCGTCTGCCATTTCAGGTCTGAACCTGACAACTTTCAGAAAACAATCAACTGTTGCCCTGTACTTGGTCAAAGCATCTATACCGACAATACAATCAAAATCTGACAACCCAAGCACAATACAGTCGAATTCTAACAAATTCCCCTCGAAACAAAGTTCACAGTTCCTGACTAGTCGGACAGAAACAATTCCTCCACCCAAAGATGAAGTAACAGCTACTACTGTAGGCAACAATTCAGTTGGCAAAGCATGCAATAACACAAATTTCTCAAAGATAAAGGAATGGGAAGCACCTGTATCTATCAAAACATGAGCAGAATGATCGAAAATCAAACAGTTACCTGCTATGACATCGTCAGGTGCTGCCTGAGCCTGATCCTCTGTCAATGTGAAGACTCGTGCTTGCTGTCTCGGAGGCTGATTTGCACTAGAGCTACCTCCTTGTCTGTTCTGCTGTTGCTGAGGTTGGAAAGAGTGCACTGCAGACGACTGCCTCTCCGGCTGAGCTGCAGGTCTAGACGAACTCCCACTCTGAGCTCTATCTCTATTACGTTGAGGGCACACCTTAGAGAAGTGTCCCGGTTGCTGACATGTGTTACAATTGCCGAAGACTCCCACACACTGATCCGGTGAGTGTCTTCCTCCACACTTGCTGCAGTACAAGGATGATGACCCAGAACTCGGTCCTGAACCGAATTTCTTCGAACCACTGGAACTGGACGAACTGTTTCCTTGCCTCTTGAACTGTTTACCTCTTGCTTTGTACTGATCCTTTCTGTTTCCCCCACTGCTACCACCTTCATACCTCTGCTGCTGGTTCTGATGTTGAGGTGGCTGATTCTGGTACTGAGATGGTTGGTTCTGATACTGCCTCTGCTGCTGAGGTGCCCCCTGATTACCTCTTTGCCTCCACAAGCCTGCTTCTGCTCCCTTTGCGTAATTCATGGCATCCGCAATGTTGCTAGGCCTGTTGGTGTTAACCAACGTGAAGACATCGGGGTTCAACCCGTTGATGAACCGATCTGCCTTAGCTTCTTCATCTCCGGCAATTAGCGGTGCAAAACGCAACAGACTATCGAACTTAGCCACGTACTCTTCAATATTCAGATTTCCTTGCCTCAGATTGGCAAACTCTGCTCCCTTATCTTTACGATACGAGATAGGGAAAAACCGCTTATAAAACTCAGATTTAAAAAGAGTCCAAGTAACCTCTGTACCTCTACTCTCAAATGCTTTCTTTGTCATGATCCACCAGCTCTTAGCACCACCACGCAGCTGATGAATTACTAACCTGATTCGGCGATCATCTGTGTAGTCAATGGAATTAAACAACTGATCCATATCATCCAACCAACTCTCACAGTCAACTGGATTTTCTGAACCCATCAACAATGGTGGATTGAACGACTGAAACCTCTTCAGCAAGGTTTCCATAGGAGTCGCTGAAGCATCCAACTGATCAACCTCAGTGCTAGCTTGCTCAGTCGCAGGGATAACTGGCGGTGTGTTTCTGTTTATCACTCGACGAGGACCCATTTGATAATCAAAGGTTAGGACACGAGATATCTCAATCGCTACAATCAGTGCCCTTACAACCTCTTGGAATACCGGATACCAGTCGGTAACAGAAACAGTTATATCTCAAGTAGATCATGCTTTATAAATTAAATCACATAACCATGTAATTCAATAATTCTCAATAATAAAGCATGCTCGCATGGAATTAAGTACATAGTTAAAATAATTCAAACACATGCGAGGAGCCAATACACGCAGACTCGATCTACCCGCTCACTCCAGTTCGACCAAGAATCTTAACTCTCTGATACCACTTAATGTGAGACCTCGTTTCTAAACAACTAATATCAGACAACAAGCGATAAGTAATCAAGAACCCAATAAATGTTTTTTTTTTTAAAAGGAGGCTCGCGCGCCCGCGCTGACATCAGCGCGCCCGCGCCTACGCCCCGCAAAACCCAGCGCGCCCGCGCCAAAGGAAGCGCGCCCACGCTCATACCTCGCAAAGGGGCCGCGCGCCCGTGCTCATACCTCGCAAAGAGGCCGCGCGCCCGCGCCGTCCCCTTGCCCAGAAAGGTTAAGGCACTGTAATAAACTCAATCAAAACCTAAACACTTGCATTAAGAGTATTTGACATTCCAATAACAATACAAGAAAGGTTTAGGGAAGAGCAACATTCAATTCAATAGCACCTACATCGTTTCTTGCTTACAAAACATATACAAGAAGTTCGAATGACTAAACATGATCGCAAAACATAACTAGGTTGACATGCTGATTCGACTTCTAAACGAGTCTCACTTCTATCTCTTGCTCTGGACGCTAACCAGGTCTATGCTGACTTGATCCTGCCCTTCCTGTTGCCAAGTACACATACAAAACAAAGCAACAGCCGGATAACCGGTGAGAATGATAATCCCAGTAAAAGCAACATATCAAGTAATGAATATACAACATGCTATCAAACCACATATTCAAGTCGAAGTTAATGATATGCATGTCTTTAAAACCAGGATATCGATTCTGATAAACACGGGAGTATTGCTCTGCTTTTGGGATCCCGAGGATGAGATCACGTAACGACTCACCGACTCTCCCAATCGAGGTGGTGCCACGTATCCCACTCTTCTAGACTTTGAGCAACCATAATGAGTATGCTAGCACTAGGTGAAATACTACAACCTAGGCCACTCAATCATAGTTCCCAAACGTCTAACAAAAAGGGCGGTTCTGCCCGCTGAAAAAGAAGTAGGCTCAAGATGAATGCATAACAGAAACATAAACATAAGCCACATAACAAAAACTTAATCAATCAACAAATACAAGTTCCACATGCTAGAACAAGTATCAATGCAATATGTGATTTAAAAAGGGGAAACTCGAGAACCAACAGTCCCGAGTATGCTATCCCGCTACGATGACTGCTTTTACCTTTCAATGCAGTAGTTCCAACTCTGGATAAGCTACAACAAAAGGTTTAATCAACAACTAAACAATCCAACAACAAAGGCAACGGTTCAAGGTAATCTCTTTACCGTTCTTCGTCCAATTCTCGACGACCAAATGCTGCTAACACAGGACTTGACAACTCCAAACGAATCTGTTCAGATACAATCAAAGATCAATTACCATGATCGACTTACAAGCCAAGTTCAACAACTTCAAAAACGGTTCAAATCTCCAAAACTCAAACCGACGGCATAACGGCTATAACTGAACAAACCGACAACGCAGACAGCAGTTCAATAGCGATATAACCTCATAAAAATTCTAAGACAACCAAAACAAAGCAAACCCATCAATCTCAAAATCCACATTTTCGAAAATGGCTTCCAAAAATCATAACAAATCCGAACGTCGCTCTAATTCAAAACCGACAAATAATAAACGATCAGAACTCTGTCTAGAACAACATACTCGAATCTAGAACGATTCTAACAACATCCAAAAACTAGAATGTATCGGATCGAAGAAGAACTTACGATATAACGGAGCCCTTACTGCAGTGATCGATAATCTGCCTTCAGAAATAATTTCCAACGGACGGATCGAGCCCGGAATGAAATCACAAAGCTCAAAATCTCAAAAGTGGCATCTACAATGGAGGAGGCGGCTAAGGGAAGATGATGAATGAATAATACAAGTCATTTCCCTAATAAATATCTAATAAAACCGATATTTGCGTTTTAGTCCCTGAAAAATCCAAAATTTGCAAAATAGACCCTGATCAAAATCGAGTCGGCTCGTGAACTCTGTAATCTCCGATTAACTCAAATAAACTCATTTAAGATAAAAATGGGGCGTTACAGAAATCACGGTGAAATAAAAATAGGGAAACCCAGGTTAGTTATTAACTACCAAGCTATTAATAAGATCCTGGAGTTTGTTGGGTACTTCATACCCAGTAGAGAACATCTAATTAGCTGTGTACAAAATGCTAGAGTGTTCTCAAAATTTGATTGTAAGTCTGGATTTTACCAGATTCGGATGGAAGAAGGCAGTAAGAAATTCACAGCCTTCTCTACACCACAAGGACATTATATCTGGGAAGTTATGCCTATGGGATTGGCTAATGCACCCCAAATATTTCAAAGAAAGATGGATAATATTTTTAAATATTATTTCAACTTCATGTTTGTTTATATTGATGATATTCTTATAGCATCAAAAAACATATATGAACATGTTAAACATTTAGAGATTTTTCTAAAATTTGTAAACAAGAAGGACTGGTTTTATCTGAAAAGAAAGCAGTCATAGCAACAAGGAAAATTGAATTCCTTGGAATTGAGATTGATGAAACTGGAATAATTCTACAACCCCATATTGTGGAAAAGGTAAAGAATTTTTCAGATAAACTCAAAGATGTAAAACTACTCCAAAGTTTTCTAGGAGTAGTTAATTTTGCAGGGATATTAATAAACAATCTGGAAATGTACAAAAAGGTGTTCAGTCATTTGTTAAAAAAGGATGCAAGGTTTATATGGACCGATGACCATACTAAAGGGGTAAACCAATTAAAGGAGATATGTAAGAATCTCCCAAAAATGGCTATACCCGTGGATGAAGATGATCTGGTGTTATTTACGAATGCCAGTGACGAATGGTGGGCAACAGTCCTTACTAAGATCACTCCGGATGGAGAAATACCATGCAGATACTGTAGCGGTATTTTTTCAGAATCTGAGGCTATCAGATGGCATATCAACGAGAAGAATTTTATGCAGTTAAAAGGGCTTTCGAAAAATGGCCATTATTTTTACTTGCTAAAAAATTCACTTTGAAGGTTGATAACACTTAGGTAAAAGCTTTCCTAAGAAATAAGATTGAATCTAAACCCGAGAAAGCTAGGTTATTAAGATGACAAGCATTATGTCAAAATTATATTTTTGATATTGTTATTATTAAATCTCATGAAAATATTCTTGCAGATTTCTTAACAAGAGATGGAAGGCAGTGACGTTGATTCCATCATGAAAATGCAGAGGCATCTCAGGGAACACCTTGGGTTGCTTTAAACCGAGTTCAACCAGCTTGTCATAAGTGCCAATATGGCGGGCAGGTTACAACAAGCTGATCGGATCAAAGTATCCAATTGAATCACAGGATGTATGCAAGCTCAAACTCAACTATGGGCTGCTATTCAAGGGCCAATTATTTGTGCCATAGAAAAACCACTGGTTTTTCAGAAACAAGAAATGTTAAAACCATTGGTTTTACAAGAACAAGAAATACAGCCACCGGTTGTAAAACAATATGTTGAGGATTCTAATACTCAAGAAACAAGTGCTAATCTATCATCAGCTTTTGATGATCTAGATAAAGCAACAATTGATGAGAATAACTCATCAAGTCAACCCTCCGCCTCTAGGGTAAAAGAGGAAGAGATCAATCTTAGGCCCAACACTGACAAAGGTAAATCTAAGATTGATACTAATCCAGCTGTCATTTCTCCATTTCAGGTTTATCAACAAAGGTGGGAGAAATTAAGTACAAGAAGTGAAATCAACCCGACCACTTGCAGGGTTGATGTTGCAGAAATATATCCAAGGGTTTGGCTAAAAAACAATGTCAATCCTAAGGATGTAAAGCTATGGTATGAATTTGGGGCTTTAGCCTCAGTTTATACAACTTCACCAGGCTTCCAGGAAATATCACAGCTACCAAAATGGATTCAGGAAGCAGTCCAAGAAACATAGGCAAATAATGATCATTTGTCCAGAGGAGATGTGCTCGAGCTATACTTCTTTAGTGCAGCTCCAGAGCCAACAGGGAAAGGATCACACGAGCCCTTTAATTTCATCAAGCTAAGGAGACCTGACATGAATAATCAAAGATTTATCAAGAATCCTATATCTGAAGAAATAACATTGGTGTCTACTTTTGGAGAAAATAAAATCTCAACCAGAAGGGCATGGGGTATTTGGGTTTGTCTCACCGAGATGGACAAGGTCAAGTTTCCGTTCAAATTTTATCAGAATTCTGTGAACGAATCATTCCTGTTAAACACAATCACAGGAAAGACTACGGATTTTGCGGAAGAACTCTTCGAAAAGAAGAGGAATTTTTTTGGAACAACAAGCTGCCGGGGAGTAAAGAAACTCGCCGAAAATTTTGTAACATGACT
This sequence comes from Henckelia pumila, assembly GCF_033568475.1. NCBI lineage: Eukaryota > Viridiplantae > Streptophyta > Magnoliopsida > Lamiales > Gesneriaceae > Henckelia > Henckelia pumila. The sequence goes on along the minus strand of NC_133123.1, from coordinate 19,861,509 downwards.
CATATCGGAAGATGGTCAGAGAATATCTGCCCAGAATGTCCAAACCAGAAGGAGTCAGAATTTGGAAAAACCTTCAGACCCCGAACGGATCGAAAAGATTTTTCCGAGAAAAGCAAAGGTGGACAGGGACCACCAAAACCACGTTTTCCCAGGGGCCCTGTAGTGACCCTGCATGGTATCACCTACTAACTGGCAACTAATAACATGCATTAAACTTAATACATCAAAATAACTTAACAGAGTAAAACGTGCGGAAACATAACCATAAATTACATATCAGCTTAGTATAAAAGTGTCAAGCTTATTCATCAGTAGTGATACAACCATATCGAAATACTTAAAAGTAAACATTATACAACTATATCGAATCCTGTTGTATAACTAACTCCTCAAGGCCTGCTCCCTAATCCTGCCTTGAACCCCCAGCTCCGTCCATCCTGCGACCTGCCCCATGGAATAGGGTGTCCAAGATAACAACTAGGACGTGAGCGCTAACGCCCAGTACATAAATATGAGTACACGTATAAATATGATGCATGCAACATGATGACTGGTAAAGGGTCATCTGAAAAGTCATGCTCAGTACCGGCGCCACATGAGTGCTGCCACCGCATGGATCAACCTCTGGGTGCAACCACACTCATCAAGTACACCAGAGTAGTCAGACATAAATGTCCCCGCCATTGCGGTACTCTCAGTGACAGACTATCGAGTATAGAGCTGAGCGGCTCTATAATCAGGTATATCAAGGTATAGGCTCAACGTGTATATGCACATGACATATGAATATAGAAAGCGGTAAATCATATATCATGCCATATAATAATGCCAAATAAATGCAACATATAAACATGTATACTCGCTGGCAATCTCAGTCAATGTGTACGTACCTCTAGGCTAGTTCAAGTATAGTAGGATCCTAGGTTCCAAGCCTATATTCAAAAGTTCACCGTATCACTACATAAATTTTATAAGCCTTAACTAAGCTAATAATTACTCCCAAAACTTAAATAGATTCCCGGACCATACCTTCATCCGTAGATAGCCCTTTGGAGTCGCTAGTCCCGGATGACTATAACCACTCCTTGGTTATTCCAGAACCTCTATTATAACCGATAGGGCCCTCAAGTGTATAACGCACACTATATAACTGAAGAAGAAAACTCGAAAATTCGTATTCAAATTATGACTCCGAAGAGCCCTATTTATAGCCAAAAATCCGTCGGAGTTCGGAGCCTCCGAACTGGGTTCGAAGCCTCCGAACCTGCATGTACGACACTTGTCAAAAATCGCGGATTAGTCATCTAGCATTGCTGTCAGGGGGAGTTCGGAGCCTCCGAACTGGCTGAGTTCGGAGCCTCCTAAGTGCTAGGTTCGGATGGTCCGAACTCATTTCGGTGCCTCCGAACTGTCCAAGACCCCCAGGACCCTTCCTACCATTTTCGGATGTTCCGGAGCTGATTTTCCACTTATTTTTACCAAATAAGGACTCCTTAATCATGTTTTGCCACATTTAAAATTATATGCCATATCATAGCATGGAAAGTGGAACTTGGCTATCACCCTTATATGCAGCGATCCATCTGGTAATTCTGAAGTCCAATTATGCCCTGAAATTGGTTAATTACTAACCCTTAATCATGTTTAACATATCATTATCTTAAAATAGAATCTGGGTTACTACATTCTCCCCACCTTTAGATATTTTGTCCGCGAAATAAAATCTAAAGACAAATCAAGATAATAATATGAAACATCAAACCATGTTTTATTAAAACAACTGTAATTACATCTTTACATGGTAATAAAAAATACACAGCAAACAACTCAGGATATTCTGCTCGCATATGGCTCTCGGTTTCCCAAGTTGCTTCTTCAACGCCTCGGCGCTGCCACTGTACCATCACAAGTGGTATAGTCTTGTTCCGAAGAACTTTCTCCTTTCTATCTAAGATACGGATTGGTCGTTCAACAAAAGACAGATCTGGCTCTAGCTGAATATCAGTAGACTGAATCACATGAGATTCATCAGCTATATACTGTCAAAGTAACGACACATGAAAAATATTATGTATACTGGAAATATTTGGCGGTAAAGCCAAACGATATGCAACATCTCCGATCTTCTCCAGTATCTGGAAAGGTCCAATAAAACGAGGAGACAACTTGCCTTTCACGCCGAATCTCATCACCTTCCTAAAAGGTGATACTCGTAGAAACACATATTCACCAGGCTCAAACTGAAGTGGCCTGCGACGAATATTAGCATAACTGACTTGTCTATCTTGAGCAACTTTGATCCTATGCTTGATCAAATCTACCTTGTCTACAATCTGCTGCACCAATTCAGGACCCTCGACTTGTCGTTCCCCGACTTCATCCCAGAATAACGGGTACGACACCGTCGACCGTACAATGCCTCGAAAGGTGCCATATCAATACTACGATGATAACTGTTATTGTAGGCAAATTCGATCAAAGGTAACTGATCCTGCCAAGATAAGCCAAATTCCATGACAGAAGAACGTAGCATATCCTCCAATGTACGAATCGTCCGCTCTGACTGTCCGTCAGTCTCCGGATGATATGCAGTGCTCAAACTCAGAGTGGTACCCAACGCCTCCTGAAAACTACCCAAAAGTGTGAGGTAAATCGCGGGTCTCTATCACTGACTATGCTCACTGGAATCCCATGCAATCGCACTATCTCCTGGATATATAAACCTGTCATGCGATCATAAGAATACTCCCGGTTATAAGGAATAAAGTGTGCTGATTTCATCAAACGGTCAAAAACGACCCAGATAGCATCACACTGACGTGAAGTCATAGGTAAGTGGGTAACAAAATCCATAGTTACATGCTCCCACTTCCATTCGGGAATCTCAAGATTCTGCAATAATCCAACTGATTGTCGGTGTTCAGCCTTGACCTGTTGACAAACCAAACATCTTGAAACAAATTGATACACACTCCGCTTCATCTCTTTCCACCAGAATCTAGTTCGCAAGTCTTTATACATTTTCATGCTTCCAGGATGAACTGATAATCGACTCCTGTGAGCTTGAGAAAGAATATCATTCCTGAGCTCCGCAACATCAGGTACAACCACTCGATTAGATAAGCACAATAATCCATCTGCCTGAAAATGAAATCCAGATGTATTAACTCCATTGGCTAAACGTGCCAAACGCTGAGTCTTAACATCAGATATCTGAGCATCTCTGATCCGAGAATACAATGCTGGCTCAGACAAAATAGTATACAATCGAATCCCATTTCTCCCTTTCTTGTGCTTGAGCGTAAAACTCAATGAACAGCACTCTTGAATCATATGAGATACTTCACTAGTCTGAAGTGCAGAAAGTCTCACCTGCCGACTCAAGGCATCAGCAGTAAGATTAACAGAACCTGGATGATATTTGATTTCACAATCATAATCCTTCAGAAGATCCATCCAGCATCTCTGTCGCATATTCAACTCCGCCTGAGTGAATAAATACTTCAAACTCTTGTGATCCGTGAATATCTCAAATTTCCCATAAAGATAATGCCTCCAGATCTTGAGTGCAAATACAATGGCGGCTAACTCGAGATCATGTACTGGATAATTACTCTCATGCGTCTTCAACTGTCGAGAAGCATAAGCAATACCATGTCCATGCTGTGTTAGAACACATCCTAACCCCTGACCAGAGGCATCAGTATAGACAACATAACCTCCTGATCCAGAAGGTAGAGCTAACACAGGTGCAGTACGATGTCAAGGACGCTGTCCTTGACTTCTTTCGGGGCTCTCTTATGCCCCAGGGCTTCACTGCCACCACGATCACTTTGATCCCCAAAGTCAAGGGTGCGCAAGCTTGGACGGACTTCCGTCCCATCAGCTTGTGTAATGTTTCCAACAAGATTATCTCGAAGCTTTTATACTCTCGTCTGCGGTCGGTGATGGGGAGACTCGTTTCTCAGAGTCAGAGTGGCTTTGTGCCGGGGCGGATGATTGCTGACAATATCCTTCTCGCGCATGAGCTCACTCACAGTCTTAATCTCCCTGCTCGTGGTGGTAATGTCATTCTGAAATTGGACATGGCTAAGGCCTATGATAGAGTTCAATGGTCTTTTCTTCTGGATGTCCTCCGAAGGTTTGGTTTTTCGGAGCAGGTTGTGAGAATGGTGAGGGCTTGCATTTCTTTTTGCAAGTTCTCGGTTAATGTCAATGGCACCCCTGCTGGTTTCTTTGCTTCCTCGAGGGGCCTGAGACAGGGTGACCCGTTATCTCCCCTCCTTTTTGTTCTTGGAGCGGAGTATCTGTCCCGTGGCTTGGACCGGTTGTTCCTCCAGCATGCTGATTTGAGGTATCGGTCTGGGTGTGATTTGCCGATTTCCCATTTGGCCTATGCTGACGATGTCATTATTTTTGCCAATGGGGGATCCTGTGGTCTTCAGCGTCTCAAATATTTTCTGGCTCACTATGAAAATTGCTCGAGCCAGCTCGTTAATGTGGACAAGAGTGCTATGATCTTTCCTCCGGGCTGGACCGCTCGTCGCCGCTCCCGTTTGCTGCAAATCACTGGATTTGCGGAGGGGCAGCTGCCCTTGAAATACCTTGGAGCTCCGCTTTTCCGTGGGAACCGCAAGTGCTCTCTCTTTGAGCCTCTTCTGCAGTCGGTCCGGAAAAAGCTGGAGGGCTGGGAGTCCCGTTCCCTTGCTCCTGGGAGTAGGATGACGCTGATCCGCAGTGTGCTCCTTTCGATCCCGATATATCTCTGCCAGGTGATCCAGCCTCCTTTGGCTGTTTTGGAGAAATTGGAGCGTATTTTCAATGCTTTTCTTTGGGGCTCCAGACCCTTAGAGAAGAAGTGGCACTGGGCCTGCTGGTCTCGCGCCTGTCTCCCTGTGAAAGAAGGAGGCCTGGGTTTTTGCAGGCTCAAGGACATTGTTGACAGCTTTTCCATGAAGCTGTGGTTCAGATTTCGGCAGGGTTCCTCTCTCTGGGCGAGATTCCTTTCGAGGAAGTATTGCCGGACTGTCAGCCCTATTTGTGCTCCTTCTCGTGGAGCCATTTCCCCCACTTGGAGGCGCTTGCTCCAGATTAGACCTCGTGCGGAGCCTGGTATCCGGTGGAGGATTGGTCTTGGGGATGTCTCTTTTTGGGATGATACTTGGGTGGGTGATGCCCCTTTGTCGAGAAGGTGTAATGTCAGAGGGGATCGGTGTGTGCGTGTTTTCAGCTTCCTTTTGGAGGGAGACTGGGATTTTGATCTCCTTTGCACTGTCGTCGCTCCCTCGGTGGCGGAGGAGATTGTCAGATTCCTGTTTTGGTGGATGAGCGGATGCGACTATCTGGATCCACAGCACCGATGGTGCCTTTTCTGTGAGATCTTCTTGGGAGCAGGTCAGACCGAGAGGCTCGGTCTCGGATATCTTTACTCCCTGTTGGGGACGCTAGATGAGGCCCACCATGTCCTTCTTTCTGTGGAGGTTTTGGCATCGGTGGTTGCCTGTGGATGAGGTGCTCCAGCAGCTGTTGGAAAACTGGCGAGTTCCCAGACCAATTACGATTGATACCCGGTGCAGCGGAAGTTTAAAAATTTTTCATGGAACGTTTCCATGGTATGGGTATCAACCGTTCATCGATTGAATTACGTGTGTGTAAAATTTAAATAACAATTAAATAAATTTTACCTCAAATCTCGCAACGAGATTAATGGACACCAACAGAACAATTCTGCTCTTGTTGTCTCTCCCTGGAACCGATGAACGCCTTCAATCAGGTCCACGAACAGAGGTTTAATCCCTCTGATAGATTGCACTAGAAAATCTATCAGAAGTTTTCTGCGAAGAGAATACACGAATTTGATTCGTTATTCCTTACTGCGATTCAAAATCACAGACCGGAATTTCTCGGGCAGAGCAAGGAGGGGGCGGCCGAAATATGTTTGAGAGAGAGGGTAGGGTTTTCGAAAATTGCTCTCAAAATAATGACCTGTTGTGTGTAATTTCTGTACTGAAATAAATTATTTATAATGCAGGCCACTAACACCTTAGGGCCCATTAGTCATAAGCTGGGGCCTGACAAGCAAAGCCCGCTCGTTCAGAAATTAATATAAAATTCATCGTGACTCCGATTGATGAAACGATTTCACCAATGTGCACAGAAACCATTTCTGCACGTTTTAAAGTCAAAATAAATTTTCCTGAATCCGAATTCAGTGGTTTCCAAAAATGTCCATCCCTATGTCATTTTAGGAAATCCTACTCCCTTACTCTTAATTAAGAAGTCCAACTCCTTAGTTCATTAAATTTAACTCTTTAAATTTAACTATCTCAACGGGGATTAAAACTCCATTACACTGTGTGACCCTCAATGGTTCAGGGATACAGCTAGCCGTGGGCTCACAACTCCTTGTGACTCGGAACAACACTTTCCGACTTGCCCAACGAATCATGGTAAAGCGCCTAGCAACATCGCCCCATGATTCCCTAGGTATCACTGATAGTGCCTACAAGAACCAGTAGATTTTGGTTAACGTACAGTACGGTCCCTTCATCCATATATCCCGATCGAATCAACAACCATTGGTATATCGAGAGTCGCTCAAGATTCGATAACTATGCAATACATCTTGAAGATCAAATTAGTGACATCGCATGTGCTACTAAGAAACCATTTCTTAAATCACATCAAGTACTCTGGCCAGAGATTTGTCACACTAATATCTCCTCAGATCGCATAGGATATCCACACTCGCAAGTATGTGGTGAATCCTTGACAACAATGCATTGACTCCTATATGTGTCGTAACTGTACCCAATCTCGACACCTGATGACCCCTTCAGAGTCGGTAAACGAGTCAAAGCACAGTACTAGCATATAGAGTCTCCATGATGTTTCAAGTCGTAAGGACTAATGGTGTACAACCAAAACCGCGGACTTTATCCACTCGATAAGTGATAACCACTTGGAAAGTCCGGATAGGGTAGTTCGACTATTCATCCTATGAATATCCATTTGCATGCTTCGAACATCTCCATGTTCCCTACCAATGAAACGTGGTACTCCGCATCGCAAATGCTAGTCTCAAACTCGAGCGATCCTTATCCTTATTATCGGACGGCTCAATCGACTAGGAACGGTTTTAGAATATACAGTGACTATAAGATGTATTTCATGATAGACATCTCCATGTTCTACCACATCTTACATACACTATAGTATATTCAAGGTCTTTATCAAAACAACAATAGTATATCGCAATATAACAATATGAAGTAATATAAAGTCATTGCCATAAAAGTGTAAATAATATTAAACAAAAGATTGTTTATACAAAGAGTCAACAAAGCCCATAGCCACACAGTTGGCTCACTGGGCACCCACTCTTACAATCTCCCACTTGCCCTATAGCCAACTAGTCATACTACGTAGACCCATTGCTTCGCGATGTTTGTCAAACAATGGTCCTGGCAAAGGCTTAGTAAGTGGATCAGCGATATTGTCTGCAGAGGCCACTCGTTCGACACTGATGTCTCCTCTTTCCACAATCTCCCGGATTATGTGGTATTTCCTCAGTACGTGTTTGGATCTTTGATGAGACCTTGGTTCCTTTGCTTGAGCAACGGCACCCGTGTTGTCGCAGTACACCGGGACTGGACCAACAAATTCAGGAATGACGCCCAACTCTTGGACGAAATTCCTCATCCAAACGGCCTCTTTAGCAGCAGCTGATGCTGCAATGTATTCAGCCTCAGTGGTGGAATCCGCTGTGGTGTCCTGCTTGGAACTCTTCCAAGAGACAGCACCGCCATTGAGCATGAACACAAATCCAGAGGTTGACTTCGAGTCATCCACATCACTTTGGAAGCTAGAGTCGGTATAGCCTTCCAGTTTGAGTTCTCGTCCTCCATAAACCATGAACATATTCTTAGTCCTTCGCAAGTACTTAAGAATGTCCTTCACGGCTTTCCAATGCATCTGACCAGGATTAGACTGATATCTGCTCGTGACACTCAGAGCAAATGCTACATCCGGTCTGGTAGATATCATCCCATACATGATACCTATAGCTGACGCATATGGTACATGTGTCATATTCTCTATCTCTGCATCAGTCTTGGGACACATAGACTTGGATAGAGAAACTCCATGACACATGGGTAGATGTCCTCTCTTGGACCCATCCATTGAAAACCGTTTCAATATGGTATCGATGTAGGTTGATTGAGTGAGTCCTATCATTCTCTTAGATCTATCCCTATAGATCTGTATCCCAAGAATGTAGGATGCCTCACCCAAATCCTTCATCGAAAATCTACCTGATAACCATATCTTTGTTGACTGCAACATCCCTACATCATTCCCAATGAGTAGGATGTCATCAACATAAAGTACTAAGAATGTCACCGCATCCTTAACTACTTTCTTGTACACGCAAGGTTCCTCCGGGTTCTTGATGAAACCAAAGTCTTTAATTGTTTCATCAAATTTCTGGTTCCAACTTCTTGATGCTTGTTTTAGACCATAAATTGATCTCTGAAGCTTGCATACCTTATGCTCGCTTCCCATGGATGTGTACCCCTCAGGCTGCTTCATATAGATTTCTTCCTTAATGTCTCCATTAAGAAAAGCAGTCTTCACATCCATTTGCCATATCTCATAGTCATACCATGCAGCTATGGCAATAAGGATTCTTATGGACTTGAACATAGCAACTGGTGAAAAGGTTTCATCATAGTCAACTCCTTGCCTTTGAGTATAACCTTTCGCCACCAATCGCGCCTTGTAGGTCAATACCTTACCATCAGGCCCAAGCTTTCTTTTGTAGATCCATTTACACCCTATTGGAACAATTCCATCGGGAGGATCCACTAAAGTCCAGACTTGGTTAGTATGCATCGAATCCAATTCTGATTGCATAGCTTCAAGCCATAAATTCGAATCCGCATCAGAAATTGCTTCCTTGAAGCTTCTTGGATCACATCCAATGTCGGGTTCATCTTGACCCTCTTCAAGAAGAAGACCATATCGAACTGGAGGTCTAGAAGTCCTCTCGGATCTTCTAGGTGCAGGCGTGTCCAGCAATGGTTCCTGAGGTGTGGGATCGTTATTTTGTATTTCGGGTTCTTCTCGAACTTCTTCGAGTTCCATCATCTCGCCTTTCTTATCCAATAAGAACTCCTTCTCCAAGAAGGTGGCATTCCGCGAAACAAACACCTTTGTTTCAGCAGGATAATAGAAATAATATCCGATTGAATTCTTCGGATACCCCACAAAATAACACAGGCTGGATCGACTATCCAACTTATCTCCCACTGTCCGCTTCACGTAAGCAGGACATCCCCAAATCCTCAAGTATAAATACTTAGGAGCTTTGCCATTCCATAACTCGTATGGTGTTTTGTCCACTGCTTTAGTGTGGACGTTATTCAACAACAATACCGCCGTTTCAAGCGCATAGCCCCAAAACGAAGGTGGAAGCTCAGTGAAGCTCATCATGGATCGAACCATGTCCAACAAAGTTCGATTACGGCGCTCCGATACACCATTAAGCTGTGGTGTCATAGGAGGAGTCCACTGAGAGAGAATCCCATTCTCTTTTAGATAGTCCAAAAACTCGGTACTCAAGTATTCTCCACCTCGATCCGATCGAAGTGCTTTAATACTTTTACCTAGTTTGTTTTCTACTTCAGCCTTGAATTCTTTGAACTTTTCAAATGCTTCAGACTTATATTTCATTAAATATAAATACCCATACCTAGAATAATCATCAGTAAAGGTAATGAAGTAGGTGTGGCCATGTTGAGTCCCTACTCTAAATGGACCACAAACATCTGTATGGATCAAATCCAACAGATTTTGACTACGTTCAGGCTTCCCCTTAAAAGGAGATTTAGTCATTTTCCCTTTTAGGCAGGATTCACAAGTAGGTAGAGAGTTAATATCAGACATTTCAAACATGCCCTCTCCCACTAGCTTGTTCATCCTCCTTGAGGAAATATGACCTAGTCTAGCGTGCCAAAGGTTTGCCGGGTTTTGACTATCGATTTTCCTTTTGTTTGTTGTCGCCGGTTTGTCAATACAATTTACTGGAACGTCTTTTAGTTTTAAATTGTATAGATCGTTTTCAAGTTGTCCATTTCCAATTAAACATTCATTCTTGTAAATACTGCAAATCCCATTCACAAAATTACAAGAATAACCATCTCTATCAAGCATAGAAATAGAAATAATGTTTTTAATTAAATCTGGCACAAATAAAACATCTCTCAACAATAATTTAAAACCATTCTGCAAAATCAAACAAACATCTCCAATGGCCGTAGCTTCAACTCTGGAACCATTCCCGAGCCTCAGCTGGGTCTCACCCATTCTAAGCCTGCGACTTCTTGTCATCACCTGCAAATCATTGCAAATGTGAGAACCACATCCGGTATCCAATACCCAAGAAGTTGTATTAAGTGACATGTTTATTTCGATATAGAACATACCCTTTGCAGTTCCCAACTGCTCAAGATACTCCTTGCAGTTGCGCTTCCAATGACCCGGCTTCTTGCAGTAATGGCAAACATCCTTGGATTTTCCATCGTTTGAAGCCTTTGTCTTTTGCTTCTTCTCGGGTTCCACTTTCTTGGGTGGGGCAGAACGTTTCTTGCCCTTCATACTTGGCCCCTTCTTAGCAGAAGATGAGGAGCCCACCAAGAAAGCTGGCTTATCCTTCTTAAGTGTGGATTCATATGTAACGAGCATATTGACCATCTCTTCAAGGGTGGCCTCTATCTTGTTCATATTAAAATTTATCACGAATCCATCAAATGAAGAAGGAAGAGATAGAAGCAGCAAGTCCACATTGAGTTCATGCTCCAACACCAAATCAAGGGTCGCTAACTTCTGTATGAGCCAAATCACTCGTACCCCATGATCACGGACCGAAGTCCCTTCACGCATGCGGCACGTCATCAACTCCTTAACAGTAGAGAACCTTTCAGCCCTCGACTGAGCCCCAAAAAGTTCCTTGAGTTGCGTGTGAATGTCAGCAGCATTCACCGTGTCCTCAAATCGCCTCTGGAGTTCATCAGACATCGAGGCTTGCATATAGCATTTGGTCTTGATGTCATGGTCACACCATGCATCAAGTTTGGCCAATTCCTCCGGACTTATGTCAGCTGGTGCTTCCTTCGGAGGTGCTTTCTCTAACACGTAGAGCATTTTCTCCGAAGTTAAGACAATCTTCAACTTCCGGAACCATTCCGTATAGTTGGCGCCAGTCAGCTTGTTTTGTTCGAGGATCGAGAATAAAGGATTTCGCGAATTCATTGTATGAAATACTGAAAAGGAAAAACAGACATATATCAATGATTGTTTAACAATTTACTAAGACATAAAATAGGCGAATTTAATTTTATGAATCTCACTCCCACTATTTTAACGATTTCACCACCCTCTAGTGAAAACGGGAAACTTTTTCCTTAGTGAGAACATGGAGTCCAATTGACAAACTTATGGTCCCGAATAATATCAGCCAACCATAATTCTCAAAAGGTAGAGCCCAATTGCTTCCAAAGCAACCCCCATGTATTTACCTCATGTCCAATAAGGGCCCAATAATATGACGCCGTTTAAAGTGACATGTCAAGATGACCCATCAATATTAAGTTGTGATGGACGGTCGCCATGTGGATCCCCCAATAATATGAGCCGATCCCATGGGAGTTCCACCCAACTTACAACATTTGTCGATCCAATGTACAGCTTTCCGACGAACGGGCCCCCCCAATAATATGAGCCGGACCGTATCCGCGGGTAGCATCACATACATTGACCGTTGATGGAAGGTAGGAATATTTAAACAATATTTAAATTTCCTTTATTTATCTTGATATAAATTTTAAATCATATTTAAAATGAGGGATTTTATTTATAAAAATATTTGTCTCATCATTTTTAATTTATTGCATGCATTGCCGGATTCACGCAATTTATGTCTAAACATGCATACAATCATAATATCACATATTATATAGGATGATCGATTCCATTTCTAATTGACCCGTGGTTGCCAATCACGGGTCTTAGTCCAATCCTAGGTAATATGCAGTATGCAAATGCAATCCTATTACATATGCTTCCAATTTACATTTCTTCAGTCTTCATTGTCTGCTGGACCCACCATCTTCAAATCTTGATCTCCCACTAAATCTAATGTATTTACAATTAAATAACAATGACAAGTAGGGGATACATTTTTAGGGGGTGGGAACGGGCTATAAACCAAGCCCACTTTTATTACATATGACATTCATATCGGGCCATAAACCAGGCCCATTAATAAAACCAACAACAATAAAGACAAAATGTAAATTCCTAACATACACCTACAAAATTGGTCATGGCAATCGATCATCCTTATCCAATAACATTTAATTCAAAATTAATTTATTGGATAACATGCTGTGGCAATTCAAATTTAAACAAGATAAAATCATATTTTATATATAAAATCACATTTCACATATAAAATCATATTTTATCTCCATATCAAATAAAATCATATTTTATCTATAAAATCCAATTTTACAAATAAAATCATATTTTATCTAATATATCATAAGATCATATCTTATCATCAATTGTACCAAAATAATTGATTTCAAAATTCAATTTACGGATAAAATATTAAAATTTTCCAAAAATTCAAATTTATCCAAAATCAATTTTAAAATTTACGGACTCGAACAATTCGATCCGAAATCTCGTGAACCAATCAAAAACAATTTTTGACCGGACCAAAAATAAAATTTTAAATATTAAAATTAATAAAAAATTAAAAATTAATTTTTCCCGCGGGCCACCCGGGACACTCCCGGGTCGGCCCGCACCCGGGGCGCGGGCCGGGGGCAGCCCGGCTGCCCCCTTAGGGCAGCGCCTGGCGCCGCCCCTGGGCGGCGCCGTGCGCTGCCCTGGGCGGCGCCGAGCGCCGCCCTGCGCAGCGCCCAGCGCTGCGCTGGGCAGCGCCGAGCGCCGCCCCTGGGCAGCGCCGAGCGCTGCCCTGCGCAGCGCCCAGCGCTGCGCTGGGCGGCGCCGTGCGCCGCCCTGGGCGGCGACGGTCGCCGCCTTGGGCGGCGCTATGCTCCCCCTTTGGGCGGCGCCGTGCGCCGCCCGGGGCAGCAACAATTGCTGCCCCACCGGGCAGCGATCCAATCGCTGCCCGGGTTTTGCCCCGAAAAAATTTTTTTTTTTTATTAAAAATATTTATTTTGTTTCATAAACCGAGACTCAAAAATTTTGTACAATTGATTATTCAATCGATTGATCTGAGCAACCTGGCTCTGATACCACTGTTGGAAAACTGGCGAGTTCCCAGACCAATTACGATTGATACCCGGTGCAGCGGAAGTTTAAAAATTTTTCATGGAACGTTTCCATGGTATGGGTATCAACCGTTCATCGATTGAATTACGTGTGTGTAAAATTTAAATAACAATTAAATAAATTTTACCTCAAATCTCGCAACGAGATTAATGGACACCAACAGAACAATTCTGCTCTTGTTGTCTCTCCCTGGAACCGATGAACGCCTTCAATCAGGTCCACGAACAGAGGTTTAATCCCTCTGATAGATTGCACTAGAAAATCTATCAGAAGTTTTCTGCGAAGAGAATACACGAATTTGATTCGTTATTCCTTACTGCGATTCAAAATCACAGACCGGAATTTCTCGGGCAGAGCAAGGAGGGGGCGGCCGAAATATGTTTGAGAGAGAGGGTAGGGTTTTCGAAAATTGCTCTCAAAATAATGACCTGTTGTGTGTAATTTCTGTACTGAAATAACTTATTTATAATGCAGGCCACTAACACCTTAGGGCCCATTAGTCATAAGCTGGGGCCTGACAAGCAAAGCCCGCTCGTTCAGAAATTAATATAAAATTCATCGTGACTCCGATTGATGAAACGATTTCACCAATGTGCACAGAAACCATTTCTGCACGTTTTAAAGTCAAAATAAATTTTCCTGAATCCGAATTCAGTGGTTTCCAAAAATGTCCATCCCTATGTCATTTTAGGAAATCCTACTCCCTTACTCTTAATTAAGAAGTCCAACTCCTTAGTTCATTAAATTTAACTCTTTAAATTTAACTATCTCAACGGGGATTAAAACTCCATTACACTGTGTGACCCTCAATGGTTCAGGGATACAGCTAGCCGTGGGCTCACAACTCCTTGTGACTCGGAACAACACTTTCCGACTTGCCCAACGAATCATGGTAAAGCGCCTAGCAACATCGCCCCATGATTCCCTAGGTATCACTGATAGTGCCTACAAGAACCAGTAGATTTTGGTTAACGTACAGTACGGTCCCTTCATCCATATATCCCGATCGAATCAACAACCATTGGTATATCGAGAGTCGCTCAAGATTCGATAACTATGCAATACATCTTGAAGATCAAATTAGTGACATCGCATGTGCTACTAAGAAACCATTTCTTAAATCACATCAAGTACTCTGGCCAGAGATTTGTCACACTAATATCTCCTCAGATCGCATAGGATATCCACACTCGCAAGTATGTGGTGAATCCTTGACAACAATGCATTGACTCCTATATGTGTCGTAACTGTACCCAATCTCGACACCTGATGACCCCTTCAGAGTCGGTAAACGAGTCAAAGCACAGTACTAGCATATAGAGTCTCCATGATGTTTCAAGTCGTAAGGACTAATGGTGTACAACCAAAACCGCGGACTTTATCCACTCGATAAGTGATAACCACTTGGAAAGTCCGGATAGGGTAGTTCGACTATTCATCCTATGAATATCCATTTGCATGCTTCGAACATCTCCATGTTCCCTACCAATGAAACGTGGTACTCCGCATCGCAAATGCTAGTCTCAAACTCGAGCGATCCTTATCCTTATTATCGGACGGCTCAATCGACTAGGAACGGTTTTAGAATATACAGTGACTATAAGATGTATTTCATGATAGACATCTCCATGTTCTACCACATCTTACATACACTATAGTATATTCAAGGTCTTTATCAAAACAACAATAGTATATCGCAATATAACAATATGAAGTAATATAAAGTCATTGCCATAAAAGTGTAAATAATATTAAACAAAAGATTGTTTATACAAAGAGTCAACAAAGCCCATAGCCACACAGTTGGCTCACTGGGCACCCACTCTTACAGCAGCGGGGTTTCTCCCTTGTGTCCAAGTGCCAGTGCTGTGAGATGTCGGAGACATTCACTCACATTTTCATCGACGGTCCCATCGCCCGCTCTGTGTGGCATTTCTTTGGGGCTATCTTTAGAGTTCGCATCCCTGCCACTGAGAACTTTAGTCTGTTTCTCAGTGCTTGGGAAAGGGGTCGCGAGTGGTCTCCGGGTGGTAATGTGAGGGAATTCATTCCTTTTGTCGTGCTTTGGTTCCTCTGGACTGCACGCAATGATACTAAGCACCGTCACTTACCCTACTCTGCGGAGAAGGTTAAGTTCCAAATTTTGTCTTATTTGAGACTTGCTCATTCCGCAACTGTTATCAAGCCTCGTCTTTGGCTGGGGGCTTTGCAGGCTGCGAGGAAGATGGGCATTTCGGTCGGCCTCCAACGGATTCACAAGACTGCGATCGTCCGTTGGTTGAGGCCTCCACCTGGGTCCTTCAAGCTCAATGTGGATGGGAGCTCGAGAGGTAACCCGGGTGAGTCATCTGTGGGGGGGGGGGGGGGGGGGGGGGTTGTCCGGGATTCTTCTGGTAGGGTCTTGGCGTTTTTTAGTGAGTTCATTGGTTTGGGATCCAATGTCCGTGCAGAACTCTGGGCGATTTGGAGGGGTATTCTTCTCTGTTCTGACCTTAGCCTTTTTCCCCTTTGGATTGAGACTGATTCCCAGATTGCTATTCAGATTCTTAGATCTCGGAGGTGCCGTTGGGATTTGTACCATATTGTTTTGAGGACACGTGTTTTGGTGCGGAATAGGCCGGTTCATTTCTCGCATATCTATCGAGAAGGGAATTCGGTTGCGGATGTGTTGGCGCGGCAGGATCATGATCATAGGCAGTGTTTGTTGGAGATTGGTGTTCCTTTAACCACTCCCATCGCTGCGTTGGCCCGTTCTGACTCTTTCGGGCTTCCTTACCTTAGATCTAGGTTTTCTTAGAGCCTCACGCTCGCTTATAGCCGTTTCTCTTGGGCTTTCTTTTTCTTTGTTTGCTCTCCTTTTTGGTCTAGGTCATCCTAGATTTAGATATATGTAGCTATTTATTTTTCTTTGCAGGTACAGCTCTCCGGCCCTTTTCCGGAGTTTTTGGAGTTAGTCTGTTCCCCTGTCGCTTGCTTTGCTTCTTCAGGGTGATGGATCACCAGGCGTTCTCTGTGCTTCTCCTTGCCTGGTTCTTGCTGTTGTTTGGATGTTTTGTGGGCGGTCTCTCGTGCCCCTCGCTTTTTGGATTTCCAGTCTTCTTGGGAGTTAGGTTATGGCTTGAGTTCCCTTCGCCATTCTCCTGCTTTTTTGCTCTGGGTCTGCTGGTTTGCGGTCGCTCCTCTTTTTCCTCGCGACCTATGTATAGTGACTTCCCAGCTGATCATGACTTTTGGACATATTTCTTGCATAGCTTTGATCTGTTGTTCAGCTCTGGATGGTGCCAGCCTATTTTCGCGCTTTAGTGTCGGATTTGATTTTGCTGGCCTGGAGTTGTGGATCTCCTCTAGGTTTTACTGCACAGGTTGATACCAGCCACTCTTCGCGCCTCAGTGTCCGTTTTTTATTTTGCTGGGCCGAGCTGTGGTTCTCTTCTAGATTTTGCTGCTCAGGATGACTGCTGACGTTGACTTAGTTAGCTATCTTTGATGTTATTTGTTTATACTTATTTCCTAGGGATGCTTTGGTTGTATATTTTTCGATACCCTAGCTGTTCTGATGTTCTTATTACCTTTGTATAGCCTTTTGGGGAGGTCTTGGCCTAGTTCCCCTCCTCCGTTAGGTTTTATTTGTATCGCTTTTCTATGTTTATATACAGGTAGGGGTCTGCCTAACCCCCCGCTTCCGGCGGTGTTTTTTTTTAAAAAAAAAAAAAAAAACCTATTTTAAGGCAAAAAAATAAAAATAAAAAATCACATGACCGAGAAACACTACCCGATCAAGTCAGAATTCACATTTGCTCAATTTCGCATACAGCTACTTATCTCGTAACGTCTGTAAAACAATTCTCAAATGTTGTGCATGCTTATCCTTGTCATGAGAATAGACAAGAATATCATCAATGAAGACGATGACAAATCTATCCAGATATTCTCGAAATACCTGATTCATCAGATTCATAAAGACTGCCGGTGCATTCGTCAAACCAAATGGCATAACCAGAAATTCATAATGCCCGTATCTGGTCCTAAAAGCAGTCGTAGAAATATCTGAGTCTCGTACCCACATCTGGTGGTATCCAGATCTCAGATCTATTTTGGAATAAACAGAAGTACCCTGTAGTTGATCGAATAGATCATCAATCCGCGGCAAAGGATACTTATTCTTGATGGTGACACGATTCAACTGCCTGTAATCAATACACAATCGCATCGATCCATCTTTCTTCTTGACAAACAAAACAGGTACTCCCCACGGAGAAACACTCGAACGAATATATCCCTTATCAAGAAGATCCTGTAACTGCTGTTTCAATTCCCTCATCTCTGATGGTGCTAGACGATAAGGCGCTCGGGATATAGGCGTAGTTCCTGGTACTAAATCAATACCAAATTCAACCTCTCGCACCGGAGGAAAACCAGGAATCTCATCAGGGAATACATCAGGAAACTCACTGACTACCGGTAACTGATCAATACCCGTACTACTCATGGACATATCAACTGCATAGATAAGGTAGCCCTCCCCACCTGACTCCAAAACATGACATGCCTTCAGAGCCAAAACAAGTGGCATCGGAGGTCGCGCACCCTCACCATAAAAATACCAACTATCACCCTTAGCAGGATGAAACTATACCAGACGCTGATAACAATCCACAGTAGTGTGATACAAAGTCAGTATATCTATTCCCAAAATACAATCAAAATCTATCATCGCTAATATCATCAGATTAGCTGACAATACATTACCCTCAAACTCTAGAAGGCAACCCATCACTAGACGCTTAGTTACTATCTCCTGCTCCAGCGGAGTAGATACAACTAAATCCATATCTAATGATACATAAGGTAATCTATGTCTCTTAACAAAGCGACTAGAAATAAAGGAATGCGATGCTCCAGTATCAATTAAAACAAGTGCAGGAATACCACATAACAAAAAGGTACCTGCCAACATGCGATCACTTCCCTCAGTAGCCTGTTCTTGAGACAAAGCAAATACCTGCCCTTGAGTCTGGGGACGGTAACCAGAAGAACTCTGTGGTGCTGGCTGCTATCGTGGAAAAGTAGAAGCCTGAGATCCAACCTGTGATCCCGATCCACTAGCAGAACCCATGCGCTGAGGACAATCTCTCCGCAGATGTCCCTGCTGACCGCAAATATAACAAGCACTAGTAGCTCTCCGACATGAAGCTGCAGGATGCTTCCCTCCACAGTGATTACAAAACTCCTCCTCCTTCTTCTTCTTCTTCTTCCCAAAACGGAACATACCTCGTGAACCACGAGATCCAGATGAAGTAGTAGGAGTAGAAGAAGACGTAGGTCCAGATTGCACAACAGATTAAGCTCTAGGCTCAAATGATCCACTAAGCTGTGCTGGCATCAACAACTGTGCACGCATGTTGCTGGTCTCCACAAGACGGCAATGGTTCACCAAAGTCTCATAAGATACTGGGTCATCACAGACAACAACCTGTGAGTAGATATCTTGGTTCAGGCCTTGTAGAAAGAGATCATACTTCGATGCATCACTCTCATTAATATGAGGACTGAAAGGTAGCAGATCAAGAAATCGTTGCTAATATTGATCAATAGTCATTGATCCTTGCCTCAGAGTAAGCAACTCCATCGATCGTGCTTGGTGAACAGCTGGAGGAAAATACAGTTTCTGGAACTGCTGACAGAAATCTCCCCAAGTCACATGTCCTCTCTCAGTACGTGCCTGAGCAGCTTTGGCATCCCACCAAAAACGTGCTCGATCCTCTAGAACAAATTTTAGAACTTCCAATTTCTAATCCTCAGTACAATCGAAAGCACGAAAAGTACTCTCGAGTTTAGACATCCAACTTCTTGCTTGTTCAGGATTCTCGCCTCCTACCAAAGGTTTCGGTCCTACTTGCATGAATTTATTGATAGAGTAGCGACGTATACCCTCATGATGACGATGTTGATCATCATGATGGCGGTGATGACGATGATGATGACCACCTTCCTGGCCAACACTACCGTGACTCTCGTCAGCCATATCCTGAAAAGAATTGCACATTAAAATCCCAAATGCGCAAGAATTACTCAAAACTAATTCTAAATCCCAAGTACTAATCCCAAAATCTAAGCATGCTCTGATACCAAAAATATAGTGACCATGCATGGTATCACCTACTAACTGGCAACTAATAGCATGCATTAAACTTAATACAGCAAAATAACTTAACAGAGTAAAACGTGCGGAAACATAACCATAAATTACATATCAGCTTAGTATAAAAGTGTAAAGCTTATTCATCAGTAGTGATACAACCATATCGAAATACTTAAAAGTAAACATTATACAGCTATATCGAATCCTGCTGTATAACTAACTCCTCAAGTCCTGCTCCCTAATCCTGTCTTGAACCCCCAACTCCGTCCATCCTGCGACCTACCCCATGGAATAAGGTGTCCAAGATAACAACTAGGACGTGAGCGCTAACGCCCAGTACATAAACATGAGTACATGTATAAATATGATGCATGCAACATGATGACTGGTAAAGGGTCATCTGAAAAGTCATGCTCAGTACCGGCGCCACATGAGTGCTGCCACCGCATGGATCAACCTCTGGGTGCAACCACACTCGTCAAGTACACCAGAGTAGTCAGACATAAATATCCCCGCCATCGCGGTACTCTCAGTGACAGACTATCGAGTATAGAGTTGAGCGGCTCTATAATCAGGTATATCAAGGTATAGGCTCAACGTGTATATGCACATGACATATGAATATAGAAAGCGGTAAATCATATATCATGCCATATAATAATGCCAAATAAATGCAACATATAAACATGTATACTCGCTGGCAATCTCAGTCAATGTGTACGTACCTCTAGGCTAGTTCAAGTATAGTAGGATCCAAGGTTCCAAGCCTATATTCAAAAGTTCACCGTATCACTACATAAATTCTATAAGCCTTAACTAAGCTAATAAGTACTCCCAAAACTTAAATAGATTCCCGAACCATACCTTCGTCCGTAGATAGCCCTTTGGAGTCGCTAGTCCCGGATGACTAGAACCACTCCTTGGTTATTCCAGAACCTCTATTATAACCGATAAGGCCCTCAAGTGTATAACTCACACTATATAACTGAAGAAGAAAACTCGGAAATTCGTATTCAAATTATGACTCCAAAGAGCCCTATTTATAGCCAAAAATCCGTCGGAGTTCGGAGCCTCCGAACTGGGTTCGGAGCCTCCGAACCTACATGTACGACACTTGTCAAAAATCACGGATTAGTCATCTAGAATTGCTGTCTGGGGGAGTTCGGAGCCTCCGAACTGGCTGAGTTCGGAGCCTCCTAAGTGCTGGGTTCGGATCCTCCGAACCCAGGTTCGGATGGTCCGAACTTTGTATTTGAGTTCGGATGGTCCGAACTCATTTCGGTGCCTCCGAACTGTCCGAGACCCCCAGGACCCTTCCTACCATTTTTGGACGTTTCGGAGCTGCTTTTCCACTTATTTTTACCAAATAAGGACTCCTTAATCATGTTTTGCCACATTTAAAATTATATGTCATATCATAGCATGGAAAGTGGAACTTGGCTATCACCCTTATATGCAGCGATCCATCTGGTAATTCTGAAGTCCAATTATGCCCTGGAATTGGTTAATTACTAACCCTTAATTATGTTTAACATATCATTATCTTAAAATAGAATCTGGGTTACTACACGCCCACTGCAAAAACAAAAGATGCCCCGACAACAATAAAGAAGGCATGTGAGGAGAATAAATCCAAAAGAAAAAGTCAAGCATGTGACTCCTCCACTAGTGAAAGATGCCATCGGGCATGTGACTCTCCCACTAGCAAAAGATGCCATGAATAATGGCATAAAGAATTCAAGACAGCTGTAAGATTCCCTGAAGTTTCTCGGTGATACGAGTGAAACTTCAGCTATAAATACATGCATTTGAGGAAGCTGAAGACATCGATCATTCCCTTCAGTTTTCTTACAAATAAAACATTGTAATATTTCTCTTTCTAAGTTTGTATTAAGTTTTAATTTTATGTATTTCAAGAGCAAGGCTACTCTGAGTAGCTAAACTAGTTATCTCCTCCTCTTCAAAGGAGGTTGATTTATGTAATAATATGTTGTCTGAATAAATTTCCGAAGCTCTTCCCTATCATGTTATTTTTATTTAAAAAAAATTAATTTTTTACTATACGCCTTAAGGTAGGAAACAAAATAAGGCTGTGCTAGCTGCTGCTGAAGGAGTCTGTGTCAGGAACCATCGGTTGCGATTGCATGGTTCGGTTGTGAGGAGCAACCTGTAAAATCCGGTGGACATAACCCGGCAACAGTGTGTCCAAAGAGGTAATTTGCTTTAATTTACTTACGGAAGCATGATGGGCTAAAGCTTATTTTTAATAAATTGGAAAATAAAGGGCAGAATAGGTATTATTTAGTTTCAAGGACATGTTCGAGACATTTTTTAATTAATAAGGGACACTTTTAGGATACGAAAAACAAAAGGGATATAATTGGCACGATAACGAAACTATAGGGATATATTTAGGAATTATCCCCAATAATTACATGTAAAAGTATGAAAACTCAATCAAGAAAATCAAAAGAGCAGCTGAGTTCTGAATTCGTTAAAGTATTTTTTAAATTTACATCCCTATCAACACAAAGGAGAAAAATTGTTAAGAGTTGAAGACCATAAAAGCAAACTGAAGATCAGTATCGTATCTAGTTCAAAAGCTAAACTGAATATCAAAGGTAAACTGAAGATCAATCAAGAACTAAAGAATTTGAGTTCTTGAAGATTTAAATGTGTGATTTTGCACGAGGATGGAATTACATGCTAAGTTTTTATCAACACCAAAAAGGGATAAATTTTTGGAATAATTCAAGGTTTCGATGTTGATAAAATATATAGTTAAAATCTCGAAGTAAATTTTTTTTGTCCACAAGCCAAAATAAAGACGTAAACTGGACACTCTCACACCCAGACTGAAGTGCTACCTAAACTGAATTGACTTTGACCAGAGCCAACTGCAGTAATCAATTGGTCAAAACAACCAGACTGATTTTGTAGTGACCCGCTCGGACCACCTACTAACTAGCAGTCTTAAGCATGCCATTAGCTTAAAATAAAATTTGTTAAATCAAACTTAAAAAAGTTTATTGTGAATACAAGATAAACCGACAGAATTACAACCGGTAATACAAACCAAAATGATTTCACCCAAAATATATTGATATGAAACTGACTGTAGCAAGTAACTCCAAGCATCTCTAGAACCTACAACTAACTCTAATTAGATCTACCTGCTCCGTCCAGCCTGAGACCTGTCTCTTAGAATGGGGTGTCCAAGATAATACCAAGGACGTGAGCGAATAATCCCCAATACGTAAATATTAGCATACAAAACTTAATATAATGCATGCAACGTGAGTTGACTGGGGTGACTGGTCAACTACCAAATCCTGCTCAAACTAGGTGTCAATGATTATGGAGCAACATCTGGGACTCCGTCTTTTGGGTAGCTCACACACTCGTCTAGATCACCGTAGTATCAGTATCCCCTCCGTTGGGCAACTCTTGGTGCCAAACAGTATAATCAAGTGTAAGGCTGAGCGACCCTACGATAAAGGCTATCTCAAAGGAGATATGGCTCAACGTGTATGTTCACATGAAATATTTATATAAAACAGTAAAACATATATCATGGCACATAAATGCAACACATAAGCATGCATACTCAGTTGGCAATCTCAGTTAGTACTTACGTACCTCTAGTAGTAGATCAAGCCTAGTAGAGCCTAGGTTCCAAGCTTACAGTCAAATATTCGTCGTATCACTATACATGTTCTACAAGCCTTAACTAAGCTAACATATACTCTTATAATTTAAATAGGATTCTCGGATCATACCTTCATCCGTCGTTAGCCCGTTAATGTTGAAAACCTAGTTTGTAGTCTCAAGTGGATGCTATTACTGAAGTACCTCACTTATATCGTTGGGCCCTCAATTATATAATGAATCAAGAAGGAAAACTATGAAATTGTGGTCTGAAATGTCATCCGAAGACCCTATTAATAGATGGAGATCGTTGGTTTTGAACTGGAGTTCAAATCTTCCGATCTCTGCATTCTTGTCACGTTTCCGAATGCCAGAGTTCGGACGTTCAGATCTTGACTTCGATGGTTCCAAAATCCGCATGCATTCACACGCGTCTAGTTCATTGCTTAGTCACCGTGCCATGTCATCGGATGCTCCGATATATCACTTCGGATGTCCGAAATACACCACGTGTCAATTCACCTCGTGACTAGTCATGGAAAACTTGGCTGACAGGGTTCAGTAGTTTTGATCTTTGGTCGAACCTTCCGAACTCTACTATTGTTTCCGAATTTGACCATGTTGACTTCGGTGCTCCGAAGTGTATGCTTTTTGGATCTTCCGATCTCTGTTCGGATCTTTCGATCTACCCACAGTTCAAGTTATAACTTTTATTCTGATTGGTCTTGTTTAATACGTTGTTTCTTGAGTTAGAAACCCTTAATCATGTTTAACATGTAATTATTTTAAAAAGGGTACGAGTTACTACATATTTTACTATCTAAACTGCATTCAGTTTAGGGAACTAAACTGAATTGGTCTACCACGACCAATACTGAACCCACAAAATCAGTCTACCTCTTGCGGATAGAGTTTTCCGTACATAGCTGACGCCATAAAGCTACAAAGTACCTATATAACAAAATAGTACAATGTTGCAATACGGATACAATTTGGATTGAAAGAGACATTACAATCCATGCCTATATAAAAGAGATAATGATATGTGAATAAGTAGAGACACATAAAAAAGAGTCGCGCATACACACAGAGATAGAGAAAATCACATGCAACAACTCTACGCATCCATATTAAATCAAGAGCTTCAACTGAAGCAAATTGATCAAGCACACACACATAAATATATTTGATCAAGTGTAGGATCACATTGTGCCAATGCTTATCAAGTTACAAACCATGTAATAGATCAATTTAGTGAACAGTCAAACACTACTATTGTAACAATAATCAGTCGAGGGATGAGTTCTTAAGATTGATTCAAGGAGTTCTAAGATAGGCAGTTGGGTAAACCCTAATCTTGGATCGAACTGTTGCAAAGTGTTGCAATAGTAAAAGTCTTTTAGAGTGAATCCTTGTGAGGTGGAAGAAGGGATGACGTTGGAGAGTTTAGCTCCGAACATCCATAAACAAATACTTGTGTCCTTACTTTCTAGTCTTACACATATTTCAGTCGAGCACACTCAATTACACACAAATTCATTTTTGTCATTTGATATAAGTTCTAATCTGTTAATTGGTATCATTTCGCACATATTATTTATTTGCCAATTAATATCGATATACGATAAAAAAAGCAGTTCAGTTGACCAACCTCAACTGAAATCAATTTAGCATTGTCAGTGGTCAACTGCTACAGTACAACAGTTTAGGATGACCACACACATTCAACCTGATCCCTAACAAAACCCATACCTTGTTTGACTGAGAAAGTTTGGAACTTTTGATCGTAATTTCGGAGCTTCCGAACTCACCCTCTGCATTCGAACTCAACGCTCCATCCGATCACTTCGGAGCTTTCGATCCTGCCTTAGTTCAATTTCGGATCTTCCGAACTACTCGAACTCTTGGAACCCTCTGGACTATTTTCGGGCGTCCTGAATTCGATTTTCTACTCAATATATCCAAAGTAGGATGCTTTAATCATGTTTAATTCATTCTAAACATACTTAGACATTTAATTGCTTAATTTGGAACTCGGGATACTACATTCTAGATTGTTTTATACTATAATCTTCACATTCTTTTAATCCTCGTCAAAAGCTTGTAAATGATCTTCAAAATATTGTATTTATGGCCTCTAAGAATGATATGAACGTTAGATTCAAGAATATGGTTATTTGGAATGTTTCTATGATTTTTGATGTTGAAACTGTCATATTTGCATTGCTGAAAATTTTATGAAGTTGAGCTGATTTTACTGTTCATCGAGTTGGTTTCACTGATCTAGTCTGGTTCAATTTCGAGTTGTTCATTCAAAATGATCTGGTCCATTCAAGCTGGTCCGGGCTGGTCAAACCAAGTTGGTTCGGGCTAATCAAAGTTGAGCTGATCTCTTTACTTGACTATAGCTCTTGATTCACTGATTTCTTGGCAAAGTTATGAATACGAAAGTTGTATCCATTTGTCTTAGATTTCTAAAGAATCAGTTTCTAAAGAATCAAGAATCACTCGATTTAAAATTCGTACGAGAGAGAGATGCTCAATGGGACTATATACAAACTTGAATTTTTTCTCCATCGTGTGCAGAGCCATAAATTGCATCGCGATTTATCAATTTCTTATGATCCGATTCACACTTAGATTGTGAATATTATTTGTAGATAATTGTCTTAGCGTCGTAAGTGCTAGTATATATATGTGTGTGTCATATGAGTCGGTCTTACCGATCTATATGTGACGAATGAACGTAAATTTTTAACATAAAAATAATATTTTTCATTGATCGAGTTACATAAGAGATCCGTATCATAAAATTGACTAATGAAACTATCTTATATAATTTTTTATTATGTATATATACTAGTTTTGATTATACGCATTCTAATGTATATGATTGTCTGGTTTCTAAAGCACAAAACAAAAATCACTAAAATATATTAGTGGATTTTAGTGGTCATTCACGAAAATCCTACACACTAAAATGTGTGAGATCGAAGAACCTAACCGACCAGTTTTTTCCAATGAACTTAATCATAATTTGAGTTTTAAAAAAAATGGGTCGAATTGGGCAGCCGAAACACCAAAAGTTTAGAATTTTTAAACAAGACACAATTTAATAATCATTATATTCAGAAAAAGTCCAAATAAGATTCCAATACGCGAAGAATTATAGATAGCTTATGCAAAAGAGTCTAAGCTATACATGATGTAACTTGCAATATAAAAAAATTTATATATCATATCCAAAAATTTTGAATTTTATTTGGACGAGGAATGAAAGCGAACGATATTATGAAATTATGTCTTGATTTTAATTAATAATTTAGTTCATTTTTTAATCTCAAATTGTGTATATATATTTTCCCATTTTTATATTTTATTATTGGGCATATTAAACTTCCTATTTTGTTTAGTGGGTGTTGACTAGGCGTAGACGTAATCTTGGCTGCCACACGTTGAGGAAACTTCTTGGCAGGCGTTGAAAAATAAAATAAAATTTGTCATTAAACTATGAAAAATTATATTTAAGTTTTGTATATATTTTTTTTTTTTTTTGTGTTGTTCTATTTTCAAATTTCAGTTTTAATATATTTTAATATTCATCTCTCTAAAATGAAAAATAATTAAAATGTTAAAAACTAATATATATATTATAATCAACTTTGAAAAATATAGATTTAAAATCCCCTCACTCGATCGTCCTTTGAAATATAATATTAAAAACATTAATCATGAAGTTAATTATATAGTCGACAAAAGAGAAGCAGACGGCAAAAGTTGGTAATATATAATTACAATTATATTATATAATAAAATACAAAGACGGATTTAGTTTAGACCTGTTCTAGGCGATAGTCTATTCGTTTTTTTAGGTAAAACATGAACTTTTATTAATTCGAAATCACATCATTCGAAATAAGTTCTATCAACCAAATAAGAAAATTTTCTTGTTCCCAAACAAGCGGGACTGGGAAAGAAATAGCAAAAAAACAATAGAATGCACTACTAAGTTTGCCGATCTTCGTATGTGAGTTAGTACCCAGATATTGGTTCAATTGATTTCTAACTTGTGCTGATGTACGTATATAGTGTTACATCGGCACTCCAAATGAAAAATAACTAAAAAAATTGCCAAAAATAAAAAATTACAAGACTAAATTAAAATTTGATAACATAAAAGACCAAAATCTCAAAGTAACAAAATTACATAACCAAAAATATTGTTTTCTATGTAATTTATTATATTAAGTTCAAGCACATCCAACTCTAACATTTAGCTCCGTTCATGACAAGATACCCTCGTAGATTAAAATAAAATATTTGTTTGCGAATATGACCACTCCTATGATTCAACCTTTTCACAAATATATTGATTTTTTTAATACATAGAATAACACAACATATTTTCGATGATTTACAAATTTTGTGACATTAAAATTTCAAATTTGAGGTTAAATGTCGGATTAAATACCACCATTTATATTGGCTAAAAGGATAAATAAATTTATGAGAGCAATTCGAAAGTTCAATAAGTGCAAGCCGTAGCCACGTGGACAACTGGAATTTGCGTTAGGTAGGTTGGTATTGACTAGCATATGAGTAACATAAATTGAAATATAAAAAGTTTGTGTTCTGACTTTTTCTATATATTTTCTGAGATAAAATTATTTTATTTTTTTTAAAAAAAACAAAGGACTTGTATATAAATATTTTTGGAAAAAAAACAAAGAACTTATATATTTATGAATTCTCATCCGGGTCAAACCTGTTGACCCGATTAACCGGTCCATTAACCACAGGCCGATTCCGGACGAATTCGGGTTAGATTTGGCTAATTCTAAGTGGTAGAAATTGCAAATACTTGATTGGTTGATCCACGAAGCTCAAAAGACTATATGTAGTAACTAATATATATATATATATAAAAGGGGTGATCTCGTGAGCAACTATCGCTAGTATCTATCTGAGTATCGGTTGACGTAAAGTCTTATATATCTAATAAGTAAATGCATCAATAGGTGCTTACATAATTTTTCAAGATGGTTTCAGAAAATTAAAACTCATTTATATATATATATATATATATATATATATATATATATATATATATATAACTTGTAGGTTCAATAAAATAATGCCACATCATTGGTGGACATGGTAGGTGAGCATGATAGGTGGGCATGTGAAAAAAAACTCTATATATATATAATATATAAATTATATATATATTGGTGGTATACAAGTTATATACTACTTACTTAACTCCCATTGACTACACCATTCTATCACGCCTTTTGTCAAATAGGCGTTGCAACAGTTGATAGAAACAAGTAAACACTTGGACAAATAGATGATATAATTTGATAAAGTTTTATCAAATGATTTTCACAAATTGATTTGAAACAACAATGTTGTGGTGTCCATGATCCATTCATCACTTAAACGATATAAGAGACACCTTTTAGAAATTGATACTTGGACCCTAACTCACTCGACTCGTTGTTTACTCAATCTTTGCTACTTTTGTTTCATCAAAATCTTTAAAGGCTTAATTGCATATATTATCGCTGTGAAATCACGAGATTGCTGAAAACTTTTATAATTGTTAACTCCTTGTGTTTTCAAATTTTGAGCACAAACACCCCAAAAAACACGTACAGACAACTACAAGAGGCGAATACACAAAATTTAAAAACATAATATATATGCGCTCAAGATTTGAAAATACAAAAAGTTAATAAATATTTTTTTCATATAAATTTTTAACAATCTCGAAATATTTCACCAAAATTCTTTATGCAATTAACCTATCTTCCAAACTTGTGTCCAAATATTGCTTGTTCAGTGGACACTTGTTTTAAAATCTTCGAATTTTTTAAATTTATTTTATTTCATTAGCCATCTCAATGATTTCAACTTTTATTCTTTTACTTTCACCAACCTAATCTTGGATTGTATACTCATCTCAATAAAATAGACCTTCGAGTAGAATAATTTTGAAAATATGATCTACATTTTTCAAACCAACAATGAATAGTGCTTAATTTTGCAAGAAACTATGAAAAATAAATTTTTTTTTACACAAAATCTATGTTTGAATCACATGTCAATTTTACAAGATCGAATATTGTATTCGAATACACACAGGATTTACGAATTTATGTCCGTGCTTGCTCAAAATTATATTATATATATATAAAAACCATAAATTTTGTTCTCCTTTGGCATATATAATTTGTATATTGTAACTCCCACTTCTTGTTATATCTACATTCTACGTGAAAACAATGGCCACAATTACAGACCGGTGGCAATGGCGGAATTCTCGCCGTAGAGATCCGAAACCCCCGACGCCGCCCACAGCCTCTCGTTGAAAGCCTCCTGCATATCCTCGGGGATAAGCTGCGTCCGGCAAAGGGGGCAAGTTTTCTGATCGTGGTCCATCCAACGGTCCAGGCAGCTCCGGTGGAACACGTGCCGGCAGTTCCTCAGTCGCCGGATCTCATCGTCGCCGGCGAACTCGTGCAAGCACACAGCGCAGCTCTCCGGCGGCTCCGTCCCGGATAACTCCGAGAAAATCACCACGGGAAGCAGCTCCCGGATGAGCGCCGCCGAAACCGACTTGGGCTTCGCCGCAGGATCGAGCCGAGAAGGGTATTGCGGCGCCCGAGGCTCCAGGAGATCCCTCAAACCCAGGAGAGAAAGCACCGCGCACACGAGCTTACGGATGAAAGCAAGAAGTCTGAGCAGGTAAAGCAACGATTCCGGGAGACGAAAGTCGCTGTATCCGACGGGGAATCCCATTTCTTGTTGCAGAATGAGGAGCGTGGAGAAGGGAGGATTACTATATATATACTGGAAAGAGGGTTGACGTGAAATGACGATATTGGGTCTCGGTGTTGTAGAAATCACAACTGAGGGACACGTGTTGTGTGGGTCCGTAGTCCCCTAGATTGAGTTGGGTTGGATTGGGTTGGACTGGTGTGCGAAAAAAAGGGTTTTGTTTATGCTATCTCATTCGGATACTGTTCCAACGTAGCGCCATAGACTTTATCGAAAGAAAGATAGATCCAACGATTTATTTATTTTTTTTGTTTGAGATATTCATAGTATACTCATGCTAATTATAGGACAACTTGATATTTGGATATTTATTGGTGTGTGATATATAAATGTTGACGTAGTATTTGAAACAATAATGACGTGATATCATAAACATTGATGTATCGGGAAATCGTGTTAATTTTTAGAGTAATATGAGATTAAAACTAATAAGAAAATAAAATTATATAACCTAACTTTGATAAATCGGAGGACCAACTTACGGAATATGACAATTGACCATAACAAATTTACTATTTTCAGTAAATAAGCTAATTAATGAAGGGTAGTTTCAAGGGGTAATTATTTTAAAATCCCTAAACCTAAACATAAATTTCTCCTAATTCCCTACATTCAAATTTTTTAGTTTGCACTCCCTAGTGGTCCCCAATTTTGATTAAACAAGTATTTAACTAATCTTTTGTACTTTGGCGTTGTTTTACCTATCGAACCAGTTCATGTCATGAAGAACTATTGGTTGCGCAAGGTTTTCAACCTATATACTTTAGATTAGGGTCCAACATGCTTCCGTAAAGTAAATCAAATTTAAATACCTCTTTGATCATAATGTCGTCGGGTCATACCTGCCGAGTTTTACGAAGTGCTCCTCACACTCCAACCACGCAGTCGCAACAGATGGTTTCTGCACAAGCTCCTTCAACGACACCCAGCACAACCTTAATTCGTTTTCTACCTTAAGGCGTATGATATATAAATTTAATTATAAAATATGAACATGAAAGAACAAGAGACTTTAGAAAAATTATTCAGACATAATATTATTACATAAATCAACTCCTTTAAAGAGGAGAAGACAACTTGTTTAGCTACTCATAGTAGCCTCATTCTTGAAATACATAAACGAAAACTTATTACAATAGAAAGAGAAATATTACAACAATTTTATTCGTAAGAAAACTGAAAGGAATGATCGATGTCTTCAGCTTCCTCAAATGCCTGTATTTATAGCTGTAGTTCCACTCGTTTCACCGAGAAACTTCAGGGAATCTTACAGCTGTCTTGTATTTCTTTATGCCATTATTGATGGCATCTTTTACTAGTGGAGGAGGCAGCTGTCTTGAATTTTTTATGTCATTATTGATGGCATCTTTTACTAGTGGAGGAATCACATGTCTGCCACTTTCTTTTGGATTTATTCTCCTCACATGCCTGCTTTATTGTTGTCGGGGCATCTTTTGCTTTTGAAGTAGACCCCTGTAAAAACGCATCTTTGGTGGTCCTTGTCCACCTTTGCTTGTCTCGAAAAAATCCTTTCGATCCGTTCGGGGTCTAAAGGTTTTTCCAAATTCTGGCTCCTTCTGATTTGGGCATTCTGGGCAGATATTCTCTGACCATCGTCCAATATGAGCCATGTTACAAAATTTTCGGCGAGTTTCTTTACTCCCTGGCAGCTTGTTGTTCCACAAAAGATTTCTCTTCTTTTCGAAGAGTTCTTCCGCAAATGCTGTAGTTTTTCATGTCATGGTGTTCAACAGGAATGATCCGTTCACAGAATTCTGATAAAATTTGAATGGAAACTTGACTTTGTCCATCTCAGTAAGACAGACCCAAATACCCCATGCCCTTCTGGTTAAGATCTCATTTTCCCCGAAAGTAGACACCAAGGGTATTTCTTCAGTTTTAGGATCCTTGATAAATTTATGACTGTTTATATCAGGTCTCCTCAGCTTGATAAAATGAAAGGGTTCGTGTGATCCTTTCACTGTTGGTTCTGGAGCTGCACTGAAAAAATATAACTCAAGCACATCTCCTTTGGACAAATGATCATTATTTGCCCATGTTTCTTGGACTGCTTCCTGAATCCATTTTGGTAACTGTGATATCTCCAGAAAGCTTGGTGACGTTGTATAAACTGAGGCCAAAGCCCCAAATTCATACCAGAGTTTTACATCTTTAGGATTGACATTGTTTTTTAGCCAAACCCTTGGATATATTCCTGCAACATCAACCCTGCAAGTGTTCGGGTTGATTTCATTCCTTGTATTCAATTTCTCCCACTTCTGTTGATAAACCTGGAATGGAGAAATAATAGATGGATTAGTATCAATCTTAGATTTGCCCTTGTCAGTGTTGTGCCTAAGATTAATCTCTTCCTCTTTTACCCCCGAGGCGGAGGGTTGACTTGATGAGTTATCCTCATCAATTGTTGCTTCATCTATATCATCAAAGGCTGATGATAGATTAGCTCTTGTTTCTTGAGTTTTAGATTCCTCAACATCTTGTTTCACAACCGGTGGTTGTATTTCTTGTTCTTGTAAAACCAATGGTTTTAGTATATCTTGTTTATGATAAACCAATGGTTTCTCTATAGCCTTCACAATTGGCCTTGAATAGCAGCCCATAGTTATGTTTGAGCTTGCATACATCCTGTAATTCGATTAGATACTTTGATCCGATCAGCTTGTTGTAACCTGCCGGCCATTTCAGCATTAATGACTAACTGGTTGAACTCGTTTTGAAGCAACCCAAGGTGTTCCCTGAGATGCCTCTGCATTTTCAGGATGGAATCTACGTCACTGCCTTCCATCTCTTGTTAAAAAATCTGCAAGAATATTTTCATGAGATTTAATAATAACAATATCAAAAATATAATTTTAACATAATGCTTGTCATCTTAATAACCTTGCTTTCTCAGGTTTAGATTCAATCTTATTCTTTAGAAAAGCTTTTACCTGGGTGTTATCAACCTTCAGAGTGAATTTTTTAGCAAGTAAAAATAATGGCCATTTTTCAAAAGCCCTTTTAACCGCATAAAATTCCTTCTCGTTGATATGCCATCTAATGGCCTCAGATTCTGAAAAAAGACCGCTACAGTATCTGCATGGTATTTCCCCATCTGGAGTAATTTTGGTAAGGACTGCCGCCCACCAATCGTCGCTGGCATCCGTAAATAATACCAGATCATCTTCATCTATGGGTATAGCCATTTTTGGGAGATTTTTACATATCTTTTTTAATTGGTTTACCCCTTTAGTATGGTCATCGGTCCATATAAACCTAGCATCCTTTTT
The DNA here is from genome assembly GCF_033568475.1 of Henckelia pumila. NCBI lineage: Eukaryota > Viridiplantae > Streptophyta > Magnoliopsida > Lamiales > Gesneriaceae > Henckelia > Henckelia pumila. The sequence goes on along the minus strand of NC_133123.1, from coordinate 19,828,218 downwards.
TAACAAAGGACTGAACACCTTTCTGTACATTGCTAGATTGTTAATGAACATCCCTGCAAAATTAACTACTCCAAGAAAACTCTGGAGTTGTTTTACATCTTTGAGTTTATCTGGAAAATTCTTTACCTTTTCCACAATATGGGGTTGTAGAATTATTCCAGTTTCATCAATCTCAATACCGAGAAATTCAATTTTCCTTGTTGCTATGACTGCTTTCTTTTCAGATAACACCAGTCCTTCTTGTTTACAAATTTTAGAGAAAATATCTAAGTGTTTAACGTGTTCGTCTATATTTTTTGATGCTATAAGAATATCATCAATATAAACAAACATAAAGTTGAAATAATCTTTAAAAAGGTTATCCATTTTTCTTTGAAATATCTAGGGTGCATTAGCCAATTCCATAGGCATAACTTCCCAAATATAGTGTCCTTGTGGAGTAGAGAAGGCTGTGAATTTCTTACTACCTTCTTCCATTCTTATCTGGTAGAATCCAGACTTACAATCAAATTTTGAGACCACTCTAGCATTTTGTACACAGTTAATTAGATGTTCTCTACTAGGTATGATGTACCCGTCAAACTCCAGAATTTTATTAATACCTTGGTAGTTAATAACTAACCTGGGTTTCCCTCTTTTTATTTCACCATGATTTCTGACCAGAAAACCTGGGCTACTATATGGTGAAACTCCTTCTTTGATTAGACCAAGGTCCAAATGTTCCTTGATAATCATTCTCATATCCCTTTGATCTGTTATGTTCATCGGGATAGGCTTATATCTGACGAATTCATACTCTTTGCCTTCCTTTAGAGTAAGACTGGCTTTGAGTTGATTTCTATCCCACCATGCCAAAGGATGCTCATTATAACTTTCTTTGAGCCGCTTTTTGACATCTTCAAGGGATACCTTATTTTCGAACTTTATATCTCTATGATTTAGAGTTACCTTGAGAAGTTCCATATCCTCTGTTTGGAGTTCTTGTTTTGTTGTTATTTTCAACATGGTTTCTCCAAACCTTCTTGGATCTTTCATTTTTGGGTGAAAAAGTTGTCCCTTATCACCACGCTGGCTACGAAATATTATCGGCAATTGTCGATAAAAAGCAACTTTGAGTCTTTGAACGATAATTTTATGATCACAAATTGTAGTGAACATAAGTCTTCTTGACTCATTGTCTTGTGTGTACTTCTTAAACATTTGTAAGAAGTTATTTCCTAACAGGATATCAGCTCCTGTATCATGGAAATAGATTGGTGGTGTCTTTACCTTGTACCAAGGTGTCTGACCTGCTCCTCCTATAAGGATCTCTGCTTGTTTTATTCCTTTGCAAAGAATTAAAATTCTTCGAGAGAAATCTCGTCCAGCAATTTTTGGCAAATCTTCTTCACATTTTTCAGGGAAGACTCCTCTTTTTGCTGTACAAATTCCTGCTCCCGAATCAATATAAGCTGCAAAGTATTCAGCCTTATATTGTTCATACAACATCCCTATCGGAATGTATATGGAGAAAGGACTTGTTGTCATTTTTTAAAGGGGTTACTAAATGGCCCTTCCATTTTTAATAGACTGTGTTGTAACTCAATAATCCGATTAAGACTATTCACCTTTAGTCTTCCTAAGGCTTCAGAAGGTAGAGTATGGTTACTCCTTTCTACCTCTTCAATGCGATCTAGTAAATCATGTTCATGACTTACTAATTTCAACAGCTGCTTCTTCCTCTGTTTGTAAACAGAGTTCTCGAATCTGATTAAGGGATTGTCCCTTATCCAATTCTCTTGGTTTTCCATGTTGTAGAATTCTTATTGAATCCTCCAAATCTTTTCTTTTGCCATGAACTCTATTTCTTTTTCAAGGCGTTTTCATGGTTTATGGTCCTCCAGAAACTCTAGGCCAAGAATGAGTTGATCCACTTATTTTCCTAGAATTCCACATATTTGAACTTCCAATTCTCCAATATTTATCAATCCTTGGTAAGTTCCTTTTTCATGTTGTTCCAAATAGTAAATCGAGTTATAAGGGAACTGGTTCCGATGACTTGTAATATCGAATACTATTTTCACTTCTTTTCATCCTTCTGGAGATCTAAGTTTTCCTATTATAGAAAACTCTTTTTCTTCTGGTGGAATTTCTTGAATAGGAGATTTGTCCCATCTCCTACTTGTCATTCGGTTTCCTTGAAAAGATAACCTTCGAGGTTCTATTTTAAGGTCTCTGTATAGAACCGGTCTGTCTTGGATTTGAATGTCTGTTTCCTGAGTTAAAGGAAACTCGATTCTTTCTGGGTATAATGCATGAGCAACTTTCCCAAAGATCTCTGGAATTTCAATGAACTCATTTCTAATAAATAATTCAGAATGATGAGTATTAGAAAGAGCATATGAAATTTGATATGTAATAGAATATGGTCTATTACCTTCCTTCATTAGTCTCTTTTCCTTGAAGTTTTGATGCAACGTCAAGGCTCGACTAAAGTCTCTGTCAGCTAAATTGTAGGCTATTCTTGGATAGATAACTCCTACAATTTTTCCTGCACAAAGATTTCCTGAGATAGTACCCAGGACAGCATCTTGAATATTCCCAATTCTTTTATCGCATACTACGATATCTATGAGTGAATCTATTCCTTCTTTAAAAGTTGCCTTGATCATTATTTGGATTGCTCCAATATGAATCCAAGACTCGTCCTTGCTACCTCACCTTTCAACTTTTGCAATTCCTCTCTTATTTCTTCAAAAGGAATTAACTGCATCTCTATTTGATTACTTGTTAACTCCATGGGGATTGCCATTTCCCTTCTGGATACTTTGTAAATCAAATTATGTCTTCTTTGTCTAAGCCCTAGGTTGCCTAAGACTCTTTCTACTTGTCCTGCCGAAAATCCCTGGTACTTTTGTAATGTTGGATTTTCTCTCATAATCCTTTGGACCATATTATGAGATATCGTGGTTTGGCTAAAGAATCCAGCCAAACTTTCATGTGTTTCATGCCGATACACTTCTTCTTTATTCTGATTCTGATTCTGATCCATCCTCAGAATCTTCTTGACTAAACAATATCTCTTCTTCGTATATGCTTTCATCTGAGGGGATATCCTCAAATTGATATACTTGGACTAGATCTTGAAAGAAGACTGCATCATCCATATCTGGTGTTGCTTCAAAGAGTTTAACTCCTTTTTTCTTGTTTTCTGGACAATTTGTAGATATATGTCCTCTTGGTCCACATGTCCAGCAGTTGCAATCCTTGAAACTTTCACTTGCTCTTGTATGAGTTCTTCTGAAAGTTCTTCTTGATGGTGTTCTTCCCCTGCTTTGTGATGAGCTTGTTACTGGGGATGTTCTTGTAGGTCCACTTCTTCTTCCTAAACTATAAGATCTGGCATTTTGTTTAGACCAAAATGTTCTTGGTTTCCAAAAACTTCTCATTCTTTTATTGTAGGGATTACTTCTGAATTTCTTCCTTTTGAATCCCTGTGATCTGTTTTCAATGATCGTTGGAAGATCATTATCTTTACAACATAAAGGTGTACGTTTATTTATACCCCTTATTTTCTTGTAGTTCTTCTGTAATGCTGCCATATGGCACCATTCTGCCAATTTTCCTTTCAAAAAGGACGCGCGTCTTGCCAAAGTGTCAAGATGACCTGGAACGTATTCTTTAATCAGCATTTCTCTCCAGAGACTTGGCATTTTTGCGAAAAATAGCTGAATAGCTACATTTTCCTCGACTCCTGAATTCCTTCTGTATTTAGTGAATAACATAATGTATTCATCAACTAAACAGATATCATGTAACTCGAGGCTATACAGAGCTTGAGTATATCTTCTCTTTTTCTCTGTATCTTGATTGTTGAAATAGTCTACCCCTATGAATTGTGCTTTAAATAGGGTGGCCATTCTTTCTCCAATTTCGCTGAGGGATTCTCCTGCTAAGATTGATTCCTTCGTATCTGGCATAGTCATCTCCCAAGCAATCTTGACAGATCTCATTAGACTCATTTCTAGAAGTTTAATGAATCCTTCTTTATTGAGATCTAATGTCCCTGCTGCAATTCTCATAGCTGACGTCCAATCATCTATAAGATCTTCTCTATTTTTGAAGTCCAAAACATCAAGGTTTAACATAACCCCATAAGGATGTATTGGATCTAAAACAGTTTTTTCGTAAGGAGTTTGATGGAATGGGATTTTACTCCTTCTTGATCTGGTTCCTGCTGGATGTGAATTTTCTCCAACCTGAAACTCACTATGTGGTTCTTCTGTTTTAACCGCATATCTTGGGGGATTCCCTATGGGTTGTTCACCCTCAGGGGAGTTCATTTTTAGATCTACTACTTTGAGATTCGCAAAAGAATCCGCGAGATCTTGTAGATCCTCGAGATTTAATCTCTCTAAAGTAGTCATCAGATAGTGTTTTTCTCTGATACTGCTTTTATAAGATTAATCATCCTTTCATCATCAGTTAAAGGTTTTTGAACCATTTTGGTTTTACCTTTCTGATGTAACAACGGTTCGGTACCAAACGAGAGTGGTAACCTTCCTCCTGTATTTCCTTTTCTAGAACCTGAAGTTTGTTCTAGATTTGTGATTTTAGTTTGAAGATCCTTCAGGGTTACAAGAATTTCTTCTTGTTTCTTAAGGATTCCTTCAATCTGCCGAGGTATTTCATACAGCTGATTGCTGTAATATTGTATCGTCTTTTGAATTTCTCTAAGATCTCCGGAGAGTTTAGAGGAATCTGGGGTAATTTATAAAAATTGAGAGTTAGAAATCATCTTTGTGTCGTAAGTAATCTATTGTGAACAGATTAAATTGTTTATAGGATTTCATATAAATAAAATCCTCTTGATTCAAACCTTCGTTTGAAGTCATCTTTTGTAAAAAATCTTCTCCTCAACAAAGAAAAGTATGAGTTACCGAATAATATTAAGTCTGAATATTTAACCTAAAGCTCTGATATCATTTTTTGCACATAATTCTTTGTTCCAAAATAAGCATTAAAACATGAGATATAAGCACAGAGATCTTTAGATATAAGTATAAAACCTTCAGATCTAAGCACAAAACAACCCATATTGAGTACAAGAATTAAATATTAAAATAATCAAGTTTTGTGGTCCTTAGAGAGTGCAAAGAAAGAATCTTTAAGGGAGGGAGTTGGGAGAAAGAAAGGTTTGGATTTGGGGATTTATTCATAATTGACTCTAGTTTCAACGATAGCTTGAAATCTATTTGTTTTTCCCGCCAACACAAAATCTATTTGTTTTCAATATAAGGAGGTTATTTCTACTCAACTTATAAGTGATTCACATGTAGTTTTTAAATTTTTTATAATGACGTAAAATATACGGTCGTTATTGACCGATATTTTCAATTGAGGAAAATTAAATGGATTAGACCAAGTTACAATATAGTCATATTAGAGCTCGAGTCGATCCTACAAAGACTAATATTTAATTATTAGAATTTTAACTATAATTAACTTTAGACTATAAGTAAATAAAAGCAAAAGAATAAAGTTATTAATCTAAATCGATTAATTAGAACAACTGTCTTAAATCTAACTGAATGCAATAATCACGGAAGAATTCAAATTCCAATAAAGAATTAACACACAATAGTATCACTCTATTACGTTGACACCTTTTAAAATCTAATAATTAATTATTAAATTCTTTTTGTTGTGAAAAAGTAAAAATTTACGGTAAAAAGTAAATACTTCAAAAACTTAAAATATATCAAACTCTACACTTTATAATATTTTTCTCTCAACTCAATTGTATTTTTCATCACAAATGAAGACCTATTTATAGATCCACATTTGAGATTAGTCCAAAAATAAATACATCATCATCTACATCATCACACACTAATTTTCCACATTTTACAACTCAATATTCAATATTCAACATTCAATATTCAACATAATATTAATAATAATAATATATTTTTCAACACTCCCCCTTGTGATGATGATCGTGATATGATGACTGTCTTCATTACGTGTTTTATACTGCCTCGTTAAAAACCTTACTAGAAAAAACCCAGTGGGATAAAAACCATAGTAAGGGAAAAAGAGTGCAGCCACGTAAACTCCCCCTCATATTAACATGAGTGATTCTTCACATATTCTGCAGATTGCGCATCCCAATGTTGTATATATGCTTTCTGAATATCATCGTGGGAAGTGCCTTTGTGAAGAGATCTGATGAGTTCTCACTTGATTGAATATAACAGATATCAATATTTTATTCTTCTCAAGCTCTTGAGTGTAGGCAAAGAACTTTGGGGGTATATGTTTTGTTTTGTCACTTTTGATGTATCCTTCTTTCATTTGAGCAATACATGCAGCATTGTCTTCATACAACGTCACGGGCTTCTTGTCTACTGATAATCCACAAGAAGTTTGGATATGTTGTGTCATTGATTTTAGCCAAACACATTCACGGCTTGCTTCATGTAGCGCAATAATCTCAGCGTGATTTGATGAAGTTGTTACGAGTGCTTGTTTCTGTGAACGCCAAGAAATTGCGGTGCCTCAACGAGTAAATACATATCCGGTTTGGGAATGTGCCTTATGTGGATCAGATAAATATCCAGCATCGGCATAACCAATGATACTTTGATTGGTGTCTTTTGAGTACAAAAGTCCCAAATCTGTCGTTCCTCGTAGATAACGAAATATATGCTTAATTCCGTTCCAGTGCCTCTTTGTTGGATATGAACTGAATCTTGCCAATAAATTTACAGCAAAAGATATATCTGGTCTAGTGCAATTTGCAAGATACATAAGGGCACCAATGACACTTAGATATGGTACTTCTGGACCAAGAATAACTTCATCATCTTCACATGGACGGAATGGATCTTTTTCTATGTTTAATGATCTTACAACCATTGGAGTACTTAATGGATTTGATTTATCCATATTAAAAAGTTTAAGGATCTTTTCTGTATAATTTTCTTGGTGAACAAAAATTCCACATTCTTTTTGTTCTATTTGCAAACCCAAACAGTACTTGGTTTTTTTAAGATCCTTCATTTCGAATTCTTCCTTCAAGTACATCATAACCTCTTGAATTTCTTTATTCGTTCCAATGATGTTTAAATCATCAACATATACAGCAATAATTACACATCCGGATGTTGTTTTCTTGATAAAAACACAAGGGCATATTGGATCATTTACATATCCCTTTTTCATCAAGTGCTTACTTAGCCGATTATACCACATTCGGCCAGATTGCTTCAACCCATATAATGATCTTTGCAATTTTACAGAATAAAATTCTCTGGGTTTTGAACTTTGTACCTCAGGCATCTTAAATCCTTCAGGGATCTTCATGTATATATCACTATCAAGTGATCCGTATAAGTAAGCCGTAACAACATCCATCAGACACATTTCCAAATTTTCAGACACTGCCAAACTAATCAAATATCGAAACGTAACTGCATCCATAACAAGAGAATACGTTTCTTCATAATCAATTTCAGGCCTTTGAGAAAAACCTTGTGCAATAAGTCTAGCTTTATATCTTACTATTTCATTTTTCTCATTTCGCTTTTGAATAAAAACTCATTTGTATTCAATAGGTTTTACACCTTCAGGTGTGGGGACTATAGGTCCAAAAACATTACGTTTATTTAGCGAATCCAATTCAACCTGGATGGCATCTTTCCATTTTGCCCAATCATGACGAGTTTTACATTCACCAAAGGTTTTTGGTTCATGATCCTCATTTTCATTTATGATGTCACATGCCACATTATAAGAAAATATCTCATCAATATCTTCTATATCTTTTCGGTTCCATATTTTTCCAGTATTAATATAATTGATAAATATTTCATGATTCTCGTCAGTTTGTGGTTCTGACAGAACATTTTCATCATCAGGTGTTTCTTCTGGAACACCATTTTCTATTTTATGATCATCGTGTTTCTCTATGCCTTTTCTAGTCCGAGAATTTTTATCCTTGGAACCGACTGGCCTTCCATGCTTCAAGTGTTTTATGACATCATGAGTGTCTTCAATTTGTTTCTTTGGAATTTCAATTCGAGCAGGGGCATTTACAGCATGTATATATGATTTTGTTACCCCTTTTGTGTCTGCAAATGCATCTGACATTTGATTTGCAATTCTTTGCAAGTGCACAATTTGCTGTACATCTTTCTCACATTGTTTGGTCCTTGGATCCAAATGTAACAATGATGGTAAATACCATGTGATTTCTTTTTTGATGTGTTTCTTTTTTCCCCCTAACATTGGGAAGATTTCTTCATTAAAATGACAATCAGCAAAACGTGTTGTAAACACATCGCCTGTCTGAGGCTCAAGATATCGAATGATTGATGGGCTATCATAACCGATATAAATACCAATTTTTCTTTGAGGACCCATTTTTGATCGTTAAGGTAGTGCAATAGGCACATACACCATACATCCAAAAATTCTCAGATGAGAAATATTTGGTTCTTTACCAAATGCAAGCTGCAATGGGGAGAATTTATGATATGCACTTGGTCTGATGTGAATTAATGCCGCAGCATGTAAAATTGCATGTCCCCATATAGAAATAGGGAGTTTTGTTCTCATAATCATTGGTCTAGCAATTAGTTGTAGACGTTTAATCAATGATTCAGCTAATCCATTCTGTGTATGAACATGAGCAACATGATGTTCAACAGTAATTTCCATTGACATACAATAGTCATTGAAAGTTTGGGAAGTAAATTCTCCAGTATTATCAAGTCTTATTTTCTTGATTGTATCATCGGGAAATTGATTTCGCAATTTTATTATTTGAGCCATTAGTTTTGCAAATGCCACATTCCGAGTTGACAATAAGCATACATGTGACCTCTGCTGGAGGCATCGATCAATACCATAAAATATCGAAATGGTCCACATGGTGAATGAATTGGCCCACAAATATCACCTTGAATACGTTCAAGAAATATGGGTGATTCTGTTTGGATTTTAGCTGGCGATGGTCTTATAATAAGTTTTCCAAGAGAACATGATTTACATTGAAACTTATTATTCTGAAAGATCTTCTGGTCTTTCAATGGATGACCATGCGTATTTTTAATAATTCTTCGCATCATTATTGAACCAGGATGTCCCAATCGATCACGCCAATTGATTAATATTGAAGAACTATTTACCACCATATTTGATTCGATTGGCCTTATATGTGTATAATGCAATCCAGTAGGGAGCATTGATAATTTTTCAACCACATATTTCTTTCCTGATTTATATGTGGTAAGACACATATATTTCTGATTTCCATCAGTTATCGTCTCAGTATCATATCCATGAGAATATATGTCATTAAAACTCAACAAATTTCTTTTCGATTGTGGTGAATATAAAGCATCATTTATCAAAAATTTTGTACCATTAGGTAACAAAAAATGTGCTTTTCCACAACCTTCAATCAAGTCTACAGGACCTGATATTGTATTCACCATTGTTTTTGTTGGTTTTATTTCCAAGAAATATCTTTCATCTCGCAAAATAGTGTGCGTTGTACCACTATCCGGTATGCAAATTTCCATGATATTATTTCCATGTTTGCTCATAGAATTTTCCATATCAAACTTCACAAAAATGCAATAAAGAAAAATTAAGTACAATACAAATGCAAAATATAACATGTTTTATAATACAAGAATGCATAAAAATACAAATTTGTTACAATCTAATCCCACCAATATTTTAATCAATGTCTTCGAAATCATTCAAAAATTCTGCAGCATTGAAACTAGTTGAACCAATTAAATGGTCACTATTTTCAACAAAATTGGTCTCTTTTCCTTTCCCCTTTGTCGATTCTTTATAGAGCTTACATAGGTGCTCAGGGGTTCGACAAATATGTGATCAATGTCCTGGAGTGCCACATCTATAACAAACACTCTCAGATCTTTTTGAGTGATTTTCATTTTCACTCGTATTTTCATGCTGCCTTTTTGGTGGGTGATTCGTGACGTTCTTTTGAGATGAGTTATTGAAATAACTATCTCGATTATTTTCATATCCACGGCCACGACCACGACCGCGATAATTTTTACGTCCACGTCCACGCCCACGCCCACTTCCTCGACCTCGTCCACGACCAAATTCTGGTCTATGTCTTTGATTTTGGTTTTCATTTTTCATTATGACATTTGCTTCAGGAAATGTCGTTGATCCAGTGGGTCGGGATTGATGATTTCTTATTAACAATTCGTTGTTTTTTTCCGCCATAAAAAGACATGCAATGAGTTCAAAATATCTCGTAAAACCGCACACTTTATACTGTTGCTGTAGAGTTATATTTGATGCGTGAAAAGTGGAAAACATTTTCTCAAGCATTTCCATCTTCGTGACTTCAAGTCCACAGAATTTTAATTGCGAGACTATTCGATACATCGCAGAATTATAATCACTGACTTTTTTAAAGTCTTGGATTCTCAACGAATTCCATTCATCACGGGCGGTCGGAAGTATCACTTCCTTTATATGCTCAAATCTTTCTTTCAACCCTTTCCATAAAATCATTGAGTCTTTTTCTGTGAGATACTCACATTTCAACGCTTCATCAAGATGTCGGCGTAAGAAAATCATTGCCTTTGCTTTATCTTGTGAGGTTGATATATTAATTTCTTTGATGGTATCACTTAGACCCAATGACTCAAGATGCATCTCTACATCAAGAGTCCATGGCATATAATTCTTTCTAGTGATATCGAGCGCAACGAATTCAATCTTTGCCAAATTTGACATGGTGGTACTAGAAAAATAACAATGCATTTTATTAGTTAATTTCTATTAGTATGATAATACAAAATAATGGAAGGACGAAAATTACAAGTGCGTATATAAATAGATAAAAAATCTGTGGTGGAAAATCGCCGGTGAGTACAAAACTCATGAGCATGATGATCATAGTCGTTATGAAAAATAGTCTTAGAAAGGTCAAAAACTCCATCTTCTTCTTTTTCGAAAAAAAACCGAGGAGAAAATATTTTGAGAGAAAGAGTAAATTTGGTGTGATTGAAAATGAGTTTGAGTGAACATATTTATAGGGCAAAAATTAGCCGTTTGTGACCGTTGGGGGTAAAGAAAAAAAATCGAGTATGTGTTGAATAAAAATTTGTGATAATGATGCAATGCATATAATGATAATCATAATTAAATAATTATGTATATCATATTACATTATTATAAGGTCAGTGTTGTAGACAGCCTTTTATATAATGTTGTGAAATTATACCAATATAGTTAGTATAAAGTCAGGTATAGTATATCATATCACATTATTATAAGATCGATGTCGTAGACAACCTTTTATATAATAACATGAGATTATACAAATATGGTTAGTATATAAATACACAATAATATATATCATATCACGTTATTATAAGGTCAGTGTCATAGACAACTTTTTATATAATAACATGAAATTATATATTAATATAGTTAATATATATACATAATAAATATATATCACGTTATTGTTTAAAAATCTTAGAGACTTTTATACTTGTCGTATCCCTTACCGGGAGTGTGGGATGTCGTCTTAACTTCCTCCCAGGATTTATAACAAGTTTTGAAAAAAAACTTATTTTTTCATAACATGATATTATATATTAATATATACACAATAAAAATATATAAACAGTAAAATAAAAATTCTTACTTGTTGAATATTTTTGACTTCTTCTTGTATTTTGGAGCATCGGAAAATATAGAGAACCTTCGAGCGATCGTGCTGATAACGTGTTGTGAAAAAGTAAAAATTTACGGTAACAAGTAAATACTCCAAAAACTTAAAATATATCAAACTCTACACTTTATAATATTTTTCTCTCAACTCAATTGTATTTTCATCACAAATGAAGACCTATTTATAGATCCACATTTGAGATTAGTCCAAAAATAAATACATCATCATCTACATCATCACACACTAATTTTCCACATTTTACAACTCAATATTCAACATTCAATATTCAACATAATATTAATAATAATAATATATTTTTCAACACTTTTCACAATCATGATGCAATCCTCTATTTTATTATTAAACAATTCATTCAGTTAATAAGTCTGTTGAGAAATGTCTATCAAACCATGCCTTATAAGATTAGTGGGCCTCGGAAGGATTCCTTATATCTTTTGGGCCAACACAAGTTTCAGTCAATGGCCATGACTTATTTGTGATTGGGCCCAAGAAGGATAATGAAGTTATTAGGAAGCCCATCATCGTGCTAGCCGTTGAGGGATCAGGCGTTCGTTTATAACTATTCGGGACTTCTTCCTTGAGGCATAACAAAACACAAAGATTAATAAGGTCGATTGATACATATGAATAAGCAACTCTCCAGGAAACTCAAGAAGGGAATACACAGCTGAATCGATAGATTGAAGAAGAGAAGAATGACCGAAAAGATCAGAGAGCAGCTAGGGATTGAGGATTAAAGCTCAAATCTGGAAATCTGTAAATCTGTGTCTATTTTTGTTCTTTGTTGTTCTATCGGTCAAGTGTATTGAATCTTGGTGTTGGTTTAATAAGAAGTGGCTATCTCCCGTGGATATAGGCTCGTTATAGCCGAACCACGTAAATAGGTGTTCATGATTTCTTACTTTGATTTTACTGCCTTAGTTATTAATCTTGCTGGGGAAATTAGTTGGTAATCTAAATACTTCTCTGTAATGTTCTTGGGGTTACTTGTATCGGATTAAATCGATTAGACAAACATCTTAACAGTGGCGCCGTCTGTGGAAAAAGAGAGAACTATGTTTGGATCTATGAAATTCGATATCGAAAAGTTTACCGGGAAGAACGACTTTGCCTTGTGGAGAATCAAGATGAAGGTGATCTTGATTCAACATGGGCTAGGAGAAGCTCTGAAAATCAAGGAGGAAATGTCGACTTCTTTGAATGATAAAGAAAAGGATGACATTTTAGAAAAGGATCAATGTGCGATCATTCTATGTTTAGGAGACAAGCCGTTAAGAGAAGTAGCAAGGGAGAAATCAGCAGCTGCTATGTGGATTAAATTGGAAAGTATATACATGACTAAATTGTTGGAGAACGCGGCGATCAGATCAATTAGGATTGATACCCGGTGCAGCGGAAGTTTAAAAATTTTATATGGAACGATTCCATAATGGGTATCAACCTTACGATTAAATTGTGTGTGTAAAAATTAAATAACGATTATAAAATTTTTACCTCCAATCTCGAAGCGAGATTATGGACACCAACAGATTTCTCTGCTCTTGTTGTATATCCCTGGAACTGATGGACGAACTGTTCTTCAATCAGGTCCACGAACGGATATTTAATCCCTCTGATAGATTGCACTAGAAAATCTATCAGAAGTTTCTACGAAGAGATTAACGAATTTGATCCGTTAAACCAGACTGCAATTCAAAATTCACAGACTGGATTTTCCGAGCAGAGGGGAGAGGGGGTCGGCCACTACTGAGAGAAAAATAGGGTTTTTTCGAAAATTGTGACCTGTTGTGTGTAATTTCTGTACTGCAATAACTTATTTATAATGTAGGCCACTAACAGCTTAGGGCCCATTAGTCATAAGTTCAAGCCCGACAAGCAAAGCCCGCATGTTCAGAAATTAATATAAAATTCATCGTGACTCCGATTGATAAACCGATTTCACAATGTGCACAGAAACCATTTCTGCACCTTTTAAAGTCAAGATAAATTTTTCTGAATCCGAATTCAGTGGTTTCCAAAAATGTCCATCCCTATGTCATTTTAGGAAATCTTACTCCTCTACTCATAATTAAGAAGTCCAACTTCTTTGTTCATTAAATTTAACTCTTTAAATTTAACTATCTCAACGGGGATTAAAAATCCATTACTCTGTGTGACCCTCAATGGTTCAGGGATACAGCTAGCCGTGGGCTCACAACTCCTTATGACTCGGAACAACAATTTCCGACTTGCCCATTGAATCATGGTAAGAGCGCCTAGCAACATCGCCCCATGATTCCCTAGGTATCACTGATAGTGCCTGCAAGAACCAATAGATTTTGGTTAGCGTACAGTACGGTCCCTTCATCCATATATCCCGATCGAATCAACAACCATTGGTATATCGAGAGTCGTTCGAGATTCGATAACTATGCAATACATCTTGAAGATCAAATAGTGACATCGCATGTGTTACTAAGAAACCATTTCTTAAAACACATCATGTACTCTGGCCAGAGATTCGTCACACTAATATCTCCTCAGATCGCATAGGATATCCACACTCGCAAGTATGTGGTGAATCCTTGACAACAAAGCATCGACTCCTATATGTGTTGTAACTGTACCCAATCCCGACACCTGATGACCCCAATAGAGTCGGTAAACGAGTCAAAGCACAGTACTAGCATATAGAGTCTCAATGATGTTTCAAGTAGTAAGGACTAATGGTGTACAACCAAAACCGCGAACTTTATCCACTCGATAAGTGATAACCACTTGGAAAGTCCGGATAGGGTAGTTCGATCATTCATCATATGAATATCCATTTGCATGCTTCGAACATCTCTATGTTCCCTACCAATGAAACGTGGTACTCTGCATCGCAAATGCTAGTCTCAAACTCGAGCGATCCTTATCCTTATTATCGGACGGCTCAATCGACTAGGAACAGTTTAGAATATACAGTTACTATAAGATGTGTTTCATGATAGGCATCCCCATGTTCTACCACATCTTACATACACTATAGTATATTCAAGGTCTTTATCAAAACAACAATAGTATATCACAATATAACAATATGGAGAAAGATAAAGTCATTGCCATTAATAAAAGTGTAAATTATATTAAACAAAAGATTGTTTATACAAAGAGTCATCAAAGCCCTTAGCCACAAGTTGGCTCACCGGGCACCCACTCTTTCAATCTCCCACTTGCCCTAAAGCCAACTAGTCATACTACGTAGACCCATTGCTTCGCGATGTTTGTCAAATAATGGTCCTGACAAGGGCTTAGTAAGTGGATCAGCGATATTGTCTGCAGAGGCCACTCTTTCGACAGTGATGTCTCCTCTTTCCACAATCTCCCGGATGATGTGGTATTTCCTCAGTACGTGTTTGGATCTTTGATGAGACCTTGGTTCCTTTGCCTGAGCAACGGCACCCGTGTTGTCACAGTACACCGGAACTGGACCAACAACTTCAGGAATGACGCCCAACTCTTGGACGAAATTCCTCATCCAAACGGCCTCTTTAGCAGCAGCTGATGCTGCAATGTATTCTGCTTCAGTGGTGGAATCCGCTGTGGTGTCCTGCTTGGAACTCTTCCAAGAGACAGCACCGCCATTGAGCATGAACACAAATCCAGAGGTTGACTTCGAGTCATCCACGTCACTTTGGAAGCTAGAGTCGGTATAGCCTTCCAATTTTAGTTCTCTTCCTCCATATACCATGAACATATTCTTAGTCCTTTGTAAGTACTTAAGAATATCCTTCACGGCTTTCCAATGCATTTGACCGGGATTAGCTTGATATCTGCTCGTGACACTCAGAGCAAATGCTACATCCGGTCTGGTAGATATCATCCCATACATGATACTACCTATGGCTGACGCATATGGTACATGTGTCATTTTCTCTATCTCTTCATCCGTCTTGGGACACATAGACTTGGATAGAGAAACTCCATGACACATGGGTAGATGTCCTCTCTTGGACACATCCATTGAAAACCGCTTCAATATGGTGTCGATGTAGGTTGATTGAGTGAGTCCTATCATTCTCTTAGATCTATCTCTATAGATCTGTATCCCTAGAATATAGGATGCCTCACCCAAATCCTTCATCGAGAATCTACCTGATAACCATATCTTTGTTGACTGCAACATCCCTACGTCATTCCCAATGAGCAGGATGTCATCAACATAAAGTACTAAGAATGTCACAGCATCCTTAACTACTTTCTTGTACACGCATGGTTCCTCCGGGTTCTTGATGAAACCAAAATCCTTTATTGTTTCATCAAATTTCTGGTTCCAACTTCTTGATGCTTGTTTTAGACCATAAATTGATCTCTGAAGCTTGCATACCTTATGCTCGCTTCCCATGGATGTGTACCCCTCAGGCTGCTTCATATAGATTTTTTCCTTAATGTCTCCATTAAGAAAAGTAGTCTTCACATCCATTTGCCATATCTCATAGTCATACCAAGCAGCTATGGCAATAAGGATTCTTATGGACTTGAACATTGCAACTGGTGAAAAGGTTTCATCATAGTCAACTCGTTGTCTTTGAGTATAACCTTTCGCCACCAATCGCGCCTTGTAGGTCAATACCTTACCATCAGGCCCAAGCTTTCTCTTGTAGATCCATTTACACCCTATTGGAACAATTCTATCGGGAGGATCTACTAAAGACCAAACTTGGTTTGTATGCATCGAATCTATTTCCGACTGCATAGCTTCAAGCCATAAATTTGAATCCGCATCAGAAATTGCTTCCTTGAAGTTTCTTGGATCACATCCAACATCGGGTTCATCTTGATCCCCTTCAAGAAAAAGACCATATCGAATAGGAGGTCTAGAAGTCCTCTCGGATCTTCTAGGTACAGGCGTGTCTAACAATGGTTCCTGAGGTGTAGGATCGTTATTTTGTATTTCGGGTTCTTCTCGAATTTCTTCGAGTTCCATCATCTCGCCTTTCTTATCCAATAAGAACTCCTTATCCAAGAAGGTGGCATTCCTTGAAACAAACACCTTTTTTTCAGCAGGATAATAGAAATAATATCCGATTGAATTCTTCGGATACCCTACAAAATAACATAAGCTGGATCGACTATCCAACTTATCTCCCACTGTCCGCTTCACGTAAGCAGGACATCCCCAAATCCTCAAGTACGAATACTTAGGAGCTTTGCCATTCCATAACTCGTATGGTGTTTTGTCCACTGCTTTAGTGTGGACGTTGTTCAACAACAATACCGCCGTTTCAAGCGCATAGCCCCAAAACGAAGGTGGAAGCTCAGTGAAGCTCATCATGGACCGAACCATGTCCAACGAAGTTCGATTACGACGCTCCGATACACCATTAAGCTGTGGTGTCATAGGAGGAGTCCACTGAGAGAGAATCCCATTCTCTTTTAGATAGTCCAAAAACTCGGCACTTAAGTATTCACCACCTCGATCCGATCGAAGTGCTTTAATACTTTTACCTAGCTTGTTTTCTACTTCAGCCTTGAATTCTTTGAACTTTTCAAATGCTTCAGACTTATATTTCATTAAATGTAAATACCCATACCTAGAATAATCATCAGTAAAGGTAATGAAGTAGGTGTGGCCATATTGAGTACCAACTCTAAATGGACCACAAACATCTGTATGGATCAAATCCAACAGATTTTGACTACGCTCAGGTTTCCCCTTAAAAGGAGATTTAGTCATTTTTCCTTTCAGGCAGGATTCACAAGTAGATAGAGAGTTAATATCAGACATATCAAACATGCCCTCTCCCACTAGCTTGTTCATCCTCCTTGAGGAAATATGACCTAGCCTAGCATGCCAAAGGTTTGCCGGGTTTTGACTATCGATTTTCCTTTTGTTTGTTGTTGCCGGTTTATCAACATAATTTATTGGAACGTCTTTTAGTTTTAAGTTATATAGATCATTTTCAAGTTGTCCATTTCCAATCAAACATTCATTCTTGTAAATATTGCAAATCCCATTCACAAAATTGCAAGAATAACCATCTCTATCAAGCATAGAAACAGAAATAATGTTTTTAATCAAATCCGGAACAAATAAAACATCTCTCAAAAGTAACTTAAAACCGTTCTGCAAAATTAAATAAACATCTCCCACGGCTTTAGCTTCAACTCTGGAACCATTTCCGAGCCTCAGCTGGGTCTCACCCGTTCTAAGCCTGCGACTTCTTGTCATCACCTGCAAATCATTGCAAATGTGAGATCCACATCCGGTATCCAATACCTAAGAAGTAGTATTAAGTGAAACATTTATTTCAATATAGAACATACCCTTCGCAGTTCGCAACTGCTCTAGATATTCCTTGCAGTTACGCTTCCAATGACCGGGCTTCTTGCAGTAATGGCAAACATCCTTGGATTTTTCCATGTTTGAAGCCTTTGTCTTGTACTTCTTCTCGGGTTCGATTTTCTTGGGTGGGGCAGAACGTTTCTTACCCTTTGTACTTGGCCCCTTCTTAGCAGAAGAAGAGGAGCCCACCAAGAAAGCCAGTTTATCCTTCTTTAATGTGGATTCATATGTCACAAGCATATTGACCATCTCTTCAAGGGAGGCCTCTATCTTGTTCATATTGAATTTCACCACAAATCCGTCAAACGAAGAAGGAAGAGACAGAAGTAGTAAGTCCACGTTGAGTTCATGCTCCAACACCAAATCAAGGGTTACCAACTTCTGTATGAGCCAAATCACTCGTACCCCATGATCACGGACCGAAGTCCCTTCACGCATGCGACACGTCATTAGCTCCTTTAATGTAGCGAACCTTTCAGCCCTCGATTGAGCCCCAAAAAGTTCCTTGAGTTGTACGTGAATGTCAGCAGCATTCACGGTGTCCTCAAATCGCCTCTGGAGTTCATCAGACATCGAGGCTTGCATATAGCATTTGGCCTTGATATCATGGTCCCACCATGTATCAAGTTTGGCTAACTCTTCCGGACTTATGTCAGCTGGTGCTTCCTTCGGAGGAGATTTTTCTAACACGTAGAGCATCTTCTCCGAAGTCAAGACAATCTTCAACTTACGGAACCATTCCGTATAGTTTGCGCCAGTCAACTTATTTTGTTCGAGGATCGAGAAAAGTGGATTACGCGAATTCATCTTTATGAAATACTGAAAAGAAACAGACAAATATCAATGATTGTTTAAGTAATTTACTAAGACATAAAATAGGCGAAATTTATTTTATGAATCTCACTCTCACTATTTTAACGATTTCACTACCCTCTAGTGAAAACGGGAAACTGTTTTTCTTAGTGAGAACATGGAGTCCAATTGACAAACTATGGTCCCGAATAATATCAGCCAACCATAATTTTCAAAAGGTAGAGCCCAATTGCTTCCAAAGCAACCTCCAAGTTTTTACCTCATGTCCAATAAGGGCCCAATAATATGACGCCGTTTATTGTGACATGTCAAGATGACCCATCAATATTAAGTTGTGATGGACGGTCGCCATGTGGATCCCCCAATAATATGAGCCGATCCCATGGGAGTTCCACCCAACTTACAACATGTGTCGATCCAATGTACAGCTTTTCGACGAACAGGCCCCCCCAATAATATGAGCCGGACCGTATCCGCGGGTAGCATCTCATACATTGATCGTTGATGGAAGGTAGGAACATTTAAACAAATTTAAATTTCTTTTATTTATCTTGATATCAATTTTAAATCATATTTAAAATGAGGGATTTTAATTATAAAAATTTGTTCATCATTTTTAAAATTTTGTATGCTTGCCGGATTCACACAATTATGTCTAAAACATGCATACAACAATAATATCACATATTATATAGGATGATCGATTCCATTTCTAATCGACCCGTAGTTGCCAATCACGAGTCTTAGTCCAATCCTAGGTAATATGCAGTATGCAATGCAATCCTATTACATTGTGCTTCCAATTTACATTTCTTCGTCTTTATTGTCTGCTGGGCCCACCTCCGTCTTCAAATCTTCATCTCCCACTAAATCTAATGTATTTACAATAAATAACAATGATAAGTAGGAGATACATTTTCAAAGGGTGGGAACGGGCCATAAACCAAGCCCACTTTTATTACATATGACAATTCATATTGGGCCATAAACCAGGCCCATTAATAAAACCAACAACAATAAAAACAAATGTAAATTCCTAACATACACCTACAAAATTGGTCATGGCAATCGATCATCCTTATCCAATAACATTTAATTCAAAATTAATTTATTGGATAACATGCAATGGCAATTTAAATTTAAAAGGATAAAATCATATTTCATACATAAAATCTTATTTTACATACAAAATCATATTTTATCTTTTTATCAAATAAAATCATATTTTATCTATAAAATCCAATTTTATACATAAAATATATTTTACTCAATATATCCATAAGATCATATCTTATCATCAATTGTACCAAAAATAATTAATTTCAAAATTCAATTTAACGGATAAAATATTTAAATTTTCCAAAAATTCAAATTTATCCAAAAATCAATTTTAAAATTTTCGGACTCGAACAATTCGATCCGACGCCTCGTGGACCAATCAAAAACAATTTTCGATCGGACCAAAAATAGAATTTTAACATATTAAAATTTAATTAAAAATTAAAAAATTAATTTTTCCCGCGGGCCGCCCGGGACATTCCCGGGCTGCCCGCGCCCTAATGGGGTCGGGCCGGGCAGCTTGGCTGCCCCTAGGGCAGCGCTGTGCGCTGCCCGGGGCAGCGACCATCACTGCCCCCCCCGGGCAGCGATCCAATCGCTGCCCGGGTTTTTGCCCGAATTTTTTTTTATTTTATTTTAAATATTTATTTTGTTTCAAAAACCGAGGCTTAAAAATTTTTTTTACAATCGATTAATTTAATTGCTTGATCTGAGCAACCTGGCTCTGATACCACTGTTGGAGAACGCGGCGATCAGATCAATTAGGATTGATACCCGGTGCAGCGAAAGTTTAAAAATTTTATATGGAACGATTCCATAATGGGTATCAACCTTACGATTAAATTGTGTGTGTAAAAATTAAATAACGATTATAAAATTTTTACCTCCAATCTCGAAGCGAGATTATGGACACCAACAGATTTCTCTGCTCTTGTTGTATATCCCTGGAACTGATGGACGAACTGTTCTTCAATCAGGTCCACGAACGGATATTTAATCCCTCTGATAGATTGCACTAGAAAATCTATCAGAAGTTTCTACGAAGAGATTAACGAATTTGATCCGTTAAACCAGACTGCAATTCAAAATTCACAGACTGGATTTTCCGAGCAGAGGGGAGAGGG
The DNA here is from genome assembly GCF_033568475.1 of Henckelia pumila. Classification (NCBI taxonomy): domain Eukaryota; kingdom Viridiplantae; phylum Streptophyta; class Magnoliopsida; order Lamiales; family Gesneriaceae; genus Henckelia; species Henckelia pumila. The sequence continues at coordinate 19,807,172 of NC_133123.1, read as the reverse complement.
GGTCGGCCACTACTGAGAGAAAAATAGGGTTTTTTCGAAAATTGTGACCTGTTGTGTGTAATTTCTGTACTGCAATAACTTATTTATAATGTAGGCCACTAACAGCTTAGGGCCCATTAGTCATAAGTTCAAGCCCGACAAGCAAAGCCCGCATGTTCAGAAATTAATATAAAATTCATCGTGACTCCGATTGATAAACCGATTTCACCAATGTGCACAGAAACCATTTCTGCACCTTTTAAAGTCAAGATAAATTTTTTTGAATCCGAATTCAGTGGTTTCCAAAAATGTCCATCCCTATGTCATTTTAGGAAATCTTACTCCTCTACTCATAATTAAGAAGTCCAACTTCTTTGTTCATTAAATTTAACTCTTTAAATTTAACTATCTCAACGGGGATTAAAAATCCATTACTCTGTGTGACCCTCAATGGTTCAGGGATACAGCTAGCCGTGGGCTCACAACTCCTTGTGACTCGGAACAACAATTTCCGACTTGCCCATTGAATCATGGTAAGAGCGCCTAGCAACATCGCCCCATGATTCCCTAGGTATCACTGATAGTGCCTGCAAGAACCAATAGATTTTGGTTAGCGTACAGTACGGTCCCTTCATCCATATATCCCGATCGAATCAACAACCATTGGTATATCGAGAGTCGTTCGAGATTCGATAACTATGCAATACATCTTGAAGATCAAATAGTGACATCGCATGTGTTACTAAGAAACCATTTCTTAAAACACATCATGTACTCTGGCCAGAGATTCGTCACACTAATATCTCCTCAGATCGCATAGGATATCCACACTCGCAAGTATGTGGTGAATCCTTGACAACAAAGCATCGACTCCTATATGTGTTGTAACTGTACCCAATCCCGACACCTGATGACCCCAATAGAGTCGGTAAACGAGTCAAAGCACAGTACTAGCATATAGAGTCTCAATGATGTTTCAAGTAGTAAGGACTAATGGTGTACAACCAAAACCGCGAACTTTATCCACTCGATAAGTGATAACCACTTGGAAAGTCCGGATAGGGTAGTTCGATCATTCATCATATGAATATCCATTTGCATGCTTCGAACATCTCTATGTTCCCTACCAATGAAACGTGGTACTCTGCATCGCAAATGCTAGTCTCAAACTCGAGCGATCCTTATCCTTATTATCGGACGGCTCAATCGACTAGGAACAGTTTAGAATATACAGTGACTATAAGATGTGTTTCATGATAGACATCCCCATGTTCTACCACATCTTACATACACTATAGTATATTCAAGGTCTTTATCAAAAAAACAATAGTATATCACAATATAACAATATGGAGAAAGATAAAGTCATTGCCATTAATAAAAGTGTAAATTATATTAAACAAAAGATTGTTTATACAAAAAGTCATCAAAGCCCTTAGCCACAAGTTGGCTCACCGGGCACCCACTCTTTCATAAATTTCTTGCTAATAGACTATACATGAAGCAGCGCTTGTACTCTTTCTGTATACAGGATGACAAAGGCATTGAGGACCAGATTGATGATTTTATCAAGATCTTGGATGATCTAGAAAATGTAGAAGTGAAAATGGATGACGAAGATAAGGCTCTAATACTATTGAATGCTCTGCCGAAATCCTATGAAAATTTCAAGGATTCTATGTTGTATGGAAGAGATCAAACTATCCATTTGGAAGAAGTACAGTCAGCCATTCAATCAAAAGAGTTACAGAGGAAAATTCAGCTCACTGGGGTGTCTCTGGGAGAAGGACTAAATGTGAGAGGCAGAACAGAAAGGAGAACACAAAAGCCAAATAAGTCCAGGCCTAGATCAAAGAGTAAAACCAGATACAAATGCTTTACTTGTCAAAAGGAGGGACATTTTAAAAGGGACTGTCCAGAAAGAAAGAAAATGGTGTTTGAAAGAGAAGATGATAAGGGGGAAGTGGCTCCGGCATCCGATGAGTATGATACAGCAGAAGCACTTGTAGTGGCAGAAAATGAAATGAAGAATGTTTGGATACTAGATTCAGGCTGTACTTATCACATGTGTCCAGTAAAGTCATGGTTTGAACAATTAACAGAAACAGATCAGGGTATGGTATTACTAGGGAATGATAAGTCTTGTAAGGTCAAGGGAATTGGAACTATTAGGCTACAAATGCATGATGGGATGAACAGATTGCTCAAGGATGTTAGATTTGTACCAAAGCTAAAGAGGAACTTAATCTCTTTAGGTACACTGGAATCAAATGGATACTCTTTCAAATCTGAAGCTGGAATGATGAAAGTTTCCAAGGGTTCGATGGTAGTTATGAAAGGAAAGAGGGTGAACTCTTTGTATGTCTTACAAGCAAAAAAATTAATAGGAGGATCAGTCCTAGTTCATGAAGCTCAAGAAAAGTCAAGTATTTGGCATATGAGACTTGGTCATTTGAGTGAAAAAGGCATGATTGAACTATCTAAAAGAGAACTTCTCTGTGGAGATAAGATACAAGGACTTGAACTCTGTGATTATTGCATTTTAGGGAAGGCAAAGAGAGTTAAGTTTGGTCAAGGCAAACACACTGCCTCCAAACCCCTAGAGTACATCAATTCAGATCTGTGGGGTCCCTCAAAAACTCACACTCAATGTTGCAGCCGATATTTTATGTCCATCATTGATGATTAATCAAGGATGGTTTGGACTTATCTTCTCAAAACAAATGATGAAGCTTCTGGAAAATTCAGGGAATGGATCGAAATGGCAGAAAATAAGTCAGGACAAAAGGTTAACTTCCTAAGGACAGACAATGGCTTGGAGTTCTTATCCAGGGAATTCAAGGACATGTGCACTCAAAGAGGGATAACAAGACACTACACAGTACCTTATACACCTCAGCAAAATGGAGTGGCAGAAAGGATGAATCGCACACTATTGGAAAGGGTATGGTGCTTAATCTTGAATACAGGTCTTCCTAAGACTTTTTGGGGTGAAGCTCTAGCCATTGCAACATATCTGATAAATATGAGTCCCTCCAGTAGTTTAAACTTCAAAACACCTCTTGAACTTTGGAAGGGAACAACAGCCAACTATGCGAACCTGAGAATATTTGGTTGTCTAGCATATGCACGCATAAAGCAAGATAAACTGGAACCAAGGGCTTTGAAATGCATCTTCATAGGATATCCAAAAGGGGTCAAGGGTTACAAACTATGGAACTTAGAGCCAAATGGACCAAGATGTTTCAATTCAAGAGATGTGACTTTTGATGAAACAAGAATGGGATATAACTTGAGGAAGGTAGAACTTAAAACAGAAAGTGAAAGGATTAATGATACTCTAGTTGAGGTGGAGTTACAGGATAAGGATAAATCTAAACCTCAACATCTCACAGAACAAGAGGAACATGGAGAGATTGTCATACCTCAAGAAGAAACCAACCTTGAATCTTATAAACTTGCTAGAGACCGACAGAGAATGGAAATAAGGCTTCCTGTCAGATACTCAGATGCAAATTTGGTCTCATATGCTTTAAGTACAGCAGAACAGGTGGATTATGGTGAGCCATCATCATACAAGGATGCAATGCTAAGTAAATACAAGGATCAATGGAAGTTGGAAATGCAAGAAGAACTAGATTCACTTCTTTACAATAAAACTTGGGAATTGGTTGATAAACCAAAACATCAAAGGATCCTAGGTTGTAAATGGATTTATAAGATTAAAGAAGATTCTACAGCAGCAAGCAAAGTAAAATTCAAAGCCAGATTGGTGGCCAAAGGATACTCACAAATTAAAGGAGTGGATTTCAATGAAATTTATTCCCCTGTAGTGAAACACAGCTCAATAAGGATGATTCTTGCCATAGTCACTCAAATGGATTTAGAGCTGGAAAAACTTGATGTTTGCCTACTCAAACGATCCCTCTATGGTTTGTAACAAAGTCCTAGGCAGTGGTACATGAAATTTGATGAGTTTATGATGAAAACAGAATTCCACAGGAGCTGCTATGACACATGTGTATGAAAGAGTGGGTGCCCAGTGAGCCAACTTGTGGCTATGGGCTTTGATGACTCTTTGTACAAACAATCTTTTGTTTAATGTAAATTTACACTTTTATTAATGGCAATGACTTTATCTTTCTTCATATTGTTATATTGTGATATACTATTGTTGTTTTGATAAAGACCTTGAATATACTATAGTGTATGTAAGATGTGGTAGAACATGAGGATGTCTATCATGAAATACATCTTATAGTCACTGTATATTCTAAACTGTTCCTAGTCGATTGAGCCGTCCGAGAATAAGGATAAGGATCGCTCGAGTGTGAGACTAGCATTTGCGATGCGGAGTACCACGTTTCATTGGTAGGGAACATGGAGATGTTCGAAGCATGCAAATGGATATTCATAGGATGAATAATCGAACTACCCTATCCGAACTTTCCAAGTGGTTATCACTTATCGAGTGGATAAAGTCCGCGGTTTTGGTTGTACACCATTAGTCCTTACTACTTGAAACATCATGGAGACTCTGTATGCTAGTACTGTGCTTTGACTCGTTTACCGACTCTATGGGGGTCATCAGGTGTCGGGATTGGGTACAGTTACAACACATATAGGAGTCGATGCATTGTTGTCAAGGATTCACCACATACTTGCGAGTGTGGATATCCTATGCGATCTGAGGAGATATTAGTGTGACGAATCTCTGGCCAGAGTACTTGATGTGATTTAAGAAATGGTTTCTTAGTAGCACATGCGATGTCACTAATTGGATCTTCAAGATGTATTGTATAGTTATCGAATCTTGAGCGACTCTCGATATACCAATGGTTGTTGATTCGATCGGGATATAGGGATGAAGGGACCGTACTGTACGCTAACCAAAATCTACTGGTTCTTGTAGGCACTATCAGTGATACCTAGGGAATCATGGGGCGATGTTGCTAGGCGCTTTACCATGATTCGTTGGGCAAGTCGGAAATCGTTGTTCCGAGTCACAAGGAGTTGTGAGCCCACGGCTAGCTATATCCCTGAACCATTGAGGGTCACACAGTGTAATGGAGTTTTAATCCCCGTTGAGATAGTTAAATTTAAAGAGTTAAATTTAATGAATAAAGAAGTTGGACTTCTTAAATAAGAGTAAGGGAGTAGGATTTCCTAAAATGACATAGGGATGTACATTTTTGGAAACCACTGAATTCGGATTCAGGAAAATTTATCTTGACTATAAAATGTGCAGAAATGGTTTCTGTGCACATTGGTAAAATCGGTTTATCAATCGGAGTCACGATGAATTTTATATTAATTTCTGAACGTGTGGGCTTTGCTTGTCGGGCCTCAACTTATGACTAATGGGCCCTAAGGTGTTAGTGGCCTGCATTATAAATAAGTTATTGCAGTACAGAAATTACACACAGCAGGTCATAATTTGAGAGAAAAAAATCGAAAACCCTAGTCTCCCTCTCTCAGTATTCGGCCGCCCCCTCCCTTCTCTGCGTGAGAAAATTTCGGTCTGTGATTTTGAATCGCAGTCAGGAATAACGAATCAGATTCGTTTAATCTCTTCGCAGAAAACTTCTGACAGATTTTCTAGTGCAATCTGTCAGAGGGATTTAAACCTCATTCGTGGACCTGATTGAAGGAGTTCATCAGTTCCTGGGAGATACAAGAAGCGCAGAGAAATCTGTGTGGTGTCCATTAATCTCGCTTCGAGATTGAAGGTAAAATTTAATTAATTGTTATTTGAATTTTACACACACAATAATTTAATCGTTGAACGGTTGATACCCACACCATGGAATTGTTCCATGATAAAATTTTTAAACTTCCGCTGCACCGGGTATCAATCGTGATTGATCAGAGAGCCGCATTTTCCAACAGTGGTATCAGAGCCAGGTTGCTCAGATCAAACGATTAAATTAATCGATTGTACAAAAATTTTTGAGTCTCGGTTTTTGAAACAAAATAAATATTTTTAAATAAAAAAAAAAAATTTTCGGGGCAAAACCCGGGCAGCGATTGGATCGCTGCCCGGTGGGGCAGCAATTGTTGCTGCCCCGGGCGGCGCACGGCGCCGCCCAAAGGGGGCGCACGGCGCCGCCCACGGCGGCGCACGGCGCCTCCCACGGCGGCGCACGGCGTCGCCCAGGGGCGACGCTCAGCGCCGCCAGGGCAGCGCTCGGCGCTGCCCAGCGCAGCGCTGGGCGCTGCGCAGGGCAGCGCTGGGCGCTGCCCAGGGCGGCGCACGGCGCCGCCCAGGGGCGCCGCTCGGCGCCGCCCAGGGCAGCGCACGGCGCCGCCCAGCGGCGGCGCCAGGCGCCGCCAGGGCAGCAACTGTTGCTGCCCTAAAGGGGCAGCCGGGCTGCCCCGGCCCGCGCCCACGGGTGCGGGCCGGCCCGGGAGTGTCCCGGGCGGCCCGCGGGAAAAATTAAATTTTTTATTTTAAAATTAATTTTAATGTGTTATAATTTTATTTTTGGTCCGGTCAAAAATTGTTTTTGATTGGTTCACGAGATTTCGGATCGAATAGTTCGAGTCCGTAAACTTTAAAATTGATTTTTGGATAAATTTGAATTTTTGGAAAATTTTAATATTTTATCCTTAAATTGAATTTTGAAATCAATTATTTTTGGTACAATTGATGATAAGATTTGATCTTATGAATATATTGAGTAAAATATGATTTTATCCATAAAATTGGATTTTGTAGATAAAATATGATTTTATTTGATAAAGAGATAAAATATGATTTTATATGTAAAATGAGATTTTATATATAAAATATGATTTTATCCTGTTTAAATTTGAATTGCCACTGCATGTTATCCAATAAATTAATTTTGAATTAAATGTTATTGGATAAGGATGATCGATTGCCATGACCAATTTTGTAGGTGTATGTTAGGAATTTACATTTGTTTTTATTGTTGTTGGTTTTATTAATGGGCCTGGTTTATGGCCCAGTATGAATGTCATATGTAATAAAAGTGGGCTTGGTTTATGGCCCGTTCCCACCCCTAAAAATGTATCCCCTACTTGTCATTTTTATTTATTGTAAATACATTAGATTTAGTGGGAGATCAAGATTTGAAGATGGTGGGCCCAGCAGACAATAAAGACGAAGAAATGTAAATTGGAAGCTAATGTAATAGGATTGCATTGCATACTGCATATTACCTAGGATTGGACTAAGACTCGTGATTGGCAACCACGGGTCAATTAGAAATGGAATCGATCATCCTATATAATATATGATATTATGATTGTATGCATGTTTTAGACATAATTGCGTGAATCCGGCAAGCATGCAATAATTTGAAAAATTGATGAGACAAATTTTTATAATTAAAAATCCCTCATTTTAAATATGATTTAAAATTGATATCAAGATAAATAAAGTAAATTTAAATTTGTTTAAATGTTCCTACCTTCCATCAACGGTCAATGTATGTGATGCTACCCGCGGATACGGTCCGGCTCATATTATTGGGGGGGCCCGTCCGTCGGAAAGCTGTACATTGGATCGACACATGTTGTAAGTTGGGTGGAACTCCCATGGGATCGGCTCATATTATTGGGGGATCCACATGGCGACCGTCCATCACAACTTAATATTGATGGGTCATCTTGACATGTCACTTTAAACGGCGTCATATTATTGGGCCCTTATTGGACATGAGGTAAATACATGGGGGTTGCTTTGGAAGCAATTGGGCTCTACCTTTTGAGAATTATGGATGGCTGATATTATTCGGGACCATAAGTTTGTCAATTGGACTCCATGTTCTCACTAAGGAAAAAGTTTCCCGTTTTCACTAGAGGGTAGTGAAATCGTTAAAATAGTGGGAGTGAGATTCATAAAATTAAATTCGCCTATTTTATGTCTTAGTAAATTGCTTAAACAATCATTGATATATGTCTGTTTTCCTTTTCAGTATTTCATACAATGAATTCGCGTAATCCATTATTCTCGATCCTCGAACAAAACAAGTTAACTGGCGCAAACTATACGGAATGGTTCCGGAAGTTGAAGATTGTCTTGACTTCGGAGAAGATGCTCTACGTGTTAGAGAAATCACCTCCGAAGGAAGCACCAGCTGACGTAAGTCCGGAGGAATTGGCCAAACTTGATGCATGGTGGGACCATGACATCAAGACCAAATGCTATATGCAAGCCTCGATGTCTGATGAACTCCAGAGGCGATTTGAGGACACCGTGAATGCTGCTGACATTCACGCTCAACTCAAGGAACTTTTTGGGGCTCAATCGAGGGCTGAAAGGTTCTCTACTGTTAAGGAGCTAATGACGTGTCGCATGCGTGAAGGGACTTCGGTCCGTGATCATGGGGTACGAGTGATTTGGCTCATACAAAAGTTAGCGACCCTTGATTTGGTGTTGGAGCATGAACTCAACGTGGATTTACTGCTTCTGTCTCTTCCTTCTTCGTTTGACGGATTTGTGGTAAATTTTAATATGAACAAGATAGAGGCCACCCTTGAAGAGATGGTCAATATGCTTGTGACATATGAATCCACACTTAAGAAGGATAAGCCAGCTTTCTTGGTGGGCTCCTCATCTTCTGCAAAGAAGGAGCCAAGTATGAAGGGCAAGAAACGTTCTGCCCCACCCAAGAAAGTCGAGCCCGAGAAGAAGCACAAGACAAAGGCTTCAAACAATGCAAAATCCAAGGATGTTTGCCATTACTGCAAGAAGCCCGGTCATTGGAAGCGCAACTGCAAGGAATATCTAGAGCAGTTGGGAACTGCAAAGGGTATGTTCTATATTGAAATAAACATTTCACTTAATACAACTTCTTGGGTATTGGATACCGGATGTGGATCTCACATTTGCAATGATTTGCAGGTGATGACAAGAAGTCGCAGGCTTAGAATGGGTGAGACCCAGCTGAGGCTCGGGAATGGTTCCAGAGTTGAAGCTACAGCCATTGGAGATGTTTGTTTAATTTTGCAGAACGGTTTTAAGTTATTTTTAAGAGATGTTTTATTTGTTCCGGATTTAATTAAAAACATTATTTCTGTTTCTATGCTAGATAGAGATTGTTATTCTTGCAATTTTGTGAATGGGATTTGCAATATTTACAAGAATGAATGTTTGATTGGAAATGGACAACTTGAAAACGATCTATACAACTTAAAACTAAAAGACGTTTCAATAAATTATATTGATAAACCGGAGACAACAAACAAAAGGAAAATCGATAGTCAAAACCCAGCAAACCTTTGGCACGCTAGACTAGGTCATATTTCCTCAAGGAGGATGAACAAGCTAGTGGGAGAGGGCATGTTTGATATGTCTGATATTAACTCTCTACCTACTTGTGAATCCTGCCTGAAAGGAAAAATGACTAAATCTCCTTTTAAGGGGAAACCTGAGCGTAGTCAAAATCTGTTGGATTTGATCCATACAGATGTTTGTGGACCATTTAGAGTTGGGACTCAATATGGCCACACCTACTTCATTACCTTTACTGACGATTATTCAAGGTATGGGTATTTATATTTAATGAAATATAAGTCTGAAGCATTTGAAAAGTTCAAAGAATTCAAGGCTGAAGTAGAAAACAAGCTAGGTAAAAGTATTAAAGCACTTCGATCGGATCGAGGTGGAGAATACTTAAGTACCGAGTTTTTGGACTATCTAAAAGAGAATGGGATTCTCTCTCAGTGGACTCCTCCTATGACACCACAGCTTAATGGTGTATCGGAGCGTCGTAATCGAACTTTGTTGGACATGGTTCGATCCATGATGAGCTTCACTGAACTTCCACCTTCGTTTTGGGGCTATGCGCTTGAAACGGCGGTATTGTTGTTGAACAACGTCCACACTAAAGCAGTGGACAAAACACCATACGAGTTATGGAATGGCAAAGCTCCTAAGTATTCGTACTTGAGGATTTGGGGATGTCCTGCTTACGTGAAGCGGACAGTGGGAGATAAGTTGGATAGTCGATCCAGCTTATGTTATTTTGTAGGGTATCCGAAGAATTCAATCGGATATTATTTCTATTATCCTGCTGAAACAAAGGTGTTTGTTTCTAGGAATGCCACCTTCTTGGAGAAGGAGTTCTTATTGGATAAGAAAGGCGAGATGATGGAACTCGAAGAAGTTCGAGAAGAACCCGAAATACAAAATAACGATCCTATGCCTCAGGAACCATTACCGGACACGCCTGAACCTAGAAGATCCGAGAGGACTTCTAGACCTCCTGTTCGATATGGTCTTCTTCTTGAAGGGGATCAAGATGAACCCGACATTGGATGTGATCCAAGAAACTTCAAGGAAGCAATTTCTGATGCGGATTCAAATTTATGGCTTGAAGCTATGCAGTCTGAATTGGATTCGATGCATACAAACCAAGTTTGGTCTTTAGTAGATCCTCCTGATGGAATTGTTCCAATAGTGTAAATGGATCTACAAGAGAAAGCTTGGGCCTGATGGTAAAGTATTGACCTACAAGGCACGATTGGTGGCAAAAGGTTATACTCAAAGACAAGGAGTTGACTATGATGAAACCTTTTCACCAGTTGCAATGTTCAAGTCCATAAGAATCCTTATTGCCATAGCTGCATGGTATGACTATGAGATATGGCAAATGGATGTGAAGACTGCCTTTCTTAATGGAGACATTAAGGAAGAAATCTATATGAAGCAGCCTGAGGGGTTCACATCCATGGGAAGCGAGCATAAGGTATGCAAGCTTCAGAGATCAATTTATGGTCTAAAACAAGCATCAAGAAGTTGGAACCAGAAATTTGATGAAACAATAAAAGATTTTGGTTTCATCAAGAACCCGGAGGAACCGTGCGTGTACAAGAAAGTAGTTAAGGATGCTGTGACATTCTTAGTACTTTATGTTGATGACATCCTACTCATTGGGAATGATGTAGGGATGTTGCAGTCAACAAAGATATGGTTATCAGGTAGATTCTCGATGAAGGATTTGGGTGAGGCATCCTACATTCTTGGGATACAGATCTATAGAGATAGATCTAAGAGAATGATAGGACTCACTCAATCAACCTACATCGACACCATATTGAAACGGTTTTCAATGGATGGGTCCAAGAGAGGACATCTACCCATGTGTCATGGAGTTTCTCTATCCAAGTCTATGTGTCCCAAGACTGATGCAGAGATAGAGAATATGACACATGTACCATATGCGTCAGCTATAGGTAGTATCATGTATGGGATGATATCTACCAGACCGGATGTAGCATTTGCTCTGAGTGTCACGAGCAGATATCAGTCTAATCCTGGTCAAATGCATTGGAAAGCCGTGAAGGACATTCTTAAGTACTTACGAAGGACTAAGAATATGTTCATGGTATATGGAGGACGAGATCTGAAATTGGAAGGCTATACCGACTCTAGCTTCCAAAGTGACGTGGATGACTCGAAGTCAACCTCTGGATTTGTGTTCATGCTCAATGGCGGTGCTGTCTCTTGGAAGAGTTCCAAGCAGGACACCACAGCGGATTCCACCACTGAGGCTGAATACATTGCAGCATCAGCTGCTGCTAAAGAGGCCGTTTGGATGAGGAAGTTCGTCCAAGAGTTGGGCGTCATTCCTGAATTTGTTGGTCCAGTCCCGGTGTACTGTGACAACACGGGTGCCATTGCTCAAGCAAAGGAACCAAGGTCTCATCAAAGATCCAAACACGTACTGAGGAAATACCACATCATCTGGGAGATTGTGGAAAGAGGAGACATCACTGTCGAACGAGTGTCCTCTGCAGACAATATCGCTGATCCGCTTACTAAGCCCTTGCCAGGACCATTGTTTGACAAACATCGCGAAGCAATGGGTCTACGTAGTATGACTAGTTGGCTATAGGGCAAGTGGGAGATTGAAAGAGTGGGTGCCCAGTGAGCCAACTTGTGGCTATGGGCTTTGATGACTCTTTGTACAAACAATCTTTTGTTTAATGTAAATTTACACTTTTATTAATGGCAATGACTTTATCTTTCTTCATATTGTTATATTGTGATATACTATTGTTGTTTTGATAAAGACCTTGAATATACTATAGTGTATGTAAGATGTGGTAGAACATGGGGATGTCTATCATGAAATACATCTTATAGTCACTGTATATTCTAAACTGTTCCTAGTCGATTGAGCCGTCCGAGAATAAGGATAAGGATCGCTCGAGTGTGAGACTAGCATTTGCGATGCGGAGTACCACGTTTCATTGGTAGGGAACATGGAGATGTTCGAAGCATGCAAATGGATATTCATAGGATGAATAATCGAACTACCCTATCCGGACTTTCCAAGTGGTTATCACTTATCGAGTGGATAAAGTCCGCGGTTTTGGTTGTACACCATTAGTCCTTACTACTTGAAACATCATGGAGACTCTGTATGCTAGTACTGTGCTTTGACTCGTTTACCGACTCTATGGGGGTCATCAGGTGTCGGGATTGGGTACAGTTACAACACATATAGGAGTCGATGCATTGTTGTCAAGGATTCACCACATACTTGCGAGTGTGGATATCCTATGCGATCTGAGGAGATATTAGTGTGACGAATCTCTGGCCAGAGTACTTGATGTGATTTAAGAAATGGTTTCTTAGTAGCACATGCGATGTCACTAATTGGATCTTCAAGATGTATTGTATAGTTATCGAATCTTGAGCGACTCTCGATATACCAATGGTTGTTGATTCGATCGGGATATATGGATGAAGGGACCGTACTGTACGCTAACCAAAATCTACTGGTTCTTGTAGGCACTATCAGTGATACCTAGGGAATCATGGGGCGATGTTGCTAGGCGCTTTACCATGATTCGTTGGGCAAGTCGGAAATCGTTGTTCCGAGTCACAAGGAGTTGTGAGCCCACGGCTAGCTGTATCCCTGAACCATTGAGGGCCACACAGTGTAATGGAGTTTTAATCCCCGTTGAGATAGTTAAATTTAAAGAGTTAAATTTAATGAATAAAGAAGTTGGACTTCTTAAATAAGAGTAAGGGAGTAGGATTTCCTAAAATGACATAGGGATGTACATTTTTGGAAACCACTGAATTCGGATTCAGGAAAATTTATCTTGACTATAAAATGTGCAGAAATGGTTTCTGTGCACATTGGTAAAATCGGTTTATCAATCGGAGTCACGATGAATTTTATATTAATTTCTGAACGTGTGGGCTTTGCTTGTCGGGCCTCAACTTATGACTAATGGGCCCTAAGGTGTTAGTGGCCTGCATTATAAATAAGTTATTGCAGTACAGAAATTACACACAGCAGGTCATAATTTGAGAGAAAAAAAATCGAAAACCCTAGTCTCCCTCTCTCAGTATTCGGCCGCCCCCTCCCTTCTCTGCGTGAGAAAATTTCGGTCTGTGATTTTGAATCGCAGTCAGGAATAACGAATCAGATTCGTTTAATCTCTTCGCAGAAAACTTCTGACAGATTTTCTAGTGCAATCTGTCAGAGGGATTTAAACCTCATTCGTGGACCTGATTGAAGGAGTTCATCAGTTCCTGGGAGATACAAGAAGCGCAGAGAAATCTGTGTGGTGTCCATTAATCTCGCTTCGAGATTGAAGGTAAAATTTAATTAATTGTTATTTGAATTTTACACAAACAATAATTTAATCGTTGAACGGTTGATACCCACACCATGGAATTGTTCCATGATAAAATTTTTAAACTTCCGCTGCACCGGGTATCAATCGTGATTGATCAGAGAGCCGCGTTTTCCAACAGTGTATACTTCAAAGAAGAGCTGGATCATTCAAAGACATATCTTCTATTATATGTTGACGACATGCTCATAGCAAGTAAAAGAAAGGATAGAATTCAGAAAATAAAGGGAAAGTTGAATTCTGAATTTGACATGAAGGATCTAGGAGAAGCCAAGAAGATATTGGGGATGAAAATTCAGAGAAACAGGAAGAAATGAAATCTGTTCTTAAGTCAAGGAAATTACCTTGCCAAAGTACTGTTGAGATTTAATATGCAAAAGTGCAAATTTGTTACCACACCACTTGGACAGCACATGAAGCTATCTTCAGACCAATCTCATACAGAAGATGATCAGAATAAGGAAATGGAATCCATACCTTATGCAAGTGGAGTGGGTAGTATAATGTATGTTATGGTGTGTAGCAGGCCAGACTTGGCTCATGCAATAAGTGTTGTTTTTAGGTTTATGGCAAATCCAGGGTTACAACACTGGGAGGCTCTTAAGTGGATATTAAGATACTTAAGGGGATCAGAAAGCATTGGACTATTGTATCAGAAACAAGAATATGGACAGAAACCAGTTGAAGGTTTTGTTGATTCCGATTATGCTGGAAGCATTGATACAAGGAAGTCTTTAACCGGCTATGTGTTTACAATGTATGTGACTGCTATAAGTTGGAAAGCTAACCTTCAATCTGTGGTTGCTCTTTCAACCACAGAGGCAGAGTATATAGCCATGACAAAAGCTATAAAATAAGCACTTTGGCTAAGAGGATTGATCATTGAGCTCGGGTTGAAACAAGAACAAGTGGTGGTCCACTATGATAGCCAAAGTGTCATCTATCTTTCCAAGCATCAGACTTTCCATGAAAGAACCAAGCACATAGATGTAAAACTTCATTTTGTTAGAGACATAATCGGAAAAGGAGAGATCAAACTGGAAAAGATCAGTACAAATGAGAATCCAGCAGATGCTCTAACAAATACATTGCCTCACTCAAAGTTTAATTATTGCTTAGACTTGATTGGAGCAATGGAAGTGAAGTAACTATTAAGCAGAATGGGAAGAAGATCAGCCATGGTTATTAGACAAGGTGGAGATTTGTTGAGAAATGTCTATCAAACCATGCCTTATAAGATTAGTGGGCCTCGGAAGGATTCCTTATATCCTTTGGGCCAACACAAGTTTCAGTCAATGGCCATGACTTATTTGTGATTGGGCCCAAGAAGGATAATGAAATTATTAGGAAGCCCATCATCGTGCTAGCCGTTGAGGGATCAGGCATTCGTTTATAACTAATTCGGGACTTCTTCCTTGAGGCATAACAAACAATAGAGATTAATAAGGTCGATTGATACATATCAATAAGCAACTCTCCAGAAAACTCAAGAAGGGAATACACAGCTGAATCGACAGATTGAAGAAGAGAAGAAAGACCGAAAAGATCAGAGAGCAGCTAGGGATTGAGGATTAAAGCTCAAATCTGGAAATCTGTAAATCTGTGTCTATTTTTGTTCTTTGTTGTTCTATCGGTCAAGTGTATTGAATCTTGGTGTTGGTTTAATAAGAAGTGGCTATCTCCCGTGGATGTAGGCTCGTTATAGCCGAACCACGTAAATAGGTGTTCTTGATTTCTTACTTTGATTTTACTGCCTTAGTTATTAATCTTGCTGGGGAAATTAGTTGGTAATCTGAAGACTTCTCTATAATGTTCTTGGGGTTACTTGTATCGGATTAAATCGATTAGACAAACATCTTAACAAAGTCTATCAAATAATAGAAAATTGAAAATTTTAAATAGATTTAAATGAATTAAATCTTTGTGAATTTTTAGTTTTCACCTAAATCTACACGCACGTAGAAATTGAAATATTACTATTCAATGTTACTCTGAGTCGATTGAAATATTTGTTGTTATATTTAATCAATCTCCTTTCGATTTATGATTAATCAACCATCACGTAAATACATGATAAGATTGTTGATAAGCACGATTCCTATAGCTTATTTGACACTTTATTTTGTCGTGTTCGTGCTTATTTATTATTTTTTTATTCCTAATTTTGCGCATAAATCGTCACACTTTCATTATTTGTAGGTTTGACTCACATTGGTAGAAGCTTGAATATTGAAGAAAAAGTCAAACATTGTGATGCCACGTTGGAGCTTGGCCGGGAGATAAGAAAAAATCATAAAAATCCAAGAGAATTGAAGAAAAAAAAAATGCACGAACCCTGTGCATATTTTGAAAGAGGGTCCGTGCACCTTTGAAGGAACAAAATTTTGAAGCAGATACACGGACCCCATGCATTGTCTTGAAAAGGGTCCGTGCACATTCGAAAATGGTCTTTGCAAGCATTTTAATACACGGACCTAGGCACGGACCTATGTCCGAGGTCCGTGTATGTCGTAGACTTGGGAAAAAATATTACGCGTTGAATTTGGAAATTTTGGAACTCTTTTATTTTGGGCGATATTGAACACATATTTTGGGCGAAATTAGGGATTTTTTGAAGGAAAAGTATAAAAGAAAACTAGGGTACAATTTTATAGAACATTTGCCAGATTTTCGGAAGACGGCTAGAGCTTTGGGAAAATTTTCTAATTCTTCTTCTATTTTATTTGTGATGAATTCAAACAAGAAACTTTTGTTTATTTTTGATATTATGGAGTAGTCGTCCTTTGACCGAAGCCACGATAGGGCAGACTATTAATTTTTGTTCATGTTTGGATTGATTGATTTTTTATTTATAATATATTTATTGATTAATATTTACGCAGATTTCTTGCTTTTAATCTGGCCAATTAATTGCATGTTGTTGTTCGATCTGTACTTGAAAAAGAAGATATTGAAATTAGCTTCCAAAATATTAATCAACACATGGTTAAACCGATTAGTAATAGTATTCGATTTCAGTGTGCGATTTTAGGCGAAAGCTGAAATTCCATAGTTGCAAATGCGTTTTTGTTTAATTAAATTAAATTAGAAATAATTGGACTGCTAAATAAAAATAAGATTGTTAATTCTAGAAATAGATTAATAATTATTTTAAGGAATTTCATCGTGAATGTGAATAATTCTTGCTTGATTAAATCAAATTCTGATGTCTGGTACCGTTGTGTGTTTCTGATCATTTTCCTGAAATTTGAATTCTTCTTGAATTTACTTTAATTTTAAATTTAATTAAAATTTCTGTTTTAGAATAATTTAGTTTATTTCATTTAGTTGAATAATTCATAAAAATCTCTCATTTTGATTTGCCTAGATTAAATTAGATAATTTATATCTTAGTAATTAAACAATAGTCTCTGTGTGATCGACTTGGACTCAATCCAATTATATTATAACTTGACCTAGTTCACTTGCTAGAATTTCCCAACCGAAATCTACGGTCAAGTTTTTTGCGCCATTTCCGGGGACTATTTGTTTACTATTAGGATCGATTATTTATTTGAGACTAGGTTTTTATTTTATTTTGTTTGATTTTTAATCTAGTGGTTGATTTGTGCGCTTTATTTTTTTGATTTCAGGAGTATATCTCATTTTATATGAGCCGTGATCGAGATACTAAAAACTTCATACCACTTGATTTGGAGATTAAAAGCAATCTTCGTCGCATAGGCAGAGCTCAGAGGCAGAATAGCTTGTCCCTTGATTTCGAATCTGAAGAGGAGTTTGAAGATATGGCCGAAGACGAGAATAACCGCACTCTGATGGACCTTCATCGACCATTGGTTGGAGGATATGGATCCAACATTGTTCGCCCTGCATTTCAGGTGAACACTTTTGAGCTTAAACCATCCATCATCCAGATGATTCAAATGCAAGTCAGATTTGGAGGGGCGACTTCTGAGTATCCGAATGCTCATATGGAGTAATTCTTGTCAATATGTGACACCTTCAAATTCAATGGAGTGACTACTCATGCTATTTGGCTGAGGTTATTTCCATTTTCTCTACAAAGAGAAGAGATAGAGTGGCTTCGAGATTTACTAGAAGGATCGATTACTACCTGGGATGGTATGGTTGAAGTCTTTATGCATAGGTATTTTCCACCAACTAAAGTTACACAACTGCGAAATGAAATCACGTCTTTTAGGCAGAAGGATGGGGAATCATTGAATGCAGCATGGACAAGATTCAAAAATATGTTGAGGGTGTGTCCTGTACATGGGCTATCGATAGGCCAACAAGTAGAGACTTTCTAATATGGAGTTGATTCATATGTGCGTTTTATGCTTGATGCAGCTGCCAATGACAGTCTTTATATAAAAACTCCAACAGCAGCACTTGAAATCATATCAAACATGGCTGAAAGTAATATGGGTTGGCAAGACAGCAGGAGAGAAACGAAATTTGGATTTCTTGAGATAGATGCTCTGACAGCAATTACTGCAAAACTCGATGGACTGACTCATCAAGTATCTCAACTGCAAGCGAATAAATCAGCACCATCAAAACAGGTGAATCAAGTCCAACTCCAAGGAAACACTGAAGCGATTGGAGAACCAGCAAGTAATGTTCCATTCATGCCAGATGTATTTTTTGAAGGGATGCCATTTTTTGAAGGATATTCGATGAATTATGTGGGGAACCAAGGGCGACAACAATATAATCCATTCAGTTTTTCATATAATCCGGGTTAGAAAAATCACCCAAATTTTAGGTGGAACCAAGCTAAAAATGTAACGCCCAGAATTTTCTTAGGTGATTTCACATGCATAACTAGGAAATAATTAAAGTAAAAATGTTGAAAATGGGTTAAATGACTTTATGTGAATTATGTGATTTTATTTGCATGATTTGAATATTATTTATATCATTTAACCCGCATTTTTTTGTTATTTATGAGATTTTTAGAAATAAAGTTTTTTTTCGATCGCTTAGACGGGACTGCGGACGGACGAGATTTATGTATTTTATTCTAAATATTTTTAAGAAAATTTTAAGAGCCTTAAAATATTATTTTAAGGTATTATTTTCATAAAATAATAGTTTTTATATATATAGATATATAGGAAATCAATTGTTCACAAAATAAGTTATTTTAAATGCTTTTTAGGAGTTTTAAAAATTATATAATTATATATTACGAAAATTGATCAGAAATTATTTAATTTTAGGAGTTATATTTTTATATTAACTTGATATACTATCTTCCAAAAATTTAAATAAATAAGTAAAATATATCTAGCTTATCTTCTTCAATCCTTCTTGACGTTAAATCTACCCTAGCCTCCATCTATTCCCCTCCCCTCACACTCATCAGATTTCATACATTGTCACACACGATTTTTTTGAAGATTTTATACAAGGGTTTGTAGTCGTTCGTCCCGGTGTTCGTCGTACGCATCGCGATCATGTTTCTACTTCGAAAATAAATCAAGGAGAATTTGTGGGCCGGTCAGTGGATTTTTGCGCCAGTCTAGGTGATTAATGGTCTTGGGAATGGTTATTGGGGCAGATGTGTCTTATTGATTTTGAATAAATTATTTGGGCTTAAGTATAAGTTAATGGGCCTAAGTCTAAGGAGTCAGCAGCCTGAACCAATCCATGAAAAATATGCATGGTCCGTAAATATGTATTTAATTATTGCATGAATATTTTAAGTAAGAAAAAGTATTATTTTTATAATTATATTATTAATTAATTAAATATATATTTACGGGCAATATTTTTATGAAAATAAGATCATGAATGATTTTTATGATGTGCATGATAATGTACGTATATGTATGATGTTGGGCATAAAAATATTTTAAGGAAGTTGAAGTGGGTGTGTGACAATTACGGGATTGGGGATGGGATACCTAGGCCCGGAGCCCTTTCCATAGAGTACGGGACTGAGAGTCGGGATTCTGGGGCCCGATTGCCTTTCCATATGTTATGATGATTTGCCTACGGATCCGGGGTCAGCCTGGTGAAGGGGCCAAGAGGTGGAGATCCCATCGCCACATACGTTGGTTTTTTGATTGATCAATCACTTACACGGTCACACGACATGGATATAACCTTCAGAGTTTTTAAATTATGATATGCCCTAATTATGATGCATGATGACTATGTTATGAGTATATATGTTATGTTATGAGATGACCATGAGCTATGTATTTAGGACATGCATGTATATATATTATTTATTATGTATCGTGCATGTGTTATGTGATGCATTATTTTTAATCATGTTGTTATTATGAGATAGAGCGTGCTGAGCCTCTAGGCTCACTAGACTTAAATGGTGCAGGTGAGCAGGTAGACACTGATGTAGAGCATATAGCCCCGACTAGCGGTGAGGACGTATGAGATCCCGACAGTTGGCTAGCTCGTGACCATCGCTCTATTCATGTTTTCAGTGAATTGAATATTATTATGTTTTTCGCACAAGTTTTATGATTTAATTATGGGTTTATGGATTTTTGGTGAGAATTTTTATGATGATGATGATTTTATTACATGAGTTATACTTATTTTATTTGCATGCAAATTCTTATTATGGATTTTAGTGGGAACATTTTTATGGAAAATTGTTTATGTTTATAATTATTTTAAAAAGTAATTATTTATTTATATATATATATATATATATTATATTAAGTATTGTTTTATTTATTCATTTATAGATGCATGATTTTTAAATATATTTTATATTTAGATATTTACCTATTTAAAAAAAAAAATTTGAGTAGTATTAGGATGTAGTCGTTTCATTTGGTATCAGAGCGCGGTTCTTGGAGGGTACTAGCCTACTGCGTGGAGCTCAGAAGTCGCACTACCAGTCTGTAAGTTTTAATGTTTTAATTATGTTTAATTATGGGGCTTAGGATTAATTATGATATATTGGTTTAAATTATGAAAAAAGTTTAAGTATACTTAGTTATGCATTGTGATCACATGAGAGAGATATGGAAATTGCAGTATGGGTCCTCGAAGGAATCCTCTGGAAACCAACCCCAATAATGGCGATGAGACGAACCAGAATACACCTCCGCCACCTCCACTTACTCTATTTGAGTAGGCCAGTGTGAACATGTGGGCCGGGATTACGAGACTGCTCGAGAACCAGGCTGCTCAGCCGAGGAAGTCTCATGAGGAGGATGTAGCGGAGAGATTCAAGAAGCAGGAGCCCAAGGAGTTCAGGGGAACTACCGATCCACTTGTTGCTGAGGAGTGGATCCGATATTTAGAGACCATATTTGCCTATATGGGAGTCACTGATGCTGACAGGGTTCGATGTGATATCTACATGCTTAAGGAGGATGCAGCTCTTTGGTGGGAAGGAGCTGTAATAGGAGTGAACTTGACGACCCTTACTTCGGCGAATTTCAGGACTATGTTCTTTGAGAAGTACTACACTGCAGAGGAACGAGGCAGATTGATCAGGGAGTTTATGAGTCTCCGTCAGGGAGACAAGTCTGTTGCGGAATATGTGAAGCAGCTCGAGAGAGGATGTCATTTCGCGCCCCTGATTGCGAATGACGAGCAGGAGAGGTTGAGGCACTTTACTGATGGGCTTAGACTGGATATCAAGCACGACGTTTTCATGGCTGATGTGGCGAATTATAGTGCATCAGTGAAGAGAGCTTTGAGGTCCGAGCAAGGGAGGAAGGAGATGCAAGCAGCTTACCAGCAGAAGAGGCAGTTTCAGCAGCCTTTCCATGGTCAGTCTTCGCAGCCGGCGAAGAAGCAGTTTACTGGGCCGGCTAAGGGCCCGAATCCTCCCAGACCACAACAAAGGCAGCAGGGCCAGCAGAGGCCACAGCAGAAAGGGGCAACCGCCCCAAATCCTGGAGGTATTCCTTTATTCAAGACTTGTCAGAAGCCTCATTCAGGGCAGTGCATGTATGGTACAGGAGTCTGCTACAAGTGTAAGCTACCGGGGCACATTGCGATGAACTGCCCTAATGCAAGGAACATCCCGGGGCGTGTATATGTCATGCAGGCAGAGGAAGCTGACCCAGACACATCTTTGATCACGGGTAATCCTAACTTTTGTATTTAAGATTCGATAGTTTGCATGTCTATTATGAGTTGCATGGGAAATTCATTTTTACGTGTTAGTAATTGGGTTAATTGTCCTTGCATGTATAATATAAAAAGGAAATGAATACGAATTTGGGTAATAGTATTCTTAAGGGCATTGTTATGAAATATGGGTTTTATTAATTATTCTTAAGTTGTATGTGCGTTGGGACATTTTCTGAGTGCAGGGAAGATCCTCGTTAGAGGTAATTCTACGTATGCATTGCTAGACTCAGGAGCTACGCATTTGTTTATCTCTCAAAAATTTGTTAGGTGGGTAGGCATCATACCTGAGGATGCTGTTACGGGCTATGATGTTACCTTGCCATCTAGCGAGATTCTTACTACCTCTAGTGTACTTAATGGTGTTGAGTTGGAGCTTCAGGGGAATCCGATTAGAGCCGATCTAGTGGTTCTACCGATGTCAGGATTTGATCTCATTCTCGGCATGGATTGGTTATCAGTTAATGGAGCTTCGATAGATTTTAGGAGGCGATCAGTTTCAGTGGATCCGTCAGACGGAGATTCTTTCATATTCCTTGCCACTCAAAGTAGTGGTGCTTCGCATGTCATATCTTATGTGCATGCAAAGAAGTTATTGCGCAAGGGTTGTCAGGGCTTCCTTGCAAGTTTAGTAGTTGCAGCGGATGAGCCGTCTTCTAAATCTATTGCAGATTTTGAGATCGTTTGTGAGTTTTCGGATGTCTTTTCGGATGATGTAGTAGGAATTCTGTGATGACCCGAGTTCTAATCTCTAAACCAACATATCAGCAGGTGTATAGAGTGAATCACAGCTAAGAAATCATAAGAACAAGATATACAATTCAATCTTCAATCAAATCTCAAGATTATCAAAGATAGAAGATCCATAACATCAATTCAATACCAGCTGCTGATATCTGTCATTTTCGAACCATCAAACCTTGATTAACAAAGAAGAAACTTACATCAAATCGAAGGTCTTGTCAAGAGGATTCCAAAACATCTTTCGGAATCGAAATCGGACAACCGTAGCTCAAGATATGTGCCAATGAAGATGAAGATCAAATTTGGAAATTCTGCTCTCGGTTCTTCCTCCTTCAACTTTGAGAAATCTGATAAGTCATATAAATTGTACACGTGCATGCTGAGAAACCTCCACTATTCTGATAAGTTAAATACAATTTGCACTTTAGCCCCTCAAGAGTTCAAAAATGGCAATTCAGTCCTCAATTACTCAATTCATTCAAATTCAATCCTAATCAATTTAAGAATATTAGAATTTAAATCAAAACTCCAAATATTCCCAAATTAACTATTCTCGGATTAAAATTAAATAATTCCGGGCGTTACAATTCTCCCCCACTAAGACTCGATTTCGTCCTCGAAATCTTAGCAATATCAACAAATCATATCACAGATATCAGATAACAGAAAACTAAAGGAGACTCACATCAAGAAAATAACTCTGGAAATCGTTGTCTCATATCTGATTCAGTCTCCCAAGTCGCTTCTGTAATACCATGACGACTCCACTGAACCTTCACAAGCGGAATATTCTTCGTACGAAGTTGCTTCTCTTTACGATCAAGAATCTGAATCGGCTTTTCAAAATAACTCAAAGTCTCGTCAAGTTCAGCTTCATCAGATTGAAGTACATGAGATTCATCAGAAAGATACTTTCGAAGTATCGATACATGAAAGACATCATGTATTCCAGATAACGCCGGAGGAAGAGCTAATCGATAGGCAAGATTGCCTATTTTCTCCAAAATTTCATACGGACCAATGTAGCGTGGAGACAACTTCCCTCGCTTGCCAAATCTGACTGTACCTCTGAAAGGAGAAATCTTCAGAAATACTCGATCCCCCTGATCAAAAGACAAAGGTCGACGTCGAATGTTAGCATATTTCGCTTGTCTATCTTGAGCTGTCTTCATTCTTGTCTGAATAAGCTTCACTTGATCAGTCAGATCGAGTATCATATCAGGGCCAGTGTCAGGTACTTCTAAAATATCATCCCAGTACAAAGGAGATCGACATTTCCTTCCGTATAAAGCTTCAAAAGGAGCCATTCCAATACTCGATTGATAGCTGTTGTTGTACGAGAATTCACAAAGAGGTAATGAATCTTGCCAACTCGTGCCAAAATCAAGCACTACAGCTCTCAACATGTCCTCTAATGTCTGAATGGTATGCTCAGACTGCCCGTCTGTTTGTGGATGATAAGCTGTGCTCAAACGAAGCTGAGTACCCAAAGCACTCTGTAAGCTATGCCAGAAGTGAGATGTAAATCGAGGATCACGATCTGATACAATAGACTTCGGCACACCATGTAATCTGACAACTTCACGGACATAAATTTCTGCCATCTGATCATGTCTGTACGTCATACGATAAGGTATAAAACACGCAGACTTCGTCAATCTATCGATAATTACCCAGATCGCATCATAACCTCTAGAAGATCGAGGTAATCTCGTCACGAAATCCATGGAAATATGATCCCATTTCCATTCTGGCACGGATAAACTTTTAAGTAAACCAGGCGGTTTCTTCCTTTCAGCCTTCACCTGTTGGCAGTTCAAACATCGAGACACAAACTCAGTGATATCAGACTTCATTGGCTTCCACCAGTATCGAGTCTTCAGATCATTATACATCTTCCTACCTCCAGGATGAATACTATAACGACTACAATGCGCCTCTGTCAGTAGTTGTTGTCGCACATCAGAAATATCAGGCACTACAAGGCGATTGTGAACATAAAGATCATCTCGAACCCGGTATTCAGATACATGCCCTGATCTGACTTTCTCAATCGAATTCTGTATATTCTGATCAAGTTTCTGAGCATCTCGAATTCTTACCAATAAAGCTGGTTCAGCTTGCATTTGATAGAGTCGAAGAGGTTGATAATTCGTATCAAATACTAACCCAGACAGACAACAGTCTTCAATCAAATTGGATACACCAATCGTCGATAAGGACAAAGAACATACCTTTCGACTGAGTGCATCTGCTGCCGCATTCGATTTCCCTAGATAGTACTTAATCTCACAATCAAAGTCTTTAAGCAAATCAAGCCACCTCCGCTGTCTCATATTCAATTCTGACTGTGAAAATAGATACTTCAGACTATTGTGATCAGAATAAATCTCAAACTGCTCCCCGTACAGATAATGTCACCAAATCTTCAAAGCAAATACAATGGCGGCCAATTCAAGATCATGAATCGGATATCTGGTTTCGTGAGGCTTCAACTGTCTTGAGGCATAAGCAATCACATGTCCTCGCTGCATCAAAACACACCCTAATCCTCAATGAGATGCATCACAGTAAACAGTGAAACCACCAGTACCTGAAGGAATCGTCAAGACTGGTGCACTGGTCAGTCGTTTCTTCAACTCCAGAAAACTGGATTCACAAGTTTCAGACCAGATAAAAGGAGAATTTTTCTGAGTTAACTGAGTAATTGGCTTCGCAATACTGGAAAAATCTTTGATAAATCGACGATAATACCCAGCCAATCCCATAAAACTCCGGATCTCAGGAACAGATATCGGTCTAACCCAATTGATCACTGCTTCGACTTTACTTGGATCCACAGAAATACCATTTCCAGATATAATATGTCCAAGAAAGACAACCTGTTTCAGCCAAAACTCACATTTCGAAAGTTTAGCATACAATTTCTCGGCTCGTAAGGTTTTCAAAACTGTTCTCAGATGTTCAGCATGATCAATCAGATTCTTGGAATAGATCAGAATATCATCAATAAAGATAATCACAAAATCATCGAGATACTTCTGAAACACACGGTTCATCAAAGCCATGAATACAGCTGGAGCATTCGTCAAACCAAACGGCATAACTATAAACTCATAATGGCCATACCTGGTTCTGAACGCAGTCTTAGGAATATCAGAATCTCTAACTCTCAGCTGATGGTATCCAGATCTCAGATCGATCTTGTAATACACAGAAGAACCCTGCAACTGATCAAACAAATCATCAATACGAGGCAAAGGGTATTTGTTCTTTACCGTAGCCTTGTTCAGTTGCCGGTAATCAATACACAATCTCATTGAACCGTCTTTCTTTCTGACAAACAGAACTGGAGCACCCCAAGGAGAAACACTAGGTCGAATGTATCCCTTGGCCAATAAAGCTTCTAACTGTTCTTTCAACTCTTTTAATTCCACTGGTGCCATTCGATATGGTGCTTTCGAAATCGGTGCAGTTCCAGGCATCAGTTCAATGTTGAAGTCAATCTCACGATACGGAGGTAATCCTAGAATCTCATCCGGAAAGACGTCCGCAAATTCACTAACCACTGGAAAGTCAGCCAGGTTCAGGCTAGGTTTCAACAAATCCACTGCATAAACAAGAAATCCCTCCGCTCCTTTCTGCAAAAGTCGGGTCATAGATAATACAGAAATAAGAGGAATCTTAGCACGTGAACCCTTACCATAGAACTTCCATTCTCCAGCCATCTTAGGTCTGAATCTCACTACCTTCTGAAAGCAATCGACGGTAGCTCTGTACTTATTCAACATATCAATCCCAATAATACAATCAAAATCAGACATACCAAGTACAAAACAATCGATCTCAATCTCATTACCCTCATACTGTAGTACACAATTCTTTACTATCTGAATCGAGATAAGACCCCTCCCCAAAGGAGAAGAAACAGATACTACAACTGGTAATGACTCAACAGGCAAAGAATGCAATGCAACAAATTTGGCAGATAGAAACGTATGGGATGCACCGGTATCAAACAACACATAAGCAGAATAACCAGAAATAGAACAGTTACCTGCAATCACATCATCAGGTGCTCCCTGTGCCTGCTCCTTAGTCAAAGCAAAGACATGAGCCTGCTGTCTCTGAGGCTGATTGCCTGCCTGACTTCCACCTGGTCGAGTCTGCTTCTGTGGATGTGCTGGCTGGAAAGAATGAACAGAAGAGGCCTGTCTTCCAGGTTGAGCCACTGATCGTGATGACTCTGCACCTCTTGCCTGTCCAGTATTTCTCTGAGGACACACCCTTGCAAAATGACCCGTCTGTTGGCATATATGGCACCTCCCAGATACACCTCGGCACTGATCGGTTGGATGATTTCCACCACAACTGTTGCAGAATACTCCTGACTTCTGCTTCGTACCACTGGAACTCGAAGAACTGCTCCCAGACTTCTTAAACTGTTTTCCTCTTGCTTGCAAGAACCCTTTCTTTCCACTGCTACTACCACCTTCAAATCGAAAAGGTTGCTGTTGCGGAGTTGGAGCTGCAGGTTGTGACTGTCTCGGAGGTTGTGCGGTATACGAAGCTCCTCACTGCTGTATCAAACCAGCTTTCGCTCCCTTGGCACTGTTCAAGGCATCAGCAAAGGTATTCGGTCGCCTTGTATTCACCAGTGTAAAAACATCCGGACTCAGGCCATTGATAAACTGATCAGCCATAGCCTCGTCACTATCAGCAACATGTGGAGCAAAACGTAGCAATGTAGAGAATTTTGCAACGTAGTCTTAGATATTCAAATTCCCCTGTTTCAGATTTGCAAACTCAGCCCCTTTATCCTTGCGGTAAGACACAGGAAAGAAGCGTTGGTAGAACTCAGTTTTGAAGACATTCCAAGTCAGTACAGTT
Organism: Henckelia pumila; assembly: GCF_033568475.1. Taxonomy (NCBI): domain Eukaryota; kingdom Viridiplantae; phylum Streptophyta; class Magnoliopsida; order Lamiales; family Gesneriaceae; genus Henckelia; species Henckelia pumila. The sequence continues at coordinate 19,779,809 of NC_133123.1, read as the reverse complement.
CCTCTACGCTCCAAAGCTCTTTTTGTAGTAAACCACCAGCTCTTCGCAACTTCATGCACTGGTGCCCAATCAATCTAACTCTCCGTTCATCCCCGTAGTCAAGTGAATCAAATAACATCTCCATATCATCAAGTCATCCCTCGTATTCAACAGCATTTTCTGTACCTTTCAAAGTAGGCGGCTTGTAGGATTGGAAACGTTTCAGAAGTGTTTCCATAGGAGTTGCTGTCATATCAGTCATATCTCTTGACGTACTTCCCTGTTCATTACTCGGCACTGCAGTAGCTCGAGGCACTATCGGTGTGACAACTGTCGGTGGAGTATGAACTGTCTGTTCTGGTAGAGAAATAGGAACATGGGGTCTCAGAGGAGGTCGGCCTTGTCTTCGAGACATATCTGATTATCAAAATGGTTAGGATACCAAATCATCAAATTATCTCAGTCCTCCTCTGATCATCTTACCTCTGATCAAGACTCGGTTCTGATTCAATCTTAAATAAATAATCATACTCTTCAAATAAAACATGCTTCCAATCAATTCAGATAATCAGGTAGCATGTCATAATTCATCAGGATACATGCCTCTATCAGTTCAGATATTCCAATAAGCATGCATCTTTAATCATCGTAATCATACTTTCAAATAAAATAAATACAACATAAATAAGTAAGGCAGAAGACTCGATCTACCCCACTCACTGTCTATCTAAGTCCAGAATGTTCTTGCTCTGATACCACCTGTTGTGATGACCCGAGTTATAATCTCTAAACCAACATATCAGCAGGTGTATAGAGTGAATCACAGCTAAGAAATCATAAGAACAAGATATACAATTCAATCTTCAATCAAATCTCAAGATTATCAAAGATAGAAGATCCATAACATCAATTCAATACCAGCTGCTGATATCTGTCATTTTAGAACCATCAAACCTTGATTAACAAAGAAGAAACTTACATCAAATCGAAGGTCTTGTCAAGAGGATTCCAAAACATCTTTCGAAATCGAAATCGGACAACCGTAGCTCAAGATATGTGCCAATGAAGATGAAGATCAAATTTGGAAATTCTGCTCTCGGTTCTTCCTCCTTCAACTTTGAGAAATCTGATAAGTCATATAAATTGTACACGTGCATGCTGAGCAACCTCCACTATTCTGATAAGTTAAATACAATTTGCACTTTAGCCCCTCAAGAGTTCAAAAATGGCAATTCAGTCCTCAATTACTCAATTCATTCAAATTCAATCCTAATCAATTTAAGAATATTAGAATTTAAATCAAAACTCCAAATATTCCCAAATTAACTATTCTCGGATTAAAATTAAATAATTCCGGGCGTTACAAATTCCACCAGTCAGAGAGGTGGAGTTCAGTATTGAGCTGATGCCGGGTACTGTGTGTAAGGCCCGAAAATATTAAATTATTAATTATGAGATTTGAGAATTAAATTCCATATTATGGATAATATTGATTTGAGAAGTTATGGAAATGATAGATTTAATTTCCGAGCTGGAAATATTTAATTTGAGAATTTACGGGTTTTGAGATTTAAATTTCGGGATTCTTAAATTAATTTATGGAAATATTTGAATTGAATATTTTTGGAATGCAAGAATTAAATTCTGAGTTCCGAGAATGAAAGACGATTTAATTCGACGGTGAAATTCGAGAAAGGACCAATTTGCAAATATAGAGAAGTTCAAGGAATAAAATGCGATAAGTCTAAAATTATTTAATTTTGATCCGAGATTATTTAATTTGAGAATATTTTGAGTTTTGAATTAAATTCTTTTATTCTTAAATTATTTAGGATTGAAATTGAATTAAATCGCTTGTCTGGGGACTAGTTTGCAAATAATAGAAACTTGAGGGACTAAAGTGCAATTTTCTTGCAAGTGGCTTGTTATACGTGTAAGAAGCATGGAAAACATCAGAATTCTTTATCTTATCAGAAATGAGAACAGAGGAGCCGAAGTTGTTCCCTTTTTCTTTGAATTCGATTTCTTCGAAACCCCGTAACTTTTGATTCGATCGTCCGTTTTCGATTCCGAAAGATGTTCTGGAATCCTTGCAACAAGGGCTTTGATTTGATGTAAGTATTTTATTATCTCGGCATGTTTTGAAAATCGATATATGGCAGAGATCAGATTATGACTTTATGTTTGTGTTTTGAGTTCGTATGCCATTCAATATCGAAGCCGGATTGAAAATGAACTAAGGAACGAACTTGTTATGATGTCCAGCTTGTATTTGATATATTGAGCTGCTGATATGATGAATTTAATGATGAATTCAGCTGATATAAGTGATACGAATGATTGAGTTGATTAGAAATAAATTCGATACCGAGTTGGTTCCCAATTTTCAATCGCTACGCCGCCGGTTGATGTTTTGACATCGTTTTGATAGCCTATAACTAAGTTTAGATAGTTGTTTAGATGTTATGAATGTTATGGCATTTTTATTTCTCGATTTTAGTTGAGTTTCGAAGGCTAACGATTCACGACTCCGAGTTGTACCGAATAAGAAGAAGTTGAAGTTTGAAATGATGTTGATTGAATCTATATTGATGATTTTGATTCAATTCTGAAATGATTGAATAGAATGAAGTTTGATATGCATGTTTTGATGATATGTTTCAGAGTTTAATAGGAGACTATTGACTCAAGAACCTCAACTTGAAACCGAAGAAGAAGTGATCAAGATTGAAGTGAATTTGATTGAAGATTGATTTATGTTTGAATGATAAGATTCTTGTAGGAGTTGTGGTACTTCCTATCCAGATGTGGAACATGAAAAACTCGAGAATGACAGGTATAATGACGACATCGCGAGTCAGGGACTTTGAAACTCAAGGATGACTATTCTTGAGTTATCCCGAACAAATCACATACTTGTTTAAATACTTGTTCTTGAGGTAGAACTTATGTTATTGTCGATACATCACAGGTAGTGGATCTTTATTGCTTTTGATATGATTGTATATGGAATTGATTCTATGCCAAGGTTGCGGTTAACCTTATTTTCTAGCCCGAAATGGCTAGGATAGATGGATATCCATGTCAAGATCGGTTACGAATCTTGATGGCAATGAAGTGATAAGAATCAATTCTTGAGATAAGCGCGCTATATAAATTGAAGTCTTGATTTGAAGTTTGAGTTTATATATGCGTTATTTTAACTCTATTCTTGAATTGACATGTTTAGAGTTGATATGAATTTTATTTAACGCATTTATATGTCGTTTATACTGAGAATGATTTCTCACCGGAGTTTATCCGGCTGTTGTCTTGTTTTGTATGTGTGAATGACAACAAAGAGGGCAGGAGCTGATCAACGACGTTATTGACAGCTGGGAGAGAGTCTAGCACGTGAGGACTCGGGTTGTAGATGAAGTCTTGAGATCTAGAAGCATCAAACCTTAGAACTTGTTGGATTTGAAATGCATGTATGAACTTGCGATAGTTTATGTCGTTTATCGTTATTTAGAGACTTGTTCGATGTAACAAATGCATGTAGAGATGCTTGAGATCTTGTTTATGTTTATATGCATGATTTGGATCTTATATATCATGTTTTAGACTTGAGTTGAATGGATTGAAAGGATCAAGTTGTTGACAAAAGATCAGAGCAGATTTTTCTGCCCAGGATTCGCCCGAGCAGCAGAAAATTACAGCCCGGGCGCACCCGGGGCTCAGCCTACTATTTTGGAAAAAAAAAAGGGGCGCCCGGGCGGCTGTTTTTAACCGCCCGGGCGCACCCCCCCTTTGAAAAAAAAAAATTTGTTTGATCCTTATTCTTTCCTTATTAGATTAATGATGCTTATTCATTAATTGCCCCTTAAGATTTGAGATTAGCAACCCGAGGTCCCCACGACAGGTGGTATCAGAGCGTAGGTTCTGGACTGAGATAGAAGTTGAGCGGGGAAGAGTGAGTCACATGCATTTATAGTATTGCATGATTATGCAGTATTTGATTCGATGATTTAATAAATTTCATGTGTTCTTGATCTAATTTTGAAATTGAATTGAGTAATTTACTGATTTGTAAATTTTTGAATTCTTATCGATGTTATTATAAGAATTTCCCCGGGTGATGTAAGCACCCAGAATCGAAGAGAACAGTGTTCTTTGGGTGACGTAAGCACCCCAGACTGACAGAGTTGTATGGCCAGACTGAACAGAATGGTATGGCCAGATTGAACAGAACTGTATTACTGCTCAGCTGAATGAAGTATCTCTGATTGAACAAAATAGAATATCAGCGAATGAATAGAGGTATTGCAGGTAGAAGTTGTTCTGAAGACCTAATGTTCGGATATCTGAAAGATACCGATGACTGATGTATCAGATTGACTGTCTATCAACTTCAAGACCTAGCAACCAACTGATAGAGTTTGATGAAGAAATTCGGACAAAATAAAGGTATATTTATTTGTTGGTAAGTGCTTAGAACAAAGTTTTATTAATGTTTCTTTGCCACAACAGATAAAAATGATGAGAAGGAAAAATATACCCTCTTGAAGCTGAATATTCTGAATTTTGAAGAATTTCTTATTAGATTTTCAAGCCTATTATAATTCTTTGAATTATGGATAATAATAATGAAGCTCAAGATTGAGTTGTTTAATTATGGCTTGAATTCGAAGAATATGTCTGAATAAATGTTGACGACTGAAACATGTTATGAAAGACATAGTCTTGGTTAATAGAACTGAAGCTGAATGATAAAGCAAAAGGACTGAAATTGTAAAGATGCTACGGTGTGTGAGAGAAACACATATTTAGCTACAATTTCTATTCCAGAAGTATACAGAGAATCAGAATGAAATTGCACCTGAGAATGAAATTTTAGGTAACAAATTTATTTTGTTTTGACCTGTCTTATTGGTGCAATAGATTCATGATAGCTGAAAGCTTATTATATGATCACCTCTGTAGCAGAAAAGAGACTGTGTGAAATGAACTGAAGAATGGAACTATTGCTTCGATGAACTGAAACTGAAGATGATTTTGTTCGTATTGAAATATCTGTTTATATTGCATGATAGATGATGATGCCATAATTGAATACAGATGAGTAGAAGAATTGATGATAAGAAGCGATTAAATTAGATCAGTAAGAACATAATGTGCAATTGAATATGATGATATAGAATCTCGAATTAAGATTCCGTGATTTCGGGTTGATATATGATGTTTGATTACAGAAGTATGCCGAAATAAATATATTCAATGCACTAGATATGTTCATGATCTAAACCAGAATGGAAAGATATGCCGATGAGTAGAGATTGCAGAGATATATTTCAGTAAGATTCTGGACTTGAGTTTAAGTTGTGAACTGGAATTTATCAGAGAATTGATTAGTTTGTGAATTGACTACTGCTTTTGAGGTTTACAAAATAGATGATGATATAAAAATCAGTTATAGATGAGTCTTTTATTTGATTTTACTGAATTTATTACATCATAAATCATGATTTTTTAAATTCTTGATATTGATTTTGAGGTTTTGGTACCGACCTCAATCGATTTTGATGGACTCTTATTCTTTGTTAGGGTCTGATTTGATTTACTTGTCTTAAGTTGAGATGCTAGTGAGTTGTTTTCAATTAGCATATTTTCATTCATATTATTGTTCTGTGGATGATCTTGACTTAAGTGAGTTTCCCTGATTATGAATTTCAAGAGTCACTGATTGTTTGATGTATACATTCAGTATATTATAATATTTTTGACTTGTAACTGATAGAATTTCCGATTGAGATTTGGGAAATAGAACGAAAAGAAGAGATGAATGCGTGATTGATTGATCTTTTGAATTTATGTGCTAGAAGTATCGAGATAGATACTAAAACAGTCAGAATTGTTGTAATCCATATTAAGTGAGAATTGATTTAGAAGGATTAAAGCACATTGAGATGAGATCAAGTAATTAGAATCCAATTGAGAAATAAAAATGAAGAATGAAACAGGCATTCGATCAATTGATTTCAGATTTTGTGTATTCTGGTTTGAATATTCAGATGAATATATGACCAATTAGAATGATTTTGATTGAAAGCAATCAAGAACTGTTTAGAAGATGAAAGAAAAACAGAAAATAAACTGAAGCGATGAGAATTCAGTATAGAATGCCATATAGAGATATGAATTGAAGCCTCAGATCAGAATGAATGAATTCTATTATGATTGATTATCTGATTGTGATTGATATGTCCGAAAAGAAATATCGGATTTTGAAGATAATGCACGACAATGAATTTAGGATTCATCCAATAATTGTTTTATCATAAGATAAAGCAAATAGAGGTAACAGAATTATTACGTTTTTGAAGTTAAACGTACAGAGAGTTTCTGATGAAGTTGAAAATCGTTGACCAGATGAGTTCAGTGATAGTTTAGAAATCCCAGAATTGGTTTGAGATCATGATTTGAAAGAGTATTTTGTGAAACTACCAAGATGAAACAGTTTATATGAAGTAAACAGGTGGTAGTTATGAACAGATTGATTGAAATTACTGGATACAATAATCTGTTTGTATGATCAAATCACTGAATTGTGATTAGATTCGTTGCAAGACAAACAGGAAGCCAAGAAATAATGTTTCAGATTGAAACATCGGGTTTACTATTACATTGTAATACAGATGATCCGAAGACTTTTAGTATTTTTTGAGGTAAAACATGATATCCTTGAATTGGAAGAATAATCAGAGTAGATGAATTGAATTTCGAGAATGAATTTTATCTGACATGATACCGATTATCAACGGCTCTGAATACACTGTATGAGATGTAAATAACAGCTATCTATTCAGATCTGTGAAGAAGATAGAGATATGATGAAATTACAGGAATGCTTAAAATCTATTGTCAGGATTAAGAATTTAGATTTATTCGACAGATGTGGCATCGATTGATTGATTGATGTTCTGAGAGTTGGTTATATGTGATTACATTATACCATTGTTCGATTGATGGATTATCTGACTTGATTTTCCAGATTTTGAGATTATTCTCAGAACTTTAATATCTGATTTGGTATTATTTGTCTTGATGTGTTGCCACTTAATGATTACAATTCCTGTAACAGCTAATGAGTCGATTTTGAGAGAATGTTATGATGATATAATGAAAGAAAATCCGATTTCTTTGTGTTGAAATGCTACTATTGAAGTATATAATATCAGATCAACCATGATTTGTTGATATCAGATCAGATTTGATTTGAGGAACACAAGGATGATGAAGATGAATCTGTACGAGGCAAAAACAGAAAAGAAGAATCAGAGTAAGTAATTGAATGATAGATATAACTTTTGAAGCTGAAACTGACTCGTTAAGCGTAAAAGTTATTCCAGAACATCATTCGATTCAGAATTGAGAAAGAACGAAGTTGAGATACAGATTCAGAATATGAATGTGAATACTGATTTTGAAGCGATGAATAGAATAACAGTGTAGACTTGATATATCTTCTATGCAGAGCATAGAACGATATCGAGAAAAAAACAAGTCGTTACTGAAGTTTAATTTCACTGACTGAGATATCAGATGGAATTGATGATTCGATTGAACGATTTAATCTTTTCAGTTGATATGATGGATCTGATTTGTTTCACGTATCTATGTGAAAGAAGTATCAATCGATTTTTCTTCCTACGTGCGTTAATCCGATGAGATAGATATTGAAAAGATTCTGAGTTAAGTCGATTATTTGACAGATCCTTGATTGAGAAAAGAAACCACTCAGAAAGAATTCTTATCGGTTAATTAAAATACACGAAAATAGAAACAGATTCGTAGAAATAATCTGATAAGAGATGAAGAGATGAGATACGAAGATTAGAATTGAATGATTGAAGTAAGAATAACTTCAGATAATCATTCAGTCTATCAGACTTGATATTTGGATTGACTACGATTTCGAGGACGAAATCATTTCTTAGAGGGGAGGAATTGCAAGGCCCGAAAATATTAAATTATTAATTATGGGATTTGAGAATTAAATTCCATATTATGGCTAATATTGATTTGAGAAGTTATGGAAATGATAGATTTAATTTCCGAGCTGAAAATATTTAATTTGAGAATTTACGGGTTTTGAGATTTAAATTCCGGGATTCTTAAATTGATTTATGGAAATATTTGAATTGAATATTTTTGAAATGCAAGAATTAAATTCTGAGTTCCGAGAATGAAAGAGGATTTAATTCGACGGTGAAATTCGAGAAAGGGCCAATTTTCAAATATAGAGAAGTTCAAGGACTAAAATGCGATAAGTCTAAAATTATTTAATTTTGATCCGAGATTATTTAATTTGAGAATATTTTGAGTTTTGAATTAAATTCTTATATTCTTAAATTATTTACGATTGAAATTGAATTAAATCGCTTGTCTGGGGACTAGTTTGCAAATAGTAGAAACTTAAGGGACTAAAGTGAAAATTTCTTGCAAGTGGCTTGTTATACGTGTAAAAAACATAGAAAACATCAGAATTCTTCATCTTATCAGAAATGAGAACAGAGGAGCCGAAGTTGTTCCCTTTTTCTTTGAATTTGATTTCTTCGAAACACCGTAACTTTTGATTCGATCGTCCGTTTTTTATTCCGAAAGATGTTCTGGAATCCTTGCAACAAGGGCTTTGATTTTATGTAAGTATTTTATTATCTCGGCATGTTTTGAAAATTGATATATGGCAGAGATCTGATTATGACTTTATGTTTGTGTTTTGAGTTCGTATGCCATTCAATATCGAAGCCGGAATGAAAATGAACTAAGGAACGAACTTGTTATGATGTCCAGCTTGTATTTGATATATTGAGCTGCTGATATGATGAATTGAATGATGAATTCAGCTGATATAAGTGATACAAATGATTGAGTTGATTAGAAATGAATTCGATACCGAGTCGGTTCCCGATTTTCAATCGCTACGCCGCCGGTTGATGTTTTGACATTATTTTGATAGCCTATAACTGAGTTGAGATAGTTGTTTAGATGTTATGAATGTTATGGCATTTTTATTTCTCGATTTCAGTTGAGTTTCGAAGGCTAACGATTCACGACTTCGAGTTGTACCGAATAAGAAAAAGTTGAAGTTTGAAATGATGTTGATTGAATCTATATTGATGATTTGGATTCAATTCTGAAATGATTGAATATAATAAAGTTTGATATGCATGTTTTGATGATATGTTTCAGAGTTTAATAGGAGACTATTGACTCAAGAACCTCAACTTGAAACCGAAGAAGAAGTGATCAAGATTGAAGTGAATTTGTTGAAGATTGATTTATGTTTGAATGATCAGATTTTTGTAGGAGTTGTGGTACTTCCTATCCAGATGTGGAACATGACAAACTCGAGAATGACAGGTATAATGATGACATCGCGAGTCAGGGACTTTGAAACTCAAGGACGACTATTCTTGAGTTATCCCGAACAAATCACATACTTGTTTAAATACTTGTTCTTGAGGTAGAACTTATGTTATTGTCGATCCATCATAGGTAGTGGATCTTTATTTATTTTGATATGATTGTATATGGAATTGATTCTATGCCAAGGTTGCGGTTAACCTTATTTTCTAGCCCGGAATGGCTACGATAGATGGATATCCATGTCAAGATCGGTTACGAATCTTGATGGAAATGAAGTGATAAGAATCAATTCTTGAGATAAGCGCGCTATATAAATTGAAGTCTTGATTTGAAGTTTGAGTTGATATATGTGTTATTTTAACTCGATTCTTGAATTGACATGTTTAGAGTTCATATGAATTTTATTTAATGCATTTATATGTCGTTTATACTTAGAATGATTTCTCACCGGAGTTTATCCGGATGTTGTCTTGTTTTGTATGTGTGCATGACAACAGAGAGGGTAGGAGCTGATCAACGACGTTATTGACAGCTGGGAGAGAGTCTAGCACATGAGGACTCGGGTTGTAGATGAAGTCTTGAGATCTAGAAGCATCAAACCTTAGAACTTGTTGGATTTGAAATGCATGTATGAACTTGAGATAGTTTATGTCGTTTATCGTTATTTAGAGACTTGTTCGATGTAACAAATGCATGTATAGATGCTTGAGATCTTGTTTATGTTTATATGCATGATTTGGATATTATATATCATGTTTTAGACTTGAGTTGGATGGATTGAAAGGATCAAGTTGTTGACAAAAGATCAGAGCAGATTTTTCTGCCCAGGATTCACCCGAGCGGCAGAAAATTACAGCCTGGGCGCACCCGGGGCTCAGCCTACTGTTTTGGAAAAAAAACAGGGGCGCCCGGGCGGCTGTTTTTAACCGCCCGGGCGCACCCCCCCTTTGAAAAAAAAAAATTGTTTGATCCTTATTCTTTCCTTATTAGATTAATGATGCTTATTCATTAATTCTCCCTTAAGATTTGAGATTAGCAACCCGAGGTCCCCACACTGTGCCTATCTCTAAGGCACCGTATCTTCTTGCTCCCACTGAGATGAAAGAGTTACGGGATCAAATACAAGAGCTTTTGGAGAAGGGCTTTATCCGCCCTAGTGTGTCACCTTGGGGTGCGCCGGTCTTATTTGTGAAGAAGAAGGACGACAACATGAGGTTATGTATTGACTATCGAGAGCTGAATAGAGTCACCGTGAAGAATAAGTATACACTGCCGAGGATAGATGATTTATTTGATCATTTGCAGGGAGCTTCGGTGTTTTCTAAGATCGATCTGCGATCGGATTATCATCAGCTTCGAGTCAGAGAGGAGGATGTGTCCAAGACTGCTTTTCGGACACGTTATGGGAATTACGAGTTTATGGTGATGCCATTTGGCCTGACTAATGCTCCAGCGGTTTTCATGGATCTCATGAACCGTGTCTTTAGGCCACATCTTGATCAGTTCGTCATTGTTTTCATTGACTATATTCTGATATATTCGAGGAGCTTGGAGGAGCATAGACATCATTTGCAGACAGCTTTGTAGACTTTGAGAGAGCAGAAGTTGTTTGCGAAATTTAGCAAGTGCAAGTTTTGGCTTGAGAAGGTGGCATTCTTGGGCCACATTGTTTCTAAGAAGGGCATAGCATTGGATCCATCAAAAGTCGAGGCTGTCCATAATTGGGGAATTCCGAAGAATGCCTCTGAGATATGCAGCTTCTTTGGTTTAGCCGGTTATTATCGGAAGTTCATCAAGGGTTTCTCTTCTATAGCAGTACCCTTGACATCACTGACCAAGAAGAACGTCATGTATGTTTGGAGCCAAGAGTATCAGAGGAGCTTTGATCAATGTAGTAGCCCGGTTCCATTTTACAAGATTAAGTGATTTTAAACATGTTAGAAAATGACATATAATTTTAAAAGTGTCAAAACATGTTTAAGGATTCCTTATTTGGTAAAAATAAGTGGAAAATCAGATTCGGAACGTCCGAAAATAGTGGGGTAGGTCCCGGGGGTCCCGGAGGACCAAAACCAGTTCGAAAGCATGAGAAACAGTTCGAAGCTACCGGGCAGATCGGAGCTTCCGATCCGAGATAGGAGCATCCGATCCGAGAACGGAGCTTTCGATCCGAGAACGGAGCTTCCGATCTCAACCAGAAATAGGTGTCAAGGAGATTGAAACATGTGGTCAGATGCAGGAGATCGGAGCTTCCGATCCTACGATCAGAGCTTCCAATCTCGGCCGTCCAAAACGTGGCAAACATGCACCGATCGGAGCTTCCGATCTTGTCCTATAAATAGGGGTCCGAATCCCTCATTTTTAAGTGCAATTTTCCCTCTCCTCTCCCGGTAATCGCTCTATTTAAGGGCTTCGTGACTCTTTCTTTAAGAGTTGGAGTAGGAAATAGTTTATTTTATAGCGGACAGTGTCCGCAGTAGCAGCCAGGTGGCGGAGCTCTGGCGAGGCATCTAGGAGTCATAGCTAGGCTATGCCTAGGCTCTGGGGCATGCGACATCAGCGGGCTGACGACGAACGAATGTATGGCTTTGGTTCCCTATAGTAAATAGGGAGTAGACTATAATTTAATTAAGGCTTTTAGAGCCTAGTAGGTGATGTTTGGCATGCTAGGTAATGCATGGTTATTTATGCTGTAGTGCTGCATGGTAGGCCTGGACCTAGAGGGGGAGCTTCTAGGATCTGCCTTAGTAAGGTACAAAAGTATTATTCGAGATATCCAGATTGAGTATGCATGTATTATGTGTTTGCATGGATTATGTGATTGCATGTTTTATATGCCTTTATATATACAACATGTCATGACTGTATGTTACATACATGAGCATATTGAGCTTTTACCTTAGAGGTATCCTGTAGTAGGGCTCTCACCCTACGATTTTGTGGATGATTGGATACGTAAGTCTTGTGTCAGGTCACCTTTATGGTTGGACACATGTACTAGTATCAGGTCACCATTATCCACTGGGTATATGAGCCACCTCCTGATGCGACGGTGCAGCGTGCTATATACCCTGGGGCCGGTCTATGAGTTTGTTTCTTGAACTGAGAGTCTTGGTACCCAGTTCACTTGCATACATGCTCACATAACACCGTATAATCATACTCTCGTACTGAGCATGTTAGGCTCACTTCCGGTTATTTTCTGTTGGCTGAATGCCCTATTCCATGGGGCAGATGCAGGTAGTTCTCCCGAAGACAGGGAGGTTAGGTGGTGACCAAGGCTGGATAGCGGGGTTGACCACTAGGTTTTGCTTACCTGGTATTTGACTTACTTTAATTCCGCAGTTTCTCTGATTAAGATTATTTTATTAATTAATTGCATGCTTAAGTTCTGATTAGTAGGTGATCACGGTGCGGGTCACTACATTTATGGTATCAGAGCATGCAATAAGATTCTTTGGGACATAGTATTGATTTTGGGTTATCCTTTGTAGGATTACAAGTTGGATTCAATAACGATAGCAGTATCAGGAATTGGAATAGCAGGATATCTAGGCTTTTCAAAGATCGTCATTGCCAAGATTGGCAGCGGAGGATCGTATTATGTGGATCCCAGCAGGATGGAGCTGGAAGAGAAGATCCAGTTTTCAACGCCAGACACTTCTCCAGGTTGAACGGAATGTGTGACATGTAGTCATCCATTCTAAGTCGACCAAGGAAGCCACCCCGGAAGACTCTTCACTAGTAGTTGGAGAGATTGATGGGAAAATCTTGTCTCATCTACCAGATAAGAAACCCAACAATATTGGAAGGATCCGGTATATTAGCAAGATTTTATTCTTTGAGATCTTGTGAGGTAGAAGTTCTGCTGACATGAGTAGCAGACGGGAAACTTCACGTTCAAGATCAGTAGACGGAATGAAAGACTTCCGCATGAATTTAAATACTGTATTTGGTTGTAAACAATATTTTAGTTGTAATCAGATGTATTAAAGATTTCAGTATTTGATGTACTCAGTTATTGTTGTATTGTACATCTTTCAGTGTAATCTTTTGATTAAGTTATATATTACATGAGATTGTAATAAAGATTGTATTAGAACCTGGATTTGTGGTTCAAGTGTTGTAATCTTTGAGATTAACTTGGTTATTTTGAATAAAAGACTGATCATTGTTTTAAATGAGTACTTGGGAATTTTGCATGTTTTCAATGAATAGTTCTAGATGTTTTACCTAGAATATTCTATTAAGCCAATTGTTTGCCAGGGATGATGTGACTCATCAAGACGCATGAATGTTTGTTCTAGACGTATTTTCTTAGAACAGTTGGCTGCTTTGATCCTTTTAGATTGTTACCTAGTGATGATGGATTTTCATCAGGATGACAGATTAACTAATACCAAGAGTTGTGGATTGTGACCAGTACTAGACATGAGGGGGCGCCACCCTTAGTCGGTTATTCCTCTGGAAGTTTCTATACTTCGGAGATTGTTTGGAGGCCTTGATGCTCCAGGGACTATATAGGGAAGGCTACTCAGTTTAGAAATTTGGCAACAGTCACAGCAGGGTATGACTTTGGATAGGACAGATACCAGGTGTGGTATCAAGGTTTAGTTATCGTTTATTTGAGATAAGATGTTCCGTTGTCAGAACAGTCTTGGAATGGATTTTTCCTTGACAAGTAATTGTTCTGAGTAGATAAGTTTTTGATCTTGATTTGTGATATCGGGATTTAATCCAGGAGATTAGTTGAATTGATATTCAACAGGATTTAATTATCAGATGCTTGCAGACTCGGGATTTGAGTTGTGCCTCTACAGAGAATTTTCCTTGACCAATGATTTGGTCCAGAAAGGAATGATTGCATAATATCAGAGTCTCAAGGATGAGTTATGCCAGAGTGCTCTTGACTTTCGGGTTCCGAGATGGTATAGTAAGTGCAACCTTATGCCGGTGTACTCTGAAAGGATTTTTTTGTTCTAGTTTGGCATTATAGGAAGACTTACCTCAGTCTTGTTGTTTGTATAGTCATAGAAATGGGTATAACTATCAGGAGAATATTCAGGATTTATTTGAGTCTTCTGGAGTTATACTTGGTACTGGATTAGTTCCAAGGAATTTGAGTTATCGTCTGACTTCATCAGAGATACAGACTTTCGTTTTCGTGGACAGAATAGTCTTAGAAAGGATTCCTTGACAAGTGAATATTTTGGACGGGTAGTTCTCGCACGTGATACTGGGGGAGAACCAGGAGGTTTAACCAGTATTGTCTGATTCTATCAGAGGTATTTTAGTGATCAGGATCTTGATTACGAGATGAACATGAAATAATAAGTGATGAGTTTACTTAGGTAAATTTTCCTGTAAGAATTGGAATTCGATCGATGGATTGTCAAGAAAAGAAGAATTTTATCAGGGCACTTTGATGACTTATACTAGGAGACGTGAACTGTGATCAACGATAGACATGAGAGAGTATATTTCCATTGATATTCTGGAAGTCTTTTGTACTTCAGGAAAGGATGGAAAATTTACTCAGTCTAGAGATCATTACAACAATTACGTTAAAAATATAGTTTGGTGTCAGTTTGATAACCTTGAAAAGATACTCGATTCTATTGACAGATGTCATGAGCCTGCTAAGTTACAGCATGGATTCATCAGTATGAGAATTCACTTGGTTAGTGAAAGCTGGGCACTTAGGTGTTCATGTATGTTTCGAAATGGTCAGTTAAATTGGTGCAAGTTTGGTGCCAGTGACTATTTGCAACTATTTGTCTGAGGCAGATACAGATGTTATAACCCCGTGACGGAGGAGCTAAATATTCTTTTGCATAAAGAACGATTGGAATTATTCAATTTTTGGTAGACTGATAAGATGAGTATAGTACTCAGATATTCAGTTCTCATGAATGATTTGAAGTAATTCTCGGACTTCAGTGACAGAAATTGATCTAGAAAGCATTTGAATTTTAATGAATACTAACAGGATAACATCAAGTGTTTAGACATGGAAAAAAAAAAAAAAGACAGCAGCTGAGATCTAAGGTTATCAGATCCAGCGAGATTGTTGTCACTGATTTTTCAGGATGTCTAATGGTTGCATTGATAAGTCTGATTCGATGAGATCAATTCAGGGGTTTTTGCTAGGTTGTATTGGTTTTAGGACTTTGCCTAAGAGGGATGAAACGGTTTTGTTCATCCAGTAGTGCAAGTCAGGATTCAACAAGAAATGATTATCCGTGAGAGGATAAGCAATATTCTCATTTTCAGGTGTTATCTGAAGTTATGAGATGGGTGTCAATATAAATTGGCACTAGAGATTGCACTAATCGATTTGTTAATCAACAAAATAATTGTATTGATGTTTTCCAAGAAGAAAACCCGAGATGTTCAAAAAATCAAGAATTGTGGACAACGACGTTGTCACAGTTGTTATGACAAGTGTTAGTCATAAAGTATGCGAATCCTTTCGGTGTAGAAACATTTGCATCTGAGGTTCTTTCTGGTGGAAAGGAATGAAGAAAAATATGTATTAGTATGCTTCTATATGTTTGGTGTATTAGTAGGTCAAGGCAGAACACTGACAACTTGGAGGATTGCTTCACAGTTTATCCATTCCTGAGTAGAAATGGGAGTTGATCATGATGGACTTCGTGACCCATTTACCGGTAAGCTCGAGGAATTTTGATGCTATCTGGGTTGTGGTGGACCGACTCACCAAGTCAGCACATTTCATTCCTTATAACCGAGACTTTAGTTTTGATAGGATGGCACGATTGTACATCCAGGATATTGTTCGATTGCACGGAGTGCCTGTGAGCATCGTCAGCGATCGAGATCCCAGGTTTACTTCCAGGTTCTGGGGGAGTCTTCAGCGCACTATGGGTACTACTCTTAGTTTGAGTACAGCATATCACCCAGAGACTGACGGACAGTCAGAGCGCACGATTTGTACTCTTGAAGTCATGTTGCGAGCATGTTCTATAGATTTTGGTCCAGCATGGCAAGATCAGTTGCCATTGATTGAGTTCGCGTACAACAACAGTTACCATCGCAGTATTGGGATGGCTCCGTTTGAGGCGTTGTACGGGCGACGATGTCGTACTACACTATTCTGGGAGGAAGTGGGGGAGCGACAGGTTGAGGGACCAGAGTTAGTCCAGCAGGCTGTTGATATTGTTGGACAGATCAAGAAGAGAATTAAGGTTGCGCAGGATCGACAAGCTAGTTATGCAAATTTCAAGCGCAGACCTTTACAGTTTGAGGTGGGTGAGAAAGTATTCCTGAAAGTCTCACCATTTCGCAGGATTTTTAGATTCGGTCACAAAGGTAAGCTATCTCCTAAGTTCATTGGTCCATTTGAAATTTTGGAAAGTGTTGGAGATCTGGCTTACAGGTTGGCGTTACCACCGTATTTGTCAAAAATCCATGACGTGTTCCATGTTTCACTGTTACGACGGTATGTGGCGGATGAGTCTCATATCTTACAGCCGTCTGAGGTACAGTTGGACTCGAATTTGACATACGTGGAGAGAACTTTGCGTATCATAGGTCATAAGGATAAGGTGTTACGCAACAAGACCATTCCTCTTGTTCTATTGCAGTGGAAGCGTCGAGGCACTGAGGAGGCCACTTGGGAACTTGAGAGTCGTATGCGTACAGATTATCCAGAGTTATTTTGAATTGTTTTATTTTCAGATTGTAACTTGTAAAATGAATCAGTTTGAATAAAAGATGTTTATTCAGTGTTTTACTGCATTCAGTACTTAAGATTGTTCGAGGACGAAATATCTTAAGTAGGGGGAGAATGTAGTAACCCGGTTCCATTTTACAAGATTAAGTGATTTTAAACATGTTAGAAAATGACATATAATTTTAAAAGTGTCAAAACATGTTTAAAGATTCCTTATTTGGTAAAAATAAGTGGAAAATCAGATCCGGAACGTCCGAAAATGGTGGGGTAGGTCCCGGAGGACCAAAACCAGTTCGGAAGCATGAGAAACAGTTCGGAGCTACCGGGCAGATCGGAGCTTCCGATCCGAGAACGGAGCTTCCGATCTCAACCATAAACAGGTGTCAAGGAGATTGAAACACGTGGCCAGATGCAGGAGATCGGAGCTTCCGATCTCGGCCGTCCAAAACGTGGCAAACATGCACCGATCGGAGCTTCCAATCAGGAGATCGGAGCTTTCGATCGTGTCCTATAAATAGGGGTCCGAATCCCTCATTTTTAAGTGCAATTTTCCCTCTCCTCTCCCGGTAATCGCTCTATTTAAGGGCTTCGGGACTCTTTCTTTAAGAGTTGGAGTAGGAAATAGTTTATTTTATAGCGAACAGTGTCCGTAGTAGCAGCCAGGCGGCGGAGCTCTGGCGAGGCGTCTAGGAGTCGTAGCTAGGCTATGCCTAGGCTCTGGGGCATGCGACATCAGTGGGCTGACGACGGACGAAGGTATGGCTTTGGTTCCCTATAGTAAATAGGGAGTAGACTATAGTTTAATTAAGGATTTTAGAGCCTAGTAGGTGATGTTTGGCATGCTAGGTAATGCATGGTTATTTATGTTGTAGTGCTACATGGTAGGCTTGGACTTAGAGGGGGAGCTTCTAGGATCTGCCTTATTAAGGTACGAAAGTATTATTCGAGATATCCAGATTGAGTATGCATGTATTATGTGTTTGCATGGATTATGTGATTGCATGTTTTATATGCCTTTATATATACAGCATGTCATGACTGTATGTTGCATACATGAGCATATTAAGCTTTTACCTTAGAGGTATCCTATAGTAGGGCGCTCACCCTACGAGTTTGTGGATGATTGGATACGTAAGTCTTGTGTCAGGTCACCTTTATGGTTGGACACATGTACTAGTATCAGGTCACCATTATCCACTGGGTATATGAGCCACCTCCTGATGCGACGGCGCAGCGTGCTATATACCCTGGGCCCGGTCTATGAGTTTGTTTCTTGACCTGAGAGTCTTGGTACCCAGTTCACTTGCATACATGCTCACATAACACCTTATACTCATACTCTCGTACTGAGCATGTTAGGCTCACTTTCGGTTATTTTCTGTTGGCTGGATGCCCTATTCCATGGGGCAGATGCAGGTAGTTCTCCCGGAGACAGGGAGGTTAGGTGGTGACCAAGGCTGGATAGCGGGGTTGATCACTAGGTTTTGCTTACCTGGTATTTGACTTACTTTAATTCCGCAGTTTCTCTGATTAAGATTATTTTATTAATTAATTACATGCTTAAGTTCTGATTATTAGGTGATCACGGTGCGGGTCACTACAATCAACTTAAGGGGGCACTTACTTCTGCACCGGTTTTGGCAATGCCAGTGGATTGTGAGGAGTTTGTGGTGTATACAGATGCGTCTAAGATGGGCTTAGGCGTTGTTCTTATGCAGAATGGTAAAGTGATTGCTTATGCATAGAGACAGTTAAAGACTCATGAGAAGAACTATCCGACGCATGACTTAGAGCTTGCAGCTGTTGTGTTTGCGCTCAAGATATGGAGACATTACTTGTACGGTGAGAAGTGCCAGATTTTCACTGATCACAAGAGTCTCAAGTACTTCTTCACCCAAAAAGAGTTGAATATGAGACAACGCCGATGGTTGGAGTTAGTTAAGGACTACGACTGTGACATTAGCTACCACCCGGGTAAAGCTAATGTAGTAGCCGATGCTTTGAGTCGGAAGACTTTAGTGTTGTCTTGTGTTTCAGTTCAGAAACCTCTACAGGATGAGATTCAAAGGTTTGACCTAGAGATCTACTCTAGTGGCCACGCACCGAGATTATCCACTCTTGTAGTACAACCGACTCTACAGGATCGGATTCGAGAGGGACAGACCACTGATGAGCAATTGCAGCGCATGAGGCGCAAGGATGAGTTGAAGGGTAGTCTTCTTTATACAGTGGATGATGACATTGTTCGATACAGAGGACGTATGTGGGTACCGAGTACTGATCAGTTGAGAGAAGATATCATGTCAGAGGCACATGCATCTCCGTATTCCATCCATCCAGGGGGTACGAAGATGTACCAAGATTTGAGGACCTTGTATTGGTGGCCGGGTATGAAGGGAGATATTGGTCGGTTTGTTTCCAAATGCTTGACTTGTCAGCAAGTCAAGGCAGAGCATCAGCGACCAGCGGGATTGTTACGACCACTTCCCATTCCGGAGTGGAAATGGGAGAACATCTCTATGGATTTTGTAGTTGGGCTACCGAGGAGTACTAGAGGATCGACAGCGATTTGGGTGATTTTCGATCGACTCACCAAATCTGCACATTTTCTGCCGGTGAGGACTACTTTTACTATGACTCAGTTTGCAGAACTTTATATTAAGGAGATAGTAAGACTTCACGGTATTCCAGTGTCCATCGTGTCAGACCGAGATCCAAGGTTCACTTCTGCATTTTGGAAGAGTCTGCATACAGCTTTGGGGACTAAGTTATTGTTCAGGACTGCTTTTCATCCTCAGACAGATGGTCAGTCGGAGAGAGTAATTCAGACACTTGAGGATTTGTTGAGGACATGTGTGATTGATTTCCAGGGCTCGTGGGAGTCGAGATTGCCTTTAGTGGAGTTTTCTTATAACAATAGTTTTCAGGCGTCTATAGTTATGGCTCCATACAAGGCTCTTTACGGGAGACGGTGTAGATCTCTTGTGCATTGGGACGAGGTTGGAGAGAGGCTCTTGCTAGGACCTGAGATTGTGCAGCAGACAGCGGATATTGTAGCTCAAATCCTAGAGCGGATGAGGACCGCACAGAGTCGTCAGAAGAATTATGCTGATCAACGACGATGAGACCTCGAGTTTGCCATGGGAGATCATGTATTCTTGAAGGTCTCGCCTATGAAAGGCGTGATGCATTTTGGTAGGAGAGGCAAGCTCAACCCGAGGTATATCGGTCTGTTTGAGATTTTGAAGAGGATTGGCACGTTGGCTTATCGTTTGGCACTACCACCGAGCCTTGCGAAAGTTCACAACGTGTTCCATGTATCTATGCTTCGGAGGTATGTTTCTAATCCGTCGCATGTTTTGGATTTTGAGCCTCTACAGTTGTCACCAGAGCTAGCATTCGAGGAGAGACCCGTTCGGATCTTGGCTCGTGAGGAAAGGAGACTTAGGACGCGGTCTATTCCGATGGTCAAGGTCCAGTGGCTGAATCATTCCGAGGAGGAAGCTACTTGGGAGATCGAGGCCGACATGAGGACTCGTTATCCGGAGTTATTTGGTACGTAATCTAATTTCGAGGACGAAATTCAATTTAAGGGGGGGAGAGTTGTAACGCCCAAAATTTTCTTAGGTGATTTCACATGCATAACTAGGAAATAATTAAAGTAAAAATGTTGAAAATGGGTTAAATGACTTTATGTGAATTATGTGATTTTATTTACATGATTTGAATATTATTTATATCATTTAACCCGCATTTTTTTTGTTATTTATAAGATTTTTAGAAATAAAGTTTTTTTTTCGATCGCGTAGACGGGACCGCGGACGGACGAGATTTATGTATTTTATTCTAAATATTTTTAAGAAAGTTTTAATAGCCTTAAAATATTATTTTAAGGTATTATTTTTATAAAATAATAGTTTTTATATATATAGATATATAGGAAATCAATTGTTCACAAAATAAATTATTTTAAATGCTTTTTAGGAGTTTTAAAAATTATATAATTATATATTACGAAAATTGCTCAGAAATTATTTAATTTTAGGAGTTATATTTTTATATTAACTTGATATACTATCTTCCAAAAATTTAAATAAATAAGTAAAATATATCTAGCTTATCTTCTTCAATCCTTCTTGACGTTAAATCTACCCTAGCCGCCATCTATTCCCCTCCCCTCACACTCATCAGATTTCATACATTGTCACACACGATTTTTTTGAAGATTTTATACAAGGGTTTGTAGCCGTTCGTCCCGGTGTTCGTCGTACGCATCGCGATAACGTTTCTACTTCGAAAATAAATCAAGGCACGTTTGAACTCTCTCCTTGGCCACCGTTTAAGTCATATATTCTGTCATAAGCATGAAAATTCTGATTTTTGCCTGTTAAAACCGATTTATATGGATCTCTTGATTGTATGAATATGCAACGCACGTTTGCTCATCTTCTTGCATGATTCCTTCGCTGATCACTCATGAGTTTGGCCAAGGCTGTTGGTTCACGGTCAGAGGGAATGTTAGGTTCCCTAGGTTCAGGTCGGCTCGTGGCTTGGGGCTGGAGATGGCTAGGACCAAAGTTTTTCCCTTTGTTTCAAAGCAGATTACGGTGGTTTTCGGGATTTCCGAAAGTGGTGTGCCAGTGCTGTGTAGTGATCGGTTGGGACTGTGGTTGGTCTCGTTGGAACCACCCCGACATGGATTACGTCTGGGTGGTGGAGCTCCGGCCGGGGGATGGCCGGAGCTGGCCGGAAACAGGCCACAAAAACTGCAGCTCACGGCCAAGAGTTTGCACAATTGTGCAATTCTCGTACGTACTGTTCGGGCTTTAGATTCTTAGGATGGGCTGGGCTTGGTTAGGTCCGAATCAGGTCAATACATTTTGGGTTAAGTCGGTTGGGTCTGGGTCTGGGTCTGGGTCCGGGTCCGGGTTAGGTGGTCCAGGCTCGGGTATTTTTATTTTTAAGTATTTAATGATTTATTGTGTTTTTGGGCTAAATTAATTAGTTATAAAATTATATGGGCCTCCAAATAATTTTATTTGGGACTCAAATATTTTATTTAAGTTAGCCCAATAATTTTTATGGGTTTGGGAGCCCATGAGAATTTTGTGGGCCGGTCAGTGGATTTTTGCGCCAGTCTAGGTGATTAATGGTCTTGGGAATAGTTATTGGGACAGATGTGTCTTATTGAGTTTGAATAAATTATTTGGGCTTAAGTATAAGTTAATGGGCCTTTGTCTAAGGAGTCAGCAGCCTGAACCAATCCATGAAAAATATGCATGGTCCGTAAATATGTATTTAATTATTGCATGAATATTTTAAGTAAGAAAAAGTATTATTTTTATAATTATATTATTAATTAATTAAATATATATTTACGGGCAATATTTTTATGAAAATAAGATCATGAATGATTTTTATGATGTGCATGATAATGTACGTATATGTATGATGTTGGACATAAAAATATTTTAAGAAAGTTGAAGTGGGTGTGTGACAATTACGGGATTGGGGATGGGATACCTAGGTCCGGAGCCCTTTCCATAGAGTACGGGACTGAGAGTCGAGATTTTGGGGCCCGATTGCCTTTTCATATGTTATGATGATTTGCCTACGGATCCGGGGTCAGCCTGGTGAAGGGGCCAAGAGGTGGAGATCCCACCGCCACGTACGTTGGTTCTTTGATTGATCAATCACTTACACAGTCACACGACATGGATATAACCTTCAGAGTTTTTAAATTATGATATGCCCTAATTATGATGCATGATGACTATGTTATGAGTATATATGTTATGTTATGTTATGAGATGACCATGAGCTATGTATTTAGGACATGCATGTATATATATTATTTATTATGTATCGTGCATGTGTTATGTGATGCATTATTTTTAATCATGTTGTTATTATGAAATAGAGCGTGCTGAGCCTCTAGGCTCACTAGACTTAAATGGTGCAGGTGAGCAGGTAGACACTGATGTAGAGCATATAGCCCCGACTAGCGGTGAGGACATATGAGATCCCGACAGTTGGCTAGCCCGTGACCATCGCTCTATTCATGTTTTCAATGAATTGAATATTATTATGTTTTCCGCACAAGTTTTATGATTTAATTATGGGTTTATGGATTTTAGGTGAAAATTTTTATGATGATGATGATTTTATTACATGAGTTATACTTATTTTATTTGCATGCAAATTCTTATTATGGATTTTAGTGGAATATTTTTATGGAAAATTGTTTATGTTTATAATTATTTTAAGTAGTAATTATTTATTTATATATATATATATTATATTAAGTATTGTTTTATTTATTCATTTATAGATGCATGATTTTTAAATATATTTTATATTTAGATATTTACCTATTTAAAAAAAAAAAAATTTGAGTAGTATTAGGATGTAGTCGTTTCAAAAAATTCGGTTGAGCCACAGTATTTCAATTCTCTTCAACAGCCTACACAACAAAGGCCCCCTCAGCAAGCAGTTAAACCTCCACAAGGTGCTGGACCTTATATGCCACCGGGTTTCAAACCATCTGAGAATAAGTCATGTCTGGAAGAAATGCTTGCAAAATACATAGTTAGGAACGAGATGACATGGCAGAATCATGATGCCATGATGCAAAGAGTGGAAATGTGCCAAATGATGGCCCTCCCGTGGTGTACAATCAGTATGATGTTATCACCTCTTATCTTGAATACAATTTCAATCACGCCACCCGCCGCTTGGGTACCGTAGGGTCCCCACTGGATCTCGGTTAAGCATCCTCCCCACCTACCTCCCATTGATAGATCACCTCATATGCTATTTCATAAGTGCCAATATCATTCCTCGAAAGTCTGGGAACAATGAGGCGAGAAATTTGGATCTTTATTTGCTGGATAAGATGTTGGACGGGTTGAGAGATATTACTGCAATTTATTGGAGACCATCTTGATTGCGTACATGCGGAATGTATCCCACTTAGCCTGCGCTCCTAATGCAAAATAGCACGGCCCGTTTGCAACTACAATTTCTTGGATTTTGGTAGCCTCAGGGGTGGATTTCACTCGCAAGGCATCTCTCACACCAGCGCCGAAGCATGTTCTCACCGCCCACGCGATGAGTGGTATGCACTTTATCTTTCGACAGGGTGGATGGTATAAGAACCCCGTGAGTTGCAACCTTCATCGCCATGCCAATGATCCCCCAGTTCCAATACCTACCGTAGCGGAGCAAGCCCGAGAGGCTCGAGTGCAGGAAGAAGCCGCTCTTGATCAGGCTGATAATCATCCCGCAGATGCCCCTGTGCATACCAGCGCACCAAGGGGTACACGTCGCATTTTCTCTGCTATATTTGATTGCATGGATGATCTCCGTACATGGTTAGCTTGCCTGGAGCATCACGCCACTTCCCAGTCCTATTCCGCTGACGTTCACGCTCCGCCTTTTGATCGTTCTGCTTTGGATGAGATTCACGAGTCGGCCTCTGCTTCAGATGCGGAGTAGTTTGGAGTTGTTTATGATGGTGTTGTTTTGGATATTTAAGTTGTTTATGTTGGTGGTTTTGAACCATAATTGTTTTGGAGTTTATTTTTGTGTTTGCATCTTTTGGCACATTTTGGAATAATATGGCATGTTCTACTTATGTTTTGCATTTAACTGTGTGTTGAACTCTATTGCCATTATTAGTTGAATTTGTTTAATGGATATTGTGGTTATGCCCTTAGTTGTGCTTATTCTCTGTTGAATTTAGTTTGGAAGCTTATGTGTGTGCTTGTGTGCGTATTTTGTTTTTTTTTTTTTTACAATTTTACACGTTTTGGTTGGTTGTTATGTCTGTTCAGGTGCCACTCATTGTATTACATAGTCGTAGATATTTTTCAAGGAAGTGTTTTTACTCTTGCTCATTTTCTTATTTTTTTTAGAGTGATTTAACACTGAGGATAGTATTGATTTAAAAGTGTGGGGGTGGATCGTTCATTACACTTTGTGTCATATCACTTAACAACACTTTTAAAACAGGGAGATGAGAATCTTTTAAGGCACCGCACTTATGTTTTACATGACATACCAATTAGTTTGCTAGATTTTTGATCACTTGAGAAACTGTTTCATGCCTAGAACTGAATGAGATTAGCTGTAGTTGTAAGGAGAGACTTTGATATGAACCAGTCTTGTATTGATTTTTTGAGACATCCTTCACACACTTTTGTCAGACTTGTGCAAATTAATTGTGAATTGGGAAGGGGTGAGCTCATAAAAAACAAACAGTTGTTATCCCGAGAACTTGTCTGATTAGTCCTCGAAGCAAAAATTTGAATTCGAGCCTACCTGATGCATCACTTTTGTCCCTAGTAACCCCATTGAGCTTGATAAAAATCAAATGGTGTATGCCAAGGGCACACAATTAGACCCCATTCGTCATTTCTTCTGTCATACATTGACTACCTGATTTTTTAGCCTATACAGTACTTTTTCTACCTGAATTTTGAGAGAAACAAACCCTTTAGAGTTTTTAAATTTACATAAACTCCAAGTTGATTCACAGAAAAATATTTGAAGGAGTTGGTAAAGTATTCTTGAATGAAAAAAAGGGTTAGAATGAATGATAAAAAAATAGTAATAATTGTGTATGGCGTGAAAAATATCCAAAAGAGTTGAAAGGGCTATTTAAAAAAATATAAGGAAAAAAGAGAAAAAAGAGTTGTATTGATGAATGAAAAGATTGTGATGAAAGTCAATAATGGATGGAAATGAGAGCTATTTAATTGTGCTAAATGAAGAACTTATTTGTTTTCTCTCACTTTTGATTTTCTATCTCTTATTGTAGCCGTGAGACGCGACCTAACGTCATAAGCTTAAAAGACCTATTAACCGAGTCATTATCGTTCCAAATTTAGTAGAGAGGGATATGAAAGACAAGCATATGAGGCGGAAAAAAATGATGAATAAACATGAGGGATCTTTGAACCGAATAACTTTTGAGGAGTATATGACACTCACACTACACACGTCTCATTCTGTTGATCTTTTCTAGGTAGTGTTCGAGTTTTGAATTGCGACGAAAGCGAGGCTTGTGATTTTTGAAGTATGAGCTTTTGAACGGGTGTGACGAGATTTGGTAGATTGAAATGTTTTGATTGTGCCACTCTGTGTTGTAAATCATTGATATTTTTCGTCTTTAATTTTCTTCTGATTTGTTCGAGGAAGAACACAAACTAAGTGTTGGGGGTTTGATAAACACGATTTCTATAGCTTATTTGGCACTTTATTTTGTCGTATTCATGCTTATTTATCATTTTTTATTTCTAGTTTTGCGCATAAATCGTCACACTTTCATTATTTGTAGGTTTGAATCACATTGGTAGAAGCTTGAATATTGAAGAAAAAGTCAAACATTGCAATGTCACGTTGGAGCTTGGCCGGGAGATAAGGAAAAATCATAAAAATACAAGAGAATTGAAGAAAAAAAAAATGCATAAACCCTGTGCATATTTTGGAAGAGGGTCCGTGCACCTTCGAAGGAGCAAAATTTTGAAGTAGAATAATACACTGACCCCCCGTGCATTGTCTTGATAAGTGTCCGTGCACATTCACAAATGGTCTTTGCGAGAAGTTTAATACACGAACCTAGGCACGGACCTATGTCCGGGGTTCGTGTAAGTCGCAGACTTGGAAAAAATATTACGCGCAAAATTTGGAAATTTTGAAACTCTTTTATTGTGGGCGATATTGAACACATATTTTGGGTGAAATTAGGGCATTTTTGAAGGAAAAGTATAAAAGAAAAGTAGGGCCCAATTTTATAGAACTTTTGCCAGATTTTCGGAAGACAACTAGAGCTTTGTGAGAGAGAAGAACTCCAGCAAGATCCGCGCACCATCGCTAAGAATTTTCTAATTCTTCTTCTATTTTATTTGTGATGAATTCAAACATAAAATTTTTGTCTATTTTTGATATTATGGAGTAGTCGTCCTTTGACCGGGGCCACGATAGGGCAGACTATCGATTTTTGTTCATGTTTGGATTGATTGATTTTTTGATTTATGATATATTTATTGATTAATATTTACGCAAATTTATTGCTTTTAATCTGGCCAATTAATTGCATGTTTTTTGTTCGATCTGGACTTGAAAAAGAAGAGATTGAAATTAGCTAAAAAAAATATTAATCAACACATGGTTAAACCGACTAGAAATAGTATTCGGTTTCAGTGTGCGATTTTAGACAAAATCTGAAATTCCATATATAGTTGCGAATGAATTTTTGTTTAATTAAATTCAATTAGAAATAATTGGACAGTTAAATAAAACTAGAATTGTTAATTCTAGAAATAGATTAATAATTATTCTAGGGAATTTCATCGTGAATGTGAATAATTCTTGCTTGATTAAATCAAATTCGTGGCAATAATTGATGTCTGGTACCGTTGTGTGTTCCTGGTAATTTTCTTGAAATTTGAATTCTTCTTGAATTTACTCTTCTTTTAAATTTAATTAAAATTTTTGCTTTAGAATAATTTAGTTTATTTCATTTAGTTGAATAATTCATAAAAATCTCTCATTTTGATTTGCCTAGATTAAATTAGATAATTTATATCTAAGTAATTAAACAATAGTATCTGTGGGATCGACATAGACTCAATCCAATTATATTATAACTTGACCTAGTTCACTTGCTATAATTTTTCAACCGAAATCTTCGGTCAATTGTTCACAAGAAATATTAAACCAACATAAATCAATAATTGAAAGAGAAAAAAAATAATATCTTGTTATAAATCAAATATCAAAAACAATATTGTCTGAACCTATCGCAATCATAGTCTAAATAAATCGACTCCATAGAATCAAAACTAAAGGAAAAAATCTTTTTTAGAATCATCAAAACAAACATACATGAAGTGAAGAAATTTCAGCAGTTTAATGAGATTTTTTGTGAAAATTGAAATATTTCGCTCGAAGTTTTCAACCCTTGTCATCGTCTTCTTAGAAATACTATTTCTCTCCCATTTAATTCCATCAAGGAAAAAGAATAAAAAAATATTCTTAATTATCCATTTACTAGGGAACCCCGTCGAAGATGATGTTGAGATTTGTGATTCTCTCATTCAAGAATGCAGCAGAATTTAAAATTTTCAATAATATTTGTCAAAAATATTTTTTGGATATCGTGTAGATTTAATTACTAAATCATTTTTAGGGTATTTTGTATTTAATTAACTTTAGTGATAATCGTTTGATACCAACTATTCCAGATTTTAAGCGAACATTTGTGATATTGAATCGTCGATTGAGATTATGATGACACCATAATGATGAGTTCAAATTTAATAGGCTTGAAGAGTCAAAGCTCGTTAGGACACTTTAGTAGAATCCTAGTTGAACTAAAAAAATCTACTATCCTAGTTATACTAGCATATTATACATTGAACCGTCAATTTTGGTTTGGCCCGATCTCATCACTAAAAAAGGCGGGTTGGGTCATGTTTTTGGTGTGATTTTGACAGGAAACTGTGGTAGATTGGATTGTGTTGATACTACCCCATTGGGGTAGTGCCCAATGGGGTATCCAACGGCCTAGATTTAATGCAAGCGAGATGTTCACATGAACATCTCACTTGCATGAAAAACGGACCGTTGGATCTGACATGTGTATAGTACCCACATGTCAGCAACGACATTTGGTGAAGGAGTTGTCGCAGCTAGGGGTGAAGGAGTTGTCGCAGCTAGGGGTGAAAACAAACCGAGCTGGTTCATGAGCTTTACATGCCCGCTCGATAAATATTTGATTCGTATTCGAACTTATCGAACTCGAGCCAAATTTAAACATGATCGAATTTTTTTTCGAGCCGAGCTCGAGCCAAAATTATTCTGTTTGATAGTTCGCGAATAGTTAACGAGCATTAATATTTAATTAATATAATATAATTATATAATAAATATATATACATTTTGAACCTTTTCGAATATTTCGAGCTTTTTGAACCATAATATTCGAGCAATAGTTCACGAATAGGTTCGAATGTTTTGAGCCGAACTCGAACTTCATTTCGAGCCGAGCTCGAGCCAAAATATTTGAAATTATCAAGCTTCAAATCGAGTTCGAACTCGAATATACTTTTATCGATCCGAATTCGAGCCTTAAAATTTTACCATTATTCGACTCGATTCAGTTCGTTTGCACCCCTAATTGCAGCACGCATGTGCGCTTGTATTTGATTCAGCCATGTGCTTATGCTGCAGGGACCACAAACGACTGTCCAAATAAATAAAGCCCAAGACAATACCTGCAGCCCACAAAGCCCAATAGAAAAGTAATACAGTCGACAGCAGCCCAACAAAGCCCAACAGAAAATAGTACGGTTAGCAGCCCAATAGCAAACAGAGATAACGGCGGCTCACTTTCTCACCGCCGCAGCACAGCCTCGAGTTTTCCAGGAACCGCCGCAGCAAACCCAGCTTTTAAAATCGTTTATCCAAAACAGTACATGCAATTTCTTTTCCCAATCTTGGACAATTGTATGGAATCAGTGAATGTGTCAGGTGAGAATGTTACAAATGCGGCATTCGGAAATATGGAGGGTGCCGCTGCTCAAGTGGATGATTTTAATCCCAAAGTAGATGATCTGTCTGCTATGGTTGACAAGGTCTGCATCGATTGCACATTTCTGCAATGATGATGAAAATATGATTTATGTACATTCGATGCTTCTGTATATATGATAAAATCCCCAGAATTTGTATGCACAAACTTTGCCTGGTACTACGTATTATGTATTTTTCCACTGCTTTTTATAATAGTTGTTTTTTTCTTTTTTTAATTTCTGTTTTGATTCGCAGCTTGAGCAAAGAGTGAATGAAATCGAGCAATTTTACTTGTATGCGAAAATAAAGGAACCAAACACTTCTAGAAGTGCCTCTATTCTGAAGGACAAAGAAAAAGAGAAACATATTCCCAGCATGAAGAAGCTACATCAGGATGCTTCACGTAGAGAAGCAGCAGCCGCAAAGAGAATGCAAGAGCTCATGCGGCACTTTGGAACCCTATTTCGTCAGGCAGGTCAACATAGTATTTAGACAATGTTACATGTCCACGCAAAACCAACCTCCAGCAGAAAAAAATGTTTTCACTTTATGCCTACATCGATTGGTATGAAGATTTGTGTTTCCGCAATTAATGTGCATTTTTTGAGTTGGTTAACAAATGACTCAATTTTATGTTTTAAAAATCCGTGCAAAAAGAATACATCCCACTGGACACGCCAGTTGTCAAATTTTGGTGCATTATATCTTGTTCATGCCAATTTGTTGCTTTGATGAGAAATCCACATGATTGTTAGGTCGATCTTCTAACACCAGTTTGCCAGTTGCGTCTCACTAAAGAGATTGTAGGAATTTGTTCTGGTATGGACAGTTACTGATATGCTCATGCTACACAAATTCTTGGTTGGATACTATGACCATGTGTGCTTGCAAAGTTTGTGTGATTACTTTGAGCACCCACTATGATCTCATGATTACTCACCTCTATGATCTCATGATTTGCAAAGCAGAACTAATTTGATGTTGTTAAAACTTTAGAATGTTGTATAATCATTTCGAAGGTTTTGGTCATTCAGGGAGCGAAAATGCTTTCAGATGAATGGGATGGAATATCCAAATCAAAACCTTTATTCTATTTTTCTCCTTTCGATGTTCTTGCTCCTTTGACTCACTGCCGGCTGTCAATTTGTCCTGAAATTATCTTTCTATATTTGTATGCTTTTGGGAATAATGCCATATTATTTCTCGTGTTTAGGATTTTACTTTACATCATTACAGTTAATTTATTCCTGTTTTCTTTTGATGAAACTTATGGTATTACAAGAAATAAGCTATGGGCTTGTATTAGATCTTCTCCAAAGGATTTCTCACAGGCATAATTCTTTTTCAAAAAATTAAACATTGTTTGGGAAGGATGAAGATCTGAATTACGAGCATTTATTAGTGAAATTGACATCACTATCACACTTGGAAATGCAAATCATACCAAGAAAAAGCTTTCTCTGGCCCAGTATCCCGCAAAATATTATCCCTAGAGTGCTTGATGTGGTATCCTTTACTTGATGATGTTCTATATTTGAACTTTTACTTCCATTTACCCACCCTTGAGAAATATTTGTTTCTGTAACTTCTACCTCAGCAATCAAATGATCTGACATATTGACCAATGTTCAGATCACGCAGCACAAGTGGGCATGGCCATTTATGCAACCAGTAGATGTTGAAGGACTTGGGTTGGATGACTACTATCAGGTAAGTCTTTTGCTTCTTATTTTTAACGTTAACATGTCCTTCAAAAACTCGTTTGGCTTCTATATTTTTGAATTCTTTTCTTTTCTTTCTTTTTTTCTTTTCTTTTTCCCCACATTTTAAGCAAATGAATTACTGACATTTGTTTTACCCTTTTCTATCTTAGTAACACATTCAATCTCCATCTTCACTCGTCATTTATCACATCAACATTCAAAGCATGTTAACCAAACACCATTTAAGTACTTTCTCAACAAATGTATCTTTGAATTCTAAAAATAAAATGAGATTGAAAAATCGATAGCTCAACCAAATCTAGCATTGATTTTAAGTATTCATTTGTGTAGAACTGTTGCATTAAATGTTTGTTTGCATGCTTTGATTGATTTGCCCAATGTTGTTTGTCAGATTATTGACAGGCCAATGGACTTCAGTACCATAAAAAATCAAATGGAGGCCAAGGATGGTACTGGATATAAGCATATTCGTGAGATATGTTCTGATGTGAGGCTGGTTTTTAAAAATGCGATGAAATACAATGATGAAAAGAGTGATGTTCACGTTATGGCCAAAGTCTTGCTGGAAAAATTTGAGGAGAAGTGGCTGCAGATACTGCCAAAAGTTGTTGAAGAGGTAAGTTACCGAGTTTATACGTTTCTAATATTTTAACCTTGGGTGCCAAAATGGGGATAGCATAGGATCCCTACTATTAGATTAGAGATGAGATAGAAAAGGATATAGACGAATGGGACTAGGCCAATATCTCAATCAATATACCAGCGTTCCATCTGTTAACCCCGCATCCCCACCCGGCCACCCCAAGCAACCTACTCATCAAGTATTTTGGAGATGCTTATAAATTTCAACTCTCTAATACAGGAAGAAAAACGTGAAGCTGAGGAAGCTGAAGCACAAATGAACATTCAGCTAGCTCAGGAGGCAGCTTATGCGAAGTTGGCTAGGGATATAAATAATGAGGTCTGGTCCAACACTACACACCTTAAATACTATGAACTTTCATTCTGGAACAACCCCAACCCCCCCCCCCCCCCCCCCCCCACCCACCACCACCACCACCACCACCACAAACACAAACAGAAAAGAGTGATCTGGGCCCATAACATAATAATTTTTAAAACATATTGAGGTAAAGAAATCTGGAAACTTGTGGCATTACTCTTAATCATGAGTGATTGAATAGTTGGTATTGTTTCAGCTATATGAGGTTGATATGCATATTGAAGAGCTCAGGGACAAGGTGATTAAAAAGTGCAGGTTAGTTTATTTGATTTTTTTTTTGTTGACATTAGTATTCCAGCATATGTTCGCTCTCTTGTTGCCAATAAATAAGCTGGCTGTTCTGTCTGATTTATGTCTAGCTGCCTTGATTCTCAGTAACCATTCAGAAAAACCCTGAGTAGACATGAGCAAAAACAAAAGAATATCTAGGAGTCTCAATATAACTAGGAGTGTATCCAGCATCACTTCGTTCTCATTAAACTCATGATTTATTTATATTTATGGTTGTTTGGGGCTCATGAAACCTACAATTCAAACGATATTGACTATGTAGTAAACAGGGATAACAAGTAGTTGAAAATTGACCCACAAAGCTATCTATGCACTGATACAAGCTTATATTCATTATTTCAATTCCACAAGCAATTGTAAACTTATGTAAGTTTGAGACGATTTTGCTTCTAATTGAATAGGCTTTAGTTGGGGGTGTTCTGTCAGATTTAAGTTCTGCAATCGTTCTTTGTAGCGAGTTAACACCACAGAAAGGCTGACCGGGAAGGGATTCTATCGACCAGTGTCGAGAACATTGTCAATGTTATGTTATATGTTAGGTTATGAAGCATCCACTGAATAGTGATATGTGAGTGAAAGCCGTTCAGATTTAGCCAATGTGAATGTTATCTTTTACATGGGATCAATTTAGAAGCAACAGTGGTTCAATTAACATTCAAAAACATTAGGTAGTACTTGGATGGAAGTATTTGATTTGGAGGGGTGAAATTGATTTGGGGAGGGATTTGAAGAATGAATTTGAAATGATTTCAATCTCCGGTGAATTTCAATCCATCATAATTATCATTTTATGCCATTACATCCTCTCCCCCAAATTAATAAATAGTAGCAGTATGCTTGTTGAGATGAAAGTGTAATTTTGCAATTAGATTCTGCTGTAAATGTTGTCAACTTTACACTTGGCTGTCCACATGCCTGCCTGCTTCATGTGAGTGTCAATGTTTGATTACAAGGACGCCGACACGCCGTTGTGGAACTTTACATTCATGCTTTAATCTTACGCTATAGGTATTTCTTTGTTTGTAAATAGAGGTTTAATTTGTTTGCGGTGTGTATTAATGATCAAGCAACAATTGTTTTTATTGACTATATTCATCTTTTAGTTTATGTATGAACTATGAACACACAACTGCAGGAAGATATCTACCATAGAGAAAAGAAAGCTAGGGCTTGCTGTTGCCCAATTATGTCCCGAAAATTTAAGTAAGGTACTCGAGATAGTAGCACTAAATAACCCGAACTTTGAAGCCACAGCTGAAGAGGTGGAGCTTGACATAAATGCTCAGGTTTTGTTTAACCTTGTATTTATACCCTACGGTATTGTTTGGTTTGTGGATAAGATAATAAAAGATGAAATAATAAATTGAAAGATATGCATAATAGAAGGATATATAACTCCAATTATTTTAGAACTCATGCTAAACACTAAATGAAATAAGGATATGGAAAAAAATCAATATGTTATTATTCGCATCAACTGGTGCTTACCAGTGTCTTTGAAAATATCCTAATGCTCTCTTGCATGTATTGGATGCAGAGTGAATCTACATTGTGGAGACTGAAATATTTTGTGAAGGACGTGTTGAAGGTTAAGCGCAAGAGTTCAAGCAAGGATGAAAACAATGACATCACTTCTCGAGAAGCTGCTGCTGATAACCACGATAACAATATAGTCTCCAAACGCAAACGAGAGATATGCGATGCTCTTGCCAAGACTGCAAAGAAACTTAAGAAAAAGCCTTCGACTTAATTCTATCTAGCTGAGTTCTCTCTTTTCTTCATTCTGATTAGAATATAAATTTCAAGCGACGAAGAGCCATTGATAGATTATAGGTTTTGGGAGACTAGTTTTGCTTCAAAACATAGAATAACTGGTGATGTGTATGTCCTGGCTTAACCATAAGGTTCCATCACTAATATAGTATTCCCCATCTAGTACGGAGTCGAAGCTTATCCCGAGCTTCAGGTCCAGTATAGGAGTGCTCCTGTATGTCAAAGATTATTTAACATAATGTTTGTAAACGTGTAATTTCATCACCATAATACGAGAAGTGTTTAAGTAATCCCATCACATTCAAAGTTCCTATTTTACTTTGGACTTTGATTTGATGGTCAGAGTTCTTGTACAACTGCTACACTATTTTGGCTTTAACTTTTCTCTATTTATTGTTCCTTGGAAATATATAGATCATTAATTTTTATTTTTATTTTTATGGAACTTGCAATTTTTTTTTAATATTATCAGTACATGGTTAATTCATCGCCGTAAAAATTTCCTCGCTAATACCTTTGAGTGTCACGTGGATTGTTCAGTTTAAATCAAAAAGTTTCGAGAGTTGCTGCAATATTCAAAGATTTAGATTTGATGGAATGCCAACTTATGCATATGTATATGGTGTATAAAAATTATATAAATTTTTTATTAAAAAAAAAATGTAAGAAAGAAATACCTGTTTCTTTTCGCTAGAAGTCTGACAAGGCATTAGGGAATCAATTGGTTCTGCGTTGGAGCCCATAAAAAAAATCTGGAAAAAAGGAAAATTTAGAATGGTTTGTTATGCATCAAACACCAATATATATATATTTTTTAAAAAATTCTTGGATCAAATTCCTATAAATTATGAGATTCCAAGATAATATATTGTTTTTGACATTAGGAAAATTATATAACCAAAGGATACGGATGCCTTTTTATTTGATTCCTTACCTCCGCGGCATTACACCATTGATAAAAACAGTGCATCCTAAATGGTCTCCTGCCACGATATGACAACAGCCACTGGAGTGAATCTCTCCGGAAACTGAATTAAGGACCAAACTCAGTGACCCGCCGATGTAGTCGTCAGAGTCAGGTGACATAAATGTATTGAAAGCCTTGATTACAATCTGAGCCCGGATGTACTCTACGTATCATATTTATGCAGATTACGTTATACACTCGGAGATTTCGGAAAAAGAACTGAAATATCCATCATTTTCCGTCTCTTGGAGCTAGATCTCAGAGGGACAGTTACCAATGTGGGGCAAGCAAATTTCCATTTGCATGGTTGAAGTTGGTTATTTCTGGGTGTTCTTGTGATTGTTGAGCACAAAGTTCTATTTTCGGAGTCAGAATCAGAAATTAACTTATCAAGTGAAATTTATTCGATTGACCCTGCAGGCTGCAAGTAATGTCACCGTTCAAGAATCTCTGCTAGCTAGCTAGCCAAGCGTTTATGTCAGAAGCCCCATTGCTGTTACTTTTCTTCGAGGATTTACTGGTACAATTTATTAGATTATATATATATGATTGCTTTAAGGAAACAAGCATAATCACATTCATTGATTTTATTATGTTTAAAAATAAACTCAGAGCTGATAAATTTTAGTCCATCTGACACCTAAGTTTAGGATCAGATATCGAGTCCATGACTGCACCATAACAACGCTCGTACATACATATTGGTTACCACCCTATAAGATGCATGCGTATCGATTCTTGTCTAATCATAGGTCCGAATTCTGCAATCCACCAAGTTCTTTGCCTCTGGCCATGTAAACACACCGGAGGCGGACTAATGATCCAGAGGCCTTGTTTATGGCTCGAGTTGAAGTAGTGAATTGCTGGTTGTGTTCAGTTGCTGGGATGAATCAAAAATTGAATTATCATCAAATTATGAATATTGTTTTAATATATAAAAACCATGCTTTAAGCTCTAAGGCCACTCCAACCCGGCAACCCGTTCTACACTAAATATAAAACTCATCAACTCTAAACTCTACACTAAAAGAATATTCTCATAACATTTCCTGTTTATTATGATTATTTTTTTTACGAGTAAAGCTTGTAATTTTATTAATCAATAGCAATCGTTTATTACAAGATCAAAAAAAATTTCAGACTCTTATATAGTATGAGATTGGAAAGGAAAAACAAAATGAGCAATAGAATGAGCCACCACGTTTGTCGAACAACGAATATGAAATAACTTAGTATCACGCTGGTGGTCCAGAAATCATCTGGAGCTATTACGCCATTATAACTTCGACCCACAGGAGAGAGTCGGTAGACATTTGATGTGTCATTAATCCTCTTTCTTGCGCCAATCTCAATCCCTCTCGAATCGCTACCACCCCAGCCACCTACCGCATAGCGCCCAGTGTTTGTATTATAAGCCGCATCAACATCCATTCTCAAGTGATTCAGCGGAGGGCCAAACCATCTGTCCGAAGAGGTAGCACTGTTGCCTTGAGGGGTTGTGAGCAGTAGTTTACTGGCCTTGTGAAATTCTTGGAGCAAAGGGACACTCAAATCTGCTGACATGAGTTCCGCCCTGCGCTCCTGCCCGTGTACGAGTTGGTTCCTCTCAAAGCCTTCCTATCAACTGCCGCTTTCATGTCAAGAAATATATCAACGATTTAAGGCAGGACCGTCTCTCGAATATTAGAGGCCCTAAGCAAATATTCAAGTGAGTGAGCTATATAATATCGATACAATCAATTCATCGTCTAAAAATCAAAATTTCAAATTTTTGTAACTAAATATAATGACATAAACAACAATTGAATCGAAATATAAAAAATAAAACTAAAACTAAAAAAGAACTCGATTAATACTCAAATCTCATGAGTCAGAGATGAATTAATGCATAATACAATTAAAATAAAAATCTCCAAATTAAGGTAGCATAAATAATGTATTTTTGTCACAACAAATCTGACAAAAATATATATTATAATTTAAATAATAACATAAACAAGGAATAATTATATCTAATTAAGTAAAAATCATTATCATTGTCGAATAAGCAAATTACAAGATTTTAGTATATCGAGACCAAAAATTAAATCAATTAAAAAAATCAACCGCAGTACAAAAATAGATAAAAATAAATCTCATTCAATAAATAAACGAAAGATTATTGGCCCATTTTGAATAACCTAACTCATCTGAGTGGATCAATTTAACAAAAAAAAAGATATTTTTTTACTAAAGAAATGATGGAAAAAAAAGTACAAAAAATTGACCACGATTTCGAATTTTAAACAAAATAAATAGACTCACATAATATTTTAAATATAAAAAAATAATAATTAAAAAAAAATTAAAAAAATTGAGGCCTCTGCGAAGGGGAGGCTCTAGGCAGCCGCCTAGGCCACCTCCCCTTGGAGCCGGCCATGTTTCAAGGCGCCTTGCTTCTTGAGAAGAGGCCAATATAGAGTCTCCTTCCAGAAGCACTATAGTATTTCTCCAACCTTGTACTGCAAATAGTGTTGGGCAGAGCAATGAATCCACCAACAATTTAGTGTTTTTTTAATGCTAAATTGGTGTTGAACTGGAGATGCTCTAGGTTCAGACTGTAATACCTTGAATTGGTGTTGGATTGGAGATGCTCTAAGTTGAGATTGTAATAGTCTAAACATCAACATTAGAACTAGCAACTTTTAATACATTTTCGAAAATATAATTCCCAATTTATTTGTTATATTAATTTTTTTTTGAAACGTTGTTATATTAATTATTGTTCTTGTCTATGTTAATATTTTTATAACAAAATTAATTTAAATTAAATTTATTATTCACATTAATTAATATTGTAACAAATTATTTTGTACGCGGAATGCATGCAGCCATAAAGTTAGTCAAATTTAAAGTTTGATGGAGAAATAAAGTTGTTTTGTAAATCCTTGTAACCCATCCTTACCATGATGACCATCTGTCATTAGGCTGATTAAGGACCATAACCAGCACATTTTATGACCTCATTTAAAAGTAAAAAAACAGTTTCCCTTCAGCTGCTATTTTGAACCCATTAATAGTGCATGAACTGAAGCAGGAAAGCACACCTAAAGGCTTCCTGTTAAGAACACATTACTGTCATGGGATGTATTAGAATCCGATCTCCACCATCCAGAACTTCCTCCAAATTTTTTTACGTATTATGTAAAAATTTCAACTCAATCCAACTGTTATATTTGTGTAAAACGTCTTCTCAAGAATACTGCATAGATTTTATGCGAAAAGATAACATCTTCTGTTTTTTTTTTAAAGAAACCAATTCAAATGGCAACCAAATCCGATCTTCATAGTTAACAATTTTTTTCACGTCTTGAGGAACATTCTGCCCAAATTTCAGGTCGATCTAATGGTTCAACATGTCGCAAATGCTTCTGCAATTTGACTGATTATCAAGCCTGTGCAGATCCAAAAGCTCTCATATTTTCGAGCAAGAACTGCAGCAGATCTCATAATTTTTTCTGACCAATTTCAAAGCCAAGCAAGGGATTAAGTTTCGTCCAAGAATCACACAAGGAGCTTCTACCCAAGACTGATTAATACCACAAATTCGAAGCACCAGATTCTGCACAATTCCGAGGATTTGAAAGCATTCGTGTTCGATCATGTCAGCAAGTTTCATTCATGTTTTTAGTCTAGTTGAGCAAGTTCAAAGACTACTGAAACCTATTTAAACATTATATGTGAGTGGGAGTTTTGTTTTAAAGCAATAAAACTCTGTTTTGTTTTTATTCCAATATGTATATATATGAATTGATTCACGAATATGCACTCTGTGTTTTCCAGTGTACCAAACTTGTGAACTAGTGATCTGAACACTCTGTTTCTGTTCTGTTTTGATTCCTCACCCTTTAGAGGATAAACACATAAGGGGCTGATATCGGTTAGCCACAAAATTTTCAAGTAATTTGGTACACTGCCTGAAGTTATGTTTCTGAATTTCTAAAAAATAAGTCTCTGTCTCTGTTATGTTCAGTATATGTATGTATAAGAAATCTTGTTAAAATAATTTTAAATTAATGCTGGGAGTTTTCTCCCATTTACTGAGTGACACCCATATCACTCACCCACCCAAATCACCCATCTCAGATAGGAACGAAGGAAAACTCGAGGATAAAGAGCAAAACCAGTTTTGGGGTTGGTGAAGAAGACCAATAAATTGTTGATGCTTAGTTTCTGTCCAGTTTATGTTTCCATTTAGTTATATTACTCCGCTGCGTATGTATTAATTTTAGTTATTTCCAGTACTTAAGGAGTGTAAAGACAAATTAATTTCGAGTTTATGAAAAATCCTGTAATTCAGTTTCATGAATGAGTAGACTGGTTTCTTGAAATTATGTATTACGAGGTTTGTTGTTTAATGTAAAAACGTTAAATATCGCCGATGTCAACTAGACCCAGTTTCGGGACGTGACACCAGTAGACTGGTTTCTTGAAATTATGTACTACGAGGTTTGTTGTTTAATGTGAAAATGTTAAATATCGCCAATGTCAACTAGACCCAGTTTCGGAACGTGACACCATGCCACTTAGTCTGTCTCGCCTAATGGAACTTCAATCACTCCTCCATCTACTGGGGCTCAAGACTCCATATTTTCTGGCACCACTTCAAGTTCTCAGCTCGAGGTAACCATCTCTCTCACCTCTCCTCACATAATTGCAGGTACTGGTACAAAGATGGAGACCCCTCTCCTGGAAGTTCCTCTTACTTCAGCGAACGAGACGAAGTTTGAGCTCTTTAGTGACCACTCCACTCATACGGATGCTGAAAACACAACTGGCTCCAAGAGTCCATCTCCTGAGACCATATTCGAGGAAGAGGCACCGAGGACTTCCCCTCGCCCGATCATTCCTGACTCCACCTGTCGTTCCATCCTCCAATGCTAATACGTCTACTACGCCTCATGATCCAATCACTTCTGAAGTAACACCTTATGCCACCTCACAAGTCTCTACAGCAACGACTCCTCATCCACCGGTCGACACAGAGGAAGCAAGAGATCCTCGCCTATTCTTCCTACAAAAGAGGGCATATACGGTGCTCAAGATATGGAACATGATGCTGATAGCTCAACCAGAGAATACACTAGCAAACACCACTCCTGCACAGACCTTAGCCACCACCGATACAGATTTGACCGGGGCTGCGTATGATCACATGGAGGAGATAAATCATGTTATTCTCTCCTTGGATTCTCATCTCACTGCTACAAACGTGGATATATTCGATTTTTGGACGACCCTCATGAATAAAGTGTTTGCTCTGATTCAAAAGGTTGAAGGGTGCACGAAGCAGATCAAGATCGCTACCAAAGAAAAAACAATGCTATCCTCACTATTTCTGGCCAATTTTCATAGATAGAACAACCTATAGATGCCCAGATGAATGCTTGGTTGGATACTCTTCATGTAGCCTTAGGGTCACAGTTGAATGCTCGGATGGATACCCTTCAGGCCGCCTTAGGGACACAATCGAATGAACTCCTCGATCATCTGTCCAGAGGTGATGCAAAAAAGGGGGAAGAAGAGCATTGGCGGGCGGAGGAAGCTAAACGCATTCATGAAAAGATAATGGAGGATGTTAGGCAAAAGAAAGAAGAAAGAAAAGAGAAAGAGAGAAGGAGGTTCCGGCAGTAATTGGTTAAGAAGATATGTTGTTTTTCTCTTTCTATTTTGTATGTTTAATAGGTGCGCTATTTTATTTCTTTCATCGCATGTTGTAAAGATAAATTCGTTATCTCAATGAATTCATTGTTTCTCTTCATTTTGTATTTCTAATTATTGAGGTTTAGGTTTTGTCATCACTAAAAAGAAAATTTTTTAAATCCTTTAGTTTTGGTGATAACAAACAATAATTCATTATTGTAGATCTTATTGTCTTGCTTTGTAAAACAGGTTCTCGACCGCTTGCTTTGAAAATCTCTGGTCCGGTCTTATGAAGTAAAGTACTCTCCTGGTCCTAAGAAGTAAAGTAATCACTTGGAATAGCACTCATCGGGTCATACTAAAGGAGAAAAACATTCGACTGGTCACCATACAGATCTACTCGTCCGTTTTAGACAGTGCTCGACCGTTCACCATTACTAGCTTACTTTCACAACGGTCCAAATGGATGTCTTGTGATCCAAGCTACATATTGCTTAGAGACGTCATTCACTTTTCAGAAAAGTATATTATCAAGACATGCACAACCAACAACATATAAGAAGAAAATCATAATGTTTTCTCGAATTGTTCACTGATGAGCTTGTCTTCAGAGGCTGTCTGCAACTGTTGCTTTATTGATTAGGAAAGATCCAAATCTAGCATTTATTAAAACGTACTACATTTCAAGAAAAGACAAAGTCAACAGTGCTTTTTCATTAATGATCTTTGATGAACGTTGAGTTTCTCGAAAAAGTCACTATAAATAGATATTGCCTAAAATAGAGAACACTAGGGGTATAAAAAATAAAGCCAACCCGCCAACGTGACATGAGTCGACCCGAAAAATATCAGGTTAGGGTTGAAAGATTTTTGGTTCGGTTCGAATCGGGTTGACCCAAAATCTAACCCAAAAAATTTAATCGGGTTCGGGTTGACCCGAGATGACCCGATACTTTTTATTATTATTATTATTATTATTATTATTATTATTATTATTATTATATAAAATTAAGAAAGATTTGCTACATTTTTATATGTTGTATGTTTGAAAAAAATTATTGAATATTGATATAATAGATCTTCGTCATTTAATATTAATTTTGTAAAATTTTGATTTTTAAAATAAATTTTATAAATTTTTTTGTAATAAGTATACTTTAAAATTTCTAAAACTAGTCTTTCAAATTTAAATTATATATAAGTTTAGATTTTATTATTATGTGATTAAATTAAATATTACTATTATTATTGTGTACGTGTTTTGAAATTTGTTTTTTTAATTATTTTGTTAAAAAATATAAAAAATAAAATCGGATTGGTTCGAGTTTATGGAGTTAGTCGGGTTAGTCGGTTTCGGGCTCGGGTTGAAATTTTTTTAAATAATATTGTTGCCAACCCGACCTGAATTGATCTTCCTAGAGAACACCACCAAAGCTTTATCTCTACAAATTTGAATCTATCTCTTGCTCACCAAGCTAGCAATCTCACTATTCTTT
This sequence comes from Henckelia pumila, assembly GCF_033568475.1. Taxonomy (NCBI): domain Eukaryota; kingdom Viridiplantae; phylum Streptophyta; class Magnoliopsida; order Lamiales; family Gesneriaceae; genus Henckelia; species Henckelia pumila. The sequence continues at coordinate 19,737,211 of NC_133123.1, read as the reverse complement.
GAGCACTCAGAAAGTTCTATCTACTTTGCTCAAATCAGCCATCACTTATCAGATCTTTAAGGATCGACTAAGAATTTTTCAAGCTCCTCGACCACTTCACACATAAATTTTACAAAGAAGAGTTTGATAGTTTGTATCAAAGGATTCAAACACGTGACATTGTGTTTATTTTAGTTTGATAAGAGCTGTAATCTTATCTTGTTGTGTATTAGAAATTTCGAGTAAGGAAGTTGATAAGTCCTAATATTGGAGTGAGTTGTTACAGTATCTGTAAAACCAAAGTCTTCTAGTGATTTTCTTACTTTGGGAAGGAGGGGAGACGTACAACATTCGAACTTCCATATCCCTTGTATTCTTTACCTTCTTTTATATTGTTGATATATCTGTGATCTGAGTATAGAGTTTCATTGAAAGCTATCGAACTATTTCGCACTTTTAAAATTGTTTGAGTGCCTTCAAAAATTGAAAACTTTGGTCTAATTGACTAACACCCACTCGACCGGTAAAATATTTTTAAAGTGTGTATTAATCTCTCTCCACACACATATCTTCTATCCCAACGCAAAGTTTACACATGAACTCAAAATAAATAGTAATTTATTTAAACAAAAGAGAGTTGACAAATTAAGACGTGCAAACACATTTAATAACTAATAATATGTGTTACTTCAAAAAAAAAAATTATGTGTGAGTGTGTGTGATTATTGCCACTAGGGCTGGCATCAAAATACCGAGTTTTCGGCATATCGTATTGAAATTTTTTCGATATACAGACAATTTTTCGGTATACCACATTTTTTTTCAATATCTATACGGTATCAATATGGATTTTTTTCGTACCAAAATTTCAGAATTTCTGTATCGGTATCGGTATGAATTTTTTTCATACCAATATTTTTGATACGGTATACCGAAAAACCACCCCTAATTGCCACCACTTTAGGAAAAATTGACTATCATCACATGAATACTTGTAATCTTCGTGGATTTCTTCAAACACCTGCCTCTGATGATGCTGCTCTTCCTACCACTGATGAGATGACATCTGTCATCATTGGAGGACATGTCACTGTTTATCCAGCTCATCCTAAGAAATTGTCAGCAGCCAAGCTCACTTCTTTTTACTCTGTCCTCCATAAAACTGCTGTGAAAACTTGGACTCCATCCGAAAATTCCAGTGTGGTTACCAAGCATCAAGCCTCTGTCTTGTATGCTATTGGCACTGAAATTGCATTCAACTACAGTCGACTCGTGTTTGACACAGTCATGACTTTTGCAGATAGTGCTCAACCTACATTGAAGCTGCCTTATCCATCGCTCATCTATTCTATGCTGCTATCTCAAGAGATTGAGAAGGATGATGATGAAGCACTTATTGCTCCAGGAGAGTTGCTAAAATCGCACCTGCTTTGCTCAAAGGAAATCGGAAGATAGACCTTCCTTGGTCTGAGTCTGCTGATGCCGCAGGTGTTGTGGCAGGTGCTGCCAACACCTCCTCTGTCACTGCTATTTTTGTAACCCCCCCCCTCTACTGCTCATGATGTTGATCCTGCATTCATACAAACTCAATTGGTGCATGCTGAGCAGAAAATTGCACAAGCAACGACGGACCTAGCCTATTATGAAGGGTTAAAGGCTCACTATGAATCACTCCTAAGCGGAGCTGGCCCTTCTGAACAAAAAGAGGGAGAAGAAAGTGAAACAGAAGAAGCTGAATCTGAGAGCAATCAATTTTAATCTTAGTTTTAGTTTTTTTTTTGGTTTTGCTAGTTTAGTTATGATTTTTTTGTTTAGTATTGTTTTTCTCTGATCCTAATCAAAACTGTCTTTTTGTGGTGTTAACTTTGATATGATTTTTTGTTTGTGTTTCTCCTTGCTCTTATGGTTTCTGATTTAAGGTGTCATAGCTAGATGTTGCCAACATCTTGTGACAACACCTCTGGATATACTTAGGGGGAGAATCTATTCAGGGAGAGTTTTGATTAAGTGGGAGTTTTAGTTGATATGTATGTGAGTTAAATGTGTTTAGTCCAGAAAGGCAAAAAGGGGGAGATTGAAAGGAATATTTTATTTCTTAAAATCATCCTAGTTTGAAAAGAATTTATTTAATATGTTTTGTCTTTCTTGGACATGAAGTAATTTTATATAATTTAGTCATTTCCTTGAATAACTTGATTTAAGATATGATTAAGTTTATCATAATATTTATTATCTTATCTCTAATGATTTAATTTCATTATTATGTATATTTGACTTGATCAAAAAGAAACAAGATCTAGAGAATCCTATGTCTACAAGAAAACATCTACAAGAAAACATCTACAAGGAAGGATTCTAGTCTATATATTGGAGAGAGACAAATAAATTGATGGACGGATACATGCAAAAGAACTGAAGATCTTCTGAAGACTTGTCTCAGTCGTGATTGCTTGAAGCCGTGAAGAACACTCGAAGATTGTTGATCGAAGAGTGTTATTGTCTCACGTGTTTTGGCTTCAAGTTTTTTTCTCCTTACTTCGTTTTCAATATTCTATTTCAAATAGAATGTTTTTAGGATAACTTTTACTCTTTATTTTCTCACTTGTTTTGAAAAATTGAATTTTACAATAATCACTAGTTTTAGGGTTTGTAAAACTCTTTGAATTATTTTCTAGTGAAGTTTTGCACTGAGGCACTGCAAGAGTATTTTATACTCTTGCTTATTTATCTGAGTCTATTTATTTTGTTGCTTGTTTATTTTATTTACGCTTTAATTATATTCCGCTGCAAGTTACTCAAGGTGTTATTGTAGGTGTGGTCAACATCTTGTGACAATACCTCAAAAAGTTTATGTACAACCCCTATTCCCTTACACTAACTTAGCAGAATCCATTGATTTTCAACCAAAATTAGCCTTATTAGAAGAAAAGAAAAGGAAATTAAGAGCAATTGCAATGCACTTACAAAAATCAAGAGCACTTGCAACGTACGCCCAGAATCATCGATAGAAGGATTCGGTGCATTTTTCTGAAAATCAACAAGATTCTGAAAATTCGATTCACGGAGAACAAAATATCTCGAAAAATCTTAAGCTACAAAATACCTCCAAAAACCAAAAGCGGTTGAAATCGGATTCCATAGTAAATTTCGCCATGAGAGAGCAATTCGGAGAGGTGGGAACTAGAGGCGCGAGTGGAGAACTTCTGCGCGCGAATAATTTCATTATTAATTTTAACAGCTGTTATTTACTTATGTATTGTAATTTGTTTACTGAATTATTAATTATTAGGTTATAATTAATAATTAAAATAATATTTTTTTATGCATCAACATGATCTGGCGTGATCTACATCTAAGCAAACAAAATATTTTAAAATCTTAGGTTATAAATATACAGAAATATTTGGGCATTATTTTTAGTTTATTAGATCTCTTTTTAAATTTTTTATCTTACACTAATAAAAATTTGATTAAAAAGTATTTTTAAATTATTTTAGAATAATTTAATGTATAACTAACATAATTTCTATTATAATAACTCAGTTGAAATAATGAAGACTAATGGAAAAGTGATAATTCGTTATGTTATATATGTTATCCATACAAGGGGAATAGCAAGTACGGTTAAAAACTTTATAAATAATTGACGATAAATTAGAGGGGATTGGGGTAGTTAAATTATAAGATCGGTTTATAACCGCTCTTAAAAAATGAAAACACCGTGGCTGAATGATTATTATATTAGACCATTTAGTAAGCGATCTAGTTGGTTATATATTATACCAGCGTTTTTTGTTAAACCGCTGCTATTGATCGTCTTTTTAGAGCGGTAAAGTGACCGATCTAAAACGTTATAGTAATTAGAGCGGTTCAGAAAATCGGTGTTAAAAATTATATATTTTAGAGTGGTTTAATAACCATTCCTAAAAAAACCATCTTGAATCTTATTTTTTTTGTAGTCCCTGAGGGGCCCGTCAAAAAACAATCTTGAATCTTATTTTTTTTAGTCCCTGAGGGCCCCGTGCCCGAAGGGCAACTGGACGGCCCAGATCTCTTTGTAGATCAATTGATTTGATCTGCAAAGATGATTCGAACCATTAATATTCCTGGCTTCAGGACACAGCATCGACACTTTCGTATTTTAGTTATGGAAGAAAATAAATTTTTGGTCTATATTAACTTGTCTATTTTTTGATTTTGGTCCATTAAATTTTCAAAGTTTAGTTTTGATACACAACTATTAATTTTCGGTTATTTTGGTCAAAGCGCTGACGTGACAGCTTGAAATCTCAGTATTACTTTTTCAGTGTCACGTCAGCAGTTTTCGGTATCATATCAGCAGTATGACCAAAATAACTGAAAATTAAAAATTAGTGTACCAAAATCAAACTTTGAAATGTTAATTAATTGACCAAACAAAAAATAATGTACGAAGTCAATAGAAAAAGAAAAGAAAAAGAAAAAACTGTTTGCTCTTTATATACTCCCAGAAACACCATTCAAAACCGTTGGAATGCCATAAAAAGAATTCTACAAAATCCAAAAACTCGATAATAGAGAAATCTTACCATTAATGTTAACAAAACCATAACAATCTACGCATGCAAGTGTAATAGAAGAGAAGTAATAAAACAGTGGATCATATTAACCTAAGATTAGCAGGCTCTATATCTGATCTAAATCTAAAAACTTCTCGTGCATCATCTAATTCATTTAGCTTCACTGTCCGAAAACTACAATCTTGGAGCATGTAAAATCCAACTTCACAGAATGCCGTCAAGAATGCAACGTCGGAATTGTAGAACCCCGCCGGAGATGGATGCGTGGCAACCTCTCCAAGGGATTCGATATTCCCCGACTTAATTTCTTTCTTCCACGAGTGGATCTTTATGTCATCCACAGTCCAAAGATCAATGTCGCCCTTTTCCGTGAGACAGGTGAATCCGAGTTTGCCTTGGTACTCCGACAGATGTTTGCTCCTGTAAGAACCATTAATGTCTTCTTTCACGAGTTTTGGTAATGAAAAGACGTCGAAACTGTTCTTTGCGACGTCGTATGAGAGAACATTGGCTTCAGTTGTAAGCCAATGCAAAGCATTGGAGGCGGACACTGCGGGGTTGGTGCATATAAACTCATCGTATGGCAATATAACGTCTTCTTGTTCTTCCTTCCAACCTCTTATTTCCGAATCAAATATCTCAACTCTATAGCTGGAAAGTTGTTTCAATGGCCTGAAAACAACAAAATATTTATAAAAGAAGAGAAAATTTGTAATCAACAAGTAGAAAAGTAATATAAGATCAAAAACAAGACTTAATTTGAATCATCAACACGTACTCTATAATTCTTCGTCGTGATAATCGGATTATTTTGAAACGAAGGGGTTGGGATCTCAGAACTATCATGGCCATAGCTGTGGTTCGATGGCGAATTTTCGGGTTTGGAAGAGCTCTCCATTCTCTTGTCATGGGGATGCAAACATAGTAACGACATTGTTGTTTTCCGAGTTGCTTCTCACAGCACAATATCCCTTGGTTGGAGGCACAAGCCAAAATCTTGACTTTTTTGGGTAAACATTCTTTGGGGAGAGTGCTATCACAAGATACAAACTTGGACACATACTCATTGTGCCTTATGTCTTGGATGAAGTATCCCGACTTAATCTTCGTCCCCTCGCAATGAATCGACGTGAAACTCGATTCGTATATCATCTTCTTCCATTCTTTGGATACAACTTTGCATGTATCCAATGATTTTAAGGATGTGATTTGAGTTAGAATCTTGAATATGGTGTCTGAAGATAATTCTGGAGAAGCCATTGGTAAATATTGTGTGACGATGAATTTGTTTGACCAGAAAATTCAAGCTGTTTTCTTGTCTAAGATATGTGAAAGAGTGCCTATATGTAAAATCGACGAGGGGAGGGGTGGGGTGGGGGGTTGGGTGGTGCGTTCAAAACTTAATCTTGAAGATCAAGAAATTGGATGGTTTAAAAGTCAAGTTGCGTGGGAATTTGAACCATCATAATAATTTCATGTTTTGTTTTGCAGAATAATATTAACTAAAAGATTTTGGAATCCTACTAGGATTATATTTATGTTTTAAGTATATCAAAAATTATTTCAAAATTTAAATGTACAATAATTACGAGTGTTGTGAAAAATAAAATATTTAAAATTTACATATATCAAATGTTTATTTTACGAAAATATTGGCAGGCCAAAAAAATTAAATTCAATTCTAGTTTTGTGTTAAGAATACAATAGTGAAAATTGCTTTTTTTGGTCCTGTATAATTGAAATTTTGCGATTTCGGTCTTTTATATTTTTTATTTTTGTTTTAGTTCGCTATTTTTATTTTTTTGACAATTTTAATCCTTTTTCCAATATGACACCAATTCAGTGCTGATGTAGAGCTGAAATTGCCAAAAATCAAAACATACAGGACTAAAACTGAAATATGAAAACTAGGGGTGGCAAAAATTCCCAAAATCTCGAATCTCATCTCATTCCCGTCCCGAAAATATCTCAACCCGAAATTTTTCCGATCCAAACTTTCGGGATTTTTCCCATCCCGATTAATATCGGGAGAGGGATCGGGAATAAGACCTTATGCCTATGGGATTCCCGACCCATCCCGAAATAATATAATAATATATTTTATTAATAACTTTGTTAATATAATAAGAGCTAAATATTCTTAGATTTCATCTCATATAACACTTAATTGTGAACTTAATTCGCATAATTTTTATTTTTGGAACGATCAAATTGTAAAATCACGAAATGACATTTTATTTTTGTGTTTTTTTAAATAAATTAATAATTTAATTAATTCATATTTATAATTATCTAATTAGAACAAATATATAGAACAAGATTCAAGAGATTAATTTGACAATCTATTTAACTAAATTTATTTAGTAATTGTATCCGAACATTTTATTATAATTATCCGATACATTTTTTTCTTGACAAAACATTAAAATATTATCCAGAATATTTTAATATTATATGTTTTAAGTTGAATATTTATTTTTATTTATGAATATAAGTTTTTATATAGTATATTTAATAACATAATCACATTTTTTTATTTGTTTGAACGAAATTTTGAATATGAAAAAAAAAAAACGGGATTTTCTCTCCCTACCCGACGGGATCCCGAATGTTCGTGATCCCGAATAGTCGGGTCCCGAAATGTTTCGAGTACGGGATCGGAAAAAAAAAAAATGTTTCTCAATTCTTTTCGGGACCGGAATTGGGTAGGGGGATTACGGGACGGGTCCCGGCCCTATTCCACTCCTAATGAAAACATAGAAGATCGAAATCGCAAAGTGACAAACATATTAGACCAAAATTGCAGTTTTTTCAATATAATATTTTTGAAAAAATTTTGTTTTTGATCTTGCATATTTGTTTTTTTTAATTTTAGTCATCTATATTACCAGATTTTACTATTAGTCATTTTTTGTGTTATTTTAGTCATTTTTTGTACGTCGGTAGTGTCCATTAGCACTCCTAATAAAAATGATTAGAATTAGTAAAAATAAAATTTATATAAAAGATTAAAACTAAAATTTAATAAAATATAAGATAGAAAAAAAAACTCCACCATGACTAGTATAAGAGTTTATAAATTAATAGGAGATATAACTAGCTAGCTAGTAGAGCGAGCCACGTATACTAAAAAAATGGAATAAAGAATTTCATAAAACTCATCGGTCTTTTACAGCTCGGGCTATGCTACACCGGGTGTCCTTCACCTGGTGCAGCATCTGGCCAAGATCACACCGTGTGAAGGACACCCGGTGTGGCATAGGCCCTCCCGTCTTTTACCACAACTTCTAGAATGTAGGAATCCGACTCGGATTATCATCTTATTAACTTATTATGCAATTACTACCCAAACCGACAGAATACAACCGATAACTAAAAATCTCAAGCGATAAAATATACTACAACAATATTGATTGTGGCCCACTAAAATTTTTAAAAGATTATTGTTATATAAAAAAAATATATATAAATGTATTATTTATTTATTTATTAACATTTCAATATATATTTTGTAGCACCCGGTATTTTAATACGTAAATTCGCATGCATAATTAAGGAAAATAATTATTTAAAATTTTAAAAATGTGGGTTAAATGATATTTATGTGTTATTATGTGATTCATGTGCATGGTTTAAATTATTTTAGCAATTAACCCACAAGTATTGAATTTTTAGATTTTTTTAGTAATTAATTGATTTTATTGCGTATACGGGACCGTGGACGAACGAGATATTAGTTTTTCATCCAAAATATTTTATGAGATTTTAAGGAGCCTTAAAATATTATTTTAAGATATTATCTCATGAAATTTGTGGTATTTATTTATATATATATATATATATATATATATATATATATACCCATTTTTTACCCAAAATAAATCATTTTAATAACTTTTATTAACTTTTAAAAATACCTTATTTTAGTTTTACGGGATTTTAAGTTTTTTTTATCATTTTAACATGTATTTTAAAGTTTAAATTTTATATGTTTATGGTATATATCTATCGTAATTAATTATTAGTTAATTATGCTAAATTATCTCCTAAAACCCTACCCTATTTACGTTTTCTCTACCTAGCCGCCTCCGCCTTCTTCCTCCTCCTCCCCCATGTTATTCCAGTAGAAACTCAAGCCTCCATAGCCGACTTCAAGGAATTTTCTTGAGTTTTTCGTAGATCCGTCGTCCCGGAGCCGTACACGCGATAAAATATTTGATTAAATTCAAAGGCATGTCGAATTCTTTTTCTTTACCACCATATAACCTAATAAATTTTTTTTACCTCAGAAACTCAGTGATCATTATGTTAAAATTTCAAAATTTACGAAATATGCATTTTCTTCCCTCTTGCTCACGTTTTTGCTTGTCTTTCATGGGTTTGATTCACGTTTTTATGCCATGGGAGGGTCCAGCCTGTTGTTCTCCATGTAGATGCTTAAGTGAGGGACCCTAGGGTCAGTTGGTTCGAGTGGTTCGAGCCAAGAAGGGCCAGGAACGAAGTTAGATCAGCTGGTGCGTCTCAGGTGCGCAAGCTAGGGTTCTGTGGTAGAGTGGGTTGTGCGGCCATGCAGAGCCGGGAAGCGGCCAGGTTAGGACCGCCCAGACATGGGCTACGTCTGGGCGGCGGCACTCCGACCAGTGGCGGCCGGAGTAGGCCGGCATCAGGCCTTCACGCGGCCGAGAGAAAGATAGGGGAGAGGGGTTCGGGCTGGGGGCTGGGCGGGGCTGGGTTGGGTCTTGGGGGACCGGGTCGGGTCATTCAAGTCATGGGTTAAGTTAGTTGGGTTTGGGTTCGGGTTATGTTAGTCGGGCTTGGATATTTTTTATTTTTAAGTAATTATTAGATTAAGTTACATTTTTGGGCTAATTAAATGTTTAAAAATTAATTGGGCTTTTAAATATTTTAATTAGGCCTTAAAAATAGTTATTTAAGTAAGCCAAATAATTTTCATCGGCTTGAGAGTGCATGAGAATTATTGGGCCAATATGTGAATTTTTGGGTCTCTCAGTAATTAATATTGGGCTTAGTTAAGTTATTGGGCTTAAATATTTTATTTGGATCCAATTATGTTTAAGTATTTTATTTGGGCTTAAATATGAAATTTGGGCTTTATTTAAGTTATTGGGCCAGTCTTAGAATTTATGGACTTAAGTATAGGGGATCAGCAGTCTGGGCAATCTCATGAAAAATTACTAAGTCCTGAATATATATTTAATTTATTTTATGCATGAAGTCTATTTTAAGTATAAGTATATATATGTTATGAAAATAATTAAATATATATTACGGACACATTTTTAAATGCATGCATACATGAAATAATTTTATGATATGTTTTTGATTGAGATTGAGCATGAAAAATATTTTTATGAAAATTGAAGTGATATGGCGGCACAGAGGTGGTTTACCACCAGCACAGAGGTAGTTCTACTACCGGCATAGAGGTGGTTTTATCACTGGCACAGAGGTAGTTTACTAACGGCATAGAGGTGATTTATTCACTGCCACGTACGTTGGTTCTTTTAGACTGATCAGTCAGCACAGTTATTAGTCACATTCATGGATATGACCATACTCAGTTTTTATGATTATGACATGCTTATGTTATGTATGATTAGTTATGATTTATGTAAGGAATGATGATGACAGTTGTTTATGATGCATTATTTTAAGATCATGCATGCATGTTAATGTAAGTTATATGCATTAGTATGATTATGTGTTTGCATGATTTTAAACCTTGTTATGTATAAGATAAAACATGTTGGGCCTCTAGGCTCACTACGCTTATATGGTGCAGGTGAGTACGATGATAGCACAGTAGCTCCTACCGGCGGTGAGGGCCTATGAGTTCACCTGCAGATGGCACCCGTGACCGTTGCTATCAGATATTTTATGTCTTTAGATTTTTATCAGTTCTTTAAACACGTTTTTCTGCATTTATATTATTATGGTGGTTTCAAAAGTATTATTTTATTTACGTGTGCATGGCGTATGAATTTTTGTATGGGATTTTATTTTAATAATGCATGATACAAGATTTTTATTAAGTATTTGATTAATATTTATATAAGTTATTTATCAAGTTTTTATTCAGTGTTTAATTTTAGTGTTTATACATATATGTATGGGCATATATGTATTATATGTACTTTTATTAGTTATAAAAAAAATTTCCTAGTATTTTATTAGATCGAGTCGTCTCATATTTATTGATCGTGAACTCCCACCTTCTTTTATATTTGTTCAAGGTTTGTGTCCTCGAGTTCTCAAAATTTTTATTTTATGTATTTATCTTACTCAAATACAAATGTTTAGAAAACTAATACACGAACTACAATTTTGAAAGAGCGAAAGTAACGATTCTTATTGAAAATCGGTAGCTCCATCATCGCTGCACACTACACGGCCCCCCCAAACATAACGTCATGGATCCGCCCCTGCCCCAACTCCTGAGCACCGCTCCGCTACTCCTCTGGAAACGCCTCGCTATTGCCCGACCCCCGATTATATGGCTGGAAATGCCCAAGAACACACCAATATTGAGGGAAGAAATTTGTGAATTGGAACTTTGAAATGAGCCTCGAATTCCCTATTTATAGGCGACGATTGGAAGCTCTGATCTTTGCATGCATGTCACGTTTCGAACTTGGCCACTTCGAAAGCTCTGATCTCCACTTCGAATCTTTTGATCTCATGCATGCATTGACGTGTCCAAAGCCTCTCGACACCTAAGTGGCTGGTTGAGTTCGGACCTTCTGAACCCTAGTTCGGATCTTCCGAACTCTCACATGTCAATGTGTGGTTGACACCTCACTAATTGCATGGCCTAAATCTGATCGGTTTGGATCTACCGAACTACATTCTTAGCTTCTGAACTTGAACAGTTCCCGCGAACTAGTTAATTTGGATCTTTCGATCTCTATTCGGATCTTCCGATCTGTCTTGTTTCTCAACCAAACTAAGTCACTCTTGCGGTGCTTCCAATCTGGAGTTCACATCTTCCGAACTCCTCGGTGGTTTCGAAGTCATGTTTTCCCATTTATGGTATTATTAAACACTTGGATAATTAGGATTATTATCTCTTAATCATGTTTTACCATTATAATCTCGTGAAACAGGGTGTAGGTTACTACATAGAAGCCAGAACAAAAAAACAAAGTACACTCAAGTACAAGAACTCGTACAAGATGATGCAAATTGAGCTAGCGTATGCGTAGTCGAATTAGCTTGTAGACGCATATGATTAATAATTCCCTTGAAGTCTTCCTCCAACATAATCTCTTTGATAGCAGCAGCCTCTCGTCCGGTCCCAAACACTCATAAGAATAACACACAATTGTACTCAACTCCAAGGAATCAAAATATGTCCAAATATTGGTAGTATTACAAAGTTTACAAAGCCTCAACCCATAAAAATTGGCCCAAAGTTCACCTATAAAACCAGAACCTAGATTTCGAAGAGGACAAGCCTTTGCAGCAACAATTCAACCATTTTAGTTCCGAAGAATAGTCCCAATCGAGAAACAACTCTTAACCTCATTAAAACCAGCATCGACGTCCAATATAAACTGACCCAAGGAAGGCTTCTCCCAACAAGTATTCCCTCCAGCCTCCAAAACAGAGCTCTAAATTCGGGGTTTCAGTTTTGCACATTTAAATTCCAAAATAAACAAGCTAACCCAATCAACCTTCACTGGCAAAAACTGTGGGAAAGATTCATGATTTATTCGACAAATATCACACCAAATCCCCCAGGACATAGCATAGAATAAACTCAAATATTCCCGAGAAAATAACTTTAATGCCCCATAAATGATATCTAAGAAAGAACTCTCTTGGCACAACCAAAGAAAAGACAAAAAAAAATACTATTTTTCCAAATTGGTATACTAAATAGACAATAAAACAGTGCATGACATGTTGAAACCATAAAATAATGGCACATGGGACATATACCTAAGACTGGAAAATGGTGTCTTTGCAAGATTGAGCTCCAAGGGATCGGAATGAAATTGTGAATAGCATGCCAAGTAAATTGTTAACACCGAAAAATGTTGGATAGACGCAGAAACCTTTTCCAATGAGATCTCTACTTCCACTGTTGCCTAGATGCAAAGGTCGGTTATTTGAATAGAGAAAAGAACTCGTGAATGGGTGAAGAAAGAGTTTTTCGGCGTGGTCACTGACTGCTTAATTCGATTATCTAGCAAGTGCACTAGGTGAAGTAATAGTAAAGTGAAAAGAGAGTCCAAGTATCGATCCCACAGGGACTGTAGTCAATTCTCAAAATTTAATTATTTTACTTAATCTAGACAAAATTATAAATAGCAATTTGATTGAAATAAAATAAGAATTTAAAATAAAAAACTGCTTAAGAAATAAGAATTAAAATAGTTGAAAGGAAAATTTAATTAAAATGAGGCAACCAAGACACACGTTGGTACCAAACAAATTATGCAAACAAGTGGCAAATCTAGGATTCAGATTTAATCTTAAATCACGGCGAATTATCCTATCTTGTTTAACAGTCTATTTCTAGAATATGTTAAATCTATTCAAGTTATGATGGATTAATTTTCATAATTCTAATCAAACATGAATGCATTCAATATTTGTGATAATTAAGTTTTCACCTAAAACCGCATATTTAAACCGAATATTATTTCTAGTCGGTTTTACCATATGTCAATTATTGGAGTAATCCAAATCAATTACTCCTCTGTCGAATCAGAATCAATTAACAAGCAAGTAAATAATTATCTAGATCATTCACAAGCATAATATAAATCCAACAATCAATAACTTGGATAAAAATCAAAAATCCTAAACAAACATCCAAATATTCAACATAAAATTGTTCGGTCCAATCTCGCCGTTTTGGTTGAAGAAAAATTACTCAATAGTTGAAAACAAAATTCAAACAAGTTTAATAATCAAAAGGGAAGAAAGAAAGAAAAACTCGATTGGAGCGTTCTTCAATCTCCAAGCTTCCTAGCTGTCGTCCACTCTCTCTGATGTCGTGCGATTGGGACCCCTTTTCACGTTTGACAATCTCCTATTTATATGTCTTTGAAAGCCCAAGAAATAAAGCCCGGAAAGTTGAAATTTTTAATTCCGGAAAATTCTAATTTTTCTGATTCTGTGACATGCACGGACCCACCCTGGACATGGGTCCGTGCTAGGTCCGCGCATTAAACTGGAACGCCAATTTTTTTTACGAAGAGGCCCGGACCCTTATTCGGACCCATACATGGGGTCCGTGCAATAAACTGGAATGCCAATTTTTTTATGAAGAGGCCCGAACCCTTATTCGGACCCATACAAGGGTCCGTGCATACCTCTCTCAAAGCCCGTAATTTTCTTGAAAAAATCATATCTCTAGTTCTAGCTGTCGGATCAAGCTGAAATTTGGACAGAAGCTTCAAAACATTTTGAAATTCATTTTGAACGGTGGAGATTGGATTTGAATTTTTCTATCATTAAAAATGAAATTTTGACCATTATTGCTCCGTTATTAATGCTTGCGGCTCTTCTCTTGCTCCAAAAATCATGATTTCTTCAGTATTTCTACAAAAATCAATCCGAAGAGTGAAATTCACACACATGCAATAAATCACGAATAAAACTTATAAAAAACTATGAATGCATGAAAAATAAATATAAAAACAACACCAAAATATGCACACAAAATGCACTTATCAACTCCCCCATACCTAAATCTTGCTCGCCCTCGATCAAGAAATACAATGCAACAAACAAAAAAGTAGGAAAAATTCATGGGAATTTTCCTCAGAGAAGTCACATGCCAAATTAAAACACCCTTGACCCTTCACAATACACCATCGGTTTAGTGTGAACGTGTGTGTGTGAAATGTCATTCCAGTTTCATGCAACTTTTAAAGAATCCGTTTTAAGACTGCTTAGCTACCTAAGAACACATCAGTGCAAGAGTCACTAGCATGCATCCATTCCTTCCATTTACCTCTAACAAACACACCTTCTTTGAGATTATTTTTATGCACCGTTGGATTTTGCACCCGACATTTTTAAGCCCCAATAATTACCCGCAAACTTGGCTATAACTGTGATAGGATTCGAATTTTAATCCCCTCGTTATAGCCCGGATGGAGCGACAATCTCATTTAACCCGCAAACTTAGCCATGGATCGGTGATTAGGATGTCAATTCCTTGTTCATGACCCAGATGGAGTTGATTTTTTTAAAAAAATTTATCAAATTCAAAATTTTTCAAAAATTGTGGTGCGCCCAAGATTATAAGTGCAATTGTTAGAGGATCACAAAATTCACAAGACACAATTAAGATCACTAAACACCTAGTATCGTGCAATGGTCAAATAGACACAACCATCATCAATTTTTTCGCTACAATTCACTGGTCTAACATGAGTACTTAAAAATATTCACGGTTCAACTTACGGTTTCTCATGTCAAGTCAAGAGGAAAAACATGAGTGCTTAAAAATATTCACGGTTCAACTTACGATTTCTCATGTCAAGTCAAGAGGAAAAACAAATATGTTCACAAAAATTATATTTTTTTCACAACAACTTCATCATCATTGGCTGTCATTCCTCATTCTACTCATGCAAGACGAGCACTAAAACAAATGCAACACGATGACAAATGACATAATTACGAACTATATGCATGCAAACAAACTAAAACATGACAGATGCAACACAAACACGATACAACAATAAAATACTAGAACATCCCCCATACTTATCCAAATCATTGCCCTCAATGCTTTAAAAACAATGAACATAATGAAAAAACAAACACACAAATGCACGAAAAACAAAAACACAATGAACACAAAAATAACACTCCCCTGGTTTATGCTTCGTTCTCTTCCTCCATCTGTAAAACTCCAACATCAACTTCACTTAACGGGGCAACATACATCAAAGAGCTGATGCCGCCCATAGTAAGAATCATACGACTATACGTATGGGTCATGATTTCCTATTCCCTCAAGCTTGGCGTGATATATGCATTTTAAACTTGTCGGTCCAACAACACTCAACATGAGCTGATTATTTTGGGAAAAGACGCGGATTTTAGGCTGAAGCTCATAAAGGATGTAATAGTGTGGAGTTGGCGTCAATGTCAAGAACGGATCTTCTGATGTTATACATGTAAAGTCCATTGATGATGTCATATCTGTCTCCTTGTATGTTTCTGAAAGAGTGGGTGCCCGGTTAGCCAACTTGTGGCTAAGGGCTTTTATGACTCTATGTATAAACAATCTTTGTTTAATATAATTTACATTCATTAATGGCATTTTCTTTGTCTTTCTTCATATTGTTATATTGTGATATTCTATTGTTGTTTTGATAAAGACCTTGAATATACTATAGTGTAAGTAAGATGAGATAGTGAATAAAGAGAGATCACTATTATGAAACACATCTTATAGTCACTGTATATTCTAAACAGTTTCTAGTCAATTGAGCCGTCCGTTAATAGGATAAGGATCGCTCGAGATTGAGACTAGCATTTGTGATGTCAAGTACCACGTTTCATTGGTAATGAACATGGAGATGTTCAAAGCATGCAAATGGATATTCATATGATGAATGATCGAACTACCCTATTCGGACTTTCCAAGTGGTTATTATTATTTGAGTGGATACGTCCGTGTTGGAGTGCGCGGCTTTCAGATCAAACAAGATTGATACCCGGTGCAGCGGAAGTTTAAAAATATTTATTATATGGAACGATTCCATATTGGGTATCAAATCTTTACGATTAAATTACGTGTGTAAAAATTCAAATAACGATTATATAATTTTTACCTTTAATATCGAATCGAGATTCTGGACACCAACAGATTTCTCTGCTCTTGTTGTATCTCCCTGGAACCGATGGACGAACAGTTCTTCTATCAGGTCCACGAATAGAGATTTAATCCCTCTGATAGATTGCACTAGAAAATCTATCAGAAGTTTTCTACGAAGAGATTAACGAATTTGATCCGTTAAACCAGACTGTAATTCAAAATCACAGGCTGGAATTTCTCGAGCAGAGGGGAGAGGGGTCGGCCACTTTAAGAAAAATAGCTTAGGGTTTTCGAAAATTTTGTGCCTTGTTATGTCTAATTTCTGTACTGCAATAACTTATTTATAATGTAGGCCACTAACAGCTTAGGGCCCATTAGTCATAAGTTCAGGCCCGACAAGCAAAGCCCGCATGTTCAGAAATTAATATAAAATTCATCGTGACTCCGATTGATAAACCGATTTTACCAATGTGCACAGAAACCATTTTTGCACCTTTTAAAGTCAAGATAAATTTTTCTGAATCCGAATTCAGTGATTTCCAAAAATGCTCATCACTATGTCATTTTAGGAAATCTCACTCCTCTACTCTTAAATAAGAAGTCCAACTTCTTCGTTCATTAAATTTAACTCTTTAAATTTAACTATCTCAACGGGGATTAAAAATCCATTACACTGTGTGACCCTCAATGGTTCAGGGATACAGCTAGCCGTGGGCTCACAACTCCTTGTGACTCGGAACAACAATTTCCGACTTGCCCATCGAATCATGGTATGAGCGCCTAGCAACATCGCCCCATGATTCCCTAGGTATCACTGATAGTGCCTACAAGAACCAGTAGATTTTGGTTAGCGTACAGTACGGTCCCTTCATCCATATATCCCGATCGAATCAACAACCATTGGTATATCGAGAGTCGCTCGAGATTCGATAACTATGCAATGCATCTTGAAGATCAAATAGTGACATCGCATGTGCTACTAAGAAACCATTTCTTAAATCACATCATGTACTCTGGCCAGAGATTCGTCACACTAATATCTCCTCAGATCGCATAGGATATCCACACTCGCAAGTATGTGGTGAATCCTTGACAACAAAGCATCGACTCCTACATGTGTTGTAACTGTACCCAATCCCGACACCTGATGACCCCAATAGAGTCGGTAAACGAGTCAAAGCACAGTACTAGCATATAGAGTCTCAATGATGTCTCAAGTAGTAAGGACTAATGGTGTACAACCAAAACCGCGGACTATATCCACTCGATAAGTGATAACCACTTGGAAAGTTCGGATAGGGTAGTTCGATCATTCATCATATGAATATCCATTTGCATGCTTCGAACATCTCTATGTTCCCTACCAATGAAACGTGGTACTCTGCATCGCAAATGCTAGTCTCACACTCGAGCGATCCTTATCCTTATTATCGGACGGCTCAATCGACTAGGAACAGTTTAGAATATACAGTGACTATAAGATGTGTTTCATGATAGATATCCCCATGTTCTACCACATCTTACATACACTATAGTATATTCAAGGTCTTTATCAAAACAACAATAGTATATCACAATATAACAATATGAAGAAAGATAAAGTCATTGCCATTAATAAAAGTGTAAATTATATTAAACAAAAGATTGTTTATACAAAGAGTCATCAAAGCCCTTAGCCACAAGTTGGCTCACTGGGCACCCACTCTTTCAATCTCCCACTTGCCCTATAGCCAACTAGTCATACTACGTAGACCCATTGCTTCGCGATGTTTGTCAAATAATGGTCCTGGCAAGGGCTTAGTAAGTGGATCAGCGATATTGTCTGCAGAGGCCACTCTTTCGACAGTGATGTCTCCTCTTTCCACAATCTCCCGGATGATGTGGTATTTCCTCAGTACGTGTTTGGATCTTTGATGAGACCTTGGTTCCTTTGCCTGAGCAACGGCACCCGTGTTGTCACAGTACACCGGGACTGGACCAACAACTTCAGGAATGACGCCCAACTCTTGGACGAAATTCCTCATCCAAACGGCCTCTTTAGCAGCAGCTGATGCTGCAATGTATTCTGCCTCAGTGGTGGAATCCGCTGTGGTGTCCTGCTTGGAACTCTTCCAAGAGACAGCACCGCCATTGAGCATGAACACAAATCCAGAGGTTGACTTCGAGTCATCTGTTGGAAAAAACTGGCGGTCAGATCAATCACGATTGATACCCGGTGCAGCGGAAGTTTAAAAATTTTGTTATGGAACAATTCCATAGTGTGGGTATCAACCGTTCAACGATTAAATTATTGTGTGTGTAAAATTTAAATAACAGTTATTAAATTTTACCTTAAATCTCGCAACGAGATTAATGGACACCAACAGATTTTATCTGCTCTTGTTGTCTCTCCCTGGAACCGATGAACTCCTTCAATCAGGTCCACGAACAGAGGTTTAATCCCTCTGATAGATTGCACTAGAAAATCTATCAGAAGTTTTCTGCGAAGAGATTACACGAATCTGATTCGTTATTCCTGACCGCGATTCAAAATCACAGACCGGAATTTTCTCGGGCAGAGGGGGAGGGTTCGGCCGATTTGTTGAGAGAGAGGCTAGGGTTCGATTTTTGCTCTGTCTCAAAAATTATGACCTGTTCTGTGTAATTTCTGTACTGAAATAACTTATTTATAATGCAGGCCACTAACTCCTTAGGGCCCATTAGTCATAAGCTGGGGCCCGACAAGCAAAGCCCGCTCGTTCAGAAATTAATATAAAATTCATCGTGACTCCGATTGATGAACTGATTTCACCAATGTGCACAGAAACCATTTCTGCACATTTTAAAGTCAAAATAAATTTTCCTGAATCCGAATTCAGTGATTTCCAAAAATGTCCATCCCTATGTCATTTTAGGAAATCCTACTCCCTTACTCTTATTTAAGAAGTCCAACTCCTTAGTTCATTAAATTTAACTCTTTAAATTTAACTATCTCAACGGGGATTAAAACTCCATTACACTGTGTGACCCTCAATGGTTCAGGGATACAGCTAGCCGTGGGCTCACAACTCCTTGTGACTCGGAACAACACTTTCCGACTTGCCCAACGAATCATGGTAAAGCGCCTAGCAACATCGCCCCATGATTCCCTAGGTATCACTGATAGTGCCTACAAGAACCAGTAGATTTTGGTTAGCGTACAGTACGGTCCCTTCATCCATATATCCCGATCGAATCAACAACCATTGGTATATCGAGAGTCGCTCAAGATTCGATAACTATGCAATACATCTTGAAGATCAAATTAGTGACATCGCATGTGCTACTAAGAAACCATTTCTTAAATCACATCAATTACTCTGGCCAGAGATTTATCACACTAATATCTCCTCAGATCGCATAGGATATCCACACTCGCAAGTATGTGGTGAATCCTTGACAACAATGCATTGACTCCTATATGTGTCGTAACTGTACCCAATCTCGACACCTGATGACCCCCATAGAGTCGGTAAACGAGTCAAAGCACAGCACTAGCATATAGAGTCTCCATGATGTTTCAAGTCGTAAGGACTAATGGTGTACAACCAAAACCGCGGACTTAATCCACTCGATAAGTGATAACCACTTGGAAAGTCCGGATAGGGTAGTTCGATTATTCATCCTATGAATATCCATTTGCATGCTTCGAACATCTCCATGTTCCCTACCAATGAAACGTGGTACTCCGCATCGCAAATGCTAGTCTCAAACTCGAGCGATCCTTATCCTTATTATCGGACGGCTCAATCGACTAGGAACGGTTTTAGAACATACAGTGACTATAAGATGTATTTCATGATAGACATCTCCATGTTCTACCACATCTTACATACACTATAGTATATTCAAGGTCTTTATCAAAACAACAATAGTATATCACAATATAACAATATGAAGTAATATAAAGTCATTGCCATAAAAGTGTAAATAATATTAAACAAAAGATTGTTTATACAAAGAGTCATCAAAGCCCATAGCCACACAGTTGGCTCACTGGGCACCCACTCTTACAATCTCCCACTTGCCCTATAGCCAACTAGTCATACTACGTAGACCCATTGCTTCGCGATGTTTGTCAAACAATGGTCCTGGCAAGGGCTTAGTAAGCGGATCAGCGATATTGTCTGCAGAGGCCACTCGTTCGACAATGATGTCTCCTCTTTCCACAATCTCCCGGATTATGTGGTATTTCCTCAGTACGTGTTTGGACCTTTGATGAGACCTTGGTTCCTTTGCTTGAGCAACGGCACCCGTGTTGTCGCAGTACACCGGGACTGGACCAACAAATTCAGGAATGACGCCCAACTCTTGGACGAAATTCCTCATCCAAACGGCCTCTTTAGCAGCAGCTGATGCTGCAATGTATTCAGCCTCAGTGGTGGAATCCGCTGTGGTGTCCTGCTTGGAACTCTTCCAAGAGACAGCACCGCCATTGAGCATGAACACAAATCCAGAGGTAGACTTCGAGTCATCCACATCACTTTGGAAGCTAGAGTCGGTATAGCCTTCCAGTTTGAGTTCTCGTCCTCCATAAACCATGAACATATTCTTAGTCCTTCGCAAGTACTTAAGAATGTCCTTCACGGCTTTCCAATGCATTTGACCAGGATTAGACTGATATCTGCTCGTGACACTCAGAGCAAATGCTACATCCGGTCTGGTAGATATCATCCCATACATGATACTACCTATAGCTGACGCATATGGTACATGTGTCATATTCTCTATCTCTTCATCAGTCTTGGGACACATAGACTTGGATAGAGAAACTCCATGACACATGGGTAGATGTCCTCTTTTGGACCCATCCATTGAAAACCGTTTCAATATGGTATCGATGTAGGTTGATTGAGTGAGTCCTATCATTCTCTTAGACCTATCTCTATAGATCTGTATCCCAAGAATGTAGGATGCCTCTCCCAAATCCTTCATCGAAAATCTACCTGATAACCATATCTTTGTTGACTGCAACATCCCTACATCATTCCCAATGAGTAGGATGTCATCAACATAAAGTACTAAGAATGTCACCGCATCCTTAACTACTTTCTTGTACACGCAAGGTTCCTCCGGGTTCTTGATGAAACCATAATCTTTTATTGTTTCATCAAATTTCTGGTTCCAACTTCTTGATGCTTGTTTTAGACCATAAATTGATCTCTGAAGCTTGCATACCTTATGCTCGCTTCCCATGGATGTGTACCCCTCTGGCTGCTTCATATAGATTTCTTCCTTAATGTCTCCATTAAGAAAAGCAGTCTTCACATCCATTTGCCATATCTCATAGTCATACCATGCAGCTATGGCAATAAGGATTCTTATGGACTTGAACATAGCAACTGGTGAAAAGGTTTCATCATAGTCAACTCCTTGCCTTTGAGTATAACCTTTCGCCACCAATCGCGCCTTGTAGGTCAATACCTTACCATCAGGCCCAAGCTTTCTTTTGTAGATCCATTTACACCCTATTGGAACAATTCCATCGGGAGGATCTACCAAAGACCAAACTTGGTTTGTATGCATCGAATCCAATTCTGACTGCATAGCTTCAAGCCATAAATTCGAATCCGCATCAGAAATTGCTTCCTTGAAGTTTCTTGGATCACATCCAATGTCGGGTTCATCTTGATCCCCTTCAAGAAGAAGACCATATCGAATAGGAGGTCTAGAAGTCCTCTCAGATCTTCTAGGTTCAGGCGTGTCCAGCAATGGTTCCTGAGGTGTAGGATCGTTATTTTGTATTTCGGGTTCTTCTCGAACTTCTTCGAGTTCCATCATCTCGCCTTTCTTATCCAATAAGAACTCCTTCTCCAAGAAGGTGGCATTCCTAGAAACAAACACCTTTGTTTCAGCAGGATAATAGAAATAATATCCGATTGAATTCTTCGGATACCCTACAAAATAACATAAGCTGGATCGACTATCCAACTTATCTCCCACTGTCCGCTTCACGTAAGCAGGACATCCCCAAATCCTCAAGTACGAATACTTAGGAGCTTTGCCATTCCATAACTCGTATGGTGTTTTGTCCGCTGCTTTAGTGTGGACGTTGTTCAACAACAATACCGCCGTTTCAAGCGCATAGCCCCAAAACGAAGGTGGAAGCTCAGTGAAGCTCATCATAGATCGAACCATGTCCAACAAAGTTCGATTACGACGCTCCGATACACCATTAAGTTGTGGTGTCATAGGAGGAGTCCACTGAGAGAGAATCCCATTCTCTTTCAGATAGTCCAAAAACTCGGTACTCATGTATTCTCCACCTCGATCCGATCGAAGTGCTTTAATACTTTTACCTAGCTTGTTTTCTACTTCAGCCCTGAATTCTTTGAACTTTTCAAATGCTTCAGACTTATATTTCATTAAATATAAATACCCATACCTTGAATAATCATCAGTAAAGGTAATGAAGTAGGTGTGGCCATGTTGAGTCCCTACTCTAAATGGACCACAAACATCTGTATGGATCAAATCCAACAGATTCTGACTACGCTCAGGTTTCCCCTTAAAAGGAGATTTAGTCATTTTTCCTTTTAGGCAGGATTCACAAGTAGGTAGAGAGTTAATATCAGACATATCAAACATGCCCTCTCCCACTAGCTTGTTCATCCTCCTTGAGGAAATATGACCTAGTCTAGCGTGCCAAAGGTTTGCCGGGTTTTGACTATCGATTTTACTTTTGTTTGTTGTCGCCGGTTTGTCAATACAATTCACTGGAACGTCTTTTAGTTTTAAATTGTATAGATCGTTTTCAAGTTGTCCATTTCCAATTAAACATTCATTCTTGTAAATATTGCAAATCCCATTCACAAAATTACAAGAATAACCATCTCTATCAAGCATAGAAATAGAAATAATGTTTTTAATTAAATCTGGCACAAATAAAACATCTCTCAACAATAATTTAAAACCATTCTGCAAAATCAAACAAACATCTCCAATGGCCGTAGCTTCAACTCTGGAACCATTCCCGAGCCTCAGCTGGGTCTCACCCATTCTAAGCCTGCGACTTCTTGTCATCACCTGCAAATCATTGCAAATGTGAGATCCACATCCGGTATCCAATACCCAAGAAGTTGTATTAAGTGACATGTTTATTTCGATATAGAACATACCCTTTGCAGTTCCCAACTGCTCAAGATACTCCTTGCAGTTGCGCTTCCAATGACCCGGCTTCTTGCAGTAATGGCAAACATCCTTGGATTTTCCATTGTTTGAAGCCTTTGTCTTTTGCTTCTTCTCGGGTTCCACTTTCTTGGGTGGGGCAGAACGTTTCTTGCCCTTCATACTTGGCCCCTTCTTAGCAGAAGATGAGGAGCCCACCAAGAAAGCTGGCTTATCCTTCTTAAGTGTGGATTCATATGTAACGAGCATATTGACCATCTCTTCAAGGGTGGCCTCTATCTTGTTCATATTAAAATTTATCACGAATCCATCAAATGAAGAAGGAAGAGATAGAAGCAGCAAGTCCACATTGAGTTCATGCTCCAACACCAAATCAAGGGTCGCTAACTTCTGTATGAGCCAAATCACTCGTACCCCATGATCACGGACCGAAGTCCCTTCACGCATGCGGCACGTCATCAACTCCTTAACAGTAGAGAACCTTTCAGCCCTCGACTGAGCCCCAAAAAGTTCCTTGAGTTGCGCGTGAATGTCAGCAGCATTCACCGTGTCCTCAAATCGCCTCTGGAGTTCATCAGACATCGAGGCTTGCATATAGCATTTGGTCTTGATGTCATGGTCCCACCATGCATCAAGCTTGGCCAATTCCTCCGGACTAACATCAGCTGGTGCTTCCTTCGGAGGTGCTTTCTCTAACACATAGAGCATTTTCTCCGAAGTTAAGACAATCTTCAACTTCCGGAACCATTCCGTATAGTTGGCGCCAGTCAGCTTGTTTTGTTCGAGGATCGAGAATAAAGGATTTCGCGAATTCATTGTATGAAATACTGAAAAGGAAAACAGACATATATCAATGATTGTTTAACAATTTACTAAGACATAAAATAGGCGAATTTAATTTTATGAATCTCACTCCCACTATTTTAACGATTTCACCACCCTCTAGTGAAAACGGGAAACTTTTTCCTTAGTGAGAACATGGAGTCCAATTGACAAACTTATGGTCCCGAATAATATCAGCCAACCATAATTCTCAAAAGGTAGAGCCCAATTGCTTCCAAAGCAACCCCCATGTATTTACCTCATGTCCAATAAGGGCCCAATAATATGACGCCGTTTAAAGTGACATGTCAAGATGACCCATCAATATTAAGTTGTGATGGACGGTCGCCATGTGGATCCCCCAATAATATGAGCCGATCCCATGGGAGTTCCACCCAACTTACAACATTTGTCGATCCAATGTACAGCTTTCCGACGGACGGGCCCCCCCAATAATATGAGCCGGACCGTATCCGCGGGTAGCATCACATACATTGACCGTTGATGGAAGGTAGGAACATTTAAACAATATTTAAATTTCCTTTATTTATCTTGATATAAATTTTAAATCATATTTAAAATGAGGGATTTTATTTATAAAAATATTTGTCTCATCATATTTAATTTATTGCATGCATTGCCGGATTCACGCAATTTATGTCTAAACATGCATACAATCATAATATCACATATTATATAGGATGATCGATTCCATTTCTAATTGACCCGTGGTTGCCAATCACGGGTCTTAGTCCAATCCTAGGTAATATGCAGTATGCAAATGCAATCCTATTACATATGCTTCCAATTTACATTTCTTCAGTCTTCATTGTCTGCTGGGCCCACCATCTTCAAATCTTGATCTCCCACTATATCTAATGTATTTACAATAAATAACAATGACAAGTAGGGGATACATTTTTAGGGGGTGGGAACGGGCTATAAACCAAGCCCACTTTTATTACATATGACATTCATATCGGGCCATAAACCAGGCCCATTAATAAAACCAACAATAATAAAGACAAAATGTAAATTCCTAACATACACCTACAAAATTGGTCATGGCAATCGATCATCCTTATCCAATAACATTTAATTCAAAATTAATTTATTGGATAACATGCTGTGGCAATTCAAATTTAAACAAGATAAAATCATATTTTATATATAAAATCTCATTTCACATATAAAATCATATTTTATCTCTATATCAAATAAAATCATATTTTATCTATAAAATCCAATTTTACAAATAAAATCATATTTTACTTAATATATCATAAGATCATATCTTATCATCAATTGTACCAAAATAATTGATTTCAAAATTCAATTTACGGATAAAATATTAAAATTTTCCAAAAATTCAAATTTATCCAAAATCAATTTTAAAATTTACGGACTCGAACAATTCGATCCGAAATCTCGTGAACCAATCAAAAACAATTTTTGACCGGACCAAAAATAAAATTTTAAATATTAAAATTAATTTTTAAATAAAAATATAATTTTTCCCGCGGGCCGCCCGGGACACTCCCGGGCCGGCCCGCACCCGGGGCGCGGGCCGGGGGCAGCCCGGCTGCCCCCTTTGGGCAGCGCCTGGCGCCGCCCCTGGGCGGCGCCGTGCGCTGCCCTGGGCGGCGCCGAGTGCCGCCCTGGGCGGCGCCGTGCGCCGCCCTGGGCGGCGACGGTCGCCGCCTTGGGCGGCGCCGAGCGCCGCCCCTGGGCAGCGCCGAGCGCTGCCCTGCGCAGCGCCCAGCGCTGCCCTGGGCGGCGACGGTCGCCGCCTTGGGCGGCGCCGTGCGCCCCCTTTGGGCGGCGCCGTGCGCCGCCCGGGGCAGCAACAATTGCTGCCCCACCGGGCAGCGATCCAATCGCTGCCCGGGTTTTGCCCCGAAAAAAAAAAATTTTTTTTTTTATTTAAAAATATTTATTTTGTTTCAAAAACCGAGACTCAAAAATTTTGTACAATTGATTAATTTAATCGTTTGATCTGAGCAACCTGGCTCTGATACCACTGTTGGAAAAAACTGGCGGTCAGATCAATCACGATTGATACCCGGTGCAGCGGAAGTTTAAAAATTTTGTTATGGAACAATTCCATAGTGTGGGTATCAACCGTTAAACGATTAAATTATTGTGTGTGTAAAATTTAAATAACAGTTATTAAATTTTACCTTAAATCTCGCAACGAGATTAATGGACACCAACAGATTTTATCTGCTCTTGTTGTCTCTCCCTGGAACCGATGAACTCCTTCAATCAGGTCCACGAACAGAGGTTTAATCCCTCTGATAGATTGCACTAGAAAATCTATCAGAAGTTTTCTGCGAAGAGATTACACGAATCTGATTCGTTATTCCTGACCGCGATTCAAAATCACAGACCGGAATTTTCTCGGGCAGAGGGGGAGGGTTCGGCCGATTTGTTGAGAGAGAGGCTAGGGTTCGATTTTTGCTCTGTCTCAAAAATTATGACCTGTTCTGTGTAATTTCTGTACTGAAATAACTTATTTATAATGCAGGCCACTAACTCCTTAGGGCCCATTAGTCATAAGCTGGGGCCCGACAAGCAAAGCCCGCTCGTTCAGAAATTAATATAAAATTCATCGTGACTCCGATTGATGAACTGATTTCACCAATGTGCACAGAAACCATTTCTGCACATTTTAAAGTCAAAATAAATTTTCCTGAATCCGAATTCAGTGATTTCCAAAAATGTCCATCCCTATGTCATTTTAGGAAATCCTACTCCCTTACTCTTATTTAAGAAGTCCAACTCCTTAGTTCATTAAATTTAACTCTTTAAATTTAACTATCTCAACGGGGATTAAAACTCCATTACACTGTGTGACCCTCAATGGTTCAGGGATACAGCTAGCCGTGGGCTCACAACTCCTTGTGACTCGGAACAACACTTTCCGACTTGCCCAACGAATCATGGTAAAGCGCCTAGCAACATCGCCCCATGATTCCCTAGGTATCACTGATAGTGCCTACAAGAACCAGTAGATTTTGGTTAGCGTACAGTACGGTCCCTTCATCCATATATCCCGATCGAATCAACAACCATTGGTATATCGAGAGTCGCTCAAGATTCGATAACTATGCAATACATCTTGAAGATCAAATTAGTGACATCGCATGTGCTACTAAGAAACCATTTCTTAAATCACATCAATTACTCTGGCCAGAGATTTATCACACTAATATCTCCTCAGATCGCATAGGATATCCACACTCGCAAGTATGTGGTGAATCCTTGACAACAATGCATTGACTCCTATATGTGTCGTAACTGTACCCAATCTCGACACCTGATGACCCCCATAGAGTCGGTAAACGAGTCAAAGCACAGCACTAGCATATAGAGTCTCCATGATGTTTCAAGTCGTAAGGACTAATGGTGTACAACCAAAACCGCGGACTTAATCCACTCGATAAGTGATAACCACTTGGAAAGTCCGGATAGGGTAGTTCGATTATTCATCCTATGAATATCCATTTGCATGCTTCGAACATCTCCATGTTCCCTACCAATGAAACGTGGTACTCCGCATCGCAAATGCTAGTCTCAAACTCGAGCGATCTTTATCCTTATTATCGGACGGCTCAATCGACTAGGAACGGTTTTAGAACATACAGTGACTATAAGATGTATTTCATGATAGACATCTCCATGTTCTACCACATCTTACATACACTATAGTATATTCAAGGTCTTTATCAAAACAACAATAGTATATCACAATATAACAATATGAAGTAATATAAAGTCATTGCCATAAAAGTGTAAATAATATTAAACAAAAGATTGTTTATACAAAGAGTCATCAAAGCCCATAGCCACACAGTTGGCTCACTGGGCACCCACTCTTACATCATCCACGTCACTTTGGAAGTTAGAGTCGGTATAGCCTTCCAATTTTAGTTCTCTTCCTCCATATACCATGAACATATTCTTAGTCCTTCGTAAGTACTTAAGAATGTCCTTCACGGCTTTCCAATGCATTTGACCGGGATTAGCTTGATATCTGCTCGTGACACTCAGAGCAAATGCTACATCCGGTCTGGTAGATATCATCCCATACATGATACTACCTATGGCTGACGCATATGGTACATGTGTCATTTTCTCTATCTCTTCATCTGTCTTGGGACACATAGACTTGGATAGAGAAACTCCATGACACATGGGTAGATGTCCTCTCTTGGACCCATCCATTGAAAACCGTTTCAATATGGTGTCGATGTAGGTTGATTGAGTGAGTCCTATCATTCTCTTAGATCTATCTCTATAGATCTGTATCCCAAGAATATAGGATGCCTCACCCAAATCCTTCATCGAAAATCTACCTGATAACCATATCTTTGTTGACTGCAACATCCCTACATCATTCCCAATGAGTAGGATGTCATCAAAATAAAGTACTAAGAATGTCACAGCATCCTTAACTACTTTCTTGTACACGCATGGTTCCTCCGGATTCTTGATGAAACCAAAATCTTTTATTGTTTCATCAAATTTTTGGTTCCAACTTCTTGATGCTTGTTTTAGACCATAAATTGATCTCTGAAGCTTGCATACCTTATGCTCGCTTCCCATGGATGTGAACCCCTCAGGCTGCTTCATATAGATTTCTTCCTTAATGTCTCCATTAAGAAAAGCAGTCTTCACATCCATTTGCCATATCTCATAGTCATACCATGCAGCTATGGCAATAAGGATTCTTATGGACTTGAACATTGCAACTGGTGAAAAGGTTTCATCATAGTCAACTCCTTGTCTTTGAGTATAACCTTTTGCCACCAATCGCGCCTTGTAGGTCAATACCTTACCATCAGGCCCAAGCTTTCTCTTGTAGATCCATTTACACCCTATTGGAACAATTCCATCGGGAGGATCTACTAAAGACCAAACTTGGTTTGTATGCATCGAATCTATTTCCGACTGCATAGCTTCAAGCCATAAATTTGAATCCGCATCAGAAATTGCTTCCTTGAAGTTTCTTGGATCACATCCAACATCGGGTTCATTTTGATCCCCTTCAAGAAGAAGACCATATCGAATAGGAGGTCTAGAAGTCCTCTCGGATCTTCTAGGTATAGGCGTGTCCAGCAATGGTTCCTGAGGTGTAGGATCGTTATTTTGTATTTCGGGTTCTTCTCGAATTTCTTCGAGTTCCATCATCTCGCCTTTCTTATCCAATAAGAACTCCTTCTCCAAGAAGGTGGCATTCCTTGAAACAAACACCTTTGTTTCAGCAGGATAATAGAAAAAATATCCGATTGAATTCTTCGGATACCCTACAAAATAACATAAGCTGGATCTACTATCCAACTTATCTCCCACTGTCCGCTTCACGTAAGCAGGACATCCCCAAATCCTCAAGTACGAATACTTAGGAGCTTTGCCATTCCATAACTCGTATGGTGTTTTGTCCACTGCTTTAGTGTGGACGTTGTTCAACAACAATACCGCCGTTTCAAGTGCATAGCCCCAAAACGAAGGTGGAAGCTCAGTGAAGCTCATCATGGATCGAACCATGTCCAACAAAGTTCGATTACGACGCTCCGATACACCATTCAGCTGTGGTGTCATAGGAGGAGTCCACTGAGAGAGAATCCCATTCTCTTTCAGATAGTCCAAAAACTCGGTACTCAAGTATTCTCCACCTCGATCCGATCGAAGTGCTTTAATACTTTTACCTAGCTTGTTTTCTACTTCAGCCTTGAATTCTTTGAACTTTTCAAATGCTTCAGACTTATATTTCATTAAATATAAATACCCATACCTTGAATAATCATCAGTAAAGGTAATGAAGTAGGTGTGGCCATATTGAGTCCCAACTCTAAATGGACCACAAACATCTGTATGGATCAAATCCAACAGATTTTGACTACGCTCAGGTTTCCCCTTAAAAGGAGATTTAGTCATTTTTCCTTTTAGGCAGGATTCACAAGTAGGTAGAGAGTTAATATCAGACATATCAAACATGCCCTCTCCCACTAGCTTGTTCATCCTCCTTGAGGAAATATGACCTAGCCTAGCGTGCCAAAGGTTTGCCGGGTTTTGGCTATCGATTTTCCTTTTGTTTGTTGTTGCCGGTTTATCAACATAATTTATTGGAACGTCTTTTAGTTTTAAGTTGTATAGATCGTTTTCAAGTTGTCCATTTCCAATTAAACATTCATTCTTGTAAATATTGCAAATCCCATTCACAAAATTGCAAGAATAACAATCTCTATCAAGCATAGAAACAGAAATAATGTTTTTAATTAAATCTGGAACAAATAAAACATCTCTTAAAAGTAACTTAAAACCGTTCTGCAAAATTAAATAAACATCTCCCACGGCTTTTGCTTCAACTCTGGAACCATTTCCGAGCCTCAGCTGGGTCTCACCCATCCTAAGCCTGCGACTTCTTGTCATCACCTGCAAATCATTGCAAATGTGAGATCCACATCCGGTATCCAATACCCAAGAAGTAGTATTAAGTGAAACATTTATTTCAATATAGAATATACCCTTTGCAGTTCGCAACTGCTCTAGATATTCCTTGCAGTTACGCTTCCAATGACCGGGCTTCTTGCAGTAATGGCAAACATCCTTGGATTTTTCCATGTTTGAAGCCTTTGTCTTGTACTTCTTCTCGGGTTCGACTTTCTTGGGTGGGGCAGAACGTTTCTTACCCTTCGTACTTGGCCCCTTCTTAGCAGAAGAAGAGGAGCCCACCAAGAAAGCCGGTTTATCCTTCTTTAATGTGGATTCATATGTCACAAGCATATTGACCATCTCTTCAAGGGAGGCCTCTATCTTGTTCATATTGAAATTTACCACAAATCCGTCAAACGAAGAAGGAAGAGACAGAAGTAGTAAGTCCACGTTGAGTTCATGCTCCAACACCAAATCAAGGGTTACCAACTTCTGTATGAGCCAAATCACTCGTACCCCATGATCACGGACCGAAGTCCCTTCACGCATGCGACACGTCATTAGCTCCTTTACAGTAGCGAACCTTTCAGCCCTCGATTGAGCCCCAAAAAGTTCCTTGAGTTGAACGTGAATGTCAGCAGCATTCACGGTGTCCTCAAATCGCCTCTGGAGTTCATCAGACATCGAGGCTTGCATATAGCATTTGGTCTTGATATCATGGTCCCACCATGTATCAAGTTTGGCTAACTCCTCCGGACTTACGTCAGCTGGTGCTTCCTTCGGAGGAGATTTCTCTAACACGTAGAGCATCTTCTCCGAAGTCAAGACAATCTTCAACTTACGAAACCATTCCGTATAGTTTGCGCCAGTCAACTTATTTTGTTCGAGGATCGAGAAAAGTGGATTACGCGAATTCATTGTATAAAATACTGAAAAGAAACAGACAAATATCAGTGATTGTTTAGGCAATTTACTAAGACATAAAATAGGCGAAATTTATTTTATGAATCTCACTCCCACTATTTTAACGATTTCACTACCCTCTAGTGAAAACGGGAAACTGTTTTCCTTAGTGAGAACATGGAGTCCAATTGACAAACTTATAGTCCCGAATAATATCAGCCAACCATAATTTTCAAAAGGTAGAGCCCAATTGCTTCCAAAGCAACCTCCACGTTTTTACCTCATGTCCAATAAGGGCCCAATAATATGACGCCGATTATTGTGACATGGCAAGATGACCCATCAATATTAAGTTGTGATGGACGGTCGCCATGTGGATCCCCCAATAATATGAGCCGATCCCATGGGAGTTCCACCCAACTTACAACATGTGTCGATCCAATGTACAGCTTTCCGACGAACGGGCCCCCCCAATAATATGAGCCGGACCGTATCCGCGGGTAGCATCTCATACATTGATCGTTGATGGAAGGTAGGAACATTTAAACAAATTTAAATTTCCTTTATTTATCTTGATATCAATTTTAAATCATATTTAAAATGAGGGATTTTTAATTATAAAAATTTGTCTCATCATTTTTTAAAATTTTGTATGCTTGTCGGATTCACACAATTTAGTATAAAACATGCATACAACCATAATATCACATATTATATAGGATGATCGATTCCATTTCTAATCGACCCGTGGTTGCCAATCACGAGTCTTAGTCCAATCCTAGGTAATATGCAGTATGCAATGCAATCCTATTACATTTGCTTCCAATTTACATTTCTTCTGTCTTTATTGTCTGCTGGGCCCACCTCCATCTTCAAATCTTGATCTCCCACTAAATCTAATGTATTTACAATAAATAACAATGACAAGTAGGGATACATTTTTAAGGGGCGGGAACGGGCCATAAACCAAGCCCACTTTTATTACATATGACATTCATATTGGGCCATAAACCAGGCCCATTAATAAAACCAACAACAATAAAACAAATGTAAATTCCTAACATACACCTACAAAATTGGTCATGGCAATCGATCATCCTTATCCAATAACATTTAATTCAAAATTAATTTATTGGATAACATGCAATGGCAATTTAAATTTAAAAGGATAAAATCATATTTCATACATAAAATCTTATTTTACATACAAAATCATATTTTATCTTTTTATCAAATAAAATCATATTTTATCTATAAAATTCAATTTTATACATAAAATCATATTTTACTCAATATATCCATAAGATCATATCTTATCATCAATTGTACCAAAAATAATTAATTTCAAAATTCAATTTAACGGATAAAATATTTAAATTTTCAAAAAATTCAAATTTATCCAAAAATCAATTTTAAAATTTTCGGACTCGAACAATTCGATCCGATGCCTCGTGGACCAATCAAAACAATTTTCGATCGGACCAAAAATAGAATTTTAACATATTAAAATTTAATTTAAAAATTAAAAAATAATTTTTCCCGCGGGCCGCCCGGGACGTTCCCGGGCCGGGCAGCCCGGCTGCCCCTAGGGCAGCGACGATCGCTGCCCTGGGCAGCGCCGTGCGCCGCCCTGTGCAGCGCCCTGCGCTGCCCGGGGCAGCGACCATCGCTGCCCCTCCCGGGCAGCGATCCAACTTGTGGCTAAGGGCTTTGATGACTCTTTGTATAAACAATCTTTTGTTTAATATAATTTACACTTTTATTAATGGCAATGACTTTATCTTTCTTCATATTGTTATATTGTGATATACTATTGTTGTTTTGATAAAGACCTTGAATATACTATAGTGTATGTAAGATGTGGTAGAACATGGGGATGTCTATCATGAAACACATCTTATAGTCACTGTATATTCTAAACTGTTCCTAGTCGATTGAGCCGTCCGATAATAAGGATAAGGATCGCTCGAGTGTGAGACTAGCATTTGCGATGCAGAGTACCACGTTTCATTGGTAGGGAACATAGAGATGTTCGAAGCATGCAAATGGATATTCATATGATGAATGATCGAACTACCCTATCCGGACTTTCCAAGTGGTTATAACTTATCGAGTGGATATAGTCCGCGGTTTTGGTTGTACACCATTAGTCCTTACTACTTGAGACATCATTGAGACTCTATATGCTAGTACTGTGCTTTGACTCGTTTACCGACTCTATTGGGGTCATCAGGTGTCGGGATTGGGTACATTTACATACATGTAGGAGTTGATGCTTTGTTGTCAAGGATTCACCACATACTTGCGAGTGTGGATATCCTATGCGATCTGAGGAGATATTAGTGTGACGAATCTCTGGCCAGAGTACATGATGTGATTTAAGAAATGGTTTCTTAGTAGCACATGCGATGTCACTATTTGATCTTCAAGATGCATTGCATAGTTATCGAATCTCGAGCGACTCTCAATATACCAATGGTTGTTGATTCGATCGGGATATATGGATGAAGGGACCGTACTGTACGCTAACCAAAATCTACTGGTTCTTGTAGGCACTATCAGTGATACCTAGGGAATCATGGGGCGATGTTGCTAGGCGCTCATACCATGATTCGATGGGCAAGTCGGAAATTGTTGTTCCGAGTCACAAGGAGTTGTGAGCCCACGGCTAGCTGTATCCCTGAACCATTGAGGGTCACACAGTGTAATGGATTTTTAATCCCCGTTGAGATAGTTAAATTTAAAGAGTTAAATTTAATGACCGAAGAAGTTGGACTTCTTATTTAAGAGTAGAGGAGTGAGATTTCCTAAAATGACATAGTGATGGGCATTTTTGGAAATCACTGAATTCGGATTCAGAAAAATTTATCTTGACTTTAAAAGGTGCAGAAATGGTTTCTGTGCACATTGGTAAAATCGGTTTATCAATCGGAGTCACGATGAATTTTATATTAATTTCTGAACATGCGGGCTTTGCTTGTCGGGCCTGAACTTATGACTAATGGGCCCTAAGCTGTTAGTGGCTTACATTATAAATAAGTTATTGCAGTACAAAAATTACACATAACATGGCACAAAATTTCGAAAACCCTAAGCTATTTTTCTTAAAGTGGCCGCCCCCTCTCCCTCTCTCTACTCGAGAAAAATTCCAGCCTGTGATTTTGAATTACAGTCTGGTTTAACGGATCAAATTCGTTAATCTCTTCGTAGAAAACTTCTGATAGATTTTCTAGCGCAATCTATCAGAGGGATTAAATCTCTATTCGTGGACCTGATAGAAGAACTGTTCGTCCATCGGTTCCAGGGAGATACAACAAGAGCAGAGAAATCTGTTGGTGTCCAAAATCTCGATTCGAGATTAAAGGTAAAAATTATATAATCGTTATTTGAATTTTTACACACACAATTTAATCGTAAAGATGTGATACCCAATATGGAATCGTTCCATATAATAAAAATTTTAAACTTCCGCTGCACCGGGTATCAATCTTGTTTGATCTGAACGCCGCGCATTCCATCAGTGGTATCAAAGCCAGGTTGCTCAGATCAAGCGATTAAATAAATCGATTGTACAAATTTTTTTTTTTTTTTTAAGCCTCGGTTTTTGAAACAAAATAAATATTTTAAAATAAAAATATTTTTTTTTTTCGGGCAAAAAAACCCGGGCAGCGATTGGATCGCTGCCCGGGAGGGGCAGCGATGGTCGCTGCCCCGGGCAGCGCACGGAGCTGCCCTGCGCAGCGCTGGGCACTGCACAAGGCGGCGCACGGCGCTGCCCAGGGCAGCGCACGGCGCTGCGCAGGGCAGCGCTCGGCAGCGATCGTCGCTGCCCTAAGGGCAGCCGGGCGGCCCGCGGGAAAATTATTTTTAATTTTAAATTAAATTTTAATATGTTAAAATTTTATTTTTGGTCCGATCGAAAATTGTTTTGATTGGTCCACGAGGCATCGGATCGAATTGTTCGAGTCCGAAAATTTTAAAATTGATTTTTGGATAAATTTGAATTTTTTGAAAATTTAAATATTTTATCCGTTAAATTGAATTTTGAAATTAATTATTTTTGGTACAATTGATGATAAGATATGATCTTATGGATATATTGAGTAAAATATGATTTTATGTATAAAATTGGATTTTATACATAAAATATGATTTTATTTGATAAAAAGATAAAATATGATTTTGTATGTAAAATAAGATTTTATGTATGAATATATTATTTTATCCTTTTAAATTTAAATTGCCATTGCATGTTATCCAATAAATTAATTTTGAATTAAATGTTATTGGATAAGGATGATCGATTGCCATGACCAATTTTGTAGGTGTATGTTAGGAATTTACATTTGTTTTATTGTTGTTGGTTTTATTAATGGGCCTGGTTTATGGCCCAATATGAATGTCATATGTAATAAAAGTGGGCTTGGTTTATGGCCCGTTCCCACCCCTTAAAAATGTATCCCTACTTGTCATTGTTATTTATTGTAAATACATTAGATTTAGTGGGAGATCAAGATTTGAAGATGGAGGTGGGCCCAGCAGACAATAAAGACAGAAGAAATGTAAATTGGAAGCAAATGTAATAGGATTGCATTGCATACTGCATATTACCTAGGATTGGACTAAGACTCGTGATTGGCAACCACGGGTCGATTAGAAATGGAATCGATCATCCTATATAATATGTGATATTATGGTTGTATGCATGTTTTATACTAAATTGTGTGAATCCGACAAGCATACAAAATTTTAAAAATGATGAGACAAATTTTTATAATTAAAAATCCCTCATTTTAAATATGATTTAAAATTGATATCAAGATAAATAAAGGAAATTTAAATTTGTTTAAATGTTCCTACCTTCCATCAACGATCAATGTATGAGATGCTACCCGCAGATACGGTCCGGCTCATATTATTGGGGGGGCCCGTTCGTCGGAAAGCTGTACATTGGATCGACACATGTTGTAAGTTGGGTGGAACTCCCATGGGATCGGCTCATATTATTGGGGGATCCACATGGCGACCGTCCATCACAACTTAATATTGATGGGTCATCTTGACATGTCACAATAATCGGCGTCATATTATTGGGCCCTTATTGGACATGAGGTAAAAACGTGGAGGTTGCTTTGGAAGCAATTGAGCTCTACCTTTTGAAAATTATGGTTGGCTGATATTATTCGGGACTATAAGTTTGTCAATTGGACTCCATGTTCTCACTAAGGAAAACAGTTTCCCGTTTTCACTAGAGGGTAGTGAAATCGTTAAAATAGTGGGAGTGAGATTCATAAAATAAATTTCGCCTATTTTATGTCTTAGTAAATTGCTTAAACAATCACTGATATTTGTCTGTTTCTTTTCAGTATTTCATACAATGAATTCGCGTAATCCACTTTTCTCGATCCTCGAACAAAATAAGTTGACTGGCGCAAACTATACGGAATGGTTCCGTAAGTTGAAGATTGTCTTGACTTCGGAGAAGATGCTCTACGTGTTAGAGAAATCTCCTCCGAAGGAAGCACCAGCTGACGTAAGTCCGGAGGAGTTAGCCAAACTTGATACATGGTGGGACCATGATATCAAGACCAAATGCTATATGCAAGCCTCGATGTCTGATGAACTCCAGAGGCGATTTGAGGACACCGTGAATGCTGCTGACATTCACGTTCAACTCAAGGAACTTTTTGGGGCTCAATCGAGGGCTGAAAGGTTCGCTACTGTAAAGGAGCTAATGACGTGTCGCATGCGTGAAGGGACTTCGGTCCGTGATCATGGGGTACGAGTGATTTGGCTCATACAGAAGTTGGTAACCCTTGATTTGGTGTTGGAGCATGAACTCAACGTGGACTTACTACTTCTGTCTCTTCCTTCTTCGTTTGACGGATTTGTGGTAAATTTCAATATGAACAAGATAGAGGCCTCCCTTGAAGAGATGGTCAATATGCTTGTGACATATGAATCCACATTAAAGAAGGATAAACCGGCTTTCTTGGTGGGCTCCTCTTCTTCTGCTAAGAAGGGGCCAAGTACGAAGGGTAAGAAACGTTCTGCCCCACCCAAGAAAGTCGAACCCGAGAAGAAGTACAAGACAAAGGCTTCAAACATGGAAAAATCCAAGGATGTTTGCCATTACTGCAAGAAGCCCGGTCATTGGAAGCGTAACTGCAAGGAATATCTAGAGCAGTTGCGAACTGCAAAGGGTATGTTCTATATTGAAATAAATGTTTCACTTAATACTACTTCTTGGGTATTGGATACCAGATGTGGATCTCACATTTGCAATGATTTGCAGGTGATGACAAGAAGTCGCAGGCTTAGGATGGGTGAGACCCAGCTGAGGCTCGGAAATGGTTCCAGAGTTGAAGCAAAAGCCGTGGGAGATGTTTATTTAATTTTGCAGAACGGTTTTAAGTTACTTTTAAGAGATGTTTTATTTGTTCCAGATTTAATTAAAAACATTATTTCTGTTTCTATGCTTGATAGAGATGGTTATTCTTGAAATTTTGTGAATGGGATTTGCAATATTTACAAGAATGAATGTTTAATTGGAAATGGACAACTTGAAAACGATCTATACAACTTAAAACTAAAAGACGTTCCAATAAATTATGTTGATAAACCGGCAACAACAAACAAAAGGAAAATCGATAGCCAAAACCCGGCAAACCTTTGGCACGCTAGGCTAGGTCATATTTCCTCAAGGAGGATGAACAAGCTAGTGGGAGAGGGCATGTTTGATATGTCTGATATTAACTCTCTACCTACTTGTGAATCCTGCCTAAAAGGAAAAATGACTAAATCTCCTTTTAAGGGAAACCTGAGCGTAGTCAAAATCTGTTGGATTTGATCCATACAGATGTTTGTGGTCCATTTAGAGTTGGGACTCAATATGGCCACACCTACTTCATTACCTTTACTGATGATTATTCAAGGTATGGGTATTTATATTTAATGAAATATAAGTCTGAAGCATTTGAAAAGTTCAAAGAATTCAAGGCTGAAGTAGAAAACAAGCTAGGTAAAAGTATTAAAGCACTTCGATCGGATCGAGGTGGAGAATACTTGAGTATCGAGTTTTTGGACTATCTGAAAGAGAATGGGATTCTCTCTCAGTGGACTCCTCCTATGACACCACAGCTGAATGGTGTATCGGAGCGTCGTAATCGAACTTTGTTGGACATGGTTCGATCCATGATGAGCTTCACTGAGCTTCCACCTTCGTTTTGGGGCTATGCACTTGAAACGGCGGTATTGTTGTTGAACAACGTCCACACTAAAGCAGTGGACAAAACACCATACGAGTTATGGAATGGCAAAGCTCCTAAGTATTCGTACTTGAGGATTTGGGGATGTCCTGCTTACGTGAAGCGGACAGTGGGAGATAAGTTGGATAGTCGATCCAGCTTATGTTATTTTGTAGGGTATCCGAAGAATTAAATCGGATATTATTTCTATTATCCTGCTGAAACAAAGGTGTTTGTTTCAAGGAATGCCACCTTCTTGGAGAAGGAGTTCTTATTGGATAAGAAAGGCGAGATGATGGAACTCGAAGAAATTCGAGAAGAACCCGAAATACAAAATAATGATCCTACACCTCAGGAACCATTGCTGGACATGCCTATACCTAGAAGATCCGAGAGGACTTCTAGACCTCCTATTCGATATGGTCTTCTTCTTGAAGGGGATCAAAATGAACCCGATGTTGGATGTGATCCAAGAAACTTCAAGGAAGCAATTTCTGATGCGGATTCAAATTTATGGCTTGAAGCTATGCAGTCGGAAATAGATTCGATGCATACAAACCAAGTTTGGTCTTTAGTAGATCCACCCGATGGAATTGTTCCAATAGGGTGTAAATGGATCTACAAGAGAAAGCTTGGGCCTGATGGTAAGGTATTGACCTACAAGGCGCGATTGGTGGCAAAAGGTTATACTCAAAGACAAGGAGTTGACTATGATGAAACCTTTTCACCAGTTGCAATGTTCAAGTCCATAAGAATCCTTATTGCCATAGCTGCATGGTATGACTATGAGATATGGCAAATGGATGTGAAGACTGCTTTTCTTAATGGAGACATTAAAGAAGAAATCTATATGAAGCAGCCTGAGGGGTTTACATCCATGGGAAGCGAGCATAAGGTATGCAAGCTTCAGAGATCAATTTATGGTCTAAAACAAGCATCAAGAAGTTGGAACCAAAAATTTGATGAAACAATAAAAGATTTTGGTTTCATCAAGAATCCGGAGGAACCATGCGTGTACAAGAAAGTAGTTAAGGATGCTGTGACATTCTTAGTACTTTATGTTGATGACATCCTACTCATTGGGAATGATGTAGGGATGTTGCAGTCAACAAAGATATGGTTATCAGGTAGATTTTCGATGAAGGATTTGGGTGAGGCATCCTATATTCTTGGGATACAGATCTATAGAGATAGATCTAAGAGAATGATAGGACTCACTCAATCAACCTACATCGACACCATATTGAAACGGTTTTCAATGGATGGGTCCAAGAGAGGACATCTACCCATGTGTCATGGAGTTTCTCTATCCAAGTCTATGTGTCCCAAGACAGATGAAGAGATAGAGAAAATGACACATGTACCATATGCGTCAGCCATAGGTAGTATCATGTATGGGATGATATCTACCAGACCGGATGTAGCATTTGCTCTGAGTATCACGAGCAGATATCAAGCTAATCCCGGTCAAATGCATTGGAAAGCCGTGAAGGACATTCTTAAGTACTTACGAAGGACTAAGAATATGTTCATGGTATATGGAGGAAGAGAACTAAAATTGGAAGGCTATACCGACTCTAACTTCCAAAGTGACGTGGATGACTCGAAGTCAACCTCTGGATTTGTGTTCATGCTCAATGGCGGTGCTGTCTCTTGGAAGAGTTCCAAGCAGGACACCACAGCGGATTCCACCACTGAGGCAGAATACATTGCAGCATCAGCTGCTGCTAAAGAGGCCGTTTGGATGAGGAATTTCGTCCAAGAGTTGGGCGTCATTCCTGAAGTTGTTGGTCCAGTCCCGGTGTACTGTGACAACACGGGTGCCGTTGCTCAGGCAAAGGAACCAAGGTCTCATAAAAGATCCAAACACGTACTGAGGAAATACCACATCATCCGGGAGATTGTGGAAAGAGGAGACATCACTGTCGAAAGAGTGGCCTCTGCAGACAATATCGCTGATCCACTTACTAAGCCCTTGCCAGGACCATTATTTGACAAATATCGCGAAGCAATGGGTCTACGTAGTATGACTAGTTGGCTATAGGGCAAGTGGGAGATTGAAAGAGTGGGTGCCCAGTGAGCCAACTTGTGGCTAAGGGCTTTGATGACTCTTTGTATAAACAATCTTTTGTTTAATATAATTTACAATTTTATTAATGGCAATGACTTTATCTTTCTTCATATTGTTATATTGTGATATACTATTGTTGTTTTGATAAAGACCTTGAATATACTATAGTGTATGTAAGATGTGGTAGAACATGGGGATGTCTATCATGAAACACATCTTATAGTCACTGTATATTCTAAACTGTTCCTAGTCGATTGAGCCGTCCGATAATAAGGATAAGGATCGCTCGAGTGTGAGACTAGCATTTGCGATGCAGAGTACCACGTTTCATTGGTAGGGAACATAGAGATGTTCGAAGCATGCAAATGGATATTCATATGATGAATGATCGAACTACCCTATCCGGACTTTCCAAGTGGTTATCACTTATCGAGTGGATATAGTCCGCGGTTTTGGTTGTACACCATTAGTCCTTACTACTTGAGACATCATTGAGACTCTATATGCTAGTACTGTGCTTTGACTCGTTTACCGACTCTATTGGGGTCATCAGGTGTCGGGATTGGGTACAGTTACAACACATGTAGGAGTCGATGCTTTGTTGTCAAGGATTCACCATATACTTGCGAGTGTGGATATCCTATGCGATCTGAGGAGATATTAGTGTGACGAATCTCTGGCCAGAGTACATGATGTGATTTAAGAAATGGTTTCTTAGTAGCACATGCGATGTCACTATTTGATCTTCAAGATGCATTGCATAGTTATCGAATCTCGAGCGACTCTCGATATACCAATGGTTGTTGATTCGATCGGGATATATGGATGAAGGGACCGTACTGTACGCTAACCAAAATCTACTGGTTCTTGTAGGCACTATCAGTGATACCTAGGGAATCATGGGGCGATGTTGCTAGGCGCTCATACCATGATTCGATGGGCAAGTCGGAAATTGTTGTTCCGAGTCACAAGGAGTTGTGAGCCCACGGCTAGCTGTATCCCTGAACCATTGAGGGTCACACAGTGTAATGGATTTTTAATCCCCGTTGAGATAGTTAAATTTAAAGAGTTAAATTTAATGAACGAAGAAGTTGGACTTCTTATTTAAGAGTAGAGGAGTGAGATTTCCTAAAATGACATAGTGATGGGCATTTTTGGAAATCACTGAATTCGGATTCAGAAAAATTTATCTTGACTTTAAAAGGTGCAGAAATGGTTTCTGTGCACATTGGTAAAATCGGTTTATCAATCGGAGTCACGATGAATTTTATATTAATTTCTGAACATGCGGGCTTTGCTTGTCGGGCCTGAACTTATGACTAATGGGCCCTAAGCTGTTAGTGGCCTACATTATAAATAAGTTATTGCAGTACAGAAATTACACATAACAAGGCACAAAATTTCGAAAACCCTAAGCTATTTTTCTTAAAGTGGCCGCCCCCTCTCCCTCTCTCTATTCGAGAAAAATTCCAGCCTGTGATTTTGAATTACAGTCTGGTTTAACGGATCAAATTCGTTAATCTCTTCGTAGAAAAATTCTGATAGATTTTCTAGTGCAATCTATCAGAGGGATTAAATCTCTATTCGTGGACCTGATAGAAGAACTGTTCGTCCATCGGTTCCAGGGAGATACAACAAGAGCAGAGAAATCTGTTGGTGTCCAGAATCTCGATTCGAGATTAAAGGTAAAAATTATATAATCGTTATTTGAATTTTTACACACACAATTTAATCGTAAAGATGTGATACCCAATATGGAATCGTTCCATATAATAAAAATTTTAAACTTCCGCTGCACCGGGTATCAATCTTGTTTGATCTGAACGCCGCGCATTCCAACAGGCGGTTTTGGTTGTACACCATTAGTCCTTACTACTTGAAACATCATTGAGACTCTATATGCTAGTAATGTACTTTGACTCATTTACCGACTCTATTGGGATCATCAGGTATCGGGATTGGGTACAGTTACGACACATATAGGAGTCGATGCTTTGTTGTCAAGGATTCATCACATACTTGCGAGTGTGGATATCCTATGCGATCTGAGGAGATATTAGTATGACGAATCTCTAGCCAGAGTACATGATGTGTTTTAGGTTACTCGGTTTTTCTAGTAACACATGCGATGTCACTATTTGATCTCCAAGATGTAATGCATAGTTATCGAATCTCGAACGACTCTCGATGCACCAATGGTTGTTGATTCGATCGGGATATATGGATGAAGGGACCGTACTGTACGCTAACCAAAATCTACTGGTTCTTGCAGGCACTATCAGTGATACCTAGGGAATCATGGGGCGATGTTGCTAGGCGCTCTTACCATGATTCGATGGGAAAGTCGGAAATTGTTGTTCCGAGTCACAAGGAGTTGTGAGCCCACGGCTAGCTGTATCCTTGAACCATTGAGGGTCACACAAGTAATGGATTACTAAACCCCGTTGAGATAGTTAAATTTAAAGAGTTAAATTTAATGAAAGAGAAGTTGGACTTCTTAAGTAAAAGAGAATGGAATTTTCTAAAATAACATAGGGATGAGCATTTTTGGAAATCACTGAATTTGGATTCAGAAAAATTATCTTGACTTTAAAAGATGCAGAAATGGTTTCTGTGCACATTGGTAAAATCAGTTTATCAATCGGAGTCACGATGAATTTTATATTAATTTCTATAAGAACAGGCTTGGCTTGTTGGACTTAAGTTATGGATTGTGGGCCCTAAGGAGTTATAGTCCTAATACAATTATAACTTAATCTAGTCTAGAAATTATCTATAAATACATGTGTAGTGTTCGAAAATCATAAGTTTTCAGTCTTGCAATTTTCGAATTACACACATATATTTTCAAGAGAAATTTTCGAAAATCCTCTGCTCCTTTTTGAGATAATTCAGTCTGTAATTTTTGTGAAAAATTACATTCTGAATTGACAGATCAAATCTGTTTATTCTCTTCGATAAACATCTGATTGATTTCTAGTGCAATCAATCAGAGGGTTTTAGTTTTCTATTCGTGAACCTAATTC
The DNA here is from genome assembly GCF_033568475.1 of Henckelia pumila. Classification (NCBI taxonomy): domain Eukaryota; kingdom Viridiplantae; phylum Streptophyta; class Magnoliopsida; order Lamiales; family Gesneriaceae; genus Henckelia; species Henckelia pumila. The sequence continues at coordinate 19,693,211 of NC_133123.1, read as the reverse complement.
CGGAGGTTGATCGTGATAGTCATCGGTTCCCGGGATTTACAAGAAGAGCAGATTAAATTCTGTTAGAGTCCATAATCAAGCCTTTGCTTGAATAGGTAAAATATTTAACTGTGTTTATTATTTTACTTGCAACAATTTTAATCGTTAGGATTTGATACCCACGATATGGAATCGTTCTATATCGAAAAATAAAATTTTTAAACTTCCGCTGCTCCGGGTATCACATCCGTGTGATCAGAGAACGCCTGTTCCAACAGTGGTATCAGAGCCAGGTCGTAAACTTTGATCAAACGATTAAAATTAATCGATTGTACAAAATTTTTAGCCTCGGTTTTTGAAACAAAACGGAAAATTTTTAAAATTAAATTTGAACAGGGCAACGGGGCAGCGATCGTGGCTGCCCGAGGCAATGAGATCGCTGCCCAAAAGGGCAGCAATCGTTGCTGCCCACTGCCCAAAAGGGCAGCAATAGTTGCTGCCCAGGGGCAGCGAGATCGCTGCCCAACGGGCATCAATCGTTGCTGCCCAAGGGCAGCAAGAACGCTGCCCAGGGCAGCCTACACCCCACGTGGGGGCTGCCCTGCTCCATGTGGGGGCGGGGCTGCCCGGGAACGTCCCGGGCAGCCCGGAAAATTAAATTTTTTTATTTTTTCCAGAATTTTAAATTTTTGAAACTTTAGTTTTTGGTCCGATCGAAAATTGTTTTTGATTGGTCCACGAGGCGTCGGGTCAAATTGTTTGAGTTCGAAATTTTTAAAATTGATTTTTGGATAAATTTAAATTTTTTGAAAATTTATAAATTTTATCCGTTAAATCAGATTTTAAAAAATTAATTATTTTGGTACAATTGATGATAAGATATGATCTTATGAAAGGATAAGATAAAATTTGATTTTATCTTTTTAATTATGATGCCTTTGCATGTTATCCAATTATTTAATTATTGAATTAATTATTGGATAAAAGGATGATCGATTTCCATGACCAATTTGGTAGGTATATGTTAGGTTATTTACATTTGATTTTATTGTTGTTGAGTTTTATTAATGGGATTGGTTTATAGCCCAATTTGAATTGTCATTTGTAATAAAAAGTGGGCCTGGTTTATGGCCCGTTCCCACCCTTAAATATGTATCCTCTACTTGTCATCGAAATTTATTGTAAATTTATTAGACTTAGTGGGAGATAAAGATTTGAAGACAAAGGTGGGCCCAGCAGACAATAAAGACCGAATAAATATAAATTGGAAGCTCAATGTAATAGGATTGCATTGCATACTTGCATATCACCTAGGATTGGACTTAGACTCGTGATTGGCAACCACGGGTCGATTAGTGATTGGGATCGATCATCTTTTAAATAATATATGATATTATTGTTGTATGCATGTTTAGACTAAATTATATGAATCCCGCAAGCATACAAACTTTAAAAGATGAGACGAATTTTCAAAATTAAAAATCCCTCATTTTAAATATGATTTAAAATTGATATCAAGATAAACAAAAGGGAATTTAAATATTGTTTAAATGTTCCTACCTTCCATCAACGATCAATGTATGAGATGCTACCCGCGGGCACGGTCCGGCTCATATTATTGGGGGGGCCCGTTCGTCGGAAAGCTGTACATTGGATCGACACATGTTGTAAGTTGGGTGGAACTCCCATGGGATTGGCTCATATTATTGGGGATCCACATGGCGACCGTCCATCACAACTTAATATTGATGGGTCATCTTGACATGTCACATTAAACGACGTCATATTATTGGGCCCTTATTGGACATGAGGTAAAAACATGGGGGTTGCTTTGGAAGCAATTGGGCTCTACCTTTTGAAAATTATAGTTGGCTGATATTATTCGGGACTATAGTTTGTCAATTGGACTCCATGTTCCCACTAAGGAAAAAAGTTTCCGTTTTCACTAGAGGGTAGTGAAATCGTTAAAATAGTGGGAGTGAAATTCATAAAATTAAATCTCGCCATATTTTATGTTTTAGTAAATTAATTAAGCAATCATCGATTATTGTCTGTTTCATCTTAGTATATCATTATGATGAATCTTCGTAATCCATATGTTTTAATTCTCGAACAAAACAAACTTTCTGGCGCAAACTATACGGAATGGTTCCATAAGTTAAGATTGTCCTGAGTTCGGAAAAGATTTTCTAAGTGTTAGAAAAGGCTCCTCCGAAAAACAGCCCCGGCTGATGTAACTTCGGAAAGGTTGGCCGAACTAGAGAAATGGTAGGACCATGATCTCAAGGCAAAATGTTACATGCAAAGATGGACAAGTCTAAATAAGTTTGTCATCACTGCAAGAAACTCGGTTACTGGAAGCGCAACTGCAAAGAATGTATATCGAGTAGTTACGAACTACAAATGATATATTTTATAAATGTTTCACTTAATATTATTTCTTGGGCATTGGATACCAGATGTAGATCTCACATTTGCAATGAGTTGCAGATGATGACAAGAAGTCGTAAGCTTAGGATGGGTGAGACCCAGTTAAGGCTCGGGAATGGTTCCAGAGTTGAATCCAAAAGCTATGGGAAACATTTGTTTAATTTTGCAAAAACAATTTTAAGCTATATTTTGAGAGAGATGTTTTTATTTGTACCAAGATTTCATTAAAACATTATTATTTTTTTCTATTCTTGATAGAGAAGATATTTCTTGAAAATTTGCGAATGGGATTTGCAATATTTACAAGAATGAATGTTTGATTTGAAATGGATAATTTAAAAACGATCTATATAACTTAAAATTAAAAGACGTTCCAGTTGATTATGTTGATAAACCGGTAACAACAAATAAAAGGAAAAATGATAGTCAAAACCCGGCAAACCTTTGGCATGCTAGGCTAGGTCATATTTCCTCAAGGAGGATGAACAAGCTAGTGGGAGAGGGCATGTTTGATATGTCTGATATTAACTATCTACCTACTTGTGAGTCCTGCCTAAAAGGAAAAATGACTAAATCTCCTTTCAAAGAAAAGCCTGAGCGTAGTCAAAATCTGTTGGATTTGATCCATACAGATGTTTGCGGACCATTTAGTATCGGTACTAAATTTGGTCACACCTACTTCATTACCTTTACTGATGATTATTCTAGGTATGGGTATTTATATTTAATGAAATATAAGTCTGAATCATTTGAAAAGTTCAAAGAATTCAAGGCTGAAGTAGAAAACAAACAAGGTAGAAGTATTAAAGCACTTCGATCGGATCGAGGTGGAGAATACTTAAGTACCGAGTTTTTGAGCTATCTAAAAGAGAATGGGATTCTCTCTCAGTGGACTCCTCCTATGACACCTCAGCTAAATGGTGTCTCGGAGCGTCGCAATCGAAATTTGTTGGACATGGTTCGATCTATGATGAGTTTCACTGAGCTCCCTCCTTCGTTTTGGGGCTATGCACTTGAAACGGCGGTGTTTTTGTTGAACAATGTTCACACCAAAGCAGTGAATAAAACTCCATACGAGTTATGGAATGGCAAAGCTCCCAAGTATTCGTACTTGAGGATTTGGGGATGTCCTGCTTATGTGAAGCAGACAGTGGGAGATAAGTTGGATAGTCGATCCACCTTATGTTATTTTGTAGGATATCCGAAGAATTCAATCGGATATTATTTCTATCATCCTACTGAAACAAAAGTGTTTGTTTTGAGGAATGCCACCTTCATGAAGAAGGAGTTTTTATTATATAAGAAAGGCAAGATGATGGAACTCAAAGAAATTCGAGAAGAACCTGAGATACAAAATAACGATCTCACACCTCAAGAACCTTCAATGGACACGCCTACATCTAGGAGATCCGAGAGGACTTCTAGACCTCCTATTCGATATGGTCTTCTTATTGAAGGGGATCAAAGTGAACCCAACATTGGATGTGATCCAAGAAACTTCAAGGAAGCAATTTCTGATGCGAATTCGAATTTATGGCTTGATGCTATGCAGTCGGAAATAGACTCGATGCATACAAACCAAGTTTGGTCTTTAGTAGATCCTCCCGATGGAATTGTTCCAATAGGGTGTAAATGGATCTACAAGAGAAAACTTGGGCCTGATGGCAAGGTACTAACCTACAAGGCACGATTGGTAGCAAAAGGTTATACTCAAAGACAAGGAGTTGACTATGATGAAACCTTTTCACCAGTCGCAATGTTCAAGTCCATAAGAATCCTTATTGCCATAGCAGCATGGTATGACTATGAGATATGAAAAATGGATGTGAAGACTGCATTTCTTAATAGAAACATTAAGGAAGAAATCTATATTATGTAGCCCAAGGGATTCACATCCATGGAAAGCGAGCATAAGGTATGCAAGCTTCAGAGATCAATTTATGGTCTCAAACAAGCATCAAGAAGTTGGAACCAGAAATTTGATGAAACAATAAAGGACTTTGGTTTTATCAAAAACCCGGAGGAACCGTGCGTGTACAAGAAAGTAGTTAAGGATGCGGTGACGTTCTTAGTGCTTTATGTTGATGACATCCTACTCATTGGGAATGATGTAGGGATGTTGCAGTCAACAAAGATATGGTTATCAGGTAGATTCTCGATGAAGGATTTGGGTGAGGCCTCCTATATTCTAGGGATACAGATCTATAGAGATAGATCTAAGAGAATGATAGGACTCACTCAAGAAACCTACATCGACACCATATTGAAAAGGTTTTCTATGGATGAGTCCAAGAGAGGACATCTACCTATGTGTCATGAAGTTTCTCTATCCAAGTCTATGTGTCCCAAGACTGACGAAGAGATAGAGAAAATGACACACATACCATATGCGTCAGCCATAGGTAGTATTATGTATGGGATGATATCTACCAGACCAGATGTAGCCTTTGCTCTGAGTGTCACAAGCAGATATCAGGCCATCCCCGGTCAAATGCATTGGAAAGCCGTGAAGGATATTCTTAAGTACTTGAGAAGGACTAAGAATATATTCATGATTTATGGAGGAAGAGAATTGAAATTGGAAGGCTATACCGACTCTAGCTTCCAAAGCGACGTGGATGACTCGAATTCAACCTCTGGATTTGTATTCATGCTCAATGGCGGTTGTGTATCTTGAAAGAGTTCCAAGCAGGACACCACATCGGATTTCACCACTGAGGCAGAATACATTGCAGCATCAACTGCTGCTAAAGAGGCCGTTTGGATGAGGAATTTCGTCCAAGAGTTGGGCGTAATTCCTGAAGCTGTTGGTCTAGTTCTGGTGTACTGCGACAACACTGGTGCCGTTGCTCAGGCAAAGGAACCAAGGTCTCATCAAAGATCCAAACACGTACTGAGAAAATACCACATCATCCGGGAGATTGTGGAAAGAGGAGACATCACTGTCGAGAGAGTGGCCTCTACAGACAATATCGCTGATCCACTTACTAAGCCCTTGCCAGGACCATTGTTTGACAAACATCGCGAAGCAATGGGATTATGTAGTATGACTAGTTGGCTTTAGGGCAAGTGGGAGATTGAAAGAGTGGGTTCCCGGTTAGCCAACTTGTGGCTAAGGGCTTTTATGACTCTATGTATAAACAATATTTGTTTAATATAATTTACATTCATTAATGGCATTTTCTTTGTCTTTCTTCATATTGTTATATTGTGATATACTATTGTTGTTTTGATAAGGACCTTGAATATACTATAGTATAAGTAAGATGAGATAGTAAATAAAGAGAGATCACTATTATGAAACACATCTTATAGTCACTGTATATTCTAAATAGTTCCTAGTCAATTGAGCCGTCCGTTAATAAGGATAAGGATCGCTCGAGATTGAGACTAGCATTTGTGATGCCAAGTACCACGTTTTATTGGTAATGAACATGGAGATGTTCAAAGCATGCAAATGGATATTCATATGATGAATGATTGAACTACCCTATTCGGACTTTCCAAGTGGTTATTATTATTTAAGTGGATAAGTCCGCGGTTTTGGTTGTACACCATTAGTCCTTACTACTTGAAATATCATTGAGACTCTATATACTAGTACTGTACTTTGACTCATTTACCGACTCTATTGGGGTCATCAGGTGTCGGGATTGGGTACAGTTACGACACATATAGGATTCGATGCTTTGTTGTCAAGGATTCACCACATACTTGCGAGTGTGGATATCCTATGCGATCTGAGGAGATATTAGTGTGACGAATATCTGGCCAGAGTACATGATGTGTTTTAGGTTACTCGGTTTTCCTAGTAACACATGCGATGTCACTATTTGATCTCCAAGATGTAATGCATAGTTATCGAATCTCGAACGGCTCTCGATGCACCAATGGTTGTTGATTCGATCGGGATATATGGATGAAAGGACCGTACTATACGCTAACCAAAATCTACTGGTTCTTGCAGGCACTATCAGTGATACCTAGGGAATCATGGGACGATGTTTCTAGGCGCTCTTACCATGATTCGATGGGTAAGTCGGAAATTGTTGTTTCGAGTCACAAGAAGTTGTGAGCCCACGGCTAGCTGTATCCCTGAACCATTAAGGGTCACACAAGTAATGGATTACTAAACCCCGTTGAGATAGTTAAATTTAAAGAGTTAAATTTAATGAAAGAGAAGTTGGACTTCTTAAGTAAAAGGGAGTGGAATTTCCTAAAATAACATAGGGATGGGCATTTTTGGAAATTACTGAATTTGGATTCAGAAAAATTATCTTGACTTTAAAAGATGTAGAAATGGTTTCTGTGCACATTGGTAAAATCAGTTTATCAATCTGAGTCACGATGAATTTTATATTAATTTCTATAATAACAGGCTTGGCTTGTTGGACTTAAGTTATGGATTGTGGGCCCTAAGGAGTTAGAATCCTAATACAATTATAACTTAATCTAGTCTAGAAATTATCTATAAATACATGTGTAGTGTTCGAAAATCATAAGTTTTCAGTCTTGCAATTTTCGAATTACACACATATATTTTCAAGAGGAATTTTCGAAAATCCTCTGCTCCTTTTTGAGATAATTCAGTCTGTAATTTTTGTGAAAAATTACATTCTGAATTGACAGATCAAATCTGTTTATTCTCTTCGATAAACATCTGATTGATTTCTAGTGCAATCAATCAGAGGGTTTTAGTTTTCTATTCGTGAACTTAATTCCGGAGGTTGATCGTGATAGTCATCGGTTCCCGGGATTTACAAGAAGAGCAGATTAAATTTTGTTGGAGTCCATAATCAAGCCTTTGCTTGAATAGGTAAAATATTTAACTGTGTTTATTATTTTATTTGCAACAATTTTAATCTTTAGGATTTGATACCCACGATATGGAATCGTTCCATATCGAAAAATAAAATTTTTAAACTTCCGCTGCTCCGGGTATCACATCCGTGTGATCAGAGAACGCATGTTCCAACAGTTTTTTCCTCCTCCACTGTCACTTTTGGCTCATCTTCGCATTCAAAAATCCTCATATAAAATTTCCTCTTGATCTAGCTCAATTACGGATGCAGGATCACATTCACATGAAAATTGATCAACACAAATCGCTTCATTCTCTTGGTTGATATCAGGTACAGATTGCATCAGCAGCTTCATTTGTTCATCCAAGAAACTCAAAGAATTGACGTGAGTTTCTGAAAATTTCTGGTTGACTCTGACTGTTTGTTAACAATGTCCTGCAACCGATTCAAAAATTCTTCAGAGTATGCTCCATTCTCCACGTTATGCTTAAAAGGTTGCTTTGAAAACTTTGGGTAGTGGAGTGTTGGAGGATAGTGGTGACTCCAACCCTGCAGGAAAAAATTCCAATGCCAATGGTAGTCGAAATCTGCCATATCATTTAGCAAGTGCATCACACTGTTGTAATCTCTGTTGACCAAGTGTCTTCCAGTGGCCAAAGCTCCAAAATATACCCAACTTCTTGTTGTCTCATCCAAGCCACCATAGAAAATCTGAGTTAGCGTGTAGTTTGAAAAATCATTGTGGCGAAATCTGTCTGTCAAGTCATTGAATCTCCCCCCAAACAACATAAAATGGTTCCGAATATTGTTGGCCAAACCTTGTGAATACTTGTCGATGATCCATCTCCAAGTACCTTGCAAGTAAAAAAAATATAATTAATAATTAAAAATAAAACAAATGCAAGAAAAAAAATGTCTAGTCTCAAGAAAATAATCTATCCTAATATTAACTTAACAATCCCCGGCAACGACGCCAAAAACTTGACCGCTTAATTTGGTTATCTAGCAAGTGCACTAGGTCAAGTAATAGTAAAGTGGACAGAGAGTCCAAGTATCGATCCCAAAGGGACTGTAATCAATTCTCAAAATTTAATTATTTTACTTAATCTAGACAAAATCATAAAGAGCAATTTGATTGAAATAAAATAAGAATTTAAAATAAAAAAATTGCTTAAGAAATAAAAATTAAAATAGTTGAAAGGAAAATTTAATTAAAACGAGACAACCAAGACACACGAAGGTACCAAACAAATTATGCAAACAAGTGGCAAATCTAGGATCCAGATTTAATCTTAAATCACGGCGAATTATCCTATCTTGTTCAACAGTCTATTTCTAGAATATGTTAAACCTATTCAAGTTATGACAGATTAATTTTCATATTTCTAATCAAACATGAATGAATTCAATATTTGTGATAATTCAGTTTTCACCTAAAACCGCATACTGAAACCGAATACTATTTCTAGTCGATTTTATCATATGTCAATTATTGGAGTGATCGAAATCAATTCTTCCTCTATCGAATCGAAATCAATTAACAAGCAAGTAAATAATTAGCTAGATCATTGACAAGCATAATATAAATCCAACAATCAATAACTTGGATAAAAATAAAAAAATCCTAAACAAACATCCAAATATTCAACATAAAATTGTTCGGCCCAATCTTGCCGTCTTTTGAAGAAAAACTACTCAATAGTTGAAAACAAAATTCAAACAAGTTTAATAATCAAAAGGGAAGAAAGGAAGAAAAACTCGATTGGAACGGTTTTCAATCTCCCAGCTTCCTAGCTGTGGTCTACTCTCTCTGATGTCGTGCGATTGGGACCCCTTTTCACGTCTGACAATCTCCTATTTATATGTCTTTGAAAGCCCAAGAAATCAAGCCTGGAAAGTTGAAAGTTTTAATTCCCGAAAAATTCTAATTTTTCTTATTATGTGACATGCACGGACCCTGGACATGGGTTCGTGCCTAGGTCCGTGCATTAAACTGGAACTTCAATTTTTTTACGAAGAGGCCCGAACCCTTATCCGGACCCATACACGGGGTCTGTGCATACCTCTCTGCAAGCGAGCATATTCTTGAAAAAATCATATCTCGTGTTCTAACCGTCGGATCGAGCTGAAATCTGCAGCTTCAAAACATCTTGAATTCATTTTGAACGGTGGAGATTGGATTTGGATTTCTCTATCATTAAAAATGAAATTTTGACCATTGCTGCTCCGTTATTAATGCTTGCGGCTCTTCTCTTGCTCCAAAAATAATGATTTCTTCAATATTTCTACAAAAATCAACCCGAAGAGTGAAATGCACACACATGCAATAAATCATGAATAAAACTTATAAAAAACTATGAATGCATGCAAAATAAATATAAAAACAACACCAAAATATTCACACAAAATGCACTTATCAGTCACTCAGATGCCTAAGTCAGTATAGAGCTTATGGGAGAAGAAGACTCTAAGAAAATATGCAGCAAAGTATGCAATATATTATGTATAAGAGTGTGTATATTCTCAATTTTTTTCAAGAACGAATCAAGCCTGGTATTTCTAAGCGAACCCTAAGTGAATCTCATCAACAAAAAATATTGTTTTTCCTTATTAAGATCAAATTTCATTCCTTATCCTAGATTCTTTCCTATCTTAGATACAATCAAATCTTGCTATAAAGGAAACGAGATCCTAGAAAATATCTCACAACTTCTATCAAATCATTCTACTCTGCCTCGATGTTTCTCGGACCCAACCTCAGTTTCTTATCCCTAAATTCTCATCTCTTTAGCCCTGCCCTCACAAACACATCCCCTAGACTCCTATTGATGGTCCTCCATCATGGGCCAAGTACCGCCTCTTCCTCCTCGGCCTAGATCGGCCCGGACTTGGACAGACTTCCTCTGTCCTAGGACCTCGGCTTATGTTGCATATAGGTCGAGCTTCTCTCCGAATTTTTCCCGGATCCTTGCCCCTACGATCGACCCAATCCCCATATCGGCCTTTACGCGCTCTTATTCTTTCGTCCCAGGATGCCTGCCCCAGATTCCCGTATCGAATCAGACTCCCACCTATATATCATAAATATTTTCACTTTAGGTGGGATCTTGAAGTTCCAAACTAACTTTCAACATGAAGTTAATAAACTTGAAGATTGCTCTGGAGATTTAAATACTCCCACTTCAACTTGATATCCCAATTTCACCGTGTATTTACCACTTTTATTCTACTTCCAAAAGCGACGGTAACATCCCCCCAGGAATGAGAGGAATATTGAGAATCTCCTATGCTTTTTTCTTTTTTAATGAAAACGACTTCATTAAAAAAAGTAAAGAATAATACAAATACACTGGGCATTCCCAGGAGAAAAACATCAAGAGTTCATAGAAACAAATACACTGGGCATCCCCAGGAGAAAGATCATGCATCATAAGAGAATCTCCTATGCTTTGAAATATGGAATCCATCCTATTGGCCATGCATCCAGTCTAGTGAAATCTGTCACTTTGTTTTCATGAAAATCATGCATGACACTAAACTTCTACCTGAAACCAACCTTGGAATCCACGTATTTTTTAGTGTCAATATGCTTCTTCCGTCACCCACGCACCATCGAAGACCTTTAGAGATTAGTTCCCGACTCCAAATGATATATTGCCAAATAAAGGAGGGATTCACACCCTTAGAGGCTTCCATTATATCCACATGTTTAAAATATCCCCTCTTCAATAAATGAGCCATGAGTGAATCAGGGTATTGAATAATATGCCACAATTATTTGGCTAACAAAGTGTTTACACATAAAAATTGGCAAATTTTGTGTGTTGCACAGACGTTCCATGCACGTGAGTGCCGAAATGAAATAAAAATGAACAATATAGTCCAACTTCTAAAAACAAGCAAATGTGAGCCCCGGTTTCATCGTCGGTCTCAATTCCACCGGTTAAACGCCAAAGAACATAAGAAATTGTGAAGAAAATTTCTTAATAGCCAATTAAAACTCTAAATATGATACTGAAAATTCAAAATGACAATGGTTTGCCATAAAAACATGATGCTGGAATGTTCGAGGAACTCAACAATATGAACTAAAATGTACATTAGAAATTTCTGAAAACATGAAACAAAGATGAAAGTATGAAAATCTGCAGAAAAAGTACTGTAAAATCGAGAGCAACTTTTGGAGTTGTTTTGGATTTTTGTGATTGATTGATTGTCCCCAAATGCTCCTGCCGATGGTTTTGCCTTGAACATTGAATAACCACCCACTACTTTTTTCCATATAGTGGGCCACGTTTCTTCCCATCTCCCATTATTTGTCTTGACTTGGTCAAAGTCCTTAACTTTCATTCCCATTTGCTTCTCATTTTTACCCGGCCATGATCTTCCCTTTATTTTTGATGGGCTAGCCGATTGGGCTTCTTGACTTCAGGAACTGGGCCGGAGGAACTCTTATAATGGGCTGAGAAAATAACTTTATATTTTTGGGCCAAACAAATGCCCCCCCATAAGCTGTTGGCCCAACGGGCCAATATGCCTGGATATAATTTTGAAATATTATGGTCATAGCTTGAAAAAAACATCGCAAATGGCCTAGAATGCCATTATTCTAGCATTGAGGAACCGAATACATTAATTCTGACAGTCATCACATGGTTCCCCGCCTTGTTCTTCTTGCAAGATGGGAACATGCACCTTCTGTTGGATTTCTCGTTGATACTTGCCTGAACTCCTTGTCTTTGGTTCCTTCTTCCTGGCCTCCAGTTACTTGGGGAACCAAACGCATCTCCAAGACATGTGGGATCGTCTTCTCAGGGAACTATAAAGGTTCATTCACCTCCTCTCTTTAATCTCCTGTCAAATTATAATTTAAATTAAAAGTTTCTACTTGTAGTCCCTTTGGGAAGTGGATGGATGGTTCTTCTCTTGGATTAACACCAATGGGTGGGTAAGTTCCTAGGAAAATTTCAACCTAGAGGTGATTTGGGCCAGTTCATCGGCTTTCCACTTTTGTCGTGTTGGTAAATGTTGGAAAGTGATTTCCTTGAAGTCATTAACCAGATGTGAGGTTAATCTAAAAGCTCCAGGAACCCTGCAGTTCCTTTTGTGTTAGATCCATCAAAATTCAATACTCATGGATGCACCTCCACTCCATATACAGGGAGCTCGACTTCTTCTACTATTGGTTCTTCTGTACCTGAATGGTTAGCTAAAATCCACGATGACCTGCCTATTCATAGACTTTTTAGGATAATAGATCAAAGTGAACTTTGTCAAAGCTAAAGATCACTTCCATATTATACCTGAAATAACTGGCCTATTGAGCATAAATCAAATCAGTTTTGGATATCACATGCACTTTAGATTGAATTAAATAGTATCTCAATTAAGTATGTGCATGGAACAAGACAAGACAAGGATTTTCAATAGTAGAGTATCTATTCTCCCCATCATTGAGTGAATGACTTTGATAATATATAGTATGCTCCTTAAGCTCATTACTGTTTTGTTCCAACAAACAACCTATTGATTTTGGAGCGGCCACAATGTATAACTTTAAAAGAACTTCATACCTCAGAGGCATAAACACCGGTAGTAGGACATGTATTTCTTGATCTTTTCAACAAGATTCTTGGAGACAATGTCCCCATACCAATTCATCTGTATCCCTCAGCTTCAGTAGCCATGGGAACTCTCGAGTTTTTTCCTTCTAGGTTAGAAATTCATCTTCTCAAATAGTTTACTTGACCGAGGAACCACTGCAACCCTTTTTGTTCCTGGGGGTTTGACCTCAAGAATTGCTTTAGATCTATTCCGATCCACCTACACATCATTCTGGTGCACCAAGAACCTTAGGAAGTTTTTTTTATTACCCCAAATGCACACTGTATTGGGTTTAATTTGAGTGCATGGTTCTTCATCCTCCCAAAATTTCTCATCAGATGATCCACGTGATCTGATGTCCTTTTGGATTTGAACACAATGTCATCAATGTACATTCCAACAAAACGGTTGATCATGCAGGAACTTGTGCATTGATGATGATATACAATGATATGCATATGACCAGACACGGCCTAACAAAGCCAATGAATGAACAAAAGAGTTAACAATAAAAAACATTGAAATAGAAGATTTACTGTCCACCACCCTCCAATGGTTTTGGTGGCTTCACCGGTGCATGTAGAGCCTGAGACTTCTGTTGGTATAAGATCCTCCCCTCTTCCAAAGTTCCTGAACACTTTAGAAGGCAGAATGTTCGTTGAGGAACCATTTTCAATTAACATACTCGAAATATGTTGATCATTAGCATGTGTCTTTATATAAAATGGTTCGACGTGCTTGGTCATCTCACAAGCTGGTTCTTCTATTACCATTTTATTTGGTTTGCGTGGTTCCTCCTCATGTATACTTAGACCAGTGCACATTTTCCTAAATTTTCCTTCAACATGATCATTCGGTTTTGGTGCCTCTAAACTTGTACTCTCTTCTTTCAATCTGAATGCATCAGGTAGGATCACATAACCAGTAGCACGATCAACAACAATGTTGAATTTACCCACCTTTAACTTGATGACATTTTCACTATTAAGCTCATCATTTGATAATAAAGTATCATCATCTAATTCCTTGTTTTTCGTGGCCTGCTTACCAAATTTATTCTCACTTTGGAGTTGAACCTTAAGCTCTTCTCTTCTCTTTGCTGCTTTATTCCTCAAGAGTTTCCTCTTTTGGGTTCTAGATAGAGGCTTTAGGAACTTCTTGTGTTGTACAACATGCCATTTCCCATCAAGGTGTACCTTAGGAGGAACAACAAATCTTGGTTTGTCAAAATATTTCCTTGGCCCATAGGCCATGGTTTTCTGTGGATGTGAGAGATTTCTGGAAGAAAAAACTCTTTGGTGATAAGAAGAATTCGTTGGTTTGTTATAAACTCTTTGGGTGAACTGTTGATTCTCTGAGATTAAGACAGTAGTTCCTTGATGACCAGTGCTGTTCCTCGCCAGTTGTTCATGTGTTTTTTTGGGAAGAACAACTACCCGGATGTAAGAATTATTCCTTGGCCTATAGGCCATGGTCCTTGAGACTGTGAATGATTTTTGGAAGATGAAACTTTTTTATTGTAGGAAAATTCTTTGGCCCTTGGACCATGAATTTTCTGGCATGAAATTGGTTCCCTGGCCTATGGTTGGAGGTTCTCTGTTGTCTGTGGTCCGCACTTTTACTCCTATATATCAGGGGAACCGACGATCTGTTATCTTCGACCTTGTATAGCATGTTCTTAGGTACCCAATACCCTCTGATCACTTTTTTGGGACCTAATGAACCATTCATCCATGGTTACCTGCATTTGCCAAAATTAGAGTGTGACTCTGTCATATAAGCATTAACAGATGTCACGGCTGGAAAATGATCCTCCTTCACCACCATGGCCTCTTTATGTCGAGGGAACTCTAACATTTCCTTATTAGTCCTGTTCTGCACTAAATCTTGGAAGACACAATAAAAATTATTGGAGTTATTGTAAGAGTTGAGGTACTTACAACATTCCTTCAGTGTCTCATCTTGTAGTGTCAACCTTGATAATTCTGTTAGGCACAATTTTTGTTCAACTCGAGAGCACTGGGTATGAAACTGCTCCCCTATTTCCCGCCACGTGAAAACGGAATTGCAAGGAACTGATGCATACCAGAAAATTTTTGTACTTGCATGGGAATCTGGAAATATTCTCGGCTTCAGAATATAAAACCTGTTGAGATTCACCAGTTCCTCGCAATGTTTGGGGAACCCAGTAATGTGTTTTAGTGTGAGATATCCATCTTTCTCATAAATTAGCAAGGAACCGGAGATCCAAAGATTGGGATCATGACATTATTGTACCATATGTTTCTTTGTTTTTGGATCCACCACCTGTATACCTGGTAGCAAGTATGGGTGACTCGATGCCCCCCGAGTGTTGATAGAGTCTTGCACTCGGGTTGGTTGTTCCTCATATGGACCTGGAATTATAATGAGTTAGAAACCACAACATTTTGAATGTTAGGTACCTCATTGTTGAATTTTGGATCCTGTGGAGTTTTTCCTAGTGCTTTCTCATCTCTTTTGTGAAGTGGAGTGCATCGATCATCATCATTCTCTTGATTGGGATTTACCAAGCGGCGAGTATCGCCTGCTGTGGAACTCCCACTTGATTTTTCACCTTCATTGGGGTTACGAATTTCCTCAGCAGTTTTCTTCGAGTTCACCGTCTGTTCTTGAGAGATGGTGATTTGAGGAACAGATTCTCCACCAGATTTGATTTTGTTCAGCTTACCTCGCATGAAGCTCATGGCCGAAATCACAAGCCTATGTGCCTCCTCCATACATTCCATAGTGTTCAACATTATTTCCATCATCTAAAGTTCCTTAGTGTTGATGGAATCAAGATGAACTGAATAGATCCTCGCACTTTTTGATCCATAATATTCTGGTGGTTCCTCGGACTCTTCTTCTTGTGCAAAAAAATCGTCACCTCCTTCGTTAATGCTTCCTTTGGTCTTCGACGTCATTGGTCCCACTGGGCGTGCCAAAATTATGTTTGCACATAAAAATTGGCGAATTTTGTGTGTTGCGCAGGCGTGCCAGGCACGTGAGTGCCGAAATGAAATAAAAATGAACAATATTATCTAACTTCTGAAAACAAGCAAATGTGAGCCCCGGTTTCATCGTCGGTCTCAATTCCACCGGTTAAACGCCAAAGAACATAATAAATTGTGAAAAAAAATTCTTAATAGCCATAGAAACTCTAACCATGCTACTGAAAATTCAAAATGACAATGGTTTGCCATAAAAACATAAAAACATGATGTTGGAATGTTCGAGGAACTTAGCAATATGAACTAAAATGTACATTGGAATTTCTGAAAACATGAAACAAAGATGAAAGTATGAAAATATGCAGAAAAAGTACTGTAAAATCGAGAGCAACTTTTGGAGTTGTTTTGGATTTGTGTGATTGATTGATTGTTCCCAAATGCTCCTGCCGATGGTTTTTCCTTGAACATTGAATAATCATCCACTACTTTTTTCCACATAGTGAGCCACGCTTCTTCCCATTTCTCCCATTATTTGTCTTGACTTGATCAAAGTCCTTAACTTTCATTCTCATTTGCTTCTCATTTTTACCCGGCCATGATCTTCCCTTTATTTTTGATGGGCTAGCCGATTGGGCTTCTTGACTTCAGAAACTTGGCCGGAGGAACTCTTATAATGGGCTGAGAAAATAACTTTTTATTTTTGGGCCAAACACAAAGATTTGTTAAAACTCCACATAATTCGAAATCCTAATCCCCCAAATGTTTCAGATTGCAAATTTTATTCCAAGAGGCCCAATGTAATCCACTTTTTGACTCAGAAGACTATTCACCATAATTTTGCACATATTTGTTCGATTTCCTTACAAAGAGTAGCCGAAAAATAGAAATGTTGTCTTAATGAAAGTATCTTTTCCCTCGGCCGAGAAGATTTTAGAAGCCCACGCATTAATACACTGAAAAACACGGTCCCAAAGAGATGCAAATTGAATCATCTTACTCCGGATAGAGAACGTGGGAAGGCTTAAGTAAAGTTCATGGCCTCTAACAATTCGGCATATTCAAAATATATATTCTGTATATAAATTTTCAATGAGCCTCGAAGGAGTGCTAGGACTAAAAGTAATAGCGGACTTTTCATACCTGTCTGGATGCTTCATAAACCTTTAGACATCTCTTAATAAGCTTCTCACAATCTTGGATATTACCTCGAAAGAATATAAGACTGCCGTATGCAAAGAAAAGGATCATAGGGTTAATTTTCACTCCTCTCAACATCCCACGATCAACCACATTGTTTAAAATTGAGGACAATCCCTGCGCACATAAAGCGAAAAGATACAGTGTGAAAGGAATATTTTATTCCTTAAAATCACCCTATTTTTGAAAAAGATTTTATTAAATTATCTTTTTCCTTTCTTGGAAATGAAGTTATTTAATTCCTTGAATAACTTGATTTAATTAAAGTTATCAGAATATTATGTTATCTAATATCTATTGATTTAATTCTTTATTGTGTAGATTTGCCTTGATCAAGATCTAGAGTCCTGCGCCTACAAGGAAACATTCTAAAGAAGGACTCTTGCCCTATTTATTGATGACATACGCCTACAAGGAAGGGATCGATCATTGAGATACCGTGAGTTTTAACGAGTAAAAAGAATACTTCATAAAGCTGCTGAAGCTTGACGATTGAACATAGTCTTGAAGCCGTGAAGAACAATTCGGAGATTGTTGATCGAAGAAGTGTGCTACTCACGTGTTTTGGCTGCAAGAGTTTTTTTCCTTATTTTTTTTTTCATTATTCTATTTCATATAGAATGCTTTTTAGGAGAAACTTTATTATTTATTTTCTCACTTGTCTTGATAAATTGATTTTTACAACAGTCACTAGTATTAGGGTTTGTAAAACTCTTTAATTAGTTTTCTAGTGAAGTTTTGCCCTGAGGCGCTGCAAGAGTATTTATACTCTTGATTAATTCAATTGAGTCTATTTATTTGGTTGCTTATTTATTTTATACATGCTTAACTTATATTCCGCTGCAAATTACTCAAGGTGTTATAGTAGGTGTTGTCAACACCTTGTGACAATACCTCAAACTGTTTATGTGCAACTATTATTTCCTTACAAGTGGCATCAGAGCCATCTTCTTGATACACTAAGAATTGATCTTGGTTGCTTATTTTATTATAGGAAATAAGATGGACTCATCATCTGTTTCGAATTCATTTCTCAAACCTCCAATTCTTGATGGAGCTAATTACGCACTTTGGAAGCATAGAATGAGATATACTATTAAAGCTATGGATGTTCGTGCTTGGCAAAGTATTCTGACTGGTTGGACTCCTCCAACAATGCAAGATGACGATGGAGACTATATCATCAAGAGAGAAGAAAATTGGACTACCGAGGAAACACTAAGCTCAAGCTACAATGCTAAGGCACTCAATGCAATCCTTGCAACTGTGGATATGAGGATGTATGGAATCATATCTGACTGCACTATTGCTAAGGATGCATGGGATGCTCATCAAGAACACTGCGAAGGAACTGATAGTGTGAGAAGAACAAGACTGAGATTGTTAAACGCTAAATTTGAGAGAATCAGGATGGATGAGAATGAGACTATTGCTGAGTATGATAAAAAACTTAGGGAGATAGCTACTGAGGCTCACGCTCTTGGAGGACCTATTGCGAGTGAAGCTATGGTGAACAAGGTTCTTCGATCCTTGCCTAAAAGATTCAATGGGAAGATATGGGCACTTGAAGAAGTAAAGGACACTTCAAAGATGAAGATGACTGAATTGATTAGCATTCTTCAAGTCTTTGAGATGAATAATTCAGACCAAGAGAAGGATAAAGGAAAATCAATAGCTTTTCAAGCTTCAAAGCCTTCATATGAGGAATATGTTCAACTTCATCAAGAGGTTCATCAATCTGATTTAGGAGAAGATTCGATCTCTCTCATGACTAATAAGTTCAATGATTATCTGAAGAGGATGAAAGAGTCAAGAAAGACGGATCAAAAATTCAAGACTCCAATGTTCTCCAACAAGCCCTTGAGGATCACTGGACCAGAACAATCACCAAAGAAACCTACTGATATTTCTAAGCCTCGGATGATGGTTGATGAAAAGGAGAAGTTTGTCTCAAAGAAGCTGGACAAGGTTCAATGTCATGCTTGTCAAGGTTTTGGACACTATGCAAATGAGTGTGCCAACACACTTAGGAAAGGGATGAACACGTCTTTGAGTGATGAAGAGTCTGAAGAAGAAGAACATGGAGATGAAGAGAGTCATACTGCCCTATCTGCTTTATTGGAAAGCAAGAAGAATTTTCAAGTCAATCCTTTAGGTGTTGCCGCAGGTGTTGCCACACCTGGCCGTAACACCTCCCAAAGGTCTGTCTGTTTGAATTCCTCCATTACTGATAATATGTGTGATAATGATACAGGTGAAGAGACAATGTCTATAGAAGAAGCTCGGATGATGTTTGAAGAATTACATACTGATTGGATTGAAAGGAACAAAGTGAATACTATCCTTTCAAAGGAAAATTCTGATCTAAAGGCTGATGTGTCAAGACTGAAAATCATACTGAGTAAGAAAGACATTGAATTAAGCCAAGTGAAGGAAGAACTCGGAAAGGTAAAGGATACATTGGCTAAATTTAATTCAAGCACCTCCAAACTTGATTCTCTACTCATGATGTGAAGAGATGGTACTGCTGGTTTGGGATTTGAAAATAGCATTTTTTAGATTGGTGAAAGTTCAAAAGGCCCTGTGTTTGTCAAGGAAAGTAACAGTTCAGAAAAATCAAGTAAAAAGGCCTCACCAATTGTACATCCAAAACCAAATCCACAATATGTTGCTCCTTCAATGGTTAGAAGGAAACGTAAGTACATCTGTCACTATTGTCATAGACCTGGTCATATCAAACCATATTGTTTTAAGCTACAGGAAGATTACAGGTATAGATCTGCATCGAAGGTGTTGCCTAAGGTGTTGCCAACACCTCCTCACAACATCCCTAGAAACAGATCTTATGTAAGAAAGATTTGGGTACCAAAAGCTAATATTCAATGTCATATGATTTATACTGCCTTGAGGACTAATGTTTCAGGTGCATGGTACTTTGATAGCGGTAGCTCTCGTCACATGACAGGATCCAAGAAGTTTCTCACTGATTATGTCGAACAGAAAAGTGGAAAAGTAACCTATGGAGGAGGTTCAAAGGGAAACATTGTTGGAAAGGGAACTCTGAATGTTGCTGGACTGCCCAAGCTTCGCAATGTGCTTCATGTTGAAGGATTAACCGCGAATCTAATAAGCATAAGCCAACTTTGTGATGATAATTTGCATGTGCAATTTGATAAAAAGTTATTTAAAGTTTTTGATGAATCAAATCTGTGTGTCATGTCAGGTACAAGGTCGTCCGACAATTGTTATCAACTCAGAGAAGAAATGGCCTGTAGGCACACAAAAGTGAATGAGTTTGATCTATGGCATCAAAAATTGGGTCATGCAAATTTCAAAATATTAAAGAACTTGAGTAAGTTAGAAGCTGTAAGAGGTATGCCTAACTTAAAATCTGGTATTCCATTTGTGTGTGAAGCATGCCAGAAAGGGAAGCAGACTAGGGTGTCACACGAGGTGTTGCCAACATCTGTGACAACACGCTGCCTAGAGCTTTTGCATATGGACTTGATGGGTCCAATGGATGTTGAAAGCTTCGGTGGTAAGAAATACTCTTTTGTTTATGTGGATGATTTTTCAAGATACACATGGGTTAACTTTCTGAGAGAAAAATCAGACACATTTGATGCATTCAAGAAATTGCTCACTAAAATTTCGAACCTATACAATCTGAAGGTAATCAGAATACGTTCTGATCATGGTAAGGAGTTCTAAAACTCTTCGTTTGCTAGCTTGTGTGATAAGAAAGGTATTTCTCATAAATATTCTGCCCCTAAAACTCCACAACAAAATGGGATAGCCGAGAGAAAAAATAGGACTTTGCAAGAAATGGCAAGAGTGATGCTTAGTTCTAAAAATATTTCAAAACGGTTTTGGGCTGAAGCTTTGAATACTGCATGTCATATTTCAAATAGAGTCTATTTGAGGAATGATACTACTGTGACATCCTATGAACTTCTTATGGGAAAGAGGCCAAACCTTAAATATTTTCACGTTTTTGGATGTGTTTGTCACGTTTTGAATGATAGAGATCATCTTGCTAAATTTGATGCAAAGAGTGATAAGTGTATGTTCTTAAAATATTCATCGAATAGCCGAGCCTATAGAATGTATAACTTGAGAACAAGAACTATTGTTGAATCAATTAATGTTGTTTTTGATGACTTTGCAGATCTAAAGAAGAAAACAACTGAGGATGATGTTAATGATCTGCTGGACAATTCTGAAAATATAGATGTTGTCAAAGGAGTGTTGCCAACACCTCCGACAACACCTGCTATAGAAAATCCAGATTCAAAAGTTGAAAAGCCTACTGATGAGAATACTGATGAAAGCAGTGAGGTAAACGAAGCTGGAAAGAATATTCCAAGCAGAATTCAGAAGAATCACCCAACCTCACAGGTAATTGGAGATGTATATGGAGACCTGCAAACTCGAAGGAAAGAAAAAGTTGATTATCAAAAGATGGCAGGTCTACTGTGCATGAGTTCTACATATTCTCAGGTAAGATTCTCTTGTTTTGTGTCAAACATTGAACCAAAAAGGGTTGAAGAAGCTTTAAAAGATGATTTTTGGGTCAATGCTATGCATGAAGAGTTAGAACAATTTGTGAGGAATGATGTTTGGTACTTGGTACCGTGTCCTGCTCATGGTAATGTCATAGAAACTAAATGGATTTTCAAGAATAAAACTGATGAGTCGGGAAACATCATAAGAAATAAAGCTAGGTTGGTAGCTCAAGGGTATACACAGGTTGAAGGGGTGGATTTTGATGAAACCTTTGCTCCTGTAGCCCGCATTGAGTCTGTCCGACTTTTGCTTGCTATTTCATGTAACATGGGTATGAAACTTTTTCAAATGGATGTAAAAAGTGTCTTTTTGAATGGGATCCTGAATGAAGAAGTCTATGTGAAACAACCTAAAGGGTTTGAGGATCCAAATCATCTTGAGTATGTGTATAAGTTGAAAAAGGCATTGTATGGATTGAAGCAAGCACCACGTGCATGGTATGGGAGACTCACCGAGTACTTGCTGAATATTGGGTTCAAAAGAGGTGAAGTGGATAAGACTTTATTTGTGCAAAAGTCTCAAGGTAATATCTTAATTTGTCAAATTTATGTGGATGACATAATCTTTTGTGCTTCAAATGATAAACTTGTTGATGATTTTGTGAAATGCATGTCCTCTACATTCGAGATGAGCATGGTTGGTGAGTTAACTTACTTTTTGGGATTACAAGTAAAACAATTGCATGATGGTATATTCTTGAGTCAAAGCAAGTATGCTAAAAATCTGGTGAAAAAGTTTCTGAATGATAACACTAAACACATGCGCACACCTATGGGGTCTAATGAAAAGCTGTCAAGAGAGGATGTTGCCAAAGGTGTTGACAACACCCTCTACAGAAGCATGATTGGTAGTCTTTTATATTTAAGTGCTACTAGACCTGATATCATGTATAGTGTTTGTCTATGTGCTAGATACCAGTCTAACCCAAAAATTACTCACCTAAAAGCCGTTAAACGTATACTGAAATATGTGGCAGGAACCATAAATTTGGGTTTGTGGTACACTAAAGAAACCAATTCAAATTTGGTAGGATTTAGTGA